>NC_135629.1:5000-1205000 GCF_053574225.1 Canis aureus
TACCCTAACCCTAACCCGTACCCTAACCCTAACCCGTACCCTAACCCTAACCCGTACCCTAACCCTAACCCTAACCCTAACCCTAACCCTAACCCTAACCCTAACCCTAACCCTAACCCTAACCCTAACCCTAACCCTAACCCGTACCCTAACCCTAACCCTAACCCTTACCCGTACCCTAACCCTAACCCTAACCCTAACCCTAACCCTAACCCTAACCCCTAACCCTAACCCTAACCCCTAGCCCAAACCCTAACCCATAACCCTAACCGTGCCTTCACCCCTTACCCTAATCTCTAACCCCATCCCCCACTCTATCTCTAACCGTATTCCCTCTCATTCCCTAACCCTAAACCCTATAACCTATCTGTAACATTACCCTAATCCAGACCCTAAGTCAATTTCCTAATCCCTAATACCTTACTTTAACTCCTACCTCTTGACCCTTACCCCATCCCTTACCCTCACCAATAACTCGTACACATAACCATGATCACTAATCCATATCATCTAACCTAACCTTAACCACCTATTGCTCACCCTAAACCCTAACCCTATCTCAATTCCCCCCATTCACTTACCTTGTCGTTCTGAGTAGCCCTGCTGAGGTGGATGTGACTCTGAACAGCGCCTCCAGGGTCCATCAGCGGGTCCTGAGGAAGCCGGACTCCTGTCATGGCGGACGTGGCCCCATGTGTTCCTGAATCATAGACAGCGGGTCCTGAGGACGAGAGGGGTCCTGTCACTGTGGATTATGCCTCACATCCTCCAGAAGCCTCCCTGCGGGTTCTGAGGAGGCCAGGCTCCTGTCACCATGGATGCGGCCCCACATGGCACTGAAGCCTACCCGCGGGTCCTGAGAAGGCCGGGGTTTCTGTCAGCATAGACGGCCCCACGTCAACCGGAAGACTCACCGCAGGTCCTGAGGAAGCTGGGCTCCTGTCAGCGTGGACGCGGCCCCAGTCATCCCGCAAACTCCCCGCGGGTCCTGAGGAGGCTGGGGCTCCTGTCCCCGCGGACACAGCCCCACGTCATCCCGAAAACTCACCGTGGGTCCTAAGGAGCCTGGGGCTCCTGTCAGCGAGGACACGGCCCCACATCTTCCTGAAGTCTCACCACGGATCCTGAGGAGACCAGGCTCCTGTCAGTGAGGACGGGGCTCCACATCCTCTGGAAGCCTCACTGCGAGTCCTGAGGAGGCCAGGGCTCCTGTCACCGTGGAGGCAGCCCCACATGGTCCTGAAGCCTACCCGCAGGTACTGAGGAGGCCGGAGCTCCTGTCAGCGTGGACGCGGCCCCACGTCCTCCTCAGGCCTCCAGAGCGCCGAGGGGCTCCTGTTACTGCTGGCGGACGAAGCCTACTGTGCACATGTGCCCTTGACCCGGGCCTGGGTTCGGGCGCCCCCTGCTGGACGCTCAGGAGCTGAAAGAGGCCGTGGAGGAGGAGGCGTCCCCGCGCCCAAGGCCGGACCTGCCTCCTTCCAGGCTCCAGCTGAGACCTAGGAGGTTCACAAACGTCGCGCTGAAATGGAGCCCAACACCCGGCTTCCCCAGAAATACTTAAGGACAATGAATTGGAGCCCACAGGATGCGAAATGAAATGTGGACCAAACTTTTACCACGTCCGCCAAGACTCACTCAACCCTCTTCCACTGTGGGCGGGACCGCGGGCTGGTGCAGCCGCCCTGGAAACAGTGAGGAGGCTCCTCAGGAAGTTACCGATAGACCTGCCCTGCGACCGGCAGGTGCACGGCCTGGAGCTCACTCCGAAGATATAGATGCAATGAAACGCCGGGACACCTGCGCCCTGATGTCTACAGCAGCCGGGTCCACAGTAGCCACACTGTGGGAGGAGCCTCGGTGCCTTCAGACAGATGATGGATAAAGAGGATGGGAGATAGATGATGGTCATAGAGAGAGGAACGGTACTCAGCTATCAAAGAGAAGGAAATCTTGCCATTTGCAATGACGCGGATAGAACTAGAGGGATCGTGTTAAGTGAAATAAGTCAGTCGGGAAAGAGAATGACCGTGTGGTGTCATTCATAGGTGGAATTAAAGAAGCAAAGCAGATGAACTACTGTGAAGGGAAGGAAAAACAAGATGAAAACAGATGCAGGAAATACAGACTCTTAATCATAGGAAACAAACTGAAGGTCGCTGGAGGGGAGGGGGGAGGGGTTAACGGGGGACAGGCACGAAGGAGGGCAGGTGATGTCACAAGCACTGCTGTTCTCTCCAATTGGTGAATCCCTGAATTCTACCTCTGAAAGTATAATACACTATACGTTAATTAATTGGGTTTAAATTAAATTAAAAAAAATCAGTTGTATCAGAGCACATTTCCTTCTGGACTCTCTGTTCTGCTCCTTCAGCTTCTGCTGGAACCACCCCCTGTGGGTCTAAGTAGGGGCCATGCCTCCTCCATGGCCCAGCCCAGGGCTAGAACTCAAGACCCCGAGATCAGGACCAGAGGTGAGGTCAGGAGTCGGATGCTTAACCGACAGAGCCAGCCGGGGTTCCGAGAACCGCACTGCTTTATCCTGTCTCTGTGACATCGTTTGAAATAGGAAAGTGCTGCGTCCCACTCTGTCCTGCTTTTCCAATACTGATTTGCTGTCCGGGGTCATTTGTGGGGGCTGACGGATGTTAGGGTTTTTTTTTTTTTTTTCCTATTTCTAAGATCTACCACCATGATTTTCATAGGAATGACATTGAAACCGAGGGTGGCTTCAGGAACTGCGGACACTTTCACAAGATGAGGCTCCCACCCCGCGAGCCCGGGATGACCTCCCAGAGCCTGGTATGGCTCAGTGCACAAGTCTTGTGCTCCTTTGGTTCAGTCTCATTATTTATTCTCTGTGATGCTCCTGAGAAGGGAGTCACGTCCTTCATTTCCTTCCGGAGTGCTCATTATCGGGACACAGCAAGGCTACTGAGCTCTGTAGGTTCAGTTGGTGTCCCGTGAATTTACTGAATTCAATCATTAGTTCTAACAGGTTTTGGTGTGGTCTCTCGGGTTTCCTGTTTCTAATACCGCGTCTTCAGCAAATAGGGACAGCGTGACGTCCCCCTTCCAGGTGTGAAACCTTTGCTGTTTCATGTCTGTTGACTACATTAGGACTTCCAGTGCTCTTAGGGGAGACGATTTCAGGTTTTCACCCTTGAAGATGATGTCACCTGCGGGCCTTCCTAGCGGCCTTCATTCTCTTGATAGACATTTCCTCAAAACCCACTATGCTTTTGATGTTGTATTTTGTCAAATGTTTTCTCTGCAACTCTTGAGAGGATCGTATGCTTTTTGTCCTTTCTCTCGTTTTTCTTTTTTTTAAGATTTTATTTATATATCCTTGAGAGACACAGAGAGACATAGAGAGAAAGGCAGAGACACGGGCAGAGGGAGAAGGCGGCTCCATGTAGGGAACCCGACATGGGACTCGATCCCGGGACTCCAGGATCACGCCCTGGGCTGAAGGCAGGCGCTAAACCGCTGAACCACCCGGGGCTGCCCCATGTCCTTTCTCTGGTTAATGTGACGGATCCAGCTGACTGATGGACAGAGGGGCCGTGGCTAGGACACGGGCGACATAGATGAACAATAGTAACAGCTATAAGCGTCTGGTTTGTAAATAAAATAAGTCACAGAAATTTAGAAAACACAGCCTAGGGAATGAGTCAGTACTGTTGTGACAACTTTGTACGGGGACAGACGGTGACGCCGCTTCTCGTGGGGGGAGCTGAGTAAGGCACAGAATTGTCAAGTCACTGGTTGTAGCCCTGAAACTACTGTCACATTGTGTGTTGACTGTACTTCAATAAATATCAAGGAAAAGGGGTTTATAGTAGGACTCCCGGTGGGTCCGTGAAAGGCATTTACACGGTCGTTACACACACGAAGGCACCTCTGCAGAGGGGATAAAGATGCTCACGTGTCTTCAAGTTAATTTTTAGAAGATTTACTTGAGAGAGGGTGCGGTAGGGAGGTGCAGAGGGAGAGGGAGAACCTGGAGCGGACTCCTCACCCAAAGGAGCCCGAGCCCCACGCGAGGCTCCACGCCACAACCTCGAGATCCTGACCTGAGCCAAACTAAAGAGTCGGCGTGGAACCGACTGAACCACCCAGGAGCCCCTCAACTGTTAAGTGCGACCCCATGCTGTGAACTCTGGGGGTCGGGGGGACATCTGTGACCCCCAGTCTGCCTAGAATGGTGGGAGGCCTGCAGGGCCCGAGGATGGGAACTGAGGATGTGGGAGGGTGCCTGCATCCCCTTCCTACCTGGCGTGGGCACAGGACCCTCCCCCGGGACACTCGGCCTTCAGGGTGAAGGGCTAAGTGCTGATTGGACCCCGCCTGCCCACAGTGATGACGCGACACCCACTGTGGGAGGAACTGTGCCGCCCCGGGGTTCCACCGCTGCCTGGCGCTCACTGTGCTTCTGCAGACCTTCGGAAGCACTCGTGCTTTGGATCTGGCTCACAGCGACCCAACTCTCCTGCTATCCCAGTAGCTAAGTACTCTCACTCTCCTCAGTACCCACACTCTCCCCAGTACCCCCACTCTCCCCAGTACTCACACTCACCCCAGTACCCCAACTCTCCCACTCTCCCCAGTACCCCAGAACTCCTACTCTCCCCAGTACACAGTGCATAAAGAGGAGGCGCTCACACAGCGACAGGTCACAGGTGAGTGGCCCCTGATGCCTGCTCCCCGTGGACCACTCTGGGGCCTGTGGGTCCGGGTGGGGGCGCTGGCCTCCTGGGCTGGGGTCCAAAACACCCCGACCCCAATGAGATGATCTTGAGCAGCTCCTGCAGCCCTTCCACAGCCCCACGGGGTGAGGGCGGCCCCCTAAGGCCCTGTCCAGGGAAGGAGGCCACAGTTGGAGTTCGGCAGCTCCCCCGGGACCCCCGCTCCCCTGTAAGGTCTGTGCTATGCAGGGAGACACAATACATGACCTTTCCAGCCCGTCCTAGATGCAAGGACCCCGACAGGGATGACACCCCCCCCCCGCCCCACTCTGTGGTGAGAGGAGGACGGTCAGGGCCTGCTGGGTCCTCCTGACCGGTGAGCAGGCTTGCTCTTCACGCACTGGAATGCGGGCAGAGTCCCTCGTGCTCCCCCCAGACCCCCCTCAGGCTATTCACGCATCGTTGCCCTCAGGGTGGGGAGTTTGGTCGTACTCTTGCTGGCATCAGGTTTAAATTTTGATGAAGTCTAGTCCGTTGCTTTCTCCCCTCGGTGGTTGTGCTTGTGGAATCGAAGAGAAACCTTCGATATCCCCCGGGCTGGGAGACATCACCCCGAGCATCAGATCGGCAGTTCGCCAGAGCCTCCTGGGTCCCCCGCCCGTGTGCTCCTGATACCGGGGTGGGAGCGCTCTGTGATCCCAGCGTGACGGCGTGTCCTGGGACAGTGGCTGGGAAGGTGGACTGTAGGTGGACGAGCGACAGGCAGTGAGGGCCCGTGTGTGATGTTCCAGCCAAGCCTGTGCCCCTCAGGGCTATGGGGTTGTCTCCGGCTCTGGTCAGATGGAGGGAGACCTGCCCACGGGGAGCACCCGGATGCATGTGTCCTCGGAAGGTTTTCATGTGCCGTCATTCTTGGATGTGTTTGGATTGCAGCACCATGCAGGAGGACTCGGAGAACCTACTGGCCTTGCGAAGGGCCGATATCGTGGCCCGGTACCATCAGGTGAGGCCCAGAAGGGACCATAGACAATACACACCCACGACAAGGGAGACCGTACCAGCAAGGCAGGGGAGGCCCAGGAGAGGATCAGAGCCAAGGATGAGTCAGGTCAGCCCAGACAAGGACCATAGTCACCAGGAACAAGTGAGACCCTGGGGATGGTACTGGTGTCAGTAGTAACTAAGGGTCCATCCTGGATGTTAGTCATTGGTAGCTGAGGAGCCCAGTCACCAGGTACGGTGAGGCCCAGGTGGGGACCACAGTCACCAGGTCCAGGTGAGGCAAAGGTGGAGACCACAGTCACCGGGTCCCGGTGAAGCCAAGGTGGGAACCGCCTTGATAGAAATGCGAACTCTTCTCACTGTAGTGTTCCAGCTGTTCTCTCTTTAAATCTCAGGCCGAATTCATAGGTTTTCAGGATGATTTGAGAGTTACCTAGGTAGTTTGGTAGGGACAGGTGACTTGGGGACCCTACTCTTCGGCTGTCTTGCCCTTCTGACAGGAATATTTTTAGCAGTGAACAGTAAAGTCTGTTTATTAAAAGTTGTTATTAATTTGTGCAAACAAATTTCTGTAGGCTTAAAGCAACTGTGAATCACACATATCCACACTGGCTAGAAAATTTTTTTAACCTGAGTTTCTAGATCATTTTCATTATGTGAATGATTCCTTTCCAAAACTAATTACCAAAGGAAGTAGGGCAATGTGACAAGAGAAATAGCCAAACAACATGAGAAAAAAGAAACAAACAAAAAAAACCTAAGCATTTTTCTTGGGATGAAAAAAATCCTGATCGTGTAAGGTTTTTTTCACCCTGCCTTGAGAAAAACCAATTCCCTGACTCAGATGCTTCAGGAGACAACTGGGTTTCTGATCCAGGCTGGATTCTGACGGCCTCTGGCACTTGGTTCCCACAGCTGTGGATATGACCTCAGACCAGCTCGGTGGTTTCCAGGCTGCACTTGGAGGAATTGGAAGGGCTCTGAACATGCACCTTAGGGGCAGTCTGGGATCCATACCCTACAGCTTTTAATTGATAGCTACACCAACTCACATAAAACTTTGCTAGAAAGAAGTCGAATTGTGTGTTTTAAGAAGAATTGAAAACGGGCAGCCTGGGTGGCTCAGCCGTTTAGCACTGCCTTCTGCCCAGGGCGTGATCCTGGAGACCCAGAATGGAGTCCCACTTCGGGCTCCCTGAATGGAGCCTGCCTCTCCCTCTGCCTGTGTCTCTGCCTCTCTCTCTCTCTCTCTCATGAATAAATAAATAAAATATATTTTTAACAAGTATATTGTAGGGCAGCCCCGGTGGCTCAGCGATTTAGCGCCACCTTCAGCCCAGTGTGGGATGCTGGAGATGCAGGATGGAGTCCCACGTCAGGCTCCCTGCATGGAACCTGCTTCTCCCTCTATCTGTGTCTCTGCCTCTCTCTCCCTCTCTCTCTCTCAAATAATAAATAAATAAATAAATAAATAAATAAATAAATAAATAAATAAAAATAAATAAATAAATAAATAAATAAATAAATAAATAAATAAATAAAATGAAAAAGTATATGGCAGCTATATTGGTAGCTATATTAATCAAGTGTGTTGTTTTTGGGGGGAGGAGCAAGATGGCGGAAGAGTAGGGTCTCCAAATCACCTGTCTCCACCAAACTACCTAGAAAACCTTCAAATTATCCTGAAAATCTATGAATTCGGCCTGAGATTTAAAGAGAGACCAGCTGGAATGCTACAGTGAGAAGAGTTCGCGCATCTATCAAGGTAGGAAGACGGGGAAAAAGAAATAAAGGAACAAAGGCCTCCAAGGGGGAGGGGCCCCGCGAGGAGCTGGGCTGAGGCCAGGGCGAGTGTCCCCAGGACAGGAGAGCCCCATCCCGGAGACGCAGGAGCTGCACCGACCTTCCCGGGGGAAAGGGGCTTGCGGGGAGTTGGAGCAAGACCCAGGAGGGCGAGGATGCCCTCGGGCTCCATGGGACAGTAACAGAGCAACTGCGCGCCGAGGAGAGTGCGCCGAGCTCCCTAAGGGCTGCAGCGCGCGGCGGGACCCGGAGCAGCTCGGAGGGGCTCGGGCGGCAGCTCCACGGAGGGGGTTGCGCAGCCCAGGAGCGCGAATCCAACAGCGCAGGCTCCGGAGCACAGGGCGCCGAGACACAGCCCAGGATCCCGCCTCCCCCGGGACAGGCAGAGGCCGGGAGGGCCCAGGACAGCTTGGACGCTCCTGCCCCAGCTGAGCAGAGCAGCGGCCCCGCCCCGGAGCCTCCAGGCCCTGCAGACGGAGTTCCTGCCGGAGCTGAATCCAGGTTTCCAGAGCTGCCCCGCCACTGGGGCTGTTCCTCCTGCAGCCTCACGGGGTAAACAACCCCCACTGAGCCCTGCACCAGGCAGGGGCAGAGCAGCTCCCCCAACTGCTAACACCTGAAAATCAGCACAACAGACCCCTCCCTCAGAAGATCAGCTAGACTGACAACTTCCAGGAGAAGCCAAGGGACTTAAAGAACACAGAATCAGAAGATACTCCCCTGTGGTTCTTTTTTTTTTTTCTCTTTTTCCCAATACAATTTGCTTTGGGCCACTCTGCACTGAGCAAAATGACTAGAAGGAAAACCTCACCCCAAAAGAAAGAATCAGAAACAGTCCTCTCTCCCACAGAGTTACAAAATCTGGATTACAATTCAATGTCAGAAAGCCAATTCAGAAGCACTATTATACAGCTACTGGTGGCTCTAGAAAAAAGTATAAAGGACTCAAGAGACTTCATGACTGCAGAATTTAGAGCTAATCAGGCAGAAATTAAAAATCAATTGAATGAGATGCAATCCAAACTAGAAGTCCTAACGACGAGGGTTAACGAGGTGGAAGAACGAGTGAGTGACATAGAAGACAAGTTGATAGCAAAGAGGGAAACTGAGGAAAAAAGAGACAAACAATTAAAAGACCATGAAGATAGATTAAGGGAAATAAACGACAGCCTGAGGAAGAAAAACCTACGTTTAATTGGGGTTCCCGAGGACGCCGAAAGGGACAGAGGGCCAGAATATGTATTTGAACAAATTCTAGCTGAAAACTTTCCTAATCTGGGAAGGGAAACAGGCATTCAGATCCAGGAAATAGAGAGATCCCCCCCCTAAAATCAATAAAAACCGTTCAACACCTCGACATTTAATTGTGAAGCTTGCAAATTCCAAAGATAAGGAGAAGATCCTTAAAGCAGCAAGAGACAAGAAATCCCTGAATTTTATGGGGAGGAGTATTAGGGTAACAGCAGACCTCTCCACAGAGACCTGGCAGGCCAGAAAGGGCTGGCAGGATATATTCAGGGTCCTAAATGAGAAGAACATGCAACCAAGAATACTTTATCCAGCAAGGCTCTCATTCAAAATGGAAGGAGAGATAAAGAGCTTCCAAGACAGGCAGCAACTAAAAGAATATGTGACCTCCAAACCAGCTCTACAAGAAATTTTAAGGGGGACTCTTAAAATTCCCCTTTAAGAAGAAGTTCAGTGGAACAGTCCACAAAAACAAAGACTGAATAGATATCATGATGACACTAAACTCATATCTCTCAATAGTAACTCTGAATGTGAACGGGCTTAATGACCCCATCAAAAGGCGCAGGGTTTCAGACTGGATAAAAAAGCAGGACCCATCTATTTGCTGTCTACAAGAGACTCATTTTAGACAGAAGGACACCTACAGCCTGAAAATAAAAGGTTGGAGAACCATTTACCATTCGAATGGTCCTCAAAAGAAAGCAGGGGTAGCCATCCTTATATCAGATAAACTAAAATTTACCCCAAAGACTGTAGTGAGAGATGAAGAGGGACACTATATCATACTTAAAGGATCTATTCAACAAGAGGACTTAACAATCCTCAATATATATGCTCCGAATGTGGGAGCTGCCAAATATATACATCAATTATTAACCAAAGTGAAGAAATACTTAGATAATAATACACTTATACTTGGTGACTTCAATCTAGCTCTTTCTATACTCGATAGGTCTTCTAAGCACAACATCTCCAAAGAAACGAGAGCTTTAAATGATACACTGGACCAGATGGACTTCACAGATATCTACAGAACGTTACATCCAAACTCAACTGAATACACATTCTTCTCAAGCGCACATGGAACTTTCTCCAGAATAGACCACATATTGGGTCACAAATCGGGTCTGAAACGATACCAAAAGATTGGGATTGTCCCCTGCATATTCTCGGACCATAATGCCTTGAAATTAGAACTAAATCACAACAAGAAGTTTGGAAGGACCTCAAACACATGGAGGTTAAGGACCATCCTGCTAAAAGATAAAAGGGTCAACCAGGAAATTAAGGAAGAATTAAAAAGATTCATGGAAACTAAGGAGAATGAAGATACAACCGTTCAAAATCTTTGGGATGCAGCAAAAGCAGTCCTAAGGGGGAAATACATCGCAATACAAGCATCCATTCAAAAACTGGAAAGAACTCAAATACAAAAGCTAACCTTACACATAAAGGAGCTAGAGAAAAAACAGCAAATAGATCCTACACCCAAGAGAAGAAGGGAGTTAATAAGGATTCGAGCAGAACTCAACGAAATCGAGACCAGAAGAACTGTGGAACAGATCAACAGAACCAGGAGTTGGTTCTTTGAAAGAATTAATAAGATAGATAAACCATTAGCCAGCCTTATTAAAAAGAAGAGAGAGAAGACTCAAATTAATAAAATCATGAATGAGAAAGGAGAGATCACTACCAACACCAAGGAAATACAAACGATTTTAAAAACATATTATGAACAGCTATACGCCAATAAATTAGGCAATCTAGAAGAAATGGACGCATTCCTGGAAAGCCACAAACTACCAAAACTGGAACAGGAAGAAATAGAAAACCTGAACAGGCCAATAACCAGGGAGGAAATTGAAGCAGTCATCAAAAACCTCCCAAGACCTAAGAGTCCAGGGCCAGATGGCTTCCCAGGGGAATTTTATCAAACGTTTAAAGAAGAAACCATACCTATTCTCCTAAAGCTGTTTGGAAAGATAGAAAGAGATGGAGTACTTCCAAATTCGTTCTATGAAGCCAGCATCACCTTAATTCCAAAGCCAGACAAAGACCCCGCCAAAAAGGAGAATTACAGACCAATATCCCTGATGAACATGGATGCAAAAATTCTCAACAAGATACTGGCCAATAGGATCCAACAGTACATTAAGAAAATTATTCACCATGACCAAGTAGGATTTATCCCTGGGACACAAGGCTGGTTCAACACCCGTAAAACAATCAATGTGATTCATCATATCAGCAAGAGAAAAACCAAGAACCATATGATCCTCTCATTGGATGCAGAGAAAGCATTTGACAAAATACAGCATCCATTCCTGATCAAAACTCTTCAGAGTGTAGGGATAGAGGGAACATTCCTCGACATCTTAAAAGCCATCTATGAAAAGCCCACAGCAAATATCATTCTCAATGGGGAAGCACTGGGAGCCTTTCCCCTAAGATCAGGAACAGGACAGGGATGTCCACTCTCACCACTGCTGTTCAACATAGTACTGGAAGTCCTAGCCTCAGCAATCAGACAACAAAAAGACATTAAAGGCATTCAAATTGGCAAAGAAGAGGTCAAACTCTCCCTCTTCGCCGATGACATGATACTCTACATAGAAAACCCAAAAGTCTCCACCCCAAGATTGCTAGAACTCATACAGCAATTCGGTAGTGTGGCAGGATACAAAATCAATGCCCAGAAGTCAGTGGCATTTCTATACACTAACAATGAGACTGAAGAAAGAGAAATTAAGGAGTCAATCCCATTTACAATTGCACCCAAAAGCATAAGATACCTAGGAATAAACCTCACCAAACATGTAAAGGATCTATACCCTCAAAACTATAGAACACTTCTGAAAGAAATTGAGGAAGACACAAAGAGATGGAAAAATATTCCATGCTCATGGATTGGCAGAATTAATATTGTGAAAATGTCAATGTTACCCAGGGCAATATACACGTTTAATGCAATCCCTATCAAAATACCATGGACTTTCTTCAGAGAGTTAGAACAAATTATTTTAACATTTGTGTGGAATCAGAAAAGACCCCGAATAGCCAGGGGAATTTTAAAAAAGAAAACCATAGCTGGGGGCATCACAATGCCAGATTTCAGGTTGTACTACAAAGCTGTGGTCATCAAGACAGTGTGGTACTGGCACAATAACAGACACATAGATCAGTGGAACAGAATAGAGAATCCAGAAGTGGACCCTGAACTTTATGGGCAACTAATATTCGATAAAGGAGGAAAGACTATCCATTGGAAGAAAGACAGTCTCTTCAATAAATGGTGCTGGGAAAATTGGACATCCACATGCAGAAGAATGAAACTAGACCACTCTCTTTCACCATACACAAAGATAAACTCAAAATGGATGAAAGATCTAAATGTGAGACAAGATTCCATCAAAATCCTAGAGAAGAACACAGGCAACACCCTTTTTGAACTCGGCCATAGTAACTTCTTGCAAGATACATCCACGAAGGCAAAAGAAACAAAAGCAAAAATGAACTATTGGGACTTCATCAAGATAAGAAGCTTTTGCACAGCAAAGGATACAGTCAACAAAACTCAAAGACAACCTACAGAATGGGAGAAGATATTTGCAAATGACATATCAGATAAAGGGCTAGTTTCCAAGATCTATAAAGAACTTCTTAAACTCAACACCAAAGAAACAAACAATCCAATCATGAAATGGGCAAAAGACATGAACAGAAATCTCACAGAGGAAGACATAGACATGGCCAACATGCAGATGAGAAAATGCTCGGCATCACTTGCCATCAGGGAAATACAAATGAAAACTACAATGAGATACCACCTCACACCAGTGAGAATGGGGAAAATTAACAAGGCAGGAAACAACAAATGTTGGAGAGGATGCGGAGAAAAGGGAACCCTCTTACACTGTTGGTAGGACTGTGAACTGGTGCAGCCACTCTGGAAAACTGTGTAGAGGTTCCTCAAACAGTTAAAAATAGACCTGCCCTACGACCCAGCAATTGCACTGTTGGGGATTTACCCCAAAGATACAAATGCAATGAAACGCCGGGACACCTGCACCCCGATGTTTCTAGCAGCAATGGCCACGATAGCCAAACTGTGGAAGGAGCCTCGGTGTCCAAAGAAAGATGAATGGATAAAGAAGATGTGGTTTATGTATACAATGGAATATTACTCAGCTATTAGAAATGACAACTACCCACCATTTGCTTCAACGTGGATGGAACTGGAGGGTATTCTGTTGAGTGAAGTAAGTCAGTCGGAGAAGGACAAACATTATATGTTCTCATTCATTTGGGGAATATAAATAATAGTGAAAGGGAAAATAAGGGAAGGGAGAAGAAATGTGTGGGAAATATCAGAAAGGGAGACAGAACGTAAAGACTGCTAACTCTGGGAAACGAACTAGGGGTGGTAGAAGGGGAGGAGGGCGGGGGGTGGGAGTGAACGGGTGACGGGCACTGGGTGTTATTCTGTATGTTAGTAAATTGAACACCAATAAAAAAATAAATTAAAAAAAAAAGTGTGTTGTTTTTACATTTTATGGTGACTGGACCTAGCAAGTCTCTACATCAACAACCATCACTATTAGTCCTCACAACAGTGTCACGGGACAGGCAGTATTATTTCCTTTTTATAGATGAAATTGATGACCTCAAGCACATGCGGTTCCTTCCCTTTCTTTTTTTCTGTTCAGAATATACAAGCTATAAGTGAGTAAATTGCAAGAAACCCACTTGCGTGATGAACACCTCTACTTTCCTCAGATGATTTTAATATTTTTCTCAATTCTGAACTCCTTATCTATCTTACTACTCTTTTTGAATAACTTAGGATATGTTTTCCCAGGACTTGTTCAGAGAACCAGTCCCTGGATTAATGTCTTTCCCTAAGTATGAATCAGTGACCTGAAACAGACCCAGCATACACAGATTCTCCTATTTATTCAACACCCATCCATTCCAAAAAGAAGTCTATTTGGCCTTCTATATGACAGGTACAGAGACAGGCTCCGTCCCCACTGGGTTTCGATCTATGTCCCAGAGTACTACCTGCAGTCTTTTGAACTTCATATCAGGAGCCTTAATGCTGATTTCTGAGGGCAAAACAAGCAAGTCCACAGTTCTCCTTCATGCTTCCCCAGCAGACCCTTGGGTTCTCTCCACAGTGTTGAACTGTTACTGAGCCATTGGTTGTGTAGGTCAGTCACAGAGCAGCATTGCCATCCAAAACAAAAAGGAGGAAAAAGGAGTTTGGAAGTAATTGGGTCTCACAAATTGTGGGGAGGGAATATTGAAACTGTGACAATGTTTCTTAGTGCACCTTTTCTCAGAGCCACATCTCTCCTGTTCTTGACTGAGGGACAGGAGAGTCTAGGTAGGGAGAAATAGGTAGGGGGCTACAGATTCAGGCTCACAAAGATCCTAAGGATGCTGAGATGTAAGGAAACCAGAAATAAAGAAACAAACGAGACCACCCTGCCCTAGGTATGGGTAGAGAGGGTCTTTTTTAGGACAGTCCTCTGTGCCCAAAAAAGGATAACCAGACTCCAAAAAGAAGTAAACCATTAAAGATGTGAAAGATGTTATCACTAGTCCTTACTCATGTGGGCAACCCAGCCTGGGCCCCTCCCACTCCTGAGAGCTTTCTCAGTATCCTTGCTTAATAAACTCCCGTCGCTTTACTCACTCTTTGTCCACCAGATTCATTCTTCGACTCCGTGAGACAAGAACCTGACTTTCTCACTTCATTCCGCCTGCTGCACTTCTCTTACCCAAGCTCCCTGGGAAATTACTTCATTGGCTTAATCCCATCTCACTCACCTCCTGCCTCATATCCTTTGGATTCTTCACCACCAAAGGCCAACGAACCAAGAGATGCATGGAGGGATAGAAGACCCAGGTGATAGGGGGAACTAAGGCCAAAAAAATATAGTTTAAAATTATATCTGCTTTTTTAAAAAAAGATTTTATTTGCTCATGAGAGACACACAGAGAGAGAGAGAGAGAAAGAGAGAGAGGCAGAGACAGAGACAAAGGGAGAAGCAGGCTCCCTGTGGGAAGCCCAATGTGGAACCCCATCCTAGGACCCCAGGATCAACCACTGAGCCACTCAGGCATCCCTACAATTACATTTCCTAACAAACTTGCAGTCCATAAACAAATACTTGAAACCGACAGAGTGGGACATTCGTACAAGAATTCACAGCTGCCTGAATGTTAATGCTTTGCTAGAGGCCAAAAGCAACATTTGTTTGCTGATAGCCAGACCTCCAGGATCCTATAAATCTTTCAAGTGTGAACATCCTTTTGGAAACTTCTTTGATCTCTAGAGTCCCCATCCCACACAGCAACTTAAAAGATTATAACCAAGGCTCCTCATAATCCTGGTGAAGCTTTTCAGGCCCAGGGGTCCTGTCCCCATACTTTAATAAAAACAACTTTTTGCATGGAAAATGTCTCAAGGATTCTCTCTTGACCACTGGCTCCTGGCCCACAGTACATCACAGGTACATCTCTGAGTTAATTGCATCAGCACATCAGGAAAGTACAGAAGATTTTTGCCTATCTTCTTGTATGACACATTCCGGAGGGGGACATTCCCATCTGTTCGATCTGGGTTTTTCTCTTCCTGGGATATATAGCTAGCTAGCTAGATAGATGATAGAGTGATAGATCTACTGATAGATCGCTCCCAGGAACATAAATAGATGTTTATATAAACAAACATATAAACATAAATCTATGTTTCCACTTAATATATTTATTATTAAATGTATTACTCATAATATAATAATTATCTATAAACAGAACTATATATTTATATTTAAATATGCAAAATAAACATTTCTATATCTAATCTCTATACGTCCATATATAGATCTCCCTATAGAGATAGAGACAAAATGGTTAGAAAGAGATGTGTGCAGAAAGAGAGAGAAATAGATATAGACCTATAAATATGGAGAGGATCTGCTTTCAAATTCTATCCAACGACCTCTCCTCACAGGCACAGGCAAACGCACATACACATACTCAAGAACCTTCTGGTATGTGGCCATGACAGGAAATAACACCCCTTGAGTTGCCATCTCTTCTCCAACTTAAAGGTACCCGCTTTTCTCCAAAGAAGACCTACACAGAGTGAGCAAGCACATGAAAAAATGCTCCACGTGACTTTTCATCAGGGAGATAGAAATCAAAACCACAATGAGATACCACCTCACACAAGTGAAAATGGGAGAAATTAACAAGACGGGAAACGACAAATGTTGGAGAGGATGTGGAGAAAGTGGAACACTCTTGCATTGTTAGTGGGAATGTGAACTGGTGCAGCCACTCTGGAAAACAGTGTGGAGGTTCCTCAAAAAGCTGGAAATGGAGCTATACTACAACCCATCGATTGCACTACTGGGTATTTAACCCAAAGACACAGATGTAGTGAACTGACTGGACACTTGCACCCCAATGTTCACACCGGCAATGTTAATAGCCAAACTGTGGAAGGAGACTTGATGTCCTTCAACAGATGAATGGATAAAGAAGATGTGGTCTATATATACAATGTATTATTATTTAGCCATCTGCAAGGATGAATACCTACCATTTTCATGGACATGGAACTGGAGGGTATTATGCTGAATAAAATAAGCCACATGGAGAAAGAATTATCATGCGGTTTCACTCTTATGTCGAATGTAAGAAAGAGTGAAGAGGATCATAAGGGAGAGGAGGGAAACTGAGTGGAGAAAATTGAGAGAGGCAGTGTTGTCCCCAAGATTGCGAATCCGAGAAACCACGGAGGAGCCGACACTGATACAAACACACGAGGGTTTATTTACAAGCTCGAGCTTGGGTCCAAGTGTACCCGACACAACGGAGCAAGGACTTGGACCCTGAGACTAAGGGGCGTATCAGCTTTATAGGGGCCAGTGGCCCATGGGATACGCAGAAAGTTGCACAGTCATGTCGGTACACACGCAGGTGGCCGATTGAATTACATCTTACCCTATAGTATCCATTTGAGCTGGCCTATTACTTTGGTCAGAATTGGCGCGCAGTTTTGGTGGGCACAAAGCAGGATTACGTGGTTATGAGCCGATTTCCGATTAGGGTGTGCCCAGCGGCTTGACTAGGGTGGGGCAGCGCCTTAAGCAATAAGCAGGTTAAGGTTATGTGGGGGTCATACAGGAGGTGGCAGGTGTAACACAAAATGGCATCAGTCCTGCTCTGCTTGTCCAGGGGTAGGGGATTTTTGTTAAATTTCCTGGGTCTCACAGAAGATAAACTATGAGAGACTCCTAACTTGGGGAAACAAAGGATTGCGGAAGGGGAGGTGGGTGGGAGGATAGTTTAACTGGGGGACGGGCATTAAGGAGGGCATGTGATGTGATGAACGCTGGGTATTATACTACATGTTGACAAATTGAATTTAAATAAAAATTTTTTTAAATTTAAATTTAAATTAAAAAAAGGTACTGGACGGCTCAGCCATCCTCAGCAATTCATTTATGAAATGGCCCTCAGTAGATCATAAAAAAGTTACAAATGTGAATGGAAAATGACTGAAACTCTTTCCCACTTCAAATAAATAAGTATTCTGAAAAGCAAATCAAAGTTCCAGAATGGAAAAATGCAAAAAACGAGGGAGAGGGAGAAAGAGAAATGAATTCACTTTCTGTGATATTTATTAGTGACGGTCCAATAATGACAAATCCATGATTGTCATTAAAAACAAAGAGTTAATGAACGGTATGGAAACCGATCCCCTCAACTAACAGATAAGGAAACTGAGAAGACAAGAGAAGTCTCCAGGTTATTCTTTTCACACTAACATTTGAGAACCACTGGCTAGGCACCAAGGAGAATTGATTTACCTTAAAATAGCAAAATTTGAAATCCTATGTCCTTTCCTATTTTCAGATCATAATAAATAAAGAAATGAAACAGCAAAGAGAGAGGGAAGGAGGCAAACAGAAACAAAGTGCAAATCAAAAATGAGATTTACATAAAGTTTGTCTTTCACAAATTTATGGACAAAAGACTCCATACTGATGGAAATATGTTAAAGAGACACAGGTGTCAACTGAAAGAGCTCCCCTGGCCAGAGCGGAGACAATATAAGCAACAAAATAAGTAGTGTTGGATTATAACCCAAAGTGTAAAATAAATATTCATGAATCTATACTAATATTAAAAATTGTAAAAGAAAGAAAGAGGGGCACCTGGGTGGCTCAGTCAGTTAAGCTTCTGCCTTAGGCTCAGATCATGATCCACGTCCCAAGGCAGTCTCCCTGTTCAGCAGGGAACCTGCTTCTCCCTCTCCCTCTGCCCCTCTCGCTCATGCTTTTTCTCTCCTCTCTCTCTCTCAAATAAATAAATAACATCTTTGAAAAACAAACACAGAAGAAAGAGAAATCTCCCATGTAGAAGAATTTCAAACAATTTGTGCAGACATTCCACCCTCAAGTGGATGAGCGTAACTTCCCACTCTTATGTGTGGAATACACATAGTAACTTCCTTCTACAAAATAGATTATGAAAAAGTTATAATAATAATAATATTATAATAATAATAAAGAATCACTTTACTATGGAGAAAGCTGACAAACACTACCTCAGCAAGATGATCAGATCGATACCAAGACTGATAAATCATGTTGATAGTATCTATACTTTATATGATATAATAAAAATGGCAGTATATCTCTGTATATAATCCGCAATCCCAGTTCAATCATGAGATAAACAACAGACATGTCCCACCTGAGGGAAATTTTACAAAATACTCTACTTCTCAAAGTGTTCCAGTTCAACAACAACAAGGAGAGGCTGAAAAATTGTCACAATCCAGAGGAGCCTAAGAAAACATGAGGACAAGTGTAATGTGATGTGAGGGATGGTAACTTAGCAAAAATTAAGGAAATCTGAATAAAGTATGGTCTTTGGTGAATGCGAATATTTTAATACTGATTCATTAGCTAATATTTGTACCGTACTAATATAAGATATTGATAATTGGAGAAATTGAGTGCAAGCCCATGAGAATTCTCTGTACTATCTTCTCAATTTCCCTATAAATCTTTTTTTTTTTTTTCTAATCAGTAAGATTTATTTTGAAAATTGACTTAAATGTATCAGGCTCCAAGTATGAAGACATTTTAAGAATAGTTTAATTAATTTTTGCCTTCTTCTTAAAGAGTTCCTTCGATGGGAACAAAGTAAGAATTTTATATCAGAAGGAAAGAAAAACACTTATGAACACCTCCTCAACCTGAAAAGCAGGAAAGGATATTAAATAGCAAAAATCAGATAAAAATACTTCTTTTATAGTAGACACCATATTGCAAGTGCCTTTAAAATTAGCAATGCATAACATTTATTTCCTGGACATTTGTCTTCCAAAGAGTTCACAGTGCTTCAGTGTCAGTTAAGAAATGATTCATGTGAAATTTTTATTAAACCAAATTTACTGGGAAATTACTGCCCAGATAATACTTTATTTTGATTTTATTGAGTTCCTTTCTAATCACTGAGCCTTTTAGTTAGAGCTTTCAACTATAGCAAATGCCTTAGAAGGCCAATTTTTAAGTTGCTATTATAATACCCTAATGGAATCACGTATCATTTTCCTTCGCTCAGATATGGCATACAGTAGGCACCTGATAAAATACTGAATGAGTGAATGGATAAAATTGCTTTTTATCATTTCATTCAGCAATTTCATTCTTATCTTTGTCCATTTCATGTTCTAATGTTTATCAACATCAACTCGAGATGTTGATTAGGGATTAGGGATCCATTAATTTATTAAGTATTTGGTGCATAGCTACTATGTGCAAGGTGCTAGGAATACCAAGTTAACCAGACATAGATGCAGTCCCTAGCTCCCTCCAGGCCATGCTGGTGGGAGAGACGGATACTAACCAAAAAGTGACCGAAAGACAACTAAACAAGATTATAGTAGCCAATATAAAGGTAAATATACAGCTTACTACAAGTACATATATAAGAAGGCTTAGTCTAACTGGGGCCTCGGAGAAGATGACCAGAAGAAGCAACATTTATATTAAGACTTAGAGAAAGGAGAAGGTAAGTGGTGGAAGGAGAATATTATGAGGAAAAGGAAGGTTTCTGCCTCTGAATTGTAGGGCTCTGGGCAAGTCCCTTGAGCTTAGGCTCTGAACCTACTTCTTTCTCTGCAAAACTGTGACAGTAATAATGCCTGTGCCATAGAGCTCTAATGATAAAGAGTTGGACTTTATTTGTACAATATCTAGGACGTTAGTAAGTACTTAATAAATATTTTCTGGTGGCCATAACAGCCTGGAGCCAGGCTTCCTGAGTTCGAATCCACTTAACTAGCTAGGTCAAATGACCTTGTACAAGATGTTTTCTTCCTATCTAGCCTTTAGTTGGCCCATCAAGATAACAGTATCTGCCCATAGGGTTGTTGGAGGATCCCATGAGTTCTTTTATGTGAAGCATGACACAATTCTTGGCACATAATATGTGCCATATGAATGTTAACTTGTATTAGCAATAAAGAAATCCTGCAACAGTCTAATGAGGTGTTTAGAAATTATTCTATAGCTTTTAAGGGAATTGAAATTCAAAAAGAACCTAAATGCCTGTCCGTGTTTACGTAGCTAACCAGTTCATTATCTGAAACCCAAACTCACAATTTCTGATTCTAACCTCACTCCAAGAGGCCTCCGCAAGCCCAAGGAAAAATTGCCTTCCTGGGATCTCAAGGAAGAATCTTTAACATAATAATATGACCATTGGTAATAATGTCTCTTGGTTCTTTCCAAATCCATAAAGATGCATTTCCTGATGAGTGACTGAGCTGTGAAGAGATGAGGAACCTTCAGCCCTCTGAATTACTTGTGTCAGAATATTTTAACCATAGTACTGCGGATAGTAAATTATCCTTATTAACAGGAAATATGTCTCAGATTGGAATCTGAGGAATCAGATGGGCAGAGAAAAACCGCTTTGACTTGCTCTTCATCTTTTAAAGACAAAGGAGAGCTTTTCTATGTACAAAGTCAGTTGTCAAAATAGCCTTAGGGAATAAGAGTCTGCAGCATCGAATCCGGCTTCACAGCCGGGACGCCCGCGCTCCAGGTCTTCCTGATCCCAAATCCCTGGACCTGTCCCCCAACACACGCTGCCACCAGAGGTCATTTGCAATTGCTCTCTTAGGAGCTCCGGGGAAGGGGGAAGGAGCTAGATAGGAAGACGGGACGAGTGGAGGCCGAGAAAAAAAAAATTTTTTTTGAGGCCGAGAAAATTAAGGCCATTCCACTTTTAATCCAGTGTTAGCACACGTCCAGCCATCCCACGCCCCTGCAAAGAAGAGCTGAAATTTTCATTACTTCAGTTACAGGAAAAAAAAAAAGTTTACCGCTTAATGTCTTTGAAAGCCCCACATTAGCATAAGAACTGAGCCCAGGCCTAGGGCGGGAAGCCCCTATTAGAATGAGAACAGAGCTCAATGCTCTTGAAGGCCCCATATCAAAATGTAAACAGAACTTGAGAAATTGCTCCAGCCCTTCGGGAGGTCCCCGAGACCAGCCCTTAAAACTAAGCTAAAACCCACCTCGGGGTCCAAGTCCCTGCTCCACTGTGTCGGGTGTACTTGGACGCAAGCTCGAGCTTGAAAAAAAACCCTCGTGCGTTTCCATCGGTGTCGGCTTCTCGGTGGTTTCTCGGATTTGCAATCTTGGGCACAACAGTCTGAGATAAGAAAAAACAAAACCAAAAGAAGCTTGGACGTAGGCAGAGTGAACGCAGGGTTCGGAGAGAAGCGGCGGAGACCCGGGGGCTTGGGGGCTTTTCTGTGGAGGCTATCCCTCTCATTACCCACCTCCACACCATCCACCTACATCATCATCCCCCATGGGATCGTCCCCATAGCATCCCACCTACACCATCCCCGACTCCCCACACATTCCCCACCCACACTATACCCACACACCATCCTCCCTACACCATCCCCCACACTCCACCACCATCATACCTCTGCCCCCACACCATCGGACCCCAGCAAGGACCTGGGGAAGCTGTCCCCTGTGGGACATGCTCAGCCTCCCCGGGGTTCTCTGGAGAGCCGGCTCCCATCAGAATCCCTGGTGTCCCATAGAGTACAGAGGTTGCAGGGAGGAGGGAATGCCGGGAGCCCACGACTGGGTGGATGCAGGTGGGTGGAGCACGGTATGCACTGTGCCCTGCCTCCTCCCACTGCCCCTCCTGGAGGGCGGCACGCCCTGCACAGGACACCAGCCTCTAACCCAGAGGGACCTGGGCTGGCCTGGCCCCGGGCTCTGTGGGGGCTGGGGTGATTTGAGCCTCACAGTTCCACACTGCCTGCAGAGTGAGTTTCGCAGGTCTTCACCAGAGACGTTTGCCACACGCTTCTGAGACGCAAGTTAACAATGCAGACCTGGAGGGTATCTCCAGGTGCAGTAGAGTGTTAATCTTGGAACCTCCTGACTCAGAATACGGCTACCTTCTCACTGCCATAGGAATGCTGCTAGATGAGAGCTGGCTTCTAGGCCTGCTTCCCGGTGAGAGCTGAGTTCAGGACAGAACCCTCCCGCATCCTGCCTGACTCTAGACGGAGCTGCTAACATCCTCATGGTAGTGACTGAGAGAGGTTGTGAGAAAAGCATGTGGAATCGTTGTGCCTGAACTCCCGTTTACCTGAGTTGAATACAGCGATTTCCAACAGCCTTCTTCAATCAGACTGTAACTAGGTTCCAACTCGCATGTACAGTGGGTAGCAGACATCTGCCTCCCATGCATACACACTTCTGAGAGTTGAGCTTATGGCCTGTAACCTTACATCCTGCCTGCCGGTACCAATCGCTTCCAAAAGGCCTAGGCTCGCTGCTTCACGGAAGTGTTGGGAGAGGTAATTGGAATCTCCCGGCACACAAGACGAGTGCCTCCAAGCCCAATTCAGCGAATTCCCAGTAATTCCTGTGGTAGACTGGTGCTACATACTAAGTTCCATACGTGAGAAGGTAGCTGAACGCCTTGTCCTAAAGCATCTTACTTCTGAGAGTTGAGCTCACCCTCAGTCCCTCACAGTTCCACACTGCCTGCAGAGTGAGTTTCGCACCAGAGACATTTGCCAGAGGCTCCTGAGACGCAAATTAACAATACAGACCTGGAGGGTATCTCCAGGTGCAGTAGAGTGGTAATCTTACCTCCTGACTCAGAATACGGCTACCTTCACACTGCCATAGGAATGCTGCTAGATGAGAGCTGGCTTCTAGGCATGCTTCCCTGTGAGAGCTGAGTTCAGGACAGAACCCTCCCGCATCCTGCCTGACTCTAGACGGAGCTGCTAACATCCTCATGGTAGTGACTGAGAGAGGTTGTGAGAAAAGCATGTGGAATCGTTGTGCCTGAACTCCCGTGTATCTGAGTTGAATACAGCGATTTCCAACAGCCTTCTTCAATCAGAGTGTAACTAGGTTCCAACTCGCATGTACAGTGGGTAGCAGACATCTGCCTCCCATGCATACACACTTCTGAGAGTTGAGCTTATGGCCTGTAACCTTACATCCTGCCTGCCGGTACCATTCGCTTCCAAAAGGCCTAGGCTCCCTGCTTCACGGAAGTGTTGGGAGAGGTAATTGGAATCTCCCGGCACACAAGACGAGTGCCTCCAAGCCCAATTCAGCGAATTCCCAGTAATTCCTGTGGTAGACTGGTGCTACATACTAAGTTACATACGTGAGAAGGTAGCTGAACGCCTTTTCCTAAAGCATCTTACTCCTGAGAGTTGAGCTCACCCTCAGTCCCTCACAGTTCCACACTGCTTGCAGAGTGAGTTTCGCACGTCTTACCCAGCGACATTTGCCAGAGGCTTCTGTGACGCAAGTTAACAATGCAGACTTGGAGGGTATCTCCAGGTGCAGTAGAGTGGTAATCTTGGAACCTCCTGACTCAGAATACTGCTACCTTCACACTGCCATAAGAATGCAGCTAGTTGGGATCCCTGGGTGGCGCAGCGGTTTGGCGCCTGCCTTTGGCCCAGGGCGCGATCCTGGAGACCCGGGATCGAATCCCACGTCGGGCTCCCGGTGCATGGAGCCTGCTTCTCCCTCGGCCTGTGTCTCTGCCTCTCTCTCTCTCTCTCTGTGACTATCATGAATAAATAAATAAAATCTTTAAAAAAAAAAAAAAGAATGCAGCTAGTTGAGAGCTGGTTTCTAGGCATGCTCCCATGGGAGAGCTGAGGACAGGGCAGAACCCTCCCGCATCCTGCCTGACTGTAGGCGTAGCTGCTAACATCCTAATGTTAGTGGCTGAGAGAGGTTGCGGGAAAAGCATGTGTAAGCATTGGGCCTGAACTCCTGTGTATCTGAGTTGAATACAGCGATTTCCAATGGCCTTCTTCAATCAGAGTGTAGCTAGGTTCCAACTCCCATGTCAGAATGGGGAGCAGACATCTGCCTCCCATGCATACACACTTCTGAGAGTTGAGCTTATGGCCTGTACATCTCCATCCAGCCTACTAGTATCCTTCGCTTCTAAAAGGCCTAAGCTCGCTGTTTGACGGAAGTGTTGGGAGAGGTAATTGGAATCCCCCGGCACACAAGACTAGTGAGACTAGGAGACCTTTCTGTCCTTTAAGTGGGGGCAAGAATCATACGGGGTGGGTGGGCTGGTGCTGGAGTCCCCCACCTGGGAGCATGTGTGGACTCCGGGTGGGGGCGTGTGTCCTGAGGTTTCAGCCTGAGTGACGGTTCTGCGGACAGCAGTGCTGACCTGGACCTGTAGCTCATGGGCTCCTGCTCTGGGTACCCGCAGGGCAGCTGGACCCCGGCCTCGGGCCCTCTAGAGTCCCAGCACCTGGTGGAGCCTGCCTCATGGTGTGAGTGCGGGTGTGGCCCACCGGTTTACCCCTCCACTCCCCACACTGGTGTGTCCTGGGATCCCCAGGGCTGCCCTAGTTAAGCGACCTGTATCTGCGTGACATGCTCAGGGCCCAGTAGGCCACATCCAGCTATGAGAGGGCTCGCTGAGCCCGGCGCCAGAATCCAGGGTTGTCGAGGGCCATGGGGGCCTGATTCCATTAGTCTTTCAGTTGGGACTGGTGTGGGCTCAAATCAACCCAGCCCCCACAGAGCCTGGGCCCAAGTCAGCCCAGGTCCCTCTGGGTTAGGGCCTGGTGTCCTGTGCAGGGTGCCCCACCCTCCAGGAGGGACAGAGGTTGGAGGCACGGCACAGTGTGTCCTCTGCACCACTCTCCTGCACACACACTGTCCGGGGCTCCCTGCCTTCCCTCCTCCCTGCAACCCCTGGTACTCAATGGGACACCCAGGCTTCTGATGGGAGCAGGGTATCCAGAGAACCCCGGGGAGTCTGAGCATGTCCCACAGGGTGCAGCTGCACTGGGTCCTTGCTCGGGGCCGATGGTGTGGGGGTGGATGGTGTGAGGGCATGGGTATGATGGTGGTGGGGTGTGGGGGATGTTGTAGGGGGGATGGTGTTGGGGTATAGTGTGCGTAGGGATTGTGTGAGGCTGTGTGTGTGTGAGGGGGATGGTGTAGGGGCTATGCCATGGGGGATGATGATGTTAGGGGATGGTGTGGGTCTGGGGAATGGGAGGATGGTGTGGGGGGCCGGTGGACACAGGGCATCCTCTTTCTCTAAGATGCATACTGAGACGTCCACAGATAAAGGTGACCCCAGTCTGGGGTATGCTGTGACACCTGTCCCTGGGGCCCCGTGTGGTGAGTACAGGGCCCTGGCTGGACCAGGGGCATTATCTGGGGGTCATCATACAATGTATGTTTACAAATTTCAAATTGTCTCAAATTTAATGCATAGAATTTAGAAATATATAAAGTCCTGAGGGTGGGTATCACCCTGACCCGTCCGACCCTCATCAGATCTATGTGTGTCTTCCTCCAGTCACCGCCATTCACCCTGCCCCCAGGTCCCCTTACTGGCCCGACGGCCCCCACCCCAGCCCCCTGCTTTTCAGGGGGCCGTCCCTCACCCTTTTGGGGTTCAGCTAACATGGCAATCCCTGGAGGCCCCGTCCTAGTGGCCTCCTCATCCCTGAGACCCCGAGGGTGGGGGCACGGTGTTTATCCCCAACAACCTACCATGCAGCCGTGTGTTGTTGGCTGCTGTTCTTCTCCCAGGCTCTGAAGCCCCATGTTCCCTACCCAGAAGCCCCCGGTCCTCCCGGGTCCTAATCCCCCTGGCCCCTCAGCCTCACCCTACCCCATAGTAGTCCCAAAACATGACGTGACTGCTGAATATCCTGTTGACGTCCAGGTCCCCCAGCGTGATGTCCCTAGAGGAGACCAGGGCCTCCTCCTTCATTTCCTGTGGGAAAACCGGGGAGGAGGAGCTGGAGTCAGGGACACAGACCCTAACCTGTCTGTCCTGGGCAGGGAGCCCTGGGGCCACCATGGAGTGGGTACTGCCAAAACCTCCTTCCTTCCTCTGGGAGGCCAGGGATGGTGGGAGTGCCCACCGTGCCCATGGGACCTGTGTGACGGCCTGTGCCCAGCTGTTGTAGGGAGGGAGGTGACTGAGTGTCACCCTGGGTGGGAGGGGATAGCGGTTCAACCAAGGTGGGAGGGGACATGGGGGTGTTGTGCCCAAGATTGCGAATCCGAGAAACCACTAAGGAGCTGACACCAATGCAAACACACAAGGGTTGATTTCCAAACTCGAGCTTGCGTCCAAGTACACCCAACACTGCGGAGCAGGGACTTGGACCCTGAGGTGGGTTTTAGCTTAGTTTTAAGGGCTTGTCTCGGGGTCCTCCAGAAGGGCTGGAGCAATTCCTCAAGTTCTGTTTACATTTTGTTATGGGGCCTTCAAGGGTATTGAACTCTGCTCTCATTCTAATAGGAGCTTCCAGCCCTTGGCATGGGCTCAGTTTCATTCTATTGTGGGGCTTTCTAGGATATTAAGCTGTAAACTTTTGTTTGTTTTTTTTTCCTGTAACTGAAGTAATGTAAATTTCAGCTCTTCTTCACAGGGGCCTGGGATGGCTGGTCTTGTTCGAACACTGAACTTAAAGTAGAAAGGCCTGCATTTTCTCGGCCTCCTTGCATCCAGTCCCATCCTATCTAGCTCTTTCCCCTTCCCTGGAGCTCCTAAGAGAGCAATTGCAAATGACCTCAGCTTGGCAGCCTGTGTTGGGAGATAGGCCCAGGGATTTGGGATCAGGAAGACCTGGGGCGTGGGCGTCCCAGCTGTGCAGTGGGATTCCATGCTGCAGACTCTTATTCCCTAAGGCTATCTTGACAACTGACTTTGTACATAGAAAAGCTGTCCTTTATCTTTAAAAGATGAGGAGCGAGTCAAAGTTTTTTTCTCTGCCCATCTAATTGCTCAGATTCCAATCTGAGACGTATTTCCTGTTACTAAGAATAATTTACTATCCGTAGTACTATGGTTAAAATATTCTGACACAAGTAATTCAAAGGGATGAGGGTTTCTCATCTCTTTATTCACAGCTCAGTCACTCATCAAGAAATGAGTCAATTTTCAAAATAAATCTTATTTATTAGGAAAAAAACAAAGATTTATAGGGAATTGAGGGAATTTATAGGGAAATTGAGAAGATAGTACAGAGCATTCGCATGCATTGGCACTCAATTTCTCCAATTATTGATATCTTATATTAGTACGGTACAAATATGAACTAATGAATCAATTTTAAAATAGTCGCATTAACCAAAGACCATACTTTATTCAGATTTCCTTAGCTTTTGCTAAGTTACCATCCCTCATATCACATTCCATTTGTCCTCCTGTTTTCTTAGGTTCCTCTGGATTGTAACAGTCTTTCAGCCTTTCCTTGTTGTTGTAGAATTGGAACACTATGAGAAGTAGAGTAGTTTGTAAAATTTCCCTCAGTTGGGACATGTCTGTTGTTTATCTCATGACTGAACTGTTTTTGTGGATTATATACAGAGATATACTGCCATTTTCATTATATCATATAAAGGATAGATACTGTCAACATGATTTATCAGTCTTGGTATCAATCTGATCATCTTGCTGAGGAAATGTTTGTCAGCGTTCTCCGTAGTAAAGTGATTCTTTTATTATTATTATTATTATATTATCATTATTATTTTAGGTTTTTCATAATATATTTTGCAGAAGGAAGTTACTATGTGTTTTCCACACATAAGAGTGGGAAGCTATGCTCATGAACTTGAGTGTGGTATGTCTGCACGAATTGTTTGAAATTCTTCTACATGGGAGATTTCTCTTCCTTCTGAGTTTGTTTGTTTCTTTTTCAAAGATGTTATTTATTTATATGAGAGAGAGAGAGGAGAAAAAGCATGAGCGAGAGGGGCAGAGGGAGAGGGAGAAGCAGGTTCCCTGCTAAACAGGGAGCCTGCCTTGGGACCTGGATCATGATCTGAGCCTCATGCAGAAGCTTAACTGACTGATCCATCCAGGTACTACTTCTTTCTTTCTTTCTTTCTTTCTGTCTTTCTTTCTTTCTTTCTTTCTTTCTTTCTTTCTTTTTCTTTCTTTCTTTCTTTCTTTCTTTCTTTCTTTCTTTCTTTCTTCTTTATTTCTTTCTTTTATTTTAATAATAATTTTATTTTTTATTGGTGTTCAATTTGCCAGCATACAGAATAACACCCAGTGCTCATCCCATCAAGTGCCCCCCTCAGTGCCCATCACACATTCACCCCCACCACCTGCCCTCCTTCCCTTCCATCACCCCTAGTCATTTCCCTGAGTTAGGAGTCTTTTTTTTTAATTTTATTTATGATAGTCACACACAGAGAGAGAGAGAGAAAGAGAGGCAGAGACATAGGCAGAGGGAGAAGCAGGCTCCATGCATCAGCAACCCGATGTGGGATTCGATCCCGGGTCTCCAGGATCGCACCCTGGGCCAAAGGCAGGCGCTAAACCACTGCGCCACCCAGGGATCCCCGGAGTTAGGAGTCTTTATGTTCTGTCTCCCTTTCTGATATTTCCCACACATTTCTTCTCCGTTCCCTTATATTCCCTTTCACTATTATCTATATTCCCCAAATGAATGAGAACATACAATGTTTGTCCTTCTCCGATTGACTTACTTCACTCAGCATAATACCTTCCAGTTCCATTCACGTTGAAGCAAATGGTGGGTATTTGTCGTTTCTAATGGCTGAGCAAGGCCCACCTGTTCTCTCTCTTCATCTTCTGAGTCTTCTAAGATATGAATGTTATTTTTTAATAAGTGGCTGACTTCCCTACGTCCGTCTCTGTGGTCCATAACCTTTTTTGTTTTTATGGCTTCCACGTGGGACTGCATCTCAGTTATAGCATTTTTAACGTTGGCCTGACTAGATTTTAGTTGTTTTACTTCTGCAGTAAGGGATTCTCTAGTTTTCTTCTGTGCTCTTTTTCCAGCCCAGCTGCTATCTTTATAATCATTGTTTTAAAATGTAGTTAGACATCATATATGTGTATTGATGGACTTCCTGGCTGTGAGTACTATCTCATGTTATTTTATGGAGGTGAATTTCTCCATCTCATTACCTTTTCCAGAAAAGAAAGAGGGAAGAAAAAGAAAAACCAAGGAAAACAATAACAACTCCTCTCCAAAAAAAACACCAGATTATTTTGGCCTGCGTTTCAAAAGATTCTAAACCCCAAATATGAAACACAATTAAAGTACCATGAAAGTAAAAATAAGAATTATATAAGGTACATACATAAAATTAAAATTAAAATACATAAATTAATTAAAATACATAAAATTAAAATAAGTCAATTAATAAAAAAAATCAAGGAAAATAAATTACAATAAAGCACAAAGTACAAAGGAAGCTATATCCTACTTTCCAGGCACAGCTGAATCTATGCATCCTCTGTGGTCCGACAAATTGGTGGCGGTGAGTGGTCTGTGCAGGGTCTGGGGATGGGCTCTGGCACTGATTAGCAGGTGCACATCTGTGTGGTAGATGCACCTGCGGGATCAGAGGTGGGGTGGGCATCAGCACCTCTAGCCTCCAGTGGGCGGCACAGTGCTGCTCCTTGAGACCCCCCCCCCCCCCCGATAGGCCGGTTGCCGGTGGGGTCTGTGGGTCCTCTGGCTCTGGGGCTGAGCATTCTGCCCCCCAGTCTGCATGGGCCTCCACAGAAGAGCTCCCAAGCCCCTGGGTATCCGCCGATTCTCTCAGAACCCTGCGTTTACTCTACCTGCGTCCGAGCTTCTTTTGGCTTTGTTTTTTTATCTCAGAGTGTTGTGCCCAAGATTGTGAATCTGAGAAACCACCCAGAAGCCGACACTGATGCAAACACATGAGGGTTTATTTACAAGCTAGAGCTTGTGTGCAAGTATACCGGACAGAGTGGAGCAGGGACTTGGACCCCGAGGTGGGTTTTAGCTTAGTTTTAAGGGCTGGTCTCAGGGACCTCCAGAAGGGGTGGAGCAATTCCTCAAGTTCTGTTTACAATTTGATATGGGACATTCAAGGGCATTGAGCTCTGTTCTCATTCTAATAGAGGCTTCCTGTCCTTGGCCTTGACTCAGTTTTGTTTCTATTGTGGGGCTTTCTAGGACATTAAGCTGTAAACTTTTGCTTTTACCGGTAACTGAAGTAATGTTAATTTCAGCTGTTCTTCACAGGGACCTGGGATGGCTGGACTTGTGCTAACACTGAATTTAAGTTGGAATGGTCTTAATTTTCTAGGCCTCCACGCTTCCAGTCACATCCTATCTCGCTCCTTCCCCCTTCCCCAGAGCTCCTAAGAGAGCAATTGAAAATGACCTCAGCATGGCAGCCTGTGTTGGGGGACAGGCCCAGGGATTTCGGATCAGGAAGACCTGTGTGCAGCTGGATTCGATGCTGCAGACTCTTATTCCCTAAGGCTATCTTGACAATAGACTTTGTACATAAAAAAGCTCTCCTTTGTTTTTAGAAGATGAAGAGCCAGTCAAAGCATTTTTTCTCTGCCCATCTGATTGCTCAGATTCCAATCTGAGACATATTTCCTGTTAATAAGGATAATTTACTATCCGTGGTACTATGGTCAAAATATTCTGACACAAGTAATTCAGAGGGATGAGGGTTTCTCATCTCTTTCTTCACAGCTCAGTCACTCATCAGGAAATGCATCTTTATGGATTTGGAAAGAACTGAGAGACATTAGTACCAATGGTCCTATTATTTATGTGAAGGATCCTTCCCTGAGATTCTTCCCCTGTTTCAACTGACACTGAAACACTTTGAACTCTTTGGAAGACAAATGTCAAGGAAATAAATGTTATGCATTGCTAATTTTAAATGCACTTGCAATACGGTGTCTATTGTACTAGAAGTATTTTTATCTGATTTTTACTATTTAATATCCTTTCCTGCTTTTCAGGTTGAGGAGGCATTATACGTGTTCTTAAGTGTTTTTTGTTCCTTTGATCTAAAATTCTTACTTTGTTTCCATCAAAGGAACTCTTTAAGAATAAGGCAAACGTTAATTCAACAATTCTTAAAATGTCTTCACACTTGGAGCCTGATTCATTTAAGTCAATTTTCAAAATAAATCTTATTTATTAGGAAAAAAACAAAGATTTATAGGGAAACTGAGAAGATAGTACAGAGCATTCGCATGCACTTGCACTCAATTTATCCAATTATTGATATATTAGTACGGTACAAATATGAGCTAATGAATCAATATTAAAAAATTCGCATTAAACTAAGACAAAAAAAAAAAGACCATAGTTTATTCAGATTTCCTTAGTTTTTGCTAAGTTACCAATCCTCAAATCACATTCCATTTGTCCTCTTTCCTTAGGCTCATCTGGATTGTGACATTCTTTCAGCCTTTTCTTGTTTTGAACTGGAACACTTTGACAAGTAGAGTATTTTGTAAAATTTCCCTCAGTTGGGACATGTCTGTTGTTTATCTCATGACTGAACTGTTTTTGTGGATTATATACAGAGATATACTGCCATTTTCATTATATCATATAAAGGATAGATACTATCAACATGATTTATCAGTCTTGGTATCGATCTGATCATCTTGCTGAAGTAGTGTTTGTCAGCTTTCTCAGTAGTAAACTGATTCTTTTTTATTATTATTAATTATTATTATTATATTATCATTATTATTTTAAGGTTTTCTTATTAGAAGGAAGGAAGTTACTATGTGTATTCCACACGTAAGAGTGGGAAGCTATGCTCATGAACTTGAGGGTGGAATGTCTTCACAAATTGTTTGAAATTATTCTACATGGGCAATTTCTCTTCCTTGTGGATTTGTTTGTTTGTTTCTTTTTCAAAGATGTTTTTTATTTATTTGAGAGAGAGAGTAGAGATAAAGCATGAGCGAGAGGGGAAGAGGGAGAGGGAGAAGCAGGTTCTCTGTTGAACAGGGAGCCTGCCTTGGGACCTGGATCATGATCTGAGCCTAAGGCAGAAGCTTAACTGACAGAGCCACACAGGTGCCACTCATTCTTTCTTTCTTTCTTTCTTTCTTTCTTTCTTTCTTTCTTTCTTCCTTCCTTCCTTCCTTCCTTCCTTCCTTCTTTCTTTTCTTTCTTTCTTTTTTCTTTCTTTCTTTCTTTCTTTCTTTCTTTCTTTCTTTCTTTCTTCTTTCTTTCTTTCTTTCTTTCTTTCTTTCTTTCTTTCTTTCTTTCTTTCTTCTTTCTGTTCAATACAGCAACATCTGAGGAATTCTTCCCTCAGATGGGAGCTACATACTAACTTCCAAACCTGAGAACCTACCTGAAAGCTCACTCTGGGGAACTTCCCTCTCAGAGATGAGCTGAAACGTGGTCCTTCCCAGTCCACACTGCCTGCAGATACACTTATAAACATCCTCACTAGACATGTTTGTCAGAAGCTCATGGGATGCAAGGGGCAAGCTGCAGGCTTCAAGGTTGTGTCTCCAGGTGCAGTAAAGCGGTATTCATGGAACATCCTGAATTACAATGCTGCCACGTTCTCATGCCCATCAGAACGCAGTTAGTAGAAAGCTGGCCTCCAGGCATGTCTCCTTTGAAATCTGAGCTCAGGGCAGGAGCCTCCCGCATCCTGCCTGCCCGTAGTCGTAGCTGCTAACATCCTTATGTTAGGTGTTCGGAGAGGTTGGAGAAATGCCAGTGGAAGTGTCAGGACTGTACTCATATGTATCTGAGTTCAATAGAGCGATTTCCAATGTCCATGTTCAATTAGAGTGTAGCTCCTGTATACCTCGTCTCGATAAGTGTCTAGCAGACATCGGCCTGCAAAGCAAACACACTTCTGCAAGTTCAACTTATGGCCTGTACCTCCCCCATCCTGACTGCCTGTATGTTCCGCTTCCACAGCATTTCGTTGTATGCGGGACAGTAGCAGAGTGAAAACCACGTGTCTCCCTTGTAAATTTTGTGCGTAGCGGACAGCTGCCATCAAGGCATGCACGCTCCTTTGGATTGAGCTTATGGCTTGTACCTCCCAGGTACACCAGATTCACCAGGTCTGGTTGAGGCCTAGAGGGGTACCAGAATTACCTGGTCCAGGTGACATCCAGATGGGGACCAGAGTCACCAGGTCAGGGTGAGGCCCAGAGAGTTCCACAGTCATCATGTCCAGGTGAGGCTCAGGTGTGGAACAGAGTAACCAGGTACCAATGATGCCCAGGTGAGACCAGAGTCACCAGATCTGGGTGACACGCAGATAGGATCAGAGTCACCAGTTCCAGGTGAGGCCAAGAAGGAGTCCACAGCAATCAGGTCCAGGTGGAGAACAAAGTCACCAGGACTGGGTGAGGCCCAGATGGGGACCAGATTCACCAGGTCCAGGTGAGGCCCAGGTGGTGACCAGAGTCCCCAGGTCTGGGTGAGGACCAGGTAAGGACCAGATTCACCAGGTCCAAGAGGCCCACGTGGGGACCTGAGTCACCAGGTATGGGTGAGGCCCAGGTGGCAAACCCACTCACCAGGTCCAGGTGAGGGCAACCTGCAGGCCAGAGTCACCAGATCCAGGTGAGGCCCTGGTGGGGACCAGAGTCACCAGGTAAATGTAAGTCTACAAGAACACCACAGTTACCAGGTCCAGGTGTGGTTCATGTGGGAACGAGAGTCACCAGGTCCAGGTGAGACCCAGGTGGGGACCACAGTCACCAGGTCCAGATTGAGGACTAGGTCGGGGTCCCAGAGTCATCAGGGCCAGGTGAGGCCAAAGTGTGGAGCAAAGTTATCATGTCCAGGTGAGGCCCAGTTGGGGAAAAGAGTAACCATGTCCCATTGATGTCAGGTGGGACAAGAGTCACAAGGTCCAGACGAGGCAAGTGAGGAGTAGATTCACCAGGTCCTGTGGAGGCCCAGTTGAGGACCAGTGTCCCCAGCTCCGGGTGAGTCCCAGAGGGGGACCAGAGTCACCCGGTTCTGGTGATATCCAGGTGGGGACCAGAGTCACCACGTCAGGGTGAGGCCCAGAGGGGGACGAGAATCACTAGGTCCAGGTGAGGCCCCGATGTGGAACTGAGAAACCAGGTCCCATGATGCCCATATGAGGACCTGAGTCACCAGGTCCAGGTGAGGTCCCTGTGGGAACCAGTCACCTCATCCAGGTGAAGCCCAGGTGAGACCACAGTCACCAGGTCAGGGTGAGGTCCAGAGGGGGACCAGAGTCACCAGGTCCAGGTGAGGCCCAGGTATATAAGAGAGTAACCAGGTCCCAATGATGCCCAGGTAAGGACCAGAGTCAACAGGTCCAGGTGAGGTCCCTGTGGGAACCAGTCACCTCATCCAGGTGAAGCCCAGGTGAGACCACAGTCACCAGGTCAGGGTGAGGTCCAGAGGGGGACCAGAGTCACCAGGTCCAGGTGAGGCCCAGGTATATAAGAGAGTAACCGGGTCCCAATGATGCCCAGGTAAGGACCAGAGTCAACAGGTCCAGGTGAGGCCCAAATATGGATCAGAGTCATTTTGTTCCAGGTGAGGCCAGATGGAGACCACAGGAACCAGGTCCAGGAGAGCCCCATATGGGAACCAGAGCCACCAGATCCAGGTGAGGTCCAGGTGGGACCACAGTCACAAGGTCCAGGTGAGGCCCAGGTGGCAACAGGATTCACCAAGTCCAGGTGAGGCCCAGGTGGTGACCAGTCACCAGATCCAGGTGAGGACCAGCTAAGGACCAGATTCACCAGGTCCAAGTGAACCCCAAGGGGTGACCAGAGTCACCAGGTAAGGGTGAGGCCCAGAGGGGGAACCAGAGTAACCATTTTAGTTTGAGGCCCAGAATGGGACCAGAGGTCCCTGGTCAAAGTGAGGCCCAGGTGTGGAATAGAGTATCCAGGTCCCAATGATGCCTGGGTGAGGAACACAGTCACTAGGGCCATGCAGGGCCCAGATGGGGATCAGAATCACTAGGTCCTGGTGACCTGGTGAGGCATAGAATAAGACCACAGTCACCAGTATCAGGTGAGCCCCTTGTGGGAACAAGAGCCACTCTATCCAGCTGAGTCCCAGGTCCATGTGAGGCCCACGTGAGGACCAGATTCATCAGGTCGAATTGAGGCATAGCTGGGGACAAGAGTCACCAGGTCTGGGTTAGGCCTAGGTGGGGCAAGATTCAGCAGTTCTGAGTTAGGTCAAAGTGGGGATGAGAGACACCAGGTCCAGGTGAGGCCAAACTGAGGACCAGAGTCACCAGATCCAGGTGAGGTCCATGTTGGAAAGAGAGTCACCAGGTCCAGGAGAGGTCCAGGTGTGGACCAGAGTCACCAGATCCAGGTGAAGTCCAGGTGGGGACCAGAGTCAACAGATCCAGGTGAAGCCCAGGTGGGGACCAGAGTCACCAGGTCCAGATGAGGCCCAGGTGAGGACCAGAGTTACCAGGTACACGTGAGGCCCCGGTGGAGATCAGAGGCAACAGGTCCATGTGAGGCCAGCTTGGGGACCATGGTCAACAGGTCTACTTGAGGCCCAGGTGTTGAACACAGTAACCAGGTCCAGGTGAGTCCCCGGTGGTGACAAGAGTCACCACGTCCAGGTGAGGCCCAGGTGGGGACCAGGATCACCGGGTACAGGGGAGGCCCTTGAAAGAACCAGAGTCAACAGTTCGAGGTGAGGTGCAGGTGGCAACCAGGGTCAGCAGGTCCACGTCAGGCCAAAGTGGGGTTCACAGTCACTAGGGCACGGTGAGACCCAGAGTGGGACCAGAGTCACCTGGTCCAGGTGAGGTCCAGTTGTGGAACACAGTCACCGGGTCCCAATTATGCCCAGTTGAGGACCATGGTCAACAGGGCCAGGTGAGGCCCAGATGGGGATCGGAGTCACCAAATCCAGGTGAAGCCCAGGTGGGGACCACAGTCACCAGATCCAGGATAGTCTCAGGTGCAGACCAGAATCACCAGGTCCAGGTGAGGTGCAGGTGGCAACCACACTCACCAGGTCCCAGTGAGGCCCTGGTGGGAACCAGAGTCACGAGGTACATGAGAAGCTAGAAACACTGCAGACACCAGGTCCACATGATGTCCATGTGGGAACGAAAATCACCAGTTACAGTTGAGGACCAGTTGGGGATCCGACTCACCAGGTCCAGGTGAGACCCAGGTGGGAACCAGTGTCACCATGTCCAGGTGTGGCCCAGGTGAAGACCAGAGTTAATAGGTCCAGCTGGGTCACTGTTAGTGAACAGTGTAACCATATCCTGATGCTACCCAGGTGGGTACCAGAGACACCAGGTCCTGGTGAGGCCCAGGTGGGACCAGAGACATGAGGTCCAGGTGAGGTCCCGATGGGAACCACAGTCACCAGGTCAGGTGAGGCCATGCTGAGGATCAGAGTCACCAGTTCCAGGTGAGGCCCAGGTGGAGCCAGAGTCACCTGGTACAGAAGAGGCCAAAGTCAGGACCAGAGTTACCAGGATCAGGTCAGTCCCAGTGGGGAATAGAGTAACCATCTCCCGATGATGCCCAGGTAGAACCAGAGTCACCAGGTCCAGATGAGGCGCAGGTGGGGAGCATATTCACAAGGTTCCGGTGAGGCCCAGTTGAGGACCAGAGACACCAGGTCTAGTTGAGGCCTAGAGGGGTACCAGATTCACCTGGTCCAGGTGACATCCAGATGGGGACCAGAGTCACCAGGTCAGGGTGAGGGCCAGAGGGGATCCAGAGTCATCATGTCCAGGTGAGGCTCAGGTGTGGAACAGAGTATCCAGGTCATAATGGTCCACAGGTGAGGACCAGAGTCACCAGATCTGGGTGAGGCCCAGTTAGGATCAGAGTCACCAGTTCCAGGTGAGGCCAAGAAGGAGTCCACAGCAATCAGGTCCAGGTGGGGAACAAAGTCACCAGGACTGGATGAGGCCCAGATGGGGACCAGATTCACCAGGTCCAGGTGAGACCCAGGTGGTGACCAGAGTTACCAGTTCTGGGTGAGGACCAGGTAAGGACCAGATTCACCAGGTCCAAGTGAGGCCCACGTGGGGACCTGTGTCACCAGGTATGGGTGAGGCCCAGGTGGCAACCCCACTCATCAGGTCCAGGTGAGGCCAACCTGCAGGCCAGAGTCACCAGATCCAGGTGAGGCCCTGGTGGGGACTGGAGTCACCAGGTAAATGTGAGTCTACAAGAACACCACAGTCACCGGGTCCAGGTGTGGGTCATGTGGGAACGAGAGTCACCAGGTCCTGGTGAGACCCAGGTGGGGACCACAGTCACCAAGTCCAGATTGAGGCCTAGGTCGGGGTCCCAGAGTCATCAGGGCCAGGTGAGGCCAAAGTGTGGAGCTAAGTTATCAGGTCCAGTTGAGTCCCAGGTGAGGACCAGTCACCTCGTCCAGGTGAAGCCCACAAGAGTAGTGCCTCCAAGCTCAATCCCGCGACATCCTAGTAATTCCTGTCTTAGACTGGTACTACATACTAAGTTCCATACTAGCTAATTGAACCCTACATCCAACGGCAACTTACATTCGAGAGTTGGGCTCACACGCATTCCTTCACAGTTCCACACTGCCTGCTTAATGTGTTGCCAACGTCTTCACCAGAGAAGCTTGTCAGAAGCTTGTGAGACGCAAGTGGAATAATGCAGGCCTGGAAGGTGTCTCCAGGTGGAGTAGAGTGGTACGCTTGGAACCTCCTGAGTTAGAATACTGCTGCGTTCTCAGGGCCAGAACTTCGAAAGGACGTCGTTTGATACGGGACACAAGTTTTGTGAGAGGCAAGTGTCTCCTAGCCCAATCCAACTTCTGAGTAATTCCTCCCTCAGAAGGGAGCTACATACGAACTTCCAAACCTGAGTACCTCGGTGAAAGCTGTCTCTCTGGGGAACTTCCTTCTGCGAGGTGAGCTGACACGCGGTCCTTCCCAGTTCCATACTGCCTGCAGATGCAGTTACGAACATCCTCACAAGACATGTTTGTCAGAAGCTCATGGGACGCAAGGGGCAAGCTGCAGGCTTCAACGGTTGTGTCTCCAGGTGCAGTAGAGTTTTGTTCATGGAATGACCTGACTTCCAACGTTGTAAAGTTTGAGTTAGGTTATGGGTTAGGGTTAGGGTTAGGGTCCTGTTTAAGCTTAGGGTTAGGGTTAGGGTTAGGGTTAGGGTTAGGGTTAAGGTTCAGGTTAGGGTTAGGGGTAGGCTACGGGTTAGGATTAGGGTTAGGGTACGGGTTAGGTTACGGGTTAGGTTACGGGTTAGGGTACGGGTTAGGGATCGGTTTAGGTTTACGGTTAGGGTTAGGGTACGGGTTAGGGTTAAAGTTAGGGTACTGTTTAGGATTAGGGTTAGGGTTTGGTTACGAGTTAGGGTTAGGGATAGGGTAAGGGATAAGGTTAGGATTAGGTTAGGGTTAAGGTTAGGATTAGGGATTGGGTTTCGTTAGGTTTAGGGTTGGGGTAAGATTAGGGTTAGGGTATGGGTTAGAGTTTGGGTGAGGGTACGGTTTAGAGATATGGTATGGATTATGGTACGGGTTAAGGTATGGGTTAGTGTACTGGTTATGGTTAGGGTTTGGGTTAGGTTTAGGGTTAGGGTTAGGGTACAAGATAGGGTTAGGTTTACGGTGTTAGGGTTTGGGTTAGGGTACAGGTTAGGGTTAGGGTTAGGGTAGGTTATGGTTAGGCTTAGTGTTAGGGTTAGGTTTCGGTTAGGGTTAGGGTTATGGGTCGGGTTAGTGTTTAGGGTTAGGGCTAGGGTTAGGGTACTGTTTAGGGTTAGGTATAGTGTTAGGTTTAGGTTACAGGTTAGGGTTAGCTTATGGGTTAGGGTTCGGGTTAGGGTATGGGATACGTTTTGGGTTAGGGTTAGGGAACGGGTTAGGGTTAGGGCTGGGGTTATGGTTAGGCTTAGGGTACGGGTTCAGGTTAGGGTTAGGGGTAGGGTATAGGTTTATTTATGGGTTAGGGTATGGGTACGGTTTCGGGTTAGTGTACGGGTTAGTGTTAGGGTTTGGTTTAGGGAACGGGATAGGATTAGGGTTTGGGTACGGGTTAGGGTACAGGTTAGGGTACAGGTTACGTTACGGTTTAGGGTTAGGGTACAGGTTAGAGTTAGGGTTCAGGTTAGGGTTAGGGTTAGGTTTAGGGTACGGGTTAGGTTTAGGGTCACGGTATGGGTTAGGGTACGGATTAGGGTTAGGGTTAGGGTATGGCTTAGGGTTAGGTTTAGGTTTAGGGTTAGGGTTAAGGTACAGGGTTAGGGTTAGGGCACTGTTTAGGGTTAGGGTTAGGGTTAGGTTTAGTTTATGGGTTAGGGTTAGAGTTAGGGTTAGTTTATGTGTTAGGGATACAGTTAGGGTGAGGGTTACGGTTAGGTTAGGTTTAGGGTTAGGTTTAGAGATAGGGTTAGGGTTATGGTTAGAGTTAGCGTTTGGTTTAGGGGTAGTTTTAGTGTTATGGTACGGGTTATGTTTAGGGTTAAGGTAGGGTAGGGTATAGGGTTAGGTTACGGGTTAGGGTTAATTTTAGGGTTAGGTTTAGGGTACGGGTTAGGGTTAGTGTTAGGGTACCATTAGGGTTAGTGTACGTGTTAGCGTTAGGGTAGGGGTTAGCGTAAGGGTTAGGGAACGGGTTAGGATTAGGGTTAGGTTATTGTTTGGGTTAGGGTCAGGGTTAGATTTAGGTTACGTGTTAGGGTTAGGGTATGGGTTAGTGTTAGGATACGGGTTAGGGTTCGTGTACGGGTTAAGGTTGGGGTTAGGGTATGGTTCAGGGTTAGGGTATGGGTAAAGGTTAGGGTACGGGTTACGGTTAGTGTTCAGTTAGGGTTAGGGTACGGGTTAGGGTATGGGTTAGGGTTAGGTTTAGGGTTAAGTGTTGAGTTTAAGGGTTACGGAGAGCATTAGAGGTTAGGGTTAGGGGTTAGGGGTTAGGGTTAGGGGTAGTGTTAGCGTTAGGGTTAGGGTTAAGGTTTGGGGTTACTGTTAGGGTTTGGGGTTAGGGTTAGGGTTTGGGTTATGGTTAGGGTTAAGGGTAGGGTTAAGGGTTAGGGTTAGGGTTAGTGGTTACGGGTTTTGGTTAGGGTTAGGGGTTAGGTTTTGGGTTAGGGTTAGGGTTCGGGTTAAGGGTTAGGGTTAAGGGTTAGGGTTAGGGGTAGGGTTAGGGGTTAGCGGTTAGGGGGTAGGGCTAGGGTTAGTGGTTAGGTGTTAGGGTTAGTGTTAGTGTTAGGGTTAAGGTTAGGGGTTAAGGTTAGGGTTAGTGTTTAGGGTTGGGTTTGGGTTAGTGTTAGGATTAGGGTTAGGGTTAGGGTTAAGGTTTAGGGTTAAAGGTTAGGGTTAGGTTTAGGGTTAGTGGTTAGGGGTTCAGGTTAGGGTTAGGGGTAAGGGTAGGGGTTAATGTTAGGGTTAGGGGTTAGGGTTAGGTTTTGGTTTAGGGTTAGGGTTAGCGGTTAGGGTTAGGGTTAGGGTTAGGGGTTGGGGTTAGGATTATGGTTAGGTATGTGTTAGTGTTAGGGTTAGGATACGGGTTAGGGTACGGGGTAGTGTTAGAGTACTGGTTAGGTTATGTTTAGGGGATGGGTTAGTGTATGGGTTAGGGGACGGTCTTAGGGTTAGGGTAAGGGTTAGGGTCTGGGTTAAGGTTGGGGTACAGCTTAGTGTTAGTGTACCTGTTAGGGTTAGGGTACGGGTTTAGTTAGGGTACGGGTTAAGTTTAGGGTTAGTGTTCGGGGTAGGGTTTGGGTTAGGGGTTAGGGTTAGGGTTAGCGTTACGGTTAGGGTTAGGGTTAGGGTTAGGTGTTAGGGTTAAGGCTTAGGGTTAGGATAGGTTTAGTGTTAGGGGTTAGGGGTTAAGGTTAGGGATTCGATTCGATTCAATTTTTTCGATTCGAAGCGATTCGATTCAATTCTTTCAATTCGATTCTTATCGATTTGATTCTTTTCGATTAGATAGATTCTTTTCTATTCGATTCAATTTTATTCGATTCGATTCTTTTCGATTCGATTTGATTCGAGTCTTTTTGATTCGATTCGTTTCAATTCAATTCTTTTCAGTTCGATTCGATTCAAATCTTTTTGATGCGATTCAATTCGATTCTTTACGATTCGATTCGAATTTTTTCCTTTCGACTCGATTTTTTACGATTCGATTTGATTCTTATCCATTCGATTTGATTCGATTCTTTTCGATACGATTCGATTCTATTCTTTTCGATTTGATTCTCTTCGATTCAATTCGATTTGATTCTTTTCGATTCGATTCGATTTTTTCGATTCGATTCCTTTTGATTCGATTCAATTCGATTAAAATCTTTCGTTTTGATTTGATTCTTTTTGATTCGGTTCGATTTTTTTCGATTCGATTTGATTCTTTTCGGTTTGATTCAATTCGATTTGAATGTTTTCGAATCAATTCTATTCTTTTCAATTCGATTCTATTCTTTTCGATTCGATTCTTTTCGATTCGATTTGATTCTTTTCGATTCGATTCGATTCAATTCTGTTCGATTTGATTCGATTTAATTCGATTCGATACTTTTCGATTCGATTCGATTCTTTTCGATTTGATCGCTTCTTTTCAATTCGATTCGATTCGATTTGATTCGATTCTTATCGATTCGATTCGATTATTTTGATTCAATTCGATGCTATTTGAATATTTTCGATTCGATTCGATTGCATTAGATTCGATTATTTTTTATTCAATTCGACTCGATAATTTTTTATTTGATTCGATTCATTTCGGTTCGATTCGATTATTTTCGATTCATTTGAATTCAATTTGATTATTTTCGATTCGACTTGATTGGATTCGATTCGATTATTTTCGACTTGATCCGATTATTTTTGATTCGATTGATTCTTTTTGTTTCGATTCGATTCTTTTCGATTCGATTCGATTCGATTATTTTCGATTCAATTCGGTTCGATTCGATTATTTTCAACTCAATTCGATCGATTCGGTTCAATTATTTTCGATTCGATTCGATTCGATTATTTTCGATTCAATTCGGTTCGATTCGATTATTTTCAACTCCATTCGATCGATTCGGTTCAATTATTTTCGATTCAATTCAATTCGACTATTTTCGATTCAATTCAATGCGAATCGATTATTTTCTATTAGATTCGATTCAATTATCTTCGATTTGATTTGATTCGATTACTTTCAATTCGATTCAATTTGATTATTTTCATTTCGATTCGATTCTATTATTTTCGATTCGATTCGTTTCGTATCGATTCGAATCATTTTGATTCAATTCGATTATTTTCGATTTGAATCGATTCTTTTCTTTTCGATTCGATTCTTTTCTATTTGGTTTGATATTTTCGATTCGAATCGACTCGAATCTTTTTGATTCAAGTATATAAGATTCAATCTGATTCTTTTCGATTCAATTTGATTCGATTCGATATGATTCTTTTTGATTTGATTCGATTCATTTTGATTCGACTCGATTCTTTTCTATTCAATTCTTTTTGATTCAATTAAATACGATTCTATTCTTTTCGATTCGATTTGATTTGATTCTTTTTGATTCGATACGATTCGATTTGATTCTTTTCAATTTGATTCGATTCAATTCGATACTTTTCAATTCGATCATTTCGATCGATTCGATTCTTTTCATTTCGATTCGATTCTTTTCGATTCGATTCAATTCTTTTCAATTTGATTCTATTCGATCTTTTCGTTTCGATTTGATTCTTTTCTATTTTATTTGATTCGATTCATTTCAATTAGATTCGATACTGTTCGATTCGATTCTTTTCGATTCAAGTCGATTGGAATCAATTCGATTCTTTCGATTCTATTTGATTCGATTCGATACGATTCTTTTCGATTCGATTCTTTTTGGTCTGTCGATTCGATTTTTTTCGATTCAGTTCGATTCGATTCTTTTTTATTCGATTTGATTCTTTTCAATTTGATATGATTCGATTCGTTTCAATTTTTTTCGATTCGTGTTGATTCGAATCTATTCGATTCTTTTCTATTCAATTCGATTCGATTCTTTTTGATTCGATTCGATTCGATTCGATTCCATTTGATTCGATTCTTTTCGATTCGATACGATTCAATTCGATTCTTTTTGATTCGATTTTTTCGATTCGATTCTTTTCAATTCGATTCAATTCTTTTATTTTTTTATTTATTTCTGATAGTCACAGAGAGAGAGAGAGGCAGAGACATAGGCAGAGGGAGAAACAGGCTCCATGCACGGGGAGCCTGATGTGGGATTCGATCCCGGATTTCCAGGATCGCACCCTGGGCCAAAGGCAGGCGCCAAACTGCTGGGCCACCCAGGTATCCCCGATTCGATTCTTTTAAATTTGATTCTTTTCGATTCGATTTGCTTCGCCTCTTGTCGTTTCGATTCGATTATTTTGATTCAATTCGATTCGACTCTTTTCGTTTCGATTATATTCGATTCAATTTGATTCGATACGATTCGATTCTTTTCGATTCGATACCATTCGATTCGATTCTTCTCGAATCGATTCAATTCGATTCTTTTCGATTCGATTTGATTCTTTTCGATTCAATGCGATTCGATTCGAAACTCTTTGATTCAATTGTTTTCGATTCGATTGGATTCGTTTGTTTTCGATTCGATTTGATTCAATTCTTTTCGATTAGATTTGATTCTTTTCAATTCGATTCGATTTTTCTATGCGATTCTTTTTTATTTGATTTATGTCGATTATTTCCTATTCGATTCGATTCTTTTTGATTCGATTCGATTCTTTTTGATTCGTTTAGAATTGATTAGATCCTTTTCGATATAATTCGATTCGAGTTTTTTGATTCGATACGATTTTTTTCTTTTCGATATGATAGTTTTCAATTAGTTTCTTTTTGATTCTATTCGATTCGATTCTTTTGGTTTCGATTTGATTTGATTCGAATCTTTCGATTCGAGTCTTTTCAATTCGAATTCCTTTCTTTTAAAATCAATTCGATTCAATTCTTTTCGATTCGATTCACTTCGATTCATTTTTTCTGAAACAATTCGATTCTTTTTGATTCCATTCTTTTCGATTAGATTCATTTGGATTCGAAACTTTTCGATTCGATTAGATTCGATTCTAATGAATCGATTAGATTCGATTCTTTTTGATTCGTTTCTTTTTGATTCCATTCGAATCTTTTTGGTTCGATTAGATTCTTTTCGATTCAATTCGATTCGAATGGAAACTCTTCGATTGAATTCTTTTCAATTCGATTCTTTTTGATTCGATTCGATTCGATCCTTTTCGATTCGATTCAATTCATTTCTTTTCGATTCGAATTTTTCTATTCAATTCCTTTTTATTTGATTTGTTTCAAATATTTTCGATTCGATACGATTCTTTTCAATTCGATGCGATTCGATCCTTTTGGATTCGATTCGATTCAATTCCATTTTTTTCGTATCGATACGATAGTTTCCGATTCTTTTCGATTCTATTCGATGGGATTCTATTTGTTTCGATTCCATTTGCATGTGGAAGTATCAGGCTTGTACTCAACATTATCAGAGTTGAATATAGCGATTTCAAACGGCCTTCTTCAATCAGAGTGTAGCTAGTTTCTAACTCCAATGTACGAGTGGGTAGCAGACATCAGCCTCCCAGGCGTACACACTTTTGAGAGTTGAGCTTATGGCCTGTACTTCCCACATCCTCCTCCAGGTACACTGCACTGGTAACAAGCCTAGGCTCGATGCATGACTGAAGTGTGAGAGATAAGCCGAAAGTCCCGGCACACAAGAATAGGGCCTCGAAGCTCAATCCTGCGATTTCCTAGTAATTCATGTCTTAGGTGCTACATACTAAGTTCCATACGTGAGAGCTAGCTGAACCCCAAGTCCAAAAGCATCTCTCTTCCAAGAGTTGAGTTCACACCAAAACCCTCACAGTTCCACATTGCCTGCAGAATGAGTTTTGAACATCTTCACCAGAGACGTTTGTCAGAAGCTTGTGAGAAGCAAGTGGAATAATGCAGGCCTGGAAGGTGTCTGCAAGTGCAGTAGAGTGGTATTCTTCGAACTTCCTGAGTTAGAAGACTGCTATGATCTTATGGCCATTAGAACGCAGCCAGTTGAAAGCTGGCTTCTAGGCATGCTCTCTTGTGAGAGTTGAGCTCTGGGCAGGACCCTCCCGCATCCTGCCTGCCCATACTCATACCTGCTAACATCCTTAAGTGAGATGATGGGAGAGGTTGGAGTGCAAGTGGAAGCGCCAGGACTGTACTCATATCCATCTGACTTCAATACAGCAATTGCCAACGTCCTTGTTCAATTACAGTGTAGCTTGGGTATACCTCGCTTCGATAAGTGTTTAGCAGACATCAGCCTACAAAGCATACACATTGCTGAGAGTTGAGCTTATGGCATGTACCTCCCCAATCCTGACTGCCTGAAAGTTCGGCTTCCACAGCATTTCGTTGTATACGGGAGAGAAGCGGAGTATAAACCAAGTGTCTCCCTTGTCAATATCGCGCCTAGCGGACAGCTGCCTACTAGGCATGCACACTCCTTTGGCTTGAGCTTACCTTCCACATGCTGACTGCCTGTACACTTCACTTCCAAAGGATTTCGTTTGATACGGGATGCAATTTTTGCAAGAGCCAAGTGTCTCTTAGTTCAATCCAGCGACTTCTGAGGAATTCCTCCCTAAGACGGGAGCTACATACTAACTTCCAACCTGAGAACGTAGCTGAAAGCTCTCTTGGAGAACTTCCCCCCTCGGAGATAAGCTGAAACATGGTCCTTCCCAGTTCCACACTGCCTGCAGATACAGTTACGAACATCCTCACTAGACATGTTTGTCAGAAGCTCATGGGATGCAAGGGCCAGCGGCAGGCTTCAATGGTTTTGTCTCCAGGTGCAGTAGAGCAGTAGTCATGGAACGTCCCACCTTACAATGCTGCTACATTCTCACGGCCATCAGAACGAGCTAGTAGAAAGCTGGCTTCTAGGCATGCTTCCTTCTGAGGCTGAGTTCAGGGCAAGACCATCTTGCATCCTGCCTGCCCGTAGACGTAACTGCTAATATCCTTATGTTAGGTGCTGGGAGAGGGTGGCGAAATGCATGTGAAAGTGTCAGGCCTGTACTCACGATTATCTGAGTTGAATACAGCAATTTCAAACAGCCTTCTTCAAAGAGTGTAGCTAGTTTCTAACTCCCATGAATGAGTGGGTAGCAGACATCTGCCTCCCAGGCTACACACTTTTGAGAGTTGAGCTTATGGCCTGTACTTCCCACATCCTGCCTGCCGCTACCTTTCGCTTCCAAAAGGCCTAGGCTCGCTGCTTGACGCAAGTGTTGGGAGAGGTAACTGGAATCTCCCGGCACACAAGACGAGTGCCTCCAAGCTCAATCAAGCGATTTCCTAGTAATTCCTGCTGTAGACTGGTGCTACATAATAAGTTCCATACGTGAGTAGGTAGTTGAACGCCTTGTCCAAAAACATCTTACTTCTGAGAGTTGAGCTGACCCTCAGTCCCTCACAGTTCCACAATGCCTGCAGAGTGAGTTTCGCACGTCTTCACCAGAGACGTTTGCCAGAGGCCTCTGAGACGCAAGTTAACAATGCAGACCTAGAGGGTATCTCCAGGTGCAGTAGAGTGGAAATCTGGGAACCTCCTGTCTCAGAATACTGCTACCTTGACCCTGCCATAAGTATGCAGCTAGTTGAGCGCTGGCTTCAAGACATGCTTCCCTGTGAGAACAAAGGACAGGGCACAACCCTCCCGCATCCTGCTTGACTGTAGAAGGAGCTGCTAATGTCCTCATGTTAGTGGCAGGGAAAGGTTGTGAGAAAAGCATGTGGAATCGTTGTGCCTGAACCCACGTGTACCTGAGTTGAATACAGCGATTTCCAAAGTCCTTCTTCATTAGAGTGTAGTAGGTTCCCACTCGCATGTACGAGTGGGTAGCAGACATCTGCCTCCCATGCATACACACTTCTGAGAGTTGAGCTTATGGCCTGTAACCCTACCTCCTGCCTGTAGCTAACTTTCTCTTCCAAAAGGCCTAGTCTCGCTGCTACACCGAAGTGTTGGGAGAGGTAACTGGAATCTCCCGGCACACAAGACTAGTGCCACCAAGCTCAATCCAGCGATTTCCCAGTAATTCCTGGGGTAGACTGGTGCTACATACTAAGTTCCATATGTGAGAAGGTAGCTGAACGCCTTGTCCAAAATCATCTTACTGCTGAGAGTTGAGCTCACCCTCAGTCCCTCACAGTTCCACACTGCCTGCAGAGTGAGTTTCCCACGTCTTCACCAGAGACTTTTGCCAGAGGCTTCTGAGACGCAAGTTAACAATGCACACCTGGACGGTATCTCCAGGTGCAGTAGAGTGGTAATCTGGGAACCTCCTTACTCAGAATACTGCTACCTTCACACTGTCATAAGAATGCAGCTAGTTGAGAGCTGGCTTCTAGGCATGCTTCCCTGTGAGAGCTGAGGACAGGGCAGAACCCTCCCGCATCCTGCCTGACTGTAGACGTACCTGCTAACCTCCTTATGTTAGTGGCTGGGATAGGTTGTGGGAAAAGCATGTGTAAGCATCGGGCCTGAACTCCCGTGTATCTGAGTTGAATACAGCGATTTCCAAAGTCCTTCTTCATCAGAGTGTAGCTAGGTTCCCACTCACATGTCCGAGTGGGTAGCAGACATCGGCCTCCCATGTATACACACTTCTGAGAGTTGAGCTTATGGCCTGTAAGCCTACCTCCTGCCTGCAGCTACCTTTCGCTTCCAAAAGGCCTAGGCTCGCTGCTTGACGCAAGTGTTGGGAGAGGTAACTGGAATCTCCCGGCACACAAGACTAGTGCCACCAAGCTCAATCCAGCGATTTCCTAGTAATTCCTGGGGTAGACTGGTGCTACATACTAAGTTCCATATGTGAGAAGGTAGCTGAACGCCTTGTCCAAAATCATCTTACTGCTGAGAGTTGAGCTCACCCTCAGTCCCTCACAGTTCCACACTGCCTGCAGAGTGAGTTTCCCACGTCTTCACCAGAGACTTTTGCCAGAGGCTTCTGAGACGCAAGTCAACAATGCACACCTGGACGGTATCTCCAGGTGCAGTAGAGTGGTAATCTGGGAACCTCCTTACTCAGAATACTGCTACCTTCACACTGTCATAAGAATGCAGCTAGTTGAGAGCTGGCTTCTAGGCAAGCTTCCCTGTGAGAGCTGAGGACAGGGCAGAACCCTCCCGCATCCTGCCTGACTGTAGACGTACCTGCTAACCTCCTTATGTTAGTGGCTGGGATGGGTTGCGGGAAAAGCATGTGTAAGCATTGGGCCTGAACTCCCGTGTATCTGAGTTGAATACAGCGATTTCCAACATCCTTCTTCAATAGGAGTGTAGCTAGGTTCCAACTCCCATGTCCGAGTGGGTAGCAGACATCTGCCTCCCATGCATACACACTTCTGAGAGTTGAGCTTATGGCCTGTAACCCTACATCCTGCCTGCCGCTACCTTTCGCTTCCAAAAGCCCTGGCTCGCTGCTTGACGCAAGTGTTGGGAGAGGTAACTGGAATCTCCCGGCACACAAGACGAGTGCCTCCAAGCTCAATCAAGCGATTTCCTAGTAATTCCTGGGGTAGACTGGTGCTACATACTAAGTTCCATACGTGAGTATGTAGTTGAACGCCTTGTCCAAAAACATCTTACTTCTGAGAGTTGAGCTCACCCTCAGTCCCTCACAGTTCCACACTGCCTGCAGAGTGAGTTTCGCACGTCTTCACCAGAGACGTTTGCCAGAGGCTTCTGAGACGCAAGTTAACAATGCAGACCTGGAGGGTATCTCCAGGTCCAGTAGAGTGGTAATCTGGGAACCTCCTGTCTCAGAATCCTGCTACCTTCACCCTGCCATAAGAATGCAGCTAGTTGACAGCTGGCTTCAAGGCCTGCTTCCCTGTGAGAGCTAAGGACAGGGCACAACCCTCCCGCATCCTGCTTGACTGTAGAAGGAGCTGCTAACGTCCTCATGTTAGTGGCAGGGAAACGTTATGAGAAAAGCATGTGGAATCGTTGTGCCTGAACCCACGTGTATCTGAGTTGAATACAGCGATTTCCAAAGTCCTTCTTCATCAGAGTGTAGCTAGGTTCCCACTCGCATGTCCGAGTGGGTAGCAGACATCTGCCTCCCATGTATACACACTTCTGAGAGTTGAGCTTATGGCCTGTAAGCCTACCTCCTGCCTGCAGCTACCTTTCGCTTCCAAAAGGCCTAGGCTCGCTGCTTCACCGAAGTGTTGGGAGAGGTAACTGGAATCTCCCGGCACACAAGACTAGTGCCACCAAGCTCAATCCAGCGATTTCCCAGTAATTCCTGGGGTAGACTGGTGCTACATACTAAGTTCCATATGTGAGAAGGTAGCTGAACGCCTTGTCCAAAATCATCTTACTGCTGAGAGTTGAGCTCACCCTCAGTCCCTCACAGTTCCACACTGCCTGCAGAGTGAGTTTCCCACGTCTTCACCAGAGACATTTGCCAGAGGCTTCTGAGACGCAAGTTAACAATGCACACCTGGACGGTATCTCCAGGTGCAGTAGAGTGGTAATCTGGGAACCTCCTTACTCAGAATACTGCTACCTTCACACTGTCATAAGAATGCAGCTAGTTGAGAGCTGGCTTCTAGGCATGCTTCCCTGTGAGAGCTGAGGACAGGGCAGAACCCTCCCGCATCCTGCCTGACTGTAGACGTACCTGCTAACCTCCTTATGTTAGTGGCTGGGATGGGTTGTGGGAAAAGCATGTGTAAGCATTGGGCCTGAACTCCCGTGTATCTGAGTTGAATACAGCGATTTCCAACATCCTTCTTCAATAGGAGTGTAGCTAGGTTCCAACTCCCATGTCCGAGTGGGTAGCAGACATCTGCCTCCTATGCATACACACTTCTGAGAGTTGAGCTTATGGCCTGTAACCCTACATCCTGCCTGCCGCTACCTTTCGCTTCCAAAAGCCCTGGCTCGCTGCTTGACGCAAGTGTTGGGAGAGGTAACTGGAATCTCCCGGCACACAAGACGAGTGCCTCCAAGCTCAATCAAGCGATTTCCTAGTAATTCCTGGGGTAGACTGGTGCTACATACTAAGTTCCATACGTGAGTATGTAGTTGAACGCCTTGTCCAAAAACATCTTACTTCTGAGAGTTGAGCTCACCCTCAGTCCCTCACAGTTCCACACTGCCTGCAGAGTGAGTTTCGCACGTCTTCACCAGAGACGTTTGCCAGAGGCTTCTGAGACGCAAGTTAACAATGCAGACCTGGAGGGTATCTCCAGGTCCAGTAGAGTGGTAACCTGAGAACCTCCTGTCTCAGAATCCTGCTACCTTCACCCTGCCATAAGAATGCAGCTAGTTGACAGCTGGCTTCAAGGCCTGCTTCCCTGTGAGAGCTAAGGACAGGGCACAACCCTCCCGCATCCTGCTTGACTGTAGAAGGAGCTGCTAACGTCCTCATGTTAGTGGCAGGGAAACGTTGTGAGAAAAGCATGTGGAATCGTTGTGCCTGAACCCACGTGTATCTGAGTTGAATACAGCGATTTCCAAAGTCCTTCTTCATCAGAGTGTAGCTAGGTTCCCACTCACATGTCCGAGTGGGTAGCAGACATCTGCCTCCCATGTATACCCACTTCTGAGAGTTGAGCTTATGGCCTGTAAGCCTACATCCTGACTGCCGCTACCTTTCGCTTCCAAAAGGCCTAGGCTCGCTGCTTCACCGAAGTGTTGGGAGAGGTAACTGGAATCTCCCGGCACACAAGACTAGTGCCACCAAGCTCAATCCAGCGATTTCCCAGTAATTCCTGGGGTAGTTGGTGCTACATACTAAGTTCCATATGTGAGAAGGTAGCTGAACGCCTTGTCCAAAATCATCTTACTGCTGAGAGTTGAGCTCACCCTCAGTCCCTCACAGTTCCACACTGCCTGCAGGGTGAGTTCCCACGTCTTCACCAGAGACTTTTGCCAGAGGCTTCTGAGACGCAAGTTAACAATGCACACCTGGACGGTATCTCCAGGTGCAGTAGAGTGGTAATCTGGGAACCTCCTTACTCAGAATACTGCTACCTTCACACTGTCATAAGAATGCAGCTAGTTGAGAGCTGGCTTCTAGGCAAGCTTCCCTGTGAGAGCTGAGGACAGGGCAGAACCCTCCCGCATCCTGCCTGACTGTAGACGTACCTGCTAACCTCCTTATGTTAGTGGCTGGGATGGGTTGCGGGAAAAGCATGTGTAAGCATTGGGCCTGAACTCCCGTGTATCTGAGTTGAATACAGCGATTTCCAACATCCTTCTTCCATAGGAGTGTAGCTAGGTTCCAACTCCCATGTCCGAGTGGGTAGCAGACATCTGCCTCCCATGCATACACACTTCTGAGAGTTGAGCTTATGGCCTGTAACCCTACATCCTGCCTGCCGCTACCTTTCGCTTCCAAAAGGCCTAGGCTCGCTGCTTGACGCAAGTGTTGGGAGAGGTAACTGGAATCTCCCGGCACACAAGACGAGTGCCTCCAAGCTCAATCAAGCGATTTCCTAGTAATTCCTGGGGTAGACTGGTGCTACATACTAAGTTCCATACGTGAGTATGTAGTTGAACGCCTTGTCCAAAAACATCTTACTTCTGAGAGTTGAGCTCACCCTCAGTCCCTCACAGTTCCACACTGCCTGCAGAGTGAGTTTCGCACGTCTTCACCAGAGACGTTTGCCAGAGGCTTCTGAGACGCAAGTTAACAATGCAGACCTGGAGGGTATCTCCAGGTCCAGTAGAGTGGTAACCTGGGAACCTCCTGTCTCAGAATACTGCTACCTTCACCCTGCCATAAGAATGCAGCTAGTTGACAGCTGGCTTCAAGGCCTGCTTCCCTGTGAGAGCTAAGGACAGGGCACAACCCTCCCGCATCCTGCTTGACTGTAGAAGGAGCTGCTAACGTCCTCATGTTAGTGGCAGGGAAAGGTTGTGAGAAAAGCATGTGGAATCGTTGTGCCTGAACCCACGTGTATCTGAGTTGAATACAGCGATTTCCAAAGTCCTTCTTCATCAGAGTGTAGCTAGGTTCCCACTCGCATGTCCGAGTGGGTAGCAGACATCTGCCTCCCATGTATACACACTTCTGAGAGTTGAGCTTATGGCCTGTAAGCCTACCTCCTGCCTGCAGCTACCTTTCGCTTCCAAAAGGCCTAGGCTCGCTGCTTCACCGAAGTGTTGGGAGAGGTAACTGGAATCTCCCGGCACACAAGACTAGTGCCACCAAGCTCAATCCAGCGATTTCCCAGTAATTCCTGGGGTAGACTGGTGCTACATACTAAGTTCCATATGTGAGAAGGTAGCTGAACGCCTTGTCCAAAATCATCTTACTGCTGAGAGTTGAGCTCACCCTCAGTCCCTCACAGTTCCACACTGCCTGCAGGGTGAGTTTCCCACGTCTTCACCAGAGACTTTTGCCAGAGGCTTCTGAGACGCAAGTTAACAATGCACACCTGGACGGTATCTCCAGGTGCAGTAGAGTGGTAATCTGGGAACCTCCTTACTCAGAATACTGCTACCTTCACACTGTCATAAGAATGCAGCTAGTTGAGAGCTGGCTTCTAGGCAAGCTTCCCTGTGAGAGCTGAGGACAGGGCAGAACCCTCCCGCATCCTGCCTGACTGTAGACGTACCTGCTAACCTCCTTATGTTAGTGGCTGGGATGGGTTGTGGGAAAAGCATGTGTAAGCATTGGGCCTGAACTCCCGTGTATCTGAGTTGAATACAGCGATTTCCAACATCCTTCTTCCATAGGAGTGTAGCTAGGTTCCAACTCCCATGTCCGAGTGGGTAGCAGACATCTGCCTCCCATGCATACACACTTCTGAGAGTTGAACTTATGGCCTGTAACCCTACATCCTGCCTGCCGCTACCTTTCGCTTCCAAAAGGCCTAGGCTCGCTGCTTGACGCAAGTGTTGGGAGAGGTAACTGGAATCTCCCGGCACACAAGCCGAGTGCCTCCAAGCTCAATCAAGCGATTTCCTAGTAATTCCTGGGGTAGACTGGTGCTACATACTAAGTTCCATACGTGAGTATGTAGTTGAACGCCTTGTCCAAAAACATCTTACTTCTGAGAGTTGAGCTCACCCTCAGTCCCTCACAGTTCCACACTGCCTGCAGAGTGAGTTTCGCACGTCTTCACCAGAGACGTTTGCCAGAGGCTTCTGAGACGCAAGTTAACAATGCAGACCTGGAGGGTATCTCCAGGTCCAGTAGAGTGGTAACCTGGGAACCTCCTGTCTCAGAATCCTGCTACCTTCACCCTGCCATAAGAATGCAGCTAGTTGACAGCTGGCTTCAAGGCCTGCTTCCCTGTGAGAACTAAGGACAGGGCACAACCCTCCCGCATCCTGCTTGACTGTAGAAGGAGCTGCTAACGTCCTCATGTTAGTGGAAGGGAAACGTTGTGAGAAAAGCATGTGGAATCGTTGTGCCTGAACCCACGTGTATCTGAGTTGAATACAGCGATTTCCAAAGTCCTTCTTCATCAGAGTGTAGCTAGGTTCCCACTCGCATGTCCGAGTGGGTAGCAGACATCTGCCCCCCCTGCATACCCACTTCTGAGAGTTGAGCTTATGGCCTGTAAGCCTACCTCCTGCCTGCAGCTACCTTTCGCTTCCAAAAGGCCTAGGCTCGCTGCTTCACCGAAGTGTTGGGAGAGGTAACTGGAATCTCCCGGCACACAAGACTAGTGCCACCAAGCTCAATCCAGCGATTTCCCAGTAATTCCTGGGGTAGACTGGTGCTACATACTAAGTTCCATATGTGAGAAGGTAGCTGAACGCCTTGTCCAAAATCATCTTACTGCTGAGAGTTGAGCTCACCCTCAGTCCCTCACAGTTCCACACTGCCTGCAGAGTGAGTTTCCCACGTCTTCACCAGAGACTTTTGCCAGAGGCTTCTGAGACGCAAGTTAACAATGCACACCTGGACGGTATCTCCAGGTGCAGTAGAGTGGTAATCTGGGAACCTCCTTACTCAGAATACTGCTACCTTCACACTGTCATAAGAATGCAGCTAGTTGAGAGCTGGCTTCTAGGCAAGCTTCCCTGTGAGAGCTGAGGACAGGGCAGAACCCTCCCGCATCCTGCCTGACTCTAGACGTACCTGCTAACCTCCTTATGTTAGTGGCTGGGATGGGTTGCGGGAAAAGCATGTGTAAGCATTGGGCCTGAACTCCCGTGTATCTGAGTTGAATACAGCGATTTCCAACATCCTTCTTCAATAGGAGTGTAGCTAGGTTCCAACTCTCATGTCCGAGTGGGTAGCAGACATCTGCCTCCCATGCATACACACTTCTGAGAGTTGAGCTTATGGCCTGTAACCCTACATCCTGCCTGCCGCTACCTTTCGCTTCCAAAAGGCCTAGGCTCGCTGCTTGACGCAAGTGTTGGGAGAGGTAACTGGAATCTCCCGGCACACAAGACGAGTGCCTCCAAGCTCAATCAAGCGATTTCCTAGTAATTCCTGGGGTAGACTGGTGCTACATACTAAGTTCCATACGTGAGTATGTAGTTGAACGCCTTGTCCAAAAACATCTTACTTCTGAGAGTTGAGCTCACCCTCAGTCCCTCACAGTTCCACACTGCCTGCAGAGTGAGTTTCGCACGTCTTCACCAGAGACGTTTGCCAGAGGCTTCTGAGACGCAAGTTAACAATGCAGACCTGGAGGGTATCTCCAGGTCCAGTAGAGTGGTAACCTGGGAACCTCCTGTCTCAGAATCCTGCTACCTTCACCCTGCCATAAGAATGCAGCTAGTTGACAGCTGGCTTCAAGGCCTGCTTCCCTGTGAGAGCTAAGGACAGGGCACAACCCTCCCGCATCCTGCTTGACTGTAGAAGGAGCTGCTAACGTCCTCATGTTAGTGGCAGGGAAACGTTATGAGAAAAGCATGTGGAATCGTTGTGCCTGAACCCACGTGTATCTGAGTTGAATACAGCGATTTCCAAAGTCCTTCTTCATCAGAGTGTAGCTAGGTTCCCACTCGCATGTCCGAGTGGGTAGCAGACATCTGCCTCCCATGTATACACACTTCTGAGAGTTGAGCTTATGGCCTGTAAGCCTACCTCCTGCCTGCAGCTACCTTTCGCTTCCAAAAGGCCTAGGCTCGCTGCTTCACCGAAGTGTTGGGAGAGGTAACTGGAATCTCCCGGCACACAAGACTAGTGCCACCAAGCTCAATCCAGCGATTTCCCAGTAATTCCTGGGGTAGACTGGTGCTACATACTAAGTTCCATATGTGAGAAGGTAGCTGAACGCCTTGTCCAAAATCATCTTACTGCTGAGAGTTGAGCTCACCCTCAGTCCCTCACAGTTCCACACTGCCTGCAGAGTGAGTTTCCCACGTCTTCACCAGAGACTTTTGCCAGAGGCTTCTGAGACGCAAGTTAACAATGCACACCTGGACGGTATCTCCAGGTGCAGTAGAGTGGTAATCTTGGAACCTCCTTACTCAGAATACTGCTACCTTCACACTGTCATAAGAATGCAGCTAGTTGAGAGCTGGCTTCTAGGCATGCTTCCCTGTGAGAGCTGAGGACAGGGCAGAACCCTCCCGCATCCTGCCTGACTCTAGACGTACCTGCTAACCTCCTTATGTTAGTGGCTGGGATGGGTTGTGGGAAAAGCATGTGTAAGCATTGGGCCTGAACTCCCGTGTATCTGAGTGGAATACAGCGATTTCCAACATCCTTCTTCAATAGGAGTGTAGCTAGGTTCCAACTCCCATGTCCGAGTGGGTAGCAGACATCTGCCTCCTATGCATACACACTTCTGAGAGTTGAGCTTATGGCCTGTAACCCTACATCCTGCCTGCCGCTACCTTTCGCTTCCAAAAGGCCTAGGCTCGCTGCTTGACGCAAGTGTTGGGAGAGGTAACTGGAATCTCCCGGCACACAAGACGAGTGCCTCCAAGCTCAATCAAGCGATTTCCTAGTAATTCCTGGGGTAGACTGGTGCTACATACTAAGTTCCATACGTGAGTATGTAGTTGAACGCCTTGTCCAAAAACATCTTACTTCTGAGAGTTGAGCTCACCCTCAGTCCCTCACAGTTCCACACTGCCTGCAGAGTGAGTTTCGCACGTCTTCACCAGAGACGTTTGCCAGAGGCTTCTGAGACGCAAATTAACAATGCAGACCTGGAGGGTATCTCCAGGTCCAGTAGAGTGGTAACCTGGGAACCTCCTGTCTCAGAATCCTGCTACCTTCACCCTGCCATAAGAATGCAGCTAGTTGACAGCTGGCTTCAAGGCCTGCTTCCCTGTGAGAGCTAAGGACAGGGCACAACCCTCCCGCATCCTGCTTGACTGTAGAAGGAGCTGCTAACGTCCTCATGTTAGTGGCAGGGAAAGGTTGTGAGAAAAGCATGTGGAATCGTTGTGCCTGAACCCACGTGTATCTGAGTTGAATACAGCGATTTCCAAAGTCCTTCTTCATCAGAGTGTAGCTAGGTTCCCACTCGCATGTCCGAGTGGGTAGCAGACATCTGCCTCCCATGTATACACACTTCTGAGAGTTGAGCTTATGGCCTGTAAGCCTACCGCCTGCCTGCAGCTACCTTTCGCTTCCAAAAGGCCTAGGCTCGCTGCTTCACCGAAGTGTTGGGAGAGGTAACTGGAATCTCCCGGCACACAAGACTAGTGCCACCAAGCTCAATCCAGCGATTTCCCAGTAATTCCTGGGGTAGACTGGTGCTACATACTAAGTTCCATATGTGAGAAGGTAGCTGAACGCCTTGTCCAAAATCATCTTACTGCTGAGAGTTGAGCTCACCCTCAGTCCCTCACAGTTCCACACTGCCTGCAGGGTGAGTTTCCCACTTCTTCACCAGAGACTTTTGCCAGAGGCTTCTGAGACGCAAGTTAACAATGCACACCTGGACGGTATCTCCAGGTGCAGTAGAGTGGTAATCTGGGAACCTCCTTACTCAGAATACTGCTACCTTCACACTGTCATAAGAATGCAGCTAGTTGAGAGCTGGCTTCTAGGCAAGCTTCCCTGTGAGAGCTGAGGACAGGGCAGAACCCTCCCGCATCCTGCCTGACTGTAGACGTACCTGCTAACCTCCTTATGTTAGTGGCTGGGATGGGTTGTGGGAAAAGCATGTGTAAGCATTGGGCCTGAACTCCCGTGTATCTGAGTTGAATACAGCGATTTCCAACATCCTTCTTCAATAGGAGTGTAGCTAGGTTCCAACTCCCATGTCCGAGTGGGTAGCAGACATCTGCCTCCTATGCATACACACTTCTGAGAGTTGAGCTTATGGCCTGTAAACCTACATCCTGCCTGCCGCTACCTTTCGCTTCCAAAAGGCCTAGGCTCGCTGCTTGACGCAAGTGTTGGGAGAGGTAACTGGAATCTCCCGGCACACAAGACGAGTGCCTCCAAGCTCAATCAAGCGATTTCCTAGTAATTCCTGGGGTAGACTGGTGCTACATACTAAGTTCCATACGTGAGTATGTAGTTGAACGCCTTGTCCAAAAACATCTTACTTCTGAGAGTTGAGCTCACCCTCAGTCCCTCACAGTTCCACACTGCCTGCAGAGTGAGTTTCGCACGTCTTCACCAGAGACGTTTGCCAGAGGCTTCTGAGAAGCAAGTTAACAATGCAGACCTGGAGGGTATCTCCAGGTCCAGTAGAGTGGTAACCTGAGAACCTCCTGTCTCAGAATCCTGCTACCTTCACCCTGCCATAAGAATGCAGCTAGTTGACAGCTGGCTTCAAGGCCTGCTTCCCTGTGAGAGCTAAGGACAGGGCACAACCCTCCCGCATCCTGCTTGACTGTAGAAGGAGCTGCTAACGTCCTCATGTTAGTGGCAGGGAAACGTTGTGAGAAAAGCATGTGGAATCGTTGTGCCTGAACCCACGTGTATCTGAGTTGAATACAGCGATTTCCAAAGTCCTTCTTCATCAGAGTGTAGCTAGGTTCCCACTCACATGTCCGAGTGGGTAGCAGACATCTGCCTCCCATGTATACACACTTCTGAGAGTTGAGCTTATGGCCTGTAAGCCTACATCCTGACTGCCGCTACATTTCGCTTCCAAAAGGCCTAGGCTCGCTGCTTCACCGAAGTGTTGGGAGAGGTCACTGGAATCTCCCGGCACACAAGACTAGTGCCACCAAGCTCAATCCAGCGATTTCCCAGTAATTCCTGGGGTAGACTGGTGCTACATACTAAGTTCCATATGTGAGAAGGTAGCTGAACGCCTTGTCCAAAATCATCTTACTGCTGAGAGTTGAGCTCACCCTCAGTCCCTCACAGTTCCACACTGCCTGCAGGGTGAGTTTCCCACGTCTTCACCAGAGACTTTTGCCAGAGGCTTCTGAGACGCAAGTTAACAATGCACACCTGGACGGTATCTCCAGGTGCAGTAGAGTGGTAATCTGGGAACCTCCTTACTCAGAATACTGCTACCTTCACACTGTCATAAGAATGCAGCTAGTTGAGAGCTGGCTTCTAGGCAAGCTTCCCTGTGGGAGCTGAGGACAGGGCAGAACCCTCCCGCATCCTGCCTGACTCTAGACGTACCTGCTAACCTCCTTATGTTAGTGGCTGGGATGGGTTGTGGGAAAAGCATGTGTAAGCATTGGGCCTGAACTCCCGTGTATCTGAGTTGAATACAGCGATTTCCAACATCCTTCTTCCATAGGAGTGTAGCTAGGTTCCAACTCCCATGTCCGAGTGGGTAGCAGACATCTGCCTCCCATGCATACACACTTCTGAGAGTTGAGCTTATGGCCTGTAACCCTACATCCTGCCTGCCGCTACCTTTCGCTTCCAAAAGGCCTAGGCTCGCTGCTTGACGCAAGTGTTGGGAGAGGTAACTGGAATCTCCCGGCACACAAGACGAGTGCCTCCAAGCTCAATCAAGCGATTTCCTAGTAATTCCTGGGGTAGACTGGTGCTACATACTAAGTTCCATACGTGAGTATGTAGTTGAACGCCTTGTCCAAAAACATCTTACTTCTGAGAGTTGAGCTCACCCTCAGTCCCTCACAGTTCCACACTGCCTGCAGAGTGAGTTTCGCACGTCTTCACCAGAGACGTTTGCCAGAGGCTTCTGAGACGCAAGTTAACAATGCAGACCTGGAGGGTATCTCCAGGTCCAGTAGAGTGGTAACCTGGGAACCTCCTGTCTCAGAATCCTGCTACCTTCACCCTGCCATAAGAATGCAGCTAGTTGACAGCTGGCTTCAAGGCCTGCTTCCCTGTGAGAGCTAAGGACAGGGCACAACCCTCCCGCATCCTGCTTGACTGTAGAAGGAGCTGCTAACGTCCTCATGTTAGTGGCAGGGAAACGTTGTGAGAAAAGCATGTGGAATCGTTGTGCCTGAACCCACGTGTATCTGAGTTGAATACAGCGATTTCCAAAGTCCTTCTTCATCAGAGTGTAGCTAGGTTCCCACTCGCATGTCCGAGTGGGTAGCAGACATCTGCCTCCCATGTATACACACTTCTGAGAGTTGAGCTTATGGCCTGTAAGCCTACCTCCTGCCTGCAGCTACCTTTCGCTTCCAAAAGGCCTAGGCTCGCTGCTTCACCGAAGTGTTGGGAGAGGTAACTGGAATCTCCCGGCACACAAGACTAGTGCCACCAAGCTCAATCCAGCGATTTCCCAGTAATTCCTGGGGTAGACTGGTGCTACATACTAAGTTCCATATGTGAGAAGGTAGCTGAACGCCTTGTCCAAAATCATCTTACTGCTGAGAGTTGAGCTCACCCTCAGTCCCTCACAGTTCCACACTGCCTGCAGGGTGAGTTTCCCACTTCTTCACCAGAGACTTTTGCCAGAGGCTTCTGAGACGCAAGTTAACAATGCACACCTGGACGGTATCTCCAGGTGCAGTAGAGTGGTAATCTGGGAACCTCCTTACTCAGAATACTGCTACCTTCACACTGTCATAAGAATGCAGCTAGTTGAGAGCTGGCTTCTAGGCAAGCTTCCCTGTGAGAGCTGAGGACAGGGCAGAACCCTCCCGCATCCTGCCTGACTGTAGACGTACCTGCTAACCTCCTTATGTTAGTGGCTGGGATGGGTTGTGGGAAAAGCATGTGTAAGCATTGGGCCTGAACTCCCGTGTATCTGAGTTGAATACAGCGATTTCCAACATCCTTCTTCCATAGGAGTGTAGCTAGGTTCCAACTCCCATGTCCGAGTGGGTAGCAGACATCTGCCTCCCATGCATACACACTTCTGAGAGTTGAACTTATGGCCTGTAACCCTACATCCTGCCTGCCGCTACCTTTCGCTTCCAAAAGGCCTAGGCTCGCTGCTTGACGCAAGTGTTGGGAGAGGTAACTGGAATCTCCCGGCACACAAGCCGAGTGCCTCCAAGCTCAATCAAGCGATTTCCTAGTAATTCCTGGGGTAGACTGGTGCTACATACTAAGTTCCATACGTGAGTATGTAGTTGAACGCCTTGTCCAAAAACATCTTACTTCTGAGAGTTGAGCTCACCCTCAGTCCCTCACAGTTCCACACTGCCTGCAGAGTGAGTTTCGCACGTCTTCACCAGAGACGTTTGCCAGAGGCTTCTGAGACGCAAGTTAACAATGCAGACCTGGAGGGTATCTCCAGGTCCAGTAGAGTGGTAACCTGGGAACCTCCTGTCTCAGAATCCTGCTACCTTCACCCTGCCATAAGAATGCAGCTAGTTGACAGCTGGCTTCAAGGCCTGCTTCCCTGTGAGAGCTAAGGACAGGGCACAACCCTCCCGCATCCTGCTTGACTGTAGAAGGAGCTGCTAACGTCCTCATGTTAGTGGAAGGGAAACGTTGTGAGAAAAGCATGTGGAATCGTTGTGCCTGAACCCACGTGTATCTGAGTTGAATACAGCGATTTCCAAAGTCCTTCTTCATCAGAGTGTAGCTAGGTTCCCACTCGCATGTCCGAGTGGGTAGCAGACATCTGCCCCCCCTGCATACCCACTTCTGAGAGTTGAGCTTATGGCCTGTAAGCCTACCTCCTGCCTGCAGCTACCTTTCGCTTCCAAAAGGCCTAGGCTCGCTGCTTCACCGAAGTGTTGGGAGAGGTAACTGGAATCTCCCGGCACACAAGACTAGTGCCACCAAGCTCAATCCAGCGATTTCCCAGTAATTCCTGGGGTAGACTGGTGCTACATACTAAGTTCCATATGTGAGAAGGTAGCTGAACGCCTTGTCCAAAATCATCTTACTGCTGAGAGTTGAGCTCACCCTCAGTCCCTCACATTTCCACACTGCCTGCAGAGTGAGTTTCCCACGTCTTCACCAGAGACTTTTGCCAGAGGCTTCTGAGACGCAAGTTAACAATGCACACCTGGACGGTATCTCCAGGTGCAGTAGAGTGGTAATCTGGGAACCTCCTTACTCAGAATACTGCTACCTTCACACTGTCATAAGAATGCAGCTAGTTGAGAGCTGGCTTCTAGGCAAGCTTCCCTGTGAGAGCTGAGGACAGGGCAGAACCCTCCCGCATCCTGCCTGACTCTAGACGTACCTGCTAACCTCCTTATGTTAGTGGCTGGGATGGGTTGCGGGAAAAGCATGTGTAAGCATTGGGCCTGAACTCCCGTGTATCTGAGTTGAATACAGCGATTTCCAACATCCTTCTTCAATAGGAGTGTAGCTAGGTTCCAACTCTCATGTCCGAGTGGGTAGCAGACATCTGCCTCCCATGCATACACACTTCTGAGAGTTGAGCTTATGGCCTGTAACCCTACATCCTGCCTGCCGCTACCTTTCGCTTCCAAAAGGCCTAGGCTCGCTGCTTGACGCAAGTGTTGGGAGAGGTAACTGGAATCTCCCGGCACACAAGAGGAGTGCCTCCAAGCTCAATCAAGCGATTTCCTAGTAATTCCTGGGGTATACTGGTGCTACATACTAAGTTCCATACGTGAGTATGTAGTTGAACGCCTTGTCCAAAAACATCTTACTTCTGAGAGTTGAGCTCACCCTCAGTCCCTCACAGTTCCACACTGCCTGCAGAGTGAGTTTCGCACGTCTTCACCAGAGACGTTTGCCAGAGGCTTCTGAGACGCAAGTTAACAATGCAGACCTGGAGGGTATCTCCAGGTCCAGTAGAGTGGTAACCTGGGAACCTCCTGTCTCAGAATCCTGCTACCTTCACCCTGCCATAAGAATGCAGCTAGTTGACAGCTGGCTTCAAGGCCTGCTTCCCTGTGAGAGCTAAGGACAGGGCACAACCCTCCCGCATCCTGCTTGACTGTAGAAGGAGCTGCTAACGTCCTCATGTTAGTGGCAGGGAAACGTTATGAGAAAAGCATGTGGAATCGTTGTGCCTGAACCCACGTGTATCTGAGTTGAATACAGCGATTTCCAAAGTCCTTCTTCATCAGAGTGTAGCTAGGTTCCCACTCGCATGTCCGAGTGGGTAGCAGACATCTGCCTCCCATGTATACACACTTCTGAGAGTTGAGCTTATGGCCTGTAAGCCTACCTCCTGCCTGCAGCTACCTTTCGCTTCCAAAAGGCCTAGGCTCGCTGCTTCACCGAAGTGTTGGGAGAGGTAACTGGAATCTCCCGGCACACAAGACTAGTGCCACCAAGCTCAATCCAGCGATTTCCCAGTAATTCCTGGGGTAGACTGGTGCTACATACTAAGTTCCATATGTGAGAAGGTAGCTGAACGCCTTGTCCAAAATCATCTTACTGCTGAGAGTTGAGCTCACCCTCAGTCCCTCACAGTTCCACACTGCCTGCAGAGTGAGTTTCCCACGTCTTCACCAGAGACTTTTGCCAGAGGCTTCTGAGACGCAAGTTAACAATGCACACCTGGACGGTATCTCCAGGTGCAGTAGAGTGGTAATCTTGGAACCTCCTTACTCAGAATACTGCTACCTTCACACTGTCATAAGAATGCAGCTAGTTGAGAGCTGGCTTCTAGGCATGCTTCCCTGTGAGAGCTGAGGACAGGGCAGAACCCTCCCGCATCCTGCCTGACTGTAGACGTACCTGCTAACCTCCTTATGTTAGTGGCTGGGATGGGTTGTGGGAAAAGCATGTGTAAGCATTGGGCCTGAACTCCCGTGTATCTGAGTGGAATACAGCGATTTCCAACATCCTTCTTCAATAGGAGTGTAGCTAGGTTCCAACTCCCATGTCCGAGTGGGTAGCAGACATCTGCCTCCTATGCATACACACTTCTGAGAGTTGAGCTTATGGCCTGTAACCCTACATCCTGCCTGCCGCTACCTTTCGCTTCCAAAAGGCCTAGGCTCGCTGCTTGACGCAAGTGTTGGGAGAGGTAACTGGAATCTCCCGGCACACAAGACGAGTGCCTCCAAGCTCAATCAAGCGATTTCCTAGTAATTCCTGGGGTAGACTGGTGCTACATACTAAGTTCCATACGTGAGTATGTAGTTGAACGCCTTGTCCAAAAACATCTTACTTCTGAGAGTTGAGCTCACCCTCAGTCCCTCACAGTTCCACACTGCCTGCAGAGTGAGTTTCGCACGTCTTCACCAGAGACGTTTGCCAGAGGCTTCTGAGACGCAAATTAACAATGCAGACCTGGAGGGTATCTCCAGGTCCAGTAGAGTGGTAACCTGGGAACCTCCTGTCTCAGAATCCTGCTACCTTCACCCTGCCATAAGAATGCAGCTAGTTGACAGCTGGCTTCAAGGCCTGCTTCCCTGTGAGAGCTAAGGACAGGGCACAACCCTCCCGCATCCTGCTTGACTGTAGAAGGAGCTGCTAACGTCCTCATGTTAGTGGCAGGGAAAGGTTGTGAGAAAAGCATGTGGAATCGTTGTGCCTGAACCCACGTGTATCTGAGTTGAATACAGCGATTTCCAAAGTCCTTCTTCATCAGAGTGTAGCTAGGTTCCCACTCGCATGTCCGAGTGGGTAGCAGACATCTGCCTCCCATGTATACACACTTCTGAGAGTTGAGCTTATGGCCTGTAAGCCTACCGCCTGCCTGCAGCTACCTTTCGCTTCCAAAAGGCCTAGGCTCGCTGCTTCACCGAAGTGTTGGGAGAGGTAACTGGAATCTCCCGGCACACAAGACTAGTGCCACCAAGCTCAATCCAGCGATTTCCCAGTAATTCCTGGGGTAGACTGGTGCTACATACTAAGTTCCATATGTGAGAAGGTAGCTGAACGCCTTGTCCAAAATCATCTTACTGCTGAGAGTTGAGCTCACCCTCAGTCCCTCACAGTTCCACACTGCCTGCAGGGTGAGTTTCCCACTTCTTCACCAGAGACTTTTGCCAGAGGCTTCTGAGACGCAAGTTAACAATGCACACCTGGACGGTATCTCCAGGTGCAGTAGAGTGGTAATCTGGGAACCTCCTTACTCAGAATACTGCTACCTTCACACTGTCATAAGAATGCAGCTAGTTGAGAGCTGGCTTCTAGGCAAGCTTCCCTGTGAGAGCTGAGGACAGGGCAGAACCCTCCCGCATCCTGCCTGACTGTAGACGTACCTGCTAACCTCCTTATGTTAGTGGCTGGGATGGGTTGTGGGAAAAGCATGTGTAAGCATTGGGCCTGAACTCCCGTGTATCTGAGTTGAATACAGCGATTTCCAACATCCTTCTTCAATAGGAGTGTAGCTAGGTTCCAACTCCCATGTCCGAGTGGGTAGCAGACATCTGCCTCCTATGCATACACACTTCTGAGAGTTGAGCTTATGGCCTGTAAACCTACATCCTGCCTGCCGCTACCTTTCGCTTCCAAAAGGCCTAGGCTCGCTGCATGACGCAAGTGTTGGGAGAGGTAACTGGAATCTCCCGGCACACAAGACGAGTGCCTCCAAGCTCAATCAAGCGATTTCCTAGTAATTCCTGGGGTAGACTGGTGCTACATACTAAGTTCCATACGTGAGTATGTAGTTGAACGCCTTGTCCAAAAACATCTTACTTCTGAGAGTTGAGCTCACCCTCAGTCCCTCACAGTTCCACACTGCCTGCAGAGTGAGTTTCGCACGTCTTCACCAGAGACGTTTGCCAGAGGCTTCTGAGAAGCAAGTTAACAATGCAGACCTGGAGGGTATCTCCAGGTCCAGTAGAGTGGTAACCTGAGAACCTCCTGTCTCAGAATCCTGCTACCTTCACCCTGCCATAAGAATGCAGCTAGTTGACAGCTGGCTTCAAGGCCTGCTTCCCTGTGAGAGCTAAGGACAGGGCACAACCCTCCCGCATCCTGCTTGACTGTAGAAGGAGCTGCTAACGTCCTCATGTTAGTGGCAGGGAAACGTTGTGAGAAAAGCATGTGGAATCGTTGTGCCTGAACCCACGTGTATCTGAGTTGAATACAGCGATTTCCAAAGTCCTTCTTCATCAGAGTGTAGCTAGGTTCCCACTCACATGTCCGAGTGGGTAGCAGACATCTGCCTCCCATGTATACACACTTCTGAGAGTTGAGCTTATGGCCTGTAAGCCTACATCCTGACTGCCGCTACATTTCGCTTCCAAAAGGCCTAGGCTCGCTGCTTCACCGAAGTGTTGGGAGAGGTCACTGGAATCTCCCGGCACACAAGACTAGTGCCACCAAGCTCAATCCAGCGATTTCCCAGTAATTCCTGGGGTAGACTGGTGCTACATACTAAGTTCCATATGTGAGAAGGTAGCTGAACGCCTTGTCCAAAATCATCTTACTGCTGAGAGTTGAGCTCACCCTCAGTCCCTCACAGTTCCACACTGCCTGCAGGGTGAGTTTCCCACGTCTTCACCAGAGACTTTTGCCAGAGGCTTCTGAGACGCAAGTTAACAATGCACACCTGGACGGTATCTCCAGGTGCAGTAGAGTGGTAATCTGGGAACCTCCTTACTCAGAATACTGCTACCTTCAGACTGTCATAAGAATGCAGCTAGTTGAGAGCTGGCTTCTAGGCAAGCTTCCCTGTGAGAGCTGAGGACAGGGCAGAACCCTCCCGCATCCTGCCTGACTCTAGACGTACCTGCTAACCTCCTTATGTTAGTGGCTGGGATGGGTTGTGGGAAAAGCATGTGTAAGCATTGGGCCTGAACTCCCGTGTATCTGAGTTGAATACAGCGATTTCCAACATCCTTCTTCAATAGGAGTGTAGCTAGGTTCCAACTCCCATGTCCGAGTGGGTAGCAGACATCTGCCTCCCATGCATACACACTTCTGAGAGTTGAGCTTATGGCCTGTAACCCTACATCCTGCCTGCCGCTACCTTTCGCTTCCAAAAGGCCTAGGCTCGCTGCTTGACGCAAGTGTTGGGAGAGGTAACTGGAATCTCCCGGCACACAAGACGAGTGCCTCCAAGCTCAATCAAGCGATTTCCTAGTAATTCCTGGGGTAGACTGGTGCTACATACTAAGTTCCATACGTGAGTATGTAGTTGAACGCCTTGTCCAAAAACATCTTACTTCTGAGAGTTGAGCTCACCCTCAGTCCCTCACAGTTCCACACTGCCTGCAGAGTGAGTTTCACACGTCTTCACCAGAGACGTTTGCCAGAGGCTTCTGAGACGCAAGTTAACAATGCAGACCTGGAGGGTATCTCCAGGTCCAGTAGAGTGGTAACCTGGGAACCTCCTGTCTCAGAATCCTGCTACCTTCACCCTGCCATAAGAATGCAGCTAGTTGACAGCTGGCTTCAAGGCCTGCTTCCCTGTGAGAGCTAAGGACAGGGCACAACCCTCCCGCATCCTGCTTGACTGTAGAAGGAGCTGCTAACGTCCTCATGTTAGTGGCAGGGAAACGTTGTGAGAAAAGCATGTGGAATCGTTGTGCCTGAACCCACGTGTATCTGGGTTGAATACAGCGATTTCCAAAGTCCTTCTTCATCAGAGTGTAGCTAGGTTCCCACTCGCATGTCCGAGTGGGTAGCAGACATCTGCCTCCCATGTATACACACTTCTGAGAGTTGAGCTTATGGCCTGTAAGCCTACCTCCTGCCTGCAGCTACCTTTCGCTTCCAAAAGGCCTAGGCTCGCTGCTTCACCGAAGTGTTGGGAGAGGTAACTGGAATCTCCCGGCACACAAGACTAGTGCCACCAAGCTCAATCCAGCGATTTCCCAGTAATTCCTGGGGTAGACTGGTGCTACATACTAAGTTCCATATGTGAGAAGGTAGCTGAACGCCTTGTCCAAAATCATCTTACTGCTGAGAGTTGAGCTCACCCTCAGTCCCTCACAGTTCCACACTGCCTGCAGGGTGAGTTTCCCACTTCTTCACCAGAGACTTTTGCCAGAGGCTTCTGAGACGCAAGTTAACAATGCACACCTGGACGGTATCTCCAGGTGCAGTAGAGTGGTAATCTGGGAACCTCCTTACTCAGAATACTGCTACCTTCACACTGTCATAAGAATGCAGCTAGTTGAGAGCTGGCTTCTAGGCAAGCTTCCCTGTGAGAGCTGAGGACAGGGCAGAACCCTCCCGCATCCTGCCTGACTGTAGACATACCTGCTAACCTCCTTATGTTAGTGGCTGGGATGGGTTGTGGGAAAAGCATGTGTAAGCATTGGGCCTGAACTCCCGTGTATCTGAGTTGAATACAGCGATTTCCAACATCCTTCTTCCATAGGAGTGTAGCTAGGTTCCAACTCCCATGTCCGAGTGGGTAGCAGACATCTGCCTCCCATGCATACACACTTCTGAGAGTTGAACTTATGGCCTGTAACCCTACATCCTGCCTGCCGCTACCTTTCGCTTCCAAAAGGCCTAGGCTCGCTGCTTGACCCAAGTGTTGGGAGAGGTAACTGGAATCTCCCGGCACACAAGCCGAGTGCCTCCAAGCTCAATCAAGCGATTTCCTAGTAATTCCTGGGGTAGACTGGTGCTACATACTAAGTTCCATACGTGAGTATGTAGTTGAACGCCTTGTCCAAAAACATCTTACTTCTGAGAGTTGAGCTCACCCTCAGTCCCTCACAGTTCCACACTGCCTGCAGAGTGAGTTTCGCACGTCTTCACCAGAGACGTTTGCCAGAGGCTTCTGAGACGCAAGTTAACAATGCAGACCTGGAGGGTATCTCCAGGTCCAGTAGAGTGGTAACCTGGGAACCTCCTGTCTCAGAATCCTGCTACCTTCACCCTGCCATAAGAATGCAGCTAGTTGACAGCTGGCTTCAAGGCCTGCTTCCCTGTGAGAGCTAAGGACAGGGCACAACCCTCCCGCATCCTGCTTGACTGTAGAAGGAGCTGCTAACGTCCTCATGTTAGTGGCAGGGAAACGTTGTGAGAAAAGCATGTGGAATCGTTGTGCCTGAACCCACGTGTATCTGAGTTGAATACAGCGATTTCCAAAGTCCTTCTTCATCAGAGTGTAGCTAGGTTCCCACTCGCATGTCCGAGTGGGTAGCAGACATCTGCCTCCCATGTATACACACTTCTGAGAGTTGAGCTTATGGCCTGTAAGCCTACCTCCTGCCTGCAGCTACCTTTCGCTTCCAAAAGGCCTAGGCTCGCTGCTTCACCGAAGTGTTGGGAGAGGTAACTGGAATCTCCCGGCACACAAGACTAGTGCCACCAAGCTCAATCCAGCGATTTCCCAGTAATTCCTGGGGTAGACTGGTGCTACATACTAAGTTCCATATGTGAGAAGGTAGCTGAACGCCTTGTCCAAAATCATCTTACTGCTGAGAGTTGAGCTCACCCTCAGTCCCTCACAGTTCCACACTGCCTGCAGAGTGAGTTTCCCACGTCTTCACCAGAGACTTTTGCCAGAGGCTTCTGAGACGCAAGTTAACAATGCACACCTGGACGGTATCTCCAGGTGCAGTAGAGTGGTAATCTGGGAACCTCCTTACTCAGAATACTGCTACCTTCACACTGTCATAAGAATGCAGCTAGTTGAGAGCTGGCTTCTAGGCAAGCTTCCCTGTGAGAGCTGAGGACAGGGCAGAACCCTCCCGCATCCTGCCTGACTGTAGACGTACCTGCTAACCTCCTTATGTTAGTGGCTGGGATGGGTTGTGGGAAAAGCATGTGTAAGCATTGGGCCTGAACTCCCGTGTATCTGAGTTGAATACAGCGATTTCCAACATCCTTCTTCCATAGGAGTGTAGCTAGGTTCCAACTCCCATGTCCGAGTGGGTAGCAGACATCTGCCTCCCATGCATACACAATTCTGAGAGTTGAACTTATGGCCTGTAACCCTACATCCTGCCTGCCGCTACCTTTCGCTTCCAAAAGGCCTAGGCTCGCTGCTTGACGCAAGTGTTGGGAGAGGTAACTGGAATCTCCCGGCACACAAGCCGAGTGCCTCCAAGCTCAATCAAGCGATTTCCTAGTAATTCCTGGGGTAGACTGGTGCTACATACTAAGTTCCATACGTGAGTATGTAGTTGAACGCCTTGTCCAAAAACATCTTACTTCTGAGAGTTGAGCTCACCCTCAGTCCCTCACAGTTCCACACTGCCTGCAGAGTGAGTTTCGCACGTCTTCACCAGAGACGTTTGCCAGAGGCTTCTGAGACGCAAGTTAACAATGCAGACCTGGAGGGTATCTCCAGGTCCAGTAGAGTGGTAACCTGGGAACCTCCTGTCTCAGAATCCTGCTACCTTCACCCTGCCATAAGAATGCAGCTAGTTGACAGCTGGCTTCAAGGCCTGCTTCCCTGTGAGAGCTAAGGACAGGGCACAACCCTCCCGCATCCTGCTTGACTGTAGAAGGAGCTGCTAACGTCCTCATGTTAGTGGCAGGGAAACGTTGTGAGAAAAGCATGTGGAATCGTTGTGCCTGAACCCACGTGTATCTGAGTTGAATACAGCGATTTCCAAAGTCCTTCTTCATCAGAGTGTAGCTAGGTTCCCACTCGCATGTCCGAGTGGGTAGCAGACATCTGCCTCCCATGTATACACACTTCTGAGAGTTGAGCTTATGGCCTGTAAGCCTACCTCCTGCCTGCAGCTACCTTTCGCTTCCAAAAGGCCTAGGCTCGCTGCTTCACCGAAGTGTTGGGAGAGGTAACTGGAATCTCCCGGCACACAAGACTAGTGCCACCAAGCTCAATCCAGCGATTTCCCAGTAATTCCTGGGGTAGACTGGTGCTACATACTAAGTTCCATATGTGAGAAGGTAGCTGAACGCCTTGTCCAAAATCATCTTACTGCTGAGAGTTGAGCTCACCCTCAGTCCCTCACAGTTCCACACTGCCTGCAGAGTGAGTTTCCCACGTCTTCACCAGAGACTTTTGCCAGAGGCTTCTGAGACGCAAGTTAACAATGCACACCTGGACGGTATCTCCAGGTGCAGTAGAGTGGTAATCTGGGAACCTCCTTACTCAGAATACTGCTACCTTCACACTGTCATAAGAATGCAGCTAGTTGAGAGCTGGCTTCTAGGCAAGCTTCCCTGTGAGAGCTGAGGACAGGGCAGAACCCTCCCGCATCCTGCCTGACTGTAGACGTACCTGCTAACCTCCTTATGTTAGTGGCTGGGATGGGTTGTGGGAAAAGCATGTGTAAGCATTGGGCCTGAACTCCCGTGTATCTGAGTTGAATACAGCGATTTCCAAAGTCCTTCTTCATCAGAGTGTAGCTAGGTTCCCACTCGCATGTCCGAGTGGGTAGCAGACATCTGCCTCCCATGTATACACACTTCTGAGAGTTGAGCTTATGGCCTGTAACCCTACATCCTGCCTGCCGCTACCTTTCGCTTCCAAAAGGCCTAGGCTCGCTGCTTGACGCAAGTGTTGGGAGAGGTAACTGGAATCTCCCGGCACACAAGCCGAGTGCCTCCAAGCTCAATCAAGCGATTTCCTAGTAATTCCTGGGGTAGACTGGTGCTACATACTAAGTTCCATACGTGAGTATGTAGTTGAACGCCTTGTCCAAAAACATCTTACTTCTGAGAGTTGAGCTCACCCTCAGTCCCTCACAGTTCCACACTGCCTGCAGAGTGAGTTTCGCACGTCTTCACCAGAGACGTTTGCCAGAGGCTTCTGAGACGCAAGTTAACAATGCAGACCTGGAGGGTATCTCCAGGTCCAGTAGAGTGGTAACCTGGGAACCTCCTGTCTCAGAATCCTGCTACCTTCACCCTGCCATAAGAATGCAGCTAGTTGACAGCTGGCTTCAAGGCCTGCTTCCCTGTGAGAGCTAAGGACAGGGCACAACCCTCCCGCATCCTGCTTGACTGTAGAAGGAGCTGCTAACGTCCTCATGTTAGTGGAAGGGAAACGTTGTGAGAAAAGCATGTGGAATCGTTGTGCCTGAACCCACGTGTATCTGAGTTGAATACAGCGATTTCCAAAGTCCTTCTTCATCAGAGTGTAGCTAGGTTCCCACTCGCATGTCCGAGTGGGTAGCAGACATCTGCCTCCCATGTATACACACTTCTGAGAGTTGAGCTTATGGCCTGTAAGCCTACCTCCTGCCTGCAGCTACCTTTCGCTTCCAAAAGGCCTAGGCTCGCTGCTTCACCGAAGTGTTGGGAGAGGTAACTGGAATCTCCCGGCACACAAGACTAGTGCCACCAAGCTCAATCCAGCGATTTCCCAGTAATTCCTGGGGTAGACTGGTGCTACATACTAAGTTCCATATGTGAGAAGGTAGCTGAACGCCTTGTCCAAAATCATCTTACTGCTGAGAGTTGAGCTCACCCTCAGTCCCTCACAGTTCCACACTGCCTGCAGAGTGAGTTTCGCACGTCTTCACCAGAGACGTTTGCCAGAGGCTTCTGAGACGCAAGTTAACAATGCAGACCTGGAGGGTATCTCCAGGTCCAGTAGAGTGGTAACCTGGGAACCTCCTGTCTCAGAATCCTGCTACCTTCACCCTGCCATAAGAATGCAGCTAGTTGACAGCTGGCTTCAAGGCCTGCTTCCCTGTGAGAGCTAAGGACAGGGCACAACCCTCCCGCATCCTGCTTGACTGTAGAAGGAGCTGCTAACGTCCTCATGTTAGTGGCAGGGAAACGTTGTGAGAAAAGCATGTGGAATCGTTGTGCCTGAACCCACGTGTATCTGAGTTGAATACAGCGATTTCCAAAGTCCTTCTTTATCAGAGTGTAGCTAGGTTCCCACTCGCATGTCCGAGTGGGTAGCAGACATCTGCCTCCCATGTATACACACTTCTGAGAGTTGAGCTTATGGCCTGTAAGCCTACCTCCTGCCTGCAGCTACCTTTCGCTTCCAAAAGGCCTAGGCTCGCTGCTTCACCGAAGTGTTGGGAGAGGTAACTGGAATCTCCCGGCACACAAGACTAGTGCCACCAAGCTCAATCCAGCGATTTCCCAGTAATTCCTGGGGTAGACTGGTGCTACATACTAAGTTCCATATGTGAGAAGGTAGCTGAACGCCTTGTCCAAAATCATCTTACTGCTGAGAGTTGAGCTCACCCTCAGTCCCTCACAGTTCCACACTGCCTGCAGGGTGAGTTTCCCACGTCTTCACCAGAGACTTTTGCCAGAGGCTTCTGAGACGCAAGTTAACAATGCACACCTGGACGGTATCTCCAGGTGCAGTAGAGTGGTAATCTGGGAACCTCCTTACTCAGAATACTGCTACCTTCACACTGTCATAAGAATGCAGCTAGTTGAGAGCTGGCTTCTAGGCAAGCTTCCCTGTGAGAGCTGAGGATAGGGCCGAACCCTCCCGCATCCTGCCTGACTGTAGACGTACCTGCTAACCTCCTTATGTTAGTGGCTGGGATGGGTTGCGGGAAAAGCATGTGTAAGCATTGGGCCTGAACTCCCGTGTATCTGAGTTGAATACAGCGATTTCCAACATCCTTCTTCCATAGGAGTGTAGCTAGGTTCCAACTCCCATGTCCGAGTGGGTAGCAGACATCTGCCTCCCATGCATACACACTTCTGAGAGTTGAGCTTATGGCCTGTAACCCTACATCCTGCCTGCCGCTAACTTTCGCTTCCAAAAGGCCTAGGATCGCTGCTTGACGCAAGTGTTGGGAGAGGTAACTGGAATCTCCCGGCACACAAGACGAGTGCCTCCAAGCTCAATCAAGCGATTTCCTAGTAATTCCTTGGGTAGACTGGTGCTACATACTAAGTTCCATACATGAGTATGTAGTTGAACGCCTTGTCCAAAAACATCTTACTTCTGAGAGTTGAGCTCACCCTCAGTTCCTCACAGTTCCACACTGCCTGCAGAGTGAGTTTCGCACGTCTTCACCAGAGACGTTTGCCAGAGGCTTCTGAGACGCAAGTTAACAATGCAGACCTGGAGGGTATCTCCAGGTCCAGTAGAGTGGTAACCTGGGAACCTCCTGTCTCAGAATCCTGCTACCTTCACCCTGCCATAAGAATGCAGCTAGTTGACAGCTGGCTTCAAGGCCTGCTTCCCTGTGAGAGCTAAGGACAGGGCACAACCCTCCCGCATGCTGCTTGACTGTAGAAGGAGCTGCTAACGTCCTCATGTTAGTGGCAGGGAAACGTTGTGAGAAAAGCATGTGGAATCGTTGTGCCTGAACCCACGTGTATCTGAGTTGAATACAGCGATTTCCAAAGTCCTTCTTCATCAGAGTGTAGCTAGGTTCCCACTCGCATGTCCGAGTGGGTAGCAGACATCTGCCTCCCATGTATACACACTTCTGAGAGTTGAGCTTATGGCCTGTAAGCCTACCTCCTGCCTGCAGCTACCTTTCGCTTCCAAAAGGCCTAGGCTCGCTGCTTCACCGAAGTGTTGGGAGAGGTAACTGGAATCTCCCGGCACACAAGACTAGTGCCACCAAGCTCAATCCAGCGATTTCCCAGTAATTCCTGGGGTAGACTGGTGCTACATACTAAGTTCCATATGTGAGAAGGTAGCTGAACGCCTTGTCCAAAATCATCTTACTGCTGAGAGTTGAGCTCACCCTCAGTCCCTCACAGTTCCACACTGCCTGCAGAGTGAGTTTCCCACGTCTTCACCAGAGACTTTTGCCAGAGGCTTCTGAGACGCAAGTTAACAATGCACACCTGGACGGTATCTCCAGGTGCAGTAGAGTGGTAATCTGGGAACCTCCTTACTCAGAATACTGCTACCTTCACACTGTCATAAGAATGCAGCTAGTTGAGAGCTGGCTTCTAGGCAAGCTTCCCTGTGAGAGCTGAGGACAGGGCAGAACCCTCCCGCATCCTGCCTGACTCTAGACGTACCTGCTAACCTCCTTATGTTAGTGGCTGGGATGGGTTGTGGGAAAAGCATGTGTAAGCATTGGGCCTGAACTCCCGTGTATCTGAGTTGAATACAGCGATTTCCAACATCCTTCTTCAATAGGAGTGTAGCTAGGTTCCAACTCCCATGTCCGAGTGGGTAGCAGACATCTGCCTCCTATGCATACACACTTCTGAGAGTTGAGCTTATGGCCTGTAACCCTACATCCTGCCTGCCGCTACCTTTCGCTTCCAAAAGGCCTAGGCTCGCTGCTTGACGCAAGTGTTGGGAGAGGTAACTGGAATCTCCCGGCACACAAGCCGAGTGCCTCCAAGCTCAATCAAGCGATTTCCTAGTAATTCCTGGGGTAGACTGGTGCTACATACTAAGTTCCATACGTGAGTATGTAGTTGAACGCCTTGTCCAAAAACATCTTACTTCTGAGAGTTGAGCTCACCCGCAGTCCCTCACAGTTCCACACTGCCTGCAGAGTGAGTTTCGCACGTCTTCACCAGAGACGTTTGCCAGAGGCTTCTGAGACGCAAGTTAACAATGCAGACCTGGAGGGTATCTCCAGGTCCAGTAGAGTGGTAACCTGAGAACCTCCTGTCTCAGAATCCTGCTACCTTCACCCTGCCATAAGAATGCAGCTAGTTGACAGCTGGCTTCAAGGCCTGCTTCCCTGTGAGAGCTAAGGACAGGGCACAACCCTCCCGCATCCTGCTTGACTGTAGAAGGAGCTGCTAACGTCCTCATGTTAGTGGCAGGGAAACGTTGTGAGAAAAGCATGTGGAATCGTTGTGCCTGAACCCACGTGTATCTGAGTTGAATACAGCGATTTCCAAAGTCCTTCTTCATCAGAGTGTAGCTAGGTTCCCACTCACATGTCCGAGTGGGTAGCAGACATCTGCCTCCCATGTATACACACTTCTGAGAGTTGAGCTTATGGCCTGTAAGCCTACATCCTGACTGCCGCTGCCTTTCGCTTCCAAAAGGCCTAGGCTCGCTGCTTGACGCAAGTGTTGGGAGAGGTAACTGGAATCTCCCGGCACACAAGACGAGTGCCTCCAAGCTCAATCAAGCGATTTCCTAGTAATTCCTGGGGTAGACTGGTGCTACATACTAAGTGCCATACGTGAGTATGTAGTTGAACGCCTTGTCCAAAAACATCTTACTTCTGAGAGTTGAGCTCACCCTCAGTCCCTCACAGTTCCACACTGTCTGCAGAGTGAGTTTCGCACGTCTTCACCAGAGACGTTTGCCAGAGGCTTCTGAGACGCAAGTTAACAATGCAGACCTGGAGGGTATCTCCAGGTCCAGTAGAGTGGTAACCTGGGAACCTCCTGTCTCAGAATCCTGCTACCTTCACCCTGCCATAAGAATGCAGCTAGTTGACAGCTGGCTTCAAGGCCTGCTTCCCTGTGAGAGCTAAGGACAGGGCACAACCCTCCCGCATCCTGCTTGACTGTAGAAGGAGCTGCTAACGTCCTCATGTTAGTGGCAGGGAAACGTTGTGAGAAAAGCATGTGGAATCGTTGTGCCTGAACCCACGTGTATCTGAGTTGAATACAGCGATTTCCAAAGTCCTTCTTTATCAGAGTGTAGCTAGGTTCCCACTCGCATGTCCGAGTGGGTAGCAGACATCTGCCTCCCATGTATACACACTTCTGAGAGTTGAGCTTATGGCCTGTAAGCCTACCTCCTGCCTGCAGCTACCTTTCGCTTCCAAAAGGCCTAGGCTCGCTGCTTCACCGAAGTGTTGGGAGAGGTAACTGGAATCTCCCGGCACACAAGACTAGTGCCACCAAGCTCAATCCAGCGATTTCCCAGTAATTCCTGGGGTAGACTGGTGCTACATACTAAGTTCCATATGTGAGAAGGTAGCTGAACGCCTTGTCCAAAATCATCTTACTGCTGAGAGTTGAGCTCACCCTCAGTCCCTCACAGTTCCACACTGCCTGCAGGGTGAGTTTCCCACGTCTTCACCAGAGACTTTTGCCAGAGGCTTCTGAGACGCAAGTTAACAATGCACACCTGGACGGTATCTCCAGGTGCAGTAGAGTGGTAATCTGGGAACCTCCTTACTCAGAATACTGCTACCTTCACACTGTCATAAGAATGCAGCTAGTTGAGAGCTGGCTTCTAGGCAAGCTTCCCTGTGAGAGCTGAGGATAGGGCCGAACCCTCCCGCATCCTGCCTGACTGTAGACGTACCTGCTAACCTCCTTATGTTAGTGGCTGGGATGGGTTGCGGGAAAAGCATGTGTAAGCATTGGGCCTGAACTCCCGTGTATCTGAGTTGAATACAGCGATTTCCAACATCCTTCTTCCATAGGAGTGTAGCTAGGTTCCAACTCCCATGTCCGAGTGGGTAGCAGACATCTGCCTCCCATGCATACACACTTCTGAGAGTTGAGCTTATGGCCTGTAACCCTACATCCTGCCTGCCGCTAACTTTCGCTTCCAAAAGGCCTAGGATCGCTGCTTGACGCAAGTGTTGGGAGAGGTAACTGGAATCTCCCGGCACACAAGACGAGTGCCTCCAAGCTCAATCAAGCGATTTCCTAGTAATTCCTGGGGTAGACTGGTGCTACATACTAAGTTCCATACATGAGTATGTAGTTGAACGCCTTGTCCAAAAACATCTTACTTCTGAGAGTTGAGCTCACCCTCAGTTCCTCACAGTTCCACACTGCCTGCAGAGTGAGTTTCGCACGTCTTCACCAGAGACGTTTGCCAGAGGCTTCTGAGACGCAAGTTAACAATGCAGACCTGGAGGGTATCTCCAGGTCCAGTAGAGTGGTAACCTGGGAACCTCCTGTCTCAGAATCCTGCTACCTTCACCCTGCCATAAGAATGCAGCTAGTTGACAGCTGGCTTCAAGGCCTGCTTCCCTGTGAGAGCTAAGGACAGGGCACAACCCTCCCGCATCCTGCTTGACTGTAGAAGGAGCTGCTAACGTCCTCATGTTAGTGGCAGGGAAACGTTGTGAGAAAAGCATGTGGAATCGTTGTGCCTGAACCCACGTGTATCTGAGTTGAATACAGCGATTTCCAAAGTCCTTCTTCATCAGAGTGTAGCTAGGTTCCCACTCGCATGTCCGAGTGGGTAGCAGACATCTGCCTCCCATGTATACACACTTCTGAGAGTTGAGCTTATGGCCTGTAAGCCTACCTCCTGCCTGCAGCTACCTTTCGCTTCCAAAAGGCCTAGGCTCGCTGCTTCACCGAAGTGTTGGGAGAGGTAACTGGAATCTCCCGGCACACAAGACTAGTGCCACCAAGCTCAATCCAGCGATTTCCCAGTAATTCCTGGGGTAGACTGGTGCTACATACTAAGTTCCATATGTGAGAAGGTAGCTGAACGCCTTGTCCAAAATCATCTTACTGCTGAGAGTTGAGCTCACCCTCAGTCCCTCACAGTTCCACACTGCCTGCAGAGTGAGTTTCCCACGTCTTCACCAGAGACTTTTGCCAGAGGCTTCTGAGACGCAAGTTAACAATGCACACCTGGACGGTATCTCCAGGTGCAGTAGAGTGGTAATCTGGGAACCTCCTTACTCAGAATACTGCTACCTTCACACTGTCATAAGAATGCAGCTAGTTGAGAGCTGGCTTCTAGGCAAGCTTCCCTGTGAGAGCTGAGGACAGGGCAGAACCCTCCCGCATCCTGCCTGACTCTAGACGTACCTGCTAACCTCCTTATGTTAGTGGCTGGGATGGGTTGTGGGAAAAGCATGTGTAAGCATTGGGCCTGAACTCCCGTGTATCTGAGTTGAATACAGCGATTTCCAACATCCTTCTTCCATAGGAGTGTAGCTAGGTTCCAACTCCCATGTCCGAGTGGGTAGCAGACATCTGCCTCCCATGCATACACACTTCTGAGAGTTGAACTTATGGCCTGTAACCCTACATCCTGCCTGCCGCTACCTTTCGCTTCCAAAAGGCCTAGGCTCGCTGCTTGACGCAAGTGTTGGGAGAGGTAACTGGAATCTCCCGGCACACAAGACGAGTGCCTCCAAGCTCAATCAAGCGATTTCCTAGTAATTCCTGGGGTAGACTGGTGCTACATACTAAGTTCCATACATGAGTATGTAGTTGAACGCCTTGTCCAAAAACATCTTACTTCTGAGAGTTGAGCTCACCCTCAGTTCCTCACAGTTCCACACTGCCTGCAGAGTGAGTTTCTCACGTCTTCACCAGAGACGTTTGCCAGAGGCTTCTGAGACGCAAGTTAACAATGCAGACCTGGAGGGTATCTCCAGGTCCAGTAGAGTGGTAACCTGGGAACCTCCTGTCTCAGAATCCTGCTACCTTCACCCTGCCATAAGAATGCAGCTAGTTGACAGCTGGCTTCAAGGCCTGCTTCCCTGTGAGAGCTAAGGACAGGGCACAACCCTCCCGCATCCTGCTTGACTGTAGAAGGAGCTGCTAACGTCCTCATGTTAGTGGCAGGGAAACGTTGTGAGAAAAGCATGTGGAATCGTTGTGCCTGAACCCACGTGTATCTGAGTTGAATACAGCGATTTCCAAAGTCCTTCTTCATCAGAGTGTAGCTAGGTTCCCACTCGCATGTCCGAGTGGGTAGCAGACATCTGCCTCCCATGTATACACACTTCTGAGAGTTGAGCTTATGGCCTGTAAGCCTACCTCCTGCCTGCAGCTACCTTTCGCTTCCAAAAGGCCTAGGCTCGCTGCTTCACCGAAGTGTTGGGAGAGGTAACTGGAATCTCCCGGCACACAAGACTAGTGCCACCAAGCTCAATCCAGCGATTTCCCAGTAATTCCTGGGGTAGACTGGTGCTACATACTAAGTTCCATATGTGAGAAGGTAGCTGAACGCCTTGTCCAAAATCATCTTACTGCTGAGAGTTGAGCTCACCCTCAGTCCCTCACAGTTCCACACTGCCTGCAGAGTGAGTTTCCCACGTCTTCACCAGAGACTTTTGCCAGAGGCTTCTGAGACGCAAGTTAACAATGCACACCTGGACGGTATCTCCAGGTGCAGTAGAGTGGTAATCTGGGAACCTCCTTACTCAGAATACTGCTACCTTCACACTGTCATAAGAATGCAGCTAGTTGAGAGCTGGCTTCTAGGCAAGCTTCCCTGTGAGAGCTGAGGACAGGGCAGAACCCTCCCGCATCCTGCCTGACTCTAGACGTACCTGCTAACCTCCTTATGTTAGTGGCTGGGATGGGTTGTGGGAAAAGCATGTGTAAGCATTGGGCCTGAACTCCCGTGTATCTGAGTTGAATACAGCGATTTCCAACATCCTTCTTCAATAGGAGTGTAGCTAGGTTCCAACTCCCATGTCCGAGTGGGTAGCAGACATCTGCCTCCTATGCATACACACTTCTGAGAGTTGAGCTTATGGCCTGTAACCCTACATCCTGCCTGCCGCTACCTTTCGCTTCCAAAAGGCCTAGGCTCGCTGCTTGACGCAAGTGTTGGGAGAGGTAACTGGAATCTCCCGGCACACAAGCCGAGTGCCTCCAAGCTCAATCAAGCGATTTCCTAGTAATTCCTGGGGTAGACTGGTGCTACATACTAAGTTCCATACGTGAGTATGTAGTTGAACGCCTTGTCCAAAAACATCTTACTTCTGAGAGTTGAGCTCACCCGCAGTCCCTCACAGTTCCACACTGCCTGCAGAGTGAGTTTCGCACGTCTTCACCAGAGACGTTTGCCAGAGGCTTCTGAGACGCAAGTTAACAATGCAGACCTAGAGGGTATCTCCAGGTCCAGTAGAGTGGTAACCTGAGAACCTCCTGTCTCAGAATCCTGCTACCTTCACCCTGCCATAAGAATGCAGCTAGTTGACAGCTGGCTTCAAGGCCTGCTTCCCTGTGAGAGCTAAGGACAGGGCACAACCCTCCCGCATCCTGCTTGACTGTATAAGGAGCTGCTAACGTCCTCATGTTAGTGGCAGGGAAACGTTGTGAGAAAAGCATGTGGAATCGTTGTGCCTGAACCCACGTGTATCTGAGTTGAATACAGCGATTTCCAAAGTCCTTCTTCATCAGAGTGTAGCTAGGTTCCCACTCACATGTCCGAGTGGGTAGCAGACATCTGCCTCCCATGTATACACACTTCTGAGAGTTGAGCTTATGGCCTGAAAGCCTACATCCTGACTGCCGCTACCTTTCGCTTCCAAAAGGCCTAGGCTCGCTGCTTGACGCAAGTGTTGGGAGAGGTAACTGGAATCTCCCGGCACACAAGACGAGTGCCTCCAAGCTCAATCAAGCGATTTCCTAGTAATTCCTGGGGTAGACTGGTGCTACATACTAAGTGCCATACGTGAGTATGTAGTTGAACGCCTTGTCCAAAAACATCTTACTTCTGAGAGTTGAGCTCACCCTCAGTCCCTCACAGTTCCACACTGTCTGCAGAGTGAGTTTCGCACGTCTTCACCAGAGACGTTTGCCAGAGGCTTCTGAGACGCAAGTTAACAATGCAGACCTGGAGGGTATCTCCAGGTCCAGTAGAGTGGTAACCTGGGAACCTCCTGTCTCAGAATCCTGCTACCTTCACCCTGCCATAAGAATGCAGCTAGTTGACAGCTGGCTTCAAGGCCTGCTTCCCTGTGAGAGCTAAGGACAGGGCACAACCCTCCCGCATCCTGCTTGACTGTAGAAGGAGCTGCTAACGTCCTCATGTTAGTGGCAGGGAAACGTTGTGAGAAAAGCATGTGGAATCGTTGTGCCTGAACCCACGTGTATCTGAGTTGAATACAGCGATTTCCAAAGTCCTTCTTTATCAGAGTGTAGCTAGGTTCCCACTCGCATGTCCGAGTGGGTAGCAGACATCTGCCTCCCATGTATACACACTTCTGAGAGTTGAGCTTATGGCCTGTAAGCCTACCTCCTGCCTGCAGCTACCTTTCGCTTCCAAAAGGCCTAGGCTCGCTGCTTCACCGAAGTGTTGGGAGAGGTAACTGGAATCTCCCGGCACACAAGACTAGTGCCACCAAGCTCAATCCAGCGATTTCCCAGTAATTCCTGGGGTAGACTGGTGCTACATACTAAGTTCCATATGTGAGAAGGTAGCTGAACGCCTTGTCCAAAATCATCTTACTGCTGAGAGTTGAGCTCACCCTCAGTCCCTCACAGTTCCACACTGCCTGCAGGGTGAGTTTCCCACGTCTTCACCAGAGACTTTTGCCAGAGGCTTCTGAGACGCAAGTTAACAATGCACACCTGGACGGTATCTCCAGGTGCAGTAGAGTGGTAATCTGGGAACCTCCTTACTCAGAATACTGCTACCTTCACACTGTCATAAGAATGCAGCTAGTTGAGAGCTGGCTTCTAGGCAAGCTTCCCTGTGAGAGCTGAGGATAGGGCCGAACCCTCCCGCATCCTGCCTGACTGTAGACGTACCTGCTAACCTCCTTATGTTAGTGGCTGGGATGGGTTGCGGGAAAAGCATGTGTAAGCATTGGGCCTGAACTCCCGTGTATCTGAGTTGAATACAGCGATTTCCAACATCCTTCTTCCATAGGAGTGTAGCTAGGTTCCAACTCCCATGTCCGAGTGGGTAGCAGACATCTGCCTCCCATGCATACACACTTCTGAGAGTTGAGCTTATGGCCTGTAACCCTACATCCTGCCTGCCGCTAACTTTCGCTTCCAAAAGGCCTAGGATCGCTGCTTGACGCAAGTGTTGGGAGAGGTAACTGGAATCTCCCGGCACACAAGACGAGTGCCTCCAAGCTCAATCAAGCGATTTCCTAGTAATTCCTGGGGTAGACTGGTGCTACATACTAAGTTCCATACATGAGTATGTAGTTGAACGCCTTGTCCAAAAACATCTTACTTCTGAGAGTTGAGCTCACCCTCAGTTCCTCACAGTTCCACACTGCCTGCAGAGTGAGTTTCGCACGTCTTCACCAGAGACGTTTGCCAGAGGCTTCTGAGACGCAAGTTAACAATGCAGACCTGGAGGGTATCTCCAGGTCCAGTAGAGTGGTAACCTGGGAACCTCCTGTCTCAGAATCCTGCTACCTTCACCCTGCCATAAGAATGCAGCTAGTTGACAGCTGGCTTCAAGGCCTGCTTCCCTGTGAGAGCTAAGGACAGGGCACAACCCTCCCGCATCCTGCTTGACTGTAGAAGGAGCTGCTAACGTCCTCATGTTAGTGGCAGGGAAACGTTGTGAGAAAAGCATGTGGAATCGTTGTGCCTGAACCCACGTGTATCTGAGTTGAATACAGCGATTTCCAAAGTCCTTCTTCATCAGAGTGTAGCTAGGTTCCCACTCGCATGTCCGAGTGGGTAGCAGACATCTGCCTCCCATGTATACACACTTCTGAGAGTTGAGCTTATGGCCTGTAAGCCTACCTCCTGCCTGCAGCTACCTTTCGCTTCCAAAAGGCCTAGGCTCGCTGCTTCACCGAAGTGTTGGGAGAGGTAACTGGAATCTCCCGGCACACAAGACTAGTGCCACCAAGCTCAATCCAGCGATTTCCCAGTAATTCCTGGGGTAGACTGGTGCTACATACTAAGTTCCATATGTGAGAAGGTAGCTGAACGCCTTGTCCAAAATCATCTTACTGCTGAGAGTTGAGCTCACCCTCAGTCCCTCACAGTTCCACACTGCCTGCAGAGTGAGTTTCCCACGTCTTCACCAGAGACTTTTGCCAGAGGCTTCTGAGACGCAAGTTAACAATGCACACCTGGACGGTATCTCCAGGTGCAGTAGAGTGGTAATCTGGGAACCTCCTTACTCAGAATACTGCTACCTTCACACTGTCATAAGAATGCAGCTAGTTGAGAGCTGGCTTCTAGGCAAGCTTCCCTGTGAGAGCTGAGGACAGGGCAGAACCCTCCCGCATCCTGCCTGACTCTAGACGTACCTGCTAACCTCCTTATGTTAGTGGCTGGGATGGGTTGTGGGAAAAGCATGTGTAAGCATTGGGCCTGAACTCCCGTGTATCTGAGTTGAATACAGCGATTTCCAACATCCTTCTTCCATAGGAGTGTAGCTAGGTTCCAACTCCCATGTCCGAGTGGGTAGCAGACATCTGCCTCCCATGCATACACACTTCTGAGAGTTGAACTTATGGCCTGTAACCCTACATCCTGCCTGCCGCTACCTTTCGCTTCCAAAAGGCCTAGGCTCGCTGCTTGACGCAAGTGTTGGGAGAGGTAACTGGAATCTCCCGGCACACAAGACGAGTGCCTCCAAGCTCAATCAAGCGATTTCCTAGTAATTCCTGGGGTAGACTGGTGCTACATACTAAGTTCCATACATGAGTATGTAGTTGAACGCCTTGTCCAAAAACATCTTACTTCTGAGAGTTGAGCTCACCCTCAGTTCCTCACAGTTCCACACTGCCTGCAGAGTGAGTTTCTCACGTCTTCACCAGAGACGTTTGCCAGAGGCTTCTGAGACGCAAGTTAACAATGCAGACCTGGAGGGTATCTCCAGGTCCAGTAGAGTGGTAACCTGGGAACCTCCTGTCTCAGAATCCTGCTACCTTCACCCTGCCATAAGAATGCAGCTAGTTGACAGCTGGCTTCAAGGCCTGCTTCCCTGTGAGAGCTAAGGACAGGGCACAACCCTCCCGCATCCTGCTTGACTGTAGAAGGAGCTGCTAACGTCCTCATGTTAGTGGCAGGGAAAGGTTGTGAGAAAAGCATGTGGAATCGTTGTGCCTGAACCCACGTGTATCTGAGTTGAATACAGCGATTTCCAAAGTCCTTCTTCATCAGAGTGTAGCTAGGTTCCCACTCGCATGTCTGAGTGGGTAGCAGACATCTGCCTCCCATGTATACACACTTCTGAGAGTTGAGCTTATGGCCTGTAAGCCTACCTCCTGCCTGCAGCTACCTTTCGCTTCCAAAAGGCCTAGGCTCGCTGCTTCACCGAAGTGTTGGGAGAGGTAACTGGAATCTCCCGGCACACAAGACTAGTGCCACCAAGCTCAATCCAGCGATTTCCCAGTAATTCCTGGGGTAGACTGGTGCTACATACTAAGTTCCATATGTGAGAAGGTAGCTGAACGCCTTCTCCAAAATCATCTTACTGCTGAGAGTTGAGCTCACCCTCAGTCCCTCACAGTTCCACACTGCCTGCAGAGTGAGTTTCCCACGTCTTCACCAGAGACTTTTGCCAGAGGCTTCTGAGACGCAAGTTAACAATGCACACCTGGACGGTATCTCCAGGTGCAGTAGAGTGGTAATCTGGGAACCTCCTTACTCAGAATACTGCTACCTTCACACTGTCATAAGAATGCAGCTAGTTGAGAGCTGGCTTCTAGGCATGCTTCCCTGTGAGAGCTGAGGACAGGGCAGAACCCTCCCGCATCCTGCCTGACTGTAGACGTACCTGCTAACCTCCTTATGTTAGTGGCTGGGATGGGTTGTGGGAAAAGCATGTGTAAGCATTGGGCCTGAACTCCCGTGTATCTGAGTTGAATACAGCGATTTCCAACATCCTTCTTCCATAGGAGTGTAGCTAGGTTCCAACTCCCATGTCCGAGTGGGTAGCAGACATCTGCCTCCTATGCATACACACTTCTGAGAGTTGAGCTTATGGCCTGTAACCCTACATCCTGCCTGCCGCTACCTTTCGCTTCCAAAAGGCCTAGGCTCGCTGCTTGACGCAAGTGTTGGGAGAGGTAACTGGAATCTCCCGGCACACAAGACGAGTGCCTCCAAGCTCAATCAAGCGATTTCCTAGTAATTCCTGGGGTAGACTGGTGCTACATACTAAGTTCCATACGTGAGTATGTAGTTGAACGCCTTGTCCAAAAACATCTTACTTCTGAGAGTTGAGCTCACCCTCAGTCCCTCACAGTTCCACACTGCCTGCAGAGTGAGTTTCGCACGTCTTCACCAGAGACGTTTGCCAGAGGCTTCTGAGACGCAAGTTAACAATGCAGACCTGGAGGGTATCTCCAGGTCCAGTAGAGTGGTAACCTGGGAACCTCCTGTCTCAGAATCCTGCTACCTTCACCCTGCCATAAGAATGCAGCTAGTTGACAGCTGGCTTCAAGGCCTGCTTCCCTGTGAGAGCTAAGGACAGGGCACAACCCTCCCGCATCCTGCTTGACTGTAGAAGGAGCTGCTAACGTCCTCATGTTAGTGGCAGGGAAACGTTGTGAGAAAAGCATGTGGAATCGTTGTGCCTGAACCCACGTGTATCTGAGTTGAATACAGCGATTTCCAAAGTCCTTCTTCATCAGAGTGTAGCTAGGTTCCCACTCGCATGTCTGAGTGGGTAGCAGACATCTGCCTCCCATGTATACACACTTCTGAGAGTTGAGCTTATGGCCTGTAAGCCTACCTCCTGCCTGCAGCTACCTTTCGCTTCCAAAAGGCCTAGGCTCGCTGCTTCACCGAAGTGTTGGGAGAGGTAACTGGAATCTCCCGGCACACAAGACTAGTGCCACCAAGCTCAATCCAGCGATTTCCCAGTAATTCCTGGGGTAGACTGGTGCTACATACTAAGTTCCATATGTGAGAAGGTAGCTGAACGCCTTGTCCAAAATCATCTTACTGCTGAGAGTTGAGCTCACCCTCAGTCCCTCACAGTTCCACACTGCCTGCAGAGTGAGTTTCCCACGTCTTCACCAGAGACTTTTGCCAGAGGCTTCTGAGACGCAAGTTAACAATGCACACCTGGACGGTATCTCCAGGTGCAGTAGAGTGGTAATCTGGGAACCTCCTTACTCAGAATACTGCTACCTTCACACTGTCATAAGAATGCAGCTAGTTGAGAGCTGGCTTCTAGGCATGCTTCCCTGTGAGAGCTGAGGACAGGGCAGAACCCTCCCGCATCCTGCCTGACTCTAGACGTACCTGCTAACCTCCTTATGTTAGTGGCTGGGATAGGTTGTGGGAAAAGCATGTGTAAGCATTGGGCCTGAACTCCCGTGTATCTGAGTTGAATACAGCGATTTCCAACATCCTTCTTCCATAGGAGTGTAGCTAGGTTCCAACTCCCATGTCCGAGTGGGTAGCAGACATCTGCCTCCTATGCATACACACTTCTGAGAGTTGAGCTTATGGCCTGTAACCCTACATCCTGCCTGCCGCTACCTTTCGCTTCCAAAAGGCCTAGGCTCGCTGCTTGACGCAAGTGTTGGGAGAGGTAACTGGAATCTCCCGGCACACAAGACGAGTGCCTCCAAGCTCAATCAAGCGATTTCCTAGTAATTCCTGGGGTAGACTGGTGCTACATACTAAGTTCCATACGTGAGTATGTAGTTGAACGCCTTGTCCAAAAACATCTTACTTCTGAGAGTTGAGCTCACCCTCAGTCCCTCACAGTTCCACACTGCCTGCAGAGTGAGTTTCGCACGTCTTCACCAGAGACGTTTGCCAGAGGCTTCTGAGACGCAAGTTAACAATGCAGACCTGGAGGGTATCTTCAGGTCCAGTAGAGTGGTAACCTGGGAACCTCCTGTCTCAGAATCCTGCTACCTTCACCCTGCCATAAGAATGCAGCTAGTTGACAGCTGGCTTCAAGGCCTGCTTCCCTGTGAGAGCTAAGGACAGGGCACAACCCTCCTGCATCCTGCTTGACTGTAGAAGGAGCTGCTAACGTCCTCATGTTAGTGGCAGGGAAACGTTGTGAGAAAAGCATGTGGAATCGTTGTGCCTGAACCCACGTGTATCTGAGTTGAATACAGCGATTTCCAAAGTCCTTCTTCATCAGAGAGTAGCTAGGTTCCCACTCGCATGTCCGAGTGGGTAGCAGACATCTGCCTCCCATGTATACACACTTCTGAGAGTTGAGCTTATGGCCTGTAAGCCTACCTCCTGCCTGCAGCTACCTTTCGCTTCCAAAAGGCCTAGGCTCGCTGCTTCACCGAAGTGTTGGGAGAGGTAACTGGAATCTCCCGGCACACAAGACTAGTGCCACCAAGCTCAATCCAGCGATTTCCCAGTAATTCCTGGGGTAGACTGGTGCTACATACTAAGTTCCATATGTGAGAAGGTAGCTGAACGCCTTGTCCAAAATCATCTTACTGCTGAGAGTTGAGCTCACCCTCAGTCCCTCACAGTTCCACACTGCCTGCAGAGTGAGTTTCCCACGTCTTCACCAGAGACTTTTGCCAGAGGCTTCTGAGACGCAAGTTAACAATGCACACCTGGACGGTATCTCCAGGTGCAGTAGAGTGGTAATCTGGGAACCTCCTTACTCAGAATACTGCTACCTTCACACTGTCATAAGAATGCAGCTAGTTGAGAGCTGGCTTCTAGGCATGCTTCCCTGTGAGAGCTGAGGACAGGGCAGAACCCTCCCGCATCCTGCCTGACTGTAGACGTACCTGCTAACCTCCTTATGTTAGTTGCTGGGATGGGTTGTGGGAAAAGCATGTGTAAGCAAAGGGCCTGAACTCCCGTGTATCTGAGTTGAATACAGCGATTTCCAACATCCTTCTTCCATAGGAGTGTAGCTAGGTTCCAACTCCCATGTCCGAGTGGGTAGCAGACATCTGCCTCCTATGCATACACACTTCTGAGAGTTGACCTTATGGCCTGTAACCCTACATCCTGCCTGCCGCTACCTTTCGCTTCCAAAAGGCCTAGGCTCGCTGCTTGACGCAAGTTTTCGGAGAGGTAACTGGAATCTCCCGGCACACAAGACGAGTGCCTCCAAGCTCAATCAAGCGATTTCCTAGTAATTCCTGGGGTAGACTGGTGCTACATACTAAGTTCCATACGTGAGTATGTAGTTGAACGCCTTGTCCAAAAACATCTTACTTCTGAGAGTTGAGCTCACCCTCAGTCCCTCACAGTTCTACACTGCCTGCAGAGTGAGTTTCGCACGTCTTCACCAGAGACGTTTGCCAGAGGCTTCTGAGACGCAAGTTAACAATGCAGACCTGGAGGGTATCTCCAGGTCCAGTAGAGTGGTAACCTGGGAACCTCCTGTCTCAGAATCCTGCTACCTTCACCCTGCCATAAGAATGCAGCTAGTTGACAGCTGGCTTCAAGGCCTGCTTCCCTGTGAGAGCTAAGGACAGGGCACAACCCTCCCGCATCCTGCTTGACTGTAGAAGGAGCTGCTAACGTCCTCATGTTAGTGGCAGGGAAAGGTTGTGAGAAAAGCATGTGGAATCGTTGTGCCTGAACCCACGTGTATCTGAGTTGAATACAGCGATTTCCAAAGTCCTTCTTCATCAGAGTGTAGCTAGGTTCCCACTCGCATGTCCGAGTGGGTAGCAGACATCTGCCCCCCCTGCATACCCACTTCTGAGAGTTGAGCTTATGGCCTGTAACCCTACCTCCTGCCTGCAGCTACCTTTCGCTTCCAAAAGGCCTAGGCTCGCTGCTTCACAGAAGTGTTGGGAGAGGTAACTGGAATCTCCCGGCACACAAGACTAGTGCATCCAAGCTCAATCCAGCGATTTCCCAGTAATTCCTGGGGTAGACTGGTGCTACATACTAAGTTCCATATGTGAGAAGGTAGCTGAACGCCTTGTCCAAAATCATCTTACTGCTGAGAGTTGAGCTCACCCTCAGTCCCTCACAGTTCCACACTGCCTGCAGAGTAGGTTTCCCACGTCTTCACCAGAGACTTTTGCCAGAGGCTTCTGAGACGCAAGTTAACAATGCAGACCTGGAGGGTATCTCCAGGTGCAGTAGAGTGGTAATCTGGGAACCTCCTTACTCAGAATACTGCTACCTTCACACTGTCATAAGAATGCAGCTAGTTGAGAGCTGGCTTCTAGGCATGCTTCCCTGTGAGAGCTGAGGACAGGGCAGAACCCTCCCGCACCCTGCCTGACTGTAGACGTACCTGCTAACCTCCTTATGTTAGTGGCTGGGATAGGTTGTGGGAAAAGCATGTGTAAGCATTGGGCCTGAACTCCCGTGTATCTGAGTTGAATACAGCGATTTCCAACATCCTTCTTCAATAGGAGTGTAGCTAGGTTCCAACTCCCATGTCCGAGTGGGTAGCAGACATCTGCCTCCCATGCATACACAATTCTGAGAGTTGACATTATGGCCTGTAACCCTACATCCTGCCTGCTGCTACCTTTCGCTTCCAAAAGGCCTAGGCTCGCTGCTTGACGCAAGTGTTGGGAGAGGTAACTGGAATCTCCCGGCACACAAGCCGAGTGCCTCCAAGCTCAAACAAGCGATTTCCTAGTAATTCCTGGGGTAGACTGGTGCAAGGTACTAAGTTCAATACGTGAGTAGGTAGTTGAACGCCTTGTCCAAAAACATCTTACTTCTGAGAGTTGAGCTCACCCTCAGTCCCTCACAGTTCCACACTGCCTGCAGAGTGAGTTTCGCACGTCTTCACCAGAGACGTTTGCCAGAGGCTTCTGAGACGCAAGTTAACAATGCAGACCTGGAGGGTATCTCCAGGTGCAGTAGAGTGGTAATCTGGGAACCTCCTGTCTCAGAATACTGCTACTTTCACCCTGCCATAAGAATGCAGCTAGTTGACAGCTGGCTTCAAGGCATGCTTCCCTGTGAGAGCTAAGGACAGTGCACAACCCTCCCGCATCCTGCTTGACTGTAGAAGGAGCTGCTAACGTCCTCATGTTAGTGGCAGGGAAAGGTTGAGAGAAAAGCATGTGGAATCGTTGTGCCTGAACCCACGTGTATCTGAGTTGAATACAGCGATTTCCAAAGTCCTTCTTCATCAGAGTGTAGCTAGGTTCCCACTCACATGTCCGAGTGGGTAGCAATCATCTGCCTCCCATGTATACACACTTCTGAGAGTTGAGCTTATGGCCTGTAACCCTACATCCTGACTGCCGCTACCTTTCGCTTCCAAAAGGCCTAGGCTCGCTGCTTGACGCAAGTGTTGGGAGAGGTAACTGGAATCTCCCGGCACACAAGACGAGTGCCTCCAAGCTCAATCAAGCGATTTCCTAGTAATTCCTGGGGTAGACTGGTGCTACGTACTAAGTTCCATACGTGAGTATGTAGTTGAACGCCTTGTCCAAAAACATCTTACTTCTGAGAGTTGAGCTCACCCTCAGTCCCTCACAGTTCCACACTGCCTGCAGAGTGAGTTTCGCACGTCTTCACCAGAGACGTTTGCCAGAGGCTTCTGAGACGCAAGTTAACAATGCAGACCTGGAGGGTATCTCCAGGTCCAGTAGAGTGGTAACCTGGGAACCTCCTGTCTCAGAATCCTGCTACCTTCACCCTGCCATAAGAATGCAGCTAGTTGACAGCTGGCTTCAAGGCCTGCTTCCCTGTGAGAGCTAAGGACAGGGCACAACCCTCCCGCATCCTGCTTGACTGTAGAAGGAGCTGCTAACGTCCTCATGTTAGTGGCAGGGAAAGGTTGTGAGAAAAGCATGTGGAATCGTTGTGCCTGAACCCACGTGTATCTGAGTTGAATACAGCGATTTCCAAAGTCCTTCTTCATCAGAGTGTAGCTAGGTTCCCACTCGCATGTCCGAGTGGGTAGCAGACATCTGCCTCCCATGTATACCCACTTCTGAGAGTTGAGCTTATGGCCTGTAACCCTACCTCCTGACTGCAGCTACCTTTCGCTTCCAAAAGGCCTAGGCTCGCTGCTTCACCGAAGTGTTGGGAGAGGTAACTGGAATCTCCCGGCACACAAGACTAGTGCCTCCAAGCTCAATCCAGCGATTTCCCAGTAATTCCTGGGGTAGACTGGTGCTACATACTAAGTTCCATATGTGAGAAGGTAGCTGAACGCCTTGTCCAAAATCATCTTACTGCTGAGAGTTGAGCTCACCCTCAGTCCCTCACAGTTCCACACTGCCTGCAGAGTAGGTTTCCCACGTCTTCACCAGAGACTTTTGCCAGAGGCTTCTGAGACGCAAGTTAACAATGCAGACCTGGAGGGTATCTCCAGGTGCAGTAGAGTGGTAATCTGGGAACCTCCTTACTCAGAATACTGCTACCTTCACACTGTCATAAGAATGCAGCTAGTTGAGAGCTGGTTTCTAGGCATGCTTCCCTGTGAGAGCTGAGGACAGGGCAGAACCCTCCCGCACCCTGCCTGACTGTAGACGTACCTGCTAACCTCCTTATGTTAGTGGCTGGGATAGGTTGTGGGAAAAGCATGTGTAAGCATTGGGCCTGAACTCCCGTGTATCTGAGTTGAATACAGCGATTTCCAACATCCTTCTTCAATAGGAGTGTAGCTATGTTCCCACTCGCATGTCCGAGTGGGTAGCAGACATCTGCCTCCCATGCATACACACTTCTGAGAGTTGACCTTATGGCCTGTAACCCTACATCCTGCCTGCTGCTACCTTTCGCTTCCAAAAGGCCTAGGCTCGCTGCTTGACGCAAGTGTTGGGAGAGGTAACTGGAATCTCCCGGCACACAAGCCGAGTGCCTCCAAGCTCAATCAAGCGATTTCCTAGTAATTCCTGGGGTAGACTGGTGCTAGGTACTAAGTTCCATACGTCAGTAGGTAGTTGAACGCCTTGTCCAAAAACATCTTACTTCTGAGAGTTGAGCTCACCCTCAGTCCCTCACAGTTCCACACTGTCTGCAGAGTGAGTTTCGCACGTCTTCACCAGAGACGTTTGCCAGAGGCTTCTGAGACGCAAGTTAACAATGCAGACCTGGAGGGTATCTCCAGGTCCAGTAGAGTGGTAACCTGGGAACCTCCTGTCTCAGAATCCTGCTACCTTCACCCTGCCATAAGAATGCAGCTAGTTGACAGCTGGCTTCAAGGCCTGCTTCCCTGTGAGAGCTAAGGACAGGGCACAACCCTCCCGCATCCTGCTTGACTGTAGAAGGAGCTGCTAACCTCCTCATGTTAGTGGCAGGGAAACGTTGTGAGAAAAGCATGTGGAATCGTTGTGCCTGAACCCACGTGTATCTGAGTTGAATACAGCGATTTCCAAAGTCCTTCTTCATCAGAGTGTAGCTAGGTTCCCACTCGCATGTCCGAGTGGGTAGCAGACATCTGCCTCCCATGTATACACACTTCTGAGAGTTGAGCTTATGGCCTGTAAGCCTACCTCCTGCCTGCAGCTACCTTTCGCTTCCAAAAGGCCTAGGCTCGCTGCTTCACCGAAGTGTTGGGAGAGGTAACTGGAATCTCCCGGCACACAAGACTAGTGCCACCAAGCTCAATCCAGCGATTTCCCAGTAATTCCTGGGGTAGACTGGTGCTACATACTAAGTTCCATATGTGAGAAGGTAGCTGAACGCCTTGTCCAAAATCATCTTACTGCTGAGAGTTGAGCTCACCCTCAGTCCCTCACAGTTCCACACTGCCTGCAGGGTGAGTTTCCCACGTCTTCACCAGAGACTTTTGCCAGAGGCTTCTGAGACGCAAGTTAACAATGCACACCTGGACGGTATCTCCAGGTGCAGTAGAGTGGTAATCTGGGAACCTCCTTACTCAGAATACTGCTACCTTCACACTGTCATAAGAATGCAGCTAGTTGAGAGCTGGCTTCTAGGCAAGCTTCCCTGTGAGAGCTGAGGACAGGGCAGAACCCTCCCGCATCCTGCCTGACTGTAGACGTACCTGCTAACCTCCTTATGTTAGTGGCTGGGAAGGGTTGCGGGAAAAGCATGTGTAAGCATTGGGCCTGAACTCCCGTGTATCTGAGTTGAATACAGCGATTTCCAACATCCTTCTTCCATAGGAGTGTAGCTAGGTTCCAACTCCCATGTCCGAGTGGGTAGCAGACATCTGCCTCCCATGCATACACACTTCTGAGAGTTGAGCTTATGGCCTGTAACCCTACATCCTGCCTGCCGCTAACTTTCGCTTCCAAAAGGCCTAGGCTCGCTGCTTGACGCAAGTGTTGGGAGAGGTAACTGGAATCTCCCGGCACACAAGACGAGTGCCTCCAAGCTCAATCAAGCGATTTCCTAGTAATTCCTGGGGTAGACTGGTGCTACATACTAAGTTCCATACGTGAGTATGTAGTTGAACGCCTTGTCCAAAAACATCTTACTTCTGAGAGTTGAGCTCACCCTCAGTCCCTCACAGTTCCACACTGCCTGCAGAGTGAGTTTCGCACGTCTTCACCAGAGACGTTTGCCAGAGGCTTCTGAGACGCAAGTTAACAATGCAGACCTGGAGGGTATCTCCAGGTCCAGTAGAGTGGTAACCTGGGAACCTCCTGTCTCAGAATCCTGCTACCTTCACCCTGCCATAAGAATGCAGCTAGTTGACAGCTGGCTTCAAGGCCTGCTTCCCTGTGAGAGCTAAGGACAGGGCACAACCCTCCCGCATCCTGCTTGACTGTAGAAGGAGCTGCTAACGTCCTCATGTTAGTGGCAGGGAAACGTTGTGAGAAAAGCATGTGGAATCGTTGTGCCTGAACCCACGTGTATCTGAGTTGAATACAGCGATTTCCAAAGTCCTTCTTCATCAGAGTGTAGCTAGGTTCCCACTCGCATGTCCGAGTGGGTAGCAGACATCTGCCTCCCATGTATACACACTTCTGAGAGTTGAGCTTATGGCCTGTAAGCCTACCTCCTGCCTGCAGCTACCTTTCGCTTCCAAAAGGCCTAGGCTCGCTGCTTCACCGAAGTGTTGGGAGAGGTAACTGGAATCTCCCGGCACACAAGACTAGTGCCACCAAGCTCAATCCAGCGATTTCCCAGTAATTCCTGGGGTAGACTGGTGCTACATACTAAGTTCCATATGTGAGAAGGTAGCTGAACGCCTTGTCCAAAATCATCTTACTGCTGAGAGTTGAGCTCACCCTCAGTCCCTCACAGTTCCACACTGCCTGCAGAGTGAGTTTCCCACGTCTTCACCAGAGACTTTTGCCAGAGGCTTCTGAGACGCAAGTTAACAATGCACACCTGGACGGTATCTCCAGGTGCAGTAGAGTGGTAATCTGGGAACCTCCTTACTCAGAATACTGCTACCTTCACACTGTCATAAGAATGCAGCTAGTTGAGAGCTGGCTTCTAGGCAAGCTTCCCTGTGAGAGCTGAGGACAGGGCAGAACCCTCCCGCATCCTGCCTGACTGTAGACGTACCTGCTAACCTCCTTATGTTAGTGGCTGGGATGGGTTGTGGGAAAAGCATGTGTAAGCATTGGGCCTGAACTCCCGTGTATCTGAGTTGAATACAGCGATTTCCAACATCCTTCTTCAATAGGAGTGTAGCTAGGTTCCAACTCCCATGTCCGAGTGGGTAGCAGACATCTGCCTCCCATGCATACACACTTCTGAGAGTTGAGCTTATGGCCTGTACCCTACATCCTGCCTGCCGCTACCTTTCGCTTCCAAAAGGCCTAGGCTCGCTGCTTGACGCAAGTGTTGGGAGAGGTAACTGGAATCTCCCGGCACACAAGACTAGTGCCTCCAAGCTCAATCAAGCGATTTCCTAGTAATTCCTGGGGTAGACTGGTGCTAGGTACTAAGTTCCATACGTGAGTGGGTAGTTGAACGCCTTGTCCAAAAACATCTTACTTCTGAGAGTTGAGCTCACCCTCAGTCCCTCACAGTTCCACACTGCCTGCAGAGTGAGTTTCGCACGTCTTCACCAGAGACGTTTGCCAGAGGCTTCTGAGACGCAAGTTAACAATGCAGACCTGGAGGGTATCTCCAGGTGCAGTAGAGTGGTAATCTGGGAACCTCCTGTCTCAGAATACTGCTACCTTCACCCTGCCATAAGAATGCAGCTAGTTGACAGCTGGCTTCAAGGCATGCTTCCCTGTGAGAGCTAAGGACAGGGCACAACCCTCCCGCATCCTGCTTGACTGTAGAAGGAGCTGCTAACGTCCTCATGTTAGTGGCAGGGAAAGGTTGTGAGAAAAGCATGTGGAATCGTTGTGCCTGAACCCACGTGTATCTGAGTTGAATACAGCGATTTCCAAAGTCCTTCTTCATCAGAGTGTAGCTAGGTTCCCACTCGCATGTCCGAGTGGGTAGCAGACATCTGCCCCCCCTGCATACCCACTTCTGAGAGTTGAGCTTATGGCCTGTAAGCCTACCTCCTGCCTGCAGCTACCTTTCGCTTCCAAAAGGCCTAGGCTCGCTGCTTCACCGAAGTGTTGGGAGAGGTAACTGGAATCTCCCGGCACACAAGACTAGTGCCTCCAAGCTCAATCCAGCGATTTCCCAGTAATTCCTGGGGTAGACTGGTTCTACATACTAAGTTCCATATGTGAGAAGGTAGCTGAACGCCTTGTCCAAAATCATCTTACTGCTGAGAGTTGAGCTCACCCTCAGTCCCTCACAGTTCCACACTGCCTGCAGAGTAGGTTTCCCACGTCTTCACCAGAGACTTTTGCCAGAGGCTTCTGAGACGCAAGTTAAAAATGCAGACCTGGAGGGTATCTCCAGGTGCAGTAGAGTGGTAATCTGGGAACCTCCTTACTCAGAATACTGCTACCTTCACACTGTCATAAGAATGCAGCTAGTTGAGAGCTGGCTTCTAGGCATGCTTCCCTGTGAGAGCTGAGGACAGGGCAGAACCCTCCCGCACCCTGCCTGACTGTAGACGTACCTGCTAACCTCCTTATGTTAGTGGCTGGGATAGGTTGTGGGAAAAGCATGTGTAAGCATTGGGCCTGAACTCCCGAGTATCTGAGTTGAATACAGCGATTTCCAACATCCTTCTTCAATAGGAGTGTAGCTAGGTTCCAACTCCCATGTCCGAGTGGGTAGCAGACATCTGCCTCCCATGCAGTCACACTTCTGAGAGTTGACCTTATGGCCTGTAACCCTACATCCTGCCTGCTGCGAACTTTCGCTTCCAAAAGGCCTTGGCCCGCTGCTTGACGCAAGTGTTGGGAGAGGTAACTGGAATCTCCCGGCACACAAGCCGAGTGCCTCCAAGCTCAATCAAGCGATTTCCTAGTAATTCCTGGGGTAGACTGGTGCTACGTACTAAGTTCTATACGTGAGTAGGTAGTTGAACGCCTTGTCCAAAAACATCTTACTTCTGAGAGTTGAACTCACCCTCAGTCCCTCACAGTTCCACACTGCCTGCAGAGTGAGTTTCGCACGTCTTCACCAGAGACGTTTGCCAGAGGCTTCTGAGACGCAAGTTAACAATGCAGACCTGGAGGGTATCTCCAGGTGCAGTAGAGTGGTAATCTGGGAACCTCCTGTCTCAGAATACTGCTACCTTCACCCTGCCATAAGAATGCAGCTAGTTGACAGCTAGCTTCAAGGCATGCTTCCCTGTGAGAGCTAAGGACAGGGCACAACCCTCCCGCATCCTGCTTGACTGTAGAAGGAGCTGCTAACGTCCTCATGTTAGTGGCAGGGAAATGTTGTGAGAAAAGCATGTGGAATCGTTGTGCCTGAACCCACGTGTATCTGAGTTGAATACAGCGATTTCCAAAGTCCTTCTTCATCAGAGTGTAGCTAGGTTCCCACTCGCATGTCCGAGTGGGTAGCAGACATCTGCCCCCCCTGCATACCCACTTCTGAGAGTTGAGCTTATGGCCTGTAAGCCTACCTCCTGCCTGCAGCTACCTTTCGCTTCCAAAAGGCCTAGGCTCGCTGCTTCACCGAAGTGTTGGGAGAGGTAACTGGAATCTCCCGGCACACAAGACTAGTGCCTCCAAGCTCAATGCAGCGATTTCCCAGTAATTCCTGGGGTAGACTGGTGCTACATACTAAGTTCCATATGTGAGAAGGTAGCTGAACGCCTTGTCCAAAATCATCTTACTGCTGAGAGTTGAGCTCACCCTCAGTCCCTCACAGTTCCACACTGCCTGCAGAGTAGGTTTCCCACGTCTTCACCAGAGACTTTTGCCAGAGGCTTCTGAGACGCAAGTTAACAATGCAGACCTGGAGGGTATCTCCAGGTGCAGTAGAGTGGTAATCTGGGAACCTCCTGTCTCAGAATACTGCTACCTTCACCCTGCCATATGAATGCAGCTAGTTGACAGCTGGCTTCAAGGCATGCTTCCCTGTGAGAGCTAAGGACAGGGCACAACCCTCCCGCATCCTGCTTGACTGTAGAAGGAGCTGCTAACGTCCTCATGTTAGTGGCAGGGAAAGGTTTTGAGAAAAGCATGTGGAATCGTTGTGCCTGAACCCACGTGTATCTGAGTTGAATACAGCGATTTCCAAAGTCCTTCTTCATCAGAGTGTAGCTAGGTTCCCACTCGCATGTCCGAGTGGGTAGCAGACATCTGCCCCCCCTGCATACCCACTTCTGAGAGTTGAGCTTATGGCCTGTAACCCTACCTCCTGCCTGCAGCTACCTTTCGCTTCCAAAAGGCCTAGGCTCGCTGCTTCACCGAAGTGTTGGGAGAGGTAACTGGAATCTCCCGGCACACAAGACTAGTGCCTCCAAGCTCAATGCAGCGATTTCCCAGTAATTCCTGGGGTAGACTGGTGCTACATACTAAGTTCCATATGTGAGAAGGTAGCTGAACGCCTTGTCCAAAATCATCTTACTGCTGAGAGTTGAGCTCACCCTCAGTCCCTCACAGTTCCACACTGCCTGCAGAGTAGGTTTCCCATGTCTTCACCAGAGACTTTTGCCAGAGGCTTCTGAGACGCAAGTTAACAATGCAGACCTGGAGGGTATCTCCAGGTGCAGTAGAGTGGTAATCTGGGAACCTCCTTACTCAGAATACTGCTACCTTCACACTGTCATAAGAATGCAGCTATTGAGAGCTGGCTTCCTGGCATGCATTCCTGTGAGAGCTGAGGACAGGGCAGAACCCTCCCGCACCCTGCCTGACTGTAGACGTACCTGCTAACCTCCTTATGTTAGTGGCTGGGATAGGTTGTGGGAAAAGCATGTGTAAGCATTGGGCCTGAACTCCCGTTTATCTGAGTTGAATACAGCGATTTCCAACATCCTTCTTCCATAGGAGTGTAGCTAGGTTCCAACTCCCATGTCCGAGTGGGTAGCAGACATCTACCTCCCATGCATACACACTTCTGAGAGTTGAGCTTATGGCCTGTAACCCTACATCCTGCCTGCCACTAACTTTCGCTTCCAAAAGGCCTAGGCTCGCTGCTTGACGCAAGTGTTGGGAGAGGTAACTGGAATCTCCCGGCACACAAGACGAGTGCCTCCAAGCTCAATCAAGCGATTTCCTAGTAATTTCTCGGGTAGACTGGTGCTACATACTAAGTTCCATACGTGAGTATGTAGTTGAACGCCTTGTCCAAAAACATCTTACTTCTGAGAGTTGAGCTCACCCTCAGTCCCTCACAGTTCCACACTGCCTGCAGAGTGAGTTTCGCACGTCTTCACCAGAGACGTTTGCCAGAGGCTTCTGAGACGCAAGTTAACAATGCAGACCTGGAGGGTATCTCCAGGTCCAGTAGAGTGGTAACCTGGGAACCTCCTGTCTCAGAATCCTGCTACCTTCACCCTGCCATAAGAATGCAGCTAGTTGACAGCTGGCTTCAAGGCCTGCTTCCCTGTGAGAGCTAAGGACAGGGCACAACCCTCCCGCATCCTGCTTGACTGTAGAAGGAGCTGCTAACCTCCTTATGTTAGTGGCAGGGAAACGTTGTGAGAAAAGCATGTGGAATCGTTGTGCCTGAACCCACGTGTATCTGAGTTGAATACAGCGATTTCCAAAGTCCTTCTTCATCAGAGTGTAGCTAGGTTCCCACTCGCATGTCCGAGTGGGTAGCAGACATCTGCCTCCCATGTATACACACTTCTGAGAGTTGAGCTTATGGCCTGTAAGCCTACCTCCTACCTGCAGCTACCTTTCGCTTCCAAAAGGCCTAGGCTCGCTGCTTCACCGAAGTGTTGGGAGAGGTAACTGGAATCTCCCGGCACACAAGACTAGTGCCACCAAGCTCAATCCAGCGATTTCCCAGTAATTCCTGGGGTAGACTGGTGCTACATACTAAGTTCCATATGTGAGAAGGTAGCTGAACGCCTTGTCCAAAATCATCTTACTGCTGAGAGTTGAGCTCACCCTCAGTCCCTCACAGTTCCACACTGCCTGCAGAGTGAGTTTCCCACGTCTTCACCAGAGACTTTTGCCAGAGGCTTCTGAGACGCAAGTTAACAATGCACACCTGGACGGTATCTCCAGGTGCAGTAGAGTGGTAATCTGGGAACCTCCTTACTCAGAATACTGCTACCTTCACACTGTCATAAGAATGCAGCTAGTTGAGAGCTGGCTTCTAGGCATGCTTCCCTGTGAGAGCTGAGGACAGGGCAGAACCCTCCCGCATCCTGCCTGACTGTAGACGTACCTGCTAACCTCCTTATGTTAGTGGCTGGGATGGGTTGTGGGAAAAGCATGTGTAAGCATTGGGCCTGAACTCCCGTGTATCTGAGTTGAATACAGCGATTTCCAACATCCTTCTTCAATAGGAGTGTAGCTAGGTTCCAACTCCCATGTCCGAGTGGGTAGCAGACATCTGCCTCCCATGCATACACACTTCTGAGAGTTGAGCTTATGGCCTGTACCCTACATCCTGCCTGCCGCTACCTTTCGCTTCCAAAAGGCCTAGGCTCGCTGCTTGACGCAAGTGTTGGGAGATGTAACTGGAATCTCCCGGCACACAAGACTAGTGCCTCCAAGCTCAATCAAGCGATTTCCTAGTAATTCTGGGGTAGACTGGTGCTACGTACTAAGTTCCATACGTGAGTGGGTAGTTGAACGCCTTGTCCAAAAACATCTTACTTCTGAGAGTTGAGCTCACCCTCAGTCCCTCACAGTTCCACACTGCCTGCAGAGTGAGTTTCGCACGTCTTCACCAGAGACGTTTGCCAGAGGCTTCTGAGACGCAAGTTAACAATGCAGACCTGGAGGGTATCTCCAGGTGCAGTAGAGTGGTAATCTGGGAACCTCCTGTCTCAGAATACTGCTACCTTCACCCTGCCATAAGAATGCAGCTAGTTGACAGCTGGCTTCAAGGAATGCTTCCCTGTGAGAGCTAAGGACAGGGCACAACCCTCCCGCATCCTGCTTGACTGTAGAAGGAGCTGCTAACGTCCTCATGTTAGTGGCAGGGAAACGTTGTGAGAAAAGCATGTGGAACCGTTGTGCCTGAACCCACGTGTATCTGAGTTGAATACAGCGATTTCCAAAGTCCTTCTTCATCAGAGTGTAGCTAGGTTCCCACTCGCATGTCCGAGTGGGTAGCAGACATCTGCCCCCCCTGCATACCCACTTCTGAGAGTTGAGCTTATGGCCTGTAAGCCTACCTCCTGCCTGCAGCTACCTTTCGCTTCCAAAAGGCCTAGGCTCGCTGCTTCACCGAAGTGTTGGGAGAGGTAACTGGAATCTCCCGGCACACAAGACTAGTGCCTCCAAGCTCAATCCAGCGATTTCCCAGTAATTCCTGGGGTAGACTGGTTCTACATACTAAGTTCCATATGTGAGAAGGTAGCTGAACGCCTTGTCCAAAATCATCTTACTGCTGAGAGTTGAGCTCACCCTCAGTCCCTCACAGTTCCACACTGCCTGCAGAGTAGGTTTCCCACGTCTTCACCAGAGACTTTTGCCAGAGGCTTCTGAGACGCAAGTTAAAAATGCAGACCTGGAGGGTATCTCCAGGTGCAGTAGAGTGGTAATCTGGGAACCTCCTTACTCAGAATACTGCTACCTTCACACTGTCATAAGAATGCAGCTAGTTGAGAGCTGGCTTCTAGGCATGCTTCCCTGTGAGAGCTGAGGACAGGGCAGAACCCTCCCGCACCCTGCCTGACTGTAGACGTACCTGCTAACCTCCTTATGTTAGTGGCTGGGATAGGTTGTGGGAAAAGCATGTGTAAGCATTGGGCCTGAACTCCCGAGTATCTGAGTTGAATACAGCGATTTCCAACATCCTTCTTCAATAGGAGTGTAGCTAGGTTCCAACTCCCATGTCCGAGTGGGTAGCAGACATCTGCCTCCCATGCATTCACACTTCTGAGAGTTGACCTTATGGCCTGTAACCCTACATCCTGCCTGCTGCGAACTTTCGCTTCCAAAAGGCCTTGGCCCGCTGCTTGACGCAAGTGTTGGGAGAGGTAACTTGAATCTCCCGGACACAAGCCGAGTGCCTCCAAGCTCAATCAAGCGATTTCCTAGTAATTCCTGGGGTAGACTGGTGCTACGTACTAAGTTCTATACGTGAGTAGGTAGTTGAACGCCTTGTCCAAAAACATCTTACTTCTGAGAGTTGAACTCACCCTCAGTCCCTCACAGTTCCACACTGCCTGCAGAGTGAGTTTCGCACGTCTTCACCAGAGACGTTTGCCAGAGGCTTCTGAGACGCAAGTTAACAATGCAGACCTGGAGGGTATCTCCAGGTGCAGTAGAGTGGTAATCTGGGAACCTCCTGTCTCAGAATACTGCTACCTTCACCCTGCCATAAGAATGCAGCTAGTTGACAGCTGGCTTCAAGGCATGCTTCCCTGTGAGAGCTAAGGACAGGGCACAACCCTCCCGCATCCTGCTTGACTGTAGAAGGAGCTGCTAACGTCCTCATGTTAGTGGCAGGGAAACGTTGTGAGAAAAGCATGTGGAATCGTTGTGCCTGAACCCACGTGTATCTGAGTTGAATACAGCGATTTCCAAAGTCCTTCTTCATCAGAGTGTAGCTAGGTTCCCACTCGCATGTCCGAGTGGGTAGCAGACATCTGCCCCCCCTGCATACCCACTTCTGAGAGTTGAGCTTATGGCCTGTAACCCTACCTCCTGACTGCAGCTACCTTTCGCTTCCAAAAGGCCTAGGCTCGCTGCTTCACCGAAGTGTTGGGAGAGGTAACTGGAATCTCCCGGCACACAAGACTAGTGCCTCCAAGCTCAATGCAGCGATTTCCCAGTAATTCCTGGGGTAGACTGGTGCTACATACTAAGTTCCATATGTGAGAAGGTAGCTGAACGCCTTGTCCAAAATCATCTTACTGCTGAGAGTTGAGCTCACCCTCAGTCCCTCACAGTTCCACACTGCCTGCAGAGTGAGTTTCGCACGTCTTCACCAGAGACGTTTGCCAGAGGCTTCTCAGACGCAAGTTAACAATGCAGACCTGGAGGGTATCTCCAGGTGCAGTAGAGTGGTAATCTGGGAACCTCCTGTCTCAGAATACTGCTACCTTCACCCTGCCATAAGAATGCAGCTAGTTGAGAGCTGGCTTCAAGGCATGCTTCCCTGTGAGAGCTAAGGACAGGGCACAACCCTCCCGCATCCTGCTTGACTGTAGAAGGAGCTGCTAACGTCCTCATGTTAGTGGCAGGGAAAGGTTGTGAGAAAAGCATGTGGAATCGTTGTGCCTGAACTCACGTGTATCTGAGGTGAATACAGCGATTTCCAAAGTCCTTCTTCATCAGAGTGTAGCTAGGTTCCCACTCGCATGTCCGAGTGGGTAGCAGACATCTTCCCCCCCCTGCATACCCACTTCTGAGAGTTGAGCTTATGGCCTGTAACCCTACCTCCTGACTGCAGCTACCTTTCGCTTCCAAAAGGCCTAGGCTCGCTGCTTCACCGAAGTGTTGGGAGAGGTAACTGGAATCTCCCGGCACACAAGACTAGTGCCTCCAAGCTCAATCCAGCGATTTCCCAGTAATTCCTGGGGTAGACTGGTGCTACATACTAAGTTCCATATGTGAGAAGGTAGCTGAACGCCTTGTCCAAAATCATCTTACTGCTGAGAGTTGAGCTCACCCTCAGTCCCTCACAGTTCCACACTGCCTGCAGAGTAGGTTTCCCACGTCTTCACCAGAGACTTTTGCCAGAGGCTTCTGAGACGCAAGTTAACAATGCAGACCTGGAGGGTATCTCCAGGTGCAGTAGAGTGGTAATCTGGGAACCTCCTTACTCAGAATACTGCTACCTTCACACTGTCATAAGAATGCAGCTAGTTGAGAGCTGGCTTCTAGGCATGCTTCCCTGTGAGAGCTGAGGACAGGGCAGAACCCTCCCGCACCCTGCCTGACTGTAGACGTACCTGCTAACCTCCTTATGTTAGTGGCTGGGATAGGTTGTGGGAAAAGCATGTGTAAGCATTGGGCCTGAACTCCCGTGTATCTGAGTTGAATACAGCGATTTCCAACATCCTTCTTCAATAGGAGTGTAGCTATGTTCCCACTCGCATGTCCGAGTGGGTAGCAGACATCTGCCTCCCATGCATACACACTTCTGAGAGTTGACCTTATGGCCTGTAACCCTACATCCTGCCTGCTGCTACCTTTCGCTTCCAAAAGGCCTAGGCTCGCTGCTTGACGCAAGTGTTGGGAGAGGTAACTGGAATCTCCCGGCACACAAGCCGAGTGCCTCCAAGCTCAATCAAGCGATTTCCTAGTAATTCCTGGGGTAGACTGGTGCTAGGTACTAAGTTCCATACGTCAGTAGGTAGTTGAACGCCTTGTCCAAAAACATCTTACTTCTGAGAGTTGAGCTCACCCTCAGTCCCTCACAGTTCCACACTGTCTGCAGAGTGAGTTTCGCACGTCTTCACCAGAGACGTTTGCCAGAGGCTTCTGAGACGCAAGTTAACAATGCAGACCTGGAGGGTATCTCCAGGTGCAGTAGAGTGGTAACCTGGGAACCTCCTGTCTCAGAATCCTGCTACCTTCACCCTGCCATAAGAATGCAGCTAGTTGACAGCTGGCTTCAAGGCCTGCTTCCCTGTGAGAGCTAAGGACAGGGCACAACCCTCCCGCATCCTGCTTGACTGTAGAAGGAGCTGCTAACGTCCTCATGTTAGTGGCAGGGAAACGTTGTGAGAAAAGCATGTGGAATCGTTGTGCCTGAACCCACGTGTATCTGAGTTGAATACAGCGATTTCCAAAGTCCTTCTTCATCAGAGTGTAGCTAGGTTCCCACTCGCATGTCCGAGTGGGTAGCAGACATCTGCCTCCCATGTATACACACTTCTGAGAGTTGAGCTTATGGCCTGTAAGCCTACCTCCTGCCTGCAGCTACCTTTCGCTTCCAAAAGGCCTAGGCTCGCTGCTTCACCGAAGTGTTGGGAGAGGTAACTGGAATCTCCCGGCACACAAGACTAGTGCCACCAAGCTCAATCCAGCGATTTCCCAGTAATTCCTGGGGTAGACTGGTGCTACATACTAAGTTCCATATGTGAGAAGGTAGCTGAACGCCTTGTCCAAAATCATCTTACTGCTGAGAGTTGAGCTCACCCTCAGTCCCTCACAGTTCCACACTGCCTGCAGGGTGAGTTTCCCACGTCTTCACCAGAGACTTTTGCCAGAGGCTTCTGAGACGCAAGTTAACAATGCACACCTGGACGGTATCTCCAGGTGCAGTAGAGTGGTAATCTGGGAACCTCCTTACTCAGAATACTGCTACCTTCACACTGTCATAAGAATGCAGCTAGTTGAGAGCTGGCTTCTAGGCAAGCTTCCCTGTGAGAGCTGAGGACAGGGCAGAACCCTCCCGCATCCTGCCTGACTGTAGACGTACCTGCTAACCTCCTTATGTTAGTGGCTGGGATGGGTTGCGGGAAAAGCATGTGTAAGCATTGGGCCTGAACTCCCGTGTATCTGAGTTGAATACAGCGATTTCCAACATCCTTCTTCCATAGGAGTGTAGCTAGGTTCCAACTCCCATGTCCGAGTGGGTAGCAGACATCTGCCTCCCATGCATACACACTTCTGAGAGTTGAGCTTATGGCCTGTAACCCTACATCCTGCCTGCCGCTACCTTTCGCTTCCAAAAGGCCTAGGCTCGCTGCTTGACGCAAGTGTTGGGAGAGGTAACTGGAATCTCCCGGCACACAAGACGAGTGCCTCCAAGCTCAATCAAGCGATTTCCTAGTAATTCCTGGGGTAGACTGGTGCTACATACTAAGTTCCATACGTGAGTATGTAGTTGAACGCCTTGTCCAAAAACATCTTACTTCTGAGAGTTGAGCTCACCCTCAGTCCCTCACAGTTCCACACTGCCTGCAGAGTGATTTTCGCACGTCTTCACCAGAGACGTTTGCCAGAGGCTTCTGAGACGCAAGTTAACAATGCAGACCTGGAGGGTATCTCCAGGTCCAGTAGAGTGGTAACCTGGGAACCTCCTGTCTCAGAATCCTGCTACCTTCACCCTGCCATAAGAATGCAGCTAGTTGACAGCTGGCTTCAAGGCCTGCTTCCCTGTGAGAGCTAAGGACAGGGCACAACCCTCCCGCATCCTGCTTGACTGTAGAAGGAGCTGCTAACGTCCTCATGTTAGTGGCAGGGAAACGTTGTGAGAAAAGCATGTGGAATCGTTGTGCCTGAACCCACGTGTATCTGAGTTGAATACAGCGATTTCCAAAGTCCTTCTTCATCAGAGTGTAGCTAGGTTCCCACTCGCATGTCCGAGTGGGTAGCAGACATCTGCCTCCCATGTATACACACTTCTGAGAGTTGAGCTTATGGCCTGTAAGCCTACCTCCTGCCTGCAGCTACCTTTCGCTTCCAAAAGGCCTAGGCTCGCTGCTTCACCGAAGTGTTGGGAGAGGTAACTGGAATCTCCCGGCACACAAGACTAGTGCCACCAAGCTCAATCCAGCGATTTCCCAGTAATTCCTGGGGTAGACTGGTGCTACATACTAAGTTCCATATGTGAGAAGGTAGCTGAACGCCTTGTCCAAAATCATCTTACTGCTGAGAGTTGAGCTCACCCTCAGTCCCTCACAGTTCCACACTGCCTGCAGAGTGAGTTTCCCACGTCTTCACCAGAGACTTTTGCCAGAGGCTTCTGAGACGCAAGTTAACAATGCACACCTGGACGGTATCTCCAGGTGCAGTAGAGTGGTAATCTGGGAACCTCCTTACTCAGAATACTGCTACCTTCACACTGTCATAAGAATGCAGCTAGTTGAGAGCTGGCTTCTAGGCAAGCTTCCCTGTGAGAGCTGAGGACAGGGCAGAACCCGCCCGCATCCTGCCTGACTGTAGACGTACCTGCTAACCTCCTTATGTTAGTGGCTGGGATGGGTTGTGGGAAAAGCATGTGTAAGCATTGGGCCTGAACTCCCGTGTATCTGAGTTGAATACAGCGATTTCCAACATCCTTCTTCCATAGGAGTGTAGCTAGGTTCCAACTCCCATGTCCGAGTGGGTAGCAGACATCTGCCTCCCATGCATACACACTTCTGAGAGTTGAACTTATGGCCTGTAACCCTACATCCTGCCTGCCGCTACCTTTCGCTTCCAAAAGGCCTAGGCTCGCTGCTTGACGCAAGTGTTGGGAGAGGTAACTGGAATCTCCCGGCACACAAGACGAGTGCCTCCAAGCTCAATCAAGCGATTTCCTAGTAATTCCTGGGGTAGACTGGTGCTACATACTAAGTTCCATACGTGAGTATGTAGTTGAACGCCTTGTCCAAAAACATCTTACTTCTGAGAGTTGAGCTCACCCTCAGTCCCTCACAGTTCCACACTGCCTGCAGAGTGAGTTTCGCACGTCTTCACCAGAGACGTTTGCCAGAGGCTTCTGAGACGCAAGTTAACAATGCAGACCTGGAGGGTATCTCCAGGTCCAGTAGAGTGGTAATCTGGGAACCTCCTGTCTCAGAATCCTGCTACCTTCACCCTGCCATAAGAATGCAGCCTGTTGACAGCTGGCTACAAGGCCTGCTTCCCTGTGAGAGCTAAGGACAGGGCACAACCCTCCCGCATCCTGCTTGACTGTAGAAGGAGCTGCTAACGTCCTCATGTTAGTGGCAGGGAAAGGTTGTGAGAAAAGCATGTGGAATCGTTGTGCCTGAACCCACGTGTATCTGAGTTGAATACAGCGATTTCCAAAGTCCTTCTTCATCAGAGTGTAGCTAGGTTCCCACTCGCATGTCCGAGTGGGTAGCAGACATCTGCACTCCCTGCATACCCACTTCTGAGAGTTGAGCTTATGGCCTGTAAGCCTACCTCCTGCCTGCAGCTACCTTTCGCTTCCAAAAGGCCTAGGCTCGCTGCTTCACCGAAGTGTTGGGAGAGGTAACTGGAATCTCCCGGCACACAAGACTAGTGCCTCCAAGCTCAATGCAGCGATTTCCCAGTAATTCCTGGGGTAGACTGGTGCTACATACTAAGTTCCATATGTGAGAAGGTAGCTGAACGCCTTGTCCAAAATCATCTTACTGCTGAGAGTTGAGCTCACCCTCAGTCCCTCACAGTTCCACACTGCCTGCAGAGTAGGTTTCCCACGTCTTCACCAGAGACTTTTGCCAGAGGCTTCTGAGACGCAAGTTAACAATGCAGACCTGGAGGGTATCTCCAGGTGCAGTAGAGTGGTAATCTGGGAACCTCCTGTCTCAGAATACTGCTACCTTCACCCTGCCATATGAATGCAGCTAGTTGACAGCTGGCTTCAAGGCATGCTTCCCTGTGAGAGCTAAGGACAGGGCACAACCCTCCCGCATCCTGCTTGACTGTAGAAGGAGCTGCTAACGTCCTCATGTTAGTGGCAGGGAAAGGTTGTGAGAAAAGCATGTGGAATCGTTGTGCCTGAACTCACGTGTATCTGAGTTGAATACAGCGATTTCCAAAGTCCTTCTTCATCAGAGTGTAGCTAGGTTCCCACTCGCATGTCCGAGTGGGTAGCAGACATCTGCCCCCCCTGCATACCCACTTCTGAGAGTTGAGCTTATGGCCTGTAACCCTACCTCCTGCCTGCAGCTACCTTACGCTTCCAAAAGGCCTAGGCTCGCTGCTTCACCGAAGTGTTGGGAGAGGTAACTGGAATCTCCCGGCACACAAGACTAGTGCCTCCAAGCTCAATGCAGCGATTTCCCAGTAATTCCTGGGGTAGACTGGTGCTACATACTAAGTTCCATATGTGAGAAGGTAGCTGAACGCCTTGTCCAAAATCATCTTACTGCTGAGAGTTGAGCTCACCCTCAGTCCCTCACAGTTCCACACTGCCTGCAGAGTAGGTTTCCCACGTCTTCACCAGAGACTTTTGCCAGAGGCTTCTGAGACGCAAGTTAACAATGCAGACCTGGAGGGTATCTCCAGGTGCAGTAGAGTGGTAATCTGGGAACCTCCTTACTCAGAATACTGCTACCTTCACACTGTCATAAGAATGCAGCTAGTTGAGAGCTGGCTTCTAGGCATGCTTCCCTGTGAGAGCTGAGGACAGGGCAGAACCCTCCCGCACCCTGCCTGACTGTAGACGTACCTGCTAACCTCCTTATGTTAGTGGCTGGGATAGGTTGTGGGAAAAGCATGTGTAAGCATTGGGCCTGAACTCCCGTGTATCTGAGTTGAATACAGCGATTTCCAACATCCTTCTTCAATAGGAGTGTAGCTATGTTCCCACTCGCATGTCCGAGTGGGTAGCAGACATCTGCCTCCCATGCATACACACTTCTGAGAGTTGACCTTATGGCCTGTAACCCTACATCCTGCCTGCTGCTACCTTTCGCTTCCAAAAGGCCTAGGCTCGCTGCTTGACGCAAGTGTTGGGAGAGGTAACTGGAATCTCCCGGCACACAAGCCGAGTGCCTCCAAGCTCAATCAAGCGATTTCCTAGTAATTCCTGGGGTAGACTGGTGCTAGGTACTAAGTTCCATACGTCAGTAGGTAGTTGAACGCCTTGTCCAAAAACATCTTACTTCTGAGAGTTGAGCTCACCCTCAGTCCCTCACAGTTCCACACTGTCTGCAGAGTGAGTTTCGCACGTCTTCACCAGAGACGTTTGCCAGAGGCTTCTGAGACGCAAGTTAACAATGCAGACCTGGAGGGTATCTCCAGGTGCAGTAGAGTGGTAACCTGGGAACCTCCTGTCTCAGAATCCTGCTACCTTCACCCTGCCATAAGAATGCAGCTAGTTGACAGCTGGCTTCAAGGCCTGCTTCCCTGTGAGAGCTAAGGACAGGGCACAACCCTCCCGCATCCTGCTTGACTGTAGAAGGAGCTGCTAACGTCCTCATGTTAGTGGCAGGGAAACGTTGTGAGAAAAGCATGTGGAATCGTTGTGCCTGAACCCACGTGTATCTGAGTTGAATACAGCGATTTCCAAAGTCCTTCTTCATCAGAGTGTAGCTAGGTTCCCACTCGCATGTCCGAGTGGGTAGCAGACATCTGCCTCCCATGTATACACACTTCTGAGAGTTGAGCTTATGGCCTGTAAGCCTACCTCCTGCCTGCAGCTACCTTTCGCTTCCAAAAGGCCTAGGCTCGCTGCTTCACCGAAGTGTTGGGAGAGGTAACTGGAATCTCCCGGCACACAAGACTAGTGCCACCAAGCTCAATCCAGCGATTTCCCAGTAATTCCTGGGGTAGACTGGTGCTACATACTAAGTTCCATATGTGAGAAGGTAGCTGAACGCCTTGTCCAAAATCATCTTACTGCTGAGAGTTGAGCTCACCCTCAGTCCCTCACAGTTCCACACTGCCTGCAGGGTGAGTTTCCCACGTCTTCACCAGAGACTTTTGCCAGAGGCTTCTGAGACGCAAGTTAACAATGCACACCTGGACGGTATCTCCAGGTGCAGTAGAGTGGTAATCTGGGAACCTCCTTACTCAGAATACTGCTACCTTCACACTGTCATAAGAATGCAGCTAGTTGAGAGCTGGCTTCTAGGCAAGCTTCCCTGTGAGAGCTGAGGACAGGGCAGAACCCTCCCGCATCCTGCCTGACTGTAGACGTACCTGCTAACCTCCTTATGTTAGTGGCTGGGATGGGTTGCGGGAAAAGCATGTGTAAGCATTGGGCCTGAACTCCCGTGTATCTGAGTTGAATACAGCGATTTCCAACATCCTTCTTCCATAGGAGTGTAGCTAGGTTCCAACTCCCATGTCCGAGTGGGTAGCAGACATCTGCCTCCCATGCATACACACTTCTGAGAGTTGAGCTTATGGCCTGTAACCCTACATCCTGCCTGCCGCTACCTTTCGCTTCCAAAAGGCCTAGGCTCGCTGCTTGACGCAAGTGTTGGGAGAGGTAACTGGAATCTCCCGGCACACAAGACGAGTGCCTCCAAGCTCAATCAAGCGATTTCCTAGTAATTCCTGGGGTAGACTGGTGCTACATACTAAGTTCCATACGTGAGTATGTAGTTGAACGCCTTGTCCAAAAACATCTTACTTCTGAGAGTTGAGCTCACCCTCAGTCCCTCACAGTTCCACACTGCCTGCAGAGTGAGTTTCGCACGTCTTCACCAGAGACGTTTGCCAGAGGCTTCTGAGACGCAAGTTAACAATGCAGACCTGGAGGGTATCTCCAGGTCCAGTAGAGTGGTAACCTGGGAACCTCCTGTCTCAGAATCCTGCTACCTTCACCCTGCCATAAGAATGCAGCTAGTTGACAGCTGGCTTCAAGGCCTGCTTCCCTGTGAGAGCTAAGGACAGGGCACAACCCTCCCGCATCCTGCTTGACTGTAGAAGGAGCTGCTAACGTCCTCATGTTAGTGGCAGGGAAACGTTGTGAGAAAAGCATGTGGAATCGTTGTGCCTGAACCCACGTGTATCTGAGTTGAATACAGCGATTTCCAAAGTCCTTCTTCATCAGAGTGTAGCTAGGTTCCCACTCGCATGTCCGAGTGGGTAGCAGACATCTGCCTCCCATGTATACACACTTCTGAGAGTTGAGCTTATGGCCTGTAAGCCTACCTCCTGCCTGCAGCTACCTTTCGCTTCCAAAAGGCCTAGGCTCGCTGCTTCACCGAAGTGTTGGGAGAGGTAACTGGAATCTCCCGGCACACAAGACTAGTGCCACCAAGCTCAATCCAGCGATTTCCCAGTAATTCCTGGGGTAGACTGGTGCTACATACTAAGTTCCATATGTGAGAAGGTAGCTGAACGCCTTGTCCAAAATCATCTTACTGCTGAGAGTTGAGCTCACCCTCAGTCCCTCACAGTTCCACACTGCCTGCAGAGTGAGTTTCCCACGTCTTCACCAGAGACTTTTGCCAGAGGCTTCTGAGACGCAAGTTAACAATGCACACCTGGACGGTATCTCCAGGTGCAGTAGAGTGGTAATCTGGGAACCTCCTTACTCAGAATACTGCTACCTTCACACTGTCATAAGAATGCAGCTAGTTGAGAGCTGGCTTCTAGGCAAGCTTCCCTGTGAGAGCTGAGGACAGGGCAGAACCCGCCCGCATCCTGCCTGACTGTAGACGTACCTGCTAACCTCCTTATGTTAGTGGCTGGGATGGGTTGTGGGAAAAGCATGTGTAAGCATTGGGCCTGAACTCCCGTGTATCTGAGTTGAATACAGCGATTTCCAACATCCTTCTTCCATAGGAGTGTAGCTAGGTTCCAACTCCCATGTCCGAGTGGGTAGCAGACATCTGCCTCCCATGCATACACACTTCTGAGAGTTGAACTTATGGCCTGTAACCCTACATCCTGCCTGCCGCTACCTTTCGCTTCCAAAAGGCCTAGGCTCGCTGCTTGACGCAAGTGTTGGGAGAGGTAACTGGAATCTCCCGGCACACAAGACGAGTGCCTCCAAGCTCAATCAAGCGATTTCCTAGTAATTCCTGGGGTAGACTGGTGCTACATACTAAGTTCCATACGTGAGTATGTAGTTGAACGCCTTGTCCAAAAACATCTTACTTCTGAGAGTTGAGCTCACCCTCAGTCCCTCACAGTTCCACACTGCCTGCAGAGTGAGTTTCGCACGTCTTCACCAGAGACGTTTGCCAGAGGCTTCTGAGACGCAAGTTAACAATGCAGACCTGGAGGGTATCTCCAGGTCCAGTAGAGTGGTAACCTGGGAACCTCCTGTCTCAGAATCCTGCTACCTTCACCCTGCCATAAGAATGCAGCCTGTTGACAGCTGGCTTCAAGGCCTGCTTCCCTGTGAGAGCTAAGGACAGGGCACAACCCTCCCGCATCCTGCTTGACTGTAGAAGGAGCTGCTAACGTCCTCATGTTAGTGGCAGGGAAAGGTTGTGAGAAAAGCATGTGGAATCGTTGTGCCTGAACCCACGTGTATCTGAGTTGAATACAGCGATTTCCAAAGTCCTTCTTCATCAGAGTGTAGCTAGGTTCCCACTCGCATGTCCGAGTGGGTAGCAGACATCTGCCCCCCCTGCATACCCACTTCTGAGAGTTGAGCTTATGGCCTGTAACCCTACCTCCTGCCTGCAGCTACCTTTCGCTTCCAAAAGGCCTAGGCTCGCTGCTTCACCGAAGTGTTGGGAGAGGTAACTGGAATCTCCCGGCACACAAGACTAGTGCCTCCAAGCTCAATGCAGCGATTTCCCAGTAATTCCTGGGGTAGACTGGTGCTACATACTAAGTTCCATATGTGAGAAGGTAGCTGAACGCCTTGTCCAAAATCATCTTACTGCTGAGAGTTGAGCTCACCCTCAGTCCCTCACAGTTCCACACTGCCTGCAGAGTAGGTTTCCCACGTCTTCACCAGAGACTTTTGCCAGAGGCTTCTGAGACGCAAGTTAACAATGCAGACCTGGAGGGTATCTCCAGGTGCAGTAGAGTGGTAATCTGGGAACCTCCTGTCTCAGAATACTGCTACCTTCACCCTGCCATATGAATGCAGCTAGTTGACAGCTGGCTTCAAGGCATGCTTCCCTGTGAGAGCTAAGGACAGGGCACAACCCTCCCGCATCCTGCTTGACTGTAGAAGGAGCTGCTAACGTCCTCATGTTAGTGGCAGGGAAACGTTGTGAGAAAAGCATGTGGAATCGTTGTGCCTGAACTCACGTGTATCTGAGTTGAATACAGCGATTTCCAAAGTCCTTCTTCATCAGAGTGTAGCTAGGTTCCCACTCGCATGTCCGAGTGGGTAGCAGACATCTGCCCCCCCTGCATACCCACTTCTGAGAGTTGAGCTTATGGCCTGTAACCCTACCTCCTGCCTGCAGCTACCTTTCGCTTCCAAAAGGCCTAGGCTCGCTGCTTCACCGAAGTGTTGGGAGAGGTAACTGGAATCTCCCGGCACACAAGACTAGTGCCACCAAGCTCAATACAGCGATTTCCCAGTAATTCCTGGGGTAGACTGGTGCTACATACTAAGTTCCATATGTGAGAAGGTAGCTGAACGCCTTGTCCAAAATCATCTTACTGCTGAGAGTTGAGCTCACCCTCAGTCCCTCACAGTTCCACACTGCCTGCAGAGTGAGTTTCCCACGTCTTCACCAGAGACTTTTGCCAGAGGCTTCTGAGACGCAAGTTAACAATGCACACCTGGACGGTATCTCCAGGTGCAGTAGAGTGGTAATCTGGGAACCTCCTTACTCAGAATACTGCTACCTTCACACTGTCATAAGAATGCAGCTAGTTGAGAGCTGGCTTCTAGGCATGCTTCCCTGTGAGAGCTGAGGACAGGGCAGAACCCTCCCGCATCCTGCCTGACTGTAGACGTACCTGCTAACCTCCTTATGTTAGTGGCTGGGATGGGTTGTGGGAAAAGCATGTGTAAGCAAAGGGCCTGAACTCCCGTGTATCTGAGTTGAATACTTCGATTTCCAACATCCTTCTTCCATAGGAGTGTAGCTAGGTTCCAACTCCCATGTCCGAGTGGGTAGCAGACATCTGCCTCCTATGCATACACACTTCTGAGAGTTGAGCTTATGGCCTGTAACCCTACATCCTGCCTGCCGCTACCTTTCGCTTCCAAAAGGCCTAGGCTCGCTGCTTGACGCAAGTGTTGGGAGAGGTAACTGGAATCTCCCGGCACACAAGACGAGTGCCTCCAAGCTCAATCAAGCGATTTCCTAGTAATTCCTGGGGTAGACTGGTGCTACATACTAAGTTCCATACGTGAGTATGTAGTTGAACGCCTTGTCCAAAAACATCTTACTTCTGAGAGTTGAGCTCACCCTCAGTCCCTCACAGTTCCACACTGCCTGCAGAGTGAGTTTCGCACGTCTTCACCAGAGACGTTTGCCAGAGGCTTCTGAGACGCAAGTTAACAATGCAGACCTGGAGGGTATCTCCAGGTCCAGTAGAGTGGTAACCTGGGAACCTCCTGTCTCAGAATCCTGCTACCTTCACCCTGCCATAAGAATGCAGCTAGTTGACAGCTGGCTTCAAGGCCTGCTTCCCTGTGAGAGCTAAGGACAGGGCACAACCCTCCCGCATCCTGCTTGACTGTAGAAGGAGCTGCTAACGTCCTCATGTTAGTGGCAGGGAAACGTTGTGAGAAAAGCATGTGGAATCGTTGTGCCTGAACCCACGTGTATCTGAGTTGAATACAGCGATTTCCAAAGTCCTTCTTCATCAGAGTGTAGCTAGGTTCCCACTCGCATGTCCGAGTGGGTAGCAGACATCTGCCTCCCATGTATACACAGTTCTGAGAGTTGAGCTTATGGCCTGTAAGCCTACCTCCTGCCTGCAGCTACCTTTCGCTTCCAAAAGGCCTAGGCTCGCTGCTTCACCGAAGTGTTGGGAGAGGTAACTGGAATCTCCCGGCACACAAGACTAGTGCCACCAAGCTCAATCCAGCGATTTCCCAGTAATTCCTGGGGTAGACTGGTGCTACATACTAAGTTCCATATGTGAGAAGGTAGCTGAACGCCTTGTCCAAAATCATCTTACTGCTGAGAGTTGAGCTCACCCTCAGTCCCTCACAGTTCCACACTGCCTGCAGGGTGAGTTTCCCACGTCTTCACCAGAGACTTTTGCCAGAGGCTTCTGAGACGCAAGTTAACAATGCACACCTGGACGGTATCTCCAGGTGCAGTAGAGTGGTAATCTGGGAACCTCCTTACTCAGAATACTGCTACCTTCACACTGTCATAAGAATGCAGCTAGTTGAGAGCTGGCTTCTAGGCAAGCTTCCCTGTGAGAGCTGAGGACAGGGCAGAACCCTCCCGCATCCTGCCTGACTCTAGACGTACCTGCTAACCTCCTTATGTTAGTGGCTGGGATGGGTTGCGGGAAAAGCATGTGTAAGCATTGGGCCTGAACTCCCGTGTATCTGAGTTGAATACAGCGATTTCCAACATCCTTCTTCCATAGGAGTGTAGCTAGGTTCCAACTCCCATGTCCGAGTGGGTAGCAGACATCTGCCTCCCATGCATACACACTTCTGAGAGTTGAGCTTATGGCCTGTACCCTACATCCTGCCTGCCGCTACCTTTCGCTTCCAAAAGGCCTAGGCTCGCTGCTTGACGCAAGTGTTGGGAGAGGTACCTGGAATCTCCCGGCACACAAGACTAGTGCCTCCAAGCTCAATCAAGCGATTTCTTAGTAATTCCTGGGGTAGACTGGTGCTACGTACTAAGTTCCATACGTGAGTGGGTAGTTGAACGCCTTGTCCAAAAACATCTTACTTCTGAGAGTTGAGCTCACCCTCAGTCCCTCACAGTTCCACACTGCCTGCAGAGTGAGTTTCGCACGTCTTCACCAGAGACGTTTGCCAGAGGCTTCTGAGACGCAAGTTAACAATGCAGACCTGGAGGGTATCTCCAGGTGCAGTAGAGTGGTAATCTGGGAACCTCCTGTCTCAGAATACTGCTACCTTCACCCTGCCATAAGAATGCAGCTAGTTGACAGCTGGCTTCAAGGCATGCTTCCCTGTGAGAGCTAAGGACAGGGCACAACCCTCCCGCATCCTGCTTGACTGTAGAAGGAGCTGCTAACGTCCTCATGTTAGTGGCAGGGAAACGTTGTGAGAAAAGCATGTGGAATCGTTGTGCCTGAACCCACGTGTATCTGAGTTGAATACAGCGATTTCCAAAGTCCTTCTTCATCAGAGTGTAGCTAGGTTCCCACTCGCATGTCCGAGTGGGTAGCAGACATCTGCCCCCCCTGCATACCCACTTCTGAGAGTTGAGCTTATGGCCTGTAACCCTACCTCCTGACTGCAGCTACCTTTCGCTTCCAAAAGGCCTAGGCTCGCTGCTTCACCGAAGTGTTGGGAGAGGTAACTGGAATCTCCCGGCACACAAGACTAGTGCCTCCAAGCTCAATGCAGCGATTTCCCAGTAATTCCTGGGGTAGACTGGTGCTACATACTAAGTTCCATATGTGAGAAGGTAGCTGAACGCCTTGTCCAAAATCATCTTACTGCTGAGAGTTGAGCTCACCCTCAGTCCCTCACAGTTCCACACTGCCTGCAGAGTGAGTTTCGCACGTCTTCACCAGAGACGTTTGCCAGAGGCTTCTCAGACGCAAGTTAACAATGCAGACCTGGAGGGTATCTCCAGGTGCAGTAGAGTGGTAATCTGGGAACCTCCTGTCTCAGAATACTGCTACCTTCACCCTGCCATAAGAATGCAGCTAGTTGAGAGCTGGCTTCAAGGCATGCTTCCCTGTGAGAGCTAAGGACAGGGCACAACCCTCCCGCATCCTGCTTGACTGTAGAAGGAGCTGCTAACGTCCTCATGTTAGTGGCAGGGAAAGGTTGTGAGAAAAGCATGTGGAATCGTTGTGCCTGAACCCACGTGTATCTGAGTTGAATACAGCGATTTCCAAAGTCCTTCTTCATCAGAGTGTAGCTAGGTTCCCACTCGCATGTCCGAGTGGGTAGCAGACATCTGCCTCCCATGTATACACACTTCTGAGAGTTGAGCTTATGGCCTGTAAGCCTACCTCCTGCCTGCAGCTACCTTTCGCTTCCAAAAGGCCTAGGCTCGCTGCTTCACCGAAGTGTTGGGAGAGGTAACTGGAATCTCCCGGCACACAAGACTAGTGCCACCAAGCTCAATCCAGCGATTTCCCAGTAATTCCTGGGGTAGACTGGTGCTACATACTAAGTTCCATATGTGAGAAGGTAGCTGAACGCCTTGTCCAAAATCATCTTACTGCTGAGAGTTGAGCTCACCCTCAGTCCCTCACAGTTCCACACTGCCTGCAGGGTGAGTTTCCCACGTCTTCACCAGAGACTTTTGCCAGAGGCTTCTGAGACGCAAGTTAACAATGCACACCTGGACGGTATCTCCAGGTGCAGTAGAGTGGTAATCTGGGAACCTCCTTACTCAGAATACTGCTACCTTCACACTGTCATAAGAATGCAGCTAGTTGAGAGCTGGCTTCTAGGCAAGCTTCCCTGTGAGAGCTGAGGACAGGGCAGAACCCTCCCGCATCCTGCCTGACTCTAGACGTACCTGCTAACCTCCTTATGTTAGTGGCTGGGATGGGTTGCGGGAAAAGCATGTGTAAGCATTGGGCCTGAACTCCCGTGTATCTGAGTTGAATACAGCGATTTCCAACATCCTTCTTCCATAGGAGTGTAGCTAGGTTCCAACTCCCATGTCCGAGTGGGTAGCAGACATCTGCCTCCCATGCATACACACTTCTGAGAGTTGAGCTTATGGCCTGTAACCCTACATCCTGCCTGCCGCTACCTTTCGCTTCCAAAAGGCCTAGGCTCGCTGCTTGACGCAAGTGTTGGGAGAGGTAACTGGAATCTCCCGGCACACAAGACGAGTGCCTCCAAGCTCAATCAAGCGATTTCCTAGTAATTCCTGGGGTAGACTGGTGCTACATACTAAGTTCCATACGTGAGTATGTAGTTGAACGCCTTGTCCAAAAACATCTTACTTCTGAGAGTTGAGCTCACCCTCAGTCCCTCACAGTTCCACACTGCCTGCAGAGTGAGTTTCGCACGTCTTCACCAGAGACGTTTGCCAGAGGCTTCTGAGACGCAAGTTAACAATGCAGACCTGGAGGGTATCTCCAGGTCCAGTAGAGTGGTAACCTGGGAACCTCCTGTCTCAGAATCCTGCTACCTTCACCCTGCCATAAGAATGCAGCTAGTTGACAGCTGGCTTCAAGGCCTGCTTCCCTGTGAGAGCTAAGGACAGGGCACAACCCTCCCGCATCCTGCTTGACTGTAGAAGGAGCTGCTAACGTCCTCATGTTAGTGGCAGGGAAACGTTGTGAGAAAAGCATGTGGAATCGTTGTGCCTGAACCCACGTGTATCTGAGTTGAATACAGCGATTTCCAAAGTCCTTCTTCATCAGAGTGTAGCTAGGTTCCCACTCGCATGTCCGAGTGGGTAGCAGACATCTGCCTCCCATGTATACACAGTTCTGAGAGTTGAGCTTATGGCCTGTAAGCCTACCTCCTGCCTGCAGCTACCTTTCGCTTCCAAAAGGCCTAGGCTCGCTGCTTCACCGAAGTGTTGGGAGAGGTAACTGGAATCTCCCGGCACACAAGACTAGTGCCACCAAGCTCAATCCAGCGATTTCCCAGTAATTCCTGGGGTAGACTGGTGCTACATACTAAGTTCCATATGTGAGAAGGTAGCTGAACGCCTTGTCCAAAATCATCTTACTGCTGAGAGTTGAGCTCACCCTCAGTCCCTCACAGTTCCACACTGCCTGCAGAGTGAGTTTCCCACGTCTTCACCAGAGACTTTTGCCAGAGGCTTCTGAGACGCAAGTTAACAATGCACACCTGGACGGTATCTCCAGGTGCAGTAGAGTGGTAATCTGGGAACCTCCTTACTCAGAATACTGCTACCTTCACACTGTCATAAGAATGCAGCTAGTTGAGAGCTGGCTTCTAGGCAAGCTTCCCTGTGAGAGCTGAGGACAGGGCAGAACCCGCCCGCATCCTGCCTGACTGTAGACGTACCTGCTAACCTCCTTATGTTAGTGGCTGGGATGGGTTGTGGGAAAAGCATGTGTAAGCATTGGGCCTGAACTCCCGTGTATCTGAGTTGAATACAGCGATTTCCAACATCCTTCTTCCATAGGAGTGTAGCTAGGTTCCAACTCCCATGTCCGAGTGGGTAGCAGACATCTGCCTCCCATGCATACACACTTCTGAGAGTTGAACTTATGGCCTGTAACCCTACATCCTGCCTGCCGCTACCTTTCGCTTCCAAAAGGCCTAGGCTCGCTGCTTGACGCAAGTGTTGGGAGAGGTAACTGGAATCTCCCGGCACACAAGACGAGTGCCTCCAAGCTCAATCAAGCGATTTCCTAGTAATTCCTGGGGTAGACTGGTGCTACATACTAAGTTCCATACGTGAGTATGTAGTTGAACGCCTTGTCCAAAAACATCTTACTTCTGAGAGTTGAGCTCACCCTCAGTCCCTCACAGTTCCACACTGCCTGCAGAGTGAGTTTCGCACGTCTTCACCAGAGACGTTTGCCAGAGGCTTCTGAGACGCAAGTTAACAATGCAGACCTGGAGGGTATCTCCAGGTCCAGTAGAGTGGTAACCTGGGAACCTCCTGTCTCAGAATCCTGCTACCTTCACCCTGCCATAAGAATGCAGCCTGTTGACAGCTGGCTTCAAGGCCTGCTTCCCTGTGAGAGCTAAGGACAGGGCACAACCCTCCCGCATCCTGCTTGACTGTAGAAGGAGCTGCTAACGTCCTCATGTTAGTGGCAGGGAAAGGTTGTGAGAAAAGCATGTGGAATCGTTGTGCCTGAACCCACGTGTATCTGAGTTGAATACAGCGATTTCCAAAGTCCTTCTTCATCAGAGTGTAGCTAGGTTCCCACTCGCATGTCCGAGTGGGTAGCAGACATCTGCCCCCCCTGCATACCCACTTCTGAGAGTTGAGCTTATGGCCTGTAACCCTACCTCCTGCCTGCAGCTACCTTTCGCTTCCAAAAGGCCTAGGCTCGCTGCTTCACCGAAGTGTTGGGAGAGGTAACTGGAATCTCCCGGCACACAAGACTAGTGCCTCCAAGCTCAATGCAGCGATTTCCCAGTAATTCCTGGGGTAGACTGGTGCTACATACTAAGTTCCATATGTGAGAAGGTAGCTGAACGCCTTGTCCAAAATCATCTTACTGCTGAGAGTTGAGCTCACCCTCAGTCCCTCACAGTTCCACACTGCCTGCAGAGTAGGTTTCCCACGTCTTCACCAGAGACTTTTGCCAGAGGCTTCTGAGACGCAAGTTAACAATGCAGACCTGGAGGGTATCTCCAGGTGCAGTAGAGTGGTAATCTGGGAACCTCCTGTCTCAGAATACTGCTACCTTCACCCTGCCATATGAATGCAGCTAGTTGACAGCTGGCTTCAAGGCATGCTTCCCTGTGAGAGCTAAGGACAGGGCACAACCCTCCCGCATCCTGCTTGACTGTAGAAGGAGCTGCTAACGTCCTCATGTTAGTGGCAGGGAAACGTTGTGAGAAAAGCATGTGGAATCGTTGTGCCTGAACCCACGTGTATCTGAGTTGAATACAGCGATTTCCAAAGTCCTTCTTCATCAGAGTGTAGCTAGGTTCCCACTCGCATGTCCGAGTGGGTAGCAGACATCTGCCCCCCCTGCATACCCACTTCTGAGAGTTGAGCTTATGGCCTGTAACCCTACCTCCTGCCTGCAGCTACCTTACGCTTCCAAAAGGCCTAGGCTCGCTGCTTCACCGAAGTGTTGGGAGAGGTAATTGGAATCTCCCGGCACACAAGACTAGTGCCTCCAAGCTCAATGCAGCGATTTCCCAGTAATTCCTGGGGTAGACTGGTGCTACATACTAAGTTCCATATGTGAGAAGGTAGCTGAACGCCTTGTCCAAAATCATCTTACTGCTGAGAGTTGAGCTCACCCTCAGTCCCTCACAGTTCCACACTGCCTGCAGAGTAGGTTTCCCACGTCTTCACCAGAGACTTTTGCCAGAGGCTTCTGAGACGCAAGTTAACAATGCAGACCTGGAGGGTATCTCCAGGTGCAGTAGAGTGGTAATCTGGGAACCTCCTTACTCAGAATACTGCTACCTTCACACTGTCATAAGAATGCAGCTAGTTGAGAGCTGGTTTCCTGGCATGCATTCCTGTGAGAGCTGAGGACAGGGCAGAACCCTCCCGCACCCTGCCTGACTGTAGACGTACCTGCTAACCTCCTTATGTTAGTGGCTGGGATAGGTTGTGGGAAAAGCATGTGTAAGCATTGGGCCTGAACTCCCGTGTATCTGAGTTGAATACAGCGATTTCCAACATCCTTCTTCAATAGGAGTGTAGCTATGTTCCCACTCGCATGTCCGAGTGGGTAGCAGACATCTGCCTCCCATGCATACACACTTCTGAGAGTTGACCTTATGGCCTGTAACCCTACATCCTGCCTGCTGCTACCTTTCGCTTCCAAAAGGCCTAGGCTCGCTGCTTGACGCAAGTGTTGGGAGAGGTAACTGGAATCTCCCGGCACACAAGCCGAGTGCCTCCAAGCTCAATCAAGCGATTTCCTAGTAATTCCTGGGGTAGACTGGTGCTAGGTACTAAGTTCCATACGTCAGTAGGTAGTTGAACGCCTTGTCCAAAAACATCTTACTTCTGAGAGTTGAGCTCACCCTCAGTCCCTCACAGTTCCACACTGTCTGCAGAGTGAGTTTCGCACGTCTTCACCAGAGACGTTTGCCAGAGGCTTCTGAGACGCAAGTTAACAATGCAGACCTGGAGGGTATCTCCAGGTGCAGTAGAGTGGTAACCTGGGAACCTCCTGTCTCAGAATCCTGCTACCTTCACCCTGCCATAAGAATGCAGCTAGTTGACAGCTGGCTTCAAGGCCTGCTTCCCTGTGAGAGCTAAGGACAGGGCACAACCCTCCCGCATCCTGCTTGACTGTAGAAGGAGCTGCTAACGTCCTCATGTTAGTGGCAGGGAAACGTTGTGAGAAAAGCATGTGGAATCGTTGTGCCTGAACCCACGTGTATCTGAGTTGAATACAGCGATTTCCAAAGTCCTTCTTCATCAGAGTGTAGCTAGGTTCCCACTCGCATGTCCGAGTGGGTAGCAGACATCTGCCTCCCATGTATACACACTTCTGAGAGTTGAGCTTATGGCCTGTAAGCCTACCTCCTGCCTGCAGCTACCTTTCGCTTCCAAAAGGCCTAGGCTCGCTGCTTCACCGAAGTGTTGGGAGAGGTAACTGGAATCTCCCGGCACACAAGACTAGTGCCACCAAGCTCAATCCAGCGATTTCCCAGTAATTCCTGGGGTAGACTGGTGCTACATACTAAGTTCCATATGTGAGAAGGTAGCTGAACGCCTTGTCCAAAATCATCTTACTGCTGAGAGTTGAGCTCACCCTCAGTCCCTCACAGTTCCACACTGCCTGCAGGGTGAGTTTCCCACGTCTTCACCAGAGACTTTTGCCAGAGGCTTCTGAGACGCAAGTTAACAATGCACACCTGGACGGTATCTCCAGGTGCAGTAGAGTGGTAATCTGGGAACCTCCTTACTCAGAATACTGCTACCTTCACACTGTCATAAGAATGCAGCTAGTTGAGAGCTGGCTTCTAGGCAAGCTTCCCTGTGAGAGCTGAGGACAGGGCAGAACCCTCCCGCATCCTGCCTGACTGTAGACGTACCTGCTAACCTCCTTATGTTAGTGGCTGGGATGGGTTGCGGGAAAAGCATGTGTAAGCATTGGGCCTGAACTCCCGTGTATCTGAGTTGAATACAGCGATTTCCAACATCCTTCTTCCATAGGAGTGTAGCTAGGTTCCAACTCCCATGTCCGAGTGGGTAGCAGACATCTGCCTCCCATGCATACACACTTCTGAGAGTTGAGCTTATGGCCTGTAACCCTACATCCTGCCTGCCGCTACCTTTCGCTTCCAAAAGGCCTAGGCTCGCTGCTTGACGCAAGTGTTGGGAGAGGTAACTGGAATCTCCCGGCACACAAGACGAGTGCCTCCAAGCTCAATCAAGCGATTTCCTAGTAATTCCTGGGGTAGACGGGTGCTACATACTAAGTTCCATACGTGAGTATGTAGTTGAACGCCTTGTCCAAAAACATCTTACTTCTGAGAGTTGAGCTCACCCTCAGTCCCTCACAGTTCCACACTGCCTGCAGAGTGAGTTTCGCACGTCTTCACCAGAGACGTTTGCCAGAGGCTTCTGAGACGCAAGTTAACAATGCAGACCTGGAGGGTATCTCCAGGTCCAGTAGAGTGGTAACCTGGGAACCTCCTGTCTCAGAATCCTGCTACCTTCACCCTGCCATAAGAATGCAGCTAGTTGACAGCTGGCTTCAAGGCCTGCTTCCCTGTGAGAGCTAAGGACAGGGCACAACCCTCCGGCATCCTGCTTGACTGTAGAAGGAGCTGCTAACGTCCTCATGTTAGTGGCAGGGAAACGTTGTGAGAAAAGCATGTGGAATCGTTGTGCCTGAACCCACGTGTATCTGAGTTGAATACAGCGATTTCCAAAGTCCTTCTTCATCAGAGTGTAGCTAGGTTCCCACTCGCATGTCCGAGTGGGTAGCAGACATCTGCCTCCCATGTATACACACTTCTGAGAGTTGAGCTTATGGCCTGTAAGCCTACCTCCTGCCTGCAGCTACCTTTCGCTTCCAAAAGGCCTAGGCTCGCTGCTTCACCGAAGTGTTGGGAGAGGTAACTGGAATCTCCCGGCACACAAGACTAGTGCCACCAAGCTCAATCCAGCGATTTCCCAGTAATTCCTGGGGTAGACTGGTGCTACATACTAAGTTCCATATGTGAGAAGGTAGCTGAACGCCTTGTCCAAAATCATCTTACTGCTGAGAGTTGAGCTCACCCTCAGTCCCTCACAGTTCCACACTGCCTGCAGAGTGAGTTTCCCACGTCTTCACCAGAGACTTTTGCCAGAGGCTTCTGAGACGCAAGTTAACAATGCACACCTGGACGGTATCTCCAGGTGCAGTAGAGTGGTAATCTGGGAACCTCCTTACTCAGAATACTGCTACCTTCACACTGTCATAAGAATGCAGCTAGTTGAGAGCTGGCTTCTAGGCAAGCTTCCCTGTGAGAGCTGAGGACAGGGCAGAACCCGCCCGCATCCTGCCTGACTGTAGACGTACCTGCTAACCTCCTTATGTTAGTGGCTGGGATGGGTTGTGGGAAAAGCATGTGTAAGCATTGGGCCTGAACTCCCGTGTATCTGAGTTGAATACAGCGATTTCCAACATCCTTCTTCCATAGGAGTGTAGCTAGGTTCCAACTCCCATGTCCGAGTGGGTAGCAGACATCTGCCTCCCATGCATACACACTTCTGAGAGTTGAACTTATGGCCTGTAACCCTACATCCTGCCTGCCGCTACCTTTCGCTTCCAAAAGGCCTAGGCTCGCTGCTTGACGCAAGTGTTGGGAGAGGTAACTGGAATCTCCCGGCACACAAGACGAGTGCCTCCAAGCTCAATCAAGCGATTTCCTAGTAATTCCTGGGGTAGACTGGTGCTACATACTAAGTTCCATACGTGAGTATGTAGTTGAACGCCTTGTCCAAAAACATCTTACTTCTGAGAGTTGAGCTCACCCTCAGTCCCTCACAGTTCCACACTGCCTGCAGAGTGAGTTTCGCACGTCTTCACCAGAGACGTTTGCCAGAGGCTTCTGAGACGCAAGTTAACAATGCAGACCTGGAGGGTATCTCCAGGTCCAGTAGAGTGGTAACCTGGGAACCTCCTGTCTCAGAATCCTGCTACCTTCACCCTGCCATAAGAATGCAGCCTGTTGACAGCTGGCTTCAAGGCCTGCTTCCCTGTGAGAGCTAAGGACAGGGCACAACCCTCCCGCATCCTGCTTGACTGTAGAAGGAGCTGCTAACGTCCTCATGTTAGTGGCAGGGAAAGGTTGTGAGAAAAGCATGTGGAATCGTTGTGCCTGAACCCACGTGTATCTGAGTTGAATACAGCGATTTCCAAAGTCCTTCTTCATCAGAGTGTAGCTAGGTTCCCACTCGCATGTCCGAGTGGGTAGCAGACATCTGCCTCCCATGTATACACACTTCTGAGAGTTGAGCTTATGGCCTGTAAGCCTACCTCCTGCCTGCAGCTACCTTTCGCTTCCAAAAGGCCTAGGCTCGCTGCTTCACCGAAGTGTTGGGAGAGGTAACTGGAATCTCCCGGCACACAAGACTAGTGCCACCAAGCTCAATCCAGCGATTTCCCAGTAATTCCTGGGGTAGACTGGTGCTACATACTAAGTTCCATATGTGAGAAGGTAGCTGAACGCCTTGTCCAAAATCATCTTACTGCTGAGAGTTGAGCTCACCCTCAGTCCCTCACAGTTCCACACTGCCTGCAGGGTGAGTTTCCCACGTCTTCACCAGAGACTTTTGCCAGAGGCTTCTGAGACGCAAGTTAACAATGCACACCTGGACGGTATCTCCAGGTGCAGTAGAGTGGTAATCTGGGAACCTCCTTACTCAGAATACTGCTACCTTCACACTGTCATAAGAATGCAGCTAGTTGAGAGCTGGCTTCTAGGCAAGCTTCCCTGTGAGAGCTGAGGACAGGGCAGAACCCTCCCGCATCCTGCCTGACTCTAGACGTACCTGCTAACCTCCTTATGTTAGTGGCTGGGATGGGTTGCGGGAAAAGCATGTGTAAGCATTGGGCCTGAACTCCCGTGTATCTGAGTTGAATACAGCGATTTCCAACATCCTTCTTCCATAGGAGTGTAGCTAGGTTCCAACTCCCATGTCCGAGTGGGTAGCAGACATCTGCCTCCCATGCATACACACTTCTGAGAGTTGAGCTTATGGCCTGTAACCCTACATCCTGCCTGCCGCTACCTTTCGCTTCCAAAAGGCCTAGGCTCGCTGCTTGACGCAAGTGTTGGGAGAGGTAACTGGAATCTCCCGGCACACAAGACGAGTGCCTCCAAGCTCAATCAAGCGATTTCCTAGTAATTCCTGGGGTAGACTGGTGCTACATACTAAGTTCCATACGTGAGTATGTAGTTGAACGCCTTGTCCAAAAACATCTTACTTCTGAGAGTTGAGCTCACCCTCAGTCCCTCACAGTTCCACACTGCCTGCAGAGTGAGTTTCGCACGTCTTCACCAGAGACGTTTGCCAGAGGCTTCTGAGACGCAAGTTAACAATGCAGACCTGGAGGGTATCTCCAGGTCCAGTAGAGTGGTAACCTGGGAACCTCCTGTCTCAGAATCCTGCTACCTTCACCCTGCCATAAGAATGCAGCTAGTTGACAGCTGGCTTCAAGGCCTGCTTCCCTGTGAGAGCTAAGGACAGGGCACAACCCTCCCGCATCCTGCTTGACTGTAGAAGGAGCTGCTAACGTCCTCATGTTAGTGGCAGGGAAACGTTGTGAGAAAAGCATGTGGAATCGTTGTGCCTGAACCCACGTGTATCTGAGTTGAATACAGCGATTTCCAAAGTCCTTCTTCATCAGAGTGTAGCTAGGTTCCCACTCGCATGTCCGAGTGGGTAGCAGACATCTGCCTCCCATGTATACACACTTCTGAGAGTTGAGCTTATGGCCTGTAAGCCTACCTCCTGCCTGCAGCTACCTTTCGCTTCCAAAAGGCCTAGGCTCGCTGCTTCACCGAAGTGTTGGGAGAGGTAACTGGAATCTCCCGGCACACAAGACTAGTGCCACCAAGCTCAATACAGCGATTTCCCAGTAATTCCTGGGGTAGACTGGTGCTACATACTAAGTTCCATATGTGAGAAGGTAGCTGAACGCCTTGTCCAAAATCATCTTACTGCTGAGAGTTGAGCTCACCCTCAGTCCCTCACAGTTCCACACTGCCTGCAGAGTGAGTTTCCCACGTCTTCACCAGAGACTTTTGCCAGAGGCTTCTGAGACGCAAGTTAACAATGCACACCTGGACGGTATCTCCAGGTGCAGTAGAGTGGTAATCTGGGAACCTCCTTACTCAGAATACTGCTACCTTCACACTGTCATAAGAATGCAGCTAGTTGAGAGCTGGCTTCTAGGCATGCTTCCCTGTGAGAGCTGAGGACAGGGCAGAACCCTCCCGCATCCTGCCTGACTGTAGACGTACCTGCTAACCTCCTTATGTTAGTGGCTGGGATGGGTTGTGGGAAAAGCATGTGTAAGCAAAGGGCCTGAACTCCCGTGTATCTGAGTTGAATACTTCGATTTCCAACATCCTTCTTCCATAGGAGTGTAGCTAGGTTCCAACTCCCATGTCCGAGTGGGTAGCAGACATCTGCCTCCTATGCATACACACTTCTGAGAGTTGAGCTTATGGCCTGTAACCCTACATCCTGCCTGCCGCTACCTTTCGCTTCCAAAAGGCCTAGGCTCGCTGCTTGACGCAAGTGTTGGGAGAGGTAACTGGAATCTCCCGGCACACAAGACGAGTGCCTCCAAGCTCAATCAAGCGATTTCCTAGTAATTCCTGGGGTAGACTGGTGCTACATACTAAGTTCCATACGTGAGTATGTAGTTGAACGCCTTGTCCAAAAACATCTTACTTCTGAGAGTTGAGCTCACCCTCAGTCCCTCACAGTTCCACACTGCCTGCAGAGTGAGTTTCGCACGTCTTCACCAGAGACGTTTGCCAGAGGCTTCTGAGACGCAAGTTAACAATGCAGACCTGGAGGGTATCTCCAGGTCCAGTAGAGTGGTAACCTGGGAACCTCCTGTCTCAGAATCCTGCTACCTTCACCCTGCCATAAGAATGCAGCTAGTTGACAGCTGGCTTCAAGGCCTGCTTCCCTGTGAGAGCTAAGGACAGGGCACAACCCTCCCGCATCCTGCTTGACTGTAGAAGGAGCTGCTAACGTCCTCATGTTAGTGGCAGGGAAACGTTGTGAGAAAAGCATGTGGAATCGTTGTGCCTGAACCCACGTGTATCTGAGTTGAATACAGCGATTTCCAAAGTCCTTCTTCATCAGAGTGTAGCTAGGTTCCCACTCGCATGTCCGAGTGGGTAGCAGACATCTGCCTCCCATGTATACACAGTTCTGAGAGTTGAGCTTATGGCCTGTAAGCCTACCTCCTGCCTGCAGCTAAATTTCGCTTCCAAAAGGCCTAGGCTCGCTGCTTCACCGAAGTGTTGGGAGAGGTAACTGGAATCTCCCGGCACACAAGACTAGTGCCACCAAGCTCAATCCAGCGATTTCCCAGTAATTCCTGGGGTAGACTGGTGCTACATACTAAGTTCCATATGTGAGAAGGTAGCTGAACGCCTTGTCCAAAATCATCTTACTGCTGAGAGTTGAGCTCACCCTCAGTCCCTCACAGTTCCACACTGCCTGCAGAGTGAGTTTCCCACGTCTTCACCAGAGACTTTTGCCAGAGGCTTCTGAAACGCAAGTTAACAATGCATACCTGGAGGGTATCTCCAGGTGCAGTAGAGTGGTAATCTTGGAACCTCCTTACTCAGAATACTGCTGTCTTCACACTGTCATAAGAATGCAGCTAGTTGAGAGCTGGCTTCTAGGCATGCTTCCCTGTGAGAGCTGAGGACAGGGCAGAACCCTCCCGCACCCTGCCTGACTGTAGACGTACCTGCTAACCTCCTTATGTTAGTGGTGGGATAGGTTGTGGGAAAAGCATGTGTAAGCATTGGGCCTGAACTCCCGTGTATCTGAGTTGAATACAGCGATTTCCAACATCCTTCTTCAATAGGAGTGTAGCTAGGTTCCAACTCCCATGTCCGAGTGGGTAGCAGACATCAGCCTCCCATGCATACACACTTCTGAGAGTTGAGCTTATGGCCTGTAACCCTACATCCTGCCTGCCGCTACCTTTCGCTTCCAAAAGGCCTAGGCTCGCTGCTTGACGCAAGTGTTGGGAGAGGTAACTGGAATCTCCCGGCACACAAGACGAGTGCCTCCAAGCTCAATCAAGCGATTTCCTAGTAATTCCTGGGGTAGACTGGTGCTACATACTAAGTCCCATACGTGAGTATGTAGTTGAACGCCTTGTCCAAAAACATCTTACTTCTGAGAGTTGAGCTCACCCTCAGTCCCTCACAGTTCCACACTGCCTGCAGAGTGAGTTTCCCACGTCTTCACCAGAGACGTTTGCCAGAGGCTTCTGAGACGCAAGTTAACAATGGAGACCTGGAGGGTATCTCCAGGTGCAGTAGAGTGGTAATCTGGGAACCTCCTTACTCAGAATACTGCTACCTTCACACTGTCATAAGAATGCAGCTAGTTGAGAGCTGGCTTCTAGGCATGCTTCCCTGTGAGAGCTGAGGACAGGGCAGAACCCTCCCGCACCCTGCCTGACTGTAGACGTACCTGCTAACCTCCTTATGTTAGTGGCTGGGATAGGTTGTGGGAAAAGCATGTGTAAGCATTGGGCCTGAACTGCCGTGTATCTGAGTTGAATACAGCGATTTCCAACATCCTTCTTCAATAGGAGTGTAGCTAGGTTCCAACTCCCATGTCCGAGTGGGTAGCAGACATCTGCCTCCCATGCATACACACTTCTGAGAGTTGACCTTATGGCCTGTAACCCTACATCCTGCCTGCCGCTACCTTTCGCTTCCAAAAGGCCTAGGCTCGCTGCTTGACGCAAGTGTTGGGAGAGGTAACTGGAATCTACCGGCACACAAGCCGAGTGCCTCCAAGCTCAAACAAGCGATTTCCTAGTAATTCCTGGGGTAGACTGGTGCAAGGTACTAAGTTCCATACGTGAGTAGGTAGTTGAACGCCTTGTCCAAAAACATCTTACTTCTGAGAGTTGAGCTCACCCTCAGTCCCTCACAGTTCCACACTGCCTGCAGAGTGAGTTTCGCACGTCTTCACCAGAGACGTTTGCCAGAGGCTTCTGAGACGCAAGTTAACAATGCAGACCTGGAGGGTATCTCCAGGTGCAGTAGAGTGGTAATCTGGGAACCTCCTGTCTCAGAATACTGCTACCTTCACCCTGCCATAAGAATGCAGCTAGTTGACAGCTGGCTTCAAGGCATGCTTCCCTGTGAGAGCTAAGGACAGGGCACAACCCTCCCGCATCCTGCTTGACTGTAGAAGGAGCTGCTAACGTCCTAATGTTAGTGGCAGGGAAAGTTTGAGAGAAAAGCATGTGGAATCGTTGTGCCTGAACCCACGTGTATCTGAGTTGAATACAGCGATTTCCAAAGTCCTTCTTCATCAGAGTGTAGCTAGGTTCCCACTCACATGTCCGAGTGGGTAGCAGACATCTGCCTCCCATGTATACACACTTCTGAGAGTTGAGCTTATGGCCTGTAAGCCTACATCCTTACTGCCGCTACCTTTCGCTTCCAAAAGGCCTAGGCTCGCTGCTTGACGCAAGTGTTGGGAGAGGTAACTGGAATCTCCCGGCACACAAGACGAGTGCCTCCAAGCTCAATCAAGCGATTTCCTAGTAATTCCTGGGGTAGACTGGTGCTACATACTAAGTTCCATACGTGAGTATGTAGTTGAACGCCTTGTCCAAAAACATCTTACTTCTGAGAGTTGAGCTCACCCTCAGTCCCTCACAGTTCCACACTGCCTGCAGAGTGAGTTTCGCACGTCTTCACCAGAGACGTTTGCCAGAGGCTTCTGAGACGCAAGTTAACAATGCAGACCTGGAGGGTATCTCCAGGTCCAGTAGAGTGGTAACCTGGGAACCTCCTGTCTCAGAATCCTGCTACCTTCACCCTGCCATAAGAATGCAGCTAGTTGACAGCTGGCTTCAAGGCCTGCTTCCCTGTGAGAGCTAAGGACAGGGCACAACCCTCCCGCATCCTGCTTGACTGTAGAAGGAGCTGCTAACGTCCTCATGTTAGTGGCAGGGAAAGGTTGTGAGAAAAGCATGTGGAATCGTTGTGCCTGAACCCACGTGTATCTGAGGTGAATACAGCGATTTCCAAAGTCCTTCTTCATCAGAGTGTAGCTAGGTTCCCACTCGCATGTCCGAGTGGGTAGCAGACATCTGCCTCCCATGTATACACACTTCTGAGAGTTGAGCTTATGGCCTGTAAGCCTACCTCCTGCCTGCAGCTACCTTTCGCTTCCAAAAGGCCTAGGCTCGCTGCTTCACCGAAGTGTTGGGAGAGGTAACTGGAATCTCCCGGCACACAAGACTAGTGCCACCAAGCTCAATCCAGCGATTTCCCAGTAATTCCTGGGGTAGACTGGTGCTACATACTAAGTTCCATATGTGAGAAGGTAGCTGAACGCCTTGTCCAAAATCATCTTACTGCTGAGAGTTGAGCTCACCCTCAGTCCCTCACAGTTCCACACTGCCTGCAGGGTGAGTTTCCCACGTCTTCACCAGAGACTTTTGCCAGAGGCTTCTGAGACGCAAGTTAACAATGCACACCTGGACGGTATCTCCAGGTGCAGTAGAGTGGTAATCTGGGAACCTCCTTACTCAGAATACTGCTACCTTCACACTGTCATAAGAATGCAGCTAGTTGAGAGCTGGCTTCTAGGCAAGCTTCCCTGTGAGAGCTGAGGACAGGGCAGAACCCTCCCGCATCCTGCCTGACTCTAGACGTACCTGCTAACCTCCTTATGTTAGTGGCTGGGATGGGTTGCGGGAAAAGCATGTGTAAGCATTGGGCCTGAACTCCCGTGTATCTGAGTTGAATACAGCGATTTCCAACATCCTTCTTCCATAGGAGTGTAGCTAGGTTCCAACTCCCATGTCCGAGTGGGTAGCAGACATCTGCCTCCCATGCATACACACTTCTGAGAGTTGAGCTTATGGCCTGTACCCTACATCCTGCCTGCCGCTACCTTTCGCTTCCAAAAGGCCTAGGCTCGCTGCTTGACGCAAGTGTTGGGAGAGGTACCTGGAATCTCCCGGCACACAAGACTAGTGCCTCCAAGCTCAATCAAGCGATTTCTTAGTAATTCCTGGGGTAGACTGGTGCTACGTACTAAGTTCCATACGTGAGTGGGTAGTTGAACGCCTTGTCCAAAAACATCTTACTTCTGAGAGTTGAGCTCACCCTCAGTCCCTCACAGTTCCACACTGCCTGCAGAGTGAGTTTCGCACGTCTTCACCAGAGACGTTTGCCAGAGGCTTCTGAGACGCAAGTTAACAATGCAGACCTGGAGGGTATCTCCAGGTGCAGTAGAGTGGTAATCTGGGAACCTCCTGTCTCAGAATACTGCTACCTTCACCCTGCCATAAGAATGCAGCTAGTTGACAGCTGGCTTCAAGGCATGCTTCCCTGTGAGAGCTAAGGACAAGGCACAACCCTCCCGCATCCTGCTTGACTGTAGAAGGAGCTGCTAACGTCCTCATGTTAGTGGCAGGGAAACGTTGTGAGAAAAGCATGTGGAATCGTTGTGCCTGAACCCACGTGTATCTGAGTTGAATACAGCGATTTCCAAAGTCCTTCTTCATCAGAGTGTAGCTAGGTTCCCACTCGCATGTCCGAGTGGGTAGCAGACATCTGCCCCCCCTGCATACCCACTTCTGAGAGTTGAGCTTATGGCCTGTAACCCTACCTCCTGACTGCAGCTACCTTTCGCTTCCAAAAGGCCTAGGCTCGCTGCTTCACCGAAGTGTTGGGAGAGGTAACTGGAATCTCCCGGCACACAAGACTAGTGCCTCCAAGCTCAATGCAGCGATTTCCCAGTAATTCCTGGGGTAGACTGGTGCTACATACTAAGTTCCATATGTGAGAAGGTAGCTGAACGCCTTGTCCAAAATCATCTTACTGCTGAGAGTTGAGCTCACCCTCAGTCCCTCACAGTTCCACACTGCCTGCAGAGTGAGTTTCGCACGTCTTCACCAGAGACGTTTGCCAGAGGCTTCTCAGACGCAAGTTAACAATGCAGACCTGGAGGGTATCTCCAGGTGCAGTAGAGTGGTAATCTGGGAACCTCCTGTCTCAGAATACTGCTACCTTCACCCTGCCATAAGAATGCAGCTAGTTGAGAGCTGGCTTCAAGGCATGCTTCCCTGTGAGAGCTAAGGACAGGGCACAACCCTCCCGCATCCTGCTTGACTGTAGAAGGAGCTGCTAACGTCCTCATGTTAGTGGCAGGGAAAGGTTGTGAGAAAAGCATGTGGAATCGTTGTGCCTGAACCCACGTGTATCTGAGTTGAATACAGCGATTTCCAAAGTCCTTCTTCATCAGAGTGTAGCTAGGTTCCCACTCGCATGTCCGAGTGGGTAGCAGACATCTGCCTCCCATGTATACACACTTCTGAGAGTTGAGCTTATGGCCTGTAAGCCTACCTCCTGCCTGCAGCTACCTTTCGCTTCCAAAAGGCCTAGGCTCGCTGCTTCACCGAAGTGTTGGGAGAGGTAACTGGAATCTCCCGGCACACAAGACTAGTGCCACCAAGCTCAATCCAGCGATTTCCCAGTAATTCCTGGGGTAGACTGGTGCTACATACTAAGTTCCATATGTGAGAAGGTAGCTGAACGCCTTGTCCAAAATCATCTTACTGCTGAGAGTTGAGCTCACCCTCAGTCCCTCACAGTTCCACACTGCCTGCAGGGTGAGTTTCCCACGTCTTCACCAGAGACTTTTGCCAGAGGCTTCTGAGACGCAAGTTAACAATGCACACCTGGACGGTATCTCCAGGTGCAGTAGAGTGGTAATCTGGGAACCTCCTTACTCAGAATACTGCTACCTTCACACTGTCATAAGAATGCAGCTAGTTGAGAGCTGGCTTCTAGGCAAGCTTCCCTGTGAGAGCTGAGGACAGGGCAGAACCCTCCCGCATCCTGCCTGACTGTAGACGTACCTGCTAACCTCCTTATGTTAGTGGCTGGGATGGGTTGCGGGAAAAGCATGTGTAAGCATTGGGCCTGAACTCCCGTGTATCTGAGTTGAATACAGCGATTTCCAACATCCTTCTTCCATAGGAGTGTAGCTAGGTTCCAACTCCCATGTCCGAGTGGGTAGCAGACATCTGCCTCCCATGCATACACACTTCTGAGAGTTGAGCTTATGGCCTGTAACCCTACATCCTGCCTGCCGCTACCTTTCGCTTCCAAAAGGCCTAGGCTCGCTGCTTGACGCAAGTGTTGGGAGAGGTAACTGGAATCTCCCGGCACACAAGACGAGTGCCTCCAAGCTCAATCAAGCGATTTCCTAGTAATTCCTGGGGTAGACTGGTGCTACATACTAAGTTCCATACGTGAGTATGTAGTTGAACGCCTTGTCCAAAAACATCTTACTTCTGAGAGTTGAGCTCACCCTCAGTCCCTCACAGTTCCACACTGCCTGCAGAGTGAGTTTCGCACGTCTTCACCAGAGACGTTTGCCAGAGGCTTCTGAGACGCAAGTTAACAATGCAGACCTGGAGGGTATCTCCAGGTCCAGTAGAGTGGTAACCTGGGAACCTCCTGTCTCAGAATCCTGCTACCTTCACCCTGCCATAAGAATGCAGCTAGTTGACAGCTGGCTTCAAGGCCTGCTTCCCTGTGAGAGCTAAGGACAGGGCACAACCCTCCCGCATCCTGCTTGACTGTAGAAGGAGCTGCTAACGTCCTCATGTTAGTGGCAGGGAAACGTTGTGAGAAAAGCATGTGGAATCGTTGTGCCTGAACCCACGTGTATCTGAGTTGAATACAGCGATTTCCAAAGTCCTTCTTCATCAGAGTGTAGCTAGGTTCCCACTCGCATGTCCGAGTGGGTAGCAGACATCTGCCTCCCATGTATACACACTTCTGAGAGTTGAGCTTATGGCCTGTAAGCCTACCTCCTGCCTGCAGCTACCTTTCGCTTCCAAAAGGCCTAGGCTCGCTGCTTCACCGAAGTGTTGGGAGAGGTAACTGGAATCTCCCGGCACACAAGACTAGTGCCACCAAGCTCAATCCAGCGATTTCCCAGTAATTCCTGGGGTAGACTGGTGCTACATACTAAGTTCCATATGTGAGAAGGTAGCTGAACGCCTTGTCCAAAATCATCTTACTGCTGAGAGTTGAGCTCACCCTCAGTCCCTCACAGTTCCACACTGCCTGCAGAGTGAGTTTCCCACGTCTTCACCAGAGACTTTTGCCAGAGGCTTCTGAGACGCAAGTTAACAATGCACACCTGGACGGTATCTCCAGGTGCAGTAGAGTGGTAATCTGGGAACCTCCTTACTCAGAATACTGCTACCTTCACACTGTCATAAGAATGCAGCTAGTTGAGAGCTGGCTTCTAGGCAAGCTTCCCTGTGAGAGCTGAGGACAGGGCAGAACCCGCCCGCATCCTGCCTGACTGTAGACGTACCTGCTAACCTCCTTATGTTAGTGGCTGGGATGGGTTGTGGGAAAAGCATGTGTAAGCATTGGGCCTGAACTCCCGTGTATCTGAGTTGAATACAGCGATTTCCAACATCCTTCTTCCATAGGAGTGTAGCTAGGTTCCAACTCCCATGTCCGAGTGGGTAGCAGACATCTGCCTCCCATGCATACACACTTCTGAGAGTTGAACTTATGGCCTGTAACCCTACATCCTGCCTGCCGCTACCTTTCGCTTCCAAAAGGCCTAGGCTCGCTGCTTGACGCAAGTGTTGGGAGAGGTAACTGGAATCTCCCGGCACACAAGACGAGTGCCTCCAAGCTCAATCAAGCGATTTCCTAGTAATTCCTGGGGTAGACTGGTGCTACATACTAAGTTCCATACGTGAGTATGTAGTTGAACGCCTTGTCCAAAAACATCTTACTTCTGAGAGTTGAGCTCACCCTCAGTCCCTCACAGTTCCACACTGCCTGCAGAGTGAGTTTCGCACGTCTTCACCAGAGACGTTTGCCAGAGGCTTCTGAGACGCAAGTTAACAATGCAGACCTGGAGGGTATCTCCAGGTCCAGTAGAGTGGTAACCTGGGAACCTCCTGTCTCAGAATCCTGCTACCTTCACCCTGCCATAAGAATGCAGCCTGTTGACAGCTGGCTTCAAGGCCTGCTTCCCTGTGAGAGCTAAGGACAGGGCACAACCCTCCCGCATCCTGCTTGACTGTAGAAGGAGCTGCTAACGTCCTCATGTTAGTGGCAGGGAAAGGTTGTGAGAAAAGCATGTGGAATCGTTGTGCCTGAACCCACGTGTATCTGAGTTGAATACAGCGATTTCCAAAGTCCTTCTTCATCAGAGTGTAGCTAGGTTCCCACTCGCATGTCCGAGTGGGTAGCAGACATCTGCCTCCCATGTATACACACTTCTGAGAGTTGAGCTTATGGCCTGTAAGCCTACCTCCTGCCTGCAGCTACCTTTCGCTTCCAAAAGGCCTAGGCTCGCTGCTTCACCGAAGTGTTGGGAGAGGTAACTGGAATCTCCCGGCACACAAGACTAGTGCCACCAAGCTCAATCCAGCGATTTCCCAGTAATTCCTGGGGTAGACTGGTGCTACATACTAAGTTCCATATGTGAGAAGGTAGCTGAACGCCTTGTCCAAAATCATCTTACTGCTGAGAGTTGAGCTCACCCTCAGTCCCTCACAGTTCCACACTGCCTGCAGGGTGAGTTTCCCACGTCTTCACCAGAGACTTTTGCCAGAGGCTTCTGAGACGCAAGTTAACAATGCACACCTGGACGGTATCTCCAGGTGCAGTAGAGTGGTAATCTGGGAACCTCCTTACTCAGAATACTGCTACCTTCACACTGTCATAAGAATGCAGCTAGTTGAGAGCTGGCTTCTAGGCAAGCTTCCCTGTGAGAGCTGAGGACAGGGCAGAACCCTCCCGCATCCTGCCTGACTCTAGACGTACCTGCTAACCTCCTTATGTTAGTGGCTGGGATGGGTTGCGGGAAAAGCATGTGTAAGCATTGGGCCTGAACTCCCGTGTATCTGAGTTGAATACAGCGATTTCCAACATCCTTCTTCCATAGGAGTGTAGCTAGGTTCCAACTCCCATGTCCGAGTGGGTAGCAGACATCTGCCTCCCATGCATACACACTTCTGAGAGTTGAGCTTATGGCCTGTAACCCTACATCCTGCCTGCCGCTACCTTTCGCTTCCAAAAGGCCTAGGCTCGCTGCTTGACGCAAGTGTTGGGAGAGGTAACTGGAATCTCCCGGCACACAAGACGAGTGCCTCCAAGCTCAATCAAGCGATTTCCTAGTAATTCCTGGGGTAGACTGGTGCTACATACTAAGTTCCATACGTGAGTATGTAGTTGAACGCCTTGTCCAAAAACATCTTACTTCTGAGAGTTGAGCTCACCCTCAGTCCCTCACAGTTCCACACTGCCTGCAGAGTGAGTTTCGCACGTCTTCACCAGAGACGTTTGCCAGAGGCTTCTGAGACGCAAGTTAACAATGCAGACCTGGAGGGTATCTCCAGGTCCAGTAGAGTGGTAACCTGGGAACCTCCTGTCTCAGAATCCTGCTACCTTCACCCTGCCATAAGAATGCAGCTAGTTGACAGCTGGCTTCAAGGCCTGCTTCCCTGTGAGAGCTAAGGACAGGGCACAACCCTCCCGCATCCTGCTTGACTGTAGAAGGAGCTGCTAACGTCCTCATGTTAGTGGCAGGGAAACGTTGTGAGAAAAGCATGTGGAATCGTTGTGCCTGAACCCACGTGTATCTGAGTTGAATACAGCGATTTCCAAAGTCCTTCTTCATCAGAGTGTAGCTAGGTTCCCACTCGCATGTCCGAGTGGGTAGCAGACATCTGCCTCCCATGTATACACACTTCTGAGAGTTGAGCTTATGGCCTGTAAGCCTACCTCCTGCCTGCAGCTACCTTTCGCTTCCAAAAGGCCTAGGCTCGCTGCTTCACCGAAGTGTTGGGAGAGGTAACTGGAATCTCCCGGCACACAAGACTAGTGCCACCAAGCTCAATACAGCGATTTCCCAGTAATTCCTGGGGTAGACTGGTGCTACATACTAAGTTCCATATGTGAGAAGGTAGCTGAACGCCTTGTCCAAAATCATCTTACTGCTGAGAGTTGAGCTCACCCTCAGTCCCTCACAGTTCCACACTGCCTGCAGAGTGAGTTTCCCACGTCTTCACCAGAGACTTTTGCCAGAGGCTTCTGAAACGCAAGTTAACAATGCATACCTGGAGGGTATCTCCAGGTGCAGTAGAGTGGTAATCTTGGAACCTCCTTACTCAGAATACTGCTGTCTTCACACTGTCATAAGAATGCAGCTAGTTGAGAGCTGGCTTCTAGGCATGCTTCCCTGTGAGAGCTGAGGACAGGGCAGAACCCTCTCGCACCCTGCCTGACTGTAGACGTACCTGCTAACCTCCTTATGTTAGTGGTGGGATAGGTTGTGGGAAAAGCATGTGTAAGCATTGGGCCTGAACTCCCGTGTATCTGAGTTGAATACAGCGATTTCCAACATCCTTCTTCCATAGGAGTGTAGCTAGGTTCCAACTCCCATGTCCGAGTGGGTAGCAGACATCTGCCTCCTATGCATACACACTTCTGAGAGTTGAGCTTATGGCCTGTAACCCTACATCCTGCCTGCCGCTACCTTTCGCTTCCAAAAGGCCTAGGCTCGCTGCTTGACGCAAGTGTTGGGAGAGGTAACTGGAATCTCCCGGCACACAAGACGAGTGCCTCCAAGCTCAATCAAGCGATTTCCTAGTAATTCCTGGGGTGGACTGGTGCTACATACTAAGTTCCATACGTGAGTATGTAGTTGAACGCCTTGTCCAAAAACATCTTACTTCTGAGAGTTGAGCTCACCCTCAGTCCCTCACAGTTCCACACTGCCTGCAGAGTGAGTTTCGCACGTCTTCACCAGAGACGTTTGCCAGAGGCTTCTGAGACGCAAGTTAACAATGCAGACCTGGAGGGTATCTCCAGGTCCAGTAGAGTGGTAACCTGGGAACCTCCTGTCTCAGAATCCTGCTACCTTCACCCTGCCATAAGAATGCAGCTAGTTGACAGCTGGCTTCAAGGCCTGCTTCCCTGTGAGAGCTAAGGACAGGGCACAACCCTCCCGCATCCTGCTTGACTGTAGAAGGAGCTGCTAACGTCCTCATGTTAGTGGCAGGGAAACGTTGTGAGAAAAGCATGTGGAATCGTTGTGCCTGAACCCACGTGTATCTGAGTTGAATACAGCGATTTCCAAAGTCCTTCTTCATCAGAGTGTAGCTAGGTTCCCACTCGCATGTCCGAGTGGGTAGCAGACATCTGCCTCCCATGTATACACACTTCTGAGAGTTGAGCTTATGGCCTGTAAGCCTACCTCCTGCCTGCAGCTACCTTTCGCTTCCAAAAGGCCTAGGCTCGCTGCTTCACCGAAGTGTTGGGAGAGGTAACTGGAATCTCCCGGCACACAAGACTAGTGCCACCAAGCTCAATACAGCGATTTCCCAGTAATTCCTGGGGTAGACTGGTGCTACATACTAAGTTCCATATGTGAGAAGGTAGCTGAACGCCTTGTCCAAAATCATCTTACTGCTGAGAGTTGAGCTCACCCTCAGTCCCTCACAGTTCCACACTGCCTGCAGAGTGAGTTTCCCACGTCTTCACCAGAGACTTTTGCCAGAGGCTTCTGAGACGCAAGTTAACAATGCACACCTGGACGGTATCTCCAGGTGCAGTAGAGTGGTAATCTGGGAACCTCCTTACTCAGAATACTGCTACCTTCACACTGTCATAAGAATGCAGCTAGTTGAGAGCTGGCTTCTAGGCATGCTTCCCTGTGAGAGCTGAGGACAGGGCAGAACCCTCCCGCATCCTGCCTGACTGTAGACGTACCTGCTAACCTCCTTATGTTAGTGGCTGGGATGGGTTGTGGGAAAAGCATGTGTAAGCAAAGGGCCTGAACTCCCGTGTATCTGAGTTGAATACTTCGATTTCCAACATCCTTCTTCCATAGGAGTGTAGCTAGGTTCCAACTCCCATGTCCGAGTGGGTAGCAGACATCTGCCTCCTATGCATACACACTTCTGAGAGTTGAGCTTATGGCCTGTAACCCTACATCCTGCCTGCCGCTACCTTTCGCTTCCAAAAGGCCTAGGCTCGCTGCTTGACGCAAGTGTTGGGAGAGGTAACTGGAATCTCCCGGCACACAAGACGAGTGCCTCCAAGCTCAATCAAGCGATTTCCTAGTAATTCCTGGGGTAGACTTGTGCTACATACTAAGTTCCATACGTGAGTATGTAGTTGAACGCCTTGTCCAAAAATATCTTACTTCTGAGAGTTGAGCTCACCCTCAGTCCCTCACAGTTCCACACTGCCTGCAGAGTGAGTTTCGCACGTCTTCACCAGAGACGTTTGCCAGAGGCTTCTGAGACGCAAGTTAACAATGCAGACCTGGAGGGTATCTCCAGGTCCAGTAGAGTGGTAACCTGGGAACCTCCTGTCTCAGAATCCTGCTACCTTCACCCTGCCATAAGAATGCAGCTAGTTGACAGCTGGCTTCAAGGCCTGCTTCCCTGTGAGAGCTAAGGACAGGGCACAACCCTCCCGCATCCTGCTTGACTGTAGAAGGAGCTGCTAACGTCCTCATGTTAGTGGCAGGGAAACGTTGTGAGAAAAGCATGTGGAATCGTTGTGCCTGAACCCACGTGTATCTGAGTTGAATACAGCGATTTCCAAAGTCCTTCTTCATCAGAGTGTAGCTAGGTTCCCACTCGCATGTCCGAGTGGGTAGCAGACATCTGCCTCCCATGTATACACAGTTCTGAGAGTTGAGCTTATGGCCTGTAAGCCTACCTCCTGCCTGCAGCTAAATTTCGCTTCCAAAAGGCCTAGGCTCGCTGCTTCACCGAAGTGTTGGGAGAGGTAACTGGAATCTCCCGGCACACAAGACTAGTGCCACCAAGCTCAATCCAGCGATTTCCCAGTAATTCCTGGGGTAGACTGGTGCTACATACTAAGTTCCATATGTGAGAAGGTAGCTGAACGCCTTGTCCAAAATCATCTTACTGCTGAGAGTTGAGCTCACCCTCAGTCCCTCACAGTTCCACACTGCCTGCAGAGTGAGTTTCCCACGTCTTCACCAGAGACTTTTGCCAGAGGCTTCTGAAACGCAAGTTAACAATGCATACCTGGAGGGTATCTCCAGGTGCAGTAGAGTGGTAATCTTGGAACCTCCTTACTCAGAATACTGCTGTCTTCACACTGTCATAAGAATGCAGCTAGTTGAGAGCTGGCTTCTAGGCATGCTTCCCTGTGAGAGCTGAGGACAGGGCAGAACCCTCCCGCACCCTGCCTGACTGTAGACGTACCTGCTAACCTCCTTATGTTAGTGGTGGGATAGGTTGTGGGAAAAGCATGTGTAAGCATTGGGCCTGAACTCCCGTGTATCTGAGTTGAATACAGCGATTTCCAACATCCTTCTTCAATAGGAGTGTAGCTAGGTTCCAACTCCCATGTCCGAGTGGGTAGCAGACATCAGCCTCCCATGCATACACACTTCTGAGAGTTGAGCTTATGGCCTGTAACCCTACATCCTGCCTGCCGCTACCTTTCGCTTCCAAAAGGCCTAGGCTCGCTGCTTGACGCAAGTGTTGGGAGAGGTAACTGGAATCTCCCGGCACACAAGACGAGTGCCTCCAAGCTCAATCAAGCGATTTCCTAGTAATTCCTGGGGTAGACTGGTGCTACATACTAAGTCCCATACGTGAGTATGTAGTTGAACGCCTTGTCCAAAAACATCTTACTTCTGAGAGTTGAGCTCACCCTCAGTCCCTCACAGTTCCACACTGCCTGCAGAGTGAGTTTCGCACGTCTTCACCAGAGACGTTTGCCAGAGGCTTCTGAGACGCAAGTTAACAATGGAGACCTGGAGGGTATCTCCAGGTGCAGTAGAGTGGTAATCTGGGAACCTCCTTACTCAGAATACTGCTACCTTCACACTGTCATAAGAATGCAGCTAGTTGAGAGCTGGCTTCTAGGCATGCTTCCCTGTGAGAGCTGAGGACAGGGCAGAACCCTCCCGCACCCTGCCTGACTGTAGACGTACCTGCTAACCTCCTTATGTTAGTGGCTGGGATAGGTTGTGGGAAAAGCATGTGTAAGCATTGGGCCTGAACTGCCGTGTATCTGAGTTGAATACAGCGATTTCCAACATCCTTCTTCAATAGGAGTGTAGCTAGGTTCCAACTCCCATGTCCGAGTGGGTAGCAGACATCTGCCTCCCATGCATACACACTTCTGAGAGTTGACCTTATGGCCTGTAACCCTACATCCTGCCTGCCGCTACCTTTCGCTTCCAAAAGGCCTAGGCTCGCTGCTTGACGCAAGTGTTGGGAGAGGTAACTGGAATCTACCGGCACACAAGCCGAGTGCCTCCAAGCTCAAACAAGCGATTTCCTAGTAATTCCTGGGGTAGACTGGTGCAAGGTACTAAGTTCCATACGTGAGTAGGTAGTTGAACGCCTTGTCCAAAAACATCTTACTTCTGAGAGTTGAGCTCACCCTCAGTCCCTCACAGTTCCACACTGCCTGCAGAGTGAGTTTCGCACGTCTTCACCAGAGACGTTTGCCAGAGGCTTCTGAGACGCAAGTTAACAATGCAGACCTGGAGGGTATCTCCAGGTGCAGTAGAGTGGTAATCTGGGAACCTCCTGTCTCAGAATACTGCTACCTTCACCCTGCCATAAGAATGCAGCTAGTTGACAGCTGGCTTCAAGGCATGCTTCCCTGTGAGAGCTAAGGACAGGGCACAACCCTCCCGCATCCTGCTTGACTGTAGAAGGAGCTGCTAACGTCCTAATGTTAGTGGCAGGGAAAGTTTGAGAGAAAAGCATGTGGAATCGTTGTGCCTGAACCCACGTGTATCTGAGTTGAATACAGCGATTTCCAAAGTCCTTCTTCATCAGAGTGTAGCTACGTTCCCACTCCATGTCCGAGTGGGTAGCAGACATCTGCCTCCCATGTATACACACTTCTGAGAGTTGAGCTTATGGCCTGTAAGCCTACATCCTTACTGCCGCTACCTTTCGCTTCCAAAAGGCCTAGGCTCGCTGCTTGACGCAAGTGTTGGGAGAGGTAACTGGAATCTCCCGGCACACAAGACGAGTGCCTCCAAGCTCAATCAAGCGATTTCCTAGTAATTCCTGGGGTAGACTGGTGCTACATACTAAGTTCCATACGTGAGTATGTAGTTGAACGCCTTGTCCAAAAACATCTTACTTCTGAGAGTTGAGCTCACCCTCAGTCCCTCACAGTTCCACACTGCCTGCAGAGTGAGTTTCGCACGTCTTCACCAGAGACGTTTGCCAGAGGCTTCTGAGACGCAAGTTAACAATGCAGACCTGGAGGGTATCTCCAGGTCCAGTAGAGTGGTAACCTGGGAACCTCCTGTCTCAGAATCCTGCTACCTTCACCCTGCCATAAGAATGCAGCTAGTTGACAGCTGGCTTCAAGGCCTGCTTCCCTGTGAGAGCTAAGGACAGGGCACAACCCTCCCGCATCCTGCTTGACTGTAGAAGGAGCTGCTAACGTCCTCATGTTAGTGGCAGGGAAAGGTTGTGAGAAAAGCATGTGGAATCGTTGTGCCTGAACCCACGTGTATCTGAGTTGAATACAGCGATTTCCAAAGTCCTTCTTCATCAGAGTGTAGCTAGGTTCCCACTCGCATGTCCGAGTGGGTAGCAGACATCTGCCTCCCATGTATACACACTTCTGAGAGTTGAGCTTATGGCCTGTAAGCCTACCTCCTGCCTGCAGCTACCTTTCGCTTCCAAAAGGCCTAGGCTCGCTGCTTCACCGAAGTGTTGGGAGAGGTAACTGGAATCTCCCGGCACACAAGACTAGTGCCACCAAGCTCAATCCAGCGATTTCCCAGTAATTCCTGGGGTAGACTGGTGCTACATACTAAGTTCCATATGTGAGAAGGTAGCTGAACGCCTTGTCCAAAATCATCTTACTGCTGAGAGTTGAGCTCACCCTCAGTCCCTCACAGTTCCACACTGCCTGCAGGGTGAGTTTCCCAAGTCTTCACCAGAGACTTTTGCCAGAGGCTTCTGAGATGCAAGTTAACAATGCACACCTGGAGGGTATCTCCAGGTGCAGTAGAGTGGTAATCTGGGAACCTCCTTACTCAGAATACTGCTACCTTCACACTGTCATAAGAATGCAGCTAGTTGAGAGCTGGCTTCTAGGCAAGCTTCCCTGTGAGAGCTGAGGACAGGGCAGAACCCTCCCGCATCCTGCCTGACTCTAGACGTACCTGCTAACCTCCTTATGTTAGTGGCTGGGATGGGTTGCGGGAAAAGCATGTGTAAGCATTGGGCCTGAACTCCCGTGTATCTGAGTTGAATACAGCGATTTCCAACATCCTTCTTCCATAGGAGTGTAGCTAGGTTCCAACTCCCATGTCCGAGTGGGTAGCAGACATCTGCCTCCCATGCATACACACTTCTGAGAGTTGAGCTTATGGCCTTTACCCTACATCCTGCCTGCCGCTACCTTTCGCTTCCAAAAGGCCTAGGCTCGCTGCTTGACGCAAGTGTTGGGAGAGGTACCTGGAATCTCCCGGCACACAAGACTAGTGCCTCCAAGCTCAATCAAGCGATTTCTTAGTAATTCCTGGGGTAGACTGGTGCTACGTACTAAGTTCCATACGTGAGTGGGTAGTTGAACGCCTTGTCCAAAAACATCTTACTTCTGAGAGTTGAGCTCACCCTCAGTCCCTCACAGTTCCACACTGCCTGCAGAGTGAGTTTCGCACGTCTTCACCAGAGACGTTTGCCAGAGGCTTCTGAGACGCAAGTTAACAATGCAGACCTGGAGGGTATCTCCAGGTGCAGTAGAGTGGTAATCTGGGAACCTCCTGTCTCAGAATACTGCTACCTTCACCCTGCCATAAGAATGCAGCTAGTTGACAGCTGGCTTCAAGGCATGCTTCCCTGTGAGAGCTAAGGACAGGGCACAACCCTCCCGCATCCTGCTTGACTGTAGAAGGAGCTGCTAACGTCCTCATGTTAGTGGCAGGGAAACGTTGTGAGAAAAGCATGTGGAATCGTTGTGCCTGAACCCACGTGTATCTGAGTTGAATACAGCGATTTCCAAAGTCCTTCTTCATCAGAGTGTAGCTAGGTTCCCACTCGCATGTCCGAGTGGGTAGCAGACATCTGCCCCCCCTGCATACCCACTTCTGAGAGTTGAGCTTATGGCCTGTAACCCTACCTCCTGACTGCAGCTACCTTTCGCTTCCAAAAGGCCTAGGCTCGCTGCTTCACCGAAGTGTTGGGAGAGGTAACTGGAATCTCCCGGCACACAAGACTAGTGCCTCCAAGCTCAATGCAGCGATTTCCCAGTAATTCCTGGGGTAGACTGGTGCTACATACTAAGTTCCATATGTGAGAAGGTAGCTGAACGCCTTGTCCAAAATCATCTTACTGCTGAGAGTTGAGCTCACCCTCAGTCCCTCACAGTTCCACACTGCCTGCAGAGTGAGTTTCGCACGTCTTCACCAGAGACGTTTGCCAGAGGCTTCTCAGACGCAAGTTAACAATGCAGACCTGGAGGGTATCTCCAGGTGCAGTAGAGTGGTAATCTGGGAACCTCCTGTCTCAGAATACTGCTACCTTCACCCTGCCATAAGAATGCAGCTAGTTGAGAGCTGGCTTCAAGGCATGCTTCCCTGTGAGAGCTAAGGACAGGGCACAACCCTCCCGCATCCTGCTTGACTGTAGAAGGAGCTGCTAACGTCCTCATGTTAGTGGCAGGGAAAGGTTGTGAGAAAAGCATGTGGAATCGTTGTGCCTGAACCCACGTGTATCTGAGGTGAATACAGCGATTTCCAAAGTCCTTCTTCATCAGAGTGTAGCTAGGTTCCCACTCGCATGTCCGAGTGGGTAGCAGACATCTTCCCCCCCCTGCATACCCACTTCTGAGAGTTGAGCTTATGGCCTGTAACCCTACCTCCTGACTGCAGCTACCTTTCGCTTCCAAAAGGCCTAGGCTCGCTGCTTCACCGAAGTGTTGGGAGAGGTAACTGGAATCTCCCGGCACACAAGACTAGTGCCTCCAAGCTCAATCCAGCGATTTCCCAGTAATTCCTGGGGTAGACTGGTGCTACATACTAAGTTCCATATGTGAGAAGGTAGCTGAACGCCTTGTCCAAAATCATCTTACTGCTGAGAGTTGAGCTCACCCTCAGTCCCTCACAGTTCCACACTGCCTGCAGAGTAGGTTTCCCACGTCTTCACCAGAGACTTTTGCCAGAGGCTTCTGAGACGCAAGTTAACAATGCAGACCTGGAGGGTATCTCCAGGTGCAGTAGAGTGGTAATCTGGGAACCTCCTTACTCAGAATACTGCTACCTTCACACTGTCATAAGAATGCAGCTAGTTGAGAGCTGGCTTCTAGGCATGCTTCCCTGTGAGAGCTGAGGACAGGGCAGAACCCTCCCGCACCCTGCCTGACTGTAGACGTACCTGCTAACCTCCTTATGTTAGTGGCTGGGATAGGTTGTGGGAAAAGCATGTGTAAGCATTGGGCCTGAACTCCCGTGTATCTGAGTTGAATACAGCGATTTCCAACATCCTTCTTCAATAGGAGTGTAGCTATGTTCCCACTCGCATGTCCGAGTGGGTAGCAGACATCTGCCTCCCATGCATACACACTTCTGAGAGTTGACCTTATGGCCTGTAACCCTACATCCTGCCTGCTGCTACCTTTCGCTTCCAAAAGGCCTAGGCTCGCTGCTTGACGCAAGTGTTGGGAGAGGTAACTGGAATCTCCCGGCACACAAGCCGAGTGCCTCCAAGCTCAATCAAGCGATTTCCTAGTAATTCCTGGGGTAGACTGGTGCTAGGTACTAAGTTCCATACGTCAGTAGGTAGTTGAACGCCTTGTCCAAAAACATCTTACTTCTGAGAGTTGAGCTCACCCTCAGTCCCTCACAGTTCCACACTGTCTGCAGAGTGAGTTTCGCACGTCTTCACCAGAGACGTTTGCCAGAGGCTTCTGAGACGCAAGTTAACAATGCAGACCTGGAGGGTATCTCCAGGTGCAGTAGAGTGGTAACCTGGGAACCTCCTGTCTCAGAATCCTGCTACCTTCACCCTGCCATAAGAATGCAGCTAGTTGACAGCTGGCTTCAAGGCCTGCTTCCCTGTGAGAGCTAAGGACAGGGCACAACCCTCCCGCATCCTGCTTGACTGTAGAAGGAGCTGCTAACGTCCTCATGTTAGTGGCAGGGAAAGGTTGTGAGAAAAGCATGTGGAATCGTTGTGCCTGAACCCACGTGTATCTGAGTTGAATACAGCGATTTCCAAAGTCCTTCTTCATCAGAGTGTAGCTAGGTTCCCACTCGCATGTCCGAGTGGGTAGCAGACATCTGCCTCCCATGTATACACACTTCTGAGAGTTGAGCTTATGGCCTGTAAGCCTACCTCCTGCCTGCAGCTACCTTTCGCTTCCAAAAGGCCTAGGCTCGCTGCTTCACCGAAGTGTTGGGAGAGGTAACTGGAATCTCCCGGCACACAAGACTAGTGCCACCAAGCTCAATCCAGCGATTTCCCAGTAATTCCTGGGGTAGACTGGTGCTACATACTAAGTTCCATATGTGAGAAGGTAGCTGAACGCCTTGTCCAAAATCATCTTACTGCTGAGAGTTGAGCTCACCCTCAGTCCCTCACAGTTCCACACTGCCTGCAGGGTGAGTTTCCCACGTCTTCACCAGAGACTTTTGCCAGAGGCTTCTGAGACGCAAGTTAACAATGCACACCTGGACTGTATCTCCAGGTGCAGTAGAGTGGTAATCTGGGAACCTCCTTACTCAGAATACTGCTACCTTCACACTGTCATAAGAATGCAGCTAGTTGAGAGCTGGCTTCTAGGCAAGCTTCCCTGTGAGAGCTGAGGACAGGGCAGAACCCTCCCGCATCCTGCCTGACTGTAGACGTACCTGCTAACCTCCTTATGTTAGTGGCTGGGATGGGTTGCGGGAAAAGCATGTGTAAGCATTGGGCCTGAACTCCCGTGTATCTGAGTTGAATACAGCGATTTCCAACATCCTTCTTCCATAGGAGTGTAGCTAGGTTCCAACTCCCATGTCCGAGTGGGTAGCAGACATCTGCCTCCCATGCATACACACTTCTGAGAGTTGAGCTTATGGCCTGTAACCCTACATCCTGCCTGCCGCTACCTTTCGCTTCCAAAAGGCCTAGGCTCGCTGCTTGACGCAAGTGTTGGGAGAGGTAACTGGAATCTCCCGGCACACAAGACGAGTGCCTCCAAGCTCAATCAAGCGATTTCCTAGTAATTCCTGGGGTAGACTGGTGCTACATACTAAGTTCCATACGTGAGTATGTAGTTGAACGCCTTGTCCAAAAACATCTTACTTCTGAGAGTTGAGCTCACCCTCAGTCCCTCACAGTTCCACACTGCCTGCAGAGTGAGTTTCGCACGTCTTCACCAGAGACGTTTGCCAGAGGCTTCTGAGACGCAAGTTAACAATGCAGACCTGGAGGGTATCTCCAGGTCCAGTAGAGTGGTAACCTGGGAACCTCCTGTCTCAGAATCCTGCTACCTTCACCCTGCCATAAGAATGCAGCTAGTTGACAGCTGGCTTCAAGGCCTGCTTCCCTGTGAGAGCTAAGGACAGGGCACAACCCTCCCGCATCCTGCTTGACTGTAGAAGGAGCTGCTAACGTCCTCATGTTAGTGGCAGGGAAACGTTGTGAGAAAAGCATGTGGAATCGTTGTGCCTGAACCCACGTGTATCTGAGTTGAATACAGCGATTTCCAAAGTCCTTCTTCATCAGAGTGTGGCTAGGTTCCCACTCGCATGTCCGAGTGGGTAGCAGACATCTGCCTCCCATGTATACACACTTCTGAGAGTTGAGCTTATGGCCTGTAAGCCTACCTCCTGCCTGCAGCTACCTTTCGCTTCCAAAAGGCCTAGGCTCGCTGCTTCACCGAAGTGTTGGGAGAGGTAACTGGAATCTCCCGGCACACAAGACTAGTGCCACCAAGCTCAATCCAGCGATTTCCCAGTAATTCCTGGGGTAGACTGGTGCTACATACTAAGTTCCATATGTGAGAAGGTAGCTGAACGCCTTGTCCAAAATCATCTTACTGCTGAGAGTTGAGCTCACCCTCAGTCCCTCACAGTTCCACACTGCCTGCAGGGTGAGTTTCCCACGTCTTCACCAGAGACTTTTGCCAGAGGCTTCTGAGACGCAAGTTAACAATGCAGACCTGGAGGGTATCTCCAGGTGCAGTAGAGTGGTAATCTGGGAACCTCCTTACTCAGAATACTGCTACCTTCACACTGTCATAAGAATGCAGCTAGTTGAGAGCTGGCTTCTAGGCAAGCTTCCCTGTGAGAGCTGAGGACAGGGCAGAACCCTCCCGCATCCTGCCTGACTCTAGACGTACCTGCTAACCTCCTTATGTTAGTGGCTGGGATGGGTTGCGGGAAAAGCATGTGTAAGCATTGGGCCTGAACTCCCGTGTATCTGAGTTGAATACAGCGATTTCCAACATCCTTCTTCCATAGGAGTGTAGCTAGGTTCCAACTCCCATGTCCGAGTGGGTAGCAGACATCTGCCTCCCATGCATACACACTTCTGAGAGTTGAACTTATGGCCTGTAACCCTACATCCTGCCTGCCGCTACCTTTCGCTTCCAAAAGGCCTAGGCTCGCTGCTTGACGCAAGTGTTGGGAGAGGTAACTGGAATCTCCCGGCACACAAGACGAGTGCCTCCAAGCTCAATCAAGCGATTTCCTAGTAATTCCTGGGGTAGACTGGTGCTACATACTAAGTTCCATACGTGAGTATGTAGTTGAACGCCTTGTCCAAAAACATCTTACTTCTGAGAGTTGAGCTCACCCTCAGTCCCTCACAGTTCCACACTGCCTGCAGAGTGAGTTTCGCACGTCTTCACCAGAGACGTTTGCCAGAGGCTTCTGAGACGCAAGTTAACAATGCAGACCTGGAGGGTATCTCCAGGTCCAGTAGAGTGGTAACCTGGGAACCTCCTGTCTCAGAATCCTGCTACCTTCACCCTGCCATAAGAATGCAGCCTGTTGACAGCTGGCTTCAAGGCCTGCTTCCCTGTGAGAGCTAAGGACAGGGCACAACCCTCCCGCATCCTGCTTGACTGTAGAAGGAGCTGCTAACGTCCTCATGTTAGTGGCAGGGAAAGGTTGTGAGAAAAGCATGTGGAATCGTTGTGCCTGAACCCACGTGTATCTGAGTTGAATACAGCGATTTCCAAAGTCCTTCTTCATCAGAGTGTAGCTAGGTTCCCACTCGCATGTCCGAGTGGGTAGCAGACATCTGCCTCCCATGTATACACACTTCTGAGAGTTGAGCTTATGGCCTGTAAGCCTACCTCCTGCCTGCAGCTACCTTTCGCTTCCAAAAGGCCTAGGCTCGCTGCTTCACCGAAGTGTTGGGAGAGGTAACTGGAATCTCCCGGCACACAAGACTAGTGCCACCAAGCTCAATCCAGCGATTTCCCAGTAATTCCTGGGGTAGACTGGTGCTACATACTAAGTTCCATATGTGAGAAGGTAGCTGAACGCCTTGTCCAAAATCATCTTACTGCTGAGAGTTGAGCTCACCCTCAGTCCCTCACAGTTCCACACTGCCTGCAGGGTGAGTTTCCCACGTCTTCACCAGAGACTTTTGCCAGAGGCTTCTGAGACGCAAGTTAACAATGCAGACCTGGAGGGTATCTCCAGGTGCAGTAGAGTGGTAATCTGGGAACCTCCTTACTCAGAATACTGCTACCTTCACACTGTCATAAGAATGCAGCTAGTTGAGAGCTGGCTTCTAGGCAAGCTTCCCTGTGAGAGCTGAGGACAGGGCAGAACCCTCCCGCATCCTGCCTGACTCTAGACGTACCTGCTAACCTCCTTATGTTAGTGGCTGGGATGGGTTGCGGGAAAAGCATGTGTAAGCATTGGGCCTGAACTCCCGTGTATCTGAGTTGAATACAGCGATTTCCAACATCCTTCTTCCATAGGAGTGTAGCTAGGTTCCAACTCCCATGTCCGAGTGGGTAGCAGACATCTGCCTCCCATGCATACACACTTCTGAGAGTTGAGCTTATGGCCTGTAACCCTACATCCTGCCTGCCGCTACCTTTCGCTTCCAAAAGGCCTAGGCTCGCTGCTTGACGCAAGTGTTGGGAGAGGTAACTGGAATCTCCCGGCACACAAGACGAGTGCCTCCAAGCTCAATCAAGCGATTTCCTAGTAATTCCTGGGGTAGACTGGTGCTACATACTAAGTTCCATACGTGAGTATGTAGTTGAACGCCTTGTCCAAAAACATCTTACTTCTGAGAGTTGAGCTCACCCTCAGTCCCTCACAGTTCCACACTGCCTGCAGAGTGAGTTTCGCACGTCTTCACCAGAGACGTTTGCCAGAGGCTTCTGAGACGCAAGTTAACAATGCAGACCTGGAGGGTATCTCCAGGTCCAGTAGAGTGGTAACCTGGGAACCTCCTGTCTCAGAATCCTGCTACCTTCACCCTGCCATAAGAATGCAGCTAGTTGACAGCTGGCTTCAAGGCCTGCTTCCCTGTGAGAGCTAAGGACAGGGCACAACCCTCCCGCATCCTGCTTGACTGTAGAAGGAGCTGCTAACGTCCTCATGTTAGTGGCAGGGAAACGTTGTGAGAAAAGCATGTGGAATCGTTGTGCCTGAACCCACGTGTATCTGAGTTGAATACAGAGATTTCCAAAGTCCTTCTTCATCAGAGTGTAGCTAGGTTCCCACTCGCATGTCTGAGTGGGTAGCAGACATCTGCCTCCCATGTATACACAGTTCTGAGAGTTGTGCTTATGGCCTGTAAGCCTACCTCCTGCCTGCAGCTACCTTTCGCTTCCAAAAGGCCTAGGCTCGCTGCTTCACCGAAGTGTTGGGAGAGGTAACTGGAATCTCCCGGCACACAAGACTAGTGCCACCAAGCTCAATCCAGCGATTTCCCAGTAATTCCTGGGGTAGACTGGTGCTACATACTAAGTTCCATATGTGAGAAGGTAGCTGAACGCCTTGTCCAAAATCATCTTACTGCTGAGAGTTGAGCTCACCCTCAGTCCCTCACAGTTCCACACTGCCTGCAGAGTGAGTTTCCCACGTCTTCACCAGAGACTTTTGCCAGAGGCTTCTGAGACGCAAGTTAACAATGCACACCTGGACGGTATCTCCAGGTGCAGTAGAGTGGTAATCTGGGAACCTCCTTACTCAGAATACTGCTACCTTCACACTGTCATAAGAATGCAGCTAGTTGAGAGCTGGCTTCTAGGCATGCTTCCCTGTGAGAGCTGAGGACAGGGCAGAACCCTCCCGCATCCTGCCTGACTGTAGACGTACCTGCTAACCTCCTTATGTTAGTGGCTGGGATGGGTTGTGGGAAAAGCATGTGTAAGCAAAGGGCCTGAACTCCCGTGTATCTGAGTTGAATACAGCGATTTCCAACATCCTTCTTCCATAGGAGTGTAGCTAGGTTCCAACTCCCATGTCCGAGTGGGTAGCAGACATCTGCCTCCCATGCATACACACTTCTGAGAGTTGAGCTTATGGCCTGTAACCCTACATCCTGCCTGCCGCTACCTTTCGCTTCCAAAAGGCCTAGGCTCGCTGCTTGACGCAAGTGTTGGGAGAGGTAACTGGAATCTCCCGGCACACAAGACGAGTGCCTCCAAGCTCAATCAAGCGATTTCCTAGTAATTCCTGGGGTAGACTGGTGCTACATACTAAGTTCCATACGTGAGTATGTAGTTGAACGCCTTGTCCAAAAACATCTTACTTCTGAGAGTTGAGCTCACCCTCAGTCCCTCAGAGTTCTACACTGCCTGCAGAGTGAGTTTCGCACGTCTTCACCAGAGACGTTTGCCAGAGGCTTCTGAGACGCAAGTTAACAATGCAGACCTGGAGGGTATCTCCAGGTCCAGTAGAGTGGTAACCTGGGAACCTCCTGTCTCAGAATCCTGCTACCTTCACCCTGCCATAAGAATGCAGCTAGTTGACAGCTGGCTTCAAGGCCTGCTTCCCTGTGAGAGCTAAGGACAGGGCACAACCCTCCCGCATCCTGCTTGACTGTAGAAGGAGCTGCTAACGTCCTCATGTTAGTGGCAGGGAAACGTTGTGAGAAAAGCATGTGGAATCGTTGTGCCTGAACCCACGTGTATCTGAGTTGAATACAGCGATTTCCAAAGTCCTTCTTCATCAGAGTGTAGCTAGGTTCCCACTCGCATGTCCGAGTGGGTAGCAGACATCTGCCTCCCATGTATACACAGTTCTGAGAGTTGAGCTTATGGCCTGTAAGCCTACCTCCTGCCTGCAGCTAAATTTCGCTTCCAAAAGGCCTAGGCTCGCTGCTTCACCGAAGTGTTGGGAGAGGTAACTGGAATCTCCCGGCACACAAGACTAGTGCCACCAAGCTCAATCCAGCGATTTCCCAGTAATTCCTGGGGTAGACTGGTGCTACATACTAAGTTCCATATGTGAGAAGGTAGCTGAACGCCTTGTCCAAAATCATCTTACTGCTGAGAGTTGAGCTCACCCTCAGTCCCTCACAGTTCCACACTGCCTGCAGAGTGAGTTTCCCACGTCTTCACCAGAGACTTTTGCCAGAGGCTTCTGAAACGCAAGTTAACAATGCATACCTGGAGGGTATCTCCAGGTGCAGTAGAGTGGTAATCTTGGAACCTCCTTACTCAGAATACTGCTGTCTTCACACTGTCATAAGAATGCAGCTAGTTGAGAGCTGGCTTCTAGGCATGCTTCCCTGTGAGAGCTGAGGACAGGGCAGAACCCTCCCGCACCCTGCCTGACTGTAGACGTACCTGCTAACCTCCTTATGTTAGTGGCTGGGATGGGTTGTGGGAAAAGCATGTGTAAGCAAAGGGCCTGAACTCCCGTGTATCTGAGTTGAATACTTCGATTTCCAACATCGTTCTTCCATAGGAGTGTAGCTAGGTTCCAACTCCCATGTCCGAGTGGGTAGCAGACATCTGCCTCCCATGCATACACACTTCTGAGAGTTGAGCTTATGGCCTGTAACCCTACATCCTGCCTGCCGCTACCTTTCGCTTCCAAAAGGCCTAGGCTCGCTGCTTGACGCAAGTGTTGGGAGAGGTAACTGGAATCTCCCGGCACACAAGACGAGTGCCTCCAAGCTCAATCAAGCGATTTCCTAGTAATTCCTGGGGTAGACTGGTGCTACATACTAAGTTCCATACGTGAGTATGTAGTTGAACGCCTTGTCCAAAAACATCTTACTTCTGAGAGTTGAGCTCACCCTCAGTCCCTCACAGTTCTACACTGCCTGCAGAGTGAGTTTCGCACGTCTTCACCAGAGACGTTTGCCAGAGGCTTCTGAGACGCAAGTTAACAATGCAGACCTGGAGGGTATCTCCAGGTCCAGTAGAGTGGTAACCTGGGAACCTCCTGTCTCAGAATCCTGCTACCTTCACCCTGCCATAAGAATGCAGCTAGTTGACAGCTGGCTTCAAGGCCTGCTTCCCTGTGAGAGCTAAGGACAGGGCACAACCCTCCCGCATCCTGCTTGACTGTAGAAGGAGCTGCTAACGTCCTCATGTTAGTGGCAGGGAAAGGTTGTGAGAAAAGCATGTGGAATCGTTGTGCCTGAACCCACGTGTATCTGAGTTGAATACAGCGATTTCCAAAGTCCTTCTTCATCAGAGTGTAGCTAGGTTCCCACTCGCATGTCCGAGTGGGTAGCAGACATCTGCCTCCCATGTATACACAGTTCTGAGAGTTGAGCTTATGGCCTGTAAGCCTACCTCCTGCCTGCAGCTAAATTTCGCTTCCAAAAGGCCTAGGCTCGCTGCTTCACCGAAGTGTTGGGAGAGGTAACTGGAATCTCCCGGCACACAAGACTAGTGCCACCAAGCTCAATCCAGCGATTTCCCAGTAATTCCTGGGGTAGACTGGTGCTACATACTAAGTTCCATATGTGAGAAGGTAGCTGAACGCCTTGTCCAAAATCATCTTACTGCTGAGAGTTGAGCTCACCCTCAGTCCCTCACAGTTCCACACTGCCTGCAGAGTGAGTTTCCCACGTCTTCACCAGAGACTTTTGCCAGAGGCTTCTGAAACGCAAGTTAACAATGCATACCTGGACGGTATCTCCAGGTGCAGTAGAGTGGTAATCTTGGAACCTCCTTACTCAGAATACTGCTGTCTTCACACTGTCATAAGAATGCAGCTAGTTGAGAGCTGGCTTCTAGGCATGCTTCCCTGTGAGAGCTGAGGACAGGGCAGAACCCTCCCGCACCCTGCCTGACTGTAGACGTACCTGCTAACCTCCTTATGTTAGTGGTGGGATAGGTTGTGGGAAAAGCATGTGTAAGCATTGGGCCTGAACTCCCGTGTATCTGAGTTGAATACAGCGATTTCCAACATCCTTCTTCAATAGGAGTGTAGCTAGGTTCCAACTCCCATGTCCGAGTGGGTAGCAGACATCTGCCTCCCATGCATACACACTTCTGAGAGTTGAGCTTATGGCCTGTACCCTACATCCTGCCTGCCGCTACCTTTCGCTTCCAAAAGGCCTAGGCTCGCTGCTTGACGCAAGTGTTGGGAGAGGTAACTGGAATCTCCCGGCACACAAGACTAGTGCCTCCAAGCTCAATCCAGCGATTTCCTAGTAATTCCTGGGGTAGACTGGTGCTACGTACTAAGAACCATACGTGAGTGGGTAGTTGAACGCCTTGTCCAAAAACATCTTACTTCTGAGAGTTGAGCTCACCCTCAGTCCCTCACAGTTCCACACTGCCTGCAGAGTGAGTTTCGCACGTCTTCACCAGAGACGTTTGCCAGAGGCTTCTGAGACGCAAGTTAACAATGCAGACCTGGAGGGTATCTCCAGGTGCAGTAGAGTGGTAATCTGGGAACCTCCTGTCTCAGAATACTGCTACCTTCACCCTGCCATAAGAATGCAGCTAGTTGACAGCTGGCTTCAAGGCATGCTTCCCTGTGAGAGCTAAGGACAGGGCACAACCCTCCCGCATCCTACTTGACTGTAGAAGGAGCTGCTAACGTCCTCATGTTAGTGGCAGGGAAACGTTGTGAGAAAAGCATGTGGAATCGTTGTGCCTGAACCCACGTGTATCTGAGTTGAATACAGCGATTTCCAAAGTCCTTCTTCATCAGAGTGTAGCTAGCTTCCCACTCGCATGTCTGAGTGGGTAGCAGACATCTGCCTCCCATGTATACACACTTCTGAGAGTTGAGCTTATGGCCTGTAAGCCTACCTCCTGCCTGCAGCTACCTTTCGCTTCCAAAAGGCCTAGGCTCGCTGCTTCACCGAAGTGTTGGGAGAGGTAACTGGAATCTCCCGGCACACAAGACTAGTGCCACCAAGCTCAATCCAGCGATTTCCCAGTAATTCCTGGGGTAGACTGGTGCTACATACTAAGTTCCATATGTGAGAAGGTAGCTGAACGCCTTGTCCAAAATCATCTTACTGCTGAGAGTTGAGCTCACCCTCAGTCCCTCACAGTTCCACACTGCCTGCAGAGTGAGTTTCCCACGTCTTCACCAGAGACTTTTGCCAGAGGCTTCTGAAACGCAAGTTAACAATGCATACCTGGAGGGTATCTCCAGGTGCAGTAGAGTGGTAATCTTGGAACCTCCTTACTCAGAATACTGCTGCCTTCACACTGTCATAAGAATGCAGCTAGTTGAGAGCTGGCTTCTAGGCATGCTTCCCTGTGAGAGCTGAGGACAGGGCAGAACCCTCCCGCACCCTGCCTGACTGTAGACGTACCTGCTAACCTCCTTATGTTAGTGGCTGGGATAGGTTGTGGGAAAAGCATGTGTAAGCATTGGGCCTGAACTCCCGTGTATCTGAGTTGAATACAGCGATTTCCAACATCCTTCTTCCATAGGAGTGTAGCTAGGTTCCAACTCCCATGTCCGAGTGGGTAGCAGACATCTGCCTCCCATGCATACACACTTCTGAGAGTTGAGCTTATGGCCTGTAACCCTACATCCTGCCTGCCGCTACCTTTCGCTTCCAAAAGGCCTAGGCTCGCTGCTTGACGCAAGTGTTGGGAGAGGTAACTGGAATCTCCCGGCACACAAGACGAGTGCCTCCAAGCTCAATCAAGCGATTTCCTAGTAATTCCTGGGGTAGACTGGTGCTACATACTAAGTCCCATACGTGAGTATGTAGTTGAACGCCTTGTCCAAAAACATCTTACTTCTGAGAGTTGAGCTCACCCTCAGTCCCTCACAGTTCCACACTGCCTGCAGAGTGAGTTTCGCACGTCTTCACCAGAGACGTTTGCCAGAGGCTTCTGAGACGCAAGTTAACAATGGAGACCTGGAGGGTATCTCCAGGTGCAGTAGAGTGGTAATCTGGGAACCTCCTTACTCAGAATACTGCTACCTTCACACTGTCATAAGAATGCAGCTAGTTGAGAGCTGGCTTCTAGGCATGCTTCCCTGTGAGAGCTGAGGACAGGGCAGAACCCTCCCGCACCCTGCCTGACTGTAGACGTACCTGCTAACCTCCTTATGTTAGTGGCTGGGATAGGTTGTGGGAAAAGCATGTGTAAGCATTGGGCCTGAACTCCCGTGTATCTGAGTTGAATACAGCGATTTCCAACATCCTTCTTCAATAGGAGTGTAGCTAGGTTCCAACTCCCATGTCCGAGTGGGTAGCAGACATCTGCCTCCCATGCATACACACTTCTGAGAGTTGACCTTATGGCCTGTAACCCTACATCCTGCCTGCCGCTACCTTTCGCTTCCAAAAGGCCTAGGCTCGCTGCTTGACGCAAGTGTTGGGAGAGGTAACTGGAATCTACCGGCACACAAGCCGAGTGCCTCCAAGCTCAAACAAGCGATTTCCTAGTAATTCCTGGGGTAGACTGGTGCAAGGTACTAAGTTCCATACGTGAGTAGGTAGTTGAACGCCTTGTCCAAAAACATCTTACTTCTGAGAGTTGAGCTCACCCTCAGTCCCTCACAGTTCCACACTGCCTGCAGAGTGAGTTTCGCACGTCTTCACCAGAGACGTTTGCCAGAGGCTTCTGAGACGCAAGTTAACAATGCAGACCTGGAGGGTATCTCCAGGTGCAGTAGAGTGGTAATCTGGGAACCTCCTGTCTCAGAATACTGCTACCTTCACCCTGCCATAAGAATGCAGCTAGTTGACAGCTGGCTTCAAGGCATGCTTCCCTGTGAGAGCTAAGGACAGGGCACAACCCTCCCGCATCCTGCTTGACTGTAGAAGGAGCTGCTAACGTCCTAATGTTAGTGGCAGGGAAAGGTTGAGAGAAAAGCATGTGGAATCGTTGTGCCTGAACCCACGTGTATCTGAGTTGAATACAGCGATTTCCAAAGTCCTTCTTCATCAGAGTGTAGCTAGGTTCCCACTCACATGTCCGAGTGGGTAGCAGACATCTGCCTCCCATGTATACACACTTCTGAGAGTTGAGCTTATGGCCTGTAAGCCTACATCCTTACTGCCGCTACCTTTCGCTTCCAAAAGGCCTAGGCTCGCTGCTTGACGCAAGTGTTGGGAGAGGTAACTGGAATCTCCCGGCACACAAGACGAGTGCCTCCAAGCTCAATCAAGCGATTTCCTAGTAATTCCTGGGGTAGACTGGTGCTACATACTAAGTTCCATACGTGAGTATGTAGTTGAACGCCTTGTCCAAAAACATCTTACTTCTGAGAGTTGAGCTCACCCTCAGTCCCTCACAGTTCCACACTGCCTGCAGAGTGAGTTTCGCACGTCTTCACCAGAGACGTTTGCCAGAGGCTTCTGAGACGCAAGTTAACAATGCAGACCTGGAGGGTATCTCCAGGTCCAGTAGAGTGGTAACCTGGGAACCTCCTGTCTCAGAATCCTGCTACCTTCACCCTGCCATAAGAATGCAGCTAGTTGACAGCTGGCTTCAAGGCCTGCTTCCCTGTGAGAGCTAAGGACAGGGCACAACCCTCCCGCATCCTGCTTGACTGTAGAAGGAGCTGCTAACGTCCTCATGTTAGTGGCAGGGAAACGTTGTGAGAAAAGCATGTGGAATCGTTGTGCCTGAACCCACGTGTATCTGAGTTGAATACAGCGATTTCCAAAGTCCTTCTTCATCAGAGTGTAGCTAGGTTCCCACTCGCATGTCCGAGTGGGTAGCAGACATCTGCCTCCCATGTATACACAGTTCTGAGAGTTGAGCTTATGGCCTGTAAGCCTACCTCCTGCCTGCAGCTACCTTTCGCTTCCAAAAGGCCTAGGCTCGCTGCTTCACCGAAGTGTTGGGAGAGGTAACTGGAATCTCCCGGCACACAAGACTAGTGCCACCAAGCTCAATCCAGCGATTTCCCAGTAATTCCTGGGGTAGACTGGTGCTACATACTAAGTTCCATATGTGAGAAGGTAGCTGAACGCCTTGTCCAAAATCATCTTACTGCTGAGAGTTGAGCTCACCCTCAGTCCCTCACAGTTCCACACTGCCTGCAGGGTGAGTTTCCCACGTCTTCACCAGAGACTTTTGCCAGAGGCTTCTGAGACGCAAGTTAACAATGCACACCTGGACGGTATCTCCAGGTGCAGTAGAGTGGTAATCTGGGAACCTCCTTACTCAGAATACTGCTACCTTCACACTGTCATAAGAATGCAGCTAGTTGAGAGCTGGCTTCTAGGCAAGCTTCCCTGTGAGAGCTGAGGACAGGGCAGAACCCTCCCGCATCCTGCCTGACTCTAGACGTACCTGCTAACCTCCTTATGTTAGTGGCTGGGATGGGTTGCGGGAAAAGCATGTGTAAGCATTGGGCCTGAACTCCCGTGTATCTGAGTTGAATACAGCGATTTCCAACATCCTTCTTCCATAGGAGTGTAGCTAGGTTCCAACTCCCATGTCCGAGTGGGTAGCAGACATCTGCCTCCCATGCATACACACTTCTGAGAGTTGAGCTTATGGCCTGTAACCCTACATCCTGCCTGCCGCTACCTTTCGCTTCCAAAAGGCCTAGGCTCGCTGCTTGACGCAAGTGTTGGGAGAGGTAACTGGAATCTCCCGGCACACAAGACGAGTGCCTCCAAGCTCAATCAAGCGATTTCCTAGTAATTCCTGGGGTAGACTGGTGCTACATACTAAGTTCCATACGTGAGTATGTAGTTGAACGCCTTGTCCAAAAACATCTTACTTCTGAGAGTTGAGCTCACCCTCAGTCCCTCACAGTTCCACACTGCCTGCAGAGTGAGTTTCGCACGTCTTCACCAGAGACGTTTGCCAGAGGCTTCTGAGACGCAAGTTAACAATGCAGACCTGGAGGGTATCTCCAGGTGCAGTAGAGTGGTAATCTGGGAACCTCCTTACTCAGAATACTGCTACCTTCACACTGTCATAAGAATGCAGCTAGTTGAGAGCTGGCTTCTAGGCATGCTTCCCTGTGAGAGCTGAGGACAGGGCAGAACCCTCCCGCACCCTGCCTGACTGTAGACGTACCTGCTAACCTCCTTATGTTAGTGGCTGGGATAGGTTGTGGGAAAAGCATGTGTAAGCATTGGGCCTGAACTCCCGTGTATCTGAGTTGAATACAGCGATTTCCAACATCCTTCTTCAATAGGAGTGTAGCTAGGTTCCAACTCCCATGTCCGAGTGGGTAGCAGACATCTGCCTCCCATGCATACACACTTCTGAGAGTTGACCTTATGGCCTGAAACCCTACATCCTGCCTGCTGCTACCTTTCGCTTCCAAAAGGCCTAGGCTCGCTGCTTGACGCAAGTGTTGGGAGAGGTAACTGGAATCTACCGGCACACAAGCCGAGTGCCTCCAAGCTCAATCAAGCGATTTCCTAGTAATTCCTGGGGTAGACTGGTGCTAGGTACTAAGTTCCATACGTGAGTAGGTAGTTGAACGCCTTGTCCAAAAACATCTTACTTCTGAGAGTTGAGCTCACCCTCAGTCCCTCACAGTTCCACACTGCCTGCAGAGTGAGTTTCGCACGTCTTCACCAGAGACGTTTGCCAGAGGCTTCTGAGACGCAAGTTAACAATGCAGACATGGAGGGTATCTCCAGGTGCAGTAGAGTGGTAATCTGGGAACCTCCTGTCTCAGAATACTGCTACCTTCACCCTGCCATAAGAATGCAGCTAGTTGACAGCTGGCTTCAAGGCATGCTTCCCTGTGAGAGCTAAAGACAGGGCACAACCCTCCCGCATCCTGCTTGACTGTAGAAGGAGCTGCTAACGTCCTCATGTTAGTGGCAGGGAAAGGTTGTGAGAAAAGCATGTGGAATCGTTGTGCCTGAACCCACGTGTATCTGAGTTGAATACAGCGATTTCCAAAGTCCTTCTTCATCAGAGTGTAGCTAGGTTCCCACTCGCATGTCCGAGTGGGTAGCAGACATCTGCCCCCCTGCATACCCACTTCTGAGAGTTGAGCTTATGGCCTGTAACCCTACCTCCTGACTGCAGCTACCTTTCGCTTCCAAAAGGCCTAGGCTCGCTGCTTCACCGAAGTGTTGGGAGAGGTAACTGGAATCTCCCGGCACACAAGACTAGTGCCTCCAAGCTCAATGCAGCGATTTCCCAGTAATTCCTGGGGTAGACTGGTGCTACATACTAAGTTCCATATGTGAGAAGGTAGCTGAACGCCTTGTCCAAAATCATCTTACTGCTGAGAGTTGAGCTCACCCTCAGTCCCTCACAGTTCCACACTGCCTGCAGGGTGAGTTTCCCACGTCTTCACCAGAGACTTTTGCCAGAGGATTCTGAGACGCAAGTTAACAATGCACACCTGGACGGTATCTCCAGGTGCAGTAGAGTGGTAATCTGGGAACCTCCTTACTCAGAATACTGCTACCTTCACACTGTCATAAGAATGCAGCTAGTTGAGAGCTGGCTTCTAGGCAAGCTTCCCTGTGAGAGCTAAGGACAGGGCACAACCCTCCCGCATCCTGCTTGACTGTAGAAGGAGCTGCTAACGTCCTCATGTTAGTGGCAGGGAAAGGTTGTGAGAAAAGCATGTGGAATCGTTGTGCCTGAACTCACGTGTATCTGAGGTGAATACAGTGATTTCCAAAGTCCTTCTTCATCAGAGTGTAGCTAGGTTCCCACTCGCATGTCCGAGTGGGTAGCAGACATCTGCCCCCCCTGCATACCCACTTCTGAGAGTTGAGCTTATGGCCTGTAACCCTACCTCCTGACTGCAGCTACCTTTCGCTTCCAAAAGGCCTAGTCTCGCTGCTTCACCGAAGTGTTGGGAGAGGTAACTGGAATCTCCCGGCACACAAGACTAGTGCCTCCAAGCTCAATCCAGCGATTTCCCAGTAATTCCTGGGGTAGACTGGTGCTACATACTAAGTTCCATATGTGAGAAGGTAGCTGAACGCCTTGTCCAAAATCATCTTACTGCTGAGAGTTGAGCTCACCCTCAGTCCCTCACAGTTCCACACTGCCTGCAGAGTGAGTTTCCCACGTCTTCACCAGAGACTTTTGCCAGAGGCTTCTGAAACGCAAGTTAACAATGCATACCTGGAGGGTATCTCCAGGTGCAGTAGAGTGGTAATCTTGGAACCTCCTTACTCAGAATACTGCTGTCTTCACACTGTCATAAGAATGCAGCTAGTTGAGAGCTGGCTTCTAGGCATGCTTCCCTGTGAGAGCTGAGGACAGGGCAGAACCCTCCCGCACCCTGCCTGACTGTAGACGTACCTGCTAACCTCCTTATGTTAGTGGCTGGGATGGGTTGTGGGAAAAGCATGTGTAAGCAAAGGGCCTGAACTCCCGTGTATCTGAGTTGAATACTTCGATTTCCAACATCGTTCTTCCATAGGAGTGTAGCTAGGTTCCAACTCCCATGTCCGAGTGGGTAGCAGACATCTGCCTCCCATGCATACACACTTCTGAGAGTTGAGCTTATGGCCTGTAACCCTACATCCTGCCTGCCGCTACCTTTCGCTTCCAAAAGGCCTAGGCTCGCTGCTTGACGCAAGTGTTGGGAGAGGTAACTGGAATCTCCCGGCACACAAGACGAGTGCCTCCAAGCTCAATCAAGCGATTTCCTAGTAATTCCTGGGGTAGACTGGTGCTACATACTAAGTTCCATACGTGAGTATGTAGTTGAACGCCTTGTCCAAAAACATCTTACTTCTGAGAGTTGAGCTCACCCTCAGTCCCTCACAGTTCTACACTGCCTGCAGAGTGAGTTTCGCACGTCTTCACCAGAGACGTTTGCCAGAGGCTTCTGAGACGCAAGTTAACAATGCAGACCTGGAGGGTATCTCCAGGTCCAGTAGAGTGGTAACCTGGGAACCTCCTGTCTCAGAATCCTGCTACCTTCACCCTGCCATAAGAATGCAGCTAGTTGACAGCTGGCTTCAAGGCCTGCTTCCCTGTGAGAGCTAAGGACAGGGCACAACCCTCCCGCATCCTGCTTGACTGTAGAAGGAGCTGCTAACGTCCTCATGTTAGTGGCAGGGAAAGGTTGTGAGAAAAGCATGTGGAATCGTTGTGCCTGAACCCACGTGTATCTGAGTTGAATACAGCGATTTCCAAAGTCCTTCTTCATCAGAGTGTAGCTAGGTTCCCACTCGCATGTCCGAGTGGGTAGCAGACATCTGCCTCCCATGTATACACAGTTCTGAGAGTTGAGCTTATGGCCTGTAAGCCTACCTCCTGCCTGCAGCTAAATTTCGCTTCCAAAAGGCCTAGGCTCGCTGCTTCACCGAAGTGTTGGGAGAGGTAACTGGAATCTCCCGGCACACAAGACTAGTGCCACCAAGCTCAATCCAGCGATTTCCCAGTAATTCCTGGGGTAGACTGGTGCTACATACTAAGTTCCATATGTGAGAAGGTAGCTGAACGCCTTGTCCAAAATCATCTTACTGCTGAGAGTTGAGCTCACCCTCAGTCCCTCACAGTTCCACACTGCCTGCAGAGTGAGTTTCCCACGTCTTCACCAGAGACTTTTGCCAGAGGCTTCTGAAACGCAAGTTAACAATGCATACCTGGACGGTATCTCCAGGTGCAGTAGAGTGGTAATCTTGGAACCTCCTTACTCAGAATACTGCTGTCTTCACACTGTCATAAGAATGCAGCTAGTTGAGAGCTGGCTTCTAGGCATGCTTCCCTGTGAGAGCTGAGGACAGGGCAGAACCCTCCCGCACCCTGCCTGACTGTAGACGTACCTGCTAACCTCCTTATGTTAGTGGTGGGATAGGTTGTGGGAAAAGCATGTGTAAGCATTGGGCCTGAACTCCCGTGTATCTGAGTTGAATACAGCGATTTCCAACATCCTTCTTCAATAGGAGTGTAGCTAGGTTCCAACTCCCATGTCCGAGTGGGTAGCAGACATCTGCCTCCCATGCATACACACTTCTGAGAGTTGAGCTTATGGCCTGTACCCTACATCCTGCCTGCCGCTACCTTTCGCTTCCAAAAGGCCTAGGCTCGCTGCTTGACGCAAGTGTTGGGAGAGGTAACTGGAATCTCCCGGCACACAAGACTAGTGCCTCCAAGCTCAATCCAGCGATTTCCTAGTAATTCCTGGGGTAGACTGGTGCTACGTACTAAGAACCATACGTGAGTGGGTAGTTGAACGCCTTGTCCAAAAACATCTTACTTCTGAGAGTTGAGCTCACCCTCAGTCCCTCACAGTTCCACACTGCCTGCAGAGTGAGTTTCGCACGTCTTCACCAGAGACGTTTGCCAGAGGCTTCTGAGACGCAAGTTAACAATGCAGACCTGGAGGGTATCTCCAGGTGCAGTAGAGTGGTAATCTGGGAACCTCCTGTCTCAGAATACTGCTACCTTCACCCTGCCATAAGAATGCAGCTAGTTGACAGCTGGCTTCAAGGCATGCTTCCCTGTGAGAGCTAAGGACAGGGCACAACCCTCCCGCATCCTACTTGACTGTAGAAGGAGCTGCTAACGTCCTCATGTTAGTGGCAGGGAAACGTTGTGAGAAAAGCATGTGGAATCGTTGTGCCTGAACCCACGTGTATCTGAGTTGAATACAGCGATTTCCAAAGTCCTTCTTCATCAGAGTGTAGCTAGCTTCCCACTCGCATGTCTGAGTGGGTAGCAGACATCTGCCTCCCATGTATACACACTTCTGAGAGTTGAGCTTATGGCCTGTAAGCCTACCTCCTGCCTGCAGCTACCTTTCGCTTCCAAAAGGCCTAGGCTCGCTGCTTCACCGAAGTGTTGGGAGAGGTAACTGGAATCTCCCGGCACACAAGACTAGTGCCACCAAGCTCAATCCAGCGATTTCCCAGTAATTCCTGGGGTAGACTGGTGCTACATACTAAGTTCCATATGTGAGAAGGTAGCTGAACGCCTTGTCCAAAATCATCTTACTGCTGAGAGTTGAGCTCACCCTCAGTCCCTCACAGTTCCACACTGCCTGCAGAGTGAGTTTCCCACGTCTTCACCAGAGACTTTTGCCAGAGGCTTCTGAAACGCAAGTTAACAATGCATACCTGGAGGGTATCTCCAGGTGCAGTAGAGTGGTAATCTTGGAACCTCCTTACTCAGAATACTGCTGCCTTCACACTGTCATAAGAATGCAGCTAGTTGAGAGCTGGCTTCTAGGCATGCTTCCCTGTGAGAGCTGAGGACAGGGCAGAACCCTCCCGCACCCTGCCTGACTGTAGACGTACCTGCTAACCTCCTTATGTTAGTGGCTGGGATAGGTTGTGGGAAAAGCATGTGTAAGCATTGGGCCTGAACTCCCGTGTATCTGAGTTGAATACAGCGATTTCCAACATCCTTCTTCCATAGGAGTGTAGCTAGGTTCCAACTCCCATGTCCGAGTGGGTAGCAGACATCTGCCTCCCATGCATACACACTTCTGAGAGTTGAGCTTATGGCCTGTAACCCTACATCCTGCCTGCCGCTACCTTTCGCTTCCAAAAGGCCTAGGCTCGCTGCTTGACGCAAGTGTTGGGAGAGGTAACTGGAATCTCCCGGCACACAAGACGAGTGCCTCCAAGCTCAATCAAGCGATTTCCTAGTAATTCCTGGGGTAGACTGGTGCTACATACTAAGTCCCATACGTGAGTATGTAGTTGAACGCCTTGTCCAAAAACATCTTACTTCTGAGAGTTGAGCTCACCCTCAGTCCCTCACAGTTCCACACTGCCTGCAGAGTGAGTTTCGCACGTCTTCACCAGAGACGTTTGCCAGAGGCTTCTGAGACGCAAGTTAACAATGGAGACCTGGAGGGTATCTCCAGGTGCAGTAGAGTGGTAATCTGGGAACCTCCTTACTCAGAATACTGCTACCTTCACACTGTCATAAGAATGCAGCTAGTTGAGAGCTGGCTTCTAGGCATGCTTCCCTGTGAGAGCTGAGGACAGGGCAGAACCCTCCCGCACCCTGCCTGACTGTAGACGTACCTGCTAACCTCCTTATGTTAGTGGCTGGGATAGGTTGTGGGAAAAGCATGTGTAAGCATTGGGCCTGAACTCCCGTGTATCTGAGTTGAATACAGCGATTTCCAACATCCTTCTTCAATAGGAGTGTAGCTAGGTTCCAACTCCCATGTCCGAGTGGGTAGCAGACATCTGCCTCCCATGCATACACACTTCTGAGAGTTGACCTTATGGCCTGTAACCCTACATCCTGCCTGCCGCTACCTTTCGCTTCCAAAAGGCCTAGGCTCGCTGCTTGACGCAAGTGTTGGGAGAGGTAACTGGAATCTACCGGCACACAAGCCGAGTGCCTCCAAGCTCAAACAAGCGATTTCCTAGTAATTCCTGGGGTAGACTGGTGCAAGGTACTAAGTTCCATACGTGAGTAGGTAGTTGAACGCCTTGTCCAAAAACATCTTACTTCTGAGAGTTGAGCTCACCCTCAGTCCCTCACAGTTCCACACTGCCTGCAGAGTGAGTTTCGCACGTCTTCACCAGAGACGTTTGCCAGAGGCTTCTGAGACGCAAGTTAACAATGCAGACCTGGAGGGTATCTCCAGGTGCAGTAGAGTGGTAATCTGGGAACCTCCTGTCTCAGAATACTGCTACCTTCACCCTGCCATAAGAATGCAGCTAGTTGACAGCTGGCTTCAAGGCATGCTTCCCTGTGAGAGCTAAGGACAGGGCACAACCCTCCCGCATCCTGCTTGACTGTAGAAGGAGCTGCTAACGTCCTAATGTTAGTGGCAGGGAAAGGTTGAGAGAAAAGCATGTGGAATCGTTGTGCCTGAACCCACGTGTATCTGAGTTGAATACAGCGATTTCCAAAGTCCTTCTTCATCAGAGTGTAGCTAGGTTCCCACTCACATGTCCGAGTGGGTAGCAGACATCTGCCTCCCATGTATACACACTTCTGAGAGTTGAGCTTATGGCCTGTAAGCCTACATCCTTACTGCCGCTACCTTTCGCTTCCAAAAGGCCTAGGCTCGCTGCTTGACGCAAGTGTTGGGAGAGGTAACTGGAATCTCCCGGCACACAAGACGAGTGCCTCCAAGCTCAATCAAGCGATTTCCTAGTAATTCCTGGGGTAGACTGGTGCTACATACTAAGTTCCATACGTGAGTATGTAGTTGAACGCCTTGTCCAAAAACATCTTACTTCTGAGAGTTGAGCTCACCCTCAGTCCCTCACAGTTCCACACTGCCTGCAGAGTGAGTTTCGCACGTCTTCACCAGAGACGTTTGCCAGAGGCTTCTGAGACGCAAGTTAACAATGCAGACCTGGAGGGTATCTCCAGGTCCAGTAGAGTGGTAACCTGGGAACCTCCTGTCTCAGAATCCTGCTACCTTCACCCTGCCATAAGAATGCAGCTAGTTGACAGCTGGCTTCAAGGCCTGCTTCCCTGTGAGAGCTAAGGACAGGGCACAACCCTCCCGCATCCTGCTTGACTGTAGAAGGAGCTGCTAACGTCCTCATGTTAGTGGCAGGGAAACGTTGTGAGAAAAGCATGTGGAATCGTTGTGCCTGAACCCACGTGTATCTGAGTTGAATACAGCGATTTCCAAAGTCCTTCTTCATCAGAGTGTAGCTAGGTTCCCACTCGCATGTCCGAGTGGGTAGCAGACATCTGCCTCCCATGTATACACAGTTCTGAGAGTTGAGCTTATGGCCTGTAAGCCTACCTCCTGCCTGCAGCTACCTTTCGCTTCCAAAAGGCCTAGGCTCGCTGCTTCACCGAAGTGTTGGGAGAGGTAACTGGAATCTCCCGGCACACAAGACTAGTGCCACCAAGCTCAATCCAGCGATTTCCCAGTAATTCCTGGGGTAGACTGGTGCTACATACTAAGTTCCATATGTGAGAAGGTAGCTGAACGCCTTGTCCAAAATCATCTTACTGCTGAGAGTTGAGCTCACCCTCAGTCCCTCACAGTTCCACACTGCCTGCAGGGTGAGTTTCCCACGTCTTCACCAGAGACTTTTGCCAGAGGCTTCTGAGACGCAAGTTAACAATGCACACCTGGACGGTATCTCCAGGTGCAGTAGAGTGGTAATCTGGGAACCTCCTTACTCAGAATACTGCTACCTTCACACTGTCATAAGAATGCAGCTAGTTGAGAGCTGGCTTCTAGGCAAGCTTCCCTGTGAGAGCTGAGGACAGGGCAGAACCCTCCCGCATCCTGCCTGACTCTAGACGTACCTGCTAACCTCCTTATGTTAGTGGCTGGGATGGGTTGCGGGAAAAGCATGTGTAAGCATTGGGCCTGAACTCCCGTGTATCTGAGTTGAATACAGCGATTTCCAACATCCTTCTTCCATAGGAGTGTAGCTAGGTTCCAACTCCCATGTCCGAGTGGGTAGCAGACATCTGCCTCCCATGCATACACACTTCTGAGAGTTGAGCTTATGGCCTGTAACCCTACATCCTGCCTGCCGCTACCTTTCGCTTCCAAAAGGCCTAGGCTCGCTGCTTGACGCAAGTGTTGGGAGAGGTAACTGGAATCTCCCGGCACACAAGACGAGTGCCTCCAAGCTCAATCAAGCGATTTCCTAGTAATTCCTGGGGTAGACTGGTGCTACATACTAAGTTCCATACGTGAGTATGTAGTTGAACGCCTTGTCCAAAAACATCTTACTTCTGAGAGTTGAGCTCACCCTCAGTCCCTCACAGTTCCACACTGCCTGCAGAGTGAGTTTCGCACGTCTTCACCAGAGACGTTTGCCAGAGGCTTCTGAGACGCAAGTTAACAATGCAGACCTGGAGGGTATCTCCAGGTGCAGTAGAGTGGTAATCTGGGAACCTCCTTACTCAGAATACTGCTACCTTCACACTGTCATAAGAATGCAGCTAGTTGAGAGCTGGCTTCTAGGCATGCTTCCCTGTGAGAGCTGAGGACAGGGCAGAACCCTCCCGCACCCTGCCTGACTGTAGACGTACCTGCTAACCTCCTTATGTTAGTGGCTGGGATAGGTTGTGGGAAAAGCATGTGTAAGCATTGGGCCTGAACTCCCGTGTATCTGAGTTGAATACAGCGATTTCCAACATCCTTCTTCAATAGGAGTGTAGCTAGGTTCCAACTCCCATGTCCGAGTGGGTAGCAGACATCTGCCTCCCATGCATACACACTTCTGAGAGTTGACCTTATGGCCTGAAACCCTACATCCTGCCTGCTGCTACCTTTCGCTTCCAAAAGGCCTAGGCTCGCTGCTTGACGCAAGTGTTGGGAGAGGTAACTGGAATCTACCGGCACACAAGCCGAGTGCCTCCAAGCTCAATCAAGCGATTTCCTAGTAATTCCTGGGGTAGACTGGTGCTAGGTACTAAGTTCCATACGTGAGTAGGTAGTTGAACGCCTTGTCCAAAAACATCTTACTTCTGAGAGTTGAGCTCACCCTCAGTCCCTCACAGTTCCACACTGCCTGCAGAGTGAGTTTCGCACGTCTTCACCAGAGACGTTTGCCAGAGGCTTCTGAGACGCAAGTTAACAATGCAGACATGGAGGGTATCTCCAGGTGCAGTAGAGTGGTAATCTGGGAACCTCCTGTCTCAGAATACTGCTACCTTCACCCTGCCATAAGAATGCAGCTAGTTGACAGCTGGCTTCAAGGCATGCTTCCCTGTGAGAGCTAAAGACAGGGCACAACCCTCCCGCATCCTGCTTGACTGTAGAAGGAGCTGCTAACGTCCTCATGTTAGTGGCAGGGAAAGGTTGTGAGAAAAGCATGTGGAATCGTTGTGCCTGAACCCACGTGTATCTGAGTTGAATACAGCGATTTCCAAAGTCCTTCTTCATCAGAGTGTAGCTAGGTTCCCACTCGCATGTCCGAGTGGGTAGCAGACATCTGCCCCCCTGCATACCCACTTCTGAGAGTTGAGCTTATGGCCTGTAACCCTACCTCCTGACTGCAGCTACCTTTCGCTTCCAAAAGGCCTAGGCTCGCTGCTTCACCGAAGTGTTGGGAGAGGTAACTGGAATCTCCCGGCACACAAGACTAGTGCCTCCAAGCTCAATGCAGCGATTTCCCAGTAATTCCTGGGGTAGACTGGTGCTACATACTAAGTTCCATATGTGAGAAGGTAGCTGAACGCCTTGTCCAAAATCATCTTACTGCTGAGAGTTGAGCTCACCCTCAGTCCCTCACAGTTCCACACTGCCTGCAGGGTGAGTTTCCCACGTCTTCACCAGAGACTTTTGCCAGAGGATTCTGAGACGCAAGTTAACAATGCACACCTGGACGGTATCTCCAGGTGCAGTAGAGTGGTAATCTGGGAACCTCCTTACTCAGAATACTGCTACCTTCACACTGTCATAAGAATGCAGCTAGTTGAGAGCTGGCTTCTAGGCAAGCTTCCCTGTGAGAGCTAAGGACAGGGCACAACCCTCCCGCATCCTGCTTGACTGTAGAAGGAGCTGCTAACGTCCTCATGTTAGTGGCAGGGAAAGGTTGTGAGAAAAGCATGTGGAATCGTTGTGCCTGAACTCACGTGTATCTGAGGTGAATACAGTGATTTCCAAAGTCCTTCTTCATCAGAGTGTAGCTAGGTTCCCACTCGCATGTCCGAGTGGGTAGCAGACATCTGCCCCCCCTGCATACCCACTTCTGAGAGTTGAGCTTATGGCCTGTAACCCTACCTCCTGACTGCAGCTACCTTTCGCTTCCAAAAGGCCTAGTCTCGCTGCTTCACCGAAGTGTTGGGAGAGGTAACTGGAATCTCCCGGCACACAAGACTAGTGCCTCCAAGCTCAATCCAGCGATTTCCCAGTAATTCCTGGGGTAGACTGGTGCTACATACTAAGTTCCATATGTGAGAAGGTAGCTGAACGCCTTGTCCAAAATCATCTTACTGCTGAGAGTTGAGCTCACCCTCAGTCCCTCACAGTTCCACACTGCCTGCAGAGTAGGTTTCCCACGTCTTCACCAGAGACTTTTGCCAGAGGCTTCTGAGACGCAAGTTAACAATGCAGACCTGGAGGGTATCTCCAGGTGCAGTAGAGTGGTAATCTGGGAACCTCCTTACTCAGAATACTGCTACCTTCACACTGTCATAAGAATGCAGCTAGTTGAGAGCTGGCTTCTAGGCATGCTTCCCTGTGAGAGCTGAGGACAGGGCAGAACCCTCCCGCACCCTGCCTGACTGTAGACGTACCTGCTAACCTCCTTATGTTAGTGGCTGGGATAGGTTGTGGGAAAAGCATGTGTAAGCATTGGGCCTGAACTCCCGTGTATCTGAGTTGAATACAGCGATTTCCAACATCCTTCTTCAATAGGAGTGTAGCTATGTTCCCACTCGCATGTCCGAGTGGGTAGCAGACATCTGCCTCCCATGCATACACACTTCTGAGAGTTGACCTTATGGCCTGTAACCCTACATCCTGCCTGCTGCTACCTTTCGCTTCCAAAAGGCCTAGGCTCGCTGCTTGACGCAAGTGTTGGGAGAGGTAACTGGAATCTCCCGGCACACAAGCCGAGTGCCTCCAAGCTCAATCAAGCGATTTCCTAGTAATTCCTGGGGTAGACTGGTGCTAGGTACTAAGTTCCATACGTGAGTAGGTAGTTGAACGCCTTGTCCAAAAACATCTTACTTCTGAGAGTTGAGCTCACCCTCAGTCCCTCACAGTTCCACACTGCCTGCAGAGTAGGTTTCCCACGTCTTCACCAGAGACGTTTGCCAGAGGCTTCTGAGACGCAAGTTAACAATGCAGACCTGGAGGGTATCTCCAGGTGCAGTAGAGTGGTAATCTGGGAACCTCCTGTCTCAGAATACTGCTACCTTCACCCTGCCATAAGAATGCAGCTAGTTGACAGCTGGCTTCAAGGCATGCTTCCCTGTGAGAGCTAAGGACAGGGCACAACCCTCCCGCATCCTGCTTGACTGTAGAAGGAGCTGCTAACGTCCTCATGTTAGTGGCAGGGAAAGGTTGTGAGAAAAGCATGTGGAATCGTTGTGCCTGAACCCACGTGTATCTGAGTTGAATACAGCGATTTCCAAAGTCCTTCTTCATCAGAGTGTAGCTAGGTTCCCACTCGCATGTCCGAGTGGGTAGCAGACATCTGCCTCCCATGCATACCCACTTCTGAGAGTTGAGCTTATGGAATGTAACCCTACCTCCTGCCTGCAGCTACCTTTCGCTTCCAAAAGGCCTAGGCTCGCTGCTTCACCGAAGTGTTGGGAGAGGTAACTGGAATCTCCCGGCACACAAGACTAGTGCCTCCAAGCTCAATCCAGCGATTTCCCAGTAATTCCTGGGGTAGACTGGTGCTACATACTAAGTTCCATATGTGTGAAGGTAGCTGAACGCCTTGTCCAAAATCATCTTACTGCTGAGAGTTGAGCTCACCCTCAGTCCCTCACAGTTCCACACTGCCTGCAGAGTAGGTTTCCCACGTCTTCACCAGAGACTTTTGCCAGAGGCTTCTGAGACGCAAGTTAACAATGCAGACCTGGAGGGTATCTCCAGGTGCAGTAGAGTGGTAATCTGGGAACTTCCTTACTCAGAATACTGCTACCTTCACACTGTCATAAGAATGCAGCTAGTTGAGAGCTGGCTTCCTGGCATGCTTCCCTGTGAGAGCTGAGGACAGGGCAGAACCCTCCCGCACCCTGCCTGACTGTAGACGTACCTGCTAACCTCCTTATGTTAGTGGCAGGGAAAGGTTGTGAGAAAAGCATGTGGAATCGTTGTGCCTGAACCCACGTGTATCTGAGTTGAATACAGCGATTTCCAAAGTCCTTCTTCATCAGAGTGTAGCTAGGTTCCCACTCGCATGTCCGAGTGGGTAGCAGACATCTGCCTCCCATGTATACACACTTCTGAGAGTTGAGCTTATGGCCTGTAAGCCTACCTCCTGCCTGCAGCTACCTTTCGCTTCCAAAAGGCCTAGGCTCGCTGCTTCACCGAAGTGTTGGGAGAGGTAACTGGAATCTCCCGGCACACAAGACTAGTGCCACCAAGCTCAATCCAGCGATTTCCCAGTAATTCCTGGGGTAGACTGGTGCTACATACTAAGTTCCATATGTGAGAAGGTAGCTGAACGCCTTGTCCAAAATCATCTTACTGCTGAGAGTTGAGCTCACCCTCAGTCCCTCACAGTTCCACACTGCCTGCAGGGTGAGTTTCCCACGTCTTCACCAGAGACTTTTGCCAGAGGCTTCTGAGACGCAAGTTAACAATGCACACCTGGACGGTATCTCCAGGTGCAGTAGAGTGGTAATCTGGGAACCTCCTTACTCAGAATACTGCTACCTTCACACTGTCATAAGAATGCAGCTAGTTGAGAGCTGGCTTCTAGGCAAGCTTCCCTGTGAGAGCTGAGGACAGGGCAGAACCCTCCCGCATCCTGCCTGACTCTAGACGTACCTGCTAACCTCCTTATGTTAGTGGCTGGGATGGGTTGCGGGAAAAGCATGTGTAAGCATTGGGCCTGAACTCCCGTGTATCTGAGTTGAATACAGCGATTTCCAACATCCTTCTTCCATAGGAGTGTAGCTAGGTTCCAACTCCCATGTCCGAGTGGGTAGCAGACATCTGCCTCCCATGCATACACACTTCTGAGAGTTGAGCTTATGGCCTGTAACCCTACATCCTGCCTGCCGCTACCTTTCGCTTCCAAAAGGCCTAGGCTCGCTGCTTGACGCAAGTGTTGGGAGAGGTAACTGGAATCTCCCGGCACACAAGACGAGTGCCTCCAAGCTCAATCAAGCGATTTCCTAGTAATTCCTGGGGTAGACTGGTGCTACATACTAAGTCCCATACGTGAGTATGTAGTTGAACGCCTTGTCCAAAAACATCTTACTTCTGAGAGTTGAGCTCACCCTCAGTCCCTCACAGTTCCACACTGCCTGCAGAGTGAGTATCGCACGTCTTCACCAGAGACGTTTGCCAGAGGCTTCTGAGACGCAAGTTAACAATGGAGACCTGGAGGGTATCTCCAGGTGCAGTAGAGTGGTAATCTGGGAACCTCCTTACTCAGAATACTGCTACCTTCACACTGTCATAAGAATGCAGCTAGTTGAGAGCTGGCTTCTAGGCATGCTTCCCTGTGAGAGCTGAGGACAGGGCAGAACCCTCCCGCACCCTGCCTGACTGTAGACGTACCTGCTAACCTCCTTATGTTAGTGGCTGGGATAGGTTGTGGGAAAAGCATGTGTAAGCATTGGGCCTGAACTCCCGTGTATCTGAGTTGAATACAGCGATTTCCAACATCCTTCTTCAATAGGAGTGTAGCTAGGTTCCAACTCCCATGTCCGAGTGGGTAGCAGACATCTGCCTCCCATGCATACACACTTCTGAGAGTTGACCTTATGGCCTGTAACTCTACATCCTGCCTGCCGCTACCTTTCGCTTCCAAAAGGCCTAGGCTCGCTGCTTGACGCAAGTGTTGGGAGAGGTAACTGGAATCTCCCGGCACACAAGACGAGTGCCTCCAAGCTCAATCAAGCGATTTCCTAGTAATTCCTGGGGTAGACTGGTGCTACATACTAAGTTCCATACGTGAGTATGTAGTTGAACGCCTTGTCCAAAAACATCTTACTTCTGAGAGTTGAGCTCACCCTCAGTCCCTCACAGTTCCACACTGCCTGCAGAGTGAGTTTCGCACGTCTTCACCAGAGACGTTTGCCAGAGGCTTCTGAGACGCAAGTTAACAATGCAGACCTGGAGGGTATCTCCAGGTCCAGTAGAGTGGTAACCTGGGAACCTCCTGTCTCAGAATCCTGCTACCTTCACCCTGCCATAAGAATGCAGCCTGTTGACAGCTGGCTTCAAGGCCTGCTTCCCTGTGAGAGCTAAGGACAGGGCACAACCCTCCCGCATCCTGCTTGACTGTAGAAGGAGCTGCTAACGTCCTCATGTTAGTGGCAGGGAAAGGTTGTGAGAAAAGCATGTGGAATCGTTGTGCCTGAACCCACGTGTATCTGAGTTGAATACAGCGATTTCCAAAGTCCTTCTTCATCAGAGTGTAGCTAGGTTCCCACTCGCATGTCCGAGTGGGTAGCAGACATCTGCCCCCCCTGCATACCCACTTCTGAGAGTTGAGCTTATGGCCTGTAACCCTACCTCCTGCCTGCAGCTACCTTTCGCTTCCAAAAGGCCTAGGCTCGCTGCTTCACCGAAGTGTTGGGAGAGGTAACTGGAATCTCCCGGCACACAAGACTAGTGCCTCCAAGCTCAATGCAGCGATTTCCCAGTAATTCCTGGGGTAGACTGGTGCTACATACTAAGTTCCATATGTGAGAAGGTAGCTGAACGCCTTGTCCAAAATCATCTTACTGCTGAGAGTTGAGCTCACCCTCAGTCCCTCACAGTTCCACACTGCCTGCAGAGTAGGTTTCCCACGTCTTCACCAGAGACTTTTGCCAGAGGCTTCTGAGACGCAAGTTAACAATGCAGACCTGGAGGGTATCTCCAGGTGCAGTAGAGTGGTAATCTGGGAACCTCCTGTCTCAGAATACTGCTACCTTCACCCTGCCATATGAATGCAGCTAGTTGACAGCTGGCTTCAAGGCATGCTTCCCTGTGAGAGCTAAGGACAGGGCACAACCCTCCCGCATCCTGCTTGACTGTAGAAGGAGCTGCTAACGTCCTCATGTTAGTGGCAGGGAAAGGTTGTGAGAAAAGCATGTGGAATCGTTGTGCCTGAACTCACGTGTATCTGAGTTGAATACAGCGATTTCCAAAGTCCTTCTTCATCAGAGTGTAGCTAGGTTCCCACTCGCATGTCCGAGTGGGTAGCAGACATCTGCCCCCCCTGCATACCCACTTCTGAGAGTTGAGCTTATGGCCTGTAACCCTACCTCCTGCCTGCAGCTACCTTACGCTTCCAAAAGGCCTAGGCTCGCTGCTTCACCGAAGTGTTGGGAGAGGTAACTGGAATCTCCCGGCACACAAGACTAGTGCCTCCAAGCTCAATGCAGCGATTTCCCAGTAATTCCTGGGGTAGACTGGTGCTACATACTAAGTTCCATATGTGAGAAGGTAGCTGAACGCCTTGTCCAAAATCATCTTACTGCTGAGAGTTGAGCTCACCCTCAGTCCCTCACAGTTCCACACTGCCTGCAGAGTAGGTTTCCCACGTCTTCACCAGAGACTTTTGCCAGAGGCTTCTGAGACGCAAGTTAACAATGCAGACCTGGAGGGTATCTCCAGGTGCAGTAGAGTGGTAATCTGGGAACCTCCTTACTCAGAATACTGCTACCTTCACACTGTCATAAGAATGCAGCTAGTTGAGAGCTGGCTTCTAGGCATGCTTCCCTGTGAGAGCTGAGGACAGGGCAGAACCCTCCCGCACCCTGCCTGACTGTAGACGTACCTGCTAACCTCCTTATGTTAGTGGCTGGGATAGGTTGTGGGAAAAGCATGTGTAAGCATTGGGCCTGAACTCCCGTGTATCTGAGTTGAATACAGCGATTTCCAACATCCTTCTTCAATAGGAGTGTAGCTATGTTCCCACTCGCATGTCCGAGTGGGTAGCAGACATCTGCCTCCCATGCATACACACTTCTGAGAGTTGACCTTATGGCCTGTAACCCTACATCCTGCCTGCTGCTACCTTTCGCTTCCAAAAGGCCTAGGCTCGCTGCTTGACGCAAGTGTTGGGAGAGGTAACTGGAATCTCCCGGCACACAAGCCGAGTGCCTCCAAGCTCAATCAAGCGATTTCCTAGTAATTCCTGGGGTAGACTGGTGCTAGGTACTAAGTTCCATACGTCAGTAGGTAGTTGAACGCCTTGTCCAAAAACATCTTACTTCTGAGAGTTGAGCTCACCCTCAGTCCCTCACAGTTCCACACTGTCTGCAGAGTGAGTTTCGCACGTCTTCACCAGAGACGTTTGCCAGAGGCTTCTGAGACGCAAGTTAACAATGCAGACCTGGAGGGTATCTCCAGGTGCAGTAGAGTGGTAACCTGGGAACCTCCTGTCTCAGAATCCTGCTACCTTCACCCTGCCATAAGAATGCAGCTAGTTGACAGCTGGCTTCAAGGCCTGCTTCCCTGTGAGAGCTAAGGACAGGGCACAACCCTCCCGCATCCTGCTTGACTGTAGAAGGAGCTGCTAACGTCCTCATGTTAGTGGCAGGGAAACGTTGTGAGAAAAGCATGTGGAATCGTTGTGCCTGAACCCACGTGTATCTGAGTTGAATACAGCGATTTCCAAAGTCCTTCTTCATCAGAGTGTAGCTAGGTTCCCACTCGCATGTCCGAGTGGGTAGCAGACATCTGCCTCCCATGTATACACACTTCTGAGAGTTGAGCTTATGGCCTGTAAGCCTACCTCCTGCCTGCAGCTACCTTTCGCTTCCAAAAGGCCTAGGCTCGCTGCTTCACCGAAGTGTTGGGAGAGGTAACTGGAATCTCCCGGCACACAAGACTAGTGCCACCAAGCTCAATCCAGCGATTTCCCAGTAATTCCTGGGGTAGACTGGTGCTACATACTAAGTTCCATATGTGAGAAGGTAGCTGAACGCCTTGTCCAAAATCATCTTACTGCTGAGAGTTGAGCTCACCCTCAGTCCCTCACAGTTCCACACTGCCTGCAGGGTGAGTTTCCCACGTCTTCACCAGAGACTTTTGCCAGAGGCTTCTGAGACGCAAGTTAACAATGCACACCTGGACGGTATCTCCAGGTGCAGTAGAGTGGTAATCTGGGAACCTCCTTACTCAGAATACTGCTACCTTCACACTGTCATAAGAATGCAGCTAGTTGAGAGCTGGCTTCTAGGCAAGCTTCCCTGTGAGAGCTGAGGACAGGGCAGAACCCTCCCGCATCCTGCCTGACTCTAGACGTACCTGCTAACCTCCTTATGTTAGTGGCTGGGATGGGTTGCGGGAAAAGCATGTGTAAGCATTGGGCCTGAACTCCCGTGTATCTGAGTTGAATACAGCGATTTCCAACATCCTTCTTCCATAGGAGTGTAGCTAGGTTCCAACTCCCATGTCCGAGTGGGTAGCAGACATCTGCCTCCCATGCATACACACTTCTGAGAGTTGAGCTTATGGCCTGTAACCCTACATCCTGCCTGCCGCTACCTTTCGCTTCCAAAAGGCCTAGGCTCGCTGCTTGACGCAAGTGTTGGGAGAGGTAACTGGAATCTCCCGGCACACAAGAAGAGTGCCTCCAAGCTCAATCAAGCGATTTCCTAGTAATTCCTGGGGTAGACTGGTGCTACATACTAAGTTCCATACGTGAGTATGTAGTTGAACGCCTTGTCCAAAAACATCTTACTTCTGAGAGTTGAGCTCACCCTCAGTCCCTCACAGTTCCACACTGCCTGCAGAGTGAGTTTCGCACGTCTTCACCAGAGACGTTTGCCACAGGCTTCTGAGACGCAAGTTAACAATGCAGACCTGGAGGGTATCTCCAGGTCCAGTAGAGTGGTAACCTGGGAACCTCCTGTCTCAGAATGCTGCTACCTTCACCCTGCCATAAGAATGCAGCTAGTTGACAGCTGGCTTCAAGGCCTGCTTCCCTGTGAGAGCTAAGGACAGGGCACAACCCTCCCGCATCCTGCTTGACTGTAGAAGGAGCTGCTAACGTCCTCATGTTAGTGGCAGGGAAACGTTGTGAGAAAAGCATGTGGAATCGTTGTGCCTGAACCCACGTGTATCTGAGTTGAATACAGCGATTTCCAAAGTCCTTCTTCATCAGAGTGTAGCTAGGTTCCCACTCGCATGTCCGAGTGGGTAGCAGACATCTGCCTCCCATGTATACACACTTCTGAGAGTTGAGCTTATGGCCTGTAAGCCTACCTCCTGCCTGCAGCTACCTTTCGCTTCCAAAAGGCCTAGGCTCGCTGCTTCACCGAAGTGTTGGGAGAGGTAACTGGAATCTCCCGGCACACAAGACTAGTGCCACCAAGCTCAATCCAGCGATTTCCCAGTAATTCCTGGGGTAGACTGGTGCTACATACTAAGTTCCATATGTGAGAAGGTAGCTGAACGCCTTGTCCAAAATCATCTTACTGCTGAGAGTTGAGCTCACCCTCAGTCCCTCACAGTTCCACACTGCCTGCAGAGTGAGTTTCCCACGTCTTCACCAGAGACTTTTGCCAGAGGCTTCTGAGACGCAAGTTAACAATGCACACCTGGACGGTATCTCCAGGTGCAGTAGAGTGGTAATCTGGGAACCTCCTTACTCAGAATACTGCTACCTTCACACTGTCATAAGAATGCAGCTAGTTGAGAGCTGGCTTCTAGGCAAGCTTCCCTGTGAGAGCTGAGGACAGGGCAGAACCCGCCCGCATCCTGCCTGACTGTAGACGTACCTGCTAACCTCCTTATGTTAGTGGCTGGGATGGGTTGTGGGAAAAGCATGTGTAAGCATTGGGCCTGAACTCCCGTGTATCTGAGTTGAATACAGCGATTTCCAACATCCTTCTTCCATAGGAGTGTAGCTAGGTTCCAACTCCCATGTCCGAGTGGGTAGCAGACATCTGCCTCCCATGCATACACACTTCTGAGAGTTGAACTTATGGCCTGTAACCCTACATCCTGCCTGCCGCTACCTTTCGCTTCCAAAAGGCCTAGGCTCGCTGCTTGACGCAAGTGTTGGGAGAGGTAACTGGAATCTCCCGGCACACAAGACGAGTGCCTCCAAGCTCAATCAAGCGATTTCCTAGTAATTCCTGGGGTAGACTGGTGCTACATACTAAGTTCCATACGTGAGTATGTAGTTGAACGCCTTGTCCAAAAACATCTTACTTCTGAGAGTTGAGCTCACCCTCAGTCCCTCACAGTTCCACACTGCCTGCAGAGTGAGTTTCGCACGTCTTCACCAGAGACGTTTGCCAGAGGCTTCTGAGACGCAAGTTAACAATGCAGACCTGGAGGGTATCTCCAGGTCCAGTAGAGTGGTAACCTGGGAACCTCCTGTCTCAGAATCCTGCTACCTTCACCCTGCCATAAGAATGCAGCCTGTTGACAGCTGGCTTCAAGGCCTGCTTCCCTGTGAGAGCTAAGGACAGGGCACAACCCTCCCGCATCCTGCTTGACTGTAGAAGGAGCTGCTAACGTCCTCATGTTAGTGGCAGGGAAAGGTTGTGAGAAAAGCATGTGGAATCGTTGTGCCTGAACCCACGTGTATCTGAGTTGAATACAGCGATTTCCAAAGTCCTTCTTCATCAGAGTGTAGCTAGGTTCCCACTCGCATGTCCGAGTGGGTAGCAGACATCTGCCTCCCATGTATACACACTTCTGAGAGTTGAGCTTATGGCCTGTAAGCCTACATCCTGCCTGCAGCTACCTTTCGCTTCCAAAAGGCCTAGGCTCGCTGCTTCACCGAAGTGTTGGGAGAGGTAACTGGAATCTCCCGGCACACAAGACTAGTGCCACCAAGCTCAATCCAGCGATTTCCCAGTAATTCCTGGGGTAGACTGGTGCTACATACTAAGTTCCATATGTGAGAAGGTAGCTGAACGCCTTGTCCAAAATCATCTTACTGCTGAGAGTTGAGCTCACCCTCAGTCCCTCACAGTTCCACACTGCCTGCAGGGTGAGTTTCCCACGTCTTCACCAGAGACTTTTGCCAGAGGCTTCTGAGACGCAAGTTAACAATGCACACCTGGACGGTATCTCCAGGTGCAGTAGAGTGGTAATCTGGGAACCTCCTTACTCAGAATACTGCTACCTTCACACTGTCATAAGAATGCAGCTAGTTGAGAGCTGGCTTCTAGGCAAGCTTCCCTGTGAGAGCTGAGGACAGGGCAGAACCCTCCCGCATCCTGCCTGACTCTAGACGTACCTGCTAACCTCCTTATGTTAGTGGCTGGGATGGGTTGCGGGAAAAGCATGTGTAAGCATTGGGCCTGAACTCCCGTGTATCTGAGTTGAATACAGCGATTTCCAACATCCTTCTTCCATAGGAGTGTAGCTAGGTTCCAACTCCCATGTCCGAGTGGGTAGCAGACATCTGCCTCCCATGCATACACACTTCTGAGAGTTGAGCTTATGGCCTGTAACCCTACATCCTGCCTGCCGCTACCTTTCGCTTCCAAAAGGCCTAGGCTCGCTGCTTGACGCAAGTGTTGGGAGAGGTAACTGGAATCTCCCGGCACACAAGACGAGTGCCTCCAAGCTCAATCAAGCGATTTCCTAGTAATTCCTGGGGTAGACTGGTGCTACATACTAAGTTCCATACGTGAGTATGTAGTTGAACGCCTTGTCCAAAAACATCTTACTTCTGAGAGTTGAGCTCACCCTCAGTCCCTCACAGTTCCACACTGCCTGCAGAGTGAGTTTCGCACGTCTTCACCAGAGACGTTTGCCAGAGGCTTCTGAGACGCAAGTTAACAATGCAGACCTGGAGGGTATCTCCAGGTCCAGTAGAGTGGTAACCTGGGAACCTCCTGTCTCAGAATCCTGCTACCTTCACCCTGCCATAAGAATGCAGCCAGTTGACAGCTGGCTTCAAGGCCTGCTTCCCTGTGAGAGCTAAGGACAGGGCACAACCCTCCCGCATCCTGCTTGACTGTAGAAGGAGCTGCTAACGTCCTCATGTTAGTGGCAGGGAAACGTTGTGAGAAAAGCATGTGGAATCGTTGTGCCTGAACCCACGTGTATCTGAGTTGAATACAGCGATTTCCAAAGTCCTTCTTCATCAGAGTGTAGCTAGGTTCCCACTCGCATGTCCGAGTGGGTAGCAGACATCTGCCTCCCATGTATACACACTTCTGAGAGTTGAGCTTATGGCCTGTAAGCCTACCTCCTGCCTGCAGCTACCTTTCGCTTCCAAAAGGCCTAGGCTCGCTGCTTCACCGAAGTGTTGGGAGAGGTAACTGGAATCTCCCGGCACACAAGACTAGTGCCACCAAGCTCAATCCAGCGATTTCCCAGTAATTCCTGGGGTAGACTGGTGCTACATACTAAGTTCCATATGTGAGAAGGTAGCTGAACGCCTTGTCCAAAATCATCTTACTGCTGAGAGTTGAGCTCACCCTCAGTCCCTCACAGTTCCACACTGCCTGCAGAGTGAGTTTCCCACGTCTTCACCAGAGACTTTTGCCAGTGGCTTCTGAGACGCAAGTTAACAATGCACACCTGGACGGTATCTCCAGGTGCAGTAGAGTGGTAATCTGGGAACCTCCTTACTCAGAATACTGCTACCTTCACACTGTCATAAGAATGCAGCTAGTTGAGAGCTGGCTTCTAGGCAAGCTTCCCTGTGAGAGCTGAGGACAGGGCAGAACCCGCCCGCATCCTGCCTGACTGTAGACGTACCTGCTAACCTCCTTATGTTAGTGGCTGGGATGGGTTGTGGGAAAAGCATGTGTAAGCATTGGGCCTGAACTCCCGTGTATCTGAGTTGAATACAGCGATTTCCAACATCCTTCTTCCATAGGAGTGTAGCTAGGTTCCAACTCCCATGTCCGAGTGGGTAGCAGACATCTGCCTCCCATGCATACACACTTCTGAGAGTTGAACTTATGGCCTGTAACCCTACATCCTGCCTGCCGCTACCTTTCGCTTCCAAAAGGCCTAGGCTCGCTGCTTGACGCAAGTGTTTGGAGAGGTAACTGGAATCTCCCGGCACACAAGACGAGTGCCTCCAAGCTCAATCAAGCGATTTCCTAGTAATTCCTGGGGTGGACTGGTGCTACATACTAAGTTCCATACGTGAGTATGTAGTTGAACGCCTTGTCCAAAAACATCTTACTTCTGAGAGTTGAGCTCACCCTCAGTCCCTCACAGTTCCACACTGCCTGCAGAGTGAGTTTCGCACGTCTTCACCAGAGACGTTTGCCAGAGGCTTCTGAGACGCAAGTTAACAATGCAGACCTGGAGGGTATCTCCAGGTCCAGTAGAGTGGTAACCTGGGAACCTCCTGTCTCAGAATCCTGCTACCTTCACCCTGCCATAAGAATGCAGCTAGTTGACAGCTGGCTTCAAGGCCTGCTTCCCTGTGAGAGCTAAGGACAGGGCACAACCCTCCCGCATCCTGCTTGACTGTAGAAGGAGCTGCTAACCTCCTCATGTTAGTGGCAGGGAAACGTTGTGAGAAAAGCATGTGGAATCGTTGTGCCTGAACCCACGTGTATCTGAGTTGAATACAGAGATTTCCAAAGTCCTTCTTCATCAGAGTGTAGCTAGGTTCCCACTCGCATGTCCGAGTGGGTAGCAGACATCTGCCTCCCATGTATACACACTTCTGAGAGTTGAGCTTATGGCCTGTAAGCCTACCTCCTGCCTGCAGCTACCTTTCGCTTCCAAAAGGCCTAGGCTCGCTGCTTCACCGAAGTGTTGGGAGAGGTAACTGGAATCTCCCGGCACACAAGACTAGTGCCACCAAGCTCAATCCAGCGATTTCCCAGTAATTCCTGGGGTAGACTGGTGCTACATACTAAGTTCCATATGTGAGAAGGTAGCTGAACGCCTTGTCCAAAATCATCTTACTGCTGAGAGTTGAGCTCACCCTCAGTCCCTCACAGTTCCACACTGCCTGCAGAGTGAGTTTCCCACGTCTTCACCAGAGACTTTTGCCAGAGGCTTCTGAGACGCAAGTTAACAATGCACACCTGGACGGTATCTCCAGGTGCAGTAGAGTGGTAATCTGGGAACCTCCTTACTCAGAATACTGCTACCTTCACACTGTCATAAGAATGCAGCTAGTTGAGAGCTGGCTTCTAGGCATGCTTCCCTGTGAGAGCTGAGGACAGGGCAGAACCCTCCCGCATCCTGCCTGACTGTAGACGTACCTGCTAACCTCCTTATGTTAGTGGCTGGGATGGGTTGTGGGAAAAGCATGTGTAAGCAAAGGGCCTGAACTCCCGTGTATCTGAGTTGAATACAGCGATTTCCAACATCCTTCTTCCATAGGAGTGTAGCTAGGTTCCAACTCCCATGTCCGAGTGGGTAGCAGACATCTGCCTCCTATGCATACACACTTCTGAGAGTTGAGCTTATGGCCTGTAACCCTACATCCTGCCTGCCGCTACCTTTCGCTTCCAAAAGGCCTAGGCTCGCTGCTTGACGCAAGTGTTGGGAGAGGTAACTGGAATCTCCCGGCACACAAGACGAGTGCCTCCAAGCTCAATCAAGCGATTTCCTAGTAATTCCTGGGGTAGACTGGTGCTACATACTAAGTTCCATACGTGAGTATGTAGTTGAACGCCTTGTCCAAAAACATCTTACTTCTGAGAGTTGAGCTCACCCTCAGTCCCTCACAGTTCTACACTGCCTGCAGAGTTTGTTTCGCACGTCTTCACCAGAGACGTTTGCCAGAGGCTTCTGAGACGCAAGTTAACAATGCAGACCTGGAGGGTATCTCCAGGTCCAGTAGAGTGGTAACCTGGGAACCTCCTGTCTCAGAATCCTGCTACCTTCACCCTGCCATAAGAATGCAGCTAGTTGACAGCTGGCTTCAAGGCCTGCTTCCCTGTGAGAGCTAAGGACAGGGCACAACACTCCCGCATCCTGCTTGACTGTAGAAGGAGCTGCTAACGTCCTCATGTTAGTGGCAGGGAAACGCTGTGAGAAAAGCATGTGGAATCGTTGTGCCTGAACCCACGTGTATCTGAGTTGAATACAGCGATTTCCAAAGTCCTTCTTCATCAGAGTGTAGCTAGGTTCCCACTCGCATGTCCGAGTGGGTAGCAGACATCTGCCTCCCATGTATACACACTTCTGAGAGTTGAGCTTATGGCCTGTAAGCCTACCTCCTGCCTGCAGCTAAATTTCGCTTCCAAAAGGCCTAGGCTCGCTGCTTCACCGAAGTGTTGGGAGAGGTAACTGGAATCTCCCGGCACACAAGACTAGTGCCACCAAGCTCAATCCAGCGATTTCCCAGTAATTCCTGGGGTAGACTGGTGCTACATACTAAGTTCCATATGTGAGAAGGTAGCTGAACGCCTTGTCCAAAATCATCTTACTGCTGAGAGTTGAGCTCACCCTCAGTCCCTCACAGTTCCACACTGCCTGCAGAGTGAGTTTCCCACGTCTTCAGCAGAGACTTTTGCCAGAGGCTTCTGAAACGCAAGTTAACAATGCATACCTGGAGGGTATCTCCAGGTGCAGTAGAGTGGTAATCTTGGAACCTCCTTACTCAGAATACTGCTGTCTTCACACTGTCATAAGAATGCAGCTAGTTGAGAGCTGGCTTCTAGGCATGCTTCCCTGTGAGAGCTGAGGACAGGGCAGAACCCTCTCGCACCCTGCCTGACTGTAGACGTACCTGCTAACCTCCTTATGTTAGTGGTGGGATAGGTTGTGGGAAAAGCATGTGTAAGCATTGGGCCTGAACTCCCGTGTATCTGAGTTGAATACAGCGATTTCCAACATCCTTCTTCCATAGGAGTGTAGCTAGGTTCCAACTCCCATGTCCGAGTGGGTAGCAGACATCTGCCTCCTATGCATACACACTTCTGAGAGTTGAGCTTATGGCCTGTAACCCTACATCCTGCCTGCCGCTACCTTTCGCTTCCAAAAGGCCTAGGCTCGCTGCTTGACGCAAGTGTTGGGAGAGGTAACTGGAATCTCCCGGCACACAAGACGAGTGCCTCCAAGCTCAATCAAGCGATTTCCTAGTAATTCCTGGGGTGGACTGGTGCTACATACTAAGTTCCATACGTGAGTATGTAGTTGAACGCCTTGTCCAAAAACATCTTACTTCTGAGAGTTGAGCTCACCCTCAGTCCCTCACAGTTCCACACTGCCTGCAGAGTGAGTTTCGCACGTCTTCACCAGAGACGTTTGCCAGAGGCTTCTGAGACGCAAGTTAACAATGCAGACCTGGAGGGTATCTCCAGGTCCAGTAGAGTGGTAACCTGGGAACCTCCTGTCTCAGAATCCTGCTACCTTCACCCTGCCATAAGAATGCAGCTAGTTGACAGCTGGCTTCAAGGCCTGCTTCCCTGTGAGAGCTAAGGACAGGGCACAACCCTCCCGCATCCTGCTTGACTGTAGAAGGAGCTGCTAACGTCCTCATGTTAGTGGCAGGGAAAGGTTGTGAGAAAAGCATGTGGAATCGTTGTGCCTGAACCCACGTGTATCTGAGTTGAATACAGCGATTTCCAAAGTCCTTCTTCATCAGAGTGTAGCTAGGTTCCCACTCGCATGTCCGAGTGGGTAGCAGACATCTGCCTCCCATGTATACACACTTCTGAGAGTTGAGCTTATGGCCTGTAAGCCTACCTCCTGCCTGCAGCTACCTTTCGCTTCCAAAAGGCCTAGGCTCGCTGCTTCACCGAAGTGTTGGGAGAGGTAACTGGAATCTCCCGGCACACAAGACTAGTGCCACCAAGCTCAATCCAGCGATTTCCCAGTAATTCCTGGGGTAGACTGGTGCTACATACTAAGTTCCATATGTGAGAAGGTAGCTGAACGCCTTGTCCAAAATCATCTTACTGCTGAGAGTTGAGCTCACCCTCAGTCCCTCACAGTTCCACACTGCCTGCAGGGTGAGTTTCCCACGTCTTCACCAGAGACTTTTGCCAGAGGCTTCTGAGACGCAAGTTAACAATGCACACCTGGACGGTATCTCCAGGTGCAGTAGAGTGGTAATCTGGGAACCTCCTTACTCAGAATACTGCTACCTTCACACTGTCATAAGAATGCAGCTAGTTGAGAGCTGGCTTCTAGGCAAGCTTCCCTGTGAGAGCTGAGGACAGGGCAGAACCCTCCCGCATCCTGCCTGACTCTAGACGTACCTGCTAACCTCCTTATGTTAGTGGCTTGGATGGGTTGCGGGAAAAGCATGTGTAAGCATTGGGCCTGAACTCCCGTGTATCTGAGTTGAATACAGCGATTTCCAACATCCTTCTTCCATAGGAGTGTAGCTAGGTTCCAACTCCCATGTCCGAGTGGGTAGCAGACATCTGCCTCCCATGCATACACACTTCTGAGAGTTGAGCTTATGGCCTGTAACCCTACATCCTGCCTGCCGCTACCTTTCGCTTCCAAAAGGCCTAGGCTCGCTGCTTGACGCAAGTGTTGGGAGAGGTAACTGGAATCTCCCGGCACACAAGACGAGTGCCTCCAAGCTCAATCAAGCGATTTCCTAGTAATTCCTGGGGTAGACTGGTGCTACATACTAAGTTCCATATGTGAGTATGTAGTTGAACGCCTTGTCCAAAAACATCTTACTTCTGAGAGTTGAGCTCACCCTCAGTCCCTCACAGTTCCACACTGCCTGCAGAGTGAGTTTCGCACGTCTTCACCAGAGACGTTTGCCAGAGGCTTCTGAGACCCAAGTTAACAATGCAGACCTGGAGGGTATCTCCAGGTGCAGTAGAGTGGTAATCTGGGAACCTCCTTACTCAGAATACTGCTACCTTCACACTGTCATAAGAATGCAGCTAGTTGACAGCTGGCTTCAAGGCATGCTTCCCTGTGAGAGCTAAGGACAGGGCACAACCCTCCCGCATCCTGCTTGACTGTAGAAGGAGCTGCTAACGTCCTCATGTTAGTGGCAGGGAAAGGTTGTGAGAAAAGCATGTGGAATCGTTGTGCCTGAACTCACGTGTATCTGAGTTGAATACAGCGATTTCCAAAGTCCTTCTTCATCAGAGTGTAGCTAGGTTCCCACTCGCATGTCCGAGTGGGTAGCAGACATCTGCCCCCCCTGCATACCCACTTCTGAGAGTTGAGCTTATGGCCTGTAACCCTACCTCCTGCCTGCAGCTACCTTTCGCTTCCAAAAGGCCTAGGCTCGCTGCTTCACCGAAGTGTTGGGAGAGGTAACTGGAATCTCCCGGCACACAAGACTAGTGCCTCCAAGCTCAATCCAGCGATTTCCCAGTAATTCCTGGGGTAGACTGGTGCTACATACTAAGTTCCATATGTGAGAAGGTAGCTGAACGCCTTGTCCAAAATCATCTTACTGCTGAGAGTTGAGCTCACCCTCAGTCCCTCACAGTTCCACACTGCCTGCAGAGTAGGTTTCCCATGTCTTCACCAGAGACTTTTGCCAGAGGCTTCTGAGACGCAAGTTAACAATGCAGACCTGGAGGGTATCTCCAGGTGCAGTAGAGTGGTAATCTGGGAACCTCCTTACTCAGAATACTGCTACCTTCACACTGTCATAAGAATGCAGCTAGTTGAGAGCTGGCTTCCTGGCATGCATTCCTGTGAGAGCTGAGGACAGGGCAGAACCCTCCCGCACCCTGCCTGACTGTAGACGTACCTGCTAACCTCCTTATGTTAGTGGCTGGGATAGGTTGTGGGAAAAGCATGTGTAAGCATTGGGCCTGAACTCCCGTGTATCTGAGTTGAATACAGCGATTTCCAACATCCTTCTTCAATAGGAGTGTAGCTAGGTTCCAACTCCCATGTCCGAGTGGGTAGCAGACATCTGCCTCCCATGCATACACACTTCTGAGAGTTGAGCTTATGGCCTGTACCCTACATCCTGCCTGCCGCTACCTTTCGCTTCCAAAAGGCCTAGGCTCGCTGCTTGACGCAAGTGTTGGGAGAGGTACCTGGAATCTCCCGGCACACAAGACTAGTGCCTCCAAGCTCAATGCAGCGATTTCCCAGTAATTCCTGGGGTAGACTGGTGCTACATACTAAGTTCCATATGTGAGAAGGTAGCTGAACGCCTTGTCCAAAATCATCTTACTGCTGAGAGTTGAGCTCACCCTCAGTCCCTCACAGTTCCACACTGCCTGCAGAGTGAGTTTCGCACGTCTTCACCAGAGACGTTTGCCAGAGGCTTCTCAGACGCAAGTTAACAATGCAGACCTGGAGGGTATCTCCAGGTGCAGTAGAGTGGTAATCTGGGAACCTCCTGTCTCAGAATACTGCTACCTTCACCCTGCCATAAGAATGCAGCTAGTTGAGAGCTGGCTTCAAGGCATGCTTCCCTGTGAGAGCTAAGGACAGGGCACAACCCTCCCGCATCCTGCTTGACTGTAGAAGGAGCTGCTAACGTCCTCATGTTAGTGGCAGGGAAAGGTTGTGAGAAAAGCATGTGGAATCGTTGTGCCTGAACCCACGTGTATCTGAGGTGAATACAGCGATTTCCAAAGTCCTTCTTCATCAGAGTGTAGCTAGGTTCCCACTCGCATGTCCGAGTGGGTAGCAGACATCTGCCCCCCCTGCATACCCACTTCTGAGAGTTGAGCTTATGGCCTGTAACCCTACCTCCTGACTGCAGCTACCTTTCGCTTCCAAAAGGCCTAGGCTCGCTGCTTCACCGAAGTGTTGGGAGAGGTAACTGGAATCTCCCGGCACACAAGACTAGTGCCTCCAAGCTCAATCCAGCGATTTCCCAGTAATTCCTGGGGTAGACTGGTGCTACATACTAAGTTCCATATGTGAGAAGGTAGCTGAACGCCTTGTCCAAAATCATCTTACTGCTGAGAGTTGAGCTCACCCTCAGTCCCTCACAGTTCCACACTGCCTGCAGAGTAGGTTTCCCACGTCTTCACCAGAGACTTTTGCCAGAGGCTTCTGAGACGCAAGTTAACAATGCAGACCTGGAGGGTATCTCCAGGTGCAGTAGAGTGGTAATCTGGGAACCTCCTTACTCAGAATACTGCTACCTTCACACTGTCATAAGAATGCAGCTAGTTGAGAGCTGGCTTCTAGGCATGCTTCCCTGTGAGAGCTGAGGACAGGGCAGAACCCTCCCGCACCCTGCCTGACTGTAGACGTACCTGCTAACCTCCTTATGTTAGTGGCTGGGATAGGTTGTGGGAAAAGCATGTGTAAGCATTGGGCCTGAACTCCCGTGTATCTGAGTTGAATACAGCGATTTCCAACATCCTTCTTCAATAGGAGTGTAGCTATGTTCCCACTCGCATGTCCGAGTGGGTAGCAGACATCTGCCTCCCATGCATACACACTTCTGAGAGTTGACCTTATGGCCTGTAACCCTACATCCTGCCTGCTGCTACCTTTCGCTTCCAAAAGGCCTAGGCTCGCTGCTTGACGCAAGTGTTGGGAGAGGTAACTGGAATCTCCCGGCACACAAGCCGAGTGCCTCCAAGCTCAATCAAGCGATTTCCTAGTAATTCCTGGGGTAGACTGGTGCTAGGTACTAAGTTCCATACGTCAGTAGGTAGTTGAACGCCTTGTCCAAAAACATCTTACTTCTGAGAGTTGAGCTCACCCTCAGTCCCTCACAGTTCCACACTGTCTGCAGAGTGAGTTTCGCACGTCTTCACCAGAGACGTTTGCCAGAGGCTTCTGAGACGCAAGTTAACAATGCAGACCTGGAGGGTATCTCCAGGTGCAGTAGAGTGGTAACCTGGGAACCTCCTGTCTCAGAATCCTGCTACCTTCACCCTGCCATAAGAATGCAGCTAGTTGACAGCTGGCTTCAAGGCCTGCTTCCCTGTGAGAGCTAAGGACAGGGCACAACCCTCCCGCATCCTGCTTGACTGTAGAAGGAGCTGCTAACGTCCTCATGTTAGTGGCAGGGAAACGTTGTGAGAAAAGCATGTGGAATCGTTGTGCCTGAACCCACGTGTATCTGAGTTGAATACAGCGATTTCCAAAGTCCTTCTTCATCAGAGTGTAGCTAGGTTCCCACTCGCATGTCCGAGTGGGTAGCAGACATCTGCCTCCCATGTATACACACTTCTGAGAGTTGAGCTTATGGCCTGTAAGCCTACCTCCTGCCTGCAGCTACCTTTCGCTTCCAAAAGGCCTAGGCTCGCTGCTTCACCGAAGTGTTGGGAGAGGTAACTGGAATCTCCCGGCACACAAGACTAGTGCCACCAAGCTCAATCCAGCGATTTCCCAGTAATTCCTGGGGTAGACTGGTGCTACATACTAAGTTCCATATGTGAGAAGGTAGCTGAACGCCTTGTCCAAAATCATCTTACTGCTGAGAGTTGAGCTCACCCTCAGTCCCTCACAGTTCCACACTGCCTGCAGGGTGAGTTTCCCACGTCTTCACCAGAGACTTTTGCCAGAGGCTTCTGAGACGCAAGTTAACAATGCACACCTGGACGGTATCTCCAGGTGCAGTAGAGTGGTAATCTGGGAACCTCCTTACTCAGAATACTGCTACCTTCACACTGTCATAAGAATGCAGCTAGTTGAGAGCTGGCTTCTAGGCAAGCTTCCCTGTGAGAGCTGAGGACAGGGCAGAACCCTCTCGCACCCTGCCTGACTGTAGACGTACCTGCTAACCTCCTTATGTTAGTGGTGGGATAGGTTGTGGGAAAAGCATGTGTAAGCATTGGGCCTGAACTCCCGTGTATCTGAGTTGAATACAGCGATTTCCAACATCCTTCTTCCATAGGAGTGTAGCTAGGTTCCAACTCCCATGTCCGAGTGGGTAGCAGACATCTGCCTCCTATGCATACACACTTCTGAGAGTTGAGCTTATGGCCTGTAACCCTACATCCTGCCTGCCGCTACCTTTCGCTTCCAAAAGGCCTAGGCTCGCTGCTTGACGCAAGTGTTGGGAGAGGTAACTGGAATCTCCCGGCACACAAGACGAGTGCCTCCAAGCTCAATCAAGCGATTTCCTAGTAATTCCTGGGGTGGACTGGTGCTACATACTAAGTTCCATACGTGAGTATGTAGTTGAACGCCTTGTCCAAAAACATCTTACTTCTGAGAGTTGAGCTCACCCTCAGTCCCTCACAGTTCCACACTGCCTGCAGAGTGAGTTTCGCACGTCTTCACCAGAGACGTTTGCCAGAGGCTTCTGAGACGCAAGTTAACAATGCAGACCTGGAGGGTATCTCCAGGTCCAGTAGAGTGGTAACCTGGGAACCTCCTGTCTCAGAATCCTGCTACCTTCACCCTGCCATAAGAATGCAGCTAGTTGACAGCTGGCTTCAAGGCCTGCTTCCCTGTGAGAGCTAAGGACAGGGCACAACCCTCCCGCATCCTGCTTGACTGTAGAAGGAGCTGCTAACGTCCTCATGTTAGTGGCAGGGAAAGGTTGTGAGAAAAGCATGTGGAATCGTTGTGCCTGAACCCACGTGTATCTGAGTTGAATACAGCGATTTCCAAAGTCCTTCTTCATCAGAGTGTAGCTAGGTTCCCACTCGCATGTCCGAGTGGGTAGCAGACATCTGCCTCCCATGTATACACACTTCTGAGAGTTGAGCTTATGGCCTGTAAGCCTACCTCCTGCCTGCAGCTACCTTTCGCTTCCAAAAGGCCTAGGCTCGCTGCTTCACCGAAGTGTTGGGAGAGGTAACTGGAATCTCCCGGCACACAAGACTAGTGCCACCAAGCTCAATCCAGCGATTTCCCAGTAATTCCTGGGGTAGACTGGTGCTACATACTAAGTTCCATATGTGAGAAGGTAGCTGAACGCCTTGTCCAAAATCATCTTACTGCTGAGAGTTGAGCTCACCCTCAGTCCCTCACAGTTCCACACTGCCTGCAGGGTGAGTTTCCCACGTCTTCACCAGAGACTTTTGCCAGAGGCTTCTGAGACGCAAGTTAACAATGCACACCTGGACGGTATCTCCAGGTGCAGTAGAGTGGTAATCTGGGAACCTCCTTACTCAGAATACTGCTACCTTCACACTGTCATAAGAATGCAGCTAGTTGAGAGCTGGCTTCTAGGCAAGCTTCCCTGTGAGAGCTGAGGACAGGGCAGAACCCTCCCGCATCCTGCCTGACTCTAGACGTACCTGCTAACCTCCTTATGTTAGTGGCTTGGATGGGTTGCGGGAAAAGCATGTGTAAGCATTGGGCCTGAACTCCCGTGTATCTGAGTTGAATACAGCGATTTCCAACATCCTTCTTCCATAGGAGTGTAGCTAGGTTCCAACTCCCATGTCCGAGTGGGTAGCAGACATCTGCCTCCCATGCATACACACTTCTGAGAGTTGAGCTTATGGCCTGTAACCCTACATCCTGCCTGCCGCTACCTTTCGCTTCCAAAAGGCCTAGGCTCGCTGCTTGACGCAAGTGTTGGGAGAGGTAACTGGAATCTCCCGGCACACAAGACGAGTGCCTCCAAGCTCAATCAAGCGATTTCCTAGTAATTCCTGGGGTAGACTGGTGCTACATACTAAGTTCCATATGTGAGTATGTAGTTGAACGCCTTGTCCAAAAACATCTTACTTCTGAGAGTTGAGCTCACCCTCAGTCCCTCACAGTTCCACACTGCCTGCAGAGTGAGTTTCGCACGTCTTCACCAGAGACGTTTGCCAGAGGCTTCTGAGACCCAAGTTAACAATGCAGACCTGGAGGGTATCTCCAGGTGCAGTAGAGTGGTAATCTGGGAACCTCCTTACTCAGAATACTGCTACCTTCACACTGTCATAAGAATGCAGCTAGTTGACAGCTGGCTTCAAGGCATGCTTCCCTGTGAGAGCTAAGGACAGGGCACAACCCTCCCGCATCCTGCTTGACTGTAGAAGGAGCTGCTAACGTCCTCATGTTAGTGGCAGGGAAAGGTTGTGAGAAAAGCATGTGGAATCGTTGTGCCTGAACTCACGTGTATCTGAGTTGAATACAGCGATTTCCAAAGTCCTTCTTCATCAGAGTGTAGCTAGGTTCCCACTCGCATGTCCGAGTGGGTAGCAGACATCTGCCCCCCCTGCATACCCACTTCTGAGAGTTGAGCTTATGGCCTGTAACCCTACCTCCTGCCTGCAGCTACCTTTCGCTTCCAAAAGGCCTAGGCTCGCTGCTTCACCGAAGTGTTGGGAGAGGTAACTGGAATCTCCCGGCACACAAGACTAGTGCCTCCAAGCTCAATCCAGCGATTTCCCAGTAATTCCTGGGGTAGACTGGTGCTACATACTAAGTTCCATATGTGAGAAGGTAGCTGAACGCCTTGTCCAAAATCATCTTACTGCTGAGAGTTGAGCTCACCCTCAGTCCCTCACAGTTCCACACTGCCTGCAGAGTAGGTTTCCCATGTCTTCACCAGAGACTTTTGCCAGAGGCTTCTGAGACGCAAGTTAACAATGCAGACCTGGAGGGTATCTCCAGGTGCAGTAGAGTGGTAATCTGGGAACCTCCTTACTCAGAATACTGCTACCTTCACACTGTCATAAGAATGCAGCTAGTTGAGAGCTGGCTTCCTGGCATGCATTCCTGTGAGAGCTGAGGACAGGGCAGAACCCTCCCGCACCCTGCCTGACTGTAGACGTACCTGCTAACCTCCTTATGTTAGTGGCTGGGATAGGTTGTGGGAAAAGCATGTGTAAGCATTGGGCCTGAACTCCCGTGTATCTGAGTTGAATACAGCGATTTCCAACATCCTTCTTCAATAGGAGTGTAGCTAGGTTCCAACTCCCATGTCCGAGTGGGTAGCAGACATCTGCCTCCCATGCATACACACTTCTGAGAGTTGAGCTTATGGCCTGTACCCTACATCCTGCCTGCCGCTACCTTTCGCTTCCAAAAGGCCTAGGCTCGCTGCTTGACGCAAGTGTTGGGAGAGGTACCTGGAATCTCCCGGCACACAAGACTAGTGCCTCCAAGCTCAATGCAGCGATTTCCCAGTAATTCCTGGGGTAGACTGGTGCTACATACTAAGTTCCATATGTGAGAAGGTAGCTGAACGCCTTGTCCAAAATCATCTTACTGCTGAGAGTTGAGCTCACCCTCAGTCCCTCACAGTTCCACACTGCCTGCAGAGTGAGTTTCGCACGTCTTCACCAGAGACGTTTGCCAGAGGCTTCTCAGACGCAAGTTAACAATGCAGACCTGGAGGGTATCTCCAGGTGCAGTAGAGTGGTAATCTGGGAACCTCCTGTCTCAGAATACTGCTACCTTCACCCTGCCATAAGAATGCAGCTAGTTGAGAGCTGGCTTCAAGGCATGCTTCCCTGTGAGAGCTAAGGACAGGGCACAACCCTCCCGCATCCTGCTTGACTGTAGAAGGAGCTGCTAACGTCCTCATGTTAGTGGCAGGGAAAGGTTGTGAGAAAAGCATGTGGAATCGTTGTGCCTGAACCCACGTGTATCTGAGGTGAATACAGCGATTTCCAAAGTCCTTCTTCATCAGAGTGTAGCTAGGTTCCCACTCGCATGTCCGAGTGGGTAGCAGACATCTGCCCCCCCTGCATACCCACTTCTGAGAGTTGAGCTTATGGCCTGTAACCCTACCTCCTGACTGCAGCTACCTTTCGCTTCCAAAAGGCCTAGGCTCGCTGCTTCACCGAAGTGTTGGGAGAGGTAACTGGAATCTCCCGGCACACAAGACTAGTGCCTCCAAGCTCAATCCAGCGATTTCCCAGTAATTCCTGGGGTAGACTGGTGCTACATACTAAGTTCCATATGTGAGAAGGTAGCTGAACGCCTTGTCCAAAATCATCTTACTGCTGAGAGTTGAGCTCACCCTCAGTCCCTCACAGTTCCACACTGCCTGCAGAGTAGGTTTCCCACGTCTTCACCAGAGACTTTTGCCAGAGGCTTCTGAGACGCAAGTTAACAATGCAGACCTGGAGGGTATCTCCAGGTGCAGTAGAGTGGTAATCTGGGAACCTCCTTACTCAGAATACTGCTACCTTCACACTGTCATAAGAATGCAGCTAGTTGAGAGCTGGCTTCTAGGCATGCTTCCCTGTGAGAGCTGAGGACAGGGCAGAACCCTCCCGCACCCTGCCTGACTGTAGACGTACCTGCTAACCTCCTTATGTTAGTGGCTGGGATAGGTTGTGGGAAAAGCATGTGTAAGCATTGGGCCTGAACTCCCGTGTATCTGAGTTGAATACAGCGATTTCCAACATCCTTCTTCAATAGGAGTGTAGCTATGTTCCCACTCGCATGTCCGAGTGGGTAGCAGACATCTGCCTCCCATGCATACACACTTCTGAGAGTTGACCTTATGGCCTGTAACCCTACATCCTGCCTGCTGCTACCTTTCGCTTCCAAAAGGCCTAGGCTCGCTGCTTGACGCAAGTGTTGGGAGAGGTAACTGGAATCTCCCGGCACACAAGCCGAGTGCCTCCAAGCTCAATCAAGCGATTTCCTAGTAATTCCTGGGGTAGACTGGTGCTAGGTACTAAGTTCCATACGTCAGTAGGTAGTTGAACGCCTTGTCCAAAAACATCTTACTTCTGAGAGTTGAGCTCACCCTCAGTCCCTCACAGTTCCACACTGTCTGCAGAGTGAGTTTCGCACGTCTTCACCAGAGACGTTTGCCAGAGGCTTCTGAGACGCAAGTTAACAATGCAGACCTGGAGGGTATCTCCAGGTGCAGTAGAGTGGTAACCTGGGAACCTCCTGTCTCAGAATCCTGCTACCTTCACCCTGCCATAAGAATGCAGCTAGTTGACAGCTGGCTTCAAGGCCTGCTTCCCTGTGAGAGCTAAGGACAGGGCACAACCCTCCCGCATCCTGCTTGACTGTAGAAGGAGCTGCTAACGTCCTCATGTTAGTGGCAGGGAAACGTTGTGAGAAAAGCATGTGGAATCGTTGTGCCTGAACCCACGTGTATCTGAGTTGAATACAGCGATTTCCAAAGTCCTTCTTCATCAGAGTGTAGCTAGGTTCCCACTCGCATGTCCGAGTGGGTAGCAGACATCTGCCTCCCATGTATACACACTTCTGAGAGTTGAGCTTATGGCCTGTAAGCCTACCTCCTGCCTGCAGCTACCTTTCGCTTCCAAAAGGCCTAGGCTCGCTGCTTCACCGAAGTGTTGGGAGAGGTAACTGGAATCTCCCGGCACACAAGACTAGTGCCACCAAGCTCAATCCAGCGATTTCCCAGTAATTCCTGGGGTAGACTGGTGCTACATACTAAGTTCCATATGTGAGAAGGTAGCTGAACGCCTTGTCCAAAATCATCTTACTGCTGAGAGTTGAGCTCACCCTCAGTCCCTCACAGTTCCACACTGCCTGCAGGGTGAGTTTCCCACGTCTTCACCAGAGACTTTTGCCAGAGGCTTCTGAGACGCAAGTTAACAATGCACACCTGGACGGTATCTCCAGGTGCAGTAGAGTGGTAATCTGGGAACCTCCTTACTCAGAATACTGCTACCTTCACACTGTCATAAGAATGCAGCTAGTTGAGAGCTGGCTTCTAGGCAAGCTTCCCTGTGAGAGCTGAGGACAGGGCAGAACCCGCCCGCATCCTGCCTGACTGTAGACGTACCTGCTAACCTCCTTATGTTAGTGGCTGGGATGGGTTGTGGGAAAAGCATGTGTAAGCATTGGGCCTGAACTCCCGTGTATCTGAGTTTAATACAGCGATTTCCAACATCCTTCTTCCATAGGAGTGTAGCTAGGTTCCAACTCCCATGTCCGAGTGGGTAGCAGACATCTGCCTCCCATGCATACACACTTCTGAGAGTTGAACTTATGGCCTGTAACCCTACTTCCTGCCTGCCGCTACCTTTCGCTTCCAAAAGGCCTAGGCTCGCTGCTTGACGCAAGTGTTGGGAGAGGTAACTGGAATCTCCCGGCACACAAGACGAGTGCCTCCAAGCTCAATCAAGCGATTTCCTAGTAATTCCTGGGGTAGACTGGTGCTACATACTAAGTTCCATACGTGAGTATGTAGTTGAACGCCTTGTCCAAAAACATCTTACTTCTGAGAGTTGAGCTCACCCTCAGTCCCTCACAGTTCCACACTGCCTGCAGAGTGAGTTTCGCACGTCTTCACCAGAGACGTTTGCCAGAGGCTTCTGAGACGCAAGTTAACAATGCAGACCTGGAGGGTATCTCCAGGTCCAGTAGAGTGGTAACCTGGGAACCTCCTGTCTCAGAATCCTGCTACCTTCACCCTGCCATAAGAATGCAGCCTGTTGACAGCTGGCTTCAAGGCCTGCTTCCCTGTGAGAGCTAAGGACAGGGCACAACCCTCCCGCATCCTGCTTGACTGTAGAAGGAGCTGCTAACGTCCTCATGTTAGTGGCAGGGAAAGGTTGTGAGAAAAGCATGTGGAATCGTTGTGCCTGAACCCACGTGTATCTGAGTTGAATACAGCGATTTCCAAAGTCCTTCTTCATCAGAGTGTAGCTAGGTTCCCACTCGCATGTCCGAGTGGGTAGCAGACATCTGCCTCCCATGTATACACACTTCTGAGAGTTGAGCTTATGGCCTGTAAGCCTACCTCCTGCCTGCAGCTACCTTTCGCTTCCAAAAGGCCTAGGCTCGCTGCTTCACCGAAGTGTTGGGAGAGGTAACTGGAATCTCCCGGCACACAAGACTAGTGCCACCAAGCTCAATCCAGCGATTTCCCAGTAATTCCTGGGGTAGACTGGTGCTACATACTAAGTTCCATATGTGAGAAGGTAGCTGAACGCCTTGTCCAAAATCATCTTACTGCTGAGAGTTGAGCTCACCCTCAGTCCCTCACAGTTCCACACTGCCTGCAGGGTGGGTTTCCCACGTCTTCACCAGAGACTTTTGCCAGAGGCTTCTGAGACGCAAGTTAACAATGCACACCTGGACGGTATCTCCAGGTGCAGTAGAGTGGTAATCTGGGAACCTCCTTACTCAGAATACTGCTACCTTCACACTGTCATAAGAATGCAGCTAGTTGAGAGCTGGCTTCTAGGCAAGCTTCCCTGTGAGAGCTGAGGACAGGGCAGAACCCTCCCGCATCCTGCCTGACTCTAGACGTACCTGCTAACCTCCTTATGTTAGTGGCTGGGATGGGTTGCTGGAAAAGCATGTGTAAGCATTGGGCCTGAACTCCCGTGTATCTGAGTTGAATACAGCGATTTCCAACATCCTTCTTCCATAGGAGTGTAGCTAGGTTCCAACTCCCATGTCCGAGTGGGTAGCAGACATCTGCCTCCCATGCATACACACTTCTGAGAGTTGAGCTTATGGCCTGTAACCCTACATCCTGCCTGCCGCTACCTTTCGCTTCCAAAAGGCCTAGGCTCGCTGCTTGACGCAAGTGTTGGGAGAGGTAACTGGAATCTCCCGGCACACAAGACGAGTGCCTCCAAGCTCAATCAAGCGATTTCCTAGTAATTCCTGGGGTAGACTGGTGCTACATACTAAGTTCCATACGTGAGTATGTAGTTGAACGCCTTGTCCAAAAACATCTTACTTCTGAGAGTTGAGCTCACCCTCAGTCCCTCACAGTTCTACACTGCCTGCAGAGTTTGTTTCGCACGTCTTCACCAGAGACGTTTGCCAGAGGCTTCTGAGACGCAAGTTAACAATGCAGACCTGGAGGGTATCTCCAGGTCCAGTAGAGTGGTAACCTGGGAACCTCCTGTCTCAGAATCCTGCTACCTTCACCCTGCCATAAGAATGCAGCTAGTTGACAGCTGGCTTCAAGGCCTGCTTCCCTGTGAGAGCTAAGGACAGGGCACAACACTCCCGCATCCTGCTTGACTGTAGAAGGAGCTGCTAACGTCCTCATGTTAGTGGCAGGGAAACGCTGTGAGAAAAGCATGTGGAATCGTTGTGCCTGAACCCACGTGTATCTGAGTTGAATACAGCGATTTCCAAAGTCCTTCTTCATCAGAGTGTAGCTAGGTTCCCACTCGCATGTCCGAGTGGGTAGCAGACATCTGCCTCCCATGTATACACACTTCTGAGAGTTGAGCTTATGGCCTGTAAGCCTACCTCCTGCCTGCAGCTAAATTTCGCTTCCAAAAGGCCTAGGCTCGCTGCTTCACCGAAGTGTTGGGAGAGGTAACTGGAATCTCCCGGCACACAAGACTAGTGCCACCAAGCTCAATCCAGCGATTTCCCAGTAATTCCTGGGGTAGACTGGTGCTACATACTAAGTTCCATATGTGAGAAGGTAGCTGAACGCCTTGTCCAAAATCATCTTACTGCTGAGAGTTGAGCTCACCCTCAGTCCCTCACAGTTCCACACTGCCTGCAGAGTGAGTTTCCCACGTCTTCAGCAGAGACTTTTGCCAGAGGCTTCTGAAACGCAAGTTAACAATGCATACCTGGAGGGTATCTCCAGGTGCAGTAGAGTGGTAATCTTGGAACCTCCTTACTCAGAATACTGCTGTCTTCACACTGTCATAAGAATGCAGCTAGTTGAGAGCTGGCTTCTAGGCATGCTTCCCTGTGAGAGCTGAGGACAGGGCAGAACCCTCTCGCACCCTGCCTGACTGTAGACGTACCTGCTAACCTCCTTATGTTAGTGGTGGGATAGGTTGTGGGAAAAGCATGTGTAAGCATTGGGCCTGAACTCCCGTGTATCTGAGTTGAATACAGCGATTTCCAACATCCTTCTTCCATAGGAGTGTAGCTAGGTTCCAACTCCCATGTCCGAGTGGGTAGCAGACATCTGCCTCCTATGCATACACACTTCTGAGAGTTGAGCTTATGGCCTGTAACCCTACATCCTGCCTGCCGCTACCTTTCGCTTCCAAAAGGCCTAGGCTCGCTGCTTGACGCAAGTGTTGGGAGAGGTAACTGGAATCTCCCGGCACACAAGACGAGTGCCTCCAAGCTCAATCAAGCGATTTCCTAGTAATTCCTGGGGTGGACTGGTGCTACATACTAAGTTCCATACGTGAGTATGTAGTTGAACGCCTTGTCCAAAAACATCTTACTTCTGAGAGTTGAGCTCACCCTCAGTCCCTCACAGTTCCACACTGCCTGCAGAGTGAGTTTCGCACGTCTTCACCAGAGACGTTTGCCAGAGGCTTCTGAGACGCAAGTTAACAATGCAGACCTGGAGGGTATCTCCAGGTCCAGTAGAGTGGTAACCTGGGAACCTCCTGTCTCAGAATCCTGCTACCTTCACCCTGCCATAAGAATGCAGCTAGTTGACAGCTGGCTTCAAGGCCTGCTTCCCTGTGAGAGCTAAGGACAGGGCACAACCCTCCCGCATCCTGCTTGACTGTAGAAGGAGCTGCTAACGTCCTCATGTTAGTGGCAGGGAAAGGTTGTGAGAAAAGCATGTGGAATCGTTGTGCCTGAACCCACGTGTATCTGAGTTGAATACAGCGATTTCCAAAGTCCTTCTTCATCAGAGTGTAGCTAGGTTCCCACTCGCATGTCCGAGTGGGTAGCAGACATCTGCCTCCCATGTATACACACTTCTGAGAGTTGAGCTTATGGCCTGTAAGCCTACCTCCTGCCTGCAGCTACCTTTCGCTTCCAAAAGGCCTAGGCTCGCTGCTTCACCGAAGTGTTGGGAGAGGTAACTGGAATCTCCCGGCACACAAGACTAGTGCCACCAAGCTCAATCCAGCGATTTCCCAGTAATTCCTGGGGTAGACTGGTGCTACATACTAAGTTCCATATGTGAGAAGGTAGCTGAACGCCTTGTCCAAAATCATCTTACTGCTGAGAGTTGAGCTCACCCTCAGTCCCTCACAGTTCCACACTGCCTGCAGGGTGAGTTTCCCACGTCTTCACCAGAGACTTTTGCCAGAGGCTTCTGAGACGCAAGTTAACAATGCACACCTGGACGGTATCTCCAGGTGCAGTAGAGTGGTAATCTGGGAACCTCCTTACTCAGAATACTGCTACCTTCACACTGTCATAAGAATGCAGCTAGTTGAGAGCTGGCTTCTAGGCAAGCTTCCCTGTGAGAGCTGAGGACAGGGCAGAACCCTCCCGCATCCTGCCTGACTCTAGACGTACCTGCTAACCTCCTTATGTTAGTGGCTGGGATGGGTTGCGGGAAAAGCATGTGTAAGCATTGGGCCTGAACTCCCGTGTATCTGAGTTGAATACAGCGATTTCCAACATCCTTCTTCCATAGGAGTGTAGCTAGGTTCCAACTCCCATGTCCGAGTGGGTAGCAGACATCTGCCTCCCATGCATACACACTTCTGAGAGTTGAGCTTATGGCCTGTAACCCTACATCCTGCCTGCCGCTACCTTTCGCTTCCAAAAGGCCTAGGCTCGCTGCTTGACGCAAGTGTTGGGAGAGGTAACTGGAATCTCCCGGCACACAAGACGAGTGCCTCCAAGCTCAATCAAGCGATTTCCTAGTAATTCCTGGGGTAGACTGGTGCTACATACTAAGTTCCATATGTGAGTATGTAGTTGAACGCCTTGTCCAAAAACATCTTACTTCTGAGAGTTGAGCTCACCCTCAGTCCCTCACAGTTCCACACTGCCTGCAGAGTGAGTTTCGCACGTCTTCACCAGAGACGTTTGCCAGAGGCTTCTGAGACGCAAGTTAACAATGCAGACCTGGAGGGTATCTCCAGGTGCAGTAGAGTGGTAATCTGGGAACCTCCTTACTCAGAATACTGCTACCTTCACACTGTCATAAGAATGCAGCTAGTTGACAGCTGGCTTCAAGGCATGCTTCCCTGTGAGAGCTAAGGACAGGGCACAACCCTCCCGCATCCTGCTTGACTGTAGAAGGAGCTGCTAACGTCCTCATGTTAGTGGCAGGGAAAGGTTGTGAGAAAAGCATGTGGAATCGTTGTGCCTGAACTCACGTGTATCTGAGTTGAATACAGCGATTTCCAAAGTCCTTCTTCATCAGAGTGTAGCTAGGTTCCCACTCGCATGTCCGAGTGGGTAGCAGACATCTGCCCCCCCTGCATACCCACTTCTGAGAGTTGAGCTTATGGCCTGTAACCCTACCTCCTGCCTGCAGCTACCTTTCGCTTCCAAAAGGCCTAGGCTCGCTGCTTCACCGAAGTGTTGGGAGAGGTAACTGGAATCTCCCGGCACACAAGACTAGTGCCTCCAAGCTCAATCCAGCGATTTCCCAGTAATTCCTGGGGTAGACTGGTGCTACATACTAAGTTCCATATGTGAGAAGGTAGCTGAACGCCTTGTCCAAAATCATCTTACTGCTGAGAGTTGAGCTCACCCTCAGTCCCTCACAGTTCCACACTGCCTGCAGAGTAGGTTTCCCATGTCTTCACCAGAGACTTTTGCCAGAGGCTTCTGAGACGCAAGTTAACAATGCAGACCTGGAGGGTATCTCCAGGTGCAGTAGAGTGGTAATCTGGGAACCTCCTTACTCAGAATACTGCTACCTTCACACTGTCATAAGAATGCAGCTAGTTGAGAGCTGGCTTCCTGGCATGCATTCCTGTGAGAGCTGAGGACAGGGCAGAACCCTCCCGCACCCTGCCTGACTGTAGACGTACCTGCTAACCTCCTTATGTTAGTGGCTGGGATAGGTTGTGGGAAAAGCATGTGTAAGCATTGGGCCTGAACTCCCGTGTATCTGAGTTGAATACAGCGATTTCCAACATCCTTCTTCAATAGGAGTGTAGCTAGGTTCCAACTCCCATGTCCGAGTGGGTAGCAGACATCTGCCTCCCATGCATACACACTTCTGAGAGTTGAGCTTATGGCCTGTACCCTACATCCTGCCTGCCGCTACCTTTCGCTTCCAAAAGGCCTAGGCTCGCTGCTTGACGCAAGTGTTGGGAGAGGTACCTGGAATCTCCCGGCACACAAGACTAGTGCCTCCAAGCTCAATGCAGCGATTTCCCAGTAATTCCTGGGGTAGACTGGTGCTACATACTAAGTTCCATATGTGAGAAGGTAGCTGAACGCCTTGTCCAAAATCATCTTACTGCTGAGAGTTGAGCTCACCCTCAGTCCCTCACAGTTCCACACTGCCTGCAGAGTGAGTTTCGCACGTCTTCACCAGAGACGTTTGCCAGAGGCTTCTCAGACGCAAGTTAACAATGCAGACCTGGAGGGTATCTCCAGGTGCAGTAGAGTGGTAATCTGGGAACCTCCTGTCTCAGAATACTGCTACCTTCACCCTGCCATAAGAATGCAGCTAGTTGAGAGCTGGCTTCAAGGCATGCTTCCCTGTGAGAGCTAAGGACAGGGCACAACCCTCCCGCATCCTGCTTGACTGTAGAAGGAGCTGCTAACGTCCTCATGTTAGTGGCAGGGAAAGGTTGTGAGAAAAGCATGTGGAATCGTTGTGCCTGAACCCACGTGTATCTGAGTTGAATACAGCGATTTCCAAAGTCCTTCTTCATCAGAGTGTAGCTAGGTTCCCACTCGCATGTCCGAGTGGGTAGCAGACATCTGCCTCCCATGTATACACACTTCTGAGAGTTGAGCTTATGGCCTGTAAGCCTACCTCCTGCCTGCAGCTACCTTTCGCTTCCAAAAGGCCTAGGCTCGCTGCTTCACCGAAGTGTTGGGAGAGGTAACTGGAATCTCCCGGCACACAAGACTAGTGCCACCAAGCTCAATCCAGCGATTTCCCAGTAATTCCTGGGGTAGACTGGTGCTACATACTAAGTTCCATATGTGAGAAGGTAGCTGAACGCCTTGTCCAAAATCATCTTACTGCTGAGAGTTGAGCTCACCCTCAGTCCCTCACAGTTCCACACTGCCTGCAGGGTGAGTTTCCCACGTCTTCACCAGAGACTTTTGCCAGAGGCTTCTGAGACGCAAGTTAACAATGCACACCTGGACGGTATCTCCAGGTGCAGTAGAGTGGTAATCTGGGAACCTCCTTACTCAGAATACTGCTACCTTCACACTGTCATAAGAATGCAGCTAGTTGAGAGCTGGCTTCTAGGCAAGCTTCCCTGTGAGAGCTGAGGACAGGGCAGAACCCGCCCGCATCCTGCCTGACTGTAGACGTACCTGCTAACCTCCTTATGTTAGTGGCTGGGATGGGTTGTGGGAAAAGCATGTGTAAGCATTGGGCCTGAACTCCCGTGTATCTGAGTTTAATACAGCGATTTCCAACATCCTTCTTCCATAGGAGTGTAGCTAGGTTCCAACTCCCATGTCCGAGTGGGTAGCAGACATCTGCCTCCCATGCATACACACTTCTGAGAGTTGAACTTATGGCCTGTAACCCTACTTCCTGCCTGCCGCTACCTTTCGCTTCCAAAAGGCCTAGGCTCGCTGCTTGACGCAAGTGTTGGGAGAGGTAACTGGAATCTCCCGGCACACAAGACGAGTGCCTCCAAGCTCAATCAAGCGATTTCCTAGTAATTCCTGGGGTAGACTGGTGCTACATACTAAGTTCCATACGTGAGTATGTAGTTGAACGCCTTGTCCAAAAACATCTTACTTCTGAGAGTTGAGCTCACCCTCAGTCCCTCACAGTTCCACACTGCCTGCAGAGTGAGTTTCGCACGTCTTCACCAGAGACGTTTGCCAGAGGCTTCTGAGACGCAAGTTAACAATGCAGACCTGGAGGGTATCTCCAGGTCCAGTAGAGTGGTAACCTGGGAACCTCCTGTCTCAGAATCCTGCTACCTTCACCCTGCCATAAGAATGCAGCCTGTTGACAGCTGGCTTCAAGGCCTGCTTCCCTGTGAGAGCTAAGGACAGGGCACAACCCTCCCGCATCCTGCTTGACTGTAGAAGGAGCTGCTAACGTCCTCATGTTAGTGGCAGGGAAAGGTTGTGAGAAAAGCATGTGGAATCGTTGTGCCTGAACCCACGTGTATCTGAGTTGAATACAGCGATTTCCAAAGTCCTTCTTCATCAGAGTGTAGCTAGGTTCCCACTCGCATGTCCGAGTGGGTAGCAGACATCTGCCTCCCATGTATACACACTTCTGAGAGTTGAGCTTATGGCCTGTAAGCCTACCTCCTGCCTGCAGCTACCTTTCGCTTCCAAAAGGCCTAGGCTCGCTGCTTCACCGAAGTGTTGGGAGAGGTAACTGGAATCTCCCGGCACACAAGACTAGTGCCACCAAGCTCAATCCAGCGATTTCCCAGTAATTCCTGGGGTAGACTGGTGCTACATACTAAGTTCCATATGTGAGAAGGTAGCTGAACGCCTTGTCCAAAATCATCTTACTGCTGAGAGTTGAGCTCACCCTCAGTCCCTCACAGTTCCACACTGCCTGCAGGGTGGGTTTCCCACGTCTTCACCAGAGACTTTTGCCAGAGGCTTCTGAGACGCAAGTTAACAATGCACACCTGGACGGTATCTCCAGGTGCAGTAGAGTGGTAATCTGGGAACCTCCTTACTCAGAATACTGCTACCTTCACACTGTCATAAGAATGCAGCTAGTTGAGAGCTGGCTTCTAGGCAAGCTTCCCTGTGAGAGCTGAGGACAGGGCAGAACCCTCCCGCATCCTGCCTGACTCTAGACGTACCTGCTAACCTCCTTATGTTAGTGGCTGGGATGGGTTGCTGGAAAAGCATGTGTAAGCATTGGGCCTGAACTCCCGTGTATCTGAGTTGAATACAGCGATTTCCAACATCCTTCTTCCATAGGAGTGTAGCTAGGTTCCAACTCCCATGTCCGAGTGGGTAGCAGACATCTGCCTCCCATGCATACACACTTCTGAGAGTTGAGCTTATGGCCTGTAACCCTACATCCTGCCTGCCGCTACCTTTCGCTTCCAAAAGGCCTAGGCTCGCTGCTTGACGCAAGTGTTGGGAGAGGTAACTGGAATCTCCCGGCACACAAGACGAGTGCCTCCAAGCTCAATCAAGCGATTTCCTAGTAATTCCTGGGGTAGACTGGTGCTACATACTAAGTTCCATACGTGAGTATGTAGTTGAACGCCTTGTCCAAAAACATCTTACTTCTGAGAGTTGAGCTCACCCTCAGTCCCTCACAGTTCTACACTGCCTGCAGAGTTTGTTTCGCACGTCTTCACCAGAGACGTTTGCCAGAGGCTTCTGAGACGCAAGTTAACAATGCAGACCTGGAGGGTATCTCCAGGTCCAGTAGAGTGGTAACCTGGGAACCTCCTGTCTCAGAATCCTGCTACCTTCACCCTGCCATAAGAATGCAGCTAGTTGACAGCTGGCTTCAAGGCCTGCTTCCCTGTGAGAGCTAAGGACAGGGCACAACACTCCCGCATCCTGCTTGACTGTAGAAGGAGCTGCTAACGTCCTCATGTTAGTGGCAGGGAAACGCTGTGAGAAAAGCATGTGGAATCGTTGTGCCTGAACCCACGTGTATCTGAGTTGAATACAGCGATTTCCAAAGTCCTTCTTCATCAGAGTGTAGCTAGGTTCCCACTCGCATGTCCGAGTGGGTAGCAGACATCTGCCTCCCATGTATACACACTTCTGAGAGTTGAGCTTATGGCCTGTAAGCCTACCTCCTGCCTGCAGCTAAATTTCGCTTCCAAAAGGCCTAGGCTCGCTGCTTCACCGAAGTGTTGGGAGAGGTAACTGGAATCTCCCGGCACACAAGACTAGTGCCACCAAGCTCAATCCAGCGATTTCCCAGTAATTCCTGGGGTAGACTGGTGCTACATACTAAGTTCCATATGTGAGAAGGTAGCTGAACGCCTTGTCCAAAATCATCTTACTGCTGAGAGTTGAGCTCACCCTCAGTCCCTCACAGTTCCACACTGCCTGCAGAGTGAGTTTCCCACGTCTTCAGCAGAGACTTTTGCCAGAGGCTTCTGAAACGCAAGTTAACAATGCATACCTGGAGGGTATCTCCAGGTGCAGTAGAGTGGTAATCTTGGAACCTCCTTACTCAGAATACTGCTGTCTTCACACTGTCATAAGAATGCAGCTAGTTGAGAGCTGGCTTCTAGGCATGCTTCCCTGTGAGAGCTGAGGACAGGGCAGAACCCTCTCGCACCCTGCCTGACTGTAGACGTACCTGCTAACCTCCTTATGTTAGTGGTGGGATAGGTTGTGGGAAAAGCATGTGTAAGCATTGGGCCTGAACTCCCGTGTATCTGAGTTGAATACAGCGATTTCCAACATCCTTCTTCCATAGGAGTGTAGCTAGGTTCCAACTCCCATGTCCGAGTGGGTAGCAGACATCTGCCTCCTATGCATACACACTTCTGAGAGTTGAGCTTATGGCCTGTAACCCTACATCCTGCCTGCCGCTACCTTTCGCTTCCAAAAGGCCTAGGCTCGCTGCTTGACGCAAGTGTTGGGAGAGGTAACTGGAATCTCCCGGCACACAAGACGAGTGCCTCCAAGCTCAATCAAGCGATTTCCTAGTAATTCCTGGGGTGGACTGGTGCTACATACTAAGTTCCATACGTGAGTATGTAGTTGAACGCCTTGTCCAAAAACATCTTACTTCTGAGAGTTGAGCTCACCCTCAGTCCCTCACAGTTCCACACTGCCTGCAGAGTGAGTTTCGCACGTCTTCACCAGAGACGTTTGCCAGAGGCTTCTGAGACGCAAGTTAACAATGCAGACCTGGAGGGTATCTCCAGGTCCAGTAGAGTGGTAACCTGGGAACCTCCTGTCTCAGAATCCTGCTACCTTCACCCTGCCATAAGAATGCAGCTAGTTGACAGCTGGCTTCAAGGCCTGCTTCCCTGTGAGAGCTAAGGACAGGGCACAACCCTCCCGCATCCTGCTTGACTGTAGAAGGAGCTGCTAACGTCCTCATGTTAGTGGCAGGGAAAGGTTGTGAGAAAAGCATGTGGAATCGTTGTGCCTGAACCCACGTGTATCTGAGTTGAATACAGCGATTTCCAAAGTCCTTCTTCATCAGAGTGTAGCTAGGTTCCCACTCGCATGTCCGAGTGGGTAGCAGACATCTGCCTCCCATGTATACACACTTCTGAGAGTTGAGCTTATGGCCTGTAAGCCTACCTCCTGCCTGCAGCTACCTTTCGCTTCCAAAAGGCCTAGGCTCGCTGCTTCACCGAAGTGTTGGGAGAGGTAACTGGAATCTCCCGGCACACAAGACTAGTGCCACCAAGCTCAATCCAGCGATTTCCCAGTAATTCCTGGGGTAGACTGGTGCTACATACTAAGTTCCATATGTGAGAAGGTAGCTGAACGCCTTGTCCAAAATCATCTTACTGCTGAGAGTTGAGCTCACCCTCAGTCCCTCACAGTTCCACACTGCCTGCAGGGTGAGTTTCCCACGTCTTCACCAGAGACTTTTGCCAGAGGCTTCTGAGACGCAAGTTAACAATGCACACCTGGACGGTATCTCCAGGTGCAGTAGAGTGGTAATCTGGGAACCTCCTTACTCAGAATACTGCTACCTTCACACTGTCATAAGAATGCAGCTAGTTGAGAGCTGGCTTCTAGGCAAGCTTCCCTGTGAGAGCTGAGGACAGGGCAGAACCCTCCCGCATCCTGCCTGACTCTAGACGTACCTGCTAACCTCCTTATGTTAGTGGCTGGGATGGGTTGCGGGAAAAGCATGTGTAAGCATTGGGCCTGAACTCCCGTGTATCTGAGTTGAATACAGCGATTTCCAACATCCTTCTTCCATAGGAGTGTAGCTAGGTTCCAACTCCCATGTCCGAGTGGGTAGCAGACATCTGCCTCCCATGCATACACACTTCTGAGAGTTGAGCTTATGGCCTGTAACCCTACATCCTGCCTGCCGCTACCTTTCGCTTCCAAAAGGCCTAGGCTCGCTGCTTGACGCAAGTGTTGGGAGAGGTAACTGGAATCTCCCGGCACACAAGACGAGTGCCTCCAAGCTCAATCAAGCGATTTCCTAGTAATTCCTGGGGTAGACTGGTGCTACATACTAAGTTCCATATGTGAGTATGTAGTTGAACGCCTTGTCCAAAAACATCTTACTTCTGAGAGTTGAGCTCACCCTCAGTCCCTCACAGTTCCACACTGCCTGCAGAGTGAGTTTCGCACGTCTTCACCAGAGACGTTTGCCAGAGGCTTCTGAGACGCAAGTTAACAATGCAGACCTGGAGGGTATCTCCAGGTGCAGTAGAGTGGTAATCTGGGAACCTCCTTACTCAGAATACTGCTACCTTCACACTGTCATAAGAATGCAGCTAGTTGACAGCTGGCTTCAAGGCATGCTTCCCTGTGAGAGCTAAGGACAGGGCACAACCCTCCCGCATCCTGCTTGACTGTAGAAGGAGCTGCTAACGTCCTCATGTTAGTGGCAGGGAAAGGTTGTGAGAAAAGCATGTGGAATCGTTGTGCCTGAACTCACGTGTATCTGAGTTGAATACAGCGATTTCCAAAGTCCTTCTTCATCAGAGTGTAGCTAGGTTCCCACTCGCATGTCCGAGTGGGTAGCAGACATCTGCCCCCCCTGCATACCCACTTCTGAGAGTTGAGCTTATGGCCTGTAACCCTACCTCCTGCCTGCAGCTACCTTTCGCTTCCAAAAGGCCTAGGCTCGCTGCTTCACCGAAGTGTTGGGAGAGGTAACTGGAATCTCCCGGCACACAAGACTAGTGCCTCCAAGCTCAATCCAGCGATTTCCCAGTAATTCCTGGGGTAGACTGGTGCTACATACTAAGTTCCATATGTGAGAAGGTAGCTGAACGCCTTGTCCAAAATCATCTTACTGCTGAGAGTTGAGCTCACCCTCAGTCCCTCACAGTTCCACACTGCCTGCAGAGTAGGTTTCCCATGTCTTCACCAGAGACTTTTGCCAGAGGCTTCTGAGACGCAAGTTAACAATGCAGACCTGGAGGGTATCTCCAGGTGCAGTAGAGTGGTAATCTGGGAACCTCCTTACTCAGAATACTGCTACCTTCACACTGTCATAAGAATGCAGCTAGTTGAGAGCTGGCTTCCTGGCATGCATTCCTGTGAGAGCTGAGGACAGGGCAGAACCCTCCCGCACCCTGCCTGACTGTAGACGTACCTGCTAACCTCCTTATGTTAGTGGCTGGGATAGGTTGTGGGAAAAGCATGTGTAAGCATTGGGCCTGAACTCCCGTGTATCTGAGTTGAATACAGCGATTTCCAACATCCTTCTTCAATAGGAGTGTAGCTAGGTTCCAACTCCCATGTCCGAGTGGGTAGCAGACATCTGCCTCCCATGCATACACACTTCTGAGAGTTGAGCTTATGGCCTGTACCCTACATCCTGCCTGCCGCTACCTTTCGCTTCCAAAAGGCCTAGGCTCGCTGCTTGACGCAAGTGTTGGGAGAGGTACCTGGAATCTCCCGGCACACAAGACTAGTGCCTCCAAGCTCAATGCAGCGATTTCCCAGTAATTCCTGGGGTAGACTGGTGCTACATACTAAGTTCCATATGTGAGAAGGTAGCTGAACGCCTTGTCCAAAATCATCTTACTGCTGAGAGTTGAGCTCACCCTCAGTCCCTCACAGTTCCACACTGCCTGCAGAGTGAGTTTCGCACGTCTTCACCAGAGACGTTTGCCAGAGGCTTCTCAGACGCAAGTTAACAATGCAGACCTGGAGGGTATCTCCAGGTGCAGTAGAGTGGTAATCTGGGAACCTCCTGTCTCAGAATACTGCTACCTTCACCCTGCCATAAGAATGCAGCTAGTTGAGAGCTGCCTTCAAGGCATGCTTCCCTGTGAGAGCTAAGGACAGGGCACAACCCTCCCGCATCCTGCTTGACTGTAGAAGGAGCTGCTAACGTCCTCATGTTAGTGGCAGGGAAAGGTTGTGAGAAAAGCATGTGGAATCGTTGTGCCTGAACCCACGTGTATCTGAGGTGAATACAGCGATTTCCAAAGTCCTTCTTCATCAGAGTGTAGCTAGGTTCCCACTCGCATGTCCGAGTGGGTAGCAGACATCTGCCCCCCCTGCATACCCACTTCTGAGAGTTGAGCTTATGGCCTGTAACCCTACCTCCTGACTGCAGCTACCTTTCGCTTCCAAAAGGCCTAGGCTCGCTGCTTCACCGAAGTGTTGGGAGAGGTAACTGGAATCTCCCGGCACACAAGACTAGTGCCTCCAAGCTCAATCCAGCGATTTCCCAGTAATTCCTGGGGTAGACTGGTGCTACATACTAAGTTCCATATGTGAGAAGGTAGCTGAACGCCTTGTCCAAAATCATCTTACTGCTGAGAGTTGAGCTCACCCTCAGTCCCTCACAGTTCCACACTGCCTGCAGAGTAGGTTTCCCACGTCTTCACCAGAGACTTTTGCCAGAGGCTTCTGAGACGCAAGTTAACAATGCAGACCTGGAGGGTATCTCCAGGTGCAGTAGAGTGGTAATCTGGGAACCTCCTTACTCAGAATACTGCTACCTTCACACTGTCATAAGAATGCAGCTAGTTGAGAGCTGGCTTCTAGGCATGCTTCCCTGTGAGAGCTGAGGACAGGGCAGAACCCTCCCGCACCCTGCCTGACTGTAGACGTACCTGCTAACCTCCTTATGTTAGTGGCTGGGATAGGTTGTGGGAAAAGCATGTGTAAGCATTGGGCCTGAACTCCCGTGTATCTGAGTTGAATACAGCGATTTCCAACATCCTTCTTCAATAGGAGTGTAGCTATGTTCCCACTCGCATGTCCGAGTGGGTAGCAGACATCTGCCTCCCATGCATACACACTTCTGAGAGTTGACCTTATGGCCTGTAACCCTACATCCTGCCTGCTGCTACCTTTCGCTTCCAAAAGGCCTAGGCTCGCTGCTTGACGCAAGTGTTGGGAGAGGTAACTGGAATCTCCCGGCACACAAGCCGAGTGCCTCCAAGCTCAATCAAGCGATTTCCTAGTAATTCCTGGGGTAGACTGGTGCTAGGTACTAAGTTCCATACGTCAGTAGGTAGTTGAACGCCTTGTCCAAAAACATCTTACTTCTGAGAGTTGAGCTCACCCTCAGTCCCTCACAGTTCCACACTGTCTGCAGAGTGAGTTTCGCACGTCTTCACCAGAGACGTTTGCCAGAGGCTTCTGAGACGCAAGTTAACAATGCAGACCTGGAGGGTATCTCCAGGTGCAGTAGAGTGGTAACCTGGGAACCTCCTGTCTCAGAATCCTGCTACCTTCACCCTGCCATAAGAATGCAGCTAGTTGACAGCTGGCTTCAAGGCCTGCTTCCCTGTGAGAGCTAAGGACAGGGCACAACCCTCCCGCATCCTGCTTGACTGTAGAAGGAGCTGCTAACGTCCTCATGTTAGTGGCAGGGAAACGTTGTGAGAAAAGCCATGTGGAATCGTTGTGCCTGAACCCACGTGTATCTGAGTTGAATACAGCGATTTCCAAAGTCCTTCTTCATCAGAGTGTAGCTAGGTTCCCACTCGCATGTCCGAGTGGGTAGCAGACATCTGCCTCCCATGTATACACACTTCTGAGAGTTGAGCTTATGGCCTGTAAGCCTACCTCCTGCCTGCAGCTACCTTTCGCTTCCAAAAGGCCTAGGCTCGCTGCTTCACCGAAGTGTTGGGAGAGGTAACTGGAATCTCCCGGCACACAAGACTAGTGCCACCAAGCTCAATCCAGCGATTTCCCAGTAATTCCTGGGTAGACTGGTGCTACATACTAAGTTCCATATGTGAGAAGGTAGCTGAACGCCTTGTCCAAAATCATCTTACTGCTGAGAGTTGAGCTCACCCTCAGTCCCTCACAGTTCCACACTGCCTGCAGGGTGAGTTTCCCACGTCTTCACCAGAGACTTTTGCCAGAGGCTTCTGAGACGCAAGTTAACAATGCACACCTGGACGGTATCTCCAGGTGCAGTAGAGTGGTAATCTGGGAACCTCCTTACTCAGAATACTGCTACCTTCACACTGTCATAAGAATGCAGCTAGTTGAGAGCTGGCTTCTAGGCAAGCTTCCCTGTGAGAGCTGAGGACAGGGCAGAACCCGCCCGCATCCTGCCTGACTGTAGACGTACCTGCTAACCTCCTTATGTTAGTGGCTGGGATGGGTTGTGGGAAAAGCATGTGTAAGCATTGGGCCTGAACTCCCGTGTATCTGAGTTTAATACAGCGATTTCCAACATCCTTCTTCCATAGGAGTGTAGCTAGGTTCCAACTCCCATGTCCGAGTGGGTAGCAGACATCTGCCTCCCATGCATACACACTTCTGAGAGTTGAACTTATGGCCTGTAACCCTACTTCCTGCCTGCCGCTACCTTTCGCTTCCAAAAGGCCTAGGCTCGCTGCTTGACGCAAGTGTTGGGAGAGGTAACTGGAATCTCCCGGCACACAAGACGAGTGCCTCCAAGCTCAATCAAGCGATTTCCTAGTAATTCCTGGGGTAGACTGGTGCTACATACTAAGTTCCATACGTGAGTATGTAGTTGAACGCCTTGTCCAAAAACATCTTACTTCTGAGAGTTGAGCTCACCCTCAGTCCCTCACAGTTCCACACTGCCTGCAGAGTGAGTTTCGCACGTCTTCACCAGAGACGTTTGCCAGAGGCTTCTGAGACGCAAGTTAACAATGCAGACCTGGAGGGTATCTCCAGGTCCAGTAGAGTGGTAACCTGGGAACCTCCTGTCTCAGAATCCTGCTACCTTCACCCTGCCATAAGAATGCAGCCTGTTGACAGCTGGCTTCAAGGCCTGCTTCCCTGTGAGAGCTAAGGACAGGGCACAACCCTCCCGCATCCTGCTTGACTGTAGAAGGAGCTGCTAACGTCCTCATGTTAGTGGCAGGGAAAGGTTGTGAGAAAAGCATGTGGAATCGTTGTGCCTGAACCCACGTGTATCTGAGTTGAATACAGCGATTTCCAAAGTCCTTCTTCATCAGAGTGTAGCTAGGTTCCCACTCGCATGTCCGAGTGGGTAGCAGACATCTGCCTCCCATGTATACACACTTCTGAGAGTTGAGCTTATGGCCTGTAAGCCTACCTCCTGCCTGCAGCTACCTTTCGCTTCCAAAAGGCCTAGGCTCGCTGCTTCACCGAAGTGTTGGGAGAGGTAACTGGAATCTCCCGGCACACAAGACTAGTGCCACCAAGCTCAATCCAGCGATTTCCCAGTAATTCCTGGGGTAGACTGGTGCTACATACTAAGTTCCATATGTGAGAAGGTAGCTGAACGCCTTGTCCAAAATCATCTTACTGCTGAGAGTTGAGCTCACCCTCAGTCCCTCACAGTTCCACACTGCCTGCAGGGTGGGTTTCCCACGTCTTCACCAGAGACTTTTGCCAGAGGCTTCTGAGACGCAAGTTAACAATGCACACCTGGACGGTATCTCCAGGTGCAGTAGAGTGGTAATCTGGGAACCTCCTTACTCAGAATACTGCTACCTTCACACAGTCATAAGAATGCAGCTAGTTGAGAGCTGGCTTCTAGGCAAGCTTCCCTGTGAGAGCTGAGGACAGGGCAGAACCCTCCCGCATCCTGCCTGACTCTAGACGTACCTGCTAACCTCCTTATGTTAGTGGCTGGGATGGGTTGCTGGAAAAGCATGTGTAAGCATTGGGCCTGAACTCCCGTGTATCTGAGTTGAATACAGCGATTTCCAACATCCTTCTTCCATAGGAGTGTAGCTAGGTTCCAACTCCCATGTCCGAGTGGGTAGCAGACATCTGCCTCCCATGCATACACACTTCTGAGAGTTGAGCTTATGGCCTGTAACCCTACATCCTGCCTGCCGCTACCTTTCGCTTCCAAAAGGCCTAGGCTCGCTGCTTGACGCAAGTGTTGGGAGAGGTAACTGGAATCTCCCGGCACACAAGACGAGTGCCTCCAAGCTCAATCAAGCGATTTCCTAGTAATTCCTGGGGTAGACTGGTGCTACATACTAAGTTCCATACGTGAGTATGTAGTTGAACGCCTTGTCCAAAAACATCTTACTTCTGAGAGTTGAGCTCACCCTCAGTCCCTCACAGTTCCACACTGCCTGCAGAGTGAGTTTCGCACGTCTTCACCAGAGACGTTTGCCAGAGGCTTCTGAGACGCAAGTTAACAATGCAGACCTGGAGGGTATCTCCAGGTCCAGTAGAGTGGTAACCTGGGAACCTCCTGTCTCAGAATCCTGCTACCTTCACCCTGCCATAAGAATGCAGCTAGTTGACAGCTGGCTTCAAGGCCTGCTTCCCTGTGAGAGCTAAGGACAGGGCACAACCCTCCCGCATCCTGCTTGACTGTAGAAGGAGCTGCTAACGTCCTCATGTTAGTGGCAGGGAAACGTTGTGAGAAAAGCATGTGGAATCGTTGTGCCTGAACCCACGTGTATCTGAGTTGAATACAGCGATTTCCAAAGTCCTTCTTCATCAGAGTGTAGCTAGGTTCCCACTCGCATGTCCGAGTGGGTAGCAGACATCTGCCTCCCATGTATACACACTTCTGAGAGTTGAGCTTATGGCCTGTAAGCCTACCTCCTGCCTGCAGCTACCTTTCGCTTCCAAAAGGCCTAGGCTCGCTGCTTCACCGAAGTGTTGGGAGAGGTAACTGGAATCTCCCGGCACACAAGACTAGTGCCACCAAGCTCAATGCAGCGATTTCCCAGTAATTCCTGGGGTAGACTGGTGCTACATACTAAGTTCCATATGTGAGAAGGTAGCTGAACGCCTTGTCCAAAATCATCTTACTGCTGAGAGTTGAGCTCACCCTCAGTCCCTCACAGTTCCACACTGCCTGCAGAGTGAGTTTCCCACGTCTTCACCAGAGACTTTTGCCAGAGGCTTCTGAGACGCAAGTTAACAATGCACACCTGGACGGTATCTCCAGGTGCAGTAGAGTGGTAATCTGGGAACCTCCTTACTCAGAATACTGCTACCTTCACACTGTCATAAGAATGCAGCTAGTTGAGAGCTGGCTTCTAGGCAAGCTTCCCTGTGAGAGCTGAGGACAGGGCAGAACCCGCCCGCATCCTGCCTGACTGTAGACGTACCTGCTAACCTCCTTATGTTAGTGGCTGGGATGGGTTGTGGGAAAAGCATGTGTAAGCATTGGGCCTGAACTCCCGTGTATCTGAGTTGAATACAGCAATTTCCAACATCCTTCTTCCATAGGAGTGTAGCTAGGTTCCAACTCCCATGTCCGAGTGGGTAGCAGACATCTGCCTCCCATGCATACACACTTCTGAGAGTTGAACTTATGGCCTGTAACCCTACATCCTGCCTGCCGCTACCTTTCGCTTCCAAAAGGCCTAGGCTCGCTGCTTGACGCAAGTGTTTGGAGAGGTAACTGGAATCTCCCGGCACACAAGACGAGTGCCTCCAAGCTCAATCAAGCGATTTCCTAGTAATTCCTGGGGTGGACTGGTGCTACATACTAAGTTCCATACGTGAGTATGTAGTTGAACGCCTTGTCCAAAAACATCTTACTTCTGAGAGTTGAGCTCACCCTCAGTCCCTCACAGTTCCACACTGCCTGCAGAGTGAGTTTCGCACGTCTTCACCAGAGACGTTTGCCAGAGGCTTCTGAGACGCAAGTTAACAATGCAGACCTGGAGGGTATCTCCAGGTCCAGTAGAGTGGTAACCTGGGAACCTCCTGTCTCAGAATCCTGCTACCTTCACCCTGCCATAAGAATGCAGCTAGTTGACAGCTGGCTTCAAGGCCTGCTTCCCTGTGAGAGCTAAGGACAGGGCACAACCCTCCCGCATCCTGCTTGACTGTAGAAGGAGCTGCTAACGTCCTCATGTTAGTGGCAGGGAAACGTTGTGAGAAAAGCATGTGGAATCGTTGTGCCTGAACCCACGTGTATCTGAGTTGAATACAGAGATTTCCAAAGTCCTTCTTCATCAGAGTGTAGCTAGGTTCCCACTCGCATGTCTGAGTGGGTAGCAGACATCTGCCTCCCATGTATACACACTTCTGAGAGTTGTGCTTATGGCCTGTAAGCCTACCTCCTGCCTGCAGCTACCTTTCGCTTCCAAAAGGCCTAGGCTCGCTGCTTCACCGAAGTGTTGGGAGAGGTAACTGGAATCTCCCGGCACAGAAGACTAGTGCCACCAAGCTCAATCCAGCGATTTCCCAGTAATTCCTGGGGTAGACTGGTGCTACATACTAAGTTCCATATGTGAGAAGGTAGCTGAACGCCTTGTCCAAAATCATCTTACTGCTGAGAGTTGAGCTCACCCTCAGTCCCTCACAGTTCCACACTGCCTGCAGAGTGAGTTTCCCACGTCTTCACCAGAGACTTTTGCCAGAGGCTTCTGAGACGCAAGTTAACAATGCACACCTGGACGGTATCTCCAGGTGCAGTAGAGTGGTAATCTGGGAACCTCCTTACTCAGAATACTGCTACCTTCACACTGTCATAACAATGCAGCTAGTTGAGAGCTGGCTTCTAGGCATGCTTCCCTGTGAGAGCTGAGGACAGGGCAGAACCCTCCCGCATCCTGCCTGACTGTAGACGTACCTGCTAACCTCCTTATGTTAGTGGCTGGGATGGGTTGTGGGAAAAGCATGTGTAAGCAAAGGGCCTGAACTCCCGTGTATCTGAGTTGAATACAGCGATTTCCAACATCCTTCTTCCATAGGAGTGTAGCTAGGTTCCAACTCCCATGTCCGAGTGGGTAGCAGACATCTGCCTCCTATGCATACACACTTCTGAGAGTTGAGCTTATGGCCTGTAACCCTACATCCTGCCTGCCGCTACCTTTCGCTTCCAAAAGGCCTAGGCTCGCTGCTTGACGCAAGTGTTGGGAGAGGTAACTGGAATCTCCCGGCACACAAGACGAGTGCCTCCAAGCTCAATCAAGCGATTTCCTAGTAATTCCTGGGGTAGACTGGTGCTACATACTAAGTTCCATACGTGAGTATGTAGTTGAACGCCTTGTCCAAAAACATCTTACTTCTGAGAGTTGAGCTCACCCTCAGTCCCTCACAGTTCTACACTGCCTGCAGAGTGAGTTTCGCACGTCTTCACCAGAGACGTTTGCCAGAGGCTTCTGAGACGCAAGTTAACAATGCAGACCTGGAGGGTATCTCCAGGTCCAGTAGAGTGGTAACCTGGGAACCTCCTGTCTCAGAATCCTGCTACCTTCACCCTGCCATAAGAATGCAGCTAGTTGACAGCTGGCTTCAAGGCCTGCTTCCCTGTGAGAGCTAAGGACAGGGCACAACCCTCCCGCATCCTGCTTGACTGTAGAAGGAGCTGCTAACGTCCTCATGTTAGTGGCAGGGAAAGGTTGTGAGAAAAGCATGTGGAATCGTTGTGCCTGAACCCACGTGTATCTGAGTTGAATACAGCGATTTCCAAAGTCCATCTTCATCAGAGTGTAGCTAGGTTCCCACTCGCATGTCCGAGTGGGTAGCAGACATCTGCCTCCCATGTATACACAGTTCTGAGAGTTGAGCTTATGGCCTGTAAGCCTACCTCCTGCCTGCAGCTAAATTTCGCTTCCAAAAGGCCTAGGCTCGCTGCTTCACCGAAGTGTTGGGAGAGGTAACTGGAATCTCCCGGCACACAAGACTAGTGCCACCAAGCTCAATCCAGCGATTTCCCAGTAATTCCTGGGGTAGACTGGTGCTACATACTAAGTTCCATATGTGAGAAGGTAGCTGAACGCCTTGTCCAAAATCATCTTACTGCTGAGAGTTGAGCTCACCCTCAGTCCCTCACAGTTCCACACTGCCTGCAGAGTGAGTTTCCCACGTCTTCACCAGAGACTTTTGCCAGAGGCTTCTGAAACGCAAGTTAACAATGCATACCTGGAGGGTATCTCCAGGTGCAGTAGAGTGGTAATCTTGGAACCTCCTTACTCAGAATACTGCTGTCTTCACACTGTCATAAGAATGCAGCTAGTTGAGAGCTGGCTTCTAGGCATGCTTCCCTGTGAGAGCTGAGGACAGGGCAGAACCCTCCCGCACCCTGCCTGACTGTAGACGTACCTGCTAACCTCCTTATGTTAGTGGTGGGATAGGTTGTGGGAAAAGCATGTGTAAGCATTGGGCCTGAACTCCCGTGTATCTGAGTTGAATACAGCGATTTCCAACATCCTTCTTCAATAGGAGTGTAGCTAGGTTCCAACTCCCATGTCCGAGTGGGTAGCAGACATCTGCCTCCCATGCATACACACTTCTGAGAGTTGAGCTTATGGCCTGTACCCTACATCCTGCCTGCCGCTACCTTTCGCTTCCAAAAGGCCTAGGCTCGCTGCTTGACGCAAGTGTTGGGAGAGGTAACTGGAATCTCCCGGCACACAAGACTAGTGCCTCCAAGCTCAATCCAGCGATTTCCTAGTAATTCCTGGGGTAGACTGGTGCTACGTACTAAGAACCATACGTGAGTGGGTAGTTGAACGCCTTGTCCAAAAACATCTTACTTCTGAGAGTTGAGCTCACCCTCAGTCCCTCACAGTTCCACACTGCCTGCAGAGTGAGTTTCGCACGTCTTCACCAGAGACGTTTGCCAGAGGCTTCTGAGACGCAAGTTAACAATGCAGACCTGGAGGGTATCTCCAGGTGCAGTAGAGTGGTAATCTGGGAACCTCCTGTCTCAGAATACTGCTACCTTCACCCTGCCATAAGAATGCAGCTAGTTGACAGCTGGCTTCAAGGCATGCTTCCCTGTGAGAGCTAAGGACAGGGCACAACCCTCCCGCATCCTACTTGACTGTAGAAGGAGCTGCTAACGTCCTCATGTTAGTGGCAGGGAAACGTTGTGAGAAAAGCATGTGGAATCGTTGTGCCTGAACCCACGTGTATCTGAGTTGAATACAGCGATTTCCAAAGTCCTTCTTCATCAGAGTGTAGCTAGGTTCCCACTCGCATGTCTGAGTGGGTAGCAGACATCTGCCTCCCATGTATACACACTTCTGAGAGTTGAGCTTATGGCCTGTAAGCCTACCTCCTGCCTGCAGCTACCTTTCGCTTCCAAAAGGCCTAGGCTCGCTGCTTCACCGAAGTGTTGGGAGAGGTAACTGGAATCTCCCGGCACACAAGACTAGTGCCACCAAGCTCAATCCAGCGATTTCCCAGTAATTCCTGGGGTAGACTGGTGCTACATACTAAGTTCCATATGTGAGAAGGTAGCTGAACGCCTTGTCCAAAATCATCTTACTGCTGAGAGTTGAGCTCACCCTCAGTCCCTCACAGTTCCACACTGCCTGCAGAGTGAGTTTCCCACGTCTTCACCAGAGACTTTTGCCAGAGGCTTCTGAGACGCAAGTTAACAATGCATACCTGGAGGGTATCTCCAGGTGCAGTAGAGTGGTAATCTTGGAACCTCCTTACTCAGAATACTGCTGCCTTCACACTGTCATAAGAATGCAGCTAGTTGAGAGCTGGCTTCTAGGCATGCTTCCCTGTGAGAGCTGAGGACAGGGCAGAACCCTCCCGCACCCTGCCTGACTGTAGACGTACCTGCTAACCTCCTTATGTTAGTGGCTGGGATAGGTTGTGGGAAAAGCATGTGTAAGCATTGGGCCTGAACTCCCGTGTATCTGAGTTGAATACAGCGATTTCCAACATCCTTCTTCAATAGGAGTGTAGCTAGGTTCCAACTCCCATGTCCGAGTGGGTAGCAGACATCTGCCTCCCATGCATACACACTTCTGAGAGTTGACCTTATGGCCTGTAACCCTACATCCTGCCTGCTGCTACCTTTCGCTTCCAAAAGGCCTAGGCTCGCTGCTTGACGCAAGTGTTGGGAGAGGTAACTGGAATCTACCGGCACACAAGCCGAGTGCCACCAAGCTCAAACAAGCGATTTCCTAGTAATTCCTGGGGTAGACTGGTGCAAGGTACTAAGTTCCATACGTGAGTAGGTAGTTGAACGCCTTGTCCAAAAACATCTTACTTCTGAGAGTTGAGCTCACCCTCAGTCCCTCACAGTTCCACACTGCCTGCAGAGTGAGTTTCGCACGTCTTCACCAGAGACGTTTGCCAGAGGCTTCTGAGACGCAAGTTAACAATGCAGACCTGGAGGGTATCTCCAGGTGCAGTAGAGTGGTAACCTGGGAACCTCCTGTCTCAGAATCCTGCTACCTTCACCCTGCCATAAGAATGCAGCTAGTTGACAGCTGGCTTCAAGGCCTGCTTCCCTGTGAGAGCTAAGGACAGGGCACAACCCTCCCGCATCCTGCTTGACTGTAGAAGGAGCTGCTAACGTCCTCATGTTAGTGGCAGGGAAACGTTGTGAGAAAAGCATGTGGAATCGTTGTGCCTGAACCCACGTGTATCTGAGTTGAATACAGCGATTTCCAAAGTCCTTCTTCATCAGAGTGTAGCTAGGTTCCCACTCGCATGTCCGAGTGGGTAGCAGACATCTGCCTCCCATGTATACACACTTCTGAGAGTTGAGCTTATGGCCTGTAAGCCTACCTCCTGCCTGCAGCTACCTTTCGCTTCCAAAAGGCCTAGGCTCGCTGCTTCACCGAAGTGTTGGGAGAGGTAACTGGAATCTCCCGGCACACAAGACTAGTGCCACCAAGCTCAATCCAGCGATTTCCCAGTAATTCCTGGGGTAGACTGGTGCTACATACTAAGTTCCATATGTGAGAAGGTAGCTGAACGCCTTGTCCAAAATCATCTTACTGCTGAGAGTTGAGCTCACCCTCAGTCCCTCACAGTTCCACACTGCCTGCAGGGTGAGTTTCCCACGTCTTCACCAGAGACTTTTGCCAGAGGCTTCTGAGACGCAAGTTAACAATGCACACCTGGACGGTATCTCCAGGTGCAGTAGAGTGGTAATCTGGGAACCTCCTTACTCAGAATACTGCTACCTTCACACTGTCATAAGAATGCAGCTAGTTGAGAGCTGGCTTCTAGGCAAGCTTCCCTGTGAGAGCTGAGGACAGGGCAGAACCCTCCCGCATCCTGCCTGACTCTAGACGAACCTGCTAACCTCCTTATGTTAGTGGCTGGGATGGGTTGCGGGAAAAGCATGTGTAAGCATTGGGCCTGAACTCCCGTGTATCTGAGTTGAATACAGCGATTTCCAACATCCTTCTTCCATAGGAGTGTAGCTAGGTTCCAACTCCCATGTCCGAGTGGGTAGCAGACATCTGCCTCCCATGCATACACACTTCTGAGAGTTGAGCTTATGGCCTGTAACCCTACATCCTGCCTGCCGCTACCTTTCGCTTCCAAAAGGCCTAGGCTCGCTGCTTGACGCAAGTGTTGGGAGAGGTAACTGGAATCTCCCGGCACACAAGACGAGTGCCTCCAAGCTCAATCAAGCGATTTCCTAGTAATTCCTGGGGTAGACTGGTGCTACATACTAAGTCCCATACGTGAGTATGTAGTTGAACGCCTTGTCCAAAAACATCTTACTTCTGAGAGTTGAGCTCACCCTCAGTCCCTCACAGTTCCACACTGCCTGCAGAGTGAGTTTCGCACGTCTTCACCAGAGACGTTTGCCAGAGGCTTCTGAGACGCAAGTTAACAATGGAGACCTGGAGGGTATCTCCAGGTGCAGTAGAGTGGTAATCTGGGAACCTCCTTACTCAGAATACTGCTACCTTCACACTGTCATAAGAATGCAGCTAGTTGAGAGCTGGCTTCTAGGCATGCTTCCCTGTGAGAGCTGAAGACAGGGCAGAACCCTCCCGCACCCTGCCTGACTGTAGACGTACCTGCTAACCTCCTTATGTTAGTGGCTGGGATAGGTTGTGGGAAAAGCATGTGTAAGCATTGGGCCTGAACTCCCGTGTATCTGAGTTGAATACAGCGATTTCCAACATCCTTCTTCAATAGGAGTGTAGCTAGGTTCCAACTCCCATGTCCGAGTGGGTAGCAGACATCTGCCTCCCATGCATACACACTTCTGAGAGTTGACCTTATGGCCTGTAACCCTACATCCTGCCTGCCGCTACCTTTCGCTTCCAAAAGGCCTAGGCTCGCTGCTTGACGCAAGTGTTGGGAGAGGTAACTGGAATCTACCGGCACACAAGCCGAGTGCCTCCAAGCTCAAACAAGCGATTTCCTAGTAATTCCTGGGGTAGACTGGTGCAAGGTACTAAGTTCCATACGTGAGTAGGTAGTTGAACGCCTTGTCCAAAAACATCTTACTTCTGAGAGTTGAGCTCACCCTCAGTCCCTCACAGTTCCACACTGCCTGCAGAGTGAGTTTCGCACGTCTTCACCAGAGACGTTTGCCAGAGGCTTCTGAGACGCAAGTTAACAATGCAGACCTGGAGGGTATCTCCAGGTGCAGTAGAGTGGTAATCTGGGAACCTCCTGTCTCAGAATACTGCTACCTTCACCCTGCCATAAGAATGCAGCTAGTTGACAGCTGGCTTCAAGGCATGCTTCCCTGTGAGAGCTAAGGACAGGGCACAACCCTCCCGCATCCTGCTTGACTGTAGAAGGAGCTGCTAACGTCCTAATGTTAGTGGCAGGGAAAGGTTGAGAGAAAAGCATGTGGAATCGTTGTGCCTGAACCCACGTGTATCTGAGTTGAATACAGCGATTTCCAAAGTCCTTCTTCATCAGAGTGTAGCTAGGTTCCCACTCACATGTCCGAGTGGGTAGCAGACATCTGCCTCCCATGTATACACACTTCTGAGAGTTGAGCTTATGGCCTGTAAGCCTACATCCTTACTGCCGCTACCTTTCGCTTCCAAAAGGCCTAGGCTCGCTGCTTGACGCAAGTGTTGGGAGAGGTAACTGGAATCTCCCGGCACACAAGACGAGTGCCTCCAAGCTCAATCAAGCGATTTCCTAGTAATTCCTGGGGTAGACTGGTGCTACATACTAAGTTCCATACGTGAGTATGTAGTTGAACGCCTTGTCCAAAAACATCTTACTTCTGAGAGTTGAGCTCACCCTCAGTCCCTCACAGTTCCACACTGCCTGCAGAGTGAGTTTCGCACGTCTTCACCAGAGACGTTTGCCAGAGGCTTCTGAGACGCAAGTTAACAATGCAGACCTGGAGGGTATCTCCAGGTCCAGTAGAGTGGTAATGTGGGAACCTCCTGTCTCAGAATCCTGCTACCTTCACCCTGCCATAAGAATGCAGCTAGTTGACAGCTGGCTTCAAGGCCTGCTTCCCTGTGAGAGCTAAGGACAGGGCACAACCCTCCCGCATCCTGCTTGACTGTAGAAGGAGCTGCTAACGTCCTCATGTTAGTGGCAGGGAAAGGTTGTGAGAAAAGCATGTGGAATCGTTGTGCCTGAACCCACGTGTATCTGAGTTGAATACAGCGATTTCCAAAGTCCTTCTTCATCAGAGTGTAGCTAGGTTCCCACTCGCATGTCCGAGTGGGTAGCAGACATCTGCCTCCCATGTATACACACTTCTGAGAGTTGAGCTTATGGCCTGTAAGCCTACCTCCTGCCTGCAGCTACCTTTCGCTTCCAAAAGGCCTAGGCTCGCTGCTTCACCGAAGTGTTGGGAGAGGTAACTGGAATCTCCCGGCACACAAGACTAGTGCCACCAAGCTCAATCCAGCGATTTCCCAGTAATTCCTGGGGTAGACTGGTGCTACATACTAAGTTCCATATGTGAGAAGGTAGCTGAACGCCTTGTCCAAAATCATCTTACTGCTGAGAGTTGAGCTCACCCTCAGTCCCTCACAGTTCCACACTGCCTGCAGGGTGAGTTTCCCACGTCTTCACCAGAGACTTTTGCCAGAGGCTTCTGAGACGCAAGTTAACAATGCACACCTGGACGGTATCTCCAGGTGCAGTAGAGTGGTAATCTGGGAACCTCCTTACTCAGAATACTGCTACCTTCACACTGTCATAAGAATGCAGCTAGTTGAGAGCTGGCTTCTAGGCAAGCTTCCCTGTGAGAGCTGAGGACAGGGCAGAACCCTCCCGCATCCTGCCTGACTCTAGACGTACCTGCTAACCTCCTTATGTTAGTGGCTGGGATGGGTTGCGGGAAAAGCATGTGTAAGCATTGGGCCTGAACTCCCGTGTATCTGAGTTGAATACAGCGATTTCCAACATCCTTCTTCCATAGGAGTGTAGCTAGGTTCCAACTCCCATGTCCGAGTGGGTAGCAGACATCTGCCCCCCTGCATACCCACTTCTGAGAGTTGAGCTTATGGCCTATAACCCTACCTCCTGACTGCAGCTACCTTTCGCTTCCAAAAGGCCTAGGCTCGCTGCTTCACCGAAGTGTTGGGAGAGGTAACTGGAATCTCCCGGCACACAAGACTAGTGCCTCCAAGCTCAATGCAGCGATTTCCCAGTAATTCCTGGGGTAGACTGGTGCTACATACTAAGTTCCATATGTGAGAAGGTAGCTGAACGCCTTGTCCAAAATCATCTTACTGCTGAGAGTTGAGCTCACCCTCAGTCCCTCACAGTTCCACACTGCCTGCAGGGTGAGTTTCCCACGTCTTCACCAGAGACTTTTGCCAGAGGATTCTGAGACGCAAGTTAACAATGCACACCTGGACGGTATCTCCAGGTGCAGTAGAGTGGTAATCTGGGAACCTCCTTACTCAGAATACTGCTACCTTCACACTGTCATAAGAATGCAGCTAGTTGAGAGCTGGCTTCTAGGCAAGCTTCCCTGTGAGAGCTAAGGACAGGGCACAACCCTCCCGCATCCTGCTTGACTGTAGAAGGAGCTGCTAACGTCCTCATGTTAGTGGCAGGGAAAGGTTGTGAGAAAAGCATGTGGAATCGTTGTGCCTGAACTCACGTGTATCTGAGGTGAATACAGCGATTTCCAAAGTCCTTCTTCATCAGAGTGTAGCTAGGTTCCCACTCGCATGTCCGAGTGGGTAGCAGACATCTGCCCCCCCTGCATACCCACTTCTGAGAGTTGAGCTTATGGCCTGTAACCCTACCTCCTGACTGCAGCTACCTTTCGCTTCCAAAAGGCCTAGTCTCGCTGCTTCACCGAAGTGTTGGGAGAGGTAACTGGAATCTCCCGGCACACAAGACTAGTGCCTCCAAGCTCAATCCAGCGATTTCCCAGTAATTCCTGGGGTAGACTGGTGCTACATACTAAGTTCCATATGTGAGAAGGTAGCTGAACGCCTTGTCCAAAATCATCTTACTGCTGAGAGTTGAGCTCACCCTCAGTCCCTCACAGTTCCACACTGCCTGCAGAGTAGGTTTCCCACGTCTTCACCAGAGACTTTTGCCAGAGGCTTCTGAGACGCAAGTTAACAATGCAGACCTGGAGGGTATCTCCAGGTGCAGTAGAGTGGTAATCTGGGAACCTCCTTACTCAGAATACTGCTACCTTCACACTGTCATAAGAATGCAGCTAGTTGAGAGCTGGCTTCTAGGCATGATTCCCTGTGAGAGCTGAGGACAGGGCAGAACCCTCCCGCACCCTGCCTGACTGTAGACGTACCTGCTAACCTCCTTATGTTAGTGGCTGGGATAGGTTGTGGGAAAAGCATGTGTAAGCATTGGGCCTGAACTCCCGTGTATCTGAGTTGAATACAGCGATTTCCAACATCCTTCTTCAATAGGAGTGTAGCTATGTTCCCACTCGCATGTCCGAGTGGGTAGCAGACATCTGCCTCCCATGCATACACACTTCTGAGAGTTGACCTTATGGCCTGTAACCCTACATCCTGCCTGCTGCTACCTTTCGCTTCCAAAAGGCCTAGGCTCGCTGCTTGACGCAAGTGTTGGGAGAGGTAACTGGAATCTCCCGGCACACAAGCCGAGTGCCTCCAAGCTCAATCAAGCGATTTCCTAGTAATTCCTGGGGTAGACTGGTGCTAGGTACTAAGTTCCATACGTGAGTAGGTAGTTGAACGCCTTGTCCAAAAACGTCTTACTTCTGAGAGTTGAGCTCACCCTCAGTCCCTCACAGTTCCACACTGCCTGCAGAGTAGGTTTCCCACGTCTTCACCAGAGACGTTTGCCAGAGGCTTCTGAGACGCAAGTTAACAATGCAGACCTGGAGGGTATCTCCAGGTGCAGTAGAGTGGTAATCTGGGAACCTCCTGTCTCAGAATACTGCTACCTTCACCCTGCCATAAGAATGCAGCTAGTTGACAGCTGGCTTCAAGGCATGCTTCCCTGTGAGAGCTAAGGACAGGGCACAACCCTCCCGCATCCTGCTTGACTGTAGAAGGAGCTGCTAACGTCCTCATGTTAGTGGCAGGGAAAGGTTGTGCGAAAAGCATGTGGAATCGTTGTGCCTGAACCCACGTGTATCTGAGTTGAATACAGCGATTTCCAAAGTCCTTCTTCATCAGAGTGTAGCTAGGTTCCCACTCGCATGTCCGAGTGGGTAGCAGACATCTGCCTCCCATGCATACCCACTTCTGAGAGTTGAGCTTATGGAATGTAACCCTACCTCCTGCCTGCAGCTACCTTTCGCTTCCAAAAGGCCTAGGCTCGCTGCTTCACCGAAGTGTTGGGAGAGGTAACTGGAATCTCCCGGCACACAAGACTAGTGCCTCCAAGCTCAATCCAGCGATTTCCCAGTAATTCCTGGGGTAGACTGGTGCTACATACTAAGTTCCATATGTGTGAAGGTAGCTGAACGCCTTGTCCAAAATCATCTTACTGCTGAGAGTTGAGCTCACCCTCAGTCCCTCACAGTTCCACACTGCCTGCAGAGTAGGTTTCCCACGTCTTCACCAGAGACTTTTGCCAGAGGCTTCTGAGACGCAAGTTAACAATGCAGACCTGGAGGGTATCTCCAGGTGCAGTAGAGTGGTAATCTGGGAACTTCCTTACTCAGAATACTGCTACCTTCACACTGTCATAAGAATGCAGCTAGTTGAGAGCTGGCTTCCTGGCATGCTTCCATGTGAGAGCTGAGGACAGGGCAGAACCCTCCCGCACCCTGCCTGACTGTAGACGTACCTGCTAACCTCCTTATGTTAGTGGCAGGGAAAGGTTGTGAGAAAAGCATGTGGAATCGTTGTGCCTGAACCCACGTGTATCTGAGTTGAATACAGCGATTTCCAAAGTCCTTCTTCATCAGAGTGTAGCTAGGTTCCCACTCGCATGTCCGAGTGGGTAGCAGACATCTGCCTCCCATGTATACACACTTCTGAGAGTTGAGCTTATGGCCTGTAAGCCTACCTCCTGCCTGCAGCTACCTTTCGCTTCCAAAAGGCCTAGGCTCGCTGCTTCACCGAAGTGTTGGGAGAGGTAACTGGAATCTCCCGGCACACAAGACTAGTGCCACCAAGCTCAATCCAGCGATTTCCCAGTAATTCCTGGGGTAGACTGGTGCTACATACTAAGTTCCATATGTGAGAAGGTAGCTGAACGCCTTGTCCAAAATCATCTTACTGCTGAGAGTTGAGCTCACCCTCAGTCCCTCACAGTTCCACACTGCCTGCAGGGTGAGTTTCCCACGTCTTCACCAGAGACTTTTGCCAGAGGCTTCTGAGACGCAAGTTAACAATGCACACCTGGACGGTATCTCCAGGTGCAGTAGAGTGGTAATCTGGGAACCTCCTTACTCAGAATACTGCTACCTTCACACTGTCATAAGAATGCAGCTAGTTGAGAGCTGGCTTCTAGGCAAGCTTCCCTGTGAGAGCTGAGGACAGGGCAGAACCCTCCCGCATCCTGCCTGACTCTAGACGAACCTGCTAACCTCCTTATGTTAGTGGCTGGGATGGGTTGCGGGAAAAGCATGTGTAAGCATTGGGCCTGAACTCCCGTGTATCTGAGTTGAATACAGCGATTTCCAACATCCTTCTTCCATAGGAGTGTAGCTAGGTTCCAACTCCCATGTCCGAGTGGGTAGCAGACATCTGCCTCCCATGCATACACACTTCTGAGAGTTGAGCTTATGGCCTGTAACCCTACATCCTGCCTGCCGCTACCTTTCGCTTCCAAAAGGCCTAGGCTCGCTGCTTGACGCAAGTGTTGGGAGAGGTAACTGGAATCTCCCGGCACACAAGACGAGTGCCTCCAAGCTCAATCAAGCGATTTCCTAGTAATTCCTGGGGTAGACTGGTGCTACATACTAAGTCCCATACGTGAGTATGTAGTTGAACGCCTTGTCCAAAAACATCTTACTTCTGAGAGTTGAGCTCACCCTCAGTCCCTCACAGTTCCACACTGCCTGCAGAGTGAGTTTCGCACGTCTTCACCAGAGACGTTTGCCAGAGGCTTCTGAGACGCAAGTTAACAATGGAGACCTGGAGGGTATCTCCAGGTGCAGTAGAGTGGTAATCTGGGAACCTCCTTACTCAGAATACTGCTACCTTCACACTGTCATAAGAATGCAGCTAGTTGAGAGCTGGCTTCTAGGCAAGCTTCCCTGTGAGAGCTGAGGACAGGGCAGAACCCTCCCGCATCCTGCCTGACTCTAGACGTACCTGCTAACCTCCTTATGTTAGTGGCTGGGATGGGTTGCGGGAAAAGCATGTGTAAGCATTGGGCCTGAACTCCCGTGTATCTGAGTTGAATACAGCGATTTCCAACATCCTTCTTCCATAGGAGTGTAGCTAGGTTCCAACTCCCATGTCCGAGTGGGTAGCAGACATCTGCCCCCCTGCATACCCACTTCTGAGAGTTGAGCTTATGGCCTATAACCCTACCTCCTGACTGCAGCTACCTTTCGCTTCCAAAAGGCCTAGGCTCGCTGCTTCACCGAAGTGTTGGGAGAGGTAACTGGAATCTCCCGGCACACAAGACTAGTGCCTCCAAGCTCAATGCAGCGATTTCCCAGTAATTCCTGGGGTAGACTGGTGCTACATACTAAGTTCCATATGTGAGAAGGTAGCTGAACGCCTTGTCCAAAATCATCTTACTGCTGAGAGTTGAGCTCACCCTCAGTCCCTCACAGTTCCACACTGCCTGCAGGGTGAGTTTCCCACGTCTTCACCAGAGACTTTTGCCAGAGGATTCTGAGACGCAAGTTAACAATGCACACCTGGACGGTATCTCCAGGTGCAGTAGAGTGGTAATCTGGGAACCTCCTTACTCAGAATACTGCTACCTTCACACTGTCATAAGAATGCAGCTAGTTGAGAGCTGGCTTCTAGGCAAGCTTCCCTGTGAGAGCTAAGGACAGGGCACAACCCTCCCGCATCCTGCTTGACTGTAGAAGGAGCTGCTAACGTCCTCATGTTAGTGGCAGGGAAAGGTTGTGAGAAAAGCATGTGGAATCGTTGTGCCTGAACTCACGTGTATCTGAGGTGAATACAGCGATTTCCAAAGTCCTTCTTCATCAGAGTGTAGCTAGGTTCCCACTCGCATGTCCGAGTGGGTAGCAGACATCTGCCCCCCCTGCATACCCACTTCTGAGAGTTGAGCTTATGGCCTGTAACCCTACCTCCTGACTGCAGCTACCTTTCGCTTCCAAAAGGCCTAGTCTCGCTGCTTCACCGAAGTGTTGGGAGAGGTAACTGGAATCTCCCGGCACACAAGACTAGTGCCTCCAAGCTCAATCCAGCGATTTCCCAGTAATTCCTGGGGTAGACTGGTGCTACATACTAAGTTCCATATGTGAGAAGGTAGCTGAACGCCTTGTCCAAAATCATCTTACTGCTGAGAGTTGAGCTCACCCTCAGTCCCTCACAGTTCCACACTGCCTGCAGAGTAGGTTTCCCACGTCTTCACCAGAGACTTTTGCCAGAGGCTTCTGAGACGCAAGTTAACAATGCAGACCTGGAGGGTATCTCCAGGTGCAGTAGAGTGGTAATCTGGGAACCTCCTTACTCAGAATACTGCTACCTTCACACTGTCATAAGAATGCAGCTAGTTGAGAGCTGGCTTCTAGGCATGATTCCCTGTGAGAGCTGAGGACAGGGCAGAACCCTCCCGCACCCTGCCTGACTGTAGACGTACCTGCTAACCTCCTTATGTTAGTGGCTGGGATAGGTTGTGGGAAAAGCATGTGTAAGCATTGGGCCTGAACTCCCGTGTATCTGAGTTGAATACAGCGATTTCCAACATCCTTCTTCAATAGGAGTGTAGCTATGTTCCCACTCGCATGTCCGAGTGGGTAGCAGACATCTGCCTCCCATGCATACACACTTCTGAGAGTTGACCTTATGGCCTGTAACCCTACATCCTGCCTGCTGCTACCTTTCGCTTCCAAAAGGCCTAGGCTCGCTGCTTGACGCAAGTGTTGGGAGAGGTAACTGGAATCTCCCGGCACACAAGCCGAGTGCCTCCAAGCTCAATCAAGCGATTTCCTAGTAATTCCTGGGGTAGACTGGTGCTAGGTACTAAGTTCCATACGTGAGTAGGTAGTTGAACGCCTTGTCCAAAAACGTCTTACTTCTGAGAGTTGAGCTCACCCTCAGTCCCTCACAGTTCCACACTGCCTGCAGAGTAGGTTTCCCACGTCTTCACCAGAGACGTTTGCCAGAGGCTTCTGAGACGCAAGTTAACAATGCAGACCTGGAGGGTATCTCCAGGTGCAGTAGAGTGGTAATCTGGGAACCTCCTGTCTCAGAATACTGCTACCTTCACCCTGCCATAAGAATGCAGCTAGTTGACAGCTGGCTTCAAGGCATGCTTCCCTGTGAGAGCTAAGGACAGGGCACAACCCTCCCGCATCCTGCTTGACTGTAGAAGGAGCTGCTAACGTCCTCATGTTAGTGGCAGGGAAAGGTTGTGCGAAAAGCATGTGGAATCGTTGTGCCTGAACCCACGTGTATCTGAGTTGAATACAGCGATTTCCAAAGTCCTTCTTCATCAGAGTGTAGCTAGGTTCCCACTCGCATGTCCGAGTGGGTAGCAGACATCTGCCTCCCATGCATACCCACTTCTGAGAGTTGAGCTTATGGAATGTAACCCTACCTCCTGCCTGCAGCTACCTTTCGCTTCCAAAAGGCCTAGGCTCGCTGCTTCACCGAAGTGTTGGGAGAGGTAACTGGAATCTCCCGGCACACAAGACTAGTGCCTCCAAGCTCAATCCAGCGATTTCCCAGTAATTCCTGGGGTAGACTGGTGCTACATACTAAGTTCCATATGTGTGAAGGTAGCTGAACGCCTTGTCCAAAATCATCTTACTGCTGAGAGTTGAGCTCACCCTCAGTCCCTCACAGTTCCACACTGCCTGCAGAGTAGGTTTCCCACGTCTTCACCAGAGACTTTTGCCAGAGGCTTCTGAGACGCAAGTTAACAATGCAGACCTGGAGGGTATCTCCAGGTGCAGTAGAGTGGTAATCTGGGAACTTCCTTACTCAGAATACTGCTACCTTCACACTGTCATAAGAATGCAGCTAGTTGAGAGCTGGCTTCCTGGCATGCTTCCATGTGAGAGCTGAGGACAGGGCAGAACCCTCCCGCACCCTGCCTGACTGTAGACGTACCTGCTAACCTCCTTATGTTAGTGGCAGGGAAAGGTTGTGAGAAAAGCATGTGGAATCGTTGTGCCTGAACCCACGTGTATCTGAGTTGAATACAGCGATTTCCAAAGTCCTTCTTCATCAGAGTGTAGCTAGGTTCCCACTCGCATGTCCGAGTGGGTAGCAGACATCTGCCTCCCATGTATACACACTTCTGAGAGTTGAGCTTATGGCCTGTAAGCCTACCTCCTGCCTGCAGCTACCTTTCGCTTCCAAAAGGCCTAGGCTCGCTGCTTCACCGAAGTGTTGGGAGAGGTAACTGGAATCTCCCGGCACACAAGACTAGTGCCACCAAGCTCAATCCAGCGATTTCCCAGTAATTCCTGGGGTAGACTGGTGCTACATACTAAGTTCCATATGTGAGAAGGTAGCTGAACGCCTTGTCCAAAATCATCTTACTGCTGAGAGTTGAGCTCACCCTCAGTCCCTCACAGTTCCACACTGCCTGCAGGGTGAGTTTCCCACGTCTTCACCAGAGACTTTTGCCAGAGGCTTCTGAGACGCAAGTTAACAATGCACACCTGGACGGTATCTCCAGGTGCAGTAGAGTGGTAATCTGGGAACCTCCTTACTCAGAATACTGCTACCTTCACACTGTCATAAGAATGCAGCTAGTTGAGAGCTGGCTTCTAGGCAAGCTTCCCTGTGAGAGCTGAGGACAGGGCAGAACCCTCCCGCATCCTGCCTGACTCTAGACGAACCTGCTAACCTCCTTATGTTAGTGGCTGGGATGGGTTGCGGGAAAAGCATGTGTAAGCATTGGGCCTGAACTCCCGTGTATCTGAGTTGAATACAGCGATTTCCAACATCCTTCTTCCATAGGAGTGTAGCTAGGTTCCAACTCCCATGTCCGAGTGGGTAGCAGACATCTGCCTCCCATGCATACACACTTCTGAGAGTTGAGCTTATGGCCTGTAACCCTACATCCTGCCTGCCGCTACCTTTCGCTTCCAAAAGGCCTAGGCTCGCTGCTTGACGCAAGTGTTGGGAGAGGTAACTGGAATCTCCCGGCACACAAGACGAGTGCCTCCAAGCTCAATCAAGCGATTTCCTAGTAATTCCTGGGGTAGACTGGTGCTACATACTAAGTCCCATACGTGAGTATGTAGTTGAACGCCTTGTCCAAAAACATCTTACTTCTGAGAGTTGAGCTCACCCTCAGTCCCTCACAGTTCCACACTGCCTGCAGAGTGAGTTTCGCACGTCTTCACCAGAGACGTTTGCCAGAGGCTTCTGAGACGCAAGTTAACAATGGAGACCTGGAGGGTATCTCCAGGTGCAGTAGAGTGGTAATCTGGGAACCTCCTTACTCAGAATACTGCTACCTTCACACTGTCATAAGAATGCAGCTAGTTGAGAGCTGGCTTCTAGGCATGCTTCCCTGTGAGAGCTGAAGACAGGGCAGAACCCTCCCGCACCCTGCCTGACTGTAGACGTACCTGCTAACCTCCTTATGTTAGTGGCTGGGATAGGTTGTGGGAAAAGCATGTGTAAGCATTGGGCCTGAACTCCCGTGTATCTGAGTTGAATACAGCGATTTCCAACATCCTTCTTCAATAGGAGTGTAGCTAGGTTCCAACTCCCATGTCCGAGTGGGTAGCAGACATCTGCCTCCCATGCATACACACTTCTGAGAGTTGACCTTATGGCCTGTAACCCTACATCCTGCCTGCCGCTACCTTTCGCTTCCAAAAGGCCTAGGCTCGCTGCTTGACGCAAGTGTTGGGAGAGGTAACTGGAATCTACCGGCACACAAGCCGAGTGCCTCCAAGCTCAAACAAGCGATTTCCTAGTAATTCCTGGGGTAGACTGGTGCAAGGTACTAAGTTCCATACGTGAGTAGGTAGTTGAACGCCTTGTCCAAAAACATCTTACTTCTGAGAGTTGAGCTCACCCTCAGTCCCTCACAGTTCCACACTGCCTGCAGAGTGAGTTTCGCACGTCTTCACCAGAGACGTTTGCCAGAGGCTTCTGAGACGCAAGTTAACAATGCAGACCTGGAGGGTATCTCCAGGTGCAGTAGAGTGGTAATCTGGGAACCTCCTGTCTCAGAATACTGCTACCTTCACCCTGCCATAAGAATGCAGCTAGTTGACAGCTGGCTTCAAGGCATGCTTCCCTGTGAGAGCTAAGGACAGGGCACAACCCTCCCGCATCCTGCTTGACTGTAGAAGGAGCTGCTAACGTCCTAATGTTAGTGGCAGGGAAAGGTTGAGAGAAAAGCATGTGGAATCGTTGTGCCTGAACCCACGTGTATCTGAGTTGAATACAGCGATTTCCAAAGTCCTTCTTCATCAGAGTGTAGCTAGGTTCCCACTCACATGTCCGAGTGGGTAGCAGACATCTGCCTCCCATGTATACACACTTCTGAGAGTTGAGCTTATGGCCTGTAAGCCTACATCCTTACTGCCGCTACCTTTCGCTTCCAAAAGGCCTAGGCTCGCTGCTTGACGCAAGTGTTGGGAGAGGTAACTGGAATCTCCCGGCACACAAGACGAGTGCCTCCAAGCTCAATCAAGCGATTTCCTAGTAATTCCTGGGGTAGACTGGTGCTACATACTAAGTTCCATACGTGAGTATGTAGTTGAACGCCTTGTCCAAAAACATCTTACTTCTGAGAGTTGAGCTCACCCTCAGTCCCTCACAGTTCCACACTGCCTGCAGAGTGAGTTTCGCACGTCTTCACCAGAGACGTTTGCCAGAGGCTTCTGAGACGCAAGTTAACAATGCAGACCTGGAGGGTATCTCCAGGTCCAGTAGAGTGGTAATGTGGGAACCTCCTGTCTCAGAATCCTGCTACCTTCACCCTGCCATAAGAATGCAGCTAGTTGACAGCTGGCTTCAAGGCCTGCTTCCCTGTGAGAGCTAAGGACAGGGCACAACCCTCCCGCATCCTGCTTGACTGTAGAAGGAGCTGCTAACGTCCTCATGTTAGTGGCAGGGAAAGGTTGTGAGAAAAGCATGTGGAATCGTTGTGCCTGAACCCACGTGTATCTGAGTTGAATACAGCGATTTCCAAAGTCCTTCTTCATCAGAGTGTAGCTAGGTTCCCACTCGCATGTCCGAGTGGGTAGCAGACATCTGCCTCCCATGTATACACACTTCTGAGAGTTGAGCTTATGGCCTGTAAGCCTACCTCCTGCCTGCAGCTACCTTTCGCTTCCAAAAGGCCTAGGCTCGCTGCTTCACCGAAGTGTTGGGAGAGGTAACTGGAATCTCCCGGCACACAAGACTAGTGCCACCAAGCTCAATCCAGCGATTTCCCAGTAATTCCTGGGGTAGACTGGTGCTACATACTAAGTTCCATATGTGAGAAGGTAGCTGAACGCCTTGTCCAAAATCATCTTACTGCTGAGAGTTGAGCTCACCCTCAGTCCCTCACAGTTCCACACTGCCTGCAGGGTGAGTTTCCCACGTCTTCACCAGAGACTTTTGCCAGAGGCTTCTGAGACGCAAGTTAACAATGCACACCTGGACGGTATCTCCAGGTGCAGTAGAGTGGTAATCTGGGAACCTCCTTACTCAGAATACTGCTACCTTCACACTGTCATAAGAATGCAGCTAGTTGAGAGCTGGCTTCTAGGCAAGCTTCCCTGTGAGAGCTGAGGACAGGGCAGAACCCTCCCGCATCCTGCCTGACTCTAGACGTACCTGCTAACCTCCTTATGTTAGTGGCTGGGATGGGTTGCGGGAAAAGCATGTGTAAGCATTGGGCCTGAACTCCCGTGTATCTGAGTTGAATACAGCGATTTCCAACATCCTTCTTCCATAGGAGTGTAGCTAGGTTCCAACTCCCATGTCCGAGTGGGTAGCAGACATCTGCCTCCCATGCATACACACTTCTGAGAGTTGAGCTTATGGCCTGTAACCCTACATCCTGCCTGCCGCTACCTTTCGCTTCCAAAAGGCCTAGGCTCGCTGCTTGACGCAAGTGTTGGGAGAGGTAACTGGAATCTCCCGGCACACAAGACGAGTGCCTCCAAGCTCAATCAAGCGATTTCCTAGTAATTCCTGGGGTAGACTGGTGCTACATACTAAGTTCCATACGTGAGTATGTAGTTGAACGCCTTGTCCAAAAACATCTTACTTCTGAGAGTTGAGCTCACCCTCAGTCCCTCACAGTTCCACACTGCCTGCAGAGTGAGTTTCGCACGTCTTCACCAGAGACGTTTGCCAGAGGCTTCTGAGACGCAAGTTAACAATGCAGACCTGGAGGGTATCTCCAGGTGCAGTAGAGTGGTAATCTGGGAACCTCCTTACTCAGAATACTGCTACCTTCACACTGTCATAAGAATGCAGCTAGTTGAGAGCTGGCTTCTAGGCATGCTTCCCTGTGAGAGCTGAGGACAGGGCAGAACCCTCCCGCACCCTGCCTGACTGTAGACGTACCTGCTAACCTCCTTATTTTAGTGGCTGGGATAGGTTGTGGGAAAAGCATGTGTAAGCATTGGGCCTGAACTCCCGTGTATCTGAGTTGAATACAGCGATTTCCAACATCCTTCTTCAATAGGAGTGTAGCTAGGTTCCAACTCCCATGTCCGAGTGGGTAGCAGACATCTGCCTCCCATGCATACACACTTCTGAGAGTTGACCTTATGGCCTGTAACCCTACATCCTGCCTGCTGCTACCTTTCGCTTCCAAAAGGCCTACGCTCGCTGCTTGACGCAAGTGTTGGGAGAGGTAACTGGAATCTACCGGCACACAAGCCGAGTGCCTCCAAGCTCAATCAAGCGATTTCCTAGTAATTCCTGGGGTAGACTGGTGCTAGGTACTAAGTTCCATACGTGAGTAGGTAGTTGAACGCCTTGTCCAAAAACATCTTACTTCTGAGAGTTGAGCTCACCCTCAGTCCCTCACAGTTCCACACTGCCTGCAGAGTGAGTTTCGCACGTCTTCACCAGAGACGTTTGCCAGAGGCTTCTGAGACGCAAGTTAACAATGCAGACCTGGAGGGTATCTCCAGGTGCAGTAGAGTGGTAATCTGGGAACCTCCTGTCTCAGAATACTGCTACCTTCACCCTGCCATAAGAATGCAGCTAGTTGACAGCTGGCTTCAAGGCATGCTTCCCTGTGAGAGCTAAGGACAGGGCACAACCCTCCCGCATCCTGCTTGACTGTAGAAGGAGCTGCTAACGTCCTCATGTTAGTGGCAGGGAAAGGTTGTGAGAAAAGCATGTGGAATCGTTGTGCCTGAACCCACGTGTATCTGAGTTGAATACAGCGATTTCCAAAGTCCTTCTTCATCAGAGTGTAGCTAGGTTCCCACTCGCATGTCCGAGTGGGTAGCAGACATCTGCCCCCCTGCATACCCACTTCTGAGAGTTGAGCTTATGGCCTGTAACCCTACCTCCTGACTGCAGCTACCTTTCGCTTCCAAAAGGCCTAGGCTCGCTGCTTCACCGAAGTGTTGGGAGAGGTAACTGGAATCTCCCGGCACACAAGACTAGTGCCTCCAAGCTCAATGCAGCGATTTCCCAGTAATTCCTGGGGTAGACTGGTGCTACATACTAAGTTCCATATGTGAGAAGGTAGCTGAACGCCTTGTCCAAAATCATCTTACTGCTGAGAGTTGAGCTCACCCTCAGTCCCTCACAGTTCCACACTGCCTGCAGGGTGAGTTTCCCACGTCTTCACCAGAGACTTTTGCCAGAGGATTCTGAGACGCAAGTTAACAATGCACACCTGGACGGTATCTCCAGGTGCAGTAGAGTGGTAATCTGGGAACCTCCTTACTCAGAATACTGCTACCTTCACACTGTCATAAGAATGCAGCTAGTTGAGAGCTGGCTTCTAGGCAAGCTTCCCTGTGAGAGCTAAGGACAGGGCACAACCCTCCCGCATCCTGCTTGACTGTAGAAGGAGCTGCTAACGTCCTCATGTTAGTGGCAGGGAAAGGTTGTGAGAAAAGCATGTGGAATCGTTGTGCCTGAACTCACGTGTATCTGAGGTGAATACAGCGATTTCCAAAGTCCTTCTTCATCAGAGTGTAGCTAGGTTCCCACTCGCATGTCCGAGTGGGTAGCAGACATCTGCCCCCCCTGCATACCCACTTCTGAGAGTTGAGCTTATGGCCTGTAACCCTACCTCCTGACTGCAGCTACCTTTCGCTTCCAAAAGGCCTAGTCTCGCTGCTTCACCGAAGTGTTGGGAGAGGTAACTGGAATCTCCCGGCACACAAGACTAGTGCCTCCAAGCTCAATCCAGCGATTTCCCAGTAATTCCTGGGGTAGACTGGTGCTACATACTAAGTTCCATATGTGAGAAGGTAGCTGAACGCCTTGTCCAAAATCATCTTACTGCTGAGAGTTGAGCTCACCCTCAGTCCCTCACAGTTCCACACTGCCTGCAGAGTAGGTTTCCCACGTCTTCACCAGAGACTTTTGCCAGAGGCTTCTGAGACGCAAGTTAACAATGCAGACCTGGAGGGTATCTCCAGGTGCAGTAGAGTGGTAATCTGGGAACCTCCTTACTCAGAATACTGCTACCTTCACACTGTCATAAGAATGCAGCTAGTTGAGAGCTGGCTTCTAGGCATGATTCCCTGTGAGAGCTGAGGACAGGGCAGAACCCTCCCGCACCCTGCCTGACTGTAGACGTACCTGCTAACCTCCTTATGTTAGTGGCTGGGATAGGTTGTGGGAAAAGCATGTGTAAGCATTGGGCCTGAACTCCCGTGTATCTGAGTTGAATACAGCGATTTCCAACATCCTTCTTCAATAGGAGTGTAGCTATGTTCCCACTCGCATGTCCGAGTGGGTAGCAGACATCTGCCTCCCATGCATACACACTTCTGAGAGTTGACCTTATGGCCTGTAACCCTACATCCTGCCTGCTGCTACCTTTCGCTTCCAAAAGGCCTAGGCTCGCTGCTTGACGCAAGTGTTGGGAGAGGTAACTGGAATCTCCCGGCACACAAGCCGAGTGCCTCCAAGCTCAATCAAGCGATTTCCTAGTAATTCCTGGGGTAGACTGGTGCTAGGTACTAAGTTCCATACGTGAGTAGGTAGTTGAACGCCTTGTCCAAAAACGTCTTACTTCTGAGAGTTGAGCTCACCCTCAGTCCCTCACAGTTCCACACTGCCTGCAGAGTAGGTTTCCCACGTCTTCACCAGAGACGTTTGCCAGAGGCTTCTGAGACGCAAGTTAACAATGCAGACCTGGAGGGTATCTCCAGGTGCAGTAGAGTGGTAATCTGGGAACCTCCTGTCTCAGAATACTGCTACCTTCACCCTGCCATAAGAATGCAGCTAGTTGACAGCTGGCTTCAAGGCATGCTTCCCTGTGAGAGCTAAGGACAGGGCACAACCCTCCCGCATCCTGCTTGACTGTAGAAGGAGCTGCTAACGTCCTCATGTTAGTGGCAGGGAAAGGTTGTGCGAAAAGCATGTGGAATCGTTGTGCCTGAACCCACGTGTATCTGAGTTGAATACAGCGATTTCCAAAGTCCTTCTTCATCAGAGTGTAGCTAGGTTCCCACTCGCATGTCCGAGTGGGTAGCAGACATCTGCCTCCCATGCATACCCACTTCTGAGAGTTGAGCTTATGGAATGTAACCCTACCTCCTGCCTGCAGCTACCTTTCGCTTCCAAAAGGCCTAGGCTCGCTGCTTCACCGAAGTGTTGGGAGAGGTAACTGGAATCTCCCGGCACACAAGACTAGTGCCTCCAAGCTCAATCCAGCGATTTCCCAGTAATTCCTGGGGTAGACTGGTGCTACATACTAAGTTCCATATGTGTGAAGGTAGCTGAACGCCTTGTCCAAAATCATCTTACTGCTGAGAGTTGAGCTCACCCTCAGTCCCTCACAGTTCCACACTGCCTGCAGAGTAGGTTTCCCACGTCTTCACCAGAGACTTTTGCCAGAGGCTTCTGAGACGCAAGTTAACAATGCAGACCTGGAGGGTATCTCCAGGTGCAGTAGAGTGGTAATCTGGGAACTTCCTTACTCAGAATACTGCTACCTTCACACTGTCATAAGAATGCAGCTAGTTGAGAGCTGGCTTCCTGGCATGCTTCCATGTGAGAGCTGAGGACAGGGCAGAACCCTCCCGCACCCTGCCTGACTGTAGACGTACCTGCTAACCTCCTTATGTTAGTGGCAGGGAAAGGTTGTGAGAAAAGCATGTGGAATCGTTGTGCCTGAACCCACGTGTATCTGAGTTGAATACAGCGATTTCCAAAGTCCTTCTTCATCAGAGTGTAGCTAGGTTCCCACTCGCATGTCCGAGTGGGTAGCAGACATCTGCCTCCCATGTATACACACTTCTGAGAGTTGAGCTTATGGCCTGTAAGCCTACCTCCTGCCTGCAGCTACCTTTCGCTTCCAAAAGGCCTAGGCTCGCTGCTTCACCGAAGTGTTGGGAGAGGTAACTGGAATCTCCCGGCACACAAGACTAGTGCCACCAAGCTCAATCCAGCGATTTCCCAGTAATTCCTGGGGTAGACTGGTGCTACATACTAAGTTCCATATGTGAGAAGGTAGCTGAACGCCTTGTCCAAAATCATCTTACTGCTGAGAGTTGAGCTCACCCTCAGTCCCTCACAGTTCCACACTGCCTGCAGGGTGAGTTTCCCACGTCTTCACCAGAGACTTTTGCCAGAGGCTTCTGAGACGCAAGTTAACAATGCACACCTGGACGGTATCTCCAGGTGCAGTAGAGTGGTAATCTGGGAACCTCCTTACTCAGAATACTGCTACCTTCACACTGTCATAAGAATGCAGCTAGTTGAGAGCTGGCTTCTAGGCAAGCTTCCCTGTGAGAGCTGAGGACAGGGCAGAACCCTCCCGCATCCTGCCTGACTCTAGACGTACCTGCTAACCTCCTTATGTTAGTGGCTGGGATGGGTTGCGGGAAAAGCATGTGTAAGCATTGGGCCTGAACTCCCGTGTATCTGAGTTGAATACAGCGATTTCCAACATCCTTCTTCCATAGGAGTGTAGCTAGGTTCCAACTCCCATGTCCGAGTGGGTAGCAGACATCTGCCTCCCATGCATACACACTTCTGAGAGTTGAGCTTATGGCCTGTAACCCTACATCCTGCCTGCCGCTACCTTTCGCTTCCAAAAGGCCTAGGCTCGCTGCTTGACGCAAGTGTTGGGAGAGGTAACTGGAATCTCCCGGCACACAAGACGAGTGCCTCCAAGCTCAATCAAGCGATTTCCTAGTAATTCCTGGGGTAGACTGGTGCTACATACTAAGTCCCATACGTGAGTATGTAGTTGAACGCCTTGTCCAAAAACATCTTACTTCTGAGAGTTGAGCTCACCCTCAGTCCCTCACAGTTCCACACTGCCTGCAGAGTGAGTTTCGCACGTCTTCACCAGAGACGTTTGCCAGAGGCTTCTGAGACGCAAGTTAACAATGCAGACCTGGAGGGTATCTCCAGGTGCAGTAGAGTGGTAATCTGGGAACCTCCTGTCTCAGAATACTGCTACCTTCACCCTGCCATAAGAATGCAGCTAGTTGACAGCTGGCTTCAAGGCATGCTTCCCTGTGAGAGCTAAGGACAGGGCACAACCCTCCCGCATCCTGCTTGACTGTAGAAGGAGCTGCTAACGTCCTCATGTTAGTGGCAGGGAAAGGTTGTGAGAAAAGCATGTGGAATCGTTGTGCCTGAACCCACGTGTATCTGAGTTGAATACAGCGATTTCCAAAGTCCTTCTTCATCAGAGTGTAGCTAGGTTCCCACTCGCATGTCCAAGTGGGTAGCAGACATCTGCCCCCCTGCATACCCACTTCTGAGAGTTGAGCTTATGGCCTGTAACCCTACCTCCTGACTGCAGCTACCTTTCGCTTCCAAAAGGCCTAGGCTCGCTGCTTCACTGAAGTGTTGGGAGAGGTAACTGGAATCTCCCGGCACACAAGACTAGTGCCTCCAAGCTCAATGCAGCGATTTCCCAGTAATTCCTGGGGTAGACTGGTGCTACATACTAAGTTCCATATGTGAGAAGGTAGCTGAACGCCTTGTCCAAAATCATCTTACTGCTGAGAGTTGAGCTCACCCTCAGTCCCTCACAGTTCCACACTGCCTGCAGGGTGAGTTTCCCACGTCTTCACCAGAGACTTTTGCCAGAGGATTCTGAGACGCAAGTTAACAATGCACACCTGGACGGTATCTCCAGGTGCAGTAGAGTGGTAATCTGGGAACCTCCTTACTCAGAATACTGCTACCTTCACACTGTCATAAGAATGCAGCTAGTTGAGAGCTGGCTTCTAGGCAAGCTTCCCTGTGAGAGCTAAGGACAGGGCACAACCCTCCCGCATCCTGCTTGACTGTAGAAGGAGCTGCTAACGTCCTCATGTTAGTGGCAGGGAAAGGTTGTGAGAAAAGCATGTGGAATCGTTGTGCCTGAACTCACGTGTATCTGAGGTGAATACAGCGATTTCCAAAGTCCTTCTTCATCAGAGTGTAGCTAGGTTCCCACTCGCATGTCCGAGTGGGTAGCAGACATCTGCCCCCCCTGCATACCCACTTCTGAGAGTTGAGCTTATGGCCTGTAACCCTACCTCCTGACTGCAGCTACCTTTCGCTTCCAAAAGGCCTAGGCTCGCTGCTTCACCGAAGTGTTGGGAGAGGTAACTGGAATCTCCCGGCACACAAGACTAGTGCCTCCAAGCTCAATCCAGCGATTTCCCAGTAATTCCTGGGGTAGACTGGTGCTACATACTAAGTTCCATATGTGAGAAGGTAGCTGAACGCCTTGTCCAAAATCATCTTACTGCTGAGAGTTGAGCTCACCCTCAGTCCCTCACAGTTCCACACTGCCTGCAGAGTAGGTTTCCCACGTCTTCACCAGAGACTTTTGCCAGAGGCTTCTGAGACGCAAGTTAACAATGCAGACCTGGAGGGTATCTCCAGGTGCAGTAGAGTGGTAATCTGGGAACCTCCTTACTCAGAATACTGCTACCTTCACACTGTCATAAGAATGCAGCTAGTTGAGAGCTGGCTTCTAGGCATGATTCCCTGTGATAGCTGAGGACAGGGCAGAACCCTCCCGCACCCTGCCTGACTGTAGACGTACCTGCTAACCTCCTTATGTTAGTGGCTGGGATAGGTTGTGGGAAAAGCATGTGTAAGCATTGGGCCTGAACTCCCGTGTATCTGAGTTGAATACAGCGATTTCCAACATCCTTCTTCAATAGGAGTGTAGCTATGTTCCCACTCGCATGTCCGAGTGGGTAGCAGACATCTGCCTCCCATGCATACACACTTCTGAGAGTTGACCTTATGGCCTGTAACCCTACATCCTGCCTGCTGCTACCTTTCGCTTCCAAAAGGCCTAGGCTCGCTGCTTGACGCAAGTGTTGGGAGAGGTAACTGGAATCTCCCGGCACACAAGCCGAGTGCCTCCAAGCTCAATCAAGCGATTTCCTAGTAATTCCTGGGGTAGACTGGTGCTAGGTACTAAGTTCCATACGTGAGTAGGTAGTTGAACGCCTTGTCCAAAAACATCTTACTTCTGAGAGTTGAGCTCACCCTCAGTCCCTCACAGTTCCACACTGCCTGCAGAGTGAGTTTCGCACGTCTTCACCAGAGACGTTTGCCAGAGGCTTCTGAGACGCAAGTTAACAATGCAGACCTGGAGGGTATCTCCAGGTACAGTAGAGTGGTAATCTGGGAACCTCCTGTCTCAGAATACTGCTACCTTCACCCTGCCATAAGAATGCAGCTAGTTGACAGCTGGCTTCAAGGCATGCTTCCCTGTGAGAGCTAAGGACAGGGCACAACCCTCCCGCATCCTGCTTGACTGTAGAAGGAGCTGCTAACGTCCTCATGTTAGTGGCAGGGAAAGGTTGTGAGAAAAGCATGTGGAATCGTTGTGCCTGAACCCACGTGTATCTGAGTTGAATACAGCGATTTCCAAAGTCCTTCTTCATCAGAGTGTAGCTAGGTTCCCACTCGCATGTCCGAGTGGGTAGCAGACATCTGCCCCCCCTGCATACCCACTTCTGAGAGTTGAGCTTATGGCCTGTAACCCTACTTCCTGACTGCAGCTACCTTTCGCTTCCAAAAGGCCTAGGCTCGCTGCTTCACCGAAGTGTTGGGAGAGGTAACTGGAATCTCCCGGCACACAAGACTAGTGCCTCCAAGCTCAATGCAGCGATTTCCCAGTAATTCCTGGGGTAGACTGGTGCTACATACTAAGTTCCATATGTGAGAAGGTAGCTGAACGCCTTGTCCAAAATCATCTTACTGCTGAGAGTTGAGCTCACCCTCAGTCCCTCACAGTTCCACACTGCCTGCAGAGTAGGTTTCCCACGTCTTCACCAGAGACTTTTGCCAGAGGCTTCTGAGACGCAAGTTAACAATGCAGACCTGGAGGGTATCTCCAGGTGCAGTAGAGTGGTAATCTGGGAACCTCCTTACTCAGAATACTGCTACCTTCACACTGTCATAAGAATGCAGCTAGTTGAGAGCTGGCTTCTAGGCATGCTTCCCTGTGAGAGCTGAGGACAGGGCAGAACCCTCCCGCACCCTGCCTGACTGTAGACGTACCAGCTAACCTCCTTATGTGAGTGGCTGGGATAGGTTGTGGGAAAAGCATGTGTAAGCATTGGGCCTGAACTCCCGTGTATCTGAGTTGAATACAGCGATTTCCAACATCCTTCTTCAATAGGAGTGTAGCTAGGTTCCCACTCGCATGTCCGAGTGGGTAGCAGACATCTGCCTCCCATGCATACACACTTCTGAGAGTTGACCTTATGGCCTGTAACCCTACATCCTGCCTGCTGCTCCCTTTCGCTTCCAAAAGGCCTAGGCTCGCTGCTTGACGCAAGTGTTGGGAGAGGTAACTGGAATCTCCCGGCACACAAGCCGAGTGCCTCCAAGCTCAATCAAGCGATTTCCTAGTAATTCATGGGGTAGACTGGTGCTAGGTACTAAGTTCCATACGTGAGTAGGTAGTTGAACGCCTTGTTCAAAAACATCTTACTTCTGAGAGTTGAGCTCACCCTCAGTCCCTCACAGTTCCACACTGCCTGCAGAGTGAGTTTCGCACGTCTTCACCAGAGACGTTTGCCACAGGCTTCTGAGACGCAAGTTAACAATGCAGACCTGGAGGGTATCTCCAGGTGCAGTAGAGTGGTAATCTGGGAACCTCCTGTCTCAGAATACTGCTACCTTCACCCTGCCATAAAAATGCAGCTAGTTGACAGCTGGCTTCAAGGCATGCTTCCCTGTGAGAGCTAAGGACAGGGCACAACCCTCCCGCATCCTGCTTGACTGTAGAAGGAGCTGCTAACGTCCTCATGTTAGTGGCAGGGAAAGGTTGTGAGAAAAGCATGTGGAATCGTTGTGCCTGAACCCACGTGTATCTGAGTTGAATACAGCGATTTCCAAAGTCCTTCTTCATCAGAGTGTAGCTAGGTTCCCACTCGCATGTCCGAGTGGGTAGCAGACATCTGCCCCCCCTGCATACCCACTTCTGAGAGTTGAGCTTATGGCCTGTAACCCTACTTCCTGACTGCAGCTACCTTTCGCTTCCAAAAGGCCTAGGCTCGCTGCTTCACCGAAGTGTTGGGAGAGGTAACTGGAATCTCCCGGCACACAAGACTAGTGCCTCCAAGCTCAATGCAGCGATTTCCCAGTAATTCCTGGGGTAGACTGGTGCTACATACTAAGTTCCATATGTGAGAAGGTAGCTGAACGCCTTGTCCAAAATCATCTTACTGCTGAGAGTTGAGCTCACCCTCAGTCCCTCACAGTTCCACACTGCCTGCAGAGTAGGTTTCCCACGTCTTCACCAGAGACTTTTGCCAGAGGCTTCTGAGACGCAAGTTAACAATGCAGACCTGGAGGGTATCTCCAGGTGCAGTAGAGTGGTAATCTGGGAACCTCCTTACTCAGAATACTGCTACCTTCACACTGTCATAAGAATGCAGCTAGTTGAGAGCTGGCTTCTAGGCATGCTTCCCTGTGAGAGCTGAGGACAGGGCAGAACCCTCCCGCACCCTGCCTGACTGTAGACGTACCTGCTAACCTCCTTATGTTAGTGGCTGGGATAGTTTGTGGGAAAAGCATGTGTAAGCATTGGGCCTGAACTCCCGTGTTTCTGAGTTGAATACAGCGATTTCCAACATCCTTCTTCAATAGGAGTGTAGCTAGGTTCCCACTCGCATGTCCGAGGGGGTAGCAGACATCTGCCTCCCATGCATACCCACACCTGAGAGTTGAGCTTATGGAATGTAACCCTACCTCCTGCCTGCAGCTACCTTTCGCTTCCAAAAGGCCTAGGCTCGCTGTTTCACCGAAGTGTTGGGAGAGGTAACTGGAATCTCCCGGCACACAAGACTAGTGCCTCCAAGCTCAATGCAGCGATTTCCCAGTAATTCCTGGGGTAGACTGGTTCTACATACTAAGTTCCATATGTGAGAAGGTAGCTGAACGCCTTGTCCAAAATCATCTTACTGCTGAGAGTTGAACTCACCCTCAGTCCCTCACAGTTCCACACTGCCTGCAGAGTAGGTTTCCCACGTCTTCACCAGAGACTTTTGCCAGAGGCTTCTGAGACGCAAGTTAACAATGCAGACCTGGAGGGTATCTCCAGGTGCAGTAGAGTGGTAATCTGGGAACCTCCTTACTCAGAATACTGCTACCTTCACACTGTCATAAGAATGCAGCTAGTTGAGAGCTGGCTTCCTGGCATGCTTCCCTGTGAGAGCTGAGGACAGGGCAGAAACCTCCCGCACCCTGCCTGACTGTAGACGTACCTGCTAACCTCCTTATGTTAGTGGCAGGGAAAGGTTGTGAGAAAAGCATGTGGAATCGTTGTGCCTGAACCCACGTGTATCTGAGTTGAATACAGCGATTTCCAAAGTCCTTCTTCATCAGAGTGTAGCTAGGTTCCCACTCGCATGTCCGAGTGGGTAGCAGACATCTGCCCCCCCTGCATACCCACTTCTGAGAGTTGAGCTTATGGCCTGTAACCCTACCTCCTGCCTGCAGCTACCTTTCGCTTCCAAAAGGCCTAGGCTCGCTGCTTCACCGAAGTGTTGGGAGAGGTAACTGGAATCTCCCGGCACACAAGACTAGTGCCTCCAAGCTCAATGCAGCGATTTCCCAGTAATTCCTGGGGTAGACTGGTGCTACATACTAAGTTCCATATGTGAGAAGGTAGCTGAACGCCTTGTCCAAAATCATCTTACTGCTGAGAGTTGAGCTCACCCTCAGTCCCTCACAGTTCCACACTGCCTGCAGAGTAGGTTTCCCACGTCTTCACCAGAGACTTTTGCCAGAGGCTTCTGAGACGCAAGTTAACAATGCAGACCTGGAGGGTATCTCCAGGTGCAGTAGAGTGGTAATCTGGGAACCTCCTTACTCAGAATACTGCTACCTTCACACTGTCATAAGAATGCAGCTAGTTGAGAGCTGGCTTCTAGGCATGCTTCCCTGTGAGAGCTGAGGACAGGGCAGAACCCTCCCGCACCCTGCCTGACTGTAGACGTACCTGCTAACCTCCTTATGTTAGTGGCTGGGATAGGTTGTGGGAAAAGCATGTGTAAGCATTGGGCCTGAACTCCCGTGTATCTGAGTTGAATACAGAGATTTCCAACATCCTTCTTCAATAGGAGTGTAGCTAGGTTCCAACTCCCATGTCCGAGTGGGTAGCAGACACCTGCCTCCCATGCATACACACTTCTGAGAGTTGACCTTATGGCCTGTAACCCTACATCCTGCCTGCTGCTACCTTTCGCTTCCAAAAGGCCTAGGCTCGCTGCTTGACGCAAGTGTTGGGAGAGGTAACTGGAATCTCCCGGCACACAAGCCGAGTGCCTCCAAGCTCAATCAAGCGATTTCCTAGTAATTCCTGCGGTAGACTGGTGCTAGGTACTAAGTTCCATACGTGAGTAGGTAGTGAACGCCTTTTCCAAAAACATCTAACTTCTGAGAGTTGAGCTCACCCTCAGTCCCTCACAGTTCCACACTGCCTGCAGAGTGAGTTTCGCACGTCTTCACCAGAGACGTTTGCCAGAGGCTTCTGAGACGCAAGTTAACAATGCAGACCTGGAGGGTATCTCCAGGTGCAGTAGAGTGGTAATCTGGGAACCTCCTGTCTCAGAATACTGCTACCTTCACCCTGCCATAAGAATGCAGCTAGTTGAGAGCTGGCTTCAAGGCATGCTTCCCTGTGAGAGCTAAGGACAGGGCACAACCCTCCCGCATCCTGCTTGACTGTAGAAGGAGCTGCTAACGTCCTCATGTTAGTGGCAGGGAAAGGTTGTGAGAAAAGCATGTGGAATCGTTGTGCCTGAACCCACGTGTATCTGAGTTGAATACAGCGATTTCCAAAGTCCTTCTTCATCAGAGTGTAGCTAGGTTCCCACTCGCATGTCCGAGTGGGTAGCAGACATCTGCCTCCCATGCATACCCACTTCTGAGAGTTGAGCTTATGGCCTGTAACCCTACCTCCTGCCTGCAGCTACCTTTCGCTTCCAAAAGGCCTAGGCTCGCTGCTTCACCGAAGTGTTGGGAGAGGTAACTGGAATCTCCCGGCACACAAGACTAGTGCCTCCAAGCTCAATGCAGCGATTTCCCAGTAATTCCTGGGGTAGACTGGTGCTACATACTAAGTTCCATATGTGAGAAGGTAGCTGAACGCCTTGTCCAAAATCATCTTACTGCTGAGAGTTGAGCTCACCCTCAGTCCCTCACAGTTCCACACTGCCTGCAGAGTAGGTTTCCCACGTCTTCACCAGAGACTTTTGCCAGAGGCTTCTGAGACGCAAGTTAACAATGCAGACCTGGAGGGTATCTCCAGGTGCAGTAGAGTGGTAATCTGGGAACCTCCTTACTCAGAATACTGCTACCTTCACACTGTCATAAGAATGCAGCTAGTTGACAGCTGGCTTCTAGGCATGCTTCCCTGTGAGAGCTGAGGACAGGGCAGAACCCTCCCGCACCCTGCCTGACTGTAGACGTACCTGCTAACCTCCTTATGTTAGTGGCTGGGATAGGTTGTGGGAAAAGCATGTGTAAGCATTGGGCCTGAACTCCCGTGTATCTGAGTTGAATACAGCGATTTCCAACATCCTTCTTCAATAGGAGTGTAGCTAGGTTCCAACTCCCATGTCCGAGTGGGTAGCAGACATCTGCCTCCCATGCATACACACTTCTGAGAGTTGACCTTATGGCCTGTAACCCTACATCCTGCCTGCTGCTACCTTTCGCTTCCAAAAGGCCTAGGCTCGCTGCTTGACGCAAGTGTTGGGAGAGGTAACTGGAATCTCCCGGCACACAAGCCGAGTGCCTCCAAGCTCAATCAAGCGATTTCCTAGTAATTCCTGGGGTAGACTGGTGCTAGGTACTAAGTTCCATACGTGAGTAGGTAGTTGAACGCCTTGTTCAAAAACATCTTACTTCTGAGAGTTGAGCTCACCCTCAGTCCCTCACAGTTCCACACTGCCTGGAGAGTGAGTTTCGCACGTCTTCACCAGAGACGTTTGCCAGAGGCTTCTGAGACGCAAGTTAACAATGCAGACCTGGAGGGTATCTCCAGGTGCAGTAGAGTGGTAATCTGGGAACCTCCTGTCTCAGAATACTGCTACCTTCACCCTGCCATAAGAATGCAGCTAGTTGACAGCTGGCTTCAAAGCCTGCTTCCCTGTGAGAGCTAAGGACAGGGCACAACCCTCCCGCATCCTGCTTGACTGTAGAAGGAGCTGCTAACGTCCTCATGTTAGTGGCAGGGAAAGGTTGTGCGAAAAGCATGTGGAATCGTTGTGCCTGAACCCACGTGTATCTGAGTTGAATACAGCGATTTCCAAAGTCCTTCATCAGAGTGTAGCTAGGTTCCCACTCGCATATCCGAGTGGGTAGCAGACATCTGCCCCCCCTGCATACCCAGTTCTGAGAGTTGAGCTTATGGCCTGTAACCCTACCTCCTGCCTGCAGCTACCTTTCGCTTCCAAAAGGCCTAGGCTTGCTGCTTCACCGAAGTGTTGGGAGAGGTAACTGGAATCTCCCGGCACACAAGACTAGTGCCTCCAAGCTCAATGCAGCGATTTCCCAGTAATTCTTGGGGTAGACTGGTGCTACATACTAAGTTCCATATGTGAGAAGGTAGCTGAACGCCTTGTCCAAAATCATCTTACTGCTGAGAGTTGAGCTCACCCTCAGTCCCTCACAGTTCCACACTGCCTGCAGAGTAGGTTTCCCACGTCTTCACCAAAGACTTTTGCCAGAGGCTTCTGAGACGCAAGTTAACAATGCAGACCTGGAGGGTATCTCCAGGTGCAGTAGAGTGGTAATCTGGGAACCTCCTGTCTCAGAATACTGCTACCTTCACCCTGCCATAAGAATGCAGTTAGTTGACAGCTGGCTTCAAGGCATGCTTCCCTGTGAGAGCTAAGGACAGGGCACAACCCTCCGGCATCCTGCTTGACTGTAGAAGGAGCTGCTAACGTCCTCATGTTAGTGGCAGGGAAAGGTTTGAGAAAAGCATGTGGAATCGTTGTGCCTGAACCCACGTGTATCTGAGTTGAATACAGCGATTTCCAAAGTCCTTCTTCATCAGAGTGTAGCTAGGTTCCCACTCGCATGTCCGAGTGGGTAGCAGACATCTGCCCCCCCTGCATACCCACTTCTGAGAGTTGAGCTTATGGCCTGTAACCCTACCTCCTGACTGCAGCTACCTTTCGCTTCCAAAAGGCCTAGGCTCGCTGCTTCACCGAAGTGTTGGGAGAGGTAACTGGAATCTCCCGGCACACAAGACTAGTGCCTCCAAGCTCAATGCAGCGATTTCCCAGTAATTCCTGGGGTAGACTGGTGCTACATACTAAGTTCCATATGTGAGAAGGTAGCTGAACGCCTTGTCCAAAATCATCTTACTGCTGAGAGTTGAGCTCACCCTCAGTCCCTCACAGTTCCACACTGCCTGCAGAGTAGGTTTCCCACGTCTTCACCAGAGACTTTTGCCAGAGGCTTCTGAGACGCAAGTTAACAATGCAGACCTGGAGGGTATCTCCAGGTGCAGTAGAGTGGTAATCTGGGAACCTCCTTACTCAGAATACTGCTACCTTCACACTGTCATAAGAATGCAGCTAGTTGACAGCTGGCTTCTAGGCATGCTTCCCTGTGAGAGCTGAGGACAGGGCAGAACCCTCCCGCACCCTGCCTGACTGTAGACGTACCTGCTAACCTCCTTATGTTAGTGGCTGGGATAGGTTGTGGGAAAAGCATGTGTAAGCATTGGGCCTGAACTCCCGTGTATCTGAGTTGAATACAGCGATTTCCAACATCCTTCTTCAATAGGAGTGTAGCTAGGTTCCAACTCCCATGTCCGAGTGGGTAGCAGACATCTGCCTCCCATGCATACACACTTCTGAGAGTTGACCTTATGGCCTGTAACCCTACATCCTGCTTGCTGCTACCTTTCGCTTCCAAAAGGCCTAGGCTCGCTGCTTGACGCAAGTGTTGGGAGAGGTAACTGGAATCTCCCGGCACACAAGCCGAGTTCCTCCAAGCTCAATCAAGCGATTTCCTAGTAATTCATGGGGTAGACTGGTGCTAGGTACTAAGTTCCATACGTGAGTAGGTAGTTGAACGCCTTGTTCAAAAACATCTTACTTCTGAGAGTTGAGCTCACCCTCAGTCCCTCACAGTTCCACACTGCCTGGAGAGTGAGTTTCGCACGTCTTCACCAGAGACGTTTGCCAGAGGCTTCTGAGACGCAAGTTAACAATGCAGACCTGGAGGGTATCTCCAGGTGCAGTAGAGTGGTAATCTGGGAACCTCCTGTCTCAGAATACTGCTACCTTCACCCTGCCATAAGAATGCAGCTAGTTGACAGCTGGCTTCAAGGCATGCTTCCCTGTGAGAGCTAAGGACAGGGCACAACCCTCCCGCATCCTGCTTGACTGTAGAAGGAGCTGCTAACGTCCTCATGTTAGTGGCAGGGAAAGGTTGTGCGAAAAGCATGTGGAATCGTTGTGCCTGAACCCACGTGTATCTGAGTTGAATACAGCGATTTCCAAAGTCCTTCTTCATCAGAGTGTAGCTAGGTTCCCACTCGCATGTCCGAGTGGGTAGCAGACATCTGCCTCCCATGCATACCCACTTCTGAGAGTTGAGCTTATGGAATGTAACCCTACCTCCTGCCTGCAGCTACCTTTCGCTTCCAAAAGGCCTAGGCTCGCTGCTTCACCGAAGTGTTGGGAGAGGTAACTGGAATCTCCCGGCACACAAGACTAGTGCCTCCAAGCTCAATGCAGCGATATCCCAGTAATTCCTGGGGTAGACTGGTGCTACATACTAAGTTCCATATGTGAGAAGGTAGCTGAACGCCTTGTCCAAAATCATCTTACTGCTGAGAGTTGAGCTCACCCTCAGTCCCTCACAGTTCCACACTGCCTGCAGAGTAGGTTTCCCACGTCTTCACCAGAGACTTTTGCCAGAGGCTTCTGAGACGCAAGTTAACAATGCAGACCTGGAGGGTATCTCCAGGTGCAGTAGAGTGGTAATCTGGGAACCTCCTGTCTCAGAATACTGCTACCTTCACACTGTCATAAGAATGCAGCTAGTTGAGAGCTGGCTTCTAGGCTTGCTTCCCTGTGAGAGCTGAGGACAGGGCAGAACCCTCCCGCACCCTGCCTGACTGTAGACGTACCTGCTAACCTCCTTATGTTAGTGGCTGGGATAGGTTGTGGGAAAAGCATGTGTAAGCATTGGGCCTGAACTCCCGTGTATCTGAGTTGAATACAGCGATTTCCAACATCCTTCTTCAATAGGAGTGTAGCTAGGTTCCCACTCGCATGTCCGAGTGGGTAGCAGACATCTGCCTCCCATGCATACACACTTCTGAGAGTTGACCTTATGGCCTGTAACCCTACATCCTGCCTGCTGCTACCTTTCGCTTCCAAAAGGCCTAGGCTCGCTGCTTGACGCAAGTGTTGGGAGAGGTAACTGGAATCTCCCGGCACACAAGCCGAGTTCCTCCAAGCTCAATCAAGCGATTTCCTAGTAATTCATGGGGTAGACTGGTGCTAGGTACTAAGTTCCATACGTGAGTAGGTAGTTGAACGCCTTGTTCAAAAACATCTTACTTCTGAGAGTTGAGCTCACCCTCAGTCCCTCACAGTTCCACACTGCCTGGAGAGTGAGTTTCGCACGTCTTCACCAGAGACGTTTGCCAGAGGCTTCTGAGACGCAAGTTAACAATGCAGACCTGGAGGGTATCTCCAGGTGCAGTAGAGTGGTAATCTGGGAACCTCCTGTCTCAGAATACTGCTACCTTCACCCTGCCATAAGAATGCAGCTAGTTGACAGCTGGCTTCAAGGCATGCTTCCCTGTGAGAGCTAAGGACAGGGCACAACCCTCCCGCATCCTGCTTGACTGTAGAAGGAGCTGCTAACGTCCTCATGTTAGTGGCAGGGAAAGGTTGTGCGAAAAGCATGTGGAATCGTTGTGCCTGAACCCACGTGTATCTGAGTTGAATACAGCGATTTCCAAAGTCCTTCTTCATCAGAGTGTAGCTAGGTTCCCACTCGCATGTCCGAGTGGGTAGCAGACATCTGCCTCCCATGCATACCCACTTCTGAGAGTTGAGCTTATGGAATGTAACCCTACCTCCTGCCTGCAGCTACCTTTCGCTTCCAAAAGGCCTAGGCTCGCTGCTTCACCGAAGTGTTGGGAGAGGTAACTGGAATCTCCCGGCACACAAGACTAGTGCCTCCAAGCTCAATGCAGCGATATCCCAGTAATTCCTGGGGTAGACTGGTGCTACATACTAAGTTCCATATGTGAGAAGGTAGCTGAACGCCTTGTCCAAAATCATCTTACTGCTGAGAGTTGAGCTCACCCTCAGTCCCTCACAGTTCCACACTGCCTGCAGAGTAGGTTTCCCACGTCTTCACCAGAGACTTTTGCCAGAGGCTTCTGAGACGCAAGTTAACAATGCAGACCTGGAGGGTATCTCCAGGTGCAGTAGAGTGGTAATCTGGGAACCTCCTGTCTCAGAATACTGCTACCTTCACACTGTCATAAGAATGCAGCTAGTTGAGAGCTGGCTTCTAGGCTTGCTTCCCTGTGAGAGCTGAGGACAGGGCAGAACCCTCCCGCACCCTGTCTGACTGTAGACGTACCTGCTAACATCCTTATGTTAGTGGCTGGGATAGGTTGTGGGAAAAGCATGTGTAAGCATTGGGCCTGAACTCCCGTGTATCTGAGTTGAATACAGCGATTTCCAACATCCTTCTTCAATAGGAGTGTAGCTAGGTTCCCACTCCCATGTCCGAGTGGGTAGCAGACATCTGCCTCCCATGCATACACACTTCTGAGAGTTGACCTTATGGCCTGTAACCCTACATCCTGCCTGCTGCTACCTTTCGCTTCCAAAAGGCCTAGGCTCGCTGCTTGACGCAAGTGTTGGGAGAGGTAACTGGAATCTCCCGGCACACAAGACGAGTGCCTCCAAGCTCAATCAAGCGATTTCCTAGTAATTCATGGGGTAGACTGGTGCTAGGTACTAAGTTCCATACGTGAGTAGGTAGTTGAACGCCTTGTTCAAAAACATCTTACTTCTGAGAGTTGAGCTCACCCTCAGTCCCTCACAGTTCCACACTGCCTGGAGAGTGAGTTTCGCATGTCTTCACCAGAGACGTTTGCCAGAGGCTTCTGAGACGCAAGTTAACAATGCAGACCTGGAGGGTATCTCCAGGTGCAGTAGAGTGGTAATCTGGGAACCTCCTGTCTCAGAATACTGCTACCTTCACCCTGCCATAAGAATGCAGCTAGTTGACAGCTGGCTTCAAGGCATGCTTCCCTGTGAGAGCTAAGGACAGGGCACAACCCTCCCGCATCCTGCTTGACTGTAGAAGGAGCTGCTAACATCCTCATGTTAGTGGCAGGGAAAGGTTGTGCGAAAAGCATGTGGAATCGTTGTGCCTGAACCCACGTGTATCTGAGTTGAATACAGCGATTTCCAAAGTCCTTCTTCATCAGAGTGTAGCTAGGTTCCCACTCGCATGTCCGAGTGGGTAGCAGACATCTGCCTCCCATGCATACCCACTTCTGAGAGTTGAGCTTATGGCCTGTAACCCTACCTCCTGACTGCAGCTACCTTTCGCTTCCAAAAGGCCTAGGCTCGCTGCTTCACCGAAGTGTTGGGAGAGGTAACTGGAATCTCCCGGCACACAAGACTAGTGCCTCCAAGCTCAATGCAGCGATTTCCCAGTAATTCCTGGGGTAGACTGGTGCTACATACTAAGTTCCATATGTGAGAAGGTAGCTGAACGCCTTGTCCAAAATCATCTTACTGCTGAGAGTTGAGCTCACCCTCAGTCCCTCACAGTTCCACACTGCCTGCAGAGTAGGTTTCCCACGTCTTCACCAGAGACTTTTGCCAGAGGCTTCTGAGACGCAAGTTAACAATGCAGACCTGGAGGGTATCTCCAGGTGCAGTAGAGTGGTAATCTGGGAACCTCCTTACTCAGAATACTGCTACCTTCACACTGTCATAAGAATGCAGCTAGTTGAGAGCTGGCTTCTAGGCATGCTTCCCTGTGAGAGCTGAGGACAGGGCAGAACCCTCCCGCACCCTGCCTGACTGTAGACGTACCTGCTAACCTCCTTATGTTAGTGGCTGGGATAGGTTGTGGGAAAAGCATGTGTATGCATTGGGCCTGAACTCCCGTGTATCTGAGTTGAATACAGCGATTTCCAACATCCTTCTTCAATAGGAGTGTAGCTAGGTTCCAACTCCCATGTCCGAGTGGGTAGCAGACATCTGCCTCCCATGCATACACACTTCTGAGAGTTGACCTTATGGCCTGTAACCCTACATCCTGCCTGCTGCTACCTTTCGCTTCCAAAAGGCCTAGGCTCGCTGCTTGACGCAAGTGTTGGGAGAGGTAACTGGAATCTCCCGGCACACAAGCCGAGTGCCTCCAAGCTCAATCAAGCGATTTCCTAGTAATTCCTGGGGTAGACTGGTGCTAGGTACTAAGTTCCATACGTGAGTAGGTAGTTGAACGCTTTGTTCAAAAACATCTTACTTCTGAGAGTTGAGCTCACCCTCAGTCCCTCACAGTTCCACACTGCCTGCAGAGTGAGTTTCGCACGTCTTCACCAGAGACGTTTGCCAGAGGCTTCTGAGACGCAAGTTAACAATGCAGACCTGGAGGGTATCTCCAGGTGCAGTAGAGTGGTAATCTGGGAACCTCCTGTCTCAGAATACTGCTACCTTCACCCTGCCATAAGAATGCAGCTAGGTGAGAGCTGGCTTCAAGGCATGCTTCCCTGTGAGAGCTAAGGACAGGGCACAACCCTCCCGCATCCTGCTTGACTGTAGAAGGAGCTGCTAACGTCCTCATGTTAGTGGCAGGGAAAGGTTGTGCGAAAAGCATGTGGAATCGTTGTGCCTGAACCCACGTGTATCTGAGTTGAATACAGCGATTTCCAAAGTCCTTCTTCATCAGAGTGTAGCTAGGTTCCCACTCGCATGTCCGAGTGGGTAGCAGACATCTGCCTCCCATGCATACCCACTTCTGAGAGTTGAGCTTATGGCCTGTAACCCTACCTCCTGACTGCAGCTACCTTTCGCTTCCAAAAGGCCTAGGCTCGCTGCTTCACCGAAGTGTTGGGAGAGGTAACTGGAATCTCCCGGCACACAAGACTAGTGCCTCCAAGCTCAATGCAGCGATTTCCCAGTAATTCCTGGGGTAGACTGGTGCTACATACTAAGTTCCATATGTGAGAAGGTAGCTGAACGCCTTGTCCAAAATCATCTTACTGCTGAGAGTTGAGCTCACCCTCAGTCCCTCACAGTTCCACACTGCCTGCAGAGTAGGTTTCCCACGTCTTCACCAGAGACTTTTGCCAGAGGCTTCTGAGACGCAAGTTAACAATGCAGACCTGGAGGGTATCTCCAGGTGCAGTAGAGTGGTAATCTGGGAACCTCCTTACTCAGAATACTGCTACCTTCACACTGTCATAAGAATGCAGCTAGTTGACAGCTGGCTTCTAGGCATGCTTCCCTGTGAGAGCTGAGGACAGGGCAGAACCCTCCCGCACCCTGCCTGACTGTAGACGTACCTGCTAACCTCCTTATGTTAGTGGCTGGGATAGGTTGTGGGAAAAGCATGTGTATGCATTGGGCCTGAACTCCCGTGTATCTGAGTTGAATACAGCGATTTCCAACATCCTTCTTCAATAGGAGTGTAGCTAGGTTCCAACTCCCATGTCCGAGTGGGTAGCAGACATCTGCCTCCCATGCATACACACTTCTGAGAGTTGACCTTATGGCCTGTAACCCTACATCCTGCCTGCTGCTACCTTTCGCTTCCAAAAGGCCTAGGCTCGCTGCTTGACGCAAGTGTTGGGAGAGGTAACTGGAATCTCCCGGCACACAAGCCGAGTGCCTCCAAGCTCAATCAAGCGATTTCCTAGTAATTCCTGGGGTAGACTGGTGCTAGGTACTAAGTTCCATACGTGAGTAGGTAGTTGAACGCCTTGTTCAAAAACATCTTACTTCTGAGAGTTGAGCTCACCCTCAGTCCCTCACAGTTCCACACTGCCTGCAGAGTGAGTTTCGCACGTCTTCACCAGAGACGTTTGCCAGAGGCTTCTGAGACGCAAGTTAACAATGCAGACCTGGAGGGTATCTCCAGGTGCAGTAGAGTGGTAATCTGGGAACCTCCTGTCTCAGAATACTGCTACCTTCACCCTGCCATAAGAATGCAGCTAGTTGAGAGCTGGCTTCAAGGCATGCTTCCCTGTGAGAGCTAAGGACAGGGCACAACCCTCCCGCATCCTGCTTGACTGTAGAAGGAGCTGCTAACGTCCTCATGTTAGTGGCAGGGAAAGGTTGTGAGAAAAGCATGTGGAATCGTTGTGCCTGAACCCACGTGTATCTGAGTTGAATACAGCGATTTCCAAAGTCCTTCTTCATCAGAGTGTAGCTAGGTTCCCACTCGCATATCCGAGTGGGTAGCAGACATCTGCCCCCCCTGCATACCAAGTTCTGAGAGTTGAGCTTATGGCCTGTAACCCTACCTCCTGCCTGAGGCTACCTTTCGCTTCCAAAAGGCCTAGGCTCGCTGCTTCACCGAAGTGTTGGGAGAGGTAACTGGAATCTCCCGGCACACAAGACTAGTGCCTCCAAGCTCAATGCAGCGATTTCCCAGTAATTCCTGGGGTAGACTGGTGCTACATACTAAGTTCCATATGTGAGAAGGTAGCTGAACGCCTTGTCCAAAATCATCTTACTGCTGAGAGTTGAGCTCACCCTCAGTCCCTCACAGTTCCACACTGCCTGCAGAGTAGGTTTCCCACGTCTTCACCAGAGACTTTTGCCAGAGGCTTCTGAGACGCAAGTTAACAATGCAGACCTGGAGGGTATCTCCAGGTGCAGTAGAGTGGTAATCTGGGAACCTCCTTACTCAGAATACTGCTACCTTCACACTGTCATAGAATGCAGCTAGTTGACAGCTGGCTTCTAGGCATGCTTCCCTGTCAGAGCTGAGGACAGGGCAGAACCCTCCCGCACCCTGCCTGACTGTAGACGTACCTGCTAACCTCCTTATATTAGTGGCTGGGATAGGTTGTGCGAAAAGCATGTGGAATCGTTGTGCCTGAACCCACGTGTATCTGAGTTGAATACAGCGATTTCCAAAGTCCTTCTTCATCAGAGTGTAGCTAGGTTCCCACTCGCATGTCCGAGTGGGAAGCAGACATCTGCCTCCCATGCATACCCACTTCTGAGAGTTGAGCTTATGGCCTGTAACCCTACCTCCTGCCTGCAGCTACCTTTCGCTTCCAAAAGGCCTAGGCTCGCTGCTTCACCGAAGTGTTGGGAGAGGTAACTGGAATCTCCCGGCACACAAGCCGAGTGCCTCCAAGCTCAATGCAGCGATTTCCTAGTAATTCATGGGGTAGACTGGTGCTAGGTAGTAAGTTCCATACGTGAGTAGGTAGTTGAACGCCTTGTCCAAAAACATCTTACTTCTGAGAGTTGAGCTCACCCTCAGTCCCTCACAGTTCCACACTGCCTGCAGAGTGAGTTTCGCACGTCTTCACCAGAGACGTTTGCCAGAGGCTTCTGAGACGCAAGTTAACAATGCAGACATGGAGGGTATCTCCAGGTGCAGTAGAGTGGTAATCTGGGAACCTCCTGTCTCAGAATACTGCTACCTTCACCCTGCCATAAGAATGCAGCTAGTTGACAGCTGGCTTCAAGGCATGCTTCCCTGTGAGAGCTAAGGACAGGGCACAACCCTCCCGCATCCTGCTTGACTGTAGAAGGAGCTGCTAACGTCCTCATGTTAGTGGCAGGGAAAGGTTGTGCGAAAAGCATGTGGAATCGTTGTGCCTGAACCCACGTGTATCTGAGTTGAATACAGCGATTTCCAAAGTCCTTCTTCATCAGAGTGTAGCTAGGTTCCCACTCGCATGTCCGAGTGGGTAGCAGACATCTGCCTCCCATGCATACCCACTTCTGAGAGTTGAGCTTATGGAATGTAACCCTACCTCCTGCCTGCAGCTACCTTTCGCTTCCAAAAGGCCTAGGCTCGCTGCTTCACCGAAGTGTTGGGAGAGGTAACTGGAATCTCCCGGCACACAAGACTAGTGCCTCCAAGCTCAATGCAGCGATTTCCCAGTAATTCCTGGGGTAGACTGGTGCTACATACTAAGTTCCATATGTGAGAAGGTAGCTGAACGCCTTGTCCAAAATCATCTTACTGCTGAGAGTTGAGCTCACCCTCAGTCCCTCACAGTTCCACACTGCCTGCAGAGTAGGTTTCCCACGTCTTCACCAGAGACTTTTGCCAGAGGCTTCTGAGACGCAAGTTAACAATGCAGACCTGGAGGGTATCTCCAGGTGCAGTAGAGTGGTAATCTGGGAACCTCCTTACTCAGAATACTGCTACCTTCACACTGTCATAAGAATGCAGCTAGTTGAGAGCTGGCTTCCTGGCATGCTTCCCTGTGAGAGCTGAGGACAGGGCAGAACCCTCCCGCACCCTGCCTGACTGTAGACGTACCTGCTAACCTCCTTATGTTAGTGGCAGGGATAGGTTGTGGGAAAAGCATGTGTAAGCATTGGGCCTGAACTCCCGTGTATCTGAGTTGAATACAGCGATTTCCAACATCCTTCTTCAATAGGAGTGTAGCTAGGTTCCAACTCCCATGTCCGAGTGGGTAGCAGACATCTGCCTCCCATGCATACCCACTTCTGAGAGTTGAGCTTATGGCCTGTAACCCTACCTCCTGCCTGCAGCTACCTTTCGCTTCCAAAAGGCCTTGGCTCGCTGCTTCACCGAAGTGTTGGGAGAGGTAACTGGAATCTCCCGGCACACAAGACTAGTGCCTCCAAGCTCAATGCAGCGATTTCCCAGTAATTCCTGGGGTAGACTGGTGCTACATACTAAGTTCCATATGTGAGAAGGTAGCTGAACGCCTTGTCCAAAATCATCTTACTGCTGAGAGTTGAGCTCACCCTCAGTCCCTCACAGTTCCACACTGCCTGCAGAGTAGGTTACCCACGTCTTCACCAGAGACTTTTGCCAGAGGCTTTTGAGACGCAAGTTAACAATGCAGACCTGGAGGGTATCTCCAGGTGCAGTAGAGTGTTAATCTGGGAACCTCCTGTCTCAGAATACTGCTACCTTCACCCTGCCATAAGAATGCAGCTAGTTGACAGCTGGCTTCAAGGCATGCTTCCCTGTGAGAGCTAAGGACAGGGCACAACCCTCCCGCATCCTGCTTGACTGTAGAAGGAGCTGCTAACGTCCTCATGTTAGTGGCAGGGAAAGGTTGTGAGAAAAGCATGTGGAATCGTTGTGCCTGAACCCACGTGTATCTGAGGTGAATACAGCGATTTCCAAAGTCCTTCTTCATCAGAGTGTAGCTAGGTTCCCACTCGCATGTCCGAGTGGGTAGCAGACATCTGCCCCCCCTGCATACCCACTTCTGAGAGTTGAGCTTATGGCCTGTAACCCTACCTCCTGCCTGCAGTTACCTTTCGCTTCCAAAAGGCCTAGGCTCGCTGCTTCACCGAAGTGTTGGGAGAGGTAACTGGAATCTCCCGGCACACAAGACTAGTGCCTCCAAGCTCAATCCAGCGATTTCCCAGTAATTCCTGGGGTAGACTGGTGCTACATACTAAGTTCCATATGTGAGAAGGTAGCTGAACGCCTTGTCCAAAATCATCTTACTGCTGAGAGTTGAGCTCACCCTCAGTCCCTCACAGTTCCACACTGCCTGCAGAGTAGGTTTCCCACGTCTTCACCAGAGACTTTTGCCAGAGGCTTCTGAGACGCAAGTTAACAATGCAGACCTGGACGGTATCTCCAGGTGCAGTAGAGTGGTAATCTGGGAACCTCCTTACTCAGAATACTGCTACCTTCACACTGTCATAAGAATGCAGCTAGTTGACAGCTGGCTTCTAGGCATGCTTCCCTGTGAGAGCTGAGGACAGGGCAGAACCCTCCCGCACCCTGTCTGACTGTAGACGTACCTGCTAACCTCCTTATGTTAGTGGCTGGGATAGGTTGTGGGAAAAGCATGTGTAAGCATTGGGCCTGAACTCCCGTGTATCTGAGTTGAATACAGCGATTTCCAACATCCTTCTTCAATAGGAGTGTAGCTAGGTTCCAACTCCCATGTCCGAGTGGGTAGCAGACATCTGCCTCCCATGCATACACACTTCTGAGAGTTGACCTTATGGCCTGTAACCCTACATCCTGCCTGCTGCTACCTTTCGCTTCCAAAAGGCCTAGGCTCGCTGCTTGACGCAAGTGTTGGGAGAGGTAACTGGAATCTCCCGGCACACAAGCCGAGTGCCTCCAAGCTCAATCAAGCGATTTCCTAGTAATTCCTGGGGTAGACTGGTGCTAGGTACTAAGTTCCATACGTGAGTAGGTAGTTGAACGCCTTGTCCAAAAACATCTTACTTCTGAGAGTTGAGCTCACCCTCAGTCCCTCACAGTTCCACACTGCCTGCAGAGTGAGTTTCGCACGTCTTCACCAGAGACGTTTGCCAGAGGCTTCTGAGACGCAAGTTAACAATGCAGGACAGGAAGGTATCTCCATGTACAGTAGAGTGGTAATCTGGGAACCTCCTGTCTCAGAATACTGCTACCTTCACCCTGCCATAAGAATGCAGCTAGTTGACAGCTGGCTTCAAGGCCTGCTTCCCTGTGAGAGCTAAGGACAGGGCACAACCCTCCCGCATCCTGCTTGACTGTAGAAGGAGCTGCTAACGTCCTCATGTTAGTGGCAGGGAAAGGTTGTGCGAAAAGCATGTGGAATCGTTGTGCCTGAACCCACGTGTATCTGAGTTGAATACAGCGATTTCCAAAGTCCTTCTTCATCAGAGTGTAGCTAGGTTCCCACTCGCATATCCGAGTGGGTAGCAGACATCTGCCCCCCCTGCATACCCAGTTCTGAGAGTTGAGCTTATGGCCTGTAACCCTACCTCCTGACTGCAGCTACCTTTCGCTTCCAAAAGGCCTAGGCTCGCTGCTTCACCGAAGTGTTGGGAGAGGTAACTGGAATCTCCCGGCACACAAGACTAGTGCCGCCAAGCTCAATGCAGCGATTTCCCAGTAATTCCTGGGGTAGACTGGTGCTACATACTAAGTTCCATATGTGAGAAGGTAGCTGAACGCCTTGTCCAAAATCATCTTACTGCTGAGAGTTGAGCTCACCCTCAGTCCCTCACAGTTCCACACTGCCTGCAGAGTAGGTTTCCCACGTCTTCACCAGAGACTTTTGCCAGAGGCTTCTGAGACGCAAGTTAACAATGCAGACCTGGAGGGTATCTCCAGGTGCAGTAGAGTGGTAATCTGGGAACCTCCTGTCTCAGAATACTGCTACCTTCACCCTGCCATAAGAATGCAGCTAGTTGAGAGCTGGCTTCTAGGCATGCTTCCCTGTGAGAGCTGAGGACAGGGCAGAACCCTCCCGCACCCTGCCTGACTGTAGACGTACCTGCTAACCTCCTTATGTGTGTGGCTGGGATAGGTTGTGGGAAAAGCATGTGTAAGCATTGGGCCTGAACTCCCGTGTATCTGAGTTGAATACTTCGATTTCCAACATCCTTCTTCAATAGGAGTGTAGCTAGGTTCCAACTCCCATGTCCGAGTGGGTAGCAGACATCTGCCTCCCATGCATACACACTTCTGAGAGTTGACCTTATGGCCTGTAACCCTACATCCTGCCTGCTGCTACCTTTCGCTTCCAAAAGGCCTAGGCTCGCTGCTTGACGCAAGTGTTGGGAGAGGTAACTGGAATCTCCCGGCACACAAGCCGAGTGCCTCCAAGCTCAATCAAGCGATTTCCTAGTAATTCCTGGGGTAGACTGGTGCTAGGTACTAAGTTCCATACGTGAGTAGGTAGTTGAACGCCTTGTCCAAAAACATCTTACTTCTGAGAGTTGAGCTCACCCTCAGTCCCTCACAGTTCCACACTGCCTGCGGAGTGAGTTTCGCACGTCTTCACCAGAGACGTTTGCCAGAGGCTTCTGAGACGCAAGTTAACAATGCAGACCTGGAGGGTATCTCCAGGTACAGTAGAGTGGTAATCTGGGAACCTCCTGTCTCAGAATACTGCTACCTTCACCCTGCCATAAGAATGCAGCTAGTTGACAGCTGGCTTCAAGGCATGCTTCCCTGTGAGAGCTAAGGACAGGGCACAACCCTCCCGCATTCTGCTTGACTGTAGAAGGAGCTGCTAACGTCCTCATGTTAGTGGCAGGGAAAGGTTGTGCGAAAAGCATGTGGAATCGTTGTGCCTGAACCCACGTGTATCTGAGTTGAATACAGCGATTTCCAAAGTCCTTCTTCATCAGAGTGTAGCTAGGTTCCCACTCGCATGTCCGAGTGGGTAGCAGACATCTGCCTCCCATGCATACCCACTTCTGAGGGTTGAGCTTATGGAATGTAACCCTACCTCCTGCCTGCAGCTACCTTTCGCTTCCAAAAGGCCTAGGCTCGCTGCTTCACCGAAGTGTTGGGAGAGGTAACTGGAATCTCCCGGCACACAAGACTAGTGCCTCCAAGCTCAATGCAGCGATTTCCCAGTAATTCCTGGGGTAGACTGGTGCTACATACTAAGTTCCATATGTGAGAAGGTAGCTGAACGCCTTGTCCAAAATCATCTTACTGCTGAGAGTTGAGCTCACCCTCAGTCCCTCACAGTTCCACACTGCCTGCAGAGTAGGTTTCCCACGTCTTCACCAGAGACTTTTGCCAGAGGCTTCTGAGACGCAAGTTAACAATGCAGACCTGGAGGGTATCTCCAGGTGCAGTAGAGTGGTAATCTGGGAACCTCCTTACTCAGAATACTGCTACCTTCACACTGTCATAAGAATGCAGCTAGTTGAGAGCTGGCTTCCTGGCATGCTTCCCTGTGAGAGCTGAGGACAGGGCAGAACCCTCCCGCACCCTGCCTGACTGTAGACGTACCTGCTAACCTCCTTATGTTAGTGGCAGGGATAGGTTGTGGGAAAAGCATGTGTAAGCATTGGGCCTGAACTCCCGTGTATCTGAGTTGAATACAGCGATTTCCAACATCCTTCTTCAATAGGAGTGTAGCTAGGTTCCAACTCCCATGTCCGAGTGGGTAGCAGACATCTGCCTCCCATGCATACCCACTTCTGAGAGTTGAGCTTATGGCCTGTAACCCTACCTCCTGCCTGCAGCTACCTTTCGCTTCCAAAAGGCCTAGGCTCGCTGCTTCACCGAAGTGTTGGGAGAGGTAACTGGAATCTCCCGGCACACAAGACTAGTGCCTCCAAGCTCAATGCAGCGATTTCCCAGTAATTCCTGGGGTAGACTGGTGCTACATACTAAGTTCCATATGTGAGAAGGTAGCTGAACGCCTTGTCCAAAATCATCTTACTGCTGAGAGTTGAGCTCACCCTCAGTCCCTCACAGTTCCACACTGCCTGCAGAGTAGGTTACCCACGTCTTCACCAGAGACTTTTGCCAGAGGCTTTTGAGACGCAAGTTAACAATGCAGACCTGGAGGGTATCTCCAGGTGCAGTAGAGTGTTAATCTGGGAACCTCCTGTCTCAGAATACTGCTACCTTCACCCTGCCATAAGAATGCAGCTAGTTGACAGCTGGCTTCAAGGCATGCTTCCCTGTGAGAGCTAAGGACAGGGCACAACCCTCCCGCATCCTGCTTGACTGTAGAAGGAGCTGCTAACGTCCTCATGTTAGTGGCAGGGAAAGGTTGTGAGAAAAGCATGTGGAATCGTTGTGCCTGAACCCACGTGTATCTGAGGTGAATACAGCGATTTCCAAAGTCCTTCTTCATCAGAGTGTAGCTAGGTTCCCACTCGCATGTCCGAGTGGGTAGCAGACATCTGCCCCCCCTGCATACCCACTTCTGAGAGTTGAGCTTATGGCCTGTAACCCTACCTCCTGACTGCAGTTACCTTTCGCTTCCAAAAGGCCTAGGCTCGCTGCTTCACCGAAGTGTTGGGAGAGGTAACTGGAATCTCCCGGCACACAAGACTAGTGCCTCCAAGCTCAATCCAGCGATTTCCCAGTAATTCCTGGGGTAGACTGGTGCTACATACTAAGTTCCATATGTGAGAAGGTAGCTGAACGCCTTGTCCAAAATCATCTTACTGCTGAGAGTTGAGCTCACCCTCAGTCCCTCACAGTTCCACACTGCCTGCAGAGTAGGTTTCCCACGTCTTCACCAGAGACTTTTGCCAGAGGCTTCTGAGACGCAAGTTAACAATGCAGACCTGGACGGTATCTCCAGGTGCAGTAGAGTGGTAATCTGGGAACCTCCTTACTCAGAATACTGCTACCTTCACACTGTCATAAGAATGCAGCTAGTTGACAGCTGGCTTCTAGGCATGCTTCCCTGTGAGAGCTGAGGACAGGGCAGAACCCTCCCGCACCCTGTCTGACTGTAGACGTACCTGCTAACCTCCTTATGTTAGTGGCTGGGATAGGTTGTGGGAAAAGCATGTGTAAGCATTGGGCCTGAACTCCCGTGTATCTGAGTTGAATACAGCGATTTCCAACATCCTTCTTCAATAGGAGTGTAGCTAGGTTCCAACTCCCATGTCCGAGTGGGTAGCAGACATCTGCCTCCCATGCATACACACTTCTGAGAGTTGACCTTATGGCCTGTAACCCTACATCCTGCCTGCTGCTACCTTTCGCTTCCAAAAGGCCTAGGCTCGCTGCTTGACGCAAGTGTTGGGAGAGGTAACTGGAATCTCCCGGCACACAAGCCGAGTGCCTCCAAGCTCAATCAAGCGATTTCCTAGTAATTCCTGGGGTAGACTGGTGCTAGGTACTAAGTTCCATACGTGAGTAGGTAGTTGAACGCCTTGTCCAAAAACATCTTACTTCTGAGAGTTGAGCTCACCCTCAGTCCCTCACAGTTCCACACTGCCTGCAGAGTGAGTTTCGCACGTCTTCACCAGAGACGTTTGCCAGAGGCTTCTGAGACGCAAGTTAACAATGCAGGACAGGAAGGTATCTCCATGTACAGTAGAGTGGTAATCTGGGAACCTCCTGTCTCAGAATACTGCTACCTTCACCCTGCCATAAGAATGCAGCTAGTTGACAGCTGGCTTCAAGGCATGCTTCCCTGTGAGAGCTAAGGACAGGGCACAAACCTCCCGCATCCTGCTTGACTGTAGAAGGAGCTGCTAACGTCCTCATGTTAGTGGCAGGGAAAGGTTGTGCGAAAAGCATGTGGAATCGTTGTGCCTGAACCCACGTGTATCTGAGTTGAATACAGCGATTTCCAAAGTCCTTCTTCATCAGAGTGTAGCTAGGTTCCCACTCGCATATCCGAGTGGGTAGCAGACATCTGCCCCCCCTGCATACCCAGTTCTGAGAGTTGAGCTTATGGCCTGTAACCCTACCTCCTGACTGCAGCTACCTTTCGCTTCCAAAAGGCCTAGGCTCGCTGCTTCACCGAAGTGTTGGGAGAGGTAACTGGAATCTCCCGGCACACAAGACTAGTGCCTCCAAGCTCAATGCAGCGATTTCCCAGTAATTCCTGGGGTAGACTGGTGCTACATACTAAGTTCCATATGTGAGAAGGTAGCTGAAAGCCTTGTCCAAAATCATCTTACTGCTGAGAGTTGAGCTCACCCTCAGTCCCTCACAGTTCCACACTGCCTGCAGAGTAGGTTTCCCACGTCTTCACCAGAGACTTTTGCCAGAGGCTTCTGAGACGCAAGTTAACAATGCAGACCTGGAGGGTATCTCCAGGTGCAGTAGAGTGGTAATCTGGGAACCTCCTGTCTCAGAATACTGCTACCTTCACCCTGCCATAAGAATGCAGCTAGTTGACAGCTGGCTTCAAGGCATGCTTCCCTGTGAGAGCTAAGGACAGGGCACAACCCTCCCGCATCCTGCTTGACTGTAGAAGGAGCTGCTAACGTCCTCATGTTAGTGGCAGGGAAAGGTTGTGAGAAAAGCATGTGGAATCGTTGTGCCTGAACCCACGTGTATCTGAGTTGAATACAGCGATTTCCAAAGTCCTTCTTCATCAGAGTGTAGCTAGGTTCCCACTCGCATGTCCGAGTGGGTAGCAGACATCTGCCCCCCCTGCATACCCACTTCTGAGAGTTGAGCTTATGGCCTGTAACCCTACCTCCTGACTGCAGCTACCTTTCGCTTCCAAAAGGCCTAGGCTCGCTGCTTCACCGAAGTGTTGGGAGAGGTAACTGGAATCTCCCGGCACACAAGACTAGTGCCTCCAAGCTCAATGCAGTGATTTCCCAGTAATTCCTGGGGTAGACTTGTGCTACATACTAAGTTCCATATGTGAGAAGGTAGCTGAACGCCTTGTCCAAAATCATCTTACTGCTGAGAGTTGAGCTCACCCTCAGTCCCTCACAGTTCCACACTGCCTGCAGAGTAGGTTGCCCACGTCTTCACCAGAGACTTTTTCCAGAGGCTTCTGAGACGCAAGTTAACAATGCAGACCTGGAGGGTATCTCCAGGTGCAGTAGAGTGGTAATCTGGGAACCTCCTTACTCAGAATACTGCTACCTTCACACTGTCATAAGAATGCAGCTAGTTGACAGCTGGCTTCTAGGCATGCTTCCCTGTGAGAGCTGAGGACAGGGCAGAACCCTCCCGCACCCTGCCTGACTGTAGACGTACCTGCTAACCTCCTTATGTTAGTGGCTGGGATAGGTTGTGGGAAAAGCATGTGTAAGCATTGGGCTTGAACTCCCGTGTATCTGAGTTGAATACAGCGATTTCCAACATCCTTCTTCAATAGGAGTGTAGCTAGGTTCCCACTCGCATGTCCGAATGGGTAGCAGACATCTGCCTCCCATGCATACACACTTCTGAGAGTTGACCTTATGGCCTGTAACCCTACATCCTGCCTGCTGCTACCTTTCGCTTCCAAAAGGCCTAGGCTCGCTGCTTGACGCAAGTGTTGGGAGAGGTAACTGGAATCTCCCGGCACACAAGCCGAGTGCCTCCAAGCTCAATCAAGCGATTTCCTAGTAATTCCTGGGGTAGACTGGTGCTAGGTACTAAGTTCCATACGTGAGTAGGTAGTTGAACGCCTTGTCCAAAAACATCTTACTTCTGAGAGTTGAGCTCACCCTCAGTCCCTCACAGTTCCACACTGCCTGCAGAGTGAGTTTCGCACGTCTTCACCAGAGACGTTTGCCAGAGGCTTCTGAGACGCAAGTTAACAATGCAGACCTGGAGGGTATCTCCAGGTACAGTAGAGTGGTAATCTGGGAACCTCCTGTCTCAGAATACTGCTACCTTCACCCTGCCATAAGAATGCAGCTAGTTGACAGCTGGCTTCAAGGCATGCTTCCCTGTGAGAGCTAAGGACAGGGCACAACCCTCCCGCATTCTGCTTGACTGTAGAAGGAGCTGCTAACGTCCTCATGTTAGTGGCAGGGAAAGGTTGTGCGAAAAGCATGTGGAATCGTTGTGCCTGAACCCACGTGTATCTGAGTTGAATACAGCGATTTCCAAAGTCCTTCTTCATCAGAGTGTAGCTAGGTTCCCACTCGCATGTCCGAGTGGGTAGCAGACATCTGCCCCCCCTGCATACCCACTTCTGAGAGTTGAGCTTATGGCCTGTAACCCTACCTCCTGACTGCAGCTACCTTTCGCTTCCAAAAGGCCTAGGCTCGCTGCTTCACCGAAGTGTTGGGAGAGGTAACTGGAATCTCCCGGCACACAAGACTAGTGCCTCCAAGCTCAATGCAGCGATTTCCCAGTAATTCCTGGGGTAGACTGGTGCTACATACTAAGTTCCATATGTGAGAAGGTAGCTGAACGCCTTGTCCAAAATCATCTTACTGCTGAGAGTTGAGCTCACCCTCAGTCCCTCACAGTTCCACACTGCCTGCAGAGTAGGTTTCCCACGTCTTCACCAGAGACTTTTGCCAGAGGCTTCTGAGACGCAAGTTAACAATGCAGACCTGGAGGGTATCTCCAGGTGCAGTAGAGTGGTAATCTGGGAACCTCCTTACTCAGAATACTGCTACCTTCACACTGTCATAAGAATGCAGCTAGTTGAGAGCTGGCTTCTAGGCATGCTTCCCTGTGAGAGCTGAGGACAGGGCAGAACCCTCCCGCACCCTGCCTGAATGTAGACGTACCTGCTAACCTCCTTATGTTAGTGGCTGGGATAGGTTGTGGGAAAAGCATCTGTAAGCATTGGGCCTGAACTCCCGTGTATCTGAGTTGAATACTTCGATTTCCAACATCCTTCTTCAATAGGAGTGTAGCTAGGTTCCAACTCCCATGTCCGAGTGGGTAGCAGACATCTGCCTCCCATGCATACACACTTCTGAGAGTTGACCTTATGGCCTGTAACCCTACATCCTGCCTGCTGCTACCTTTCGCTTCCAAAAGGCCTAGGCTCGCTGCTTCACCGAAGTGTTGGGAGAGGTAACTGGAATCTCCCGGCACACAAGCCGAGTGCCTCCAAGCTCAATCAAGCGATTTCCTAGTAATTCCTGGGGTAGACTGGTGCTAGGTACTAAGTTCCATACGTGAGTAGGTAGTTGAACGCCTTGTCCAAAAACATCTTACTTCTGAGAGTTGAGCTCACCCTCAGTCCCTCACAGTTCCACACTGCCTGCAGAGTGAGTTTCGCACGTCTTCACCAGAGACGTTTGCCAGAGGCTTCTGAGACGCAAGTTAACAATGCAGACCTGGAGGGTATCTCCAGGTGCAGTAGAGTGGTAATCTGGGAACCTCCTGTCTCAGAATACTGCTACCTTCACCCTGCCATAAGAATGCAGCTAGTTGACAGCTGGCTTCAAGGCATGGTTCCCTGTGAGAGCTAAGGACAGGGCACAACCCTCCCGCATCCTGCTTGACTGTAGAAGGAGCTGCTAACGTCCTCATGTTAGTGGCAGGGAAAGGTTGTGAGAAAAGCATGTGGAATCGTTGTGCCTGAACCCACGTGTATCTGAGTTGAATACAGCGATTTCCAAAGTCCTTCTTCATCAGAGTGTAGCTAGGTTCCCACTCGCATGTCCGAGTGGGTAGCAGACATCTGCCCCCCCTGCATACCCACTTCTGAGAGTTGAGCTTATGGCCTGTAGCCCTACCTCCTGACTGCAGCTACCTTTCGCTTCCAAAAGGCCTAGGCTCGCTGCTTCACCGAAGTGTTGGGAGAGGTAACTGGAATCTCCCGGCACACAAGACTAGTGCCTCCAAGCTCAATGCAGCGATTTCCCAGTAATTCCTGGGGTAGACTGGTGCTACATACTAAGTTCCATATGTGAGAAGGTAGCTGAACGCCTTGTCCAAAATCATCTTACTGCTGAGAGTTGAGCTCACCCTCAGTCCCTCACAGTTCCACACTGCCTGCAGAGTAGGTTTCCCACGTCTTCACCAGAGACTTTTGCCAGAGGCTTCTGAGACGCAAGTTAACAATGCAGACCTGGAGGGTATCTCCAGGTGCAGTAGAGTGGTAATCTGGGAACCTCCTTACTCAGAATACTGCTACCTTCACACTGTCATAAGAATGCAGCTAGTTGAGAGCTGGCTTCTAGGCATGCTTCCCTGTGAGAGCTGAGGACAGGGCAGAACCCTCCCGCACCCTGCCTGACTGTAGACGTACCTGCTAACCTCCTTATGTTAGTGGCTGGGATAGGTTGTGGGAAAAGCATGTGTAAGCATTGGGCCTGAACTCCCGTGTATCTGAGTTGAATACAGCGATTTCCAACATCCTTCTTCAATAGGAGTGTAGCTAGGTTCCAACTCCCATGTCCGAGTGGGTAGCAGACATCTGCCTCCCATGCATACACACTTCTGAGAGTTGAGCTTATGGCCTGTACCCTACATCCTCCAGGCCGCTACCTTTCGCTTCCAAAAGGCCTAGGCTCGCTGCTTGACGCAAGTGTTGGGAGAGGTAACTGGAATCTCCGGGCACACAACCCGAGTGCCTCCAAGCTCAATCAAGCGATTTCCTAGTAATTCCTGGGGTAGACTGGTGCTAGGTACTAAGTTCCATACGTGAGTAGGTAGTTGAACGCCTTGTCCAAAAACATCTTACTTCTGAGAGTTGAGCTCACCCTCAGTCCCTCACAGTTCCACACTGCCTGCAGAGTGAGTTTCGCACGTCTTCACCAGAGACGTTTGCCAGAGGCTTCTGAGATGCAAGTTAACAATGCAGACCTGGAGGGTATCTCCAGGTGCAGTAGAGTGGTAATCTGGGAACCTCCTGTCTCAGAATACTGCTACCTTCACCCTGCCATAAGAATGCAGCTAGTTGACAGCTGGCTTCAAGGCATGCTTCCCTGTGAGAGCTAAGGACAGGGCACAACCCTCCCGCATCCTGCTTGACTGTAGAAGGAGCTGCTAACGTCCTCATGTTAGTGGCAGGGAAAGGTTGTGAGAAAAGCATGTGGAATCGTTGTGCCTGAACCCACGTGTATCTGAGTTGAATACAGCGATTTCCAAAGTCCTTCTTCATCAGAGTGTAGCTAGGTTCCCACTCGCATGTCCGAGTGGGTAGCAGACATCTGCCCCCCCTGCATACCCACTTCTGAGAGTTGAGCTTATGGCCTGTAACCCTACCTCCTGACTGCAGCTACCTTTCGCTTCCAAAAGGCCTAGGCTCGCTGCTTCACCGAAGTGTTGGGAGAGGTAACTGGAATCTCCCGGCACACAAGACTAGTGCCTCCAAGCTCAATGCAGCATTTTCCCAGTAATTCCTGGGGTAGACTGGTGCTACATACTAAGTTCCATATGTGAGAAGGTAGCTGAACGCCTTGTCCAAAATCATCTTACTGCTGAGAGTTGAGCTCACCCTCAGTCCCTCACAGTTCCACACTGCCTGCAGAGTAGGTTTCCCACGTCTTCACCAGAGACTTTTGCCAGAGGCTTCTGAGACGCAAGTTAACAATGCAGACCTGGAGGGTATCTCCAGGTGCAGTAGAGTGGTAATCTGGGAACCTCCTTACTCAGAATACTGCTACCTTCACACTGTCATAAGAATGCAGCTAGTTGACAGCTGGCTTCTAGGCATGCTTCCCTGTGAGAGCTGAGGACAGGGCAGAACCCTCCCGCACCCTGTCTGACTGTAGACGTACCTGCTAACCTCCTTATGTTAGTGGCTGGGATAGGTTGTGGGAAAAGCATGTGTAAGCATTGGGCCTGAACTCCCGTGTATCTGAGTTGAATACAGCGATTTCCAACATCCTTCTTCAATAGGAGTGTAGCTAGGTTCCAACTCCCATGTCCGAGTGGGTAGCAGACATCTGCCTCCCATGCATACACACTTCTGAGAGTTGACCTTATGGCCTGTAACCCTACATCCTGCCTGCTGCTACCTTTCGCTTCCAAAAGGCCTAGGCTCGCTGCTTGACGCAAGTGTTGGGAGAGGTAACTGGAATCTCCCGGCACACAAGCCGAGTGCCTCCAAGCTCAATCAAGCGATTTCCTAGTAATTCCTGGGGTAGACTGGTGCTAGGTACTAAGTTCCATACGTGAGTAGGTAGTTGAACGCCTTGTCCAAAAACATCTTACTTCTGAGAGTTGAGCTCACCCTCAGTCCCTCACAGTTCCACACTGCCTGCAGAGTGAGTTTCGCACGTCTTCACCAGAGACGTTTGCCAGAGGCTTCTGAGACGCAAGTTAACAATGCAGGACAGGAAGGTATCTCCATGTACAGTAGAGTGGTAATCTGGGAACCTCCTGTCTCAGAATACTGCTACCTTCACCCTGCCATAAGAATGCAGCTAGTTGACAGCTGGCTTCAAGGCATGCTTCCCTGTGAGAGCTAAGGACAGGGCACAAACCTCCCGCATCCTGCTTGACTGTAGAAGGAGCTGCTAACGTCCTCATGTTAGTGGCAGGGAAAGGTTGTGCGAAAAGCATGTGGAATCGTTGTGCCTGAACCCACGTGTATCTGAGTTGAATACAGCGATTTCCAAAGTCCTTCTTCATCAGAGTGTAGCTAGGTTCCCACTCGCATATCCGAGTGGGTAGCAGACATCTGCCCCCCCTGCATACCCAGTTCTGAGAGTTGAGCTTATGGCCTGTAACCCTACCTCCTGACTGCAGCTACCTTTCGCTTCCAAAAGGCCTAGGCTCGCTGCTTCACCGAAGTGTTGGGAGAGGTAACTGGAATCTCCCGGCACACAAGACTAGTGCCTCCAAGCTCAATGCAGCGATTTCCCAGTAATTCCTGGGGTAGACTGGTGCTACATACTAAGTTCCATATGTGAGAAGGTAGCTGAAAGCCTTGTCCAAAATCATCTTACTGCTGAGAGTTGAGCTCACCCTCAGTCCCTCACAGTTCCACACTGCCTGCAGAGTAGGTTTCCCACGTCTTCACCAGAGACTTTTGCCAGAGGCTTCTGAGACGCAAGTTAACAATGCAGACCTGGAGGGTATCTCCAGGTGCAGTAGAGTGGTAATCTGGGAACCTCCTGTCTCAGAATACTGCTACCTTCACCCTGCCATAAGAATGCAGCTAGTTGACAGCTGGCTTCAAGGCATGCTTCCCTGTGAGAGCTAAGGACAGGGCACAACCCTCCCGCATCCTGCTTGACTGTAGAAGGAGCTGCTAACGTCCTCATGTTAGTGGCAGGGAAAGGTTGTGAGAAAAGCATGTGGAATCGTTGTGCCTGAACCCACGTGTATCTGAGTTGAATACAGCGATTTCCAAAGTCCTTCTTCATCAGAGTGTAGCTAGGTTCCCACTCGCATGTCCGAGTGGGTAGCAGACATCTGCCCCCCCTGCATACCCAGTTCTGAGAGTTGAGCTTATGGCCTGTAACCCTACCTCCTGACTGCAGCTACCTTTCGCTTCCAAAAGGCCTAGGCTCGCTGCTTCACCGAAGTGTTGGGAGAGGTAACTGGAATCTCCCGGCACACAAGACTAGTGCCTCCAAGCTCAATGCAGTGATTTCCCAGTAATTCCTGGGGTAGACTTGTGCTACATACTAAGTTCCATATGTGAGAAGGTAGCTGAACGCCTTGTCCAAAATCATCTTACTGCTGAGAGTTGAGCTCACCCTCAGTCCCTCACAGTTCCACACTGCCTGCAGAGTAGGTTTCCCACGTCTTCACCAGAGACTTTTTCCAGAGGCTTCTGAGACGCAAGTTAACAATGCAGACCTGGAGGGTATCTCCAGGTGCAGTAGAGTGGTAATCTGGGAACCTCCTTACTCAGAATACTGCTACCTTCACACTGTCATAAGAATGCAGCTAGTTGACAGCTGGCTTCTAGGCATGCTTCCCTGTGAGAGCTGAGGACAGGGCAGAACCCTCCCGCACCCTGCCTGACTGTAGACGTACCTGCTAACCTCCTTATGTTAGTGGCTGGGATAGGTTGTGGGAAAAGCATGTGTAAGCATTGGGCTTGAACTCCCGTGTATCTGAGTTGAATACAGCGATTTCCAACATCCTTCTTCAATAGGAGTGTAGCTAGGTTCCCACTCGCATGTCCGAATGGGTAGCAGACATCTGCCTCCCATGCATACACACTTCTGAGAGTTGACCTTATGGCCTGTAACCCTACATCCTGCCTGCTGCTACCTTTCGCTTCCAAAAGGCCTAGGCTCGCTGCTTGACGCAAGTGTTGGGAGAGGTAACTGGAATCTCCCGGCACACAAGCCGAGTGCCTCCAAGCTCAATCAAGCGATTTCCTAGTAATTCCTGGGGTAGACTGGTGCTAGGTACTAAGTTCCATACGTGAGTAGGTAGTTGAACGCCTTGTCCAAAAACATCTTACTTCTGAGAGTTGAGCTCACCCTCAGTCCCTCACAGTTCCACACTGCCTGCAGAGTGAGTTTCGCACGTCTTCACCAGAGACGTTTGCCAGAGGCTTCTGAGACGCAAGTTAACAATGCAGACCTGGAGGGTATCTCCAGGTACAGTAGAGTGGTAATCTGGGAACCTCCTGTCTCAGAATACTGCTACCTTCACCCTGCCATAAGAATGCAGCTAGTTGACAGCTGGCTTCAAGGCATGCTTCCCTGTGAGAGCTAAGGACAGGGCACAACCCTCCCGCATTCTGCTTGACTGTAGAAGGAGCTGCTAACGTCCTCATGTTAGTGGCAGGGAAAGGTTGTGCGAAAAGCATGTGGAATCGTTGTGCCTGAACCCACGTGTATCTGAGTTGAATACAGCGATTTCCAAAGTCCTTCTTCATCAGAGTGTAGCTAGGTTCCCACTCGCATGTCCGAGTGGGTAGCAGACATCTGCCCCCCCTGCATACCCACTTCTGAGAGTTGAGCTTATGGCCTGTAACCCTACCTCCTGACTGCAGCTACCTTTCGCTTCCAAAAGGCCTAGGCTCGCTGCTTCACCGAAGTGTTGGGAGAGGTAACTGGAATCTCCCGGCACACAAGACTAGTGCCTCCAAGCTCAATGCAGCGATTTCCCAGTAATTCCTGGGGTAGACTGGTGCTACATACTAAGTTCCATATGTGAGAAGGTAGCTGAACGCCTTGTCCAAAATCATCTTACTGCTGAGAGTTGAGCTCACCCTCAGTCCCTCACAGTTCCACACTGCCTGCAGAGTAGGTTTCCCACGTCTTCACCAGAGACTTTTGCCAGAGGCTTCTGAGACGCAAGTTAACAATGCAGACCTGGAGGGTATCTCCAGGTGCAGTAGAGTGGTAATCTGGGAACCTCCTTACTCAGAATACTGCTACCTTCACACTGTCATAAGAATGCAGCTAGTTGAGAGCTGGCTTCTAGGCATGCTTCCCTGTGAGAGCTGAGGACAGGGCAGAACCCTCCCGCACCCTGCCTGACTGTAGACGTACCTGCTAACCTCCTTATGTTAGTGGCTGGGATAGGTTGTGGGAAAAGCATGTGTAAGCATTGGGCCTGAACTCCCGTGTATCTGAGTTGAATACAGCGATTTCCAACATCCTTCTTCAATAGGAGTGTAGCTAGGTTCCAACTCCCATGTCCGAGTGGGTAGCAGACATCTGCCTCCCATGCATACACACTTCTGAGAGTTGAGCTTATGGCCTGTACCCTACATCCTCCAGGCCGCTACCTTTCGCTTCCAAAAGGCCTAGGCTCGCTGCTTGACGCAAGTGTTGGGAGAGGTAACTGGAATCTCCGGGCACACAACCCGAGTGCCTCCAAGCTCAATCAAGCGATTTCCTAGTAATTCCTGGGGTAGACTGGTGCTAGGTACTAAGTTCCATACGTGAGTAGGTAGTTGAACGCCTTGTCCAAAAACATCTTACTTCTGAGAGTTGAGCTCACCCTCAGTCCCTCACAGTTCCACACTGCCTGCAGAGTGAGTTTCGCACGTCTTCACCAGAGACGTTTGCCAGAGGCTTCTGAGATGCAAGTTAACAATGCAGACCTGGAGGGTATCTCCAGGTGCAGTAGAGTGGTAATCTGGGAACCTCCTGTCTCAGAATACTGCTACCTTCACCCTGCCATAAGAATGCAGCTAGTTGACAGCTGGCTTCAAGGCATGCTTCCCTGTGAGAGCTAAGGACAGGGCACAACCCTCCCGCATCCTGCTTGACTGTAGAAGGAGCTGCTAACGTCCTCATGTTAGTGGCAGGGAAAGGTTGTGAGAAAAGCATGTGGAATCGTTGTGCCTGAACCCACGTGTATCTGAGTTGAATACAGCGATTTCCAAAGTCCTTCTTCATCAGAGTGTAGCTAGGTTCCCACTCGCATGTCCGAGTGGGTAGCAGACATCTGCCCCCCCTGCATACCCACTTCTGAGAGTTGAGCTTATGGCCTGTAACCCTACCTCCTGACTGCAGCTACCTTTCGCTTCCAAAAGGCCTAGGCTCGCTGCTTCACCGAAGTGTTGGGAGAGGTAACTGGAATCTCCCGGCACACAAGACTAGTGCCTCCAAGCTCAATGCAGCATTTTCCCAGTAATTCCTGGGGTAGACTGGTGCTACATACTAAGTTCCATATGTGAGAAGGTAGCTGAACGCCTTGTCCAAAATCATCTTACTGCTGAGAGTTGAGCTCACCCTCAGTCCCTCACAGTTCCACACTGCCTGCAGAGTAGGTTTCCCACGTCTTCACCAGAGACTTTTGCCAGAGGCTTCTGAGACGCAAGTTAACAATGCAGACCTGGAGGGTATCTCCAGGTGCAGTAGAGTGGTAATCTGGGAACCTCCTTACTCAGAATACTGCTACCTTCACACTGTCATAAGAATGCAGCTAGTTGAGAGCTGGCTTCTAGGCATGCTTCCCTGTGAGAGCTGAGGACAGGGCAGAACCCTCCCGCACCCTGCCTGACTGTAGACGTACCTGCTAACCTCCTTATGTTAGTGGCTGGGATAGGTTGTGGGAAAAGCATGTGTAAGCATTGGGCCTGAACTCCCGTGTATCTGAGTTGAATACAGCGATTTCCAACATCCTTCTTCAATAGGAGTGTAGCTAGGTTCCAACTCCCATGTCCGAGTGGGTAGCAGACATCTGCCTCCCATGCATACACACTTCTGAGAGTTGACCTTATGGCCTGTAACCCTACATCCTGCCTGCTGCTACCTTTCGCTTCCAAAAGGCCTAGGCTCGCTGCTTGACGCAAGTGTTGGGAGAGGTAACTGGAATCTCCCGGAACACAAGCCGAGTGCCTCCAAGCTCAATCAAGCGATTTCCTAGTAATTCCTGGGGTAGACTGGTGCTAGGTACTAAGTTCCATACGTGAGTAGGTAGTTGAACGCCTTGTCCAAAAACATCTTACTTCTGAGAGTTGAGCTCACCCTCAGTCCCTCACAGTTCCACACTGCCTGCAGAGTGAGTTTCGCACGTCTTCACCAGAGACGTTTGCCAGAGGCTTCTGAGACGCAAGTTAACAATGCAGACCTGGAAGGTATCTCCAGGTACAGTAGAGTGGTAATCTGGGAACCTCCTGTCTCAGAATACTGCTACCTTCACCCTGCCATAAGAATGCAGCTAGTTGACAGCTGGCTTCAAGGCATGCTTCCCTGTGAGAGCTAAGGACAGGGCACAACCCTCCCGCATCCTGCTTGACTGTAGAAGGAGCTGCTAACGTCCTCATGTTAGTGGCAGGGAAAGGTTGTGCGAAAAGCATGTGGAATCGTTGTGCCTGAACCCACGTGTATCTGAGTTGAATACAGCGATTTCCAAAGTCCTTCTTCATCAGAGTGTAGCTAGGTTCCCACTCGCATGTCCGAGTGGGTAGCAGACATCTGCCTCCCATGCATACCCACTTCTGAGAGTTGAGCTTCTGGCCTGTAACCCTACCTCCTGCCTGCAGCTACCTTTCGCTTCCAAAAGGCCTAGGCTCGCTGCTTCACCGAAGTGTTGGGAGAGGTAACTGGAATCTCCCGGCACACAAGACTAGTGCCTCCAAGCTCAATCCAGCGATTTCCCAGTAATTCCTGGGGTAGACTGGTGCTACATACTAAGTTCCATATGTGAGAAGGTAGCTGAACGCCTTGTCCAAAATCATCTTACTGCTGAGAGTTGAGCTCACCCTCAGTCCCTCACAGTTCCACACTGCCTGCAGAGTAGGTTTCCCACGTCTTCACCAGAGACTTTTGCCAGAGGCTTCTGAGACGCAAGTTAACAATGCAGACCTGGAGGGTATCTCCAGGTGCAGTAGAGTGGTAATCTGGGAACCTCCTTACTCAGAATACTGCTACCTTCACACTGTCATAAGAATGCAGCTAGTTGAGAGCTGGCTTCTAGGCATGCTTCCCTGTGAGAGCTGAGGACAGGGCAGAACCCTCCCGCACCCTGCCTGAATGTAGACGTACCTGCTAACCTCCTTATGTTAGTGGCTGGGATAGGTTGTGGGAAAAGCATCTGTAAGCATTGGGCCTGAACTCCCGTGTATCTGAGTTGAATACTTCGATTTACAACATCCTTCTTCAATAGGAGTGTAGCTAGGTTCCAACTCCCATGTCCGAGTGGGTAGCAGACATCTGCCTCCCATGCATACACACTTCTGAGAGTTGACCTTATGGCCTGTAACCCTACATCCTGCCTGCTGCTACCTTTCGCTTCCAAAAGGCCTAGGCTCGCTGCTTGACGCAAGTGTTGGGAGAGGTAACTGGAATCTCCCGGCACACAAGCCGAGTGCCTCCAAGCTCAATCAAGCGATTTCCTAGTAATTCCTGGGGTAGACTGGTGCTAGGTACTAAGTTCCATACGTGAGTAGGTAGTTGAACGCCTTGTCCAAAAACATCTTACTTCTGAGAGTTGAGCTCACCCTCAGTCCCTCACAGTTCCACACTGCCTGCAGAGTGAGTTTCGCACGTCTTCACCAGAGACGTTTGCCAGAGGCTTCTGAGACGCAAGTTAACAATGCAGACCTGGAGGGTATCTCCAGGTACAGTAGAGTGGTAATCTGGGAACCTCCTGTCTCAGAATACTGCTACCTTCACCCTGCCATAAGAATGCAGCTAGTTGACAGCTGGCTTCAAGGCATGCTTCCCTGTGAGAGCTAAGGACAGGGCACAACCCTCCCGCATCCTGCTTGACTGTAGAAGGAGCTGCTAACGTCCTCATGTTAGTGGCAGGGAAAGGTTGTGAGAAAAGCATGTGGAATCGTTGTGCCTGAACCCACGTGTATCTGAGTTGAATACAGCGATTTCCAAAGTCCTTCTTCATCAGAGTGTAGCTAGGTTCCCACTCGCATGTCCGAGTGGGTAGCAGACATCTGCCCCCCCTGCATACCCACTTCTGAGAGTTGAGCTTATGGCCTGTAGCCCTACCTCCTGACTGCAGCTACCTTTCGCTTCCAAAAGGCCTAGGCTCGCTGCTTCACCGAAGTGTTGGGAGAGGTAACTGGAATCTCCCGGCACACAAGACTAGTGCCTCCAAGCTCAATGCAGCATTTTCCCAGTAATTCCTGGGGTAGACTGGTGCTACATACTAAGTTCCATATGTGAGAAGGTAGCTGAACGCCTTGTCCAAAATCATCTTACTGCTGAGAGTTGAGCTCACCCTCAGTCCCTCACAGTTCCACACTGCCTGCAGAGTAGGTTTCCCACGTCTTCACCAGAGACTTTTGCCAGAGGCTTCTGAGACGCAAGTTAACAATGCAGACCTGGAGGGTATCTCCAGGTGCAGTAGAGTGGTAATCTGGGAACCTCCTTACTCAGAATACTGCTACCTTCACACTGTCATAAGAATGCAGCTAGTTGAGAGCTGGCTTCTAGGCATGCTTCCCTGTGAGAGCTGAGGACAGGGCAGAACCCTCCCGCACCCTGCCTGACTGTAGACGTACCTGCTAACCTCCTTATGTTAGTGGCTGGGATAGGTTGTGGGAAAAGCATGTGTAAGCATTGGGCCTGAACTCCCGTGTATCTGAGTTGAATACAGCGATTTCCAACATCCTTCTTCAATAGGAGTGTAGCTAGGTTCCAACTCCCATGTCCGAGTGGGTAGCAGACATCTGCCTCCCATGCATACACACTTCTGAGAGTTGACCTTATGGCCTGTAACCCTACATCCTGCCTGCTGCTACCTTTCGCTTCCAAAAGGCCTAGGCTCGCTGCTTGACGCAAGTGTTGGGAGAGGTAACTGGAATCTCCGGGCACACAACCCGAGTGCCTCCAAGCTCAATCAAGCGATTTCCTAGTAATTCCTGGGGTAGACTGGTGCTAGGTACTAAGTTCCATACGTGAGTAGGTAGTTGAACGCCTTGTCCAAAAACATCTTACTTCTGAGAGTTGAGCTCACCCTCAGTCCCTCACAGTTCCACACTGCCTGCAGAGTGAGTTTCGCACGTCTTCACCAGAGACGTTTGCCAGAGGCTTCTGAGATGCAAGTTAACAATGCAGACCTGGAGGGTATCTCCAGGTGCAGTAGAGTGGTAATCTGGGAACCTCCTGTCTCAGAATACTGCTACCTTCACCCTGCCATAAGAATGCAGCTAGTTGACAGCTGGCTTCAAGGCATGCTTCCCTGTGAGAGCTAAGGACAGGGCACAACCCTCCCGCATCCTGCTTGACTGTAGAAGGAGCTGCTAACGTCCTCATGTTAGTGGCAGGGAAAGGTTGTGCGAAAAGCATGTGGAATCATTGTGCCTGAACCCACGTGTATCTGAGTTGAATACAGCGATTTCCAAAGTCCTTCTTCATCAGAGTGTAGCTAGGTTCCCACTCCCATGTCCGAGTGGGTAGCAGACATCTGCCTCCCATGCATACCCACTTCTGAGAGTTGAGCTTCTGGCCTGTAACCCTACCTCCTGCCTGCAGCTACCTTTCGCTTCCAAAAGGCCTAGGCTCGCTGCTTCACCGAAGTGTTGGGAGAGGTAACTGGAATCTCCCGGCACACAAGACTAGTGCCTCCAAGCTCAATCCAGCGATTTCCCAGTAATTCCTGGGGTAGACTGGTGCTACATACTAAGTTCCATATGTGAGAAGGTAGCTGAACGCCTTGTCCAAAATCATCTTACTGCTGAGAGTTGAGCTCACCCTCAGTCCCTCACAGTTCCACACTGCCTGCAGAGTAGGTTTCCCACGTCTTCACCAGAGACTTTTGCCAGAGGCTTCTGAGACGCAAGTTAACAATGCAGACCTGGAGGGTATCTCCAGGTGCAGTAGAGTGGTAATCTGGGAACCTCCTTACTCAGAATACTGCTACCTTCACACTGTCATAAGAATGCAGCTAGTTGAGAGCTGGCTTCTAGGCATGCTTCCCTGTGAGAGCTGAGGACAGGGCAGAACCCTCCCGCACCCTGCCTGACTGTAGACGTACCTGCTAACCTCCTTATGTTAGTGGCTGGGATAGGTTGTGGGAAAAGCATGTGTAAGCATTGGGCCTGAACTCCCGTGTATCTGAGTTGAATACAGCGATTTCCAACATCCTTCTTCAATAGGAGTGTAGCTAGGTTCCAACTCCCATGTCCGAGTTGGTAGCAGACATCTGCCTCCCATGCATACACACTTCTGAGTGTTGACCTTATGGCCTGTAACCCTACATCCTGCCTGCTGCTACCTTTCGCTTCCAAAAGGCCTAGGCTCGCTGCTTGACGCAAGTGTTGGGAGAGGTAACTGGAATCTCCCGGCACACAAGCCGAGTGCCTCCAAGCTCAATCAAGCGATTTCCTAGTAATTCCTGGGGTAGACTGGTGCTAGGTACTAAGTTCCATACGTGAGTAGGTAGTTGAACGCCTTGTTCAAAAACATCTTACTTCTGAGAGTTGAGCTCACCCTCAGTCCCTCACAGTTCCACACTGCCTGCAGAGTGAGTTTCGCACGTCTTCACCAGAGACGTTTGCCAGAGGCTTCTGAGACGCAAGTTAACAATGCAGACCTGGAGGGTCTCTCCAGGTGCAGTAGAGTGGTAATCTGGGAACCTCCTGTCTCAGAATACTGCTACCTTCACCCTGCCATAAGAATGCAGCTAGTTGACAGCTGGCTTCAAGGCATGGTTCCCTGTGAGAGCTAAGGACAGGGCACAACCCTCCCGCATCCTGCTTGACTGTAGAAGGAGCTGCTAACGTCCTCATGTTAGTGGCAGGGAAAGGTTGTGAGAAAAGCATGTGGAATCGTTGTGCCTGAACCCACGTGTATCTGAGTTGAATACAGCGATTTCCAAAGTCCTTCTTCATCAGAGTGTAGCTAGGTTCCCACTCGCATGTCCGAGTGGGTAGCAGACATCTGCCCCCCCTGCATACCCACTTCTGAGAGTTGAGCTTATGGCCTGTAGCCCTACCTCCTGACTGCAGCTACCTTTCGCTTCCAAAAGGCCTAGGCTCGCTGCTTCACCGAAGTGTTGGGAGAGGTAACTGGAATCTCCCGGCACACAAGACTAGTGCCTCCAAGCTCAATGCAGCGATTTCCCAGTAATTCCTGGGGTAGACTGGTGCTACATACTAAGTTCCATATGTGAGAAGGTAGCTGAACGCCTTGTCCAAAATCATCTTACTGCTGAGAGTTGAGCTCACCCTCAGTCCCTCACAGTTCCACACTGCCTGCAGAGTAGGTTTCCCACGTCTTCACCAGAGACTTTTGCCAGAGGCTTCTGAGACGCAAGTTAACAATGCAGACCTGGAGGGTATCTCCAGGTGCAGTAGAGTGGTAATCTGGGAACCTCCTTACTCAGAATACTGCTACCTTCACACTGTCATAAGAATGCAGCTAGTTGAGAGCTGGCTTCTAGGCATGCTTCCCTGTGAGAGCTGAGGACAGGGCAGAACCCTCCCGCACCCTGCCTGACTGTAGACGTACCTGCTAACCTCCTTATGTTAGTGGCTGGGATAGGTTGTGGGAAAAGCATGTGTAAGCATTGGGCCTGAACTCCCGTGTATCTGAGTTGAATACAGCGATTTCCAACATCCTTCTTCAATAGGAGTGTAGCTAGGTTCCAACTCCCATGTCCGAGTGGGTAGCAGACATCTGCCTCCCATGCATACACACTTCTGAGAGTTGACCTTATGGCCTGTAACCCTACATCCTGCCTGCTGCTACCTTTCGCTTCCAAAAGGCCTAGGCTCGCTGCTTGACGCAAGTGTTGGGAGAGGTAACTGGAATCTCCCGGCACACAAGCCGAGTGCCTCCAAGCTCAATCAAGCGATTTCCTAGTAATTCCTGGGGTAGACTGGTGCTAGGTACTAAGTTCCATACGTGAGTAGGTAGTTGAACGCCTTGTTCAAAAACATCTTACTTCTGAGAGTTGAGCTCACTCTCAGTCCCTCACAGTTCCACACTGCCTGCAGAGTGAGTTTCGCACGTCTTCACCAGAGACGTTTGCCAGAGGCTTCTGAGACGCAAGTTAACAATGCAGACCTGGAGGGTATCTCCAGGTGCAGTAGAGTGGTAATCTGGGAACCTCCTGTCTCAGAATACTGCTACCTTCACCCTGCCATAAGAATGCAGCTAGTTGACAGCTGGCTTCAAGGCATGCTTCCCTGTGAGAGCTAAGGACAGGGCACAACCCTCCCGCATCCTGCTTGACTGTAGAAGGTGCTGCTAACGTCCTCATGTTAGTGGCAGGGAAAGGTTGTGCGAAAAGCATGTGGAATCGTTGTGCCTGAACCCACGTGTATCTGAGTTGAATACAGCGATTTCCAAAGTCCTTCTTCATCAGAGTGTAGCTAGGTTCCCACTCGCATGTCCGAGTGGGTAGCAGACATCTGCCTCCCATGCATACCCACTTCTGAGAGTTGAGCTTATGGAATGTAACCCTACCTCCTGCCTGCAGCTACCTTTCGCTTCCAAAAGGCCTAGGCTCGCTGCTTCACCGAAGTGTTGGGAGAGGTAACTGGAATCTCCCGGCACACAAGACTAGTGCCTCCAAGCTCAATCCAGCGATTTCCCAGTAATTCCTGGGGTAGACTGGTGCTACATACTAAGTTCCATATGTGAGAAGGTAGCTGAACGCCTTGTCCAAAATCATCTTACTGCTGAGAGTTGAGCTCACCCTCAGTCCCTCACAGTTCCACACTGCCTGCACAGTAGGTTTCCCAAGTCTTCACCAGAGACTTTTGCCAGAGGCTTCTGAGACGCAAGTTAACAATGCAGACCTGGAGGGTATCTCCAGGTGCAGTAGAGTGGTAATCTGGGAACCTCCTTACACAGAATACTGCTACCTTCACACTGTCATAAGAATGCAGCTAGTTGAGAGCTGGCTTCTAGGCATGCTTCCCTGTGAGAGCTGAGGACAGGGCAGAACCCTCCCGCACCCTGCCTGACTGTAGACGTACCTGCTAACCTCCTTATGTTAGTGGCTGGGATAGGTTGTGGGAAAAGCATGTGTAAGCATTGGGCCTGAACTCCCGTGTATCTGAGTTGAATACAGCGATTTCCAACATCCTTCTTCAATAGGAGTGTAGCTAGGTTCCAACTCCCATGTCCGAGTGGGTAGCAGACATCTGCCTCCCATGCATACACACTTCTGAGAGTTGACCTTATGGCCTGTAACCCTACATCCTGCCTGCTGCTACCTTTCGCTTCCAAAAGGCCTAGGCTTGCTGCTTGACGCAAGTGTTGGGAGAGGTAACTGGAATCTCCCGGCACACAAGCCGAGTGCCTCCAAGCTCAATCAAGCGATTTCCTAGTAATTCCTGGGGTAGACTGGTGCTAGGTACTGAGTTCCATACGTGAGTAGGTAGTTGAACGCCTTGTTCAAAAACATCTTACTTCTGAGAGTTGAGCTCACCCTCAGTCACTCACAGTTCCACACTGCCTGCAGACTGAGTTTCGCACGTCTTCACCAGAGACGTTTGCCAGAGGCTTCTGAGACGCAAGTTAACAATGCAGACCTGGAGGGTATCTCCAGGTGCAGTAGAGTGGTAATCTGGGAACCTCCTGTCTCAGAATACTGCTACCTTCACCCTGCCATAAGAATGCAGCTAGTTGACAGCTGGCTTCAAGGCATGCTTCCCTGTGAGAGCTAAGGACAGGGCACAACCCTCCCGCATCCTGCTTGACTGTAGAAGGAGCTGCTAACGTCCTCATGTTAGTGGCAGGGAAAGGTTGTGAGAAAAGCATGTGGAATCGTTGTGCCTGAACCCACGTGTATCTGAGTTGAATACAGCGATTTCCAAAGTCCTTCTTCATCAGAGTGTAGCTAGGTTCCCACTCGCATGTCCGAGTGGGTAGCAGACATCTGCCCCCCCTGCATACCCACTTCTGAGAGTTGAGCTTATGGCCTGTAACCCTACCTCCTGACTGCAGCTACCTTTCGCTTCCAAAAGGCCTAGGCTCGCTGCTTCACCGAAGTGTTGGGAGAGGTAACTGGAATCTCCCGGCACACAAGACTAGTGCCTCCAAGCTCAATGCAGCATTTTCCCAGTAATTCCTGGGGTAGACTGGTGCTACATACTAAGTTCCATATGTGAGAAGGTAGCTGAACGCCTTGTCCAAAATCATCTTACTGCTGAGAGTTGAGCTCACCCTCAGTCCCTCACAGTTCCACACTGCCTGCAGAGTAGGTTTCCCACGTCTTCACCAGAGACTTTTGCCAGAGGCTTCTGAGACGCAAGTTAACAATGCAGACCTGGAGGGTATCTCCAGGTGCAGTAGAGTGGTAATCTGGGAACCTCCTTACTCAGAATACTGCTACCTTCACACTGTCATAAGAATGCAGCTACTTGAGAGCTGGCTTCTAGGCATGCTTCCCTGTGAGAGCTGAGGACAGGGCAGAACCCTCCCGCACCCTGCCTGACTGTAGACGTACCTGCTAACCTCCTTATGTTAGTGGCTGGGATAGGTTGTGGGAAAAGCATGTGTAAGCATTGGGCCTGAACTCCCGTGTATCTGAGTTGAATACAGCGATTTCCAACATCCTTCTTCAATAGGAGTGTAGCTAGGTTCCAACTCCCATGTCCGAGTGGGTAGCAGACATCTGCCTCCCATGCATACACACTTCTGAGAGTTGACCTTATGGCCTGTAACCCTACATCCTGCCTGCTGCTACCTTTCGCTTCCAAAAGGCCTAGGCTCGCTGCTTGACGCAAGTGTTGGGAGAGGTAACTGGAATCTCCCGGCACACAAGCCGAGTGCCTCCAAGCTCAATCAAGCGATTTCCTAGTAATTCCTGGGGTAGACTGGTGCTAGGTACTAAGTTCCATACGTGAGTAGGTAGTTGAACGCCTTGTTCAAAAACATCTTACTTCTGAGAGTTGAGCTCACCCTCAGTCCCTCACAGTTCCACACTGCCTGCAGAGTGAGTTTCGCACGTCTTCACCAGAGACGTTTGCCAGAGGCTTCTGAGACGCAAGTTAACAATGCAGACCTGGAGGGTATCTCCAGGTGCAGTAGAGTGGTAACCTGGGAACCTCCTGTCTCAGAATACTGCTACCTTCACCCTGCCATAAGAATGCAGCTAGTTGACAGCTGGCTTCAAGGCATGCTTCCCTGTGAGAGCTGAGGACAGGGCAGAACCCGCCCGCATCCTGCTTGACTGTAGAAGGAGCTGCTAACGTCCTCATGTTAGTGGCAGGGAAAGGTTGTGCGAAAAGCATGTGGAATCGTTGTGCCTGAACCCACGTGTATCTGAGTTGAATACAGCGATTTCCAAAGTCCTTCTTCATCAGAGTGTAGCTAGGTTCCCACTCGCATGTCCGAGTGGGTAGCAGACATCTGCCTCCCATGCATACCCACTTCTGAGAGTTGAGCTTATGGAATGTAACCCTACCTCCTGCCTGTAGCTACCTTTCGCTTCCAAAAGGCCTAGGCTCGCTGCTTCACCGAAGTGTTGGGAGAGGTAACTGGAATCTCCCGGCACACAAGACTAGTGCCTCCAAGCTCAATCCAGCGATTTCCCAGTAATTCCTGGGGTAGACTGGTGCTACATACTAAGTTCCATATGTGAGAAGGTAGCTGAACGCCTTGTCCAAAATCATCTTACTGCTGAGAGTTGAGCTCACCCTCAGTCCCTCACAGTTCCACACTGCCTGCAGAGTAGGTTTCCCACGTCTTCACCAGAGACTTTTGCCAGAGGCTTCTGAGACGCGTTAACAATGCAGACCTGGAGGGTATCTCCAGGTGCAGTAGAGTGGTAATCTGGGAACCTCCTTACACAGAATACTGCTACCTTCACACTGTCATAAGAATGCAGCTAGTTGAGAGCTGGCTTCTAGGCATGCTTCCCTGTGAGAGCTGAGGACAGGGCAGAACCCTCCCGCACCCTGCCTGACTGTAGACGTACCTGCTAACCTCCTTATGTTAGTGGCTGGGATAGGTTGTGGGAAAAGCAGGTGTAAGCATTGGGCCTGAACTCCCGTGTATCTGAGTTGAATACAGCGATTTCCAACATCCTTCTTCAATAGGAGTGTAGCTAGGTTCCAACTCCCATGTCCGAGTGGGTAGCAGACATCTGCCTCCCATGCATACACACTTCTGAGAGTTGACCTTATGGCCTGTAACCCTACATCCTGCCTGCTGCTACCTTTCGCTTCCAAAAGGCCTAGGCTCGCTGCTTGACGCAAGTGTTGGGAGAGGTAACTGGAATCTCCCGGCACACAAGCCGAGTGCCTCCAAGCTCAATCAAGCGATTTCCTAGTAATTCCTGGGGTAGACTGGTGCTAGGTACTAAGTTCCATACGTGAGTAGGTAGTTGAACGCCTTGTTCAAAAACATCTTACTTCTGAGAGTTGAGCTCACCCTCAGTCCCTCACAGTTCCACACTGCCTGCAGAGTGAGTTTCGCACGTCTTCACCAGAGACGTTTGCCAGAGGCTTCTGAGACGCAAGTTAACAATGCAGACCTGGAGGGTATCTCCAGGTACAGTAGAGTGGTAATCTGGGAACCTCCTGTCTCAGAATACTGCTACCTTCACCCTGCCATAAGAATGCAGCTAGTTGACAGCTGGCTTCAAGGCATGCTTCCCTGTGAGAGCTAAGGACAGGGCACAACCCTCCCGCATCCTGCTTGACTGTAGAAGGAGCTGCTAACGTCCTCATGTTAGTGGCAGGGAAAGGTTGTGAGAAAAGCATGTGGAATCGATGTGCCTGAACCCACGTGTATCTGAGTTGAATACAGCGATTTCCAAAGTCCTTCTTCATCAGAGTGTAGCTAGGTTCCCACTCGCATGTCCGAGTGGGTAGCAGACATCTGCCCCCCCTGCATACCCACTTCTGAGAGTTGAGCTTATGGCCTGTAACCCTAACTCCTGACTGCAGCTACCTTTCGCTTCCAAAAGGCCTAGGCTCGCTGCTTCACCGAAGTGTTGGGAGAGGTAACTGGAATCTCCCGGCACACAAGACTAGTGCCTCCAAGCTCAATGCAGCGATTTCCCAGTAATTCCTGGGGTAGACTGGTGCTACATACTAAGTTCCATATGTGAGAAGGTAGCTGAACGCCTTGTCCAAAATCATCTTACTGCTGAGAGTTGAGCTCACCCTCAGTCCCTCACAGTTCCACACTGCCTGCAGAGTAGGTTTCCCACGTCTTCACCAGAGACTTTTGCCAGAGGCTTCTGAGACGCAAGTTAAAAATGCAGACCTGGAGGGTATCTCCAGGTGCAGTAGAGTGGTAAACTGGGAACCTCCTTACTCAGAATACTGCTACCTTCACACTATCATAAGAATGCAGCTAGTTGAGAGCTGGCTTCTAGGCATGCTTCCCTGTGAGAGCTGAGGACAGGGCAGAACCCTCCCGCACCCTGCCTGACTGTAGACGTACCTGCTAACCTCCTTATGTTAGTGGCTGGGATAGGTTGTGGGAAAAGCATCTGTAAGCATTGGGCCTGAACTCCCGTGTATCTGAGTTGAATACTTCGATTTCCAACATCCTTCTTCAATAGGAGTGTAGCTAGGTTCCAACTCCCATGTCCGAGTGGGTAGCAGACATCTGCCTCCCATGCATACACACTTCTGAGAGTTGACCTTATGGCCTGTAACCATACATCCTGCCTGCTGCTACCTTTCGCTTCCAAAAGGCCTAGGCTCGCTGCTTGACGCAAGTGTTGGGAGAGGTAACTGGAATCTCCCGGCACACAAGCCGAGTGCCTCCAAGCTCAATCAAGCGATTTCCTAGTAATTCCTGGGGTAGACTGGTGCTAGGTACTAAGTTCCATACGTGAGTAGGTAGTTGAACGCCTTGTCCAAAAACATCTTACTTCTGAGAGTTGAGCTCACCCTCAGTCCCTCACGGTTCCACAGTGCCTGCAGAGTGAGTTTCGCACGTCCTCACCAGAGACGTTTGCCAGAGGCTTCTGAGACGCAAGTTAACAATGCAGACCTGGAGCGTATCTCCAGGTACAGTAGAGTGGTAATCTGGGAACCTCCTGTCTCAGAATACTGCTACCTTCACCCTGCCATAAGAATGCAGCTAGTTGACAGCTGGCTTCAAGGCATGCTTCCCTGTGAGAGCTAAGGACAGGGCACAACCCTCCCGCATCCTGCTTGACTGTAGAAGGTGCTGCTAACGTCCTCATGTTAGTGGCAGTAAAGGTTGTGCGAAAAGCATGTGGAATCGTTGTGCCTGAACCCACGTGTATCTGAGTTGAATACAGCGATTTCCAAAGTCCTTCTTCATCAGAGTGTAGCTAGGTTCCCACTCGCATGTCCGAGTGGGTAGCAGACATCTGCCTCCCATGCATACCCACTTCTGAGAGTTGAGCTTATGGAATGTAACCCTACCTCCTGCCTGCAGCTACCTTTCGCTTCCAAAAGGCCTAGGCTCGCTGCTTCACCGAAGTGTTGGGAGAGGTAACTGGAATCTCCCGGCACACAAGACTAGTGCCTCCAAGCTCAATCCAGCGATTTCCCAGTAATTCCTGGGGTAGACTGGTGCTACATACTAAGTTCCATATGTGAGAAGGTAGCTGAACGCCTTGTCCAAAATCATCTTACTGCTGAGAGTTGAGCTCACCCTCAGTCCCTCACAGTTCCACACTGCCTGCAGAGTAGGTTTCCCACGTCTTCACCAGAGACTTTTGCCAGAGGCTTCTGAGACGCAAGTTAACAATGCAGACCTGGAGGGTATCTCCAGGTGCAGTAGAGTGGTAATCTGGGAACCTCCTTACACAGAATACTGCTACCTTCACACTGTCATAAGAATGCAGCTAGTTGAGAGCTGGCTTCTAGGCATGCTTCCCTGTGAGAGCTGAGGACAGGGCAGAACCCTCCCGCACCCTGCCTGACTGTAGACGTACCTGCTAACCTCCTTATGTTAGTGGCTGGGATAGGTTGTGGGAAAAGCGGGTGTAAGCATTGGGCCTGAACTCCCGTGTATCTGAGTTGAATACAGCGATTTCCAACATCCTTCTTCAATAGGAGTGTAGCTAGGTTCCAACTCCCATGTCCGAGTGGGTAGCAGACATCTGCCTCCCATGCATACACACTTCTGAGAGTTGACCTTATGGCCTGTAACCCTACATCCTGCCTGCTGCTACCTTTCGCTTCCAAAAGGCCTAGGCTCGCTGCTTGACGCAAGTGTTGGGAGAGGTAACTGGAATCTCCCGGCACACAAGCCGAGTGCCTCCAAGCTCAATCAAGCGAATTCCTAGTAATTCCTGGGGTAGACTGGTGCTAGGTACTAAGTTCCATACGTGAGTAAGTAGTTGAACGCCTTGTTCAAAAACATCTTACTTCTGAGAGTTGAGCTCACCCTCAGTCCCTCACAGTTCCACACTGCCTGCAGAGTGAGTTTCGCACGTCTTCACCAGAGACGTTTGCCAGAGGCTTCTGAGACGCAAGTTAACAATGCAGACCTGGAGGGTATCTCCAGGTACAGTAGAGTGGTAATCTGGGAACCTCCTGTCTCAGAATACTGCTACCTTCACCCTGCCATAAGAATGCAGATAGTTGACAGCTGGCTTCAAGGCATGCTTCCCTGTGAGAGCTAAGGACAGGGCACAACCCTCCCGCATCCTGCTTGACTGTAGAAGGAGCTGCTAACGTCCTCATGTTAGTGGCAGGGAAAGGTTGTGAGAAAAGCATGTGGAATCGATGTGCCTGAACCCACGTGTATCTGAGTTGAATACAGCGATTTCCAAAGTCCTTCTTCATCAGAGTGTAGCTAGGTTCCCACTCGCATGTCCGAGTGGGTAGCAGACATCTGCCCCCCCTGCATACCCACTTCTGAGAGTTGAGCTTATGGCCTGTAACCCTACCTCCTGACTGCAGCTACCTTTCGCTTCCAAAAGGCCTAGGCTCGCTGCTTCACCGAAGTGTTGGGAGAGGTAACTGGAATCTCGCGGCACACAAGACTAGTGCCTCCAAGCTCAATGCAGCGATTTCCCAGTAATTCCTGGGGTAGACTGGTGCTACATACTAAGTTCCATATGTGAGAAGGTAGCTGAACGCCTTGTCCAAAATCATCTTACTGCTGAGAGTTGAGCTCACCCTCAGTCCCTCACAGTTCCACACTGCCTGCAGAGTAGGTTTCCCACGTCTTCACCAGAGACTTTTGCCAGAGGCTTCTGAGACGCAAGTTAAAAATGCAGACCTGGAGGGTATCTCCAGGTGCAGTAGAGTGGTAAACTGGGAACCTCCTTACTCAGAATACTGCTACCTTCACACTGTCATAAGAATGCAGCTAGTTGAGAGCTGGCTTCTAGGCATGCTTCCCTGTGAGAGCTGAGGACAGGGCAGAACCCTCCCGCACCCTGCCTGACTGTAGACGTACCTGCTAACCTCCTTATGTTAGTGGCTGGGATAGGTTGTGGGAAAAGCATCTGTAAGCATTGGGCCTGAACTCCCGTGTATCTGAGTTGAATACTTCGATTTCCAACATCCTTCTTCAATAGGAGTGTAGCTAGGTTCCAACTCCCATGTCCGAGTGGGTAGCAGACATCTGCCTCCCATGCATACACACTTCTGAGAGTTGACCTTATGGCCTGTAACCCTACATCCTGCCTGCTGCTACCTTTCGCTTCCAAAAGGCCTAGGCTCGCTGCTTGACGCAAGTGTTGGGAGAGGTAACTGGAATCTCCCGGCACACAAGCCGAGTGCCTCCAAGCTCAATCAAGCGATTTCCTAGTAATTCCTGGGGTAGACTGGTGCTAGGTACTAAGTTCCATACGTGAGTAGGTAGTTGAACGCCTTGTCCGAAAACATCTTACTTCTGAGAGTTGAGCTCACCCTCAGTCCCTCACAGTTCCACAGTGCCTGCAGAGTGAGTTTCGCACGTCCTCACCAGAGACGTTTGCCAGAGGCTTCTGAGACGCAAGTTAACAATGCAGACCTGGAGCGTATCTCCAGGTACAGTAGAGTGGTAATCTGGGAACCTCCTGTCTCAGAATACTGCTACCTTCACCCTGCCATAAGAATGCAGCTAGTTGACAGCTGGCTTCAAGGCATGCTTCCCTGTGAGAGCTAAGGACAGGGCACAACCCTCCCGCATCCTGCTTGACTGTAGAAGGTGCTGCTAACGTCCTCATGTTAGTGGCAGGGAAAGGTTGTGCGAAAAGCATGTGGAATCGTTGTGCCTGAACCCACGTGTATCTGAGTTGAATACAGCGATTTCCAAAGTCCTTCTTCATCAGAGTGTAGCTAGGTTCCCACTCGCATGTCCGAGTGGGTAGCAGACATCTGCCTCCCATGCATACCCACTTCTGAGAGTTGAGCTTATGGAATGTAACCCTACCTCCTGCCTGCAGCTACCTTTCGCTTCCAAAAGGCCTAGGCTCGCTGCTTCACCGAAGTGTTGGGAGAGGTAACTGGAATCTCCCGGCACACAAGACTAGTGCCTCCAAGCTCAATCCAGCGATTTCCCCGTAATTCCTGGGGTAGACTGGTGCTACATACTAAGTTCCATATGTGAGAAGGTAGCTGAACGCCTTGTCCAAAATCATCTTACTGCTGAGAGTTGAGCTCACCCTCAGTCCCTCACAGTTCCACACTGCCTGCAGAGTAGGTTTCCCACGTCTTCACCAGAGACTTTTGCCAGAGGCTTCTGAGACGCAAGTTAACAATGCAGACCTGGAGGGTATCTCCAGGTGCAGTAGAGTGGTAATCTGGGAACCTCCTTACACAGAATACTGCTACCTTCACACTGTCATAAGAATGCAGCTAGTTGAGAGCTGGCTTCTAGGCATGCTTCCCTGTGAGAGCTGAGGACAGGGCAGAACCCTCCCGCACCCTGCCTGACTGTAGACGTACCTGCTAACCTCCTTATGTTAGTGGCTGGGATAGGTTGTGGGAAAAGCGGGTGTAAGCATTGGGCCTGAACTCCCGTGTATCTGAGTTGAATACAGCGATTTCCAACATCCTTCTTCAATAGGAGTGTAGCTAGGTTCCAACTCCCATGTCCGAGTGGGTAGCAGACATCTGCCTCCCATGCATACACACTTCTGAGAGTTGACCTTATGGCCTGTAACCCTACATCCTGCCTGCTGCTACCTTTCGCTTCCAAAAGGCCTAGGCTCGCTGCTTGACGCAAGTGTTGGGAGAGGTAACTGGAATCTCCCGGCACACAAGCCGAGTGCCTCCAAGCTCAATCAAGCGATTTCCTAGTAATTCCTGGGGTAGACTGGTGCTAGGTACTAAGTTCCATACGTGAGTAAGTAGTTGAACGCCTTGTTCAAAAACATCTTACTTCTGAGAGTTGAGCTCACCCTCAGTCCCTCACAGTTCCACACTGCCTGCAGAGTGAGTTTCGCACGTCTTCACCAGAGACGTTTGCCAGAGGCTTCTGAGACGCAAGTTAACAATGCAGACCTGGAGGGTATCTCCAGGTACAGTAGAGTGGTAATCTGGGAACCTCCTGTCTCAGAATACTGCTACCTTCACCCTGCCATAAGAATGCAGATAGTTGACAGCTGGCTTCAAGGCATGCTTCCCTGTGAGAGCTAAGGACAGGGCACAACCCTCCTGCATCCTGCTTGACTGTAGAAGGAGCTGCTAACGTCCTCATGTTAGTGGCAGGGAAAGGTTGTGAGAAAAGCATGTAAAATCGATGTGCCTGAACCCACGTGTATCTGAGTTGAATACAGCGATTTCCAAAGTCCTTCTTCATCAGAGTGTAGCTAGGTTCCCACTCGCATGTCCGAGTGGGTAGCAGACATCTGCCCCCCCTGCATACCCACTTCTGAGAGTTGAGCTTATGGCCTGTAACCCTACCTCCTGACTGCAGCTACCTTTCGCTTCCAAAAGGCCTAGGCTCGCTGCTTCACCGAAGTGTTGGGAGAGGTAACTGGAATCTCCCGGCACACAAGACTAGTGCCTCCAAGCTCAATCCAGCGATTTCCCAGTAATTCCTGGGGTAGACTGGTGCTACATACTAAGTTCCATATGTGAGAAGGTAGCTGAACGCCTTGTCCAAAATCATCTTACTGCTGAGAGTTGAGCTCACCCTCAGTCCCTCACAGTTCCACACTGCCTGCAGAGTAGGTTTCCCACGTCTTCACCAGAGACTTTTGCCAGAGGCTTCTGAGACGCAAGTTAACAATGCAGACCTGGAGGGTATCTCCAGGTGCAGTAGAGTGGTAATCTGGGAACCTCCTTACTCAGAATACTGCTACCTTCACACTGTCATAAGAATGCAGCTAGTTGAGAGCTGGCTTCTAGGCATGCTTCCCTGTGAGAGCTGAGGACAGGGCAGAACCCTCCCGCACCCTGCCTGACTGTAGACGTACCTGCTAACCTCCTTATGTTAGTGGCTGGGATAGGTTGTGGGAAAAGCATGTGTAAGCATTGGGCCTGAACTCCCGTGTATCTGAGTTGAATACAGCGATTTCCAACATCCTTCTTCAATAGGAGTGTAGCTAGGTTCCAACTCCCATGTCCGAGTGGGTAGCAGACATCTGCCTCCCATGCATACACACTTCTGAGAGTTGACCTTATGGCCTGTAACCCTACATCCTGCCTGCTGCTACCTTTCGCTTCCAAAAGGCCTAGGCTTGCTGCTTGACGCAAGTGTTGGGAGAGGTAACTGGAATCTCCCGGCACACAAGCCGAGTGCCTCCAAGCTCAATCAAGCGATTTCCTAGTAATTCCTGGGGTAGACTGGTGCTAGGTACTGAGTTCCATACGTGAGTAGGTAGTTGAACGCCTTGTTCAAAAACATCTTACTTCTGAGAGTTGAGCTCACCCTCAGTCCCTCACAGTTCCACACTGCCTGCAGAGTGAGTTTCGCACGTCTTCACCAGAGACGTTTGCCAGAGGCTTCTGAGACGCAAGTTAACAATGCAGACCTGGAGGGTATCTCCAGGTGCAGTAGAGTGGTAACCTGGGAACCTCCTGTCTCAGAATACTGCTACCTTCACCCTGCCATAAGAATGCAGCTAGTTGACAGCTGGCTTCAAGGCATGCTTCCCTGTGAGAGCTGAGGACAGGGCAGAACCCGCCCGCATCCTGCTTGACTGTAGAAGGAGCTGCTAACGTCCTCATGTTAGTGGCAGGGAAAGGTTGTGCGAAAAGCATGTGGAATCGTTGTGCCTGAACCCACGTGTATCTGAGTTGAATACAGCGATTTCCAAAGTCCTTCTTCATCAGAGTGTAGCTAGGTTCCCACTCGCATGTCCGAGTGGGTAGCAGACATCTGCCTCCCATGCATACCCACTTCTGAGAGTTGAGCTTATGGAATGTAACCCTACCTCCTGCCTGCAGCTACCTTTCGCTTCCAAAAGGCCTAGGCTCGCTGCTTCACCGAAGTGTTGGGAGAGGTAACTGGAATCTCCCGGCACACAAGACTAGTGCCTCCAAGCTCAATCCAGCGATTTCCCAGTAATTCCTGGGGTAGACTGGTGCTACATACTAAGTTCCATATGTGAGAAGGTAGCTGAACGCCTTGTCCAAAATCATCTTACTGCTGAGAGTTGAGCTCACCCTCAGTCCCTCACAGTTCCACACTGCCTGCAGAGTAGGTTTCCCACGTCTTCACCAGAGACTTTTGCCAGAGGCTTCTGAGACGCGTTAACAATGCAGACCTGGAGGGTATCTCCAGGTGCAGTAGAGTGGTAATCTGGGAACCTCCTTACACAGAATACTGCTACCTTCACAATGTCATAAGAATGCAGCTAGTTGAGAGCTGGCTTCTAGGCATGCTTCCCTGTGAGAGCTGAGGACAGGGCAGAACCCTCCCGCACCCTGCCTGACTGTAGACGTACCTGCTAACCTCCTTATGTTAGTGGCTGGGATAGGTTGTGGGAAAAGCAGGTGTAAGCATTGGGCCTGAACTCCCGTGTATCTGAGTTGAATACAGCGATTTCCAACATCCTTCTTCAATAGGAGTGTAGCTAGGTTCCAACTCCCATGTCCGAGTGGGTAGCAGACATCTGCCTCCCATGCATACACACTTCTGAGAGTTGACCTTATGGCCTGTAACCCTACATCCTGCCTGCTGCTACCTTTCGCTTCCAAAAGGCCTAGGCTCGCTGCTTGACGCAAGTGTTGGGAGAGGTAACTGGAATCTCCCGGCACACAAGCCGAGTGCCTCCAAGCTCAATCAAGCGATTTCCTAGTAATTCCTGGGGTAGACTGGTGCTAGGTACTAAGTTCCATACGTGAGTAGGTAGTTGAACGCCTTGTTCAAAAACATCTTACTTCTGAGAGTTGAGCTCACCCTCAGTCCCTCACAGTTCCACACTGCCTGCAGAGTGAGTTTCGCACGTCTTCACCAGAGACGTTTGCCAGAGGCTTCTGAGACGCAAGTTAACAATGCAGACCTGGAGGGTATCTCCAGGTACAGTAGAGTGGTAATCTGGGAACCTCCTGTCTCAGAATACTGCTACCTTCACCCTGCCATAAGAATGCAGCTAGTTGACAGCTGGCTTCAAGGCATGCTTCCTTGTGAGAGCTAAGGACAGGGCACAACCCTCCCGCATCCTGCTTGACTGTAGAAGGAGCTGCTAACGTCCTCATGTTAGTGGCAGGGAAAGGTTGTGAGAAAAGCATGTGGAATCGATGTGCCTGAACCCACGTGTATCTGAGTTGAATACAGCGATTTCCAAAGTCCTTCTTCATCAGAGTGTAGCTAGGTTCCCACTCGCATGTCCGAGTGGGTAGCAGACATCTGCCCCCCCTGCATACCCACTTCTGAGAGTTGAGCTTATGGCCTGTAACCCTACCTCCTGACTGCAGCTACCTTTCGCTTCCAAAAGGCCTAGGCTCGCTGCTTCACCGAAGTGTTGGGAGAGGTAACTGGAATCTCCCGGCACACAAGACTAGTGCCTCCAAGCTCAATGCAGCGATTTCCCAGTAATTCCTGGGGTAGACTGGTGCTACATACTAAGTTCCATATGTGAGAAGGTAGCTGAACGCCTTGTCCAAAATCATCTTACTGCTGAGAGTTGAGCTCACCCTCAGTCCCTCACAGTTCCACACTGCCTGCAGAGTAGGTTTCCCACGTCTTCACCAGAGACTTTTGCCAGAGGCTTCTGAGACGCAAGTTAAAAATGCAGACCTGGAGGGTATCTCCAGGTGCAGTAGAGTGGTAATCTGGGAACCTCCTTACTCAGAATACTGCTACCTTCACACTGTCATAAGAATGCAGCTAGTTGAGAGCTGGCTTCTAGGCATGCTTCCCTGTGAGAGCTGAGGACAGGGCAGAACCCTCCCGCACCCTGCCTGACTGTAGACGTACCTGCTAACCTCCTTATGTTAGTGGCTGGGATAGGTTGTGGGAAAAGCATCTGTAAGCATTGGGCCTGAACTCCCGTGTATCTGAGTTGAATACTTCGATTTCCAACATCCTTCTTCAATAGGAGTGTAGCTAGGTTCCAACTCCCATGTCCGACTGGGTAGCAGACATCTGCCTCCCATGCATACACACTTCTGAGAGTTGACCTTATGGCCTGTAACCCTACATCCTGCCTGCTGCTACCTTTCGCTTCCAAAAGGCCTAGGCTCGCTGCTTGACGCAAGTGTTGGGAGAGGTAACTGGAATCTCCCGGCACACAAGCCGAGTGCCTCCAAGCTCAATCAAGCGATTTCCTAGTAATTCCTGGGGTAGACTGGTGCTAGGTACTAAGTTCCATACGTGAGTAGGTAGTTGAACGCCTTGTCCAAAAACATCTTACTTCTGAGAGTTGAGCTCACCCTCAGTCCCTCACAGTTCCACAGTGCCTGCAGAGTGAGTTTCGCACGTCCTCACCAGAGACGTTTGCCAGAGGCTTCTGAGACGCAAGTAACAATGCAGACCTGGAGCGTATCTCCAGGTACAGTAGAGTGGTAATCTGGGAACCTCCTGTCTCAGAATACTGCTACCTTCACCCTGCCATAAGAATGCAGCTAGTTGACAGCTGGCTTCAAGGCATGCTTCCCTGTGAGAGCTAAGGACAGGGCACAACCCTCCCGCATCCTGCTTGACTGTAGAAGGAGCTGCTAACGTCCTCATGTTAGTGGCAGGGAAAGGTTGTGAGAAAAGCATGTGGAATCGTTGTGCCTGAACCCACGTGTATCTGAGTTGAATACAGCGATTTCCAAAGTCCTTCTTCATCAGAGTGTAGCTAGGTTCCCACTCGCATGTCCGAGTGGGTAGCAGACATCTGCCCCCCCTGCATACCCACTTCTGAGAGTTGAGCTTATGGCCTGTAGCCCTACCTCCTGACTGCAGCTACATTTCGCTTCCAAAAGGCCTAGGCTCGCTGCTTCACCGAAGTGTTGGGAGAGGTAACTGGAATCTCCCGGCACACAAGACTAGTGCCTCCAAGCTCAATCCAGCGATTTCCCAGTAATTCCTGGGGTAGACTGGTGCTACATACTAAGTTCCATATGTGAGAAGGTAGCTGAACGCCTTGTCCAAAATCATCTTACTGCTGAGAGTTGAGCTCACCCTCAGTCCCTCACAGTTCCACACTGCCTGCAGAGTAGGTTTCCCACGTCTTCACCAGAGACTTTTGCCAGAGGCTTCTGAGACGCAAGTTAACAATGCAGACCTGGAGGGTATCTCCAGGTGCAGTAGAGTGGAAATCTGGGAACCTCCTTACTCAGAATACTGCTACCTTCACACTGTCATAAGAATGCAGCTACTTGAGAGCTGGCTTCTAGGCATGCTTCCCTGTGAGAGCTGAGGACAGGGCAGAACCCTCCCGCACCCTGCCTGACTGTAGACGTACCTGCTAACCTCCTTATGTTAGTGGCTGGGATAGGTTGTGGGAAAAGCATGTGTAAGCATTGGGCCTGAACTCCCGTGTATCTGAGTTGAATACAGCGATTTCCAACATCCTTCTTCAATAGGAGTGTAGCTAGGTTCCAACTCCCATGTCCGAGTGGGTAGCAGACATCTGCCTCCCATGCATACACACTTCTGAGAGTTGAGCTTATGGCCTGTACCCTACATCCTCCAGGCCGCTACCTTTCGCTTCCAAAAGGCCTAGGCTCGCTGCTTGACGCAAGTGTTGGGAGAGGTAACTGGAATCTCCGGGCACACAAGACGAGTGCCTCCAAGCTCAATCAAGCGATTTCCTAGTAATTCCTGGGGTAGACTGGTGCTAGGTACTAAGTTCCATACGTGAGTAGGTAGTTGAACGCCTTGTCCAAAAGCATCTTACTTCTGAGAGTTGAGCTCACCCTCAGTCCCTCACAGTTCCACACTGCCTGCAGAGTGAGTTTCGCACGTCTTCACCAGAGACGTTTGCCAGAGGCTTCTGAGATGCAAGTTAACAATGCAGACCTGGAGGGTATCTCCAGGTGCAGTAGAGTGGTAATCTGGGAACCTCCTGTCTCAGAATACTGCTACCTTCACCCTGCCATAAGAATGCAGCTAGTTGACAGCTGGCTTCAAGGCATGCTTCCCTGTGAGAGCTAAGGACAGGGCACAACCCTCCCGCATCCTGCTTGACTGTAGAAGGAGCTGCTAACGTCCTCATGTTAGTGGCAGGGAAAGGTTGTGAGAAAAGCATGTGGAATCGTTGTGCCTGAACCCACGTGTATCTGAGTTGAATACAGCGATTTCCAAAGTCCTTCTTCATCAGAGTGTAGCTAGGTTCCCACCCGCATGTCCGAGTGGGTAGCAGACATCTGCCTGCCATGCATACACACTTCTGAAAGTTGAGCTTATGGCCTGTACCCTACATCCTGCCTGCCACCCCTACCTTTCGCTTCCAAAAGGCCTAGGCTCGCTGCTTGACGCAAGTGTTGGGAGAGGTAACTGGAGTCTCCTGGCACACAAGACGAGTGTCTCCAAGCTCAATCAAGCGATTTCCTAGTAATTCCTGGGGTAGACTGGTGCTACGTACTAAGTTCCATACGTGAGTGGGTAGTTGAACGCCTTGTCCAAAAACATCTTACTTCTGAGAGTTGAGCTTACCCTCAGTCCCTCACAGTTCCACACTGCCTGCAGAGTGAGTTTCGCACGTCTTCACCAGAGACGTTTGCCAGAGGCTTCTGAGACGCAAGTTAACAGTGCAGACCTGGAGGGTATCTCCAGGTGCAGTAGAGTGGTAATCTGGGAACCTCCTGTCTCAGAATACTGCTACCTTCACCCTGCCATAAGAATGCAGCTAGTTGACAGCTGGCTTCAAGGCCTGCTTCCCTCTGAGAGCTAAGGACAGGGCACAACCCTCCCGCATCCTGCTTGACTGTAGAAGGAGCTGCTAACGTCCTCATGTTAGTGGCAGGGAAAGGTTGTGAGAAAAGCATGTGGAATCGTTGTGCCTGAACCCACGTGTATCTGAGTTGAATACAGCGATTTCCAAAGTCCTTCTTCATCAGAGTGTAGCTAGGTTCCCACTCGCATGTCCGAGTGGGTAGCAGACATCTGCCCCCCCTGCATACCCACTTCTGAGAGTTGAGCTTATGGCCTGTAACCCTACCTCCTGCCTGCAGCTACCTTTCGCTTCCAAAAGGACTAGGCTCGCTGCTTCACCGAAGTGTTGGGAGAGGTAACTGGAATCTCCCGGCACACAAGACTAGTGCCTCCAAGCTCAATCCAGCGATTTCCCAGTAATTCCTGGGGTAGACTGGTGCTACATACTAAGTTCCATATGTGAGAAGGTAGCTGAACGCCTTGTCCAAAATCATCTTACTGCTGAGAGTTGAGCTCACCCTCAGTCCCTCACAGTTCCACACTGCCTGCAGAGTAGGTTTCCCACGTCTTCACCAGAGACTTTTGCCAGAGTCTTCTGAGACGCAAGTTAACAATGCAGACCTGGAGGGTATCTCCAGGTGCAGTAGAGTGGTAATCTGGGAACCTCCTTACTCAGAATACTGCTACCTTCACACTGTCATAAGAATGCAGCTAGTTGAGAGCTGGCTTCTAGGCATGCTTCCCTGTGAGAGCTGAGGACAGGGCAGAACCCTCCCGCACCCTGCCTGACTGTAGACGTACCTGCTAACCTCCTTATGTTAGTGGCTGGGATAGGTTGTGGGAAAAGCATGTGTAAGCATTGGGCCTGAACTCCCGTGTATCTGAGTTGAATACAGCGATTTCCAACATCCTTCTTTAATAGGAGTGTAGCTAGGTTCCAACTCCCATGTCCGAGTGGGTAGCAGACATCTGCCTCCCATGCATACACACTTCTGAGAGTTGACCTTATGGCCTGTAACCCTACATCCTGCCTGCTGCTACCTTTCGCTTCCAAAAGGCCTAGGCTCGCTGCTTGACGCAAGTGTTGGGAGAGGTAACTGGAATCTCCCGGCACACAAGCCGAGTGCCTCCAAGCTCAATCAAGCGATTTCCTAGTAATTCCTGGGGTAGACTGGTGCTAGGTACTAAGTTCCATACGTGAGTAGGTAGTTGAACGCCTTGTCCAAAAACATCTTACTTCTGAGAGTTGAGCTCACCCTCAGTCCCTCACAGTTCCACACCGCCTGCAGAGTGAGTTTCGCACGTCTTCACCAGAGACGTTTGCCAGAGGCTTCTGAGACGCAAGTTAACAATGCAGACCTGGAGGGTATCTCCAGGTGCAGTAGAGTGGTAATGTGGGAACCTCCTGTCTCAGAATACTGCTACCTTCACCCTGCCATAAGAATGCAGCTAGTTGACAGCTGGCTTCAAGGCATGCTTCCCTGTGAGAGCTAAGGACAGGGCACAACCCTCCCGCATCCTGCTTGACTGTAGAAGGAGCTGCTAACGTCCTCATGTTAGTGGCAGGGAAAGGTTGTGCGAAAAGCATGTGGAATCGTTGTGCCTGAACCCACGTGTATCTGAGTTGAATACAGCGATTTCCAAAGTCCTTCTTCATCAGAGTGTAGCTAGGTTCCCACTCGCATGTCCGAGTGGGTAGCAGACATCTGCCTCCCATGCATACCCACTTCTGAGAGTTGAGCTTATGGCCTGTAACCCTACCTCCTGACTGCAGCTACCTTTCGCTTCCAAAAGGCCTAGGCTCGCTGCTTCACCGAAGTGTTGGGAGAGGTAACTGGAATCTCCCGGCACACAAGACTAGTGCCTCCAAGCTCAATGCAGCATTTTCCCAGTAATTCCTGGGGTAGACTGGTGCTACATACTAAGTTCCATATGTGAGAAGGTAGCTGAACGCCTTGTCCAAAATCATCTTACTGCTGAGAGTTGAGCTCACCCTCAGTCCCTCACAGTTCCACACTGCCTGCAGAGTAGGTTTCCCACGTCTTCACCAGAGACTTTTGCCAGAGGCTTCTGAGACGCAAGTTAACAATGCAGACCTGGAGGGTATCTCCAGGTGCAGTAGAGTGGTAATCTGGGAACCTCCTTACTCAGAATACTGCTACCTTCACACTGTCATAAGAATGCAGCTAGTTGAGAGCTGGCTTCTAGGCATGCTTCCCTGTGAGAGCTGAGGACAGGGCAGAACCCTCCCGCACCCTGCCTGACTGTAGACGTACCTGCTAACCTCCTTATGTTAGTGGCTGGGATAGGTTGTGGGAAAAGCATGTGTAAGCATTGGGCCTGAACTCCCGTGTATCTGAGTTGAATACAGCGATTTCCAACATCCTTCTTCAATAGGAGTGTAGCTAGGTTCCAACTCCCATGTCCGAGTGGGTAGCAGACATCTGCCTCCCATGCATACACACTTCTGAGAGTTGACCTTATGGCCTGTAACCCTACATCCTGCCTGCTGCTACCTTTCGCTTCCAAAAGGCCTAGGCTCGCTGCTTGACGCAAGTGTTGGGAGAGGTAACTGGAATCTCCCGGCACACAAGCCGAGTGCCTCCAAGCTCAATCAAGCGATTTCCTAGTAATTCCTGGGGTAGACTGGTGCTAGGTACTAAGTTCCATACGTGAGTAGGTAGTTGAACGCCTTGTTCAAAAACATCTTACTTCTGAGAGTTGAGCTCACCCTCAGTCCCTCACAGTTCCACACTGCCTGCAGAGTGAGTTTCGCACGTCTTCACCAGAGACGTTTGCCAGAGGCTTCTGAGACGCAAGTTAACAATGCAGACCTGGAGGGTATCTCCAGGTGCAGTAGAGTGGTAATCTGGGAACCTCCTGTCTCAGAATACTGCTACCTTCACCCTGCCATAAGAATGCAGCTAGTTGACAGCTGGCTTCAAGGCATGCTTCCCTGTGAGAGCTGAGGACAGGGCAGAACCCTCCCGCATCCTGCTTGACTGTAGAAGGAGCTGCTAACGTCCTCATGTTAGTGGCAGGGAAAGGTTGTGCGAAAAGCATGTGGAATCGTTGTGCCTGAACCCACGTGTATCTGAGTTGAATACAGCGATTTCCAAAGTCCTTCTTCATCAGAGTGTAGCTAGGTTCCCACTCGCATGTCCGAGTGGGTAGCAGACATCTGCCTCCCATGCATACCCACTTCTGAGAGTTGAGCTTATGGCCTGTAACCCTACCTCCTGCCTGCAGCTACCTTTCGCTTCCAAAAGGCCTAGGCTCGCTGCTTCACCGAAGTGTTGGGAGAGGTAACTGGAATCTCCCGGCACACAAGACTAGTGCCTCCAAGCTCAATCCAGCGATTTCCCAGTAATTCCTGGGGTAGACTGGTGCTACATACTAAGTTCCATATGTGAGAAGGTAGCTGAACGCCTTGTCCAAAATCATCTTACTGCTGAGAGTTGAGCTCACCCTCAGTCCCTCACAGTTCCACACTGCCTGCAGAGTAGGTTTCCCACGTCTTCACCAGAGACTTTTGCCAGAGGCTTCTGAGACGCAAGTTAACAATGCAGACCTGGAGGGTATCTCCAGGTGCAGTAGAGTGGTAATCTGGGAACCTCCTGTCTCAGAATACTGCTACCTTCACCCTGCCATAAGAATGTAGCTAGTTGACAGCTGGCTTCAAGGCATGCCTCCCTGTGAGAGCTAAGGACAGGGCACAACCCTCCCGCATCCTGCTTGACTGTAGAAGGAGCTGCTAACGTCCTCATGTTAGTGGCAGGGAAAGGTTGTGCGAAAAGCATGTGGAATCGTTGTGCCTGAACCCTCGTGTATCTGAGTTGAATACAGCGATTTCCAAAGTCCTTCTTCATCAGAGTGTAGCTAGGTTCCCACTCGCATGTCCGAGTGGGTAGCAGACATCTGCCTCCCATGCATACCCACTTCTGAGAGTTGAGCTTATGGCCTGTAAGCCTACCTCCTGCCTGCAGCTACCTTTCGCTTCCAAAAGGCCTAGGCTCGCTGCTTCACCGAAGTGTTGGGAGAGGTAACTGGAATCTCCCGGCACACAAGACTAGTGCCTCCAAGCTCAATCCAGCGATTTCCCAGTAATTCCTGGGGTAGACTGGTGCTACATACTAAGTTCCATATGTGAGAAGGTAGCTGAACGCCTTGTCCAAAATCATCTTACTGCTGAGAGTTGAGCTCACCCTCAGTCCCTCACAGTTCCACACTACCTGCAGAGTAGGTTTCCCACGTCTTCACCTGAGACTTTTGCCAGAGGCTTCTGAGACGCAAGTTAACAATGCAGACCTGGAGGGTATCTCCAGGTGCAGTAGAGTTGTAATCTGGGAACCTCCTGTCTCAGAATACTGCTACCTTCACCCTGCCATAAGAATGCAGCTAGTTGACAGCTGGCTTCAAGGCATGCTTCCCTGTGAGAGCTAAGGACAGGGCACAACCCTCCCGCATCCTGCTTGACTGTAGAAGGAGCTGCTAACGTCCTCATGTTAGTGGCAGGGAAAGGTTGTGAGAAAAGCATGTGGAATCGTTGTGCCTGAACCCACGTGTATCTGAGTTGAATACAGCGATTTCCAAAGTCCCTCTTCATCAGAGTGTAGCTAGGTTCCCACTCGCATGTCCGAGTGGGTAGCAGACATCTGCCCCCCCTGCATACCCACTTCTGAGAGTTGAGCTTATGGCCTGTAACCCTACCTCCTGCCTGCAGCTACCTTTCGCTTCCAAAAGGCCTAGGCTCGCTGCTTCACCGAAGTGTTGGGAGAGGTAACTGGAATCTCCCGGCACACAAGACTAGTGCCTCCAAGCTCAATCCAGCGATTTCCCAGTAATTCCTGGGGTAGACTGGTGCTACATACTAAGTTCCATATGTGAGAAGGTAGCTGAACGCCTTGTCCAAAATCATCTTACTGCTGAGAGTTGAGCTCACCCTCAGTCCCTCCAGTTCCACACTGCCTGCAGAGTAGGTTTCCCACGTCTTCACCAGAGACTTTTGCCAGAGGCTTCTGAGACGCAAGTTAACAATGCAGACATGGAGGGTATCTCCAGGTGCAGTAGAGTGGTAATCTTGGAACCTCCTTACTCAGAATACTGCTACCTTCACACTGTCATAAGAATGCAGCTAGTTGAGAGCTGGCTTCTAGGCATGCTTCCCTGTGAGAGCTGAGGACAGGGCAGAACCCTCCCGCACCCTGCCTGACTGTAGACGTACCTGCTAACCTCCTTATGTTAGTGGCTGGTATAGGTTGTGGGAAAAGCATGTGTAAGCATTGGGCCTGAACTCCCGTGTATCTGAGTTGAATACAGCGATTTCCAACATCCTTTTTCAATAGGAGTGTAGCTAGGTTCCAAATCCCATGTCCGAGTGGGTAGCAGACATCTGCCTCCCATGCATACACACTTCTGAGAGTTGAGCTTATGGCCTGTACCCTACATCCTCCAGGCCGCTACCTTTCGCTTCCAAAAGGCCTAGGCTCGCTGCTTGACGCAAGTGTTGGGAGAGGTAACTGGAATCTCCCGGCACACAAGACGAGTGCCTCCAAGCTCAATCAAGCGATTTCCTAGTAATTCCTGGGGTAGACTGGTGCTACGTACTAAGTTCCATACGTGAGTAGGTAGTTGAACGCCTTGTCCAAAAACATCTTACTTCTGAGAGTTGAGCTCACCCTCAGTCCCTCACAGTTCCACACTGCCTGCAGAGTGAGTTTCGCACGTCTTCACCAGAGACGTTTGCCAGAGGCTTCTGAGACGCAAGTTAACAATGCAGACCTGGAGGGTATCTCCAGGTGCAGTAGAGTGGTAATCTGGGAACCTCCTGTCTCAGAATACTGCTACCTTCACCCTGCCATAAGAATGCAGCTAGTTGACAGCTGGCTTCAAGGCATGCTTCCCTGTGAGAGCTAAGGACAGGGCACAACCCTGCCGCATCCTGCTTGACTGTAGAAGGAGCTGCTAACGTCCTCATGTTAGTGGCAGGGAAAGGTTGTGAGAAAAGCATGTGGAATCGTTGTGCCTGAACCCACGTGTATCTGAGTTGAATACAGCGATTTCCAAAGTCCTTCTTCATCAGAGTGTAGCTAGGTTCCCACTCGCATGTCCGAGTGGGTAGCAGACATCTGCCTCCCATGCATACCCACTTCTGAGAGTTGAGCTTATGGCCTGTAACCCTACCTCCTGCCTGCAGCTACCTTTCGCTTCCAAAAGGACTAGGCTCGCTGCTTGACCGAAGTGTTGGGAGAGGTAACTGGAGTCTCCCGGCACACAAGACTAGTGCCTCCAAGCTCAATCCAGCGATTTCCCAGTAATTCCTGGGGTAGACTGTTGCTACATACTAAGTTCCATATGTGAGAAGGTAGCTGAACGCCTTGTCCAAAATCATCTTACTGCTGAGAGTTGAGCTCACCCTCAGTCCCTCACAGTTCCACACTGCCTGCAGAGTAGGTTTCCCACGTCTTCACCAGAGACGTTTGCCAGAGGCTTCTGAGACGCAAGTTAACAATGCAGACCTGGAGGGTATCTCCAGGTGCAGTAGAGTGGTAATCTGGGAACCTCCTTACACAGAATACTGCTACCTTCACACTGTCATAAGAATGCAGCTAGTTGAGAGCTGGCTTCTAGGCATGCTTCCCTGTGAGAGCTGAGGACAGGGCAGAACCCTCCCGCACCCTGCCTGACTGTAGACGTACCTGCTAACCTCCTCATGTTAGTGGCTGGGATAGGTTGTGGGAAAAGCATGTGTAAGCATTGGGCCTGAACTCCCGTGTATCTGAGTTGAATACAGCGATTTCCAACATCCTTCTTCAATAGGGGTGTAGCTAGGTTCCAACTCCCATGTCCGAGTGGGTAGCAGACATCTGCCTCCCATGCATACACACTTCTGAGAGTTGACCTTATGGCCTGTAACCCTACATCCTGCCTGCTGCTACCTTTCGCTTCCAAAAGGCCTAGGCTCGCTGCTTGACGCAAGTGTTGGGAGAGGTAACTGGAATCTCCCGGCACACAAGCCGAGTGCCTCCAAGCTCAATCAAGCGATTTCCTAGTAATTCCTGGGGTAGACTGGTGCTAGGTACTAAGTTCCATACGTGAGTAGGTAGTTGAACGCCTTGTCCAAAAACATCTTACTTCTGAGAGTTGAGCTCACCCTCAGTCCCTCACAGTTCCACACTGCCTGCAGAGTGAGTTTCGCACGTCTTCACCAGAGACGTTTGCCAGAGGCTTCTGAGACGCAAGTTAACAATGCAGACCTGGAGGGTATCTCCAGGTACAGTAGAGTGGTAATCTGGGAACCTCCTGTCTCAGAATACTGCTACCTTCACCCTGCCATAAGAATGCAGCTAGTTGAGAGCTGGCTTCAAGGCATGCTTCCCTGTGAGAGCTAAGGACAGGGCACAACCCTCCCGCATCCTGCTTGACTGTAGAAGGAGCTGCTAACGTCCTCATGTTAGTGGCAGGGAAAGGTTTGAGAAAAGCATGTGGAATCGTTGTGCCTGAACCCACGTGTATCTGAGTTGAATACAGCGATTTCCAAAGTCCTTCTTCATCAGAGTGTAGCTAGGTTCCCACTCGCATGTCCGAGTGGGTAGCAGACATCTGCCCCCCCTGCATACCCACTTCTGAGAGTTGAGCTTATGGCCTGTAACCCTACCTCCTGCCTGCAGCTACCTTTCGCTTCCAAAAGGCCTAGGCTCGCTGCTTCACCGAAGTGTTGGGAGAGGTAACTGGAATCTCCCGGCACACAAGACTAGTGCCTCCAAGCTCAATGCAGCGATTTCCCAGTAATTCCTGGGGTAGACTGGTGCTACATACTAAGTTCCATATGTGAGAAGGTAGCTGAACGCCTTGTCCAAAATCATCTTACTGCTGAGAGTTGAGCTCACCCTCAGTCCCTCACAGTTCCACACTGCCTGCAGAGTAGGTTTCCCACGTCTTCACCAGAGACTTTTGCCAGAGGCTTCTGAGACGCAAGTTAACAATGCAGACCTGGAGGGTATCTCCAGGTGCAGTAGAGTGGTAATCTGGGAACCTCCTGTCTCAGAATACTGCTACCTTCACACTGTCATAAGAATGCAGCTAGTTGACAGCTGGCTTCTAGGCATGCTTCCCTGTGAGAGCTGAGGACAGGGCAGAACCCTCCCGCACCCTGCCTGACTGTAGACGTACCAGCTAACCTCCTTATGTGAGTGGCTGGGATAGGTTGTGGGAAAAGCAGGTGTAAGCATTGGGCCTGAACTCCCGTGTATCTGAGTTGAATACAGCGATTTCCAACATCCTTCTTCAATAGGAGTGTAGCTAGGTTCCCACTCCCATGTCCGAGTGGGTAGCAGACATCTGCCTCCCATGCATACACACTTCTGAGAGTTGACCTTATGGCCTGTAACCCTACATCCTGCCTGCTGCTACCTTTCGCTTCCAAAAGGCCTAGGCTCGCTGCTTGACGCAAGTGTTGGGAGAGGTAACTGGAATCTCCCGGCACACAAGCCGAGTGCCTCCAAGCTCAATCAAGCGATTTCCTAGTAATTCCTGGGGTAGACTGGTGCTAGGCTCTAAGTTCCATACGTGAGTAGGTAGTTGAACGCCTTGTCCAAAAACATCTTACTTCTGAGAGTTGAGCTCACCCTCAGTCCCTCACAGTTCCACACTGCCTGCAGAGTGAGTTTCGCACGTCTTCACCAGAGACGTTTGCCAGAGGCTTCTGAGACGCAAGTTAACAATGCAGACCTGGAGGGTATCTCCAGGTACAGTAGAGTGGTAATCTGGGAACCTCCTGTCTCAGAATACTGCTACCTTCACCCTGCCATAAGAATGCAGCTAGTTGACAGCTGGCTTCAAGGCATGCTTCCCTGTGAGAGCTAAGGACAGGGCACAACCCTCCCGCATCCTGCTTGACTGTAGAAGGAGCTGCTAACGTCCTCATGTTAGTGGCAGGGAAAGGTTGTGAGAAAAGCATGTGGAATCGTTGTGCCTGAACCCACGTGTATCTGAGTTGAATACAGCGATTTCCAAAGTCCTTCTTCATCAGAGTGTAGCTAGGTTCCCACTCGCATGTCCGAGTGGGTAGCAGACATCTGCCCCCCCTGCATACCCACTTCTGAGAGTTGAGCTTATGGCCTGTAACCCTACCTCCTGCCTGCTGCTACCTTTCGCTTCCAAAAGGCCTAGGCTCGCTGCTTGACGCAAGTGTTGGGAGAGGTAACTGGAATCTCCCGGCACACAAGCCGAGTGCCTCCAAGCTCAATCAAGCGATTTCCTAGTAATTCCTGGGGTAGACTGGTGCTAGGTACTAAGTTCCATACGTGAGTAGGTAGTTGAACGCCTTGTCCAAAAACATCTTACTTCTGAGAGTTGAGCTCACCCTCAGTCCCTCACAGTTCCACACTGCCTGCAGAGTGAGTTTCGCACGTCTTCACCAGAGACGTTTGCCAGAGGCTTCTGAGATGCAAGTTAACAATGCAGACCTGGAGGGTATCTCCAGGTGCAGTAGAGTGGTAATCTGGGAACCTCCTGTCTCAGAATACTGCTACCTTCACCCTGCCATAAGAATGCAGCTAGTTGACAGCTGGCTTCAAGGCATGCTTCCCTGTGAGAGCTAAGGACAAGGCACAACCCTCCCGCATCCTGCTTGACTGTAGAAGGAGCTGCTAACGTCCTCATGTTAGTGGCAGGGAAAGGTTGTGAGAAAAGCATGTGGAATCGTTGTGCCTGAACCCACGTGTATCTGAGTTGAATACAGCGATTTCCAAAGTCCTTCTTCATCAGAGTGTAGCTAGGTTCCCACTCGCATGTCCGAGTGGGTAGCAGACATCTGCCCCCCCTGCATACCCACTTCTGAGAGTTGAGCTTATGGCCTGTAACCCTACCTCCTGCCTGCAGCTACCTTTCGCTTCCAAAAGGCCTAGGCTCGCTGCTTCACCGAAGTGTTGGGAGAGGTAACTGGAATCTCCCGGCACACAAGACTAGTGCCTCCAAGATCAATGCAGCGATTTCCCAGTAATTCCTGGGGTAGACTGGTGCTACAGACTAAGTTCCATATGTGAGAAGGTAGCTGAACGCCTTGTCCAAAATCATCTTACTGCTGAGAGTTGAGCTCACCCTCAGTCCCTCACAGTTCCACACTGCCTGCAGAGTAGGTTTCCCACGTCTTCACCAGAGACTTTTGCCAGAGGCTTCTGAGACGCAAGTTAACAATGCAGACCTGGAGGGTATCTCCAGGTGCAGTAGAGTGGTAATCTGGGAACCTCCTTACTCAGAATACTGCTACCTTCACACTGTCATAAGAATGCAGCTAGTTGAGAGCTGGCTTCTAGGCATGCTTCCCTGTGAGAGCTGAGGACAGGGCAGAACCCTCCCGCACCCTGCCTGACTGTCGACGTACCTGCTAACCTCCTTATGTTAGTGGCTGGGATAGGTTGTGGGAAAAGCATGTGTAAGCATTGGGCCTGAACTCCCGTGTATCTGAGTTGAATACAGCGATTTCCAACATCCTTCTTCAATAGGAGTGTAGCTAGGTTCCAACTCCCATGTCCGAGTGGGTAGCAGACATCTGCCTCCCATGCATACACACTTCTGAGAGTTGAGCTTATGGCCTGTACCCTACATCCTCCAGGCCGCTACCTTTCGCTTCCAAAAGGCCTAGGCTCGCTGCTTGACGCAAGTGTTGGGAGAGGTAACTGGAATCTCCGGGCACACAAGACGAGTGCCTCCAAGCTCAATCAAGCGATTTCCTAGTAATTCCTGGGGTAGACTGGTGCTAGGTACTAAGTTCCATACGTGAGTAGGTAGTTGAACGCCTTGTCCAAAAACATCTTACTTCTGAGAGTTGAGCTCACCCTCAGTCCCTCACAGTTCCACACTGCCTGCAGAGTGTGTTTCGCACGTCTTCACCAGAGACGTTTGCCACAGGCTTCTGAGATGCAAGTTAACAATGCAGACCTGGAGGGTATCTCCAGGTGCAGTAGAGTGGTAATCTGGGAACCTCCTGTCTCAGAATACTGCTACCTTCACCCTGCCATAAGAATGCAGCTAGTTGACAGCTGGCTTCAAGGCATGCTTCCCTGTGAGAGCTAAGGACAGGGCACAACCCTCCCGCATCCTGCTTGACTGTAGAAGGAGCTGCTAACGTCCTCATGTTAGTGGCAGGGAAAGGTTGTGAGAAAAGTATGTGGAATCGTTGTGCCTGAACCCACGTGTATCTGAGTTGAATACAGCGATTTCCAAAGTCCTTCTTCATCAGAGTGTAGCTAGGTTCCCACCCGCATGTCCGAGTGGGTAGCAGACATCTGCCTCCCATGCATACACACTTCTGAGAGTTGAGCTTATGGCCTGTACCCTACATCCTGCCTGCCACCCCTACCTTTCGCTTCCAAAAGGCCTAGGCTCGCTGCTTGACGCAAGTGTTGGGAGAGGTAACTGGAGTCTCCTGGCACACAAGACGAGTGCCTCCAAGCTCAATCAAGCGATTTCCTAGTAATTCCTGGGGTAGACTGGTGCTATGTACTAAGTTCCATACGTGAGTGGGTAGTTGAACGCCTTGTACAAAAACATCTTACTTCTGAGAGTTGAGATTACCCTCAGTCCCTCACAGTTCCACACTGCCTGCAGAGTGAGTTTCGCACGTCTTCACCAGAGACGTTTGCCAGAGGCTTCTGAGACGCAAGTTAACAGTGCAGACCTGGAGGGTATCTCCAGGTGCAGTAGAGTGGTAATCTGGGAACCTCCTGTCTCAGAATACTGCTACCTTCACCCTGCCATAAGAATGCAGCTAGTTGACAGCTGGCTTCAAGGCCTGCTTCCCTGTGAGAGCTAAGGACAGGGCACAACCCTCCCGCATCCTGATTGACTGTAGAAGGAGCTGCTAACGTCCTCATGTTAGTGGCAGGGAAAGGTTGTGAGAAAAGCATGTGGAATCGTTGTGCCTGAACCCACGTGTATCTGAGTTGAATACAGCGATTTCCAAAGTCCTTCTTCATCAGAGTGTAGCTAGGTTCCCACTCGCATGTCCGAGTGGGTAGCAGACATCTGCCTCCCATGCATACCCACTTCTGAGAGTTGAGCTTATGGAATGTAACCCTACCTCCTGCCTGCAGCTACCTTTCGCTTCCAAAAGGCCTAGGCTCGCTGCTTCACCGAAGTGTTGGGAGAGGTAACTGGAATCTCCCGGCACACAAGACTAGTGCCTCCAAGCTCAATGCAGCGATTTCCCAGTAATTCCTGGGGTAGACTGGTGCTACATACTAAGTTCCATATGTGAGAAGGTAGCTGAACGCCTTGTCCAAAATCATCTTACTGCTGAGAGTTGAGCTCACCCTCAGTCCCTCACAGTTCCACACTGCCTTCAGAGTAGGTTTCCCACGTCTTCACCAGAGACTTTTGCCAGAGGCTTCTGAGACGCAAGTTAACAATGCAGACCTGGAGGGTATCTCCAGGTGCAGTAGAGTGGTAATCTGGGAACCTCCTTACTCAGAATACTGCTACCTTCACACTGTCATAAGAATGCAGCTAGTTGAGAGCTGGCTTCCTGGCATGCTTCCCTGTGAGAGCTGAGGACAGGGCAGAACCCTCCCGCACCCTGCCTGACTGTAGACGTACCTGCTAACCTCCTTATGTTAGTGGCAGGGAAAGGTTGTGAGAAAAGCATGTGGAATCGTTGTGCCTGAACCCACGTGTATCTGAGTTGAATACAGCGATTTCCAAAGTCCTTCTTCATCAGAGTGTAGCTAGGTTCCCACTCGCATGTCCGAGTGGGTAGCAGACATCTGCCCCCCCTGCATACCCACTTCTGAGAGGTGAGCTTATGGCCTGTAACCCTACCTCCTGACTGCAGCTACCTTTCGCTTCCAAAAGGCCTAGGCTCGCTGCTTCACCGAAGTGTTGGGAGAGGTAACTGGAATCTCCCGGCACACAAGACTAGTGCCTCCAAGCTCAATGCAGCGATTTCCCAGTAATTCCTGTGGTAGACTGGTGCTACATACTAAGTTCCATATGTGAGAAGGTAGCTGAACGCTTTGTCGAAAATCATCTTACTGCTGAGAGTTGAGCTCACCCTCAGTCCCTCACAGTTCCACACTGCCTGCAGAGTAGGTTTCCCACGTCTTCACCAGAGACTTTTGCCAGAGGCTTCTGAGACGCAAGTTAACAATGCAGACCTGGAGGGTATCTCCAGGTGCAGTAGAGTGGTAATCTGGGAACCTCCTTACTCAGAATACTGCTACCTTCACACTGTCATAAGAATGCAGCTAGTTGAGAGCTGGCTTCTAGGCATGCTTCCCTGTGAGAGCTGAGGACAGGGCAGAACCCTCCCGCACCCTGCCTGACTGTCGACGTACCTGCTAACCTCCTTATGTTAGTGGCTGGGATAGGTTGTGGGAAAAGCATGTGTAAGCATTGGGCCTGAACTCCCGTGTATCTGAGTTGAATACAGCGATTTCCAACATCCTTCTTCAATAGGAGTGTAGCTAGGTTCCAACTCCCATGTCCGAGTGGGTAGCAGACATCTGCCTCCCATGCATACACACTTCTGAGAGTTGAGCTTATGGCCTGTACCCTACATCCTCCAGGCCGCTACCTTTCGCTTCCAAAAGGCCTAGGCTCGCTGCTTGACGCAAGTGTTGGGAGAGGTAACTGGAATCTCCGGGCACACAAGACGAGTGCCTCCAAGCTCAATCAAGCGATTTCCTAGTAATTCCTGGGGTAGACTGGTGCTAGGTACTAAGTTCCATACGTGAGTAGGTAGTTGAACGCCTTGTCCAAAAACATCTTACTTCTGAGAGTTGAGCTCACCCTCAGTCCCTCACAGTTCCACACTGCCTGCAGAGTGAGTTTCGCACGTCTTCACCAGAGACGTTTGCCACAGGCTTCTGAGATGCAAGTTAACAATGCAGACCTGGAGGGTATCTCCAGGTGCAGTAGAGTGGTAATCTGGGAACCTCCTGTCTCAGAATACTGCTACCTTCACCCTGCCTTAAGAATGCAGCTAGTTGACAGCTGGCTTCAAGGCATGCTTCCCTGTGAGAGCTAAGGACAGGGCACAACCCTCCCGCATCCTGCTTGACTGTAGAAGGAGCTGCTAACGTCCTCATGTTAGTGGCAGGGAAAGGTTGTGAGAAAAGCATGTGGAATCGTTGTGCCTGAACCCACGTGTATCTGAGTTGAATACAGCGATTTCCAAAGTCCTTCTTCATCAGAGTGTAGCTAGGTTCCCACCCGCATGTACGAGTGGGTAGCAGACATCTGCCTCCCATGCATACACACTACTGAGAGTTGAGCTTATGGCCTGTACCCTACATCCTGCCTGCCACCCCTACCTTTCGCTTCCAAAAGGCCTAGGCTCGCTGCTTGACGCAAGTGTTGGGAGAGGTAACTGGAGTCTCCTGGCACACAAGACGAGTGCCTCCAAGCTCAATGAAGCGATTTCCTAGTAATTCCTGGGGTAGACTGGTGCTACGTACTAAGTTCCATACGTGAGTGGGTAGTTGAACGCCTTGTCCAAAAACATCTTACTTCTGAGAGTTGAGCTTACCCTCAGTCCCTCACAGTTCCACACTGCCTGCAGAGTGAGTTTCGCACGTCTTCACCAGAGACGTTTGCCAGAGGCTTCTGAGACGCAAGTTAACAGTGCAGACCTGGAGGGTATCTCCAGGTGCAGTAGAGTGGTAATCTGGGAACCTCCTGTCTCAGAATACTGCTACCTTCACCCTGCCATAAGAATGCAGCTAGTTGACAGCTGGCTTCAAGGCATGCTTCCCTGTGAGAGCTAAGGACAGGGCACAACCCTCCCGCATCCTGCTTGACTGTAGAAGGAGCTGCTAACGTCCTCATGTTAGTGGCAGGGAAAGGTTGTGCGAAAAGCATGTGGAATCGTTGTGCCTGAACCCACGTGTATCTGAGTTGAATACAGCGATTTCCAAAGTCCTTCTTCATCAGAGTGTAGCTAGGTTCCCACTCGCATGTCCGAGTGGGTAGCAGACATCTGCCCCCCCTGCATACCCACTTCTGAGAGTTGAGCTTATGGCCTGTAACCCTACCTCCTGCCTGCAGCTACCTTTCGCTTCCAAAAGGCCTAGGCTCGCTGCTTCACCGAAGTGTTGGGAGAGGTAACTGGAATCTCCCGGCACACAAGACTAGTGCCTCCAAGCTCAATGCAGCGATTTCCCAGTAATTCCTGGGGTAGACTGGTGCTACATACTAAGTTCCATATGTGAGAAGGTAGCTGAACGCCTTGTCCAAAATCATCTTACTGCTGAGAGTTGAGCTCACCCTCAGTCCCTCACAGTTCCACACTGCCTGCAGAGTAGGTTTCCCACGTCTTCACCAGAGACTTTTGCCAGAGGCTTCTGAGACGCAAGTTAACAATGCAGACCTGGAGGGTATCTCCAGGTGCAGTAGAGTGGTAATCTGGGAACCTCCTTACTCAGAATACTGCTACCTTCACACTGTCATAAGAATGCAGCTAGTTGAGAGCTGGCTTCCTGGCATGCTTCCCTGTGAGAGCTGAGGACAGGGCAGAACCCTCCCGCACCCTGCCTGACTGTAGACGTACCTGCTAACCTCCTTATGTTAGTGGCAGGGAAAGGTTGTGAGAAAAGCATGTGGAATCGTTGTGCCTGAACCCACGTGTATCTGAGTTGAATACAGCGATTTGCAAAGTCCTTCTTCATCAGAGTGTAGCTAGGTTCCCACTCGCATGTCCGAGTGGGTAGCAGACATCTGCCCCCCCTGCATACCCACTTCTGAGAGTTGAGCTTATGGCCTGTAACCCAACCTCCTGCCTGCAGCTACCTTTCGCTTCCAAAAGGCCTAGGCTCGCTGCTTCACCGAAGTGTTGGGAGAGGTAATTGGAATCTCCCGGCACACAAGACTAGTGCCTGCAAGCTCAATGCAGCGATTTCCCAGTAATTCCTGGGGTAGACTGGTGCTACATACTAAGTTCCATACGTGAGTGGGTAGTTGAACGCCTTGTCCAAAAACATCTTACTTCTGAGAGTTGAGCTCACCCTCAGTCCCTCACAGTTCCACACTGCCTGCAGAGTGAGTTTCGCACGTCTTCACCAGAGACGTTTGCCAGAGGCTTCTGAGACGCAAGTTAACAGTGCAGACCTGGAGGGTATCTCCAGGTGCAGTAGAGTGGTAATCTGGGAACCTCCTGTCTCAGAATACTGCTACCTTCACCCTGCCATAAGAATGCAGCTAGTTGACAGCTGGCTTCAAGGCATGCTTCCCTGTGAGAGCTAAGGACAGGGCGCAACCCTCCCGCATCCTGCTTGACTGTAGAAGGAGCTGCTAACGTCCTCATGTTAGTGGCAGGGAAAGGTTGTGCGAAAAGCATGTGGAATCGTTGTGCCTGAACCCACGTGTATCTGAGTTGAATACAGCGATTTCCAAAGTCCTTCTTCATCAGAGTGTAGCTAGGTTCCCACTCGCATGTCCGAGTGGGTAGCAGACATCTGCCCCCCCTGCATACCCACTTCTGAGAGTTGAGCTTATGGCCTCTAACCCTACCTCCTGCCTGCAGCTACCTTTCGCTTCCAAAAGGCCTAGGCTCGCTGCTTCACCGAAGTGTTGGGAGAGGTAACTGGAATCTCCCGGCACACAAGACTAGTGCCTCCAAGCTCAATGCAGCGATTTCCCAGTAATTCCTGGGGTAGACTGGTGCTACATACTAAGTTCCGTATGTGAGAAGGTAGCTGAACGCCTTGTCCAAAATCATCTTACTGCTGAGAGTTGAGCTCACCCTCAGTCCCTCACAGTTCCACACTGCCTGCAGAGTAGGTTTCCCACGTCTTCACCAGAGACTTTTGCCAGAGGCTTCTGAGACGCAAGTTAACAATGCAGACCTGGAGGGTATCTCCAGGTGCAGTAGAGTGGTAATCTGGGAACCTCCTTACTCAGAATACTGCTACCTTCACACTGTCATAAGAATGCAGCTAGTTGACAGCTGGCTTCTAGGCATGCTTCCCTGTGAGAGCTGAGGACAGGGCAGAACCCTCCCGCACCCTGCCTGACTGTAGAGGTACCAGCTAACCTCCTTATGTGAGTGGCTGGGATAGGTTGTGGGAAAAGCATGTGTAAGCATTGGGCCTGAACTCCCGTGTATCTGAGTTGAATACAGCGATTTCCAACATCCTTCTTCAATAGGAGTGTAGCTAGGTTCCCACTCGCATGTCCGAGTGGGTAGCACACATCTGCCTCCCATGCATACACACTTCTGAGAGTTGACCTTATGGCCTGTAACCCTACATCCTGCCTGCTGCTACCTTTCGCTTCCAAAAGGCCTAGGCTCGCTGCTTGACGCAAGTGTTGGGAGAGGTAACTGGAATCTCCCGGCACACAAGCCGAGTGCCTCCAAGCTCAATCAAGCGATTTCCTAGTAATTCCTGGGGTAGACTGGTGCTAGGTACTAAGTTCCATACGTGAGTAGGTAGTTGAACGCCTTGTTCAAAAACATCTGACTTCTGAGAGTTGAGCTCACCCTCAGTCCCTCACAGTTCCACACTGCCTGCAGAGTGAGTTTCGCACGTCTTCACCAGAGACGTTTCCCAGAGGCTTCTGAGACGAAAGTTAACAATGCAGACCTGGAGGGTATCTCCAGGTGCAGTAGAGTGGTAATCTGGGAACCTCCTGTCTCAGAATACTGCTACCTTCACCCTGCCATAAGAATGCAGCTAGTTGAGAGCTGGCTTCAAGGCATGCTTCCCTGTGAGAGCTAAGGACAGGGCACAACCCTCCCGCATCCTGCTTGACTGTAGAAGGAGCTGCTAACGTCCTCATGTTAGTGGCAGGGAAAGGTTGTGAGAAAAGCATGTGGAATCGTTGTGCCTGAACCCACGTGTATCTGAGTTGAATACAGCGATTTCCAAAGTCCTTCTTCATCAGAGTGTAGCTAGGTTCCCACTCGCATGTCCGAGTGGGTAGCAGACATCTGCCCCCCCTGCATACCCACTTCTGAGAGTTGAGCTTATGGCCTGTAACCCTACCTCCTGACTGCAGCTACCTTTCGCTTCCAAAAGGCCTAGGCTCGCTGCTTCACCGAAGTGTTGGGAGAGGTAACTGGAATCTCCCGGCACACAAGACTAGTGCCTCCAAGCTCAATGCAGCGATTTCCCAGTAATTCCTGGGGTAGACTGGTGCTACATACTAAGTTCCATATGTGAGAAGGTAGCTGAACGCCTTGTCCAAAATCATCTTACTGCTGAGAGTTGAGCTCACCCTCAGTCCCTCACAGTTCCACACTGCCTGCAGAGTAGGTTTCCCACGTCTTCACCAGAGACTTTTGCCAGAGGCTTCTGAGACGCAAGTTAACAATGCAGACCTGGAGGGTATCTCCAGGTGCAGTAGAGTGGTAATCTGGGAACCTCCTGTCTCAGAATACTGCTACCTTCACACTGTCATAAGAATGCAGCTAGTTGAGAGCTGGCTTCTAGGCATGCTTCCCTGTGAGAGCTGAGGACAGGGCAGAACCCTCCCGCACCCTGCCTGACTGTAGACGTACCTGCTAACCTCCTTATGTTAGTGGCTGGGATAGGTTGTGGGAAAAGCATGTGTAAGCATTGGGCCTGAACTCCCGTGTATCTGAGTTGAATACAGCGATTTCCAACATCCTTCTTCAATAGGAGTGTAGCTAGGTTCCAACTCCCATGTCCGAGTGGGTAGCAGACATCTGCCTCCCATGCATACCCACTTCTGAGAGTTGAGCTTATGGCCTGTAACCCTACCTCCTGCCTGCAGCTACCTTTCGCTTCCAAAAGGCCTAGGCTCGCTGCTTCACCGAAGTGTTGGGAGAGGTAACATGAATCTCCCGGCACACAAGACTAGTGCCTCAAAGCTCAATCCAGCGATTTCCCAGTAATTCCTGGGGTAGACTGGTGCTACATACTAAGTTCCATATGTGAGAAGGTAGCTGAACGCCTTGTCCAAAATCATCTTACTGCTGAGAGTTGAGCTCACCCTCAGTCCCTCACAGTTCCACACTGCCTGCAGAGTAGGTTTCCCACGTCTTCACCAGAGACTTTTGCCAGAGGCTTCTGAGACGCAAGTTAACAATGCAGACCTGGAGGGTATCTCCAGGTGCAGTAGAGTGGTAATCTGGGAACCTCCTTACTCAGAATACTGCTACCTTCACACTGTCATAAGAATGCAGCTAGTTGAGAGCTGGCTTCCTGGCATGCTTCCCTGTGAGAGCTGAGGACAGGGCAGAACCCTCCCGCACCCTGCCTGACTGTAGACGTACCTGCTAACCTCCTTATGTTAGTGGCAGGGAAAGGTTGTGAGAAAAGCATGTGGAATCGTTGTGCCTGAACCCACGTGTATCTGAGTTGAATACAGCGATTTCCAAAGTCCTTCTTCATCAGAGTGTAGCTAGGTTCCCACTCGCATGTCCGAGTGGGTAGCAGACATCTGCCCCCCCTGCATACCCACTTCTGAGAGTTGAGCTTATGGCCTGTAACCCTACCTCCTGCCTGCAGCTACCTTTCGCTTCCAAAACGCCTAGGCTCGCTGCTTCACCGAAGTGTTGGGAGAGGTAACTGGAATCTCCCGGCACACAAGACTAGTGCCTCCAAGCTCAATGCAGCGATTTCCCAGTAATTCCTGGGGTAGACTGGTGCTACATACTAAGTTCCATATGTGAGAAGGTAGCTGAACGCCTTGTCCAAAATCATCTTACTGCTGAGAGTTGAGCTCACCCTCAGTCCCTCACAGTTCCACACTGCCTGCAGAGTAGGTTTCCCACGTCTTCACCAGAGACTTTTGCCAGAGGCTTCTGAGACGCAAGTTAACAATGCAGACCTGGAGGGTATCTCCAGGTGCAGTAGAGTGGTAATCTGGGAACCTCCTTACTCAGAATACTGCTACCTTCACACTGTCATAAGAATGCAGCTAGTTGAGAGCTGGCTTCTAGGCATGCTTCCTTGTGAGAGCTGAGGACAGGGCAGAACCCTCCCGCACCCTGCCTGACTGTAGACGTACCTGCTAACCTCCTTATGTTAGTGGCTGGGATAGGTTGTGGGAAAAGCATGTGTAAGCATTGGGCCTGAACTCCCGTGTATCTGAGTTGAATACAGCGATTTCCAACATCCTTCTTCAATAGGAGTGTAGCTAGGTTCCAACTCCCATGTCCGAGTGGGTAGCAGACATCTGCCTCCCATGCATACACACTTCTGAGAGTTGACGTTATGGCCTGTAACCCTACATCCTGCCTGCTGCTACCTTTCGCTTCCAAAAGGCCTAGGCTCGCTGCTTGACGCAAGTGTTGGGAGAGGTAAATGGAATCTCCTGGCACACAAGCCGAGTGCCTCCAAGCTCAATCAAGCGATTTCCTAGTAATTCCTGGGGTAGACTGGTGCTAGGTACTAAGTTCCATACGTGAGTAGGTAGTGAACGCCTTATCCAAAAACATCTAACTTCTGAGAGTTGAGCTCACCCTCAGTCCCTCACAGTTCCACACTGCCTGCAGAGTGAGTTTCGCACGTCTTCACCAGAGACTTTTGCCAGAGGCTTCTGAGACGCAAGTTAACAATGCAGACCTGGAGGGTATCTCCAGGTGCAGTAGAGTGGTAATCTGGGAACCTCCTGTCTCAGAATACTGCTACCTTCACCCTGCCATAAGAATGCAGCTAGTTGACAGCTGGCTTCAAGGCATGCTTCCCTGTGAGAGCTAAGGACAGGGCACAACCCTCCCGCATCCTGCTTGACTGTAGAAGGAGCTGCTAACGTCCTCATGTTAGTGGCAGGGAAAGGTTGTGAGAAAAGCATGTGGAATCGTTGTGCCTGAACCCACGTGTATCTGAGTTGAATACAGCGATTTCCAAAGTCCTTCTTCATCAGAGTGTAGCTAGGTTCCCACTCGCATGTCCGAGTGGGTAGCAGACATCTGCCTCCCATGCATACCCACTTCTGAGAGTTGAGCTTATGGCCTGTAACCCTACCTCCTGCCTGCAGCTACCTTTCGCTTCCAAAAGGCCTAGGCTCGCTGCTTCACCGAAGTGTTGGGAGAGGTAACTGGAATCTCCCGGCACACAAGACTAGTGCCTCCAAGCTCAATGCAGCGATTTCCCAGTAATTCCTGGGGTAGACTGGTGCTACATACTAAGTTCCATATGTGAGAAGGTAGCTGAACGCCTTGTCCAAAATCATCTTACTGCTGAGAGTTGAGCTCACCCTCAGTCCCTCACAGTTCCACACTGCCTGCAGAGTAGGTTTCCCACGTCTTCACCAGAGACTTTTGCCAGAGGCTTCTGAGACGCAAGTTAACAATGCAGACCTGGAGGGTATCTCCAGGTGCAGTAGAGTGGTAATCTGGGAACCTCCTTACTCAGAATACTGCTACCTTCACACTGTCATAAGAATGCAGCTAGTTGACAGCTGGCTTCTAGGCATGCTTCTCTGTGAGAGCTGAGGACAGGGCAGAACCCTCCCGCACCCTGCCTGACTGTAGACGTACCTGCTAACCTCCTTATGTTAGTGGCTGGGATAGGTTGTGGGAAAAGCATGTGTAAGCATTGGGCCTGAACTCCCGTGTATCTGAGTTGAATACAGCGATTTCCAACATCCTTCTTCAATAGGAGTGTAGCTAGGTTCCAACTCCCATGTCCGAGTGGGTAGCAGACATCTGCCTCCCATGCATACACACTTCTGAGAGTTGACCTTATGGCCTGTAACCCTACATCCTGCCTGCTGCTACCTTTCGCTTCCAAAAGGCCTAGGCTCGCTGCTTGACGCAAGTGTTGGGAGAGGTAACTGGAATCTCCCGGCACACAAGCCGAGTGCCTCCAAGCTCAATCAAGCGATTTCCTAGTAATTCCTGGGGTAGACTGGTGCTAGGTACTAAGTTCCATACGTGAGTAGGTAGTTGAACGCCTTGTTCAAAAACATCTTACTTCTGAGAGTTGAGCTCACCCTCAGTCCCTCACAGTTCCACACTGCCTGCAGAGTGAGTTTCGCACGTCTTCACCAGAGACGTTTGCCAGAGGCTTCTGAGACGCAAGTTAACAATGCAGACCTGGAGGGTATCTCCAGGTACAGTAGAGTGGTAATCTGGGAACCTCCTGTCTCAGAATACTGCTACCTTCACCCTGCCATAAGAATGCAGCTAGTTGACAGCTGGCTTCAAGGCATGCTTCCCTGTGAGAGCTAAGGACAGGGCACAACCCTCCCGCATCCTGCTTGACTGTAGAAGGAGCTGCTAACGTCCTCATGTTAGTGGCAGGGAAAGGTTGTGAGAAAAGCATGTGGAATCGATGTGCCTGAACCCACGTGTATCTGAGTTGAATACAGCGATTTCCAAAGTCCTTCTTCATCAGAGTGTAGCTAGGTTCCCACTCGCATGTCCGAGTGGGTAGCAGACATCTGCCTCCCATGCATACCCACTTCTGAGAGTTGAGCTTCTGGCCTGTAACCCTACCTCCTGCCTGCAGCTACCTTTCGCTTCCAAAAGGCCTAGGCTCGCTGCTTCACCGAAGTGTTGGGAGAGGTAACTGGAATCTCCCGGCACACAAGACGAGTGCCTCCAAGCTCAATCAAGCGATTTCCTAGTAATTCCTGGGGTAGACTGGTGCTAGGTAGTAAGTTCCATACGTGAGTAGGTAGTTGAACGCCTTGTCCAAAAACATCTTACTTCTGAGAGTTGAGCTCACCCTCAGTCCCTCACAGTTCCACACTGCCTGCAGAGTGAGTTTCGCACGTCTTCACCAGAGACGTTTGCCAGAGGCTTCTGAGACGCAAGTTAACAATGCAGACATGGAGGGTATCTCCAGGTGCAGTAGAGTGGTAATCTGGGAACCTCCTGTCTCGGAATACTGCTACCTTCACCCTGCCATAAGAATGCAGCTAGTTGACAGCTGGCTTCAAGGCATGCTTCCCTGTGAGAGCTAAGGACAGGGCACAATCCTCCCGCATCCTGCTTGACTGTAGAAGGAGGTGCTAACGTCCTCATGTTAGTGGCAGGGAAAGGTTGTGAGAAAAGCATGTGGAATCGATGTGCCTGAACCCACGTGTATCTGAGTTGAATACAGCGATTTCCAAAGTCCTTCTTCATCAGAGTGTAGCTAGGTTCCCACTCGCATGTCCGAGTGGGTAGCAGACATCTGCCCCCCCTGCATACCCACTTCTGAGAGTTGAGCTTATGGCCTGTAACCCTACCTCCTGACTGCAGCTACCTTTCGCTTCCAAAAGGCCTAGGCTCGCTGCTTCACCGAAGTGTTGGGAGAGGTAACTGGAATCTCCCGGCACACAAGACTAGTGCCTCCAAGCTCAATGCAGCGATTTCCCAGTAATTCCTGGGGTAGACTGGTGCTACATACTAAGTTCCATATGTGAGAAGGTAGCTGAACCCCTTGTCCAAAATCATCTTACTGCTGAGAGTTGAGCTCACCCTCAGTCCCTCACAGTTCCACACTGCCTGCAGAGTAGGTTTCCCACGTCTTCACCAGAGACTTTTGCCAGAGGCTTCTGAGACGCAAGTTAAAAATGCAGACCTGGAGGGTATCTCCAGGTGCAGTAGAGTGGTAATCTGGGAACCTCCTTACTCAGAATACTGCTACCTTCACACTGTCATAAGAATGCAGCTAGTTGAGAGCTGGCTTCTAGGCATGCTTCCCTGTGAGAGCTGAGGACAGGGCAGAACCCTCCCGCACCCTGCCTGACTGTAGACGTACCTGCTAACCTCCTTATGTTAGTGGCTGGGATAGGTTGTGGGAAAAGCATGTGTAAGCATTGGGCCTGAACTCCCGTGTATCTGAGTTGAATACAGCGATTTCCAACATCCTTCTTCAATAGGAGTGTAGCTAGGTTCCAACTCCCATGTCCGAGTGGGTAGCAGACATCTGCCTCCCATGCATACACACTTCTGAGAGTTGACCTTATGGCCTGTAACCCTACATCCTGCCTGCTGCTACCTTTCGCTTCCAAAAGGCCTAGGCTCGCTGCTTGACGCAAGTGTTGGGAGAGGTAACTGGAATCTCCCGGCACACAAGCCGAGTGCCTCCAAGCTCAATCAAGCGATTTCCTAGTAATTCCTGGGGTAGACTGGTGCTAGGTACTAAGTTCCATACGTGAGTAGGTAGTTGAACGCCTTGTTCAAAAACATCTTACTTCTGAGAGTTGAGCTCACCCTCAGTCCCTCACAGTTCCACACCGCCTGCAGAGTGAGTTTCGCACGTCTTCACCAGAGACGTTTGCCAGAGGCTTCTGAGACGCAAGTTAACAATGCAGACCTGGAGGGTATCTCCAGGTACAGTAGAGTGGTAATCTGGGAACCTCCTGTCTCAGAATACTGCTACCTTCACCCTGCCATAAGAATGCAGCTAGTTGACAGCTGGCTTCAAGGCATGCTTCCCTGTGAGAGCTAAGGACAGGGCACAACCCTCCCGCATCCTGCTTGACTGTAGAAGGAGCTGCTAACGTCCTCATGTTAGTGGCAGGGAAAGGTTGTGAGAAAAGCATGTGGAATCGATGTGCCTGAACCCACGTGTATCTGAGTTGAATACAGCGATTTCCAAAGTCCTTCTTCATCAGAGTGTAGCTAGGTTCCCACTCGCATGTCCGAGTGGGTAGCAGACATCTGCCCCCCCTGCATACCCACTTCTGAGAGTTGAGCTTATGGCCTGTAACCCTACCTCCTGACTGCAGCTACCTTTCGCTTCCAAAAGGCCTAGGCTCGCTGCTTCACCGAAGTGTTGGGAGAGGTAACTGGAATCTCCCGGCACACAAGACTAGTGCCTCCAAGCTCAATGCAGCGATTTCCCAGTAATTCCTGGGGTAGACTGGTGCTACATACTAAGTTCCATATGTGAGAAGGTAGCTGAACCCCTTGTCCAAAATCATCTTACTGCTGAGAGTTGAGCTCACCCTCAGTCCCTCACAGTTCCACACTGCCTGCAGAGTAGGTTTCCCACGTCTTCACCAGAGACTTTTGCCAGAGGCTTCTGAGACGCAAGTTAAAAATGCAGACCTGGAGGGTATCTCCAGGTGCAGTAGAGTGGTAATCTGGGAACCTCCTTACTCAGAATACTGCTACCTTCACACTGTCATAAGAATGCAGCTAGTTGAGAGCTGGCTTCTAGGCATGCTTCCCTGTGAGAGCTGAGGACAGGGCAGAACCCTCCCGCACCCTGCCTGACTGTAGACGTACCTGCTAACCTCCTTATGTTAGTGGCTGGGATAGGTTGTGGGAAAAGCATCTGTAAGCATTGGGCCTGAACTCCCGTGTATCTGAGTTGAATACAGCGATTTCCAACATCCTTCTTCAATAGGAGTGTAGCTAGGTTCCAACTCCCATGTCCGAGTGGGTAGCAGACATCTGCCTCCCATGCATACACACTTCTGAGAGTTGACCTTATGGCCTGTAACCCTACATCCTGCCTGCTGCTACCTTTCGCTTCCAAAAGGCCTAGGCTCGCTGCTTGACGCAAGTGTTGGGAGAGGTAACTGGAATCTCCCGGCACACAAGCCGAGTGCCTCCAAGCTCAATCAAGCGATTTCCTAGTAATTCCTGGGGTAGACTGGTGCTAGGTACTAAGTTCCATACGTGAGTAGGTAGTTGAACGCCTTGTTCAAAAACATCTTACTTCTGAGAGTTGAGCTCACCCTCAGTCCCTCACAGTTCCACACTGCCTGCAGAGTGAGTTTCGCACGTCTTCACCAGAGACGTTTGCCAGAGGCTTCTGAGACGCAAGTTAACAATGCAGACCTGGAGGGTATCTCCAGGTGCAGTAGAGTGGTAATCTGGGAACCTCCTGTCTCAGAATACTGCTACCTTCACCCTGCCATAAGAATGCAGCTAGTTGACAGCTGGCTTCAAGGCATGCTTCCCTGTGAGAGCTAAGGACAGGGCACAACCCTCCCGCATCCTGCTTGACTGTAGAAGGAGCTGCTAACGTCCTCATGTTAGTGGCAGGGAAAGGTTGTGCGAAAAGCATGTGGAATCGTTGTGCCTGAACCCACGTGTATCTGAGTTGAATACAGCGATTTCCAAAGTCCTTCTTCATCAGAGTGTAGCTAGGTTCCCACTCGCATGTCCGAGTGGGTAGCAGACATCTGCCTCCCATGCATACCCACTTCTGAGAGTTGAGCTTATGGAATGTAACCCTACCTCCTGCCTGCAGCTACCTTTCGCTTCCAAAAGGCCTAGGCTCGCTGCTTCACCGAAGTGTTGGGAGAGGTAACTGGAATCTCCCGGCACACAAGACTAGTGCCTCCAAGCTCAATCCAGCGATTTCCCAGTAATTCCTGGGGTAGACTGGTGCTACATACTAAGTTCCATATGTGAGAAGGTAGCTGAACGCCTTGTCCAAAATCATCTTACTGCTGAGAGTTGAGCTCACCCTCAGTCCCTCACAGTTCCACACTGCCTGCAGAGTAGGTTTCCCACGTCTTCACCAGAGACTTTTGCCAGAGGCTTCTGAGACGCGTTAACAATGCAGACCTGGAGGGTATCTCCAGGTGCAGTAGAGTGGTAATCTGGGAACCTCCTTACACAGAATACTGCTACCTTCACACTGTCATAAGAATGCAGCTAGTTGAGAGCTGGCTTCTAGGCATGCTTCCCTGTGAGAGCTGAGGACAGGGCAGAACCCTCCCGCACCCTGCCTGACTGTAGACGCACCTGCTAACCTCCTTATGTTAGTGGCTGGGATAGGTTGTGGGAAAAGCAGGTGTAAGCATTGGGCCTGAACTCCCGTGTATCTGAGTTGAATACAGCGATTTCCAACATCCTTCTTCAATAGGAGTGTAGCTAGGTTCCAACTCCCATGTCCGAGTGGGTAGCAGACATCTGCCTCCCATGCATACACACTTCTGAGAGTTGACCTTATGGCCTGTAACCCTACATCCTGCCTGCTGCTACCTTTCGCTTCCAAAAGGCCTAGGCTCGCTGCTTGACGCAAGTGTTGGGAGAGGTAACTGGAATCTCCCGGCACACAAGCCGAGTGCCTCCAAGCTCAATCAAGCGATTTCCTAGTAATTCCTGGGGTAGACTGGTGCTAGGTACTAAGTTCCATACGTGAGTAGGTAGTTGAACGCCTTGTTCAAAAACATCTTACTTCTGAGAGTTGAGCTCACCCTCAGTCCCTCACAGTTCCACACCGCCTGCAGAGTGAGTTTCGCACGTCTTCACCAGAGACGTTTGCCAGAGGCTTCTGAGACGCAAGTTAACAATGCAGACCTGGAGGGTATCTCCAGGTACAGTAGAGTGGTAATCTGGGAACCTCCTGTCTCAGAATACTGCTACCTTCACCCTGCCATAAGAATGCAGCTAGTTGACAGCTGGCTTCAAGGCATGCTTCCCTGTGAGAGCTAAGGACAGGGCACAACCCTCCCGCATCCTGCTTGACTGTAGAAGGAGCTGCTAACGTCCTCATGTTAGTGGCAGGGAAAGGTTGTGAGAAAAGCATGTGGAATCGATGTGCCTGAACCCACGTGTATCTGAGTTGAATACAGCGATTTCCAAAGTCCTTCTTCATCAGAGTGTAGCTAGGTTCCCACTCGCATGTCCGAGTGGGTAGCAGACATCTGCCCCCCCTGCATACCCACTTCTGAGAGTTGAGCTTATGGCCTGTAACCCTACCTCCTGACTGCAGCTACCTTTCGCTTCCAAAAGGCCTAGGCTCGCTGCTTCACCGAAGTGTTGGGAGAGGTAACTGGAATCTCCCGGCACACAAGACTAGTGCCTCCAAGCTCAATCCAGCGATTTCCCAGTAATTCCTGGGGTAGACTGGTGCTACATACTAAGTTCCATATGTGAGAAGGTAGCTGAACGCCTTGTCCAAAATCATCTTACTGCTGAGAGTTGAGCTCACCCTCAGTCCCTCACAGTTCCACACTGCCTGCAGAGTAGGTTTCCCACGTCTTCACCAGAGACTTTTGCCAGAGGCTTCTGAGACGCAAGTTAAAAATGCAGACCTGGAGGGTATCTCCAGGTGCAGTAGAGTGGTAATCTTGGAACCTCCTTACTCAGAATACTGCTACCTTCACACTGTCATAAGAATGCAGCTAGTTGAGAGCTGGCTTCTAGGCATGCTTCCCTGTGAGAGCTGAGGACAGGGCAGAACCCTCCCGCACCCTGCCTGACTGTAGACGTACCTGCTAACCTCCTTATGTTAGTGGCTGGGATAGGTTGTGGGAAAAGCATGTGTAAGCATTGGGCCTGAACTCCCGTGTATCTGAGTTGAATACAGCGATTTCCAACATCCTTCTTCAATAGGAGTGTAGCTAGGTTGCAACTCCCATGTCCGAGTGGGTAGCAGACATCTGCCTCCCATGCATACACACTTCTGAGAGTTGACCTTATGGCCTGTAACCCTACATCCTGCCTGCCGCTACCTTTCGCTTCCAAAAGGCCTAGGCTCGCTGCTTGACGCAAGTGTTGGGAGAGGTAACTGGAATCTCCCGGCACACAAGACGAGTGCCTCCAAGCTCAATCAAGCGATTTCCTAGTAATTCCTGGGGTATACTGGTGCTAGGTACTAAGTTCCATACGTGAGTAGGTAGTTGAACGCCTTGTCCAAAAACATCTTACTTCTGAGAGTTGAGCTCACCCTCAGTCCCTCACAGTTCCACACTGCCTGCAGAGTGAGTTTCGCACGTCTTCACCAGAGACGTTTGCCAGAGGCTTCTGAGACGCAAGTTAACAATGCAGACCTGGAGGGTATCTCCAGGTGCAGTAGAGTGGTAATCTGGGAACCTCCTGTCTCAGAATACTGCTACCTTCACCCGGCCAGAAGAATGCAGCTAGTTGACAGCTGGCTTCAAGGCATGCTTCCCTGGGAGAGCTAAGGACAGGGCACAACCCTCCCGCATCCTACTTGACTGTAGAAGGAGCTGCTAACGTCCTCATGTTAGTGGCAGGGAAAGGTTGTGCGAAAAGCATGTGGAATCGTTGTGCCTGAACCCACGTGTATCTGAGTTGAATACAGCGATTTCCAAAGTCCTTCTTCATCAGAGTGTAGCTAGGTTCCCTCTCGCATGTCCGAGAGGGTAGCAGACATCTGCCCCCCCTGCATACCCACTTCTGAGAGTTGAGCTTATGGCCTGTAACCCTACCTCCTGACTGCAGCTACCTTTCGCTTCCAAAGGCCTAGGTTCGCTGCTTCACCGAAGTGTTGGGAGAGGTAACTGGAATCTCCCGGCACACAACACTAGTGCCTCCAAGCTCAATCCAGCGATTTCCCAGTAATTCCTGGGGTAGACTGGTGCTACATACTAAGTTCCATATGTGAGAAGGTAGCTGAACGCCTTGTCCAAAATCATCTTACTGCTGAGAGTTGAGCTCACCCTCAGTCCCTCACAGTTCCACACTGCCTGCAGAGTAGGTTTCCCACGTCTTCACCAGAGACTTTTGCCAGAGGCTTCTGAGACGCAAGTTAACAATGCAGACCTGGAGGGTATCTCCAGGTGCAGTAGAGTGGTAATCTGGGAACCTCCTTAATCAGAATACTGCTACCTTCACACTGTCATAAGAATGCAGCTAGTTGAGAGCTGGCTTCTAGGCATGCTTCCCTGTGAGAGCTGAGGACAGGGCAGAACCCTCCCGCACCCTGCCTGACTGTAGACCTACCTGCTAACCTCCTTATGTTAGTGGCTGGGATAGGTTGTGGGAAAAGCATGTGTAAGCATTGGGCCTGAACTCCCGTGTATCTGAGTTGAATACAGCGATTTCCAACATCCTTCTTCAATAGGAGTGTAGCTAGGTTGCAACTCCCATGTCCGAGTGGGTAGCAGACATCTGCCTCCCATGCATACACACTTCTGAGAGTTGACCTTATGGCCTGTAACCCTACATCCTGCCTGCTGCTACCTTTCGCTTCCAAAAGGCCTAGGCTCGCTGCTTGACGCAAGTGTTGGGAGAGGAAACTGGAATCTCCCGGCACACAAGCCGATTGCCTCCAAGCTCAATCAAGCGATTTCCTAGTAATTCCTGGGGTAGACTGGTGCTAGGTACTAAGTTCCATACGTGAGTAGGTAGTTGAACGCCTTGTCCAAAAACATCTTACTTCTGAGAGTTGAGCTCACCCTCAGTCCCTCACAGTTCCACACTGCCTGCAGAGTGGGTTTCGCACGTCTTCACCAGAGACGTTTGCCAGAGGCTTCTGAGACGCAAGTTAACAATGCAGACCTGGAAGGTATCTCCAGGTACAGTAGAGTGGTAATCTGGGAACCTCCTGTCTCAGAATACTGCTACCTTCACCCTGCCATAAGAATGCAGCTAGTTGACAGCTGGCTTCAAGGCATGCTTCCCTGTGAGAGCTAAGGACAGGGCACAACCCTCCCGCATCCTGCTTGACTGTAGAAGGAGCTGCTAACGTCCTCATGTTAGTGGCAGGGAAAGGTTGTGCGAAAAGCATGTGGAATCGTTGTGCCTGAACCCACGTGTATCTGAGTTGAATACAGCGATTTCCAAAGTCCTTCTTCATCAGAGTGTAGCTAGGTTCCCACTCGCATGTCCGAGTGGGTAGCAGACATCTGCCTCCCATGCATACCCACTTCTGAGAGTTGAGCTTATGGCCTGTAACCCTACCTCCTGCCTGCAGCTACCTTTCGCTTCCAAAAGGCCTAGGCTCGCTGCTTCACCGAAGTGTTGGGAGAGGTAACTGGAATCTCCCGGCACACAAGACTAGTGCCTCCAAGCTCAATCCAGCGATTTCCCAGTAATTCCTGGGGTAGACTGGTGCTACATACTAAGTTCCATATGTGAGAAGGTAGCTGAGCGCCTTGTCCAAAATCATCTTACTGCTGAGAGTTGAGCTCACCCTCAGTCCCTCACAGTTCCACACTGCCTGCAGAGTAGGTTTCCCACGTCTTCACCAGAGACTTTTGCCAGAGGCTTCTGAGACGCAAGTTAACAATGCAGACCTGGAGGGTATCTCCAGGTGCAGTAGAGTGGTAATCTGGGAACCTCCTGTCTCAGAATACTGCTACCTTCACCCTGCCATAAGAATGCAGCTAGTTGACAGCTGGCTTCAAGGCATGCTTCCCTGTGAGAGCTAAGGACAGGGCACAACCCTCCCGCATCCTGCTTGACTGTAGAAGGAGCTGCTAACGTCCTCATGTTAGTGGCAGGGAAAGGTTGTGAGAAAAGCATGTGGAATCGTTGTGCCTGAACCCACGTGTATCTGAGTTGAATACAGCGATTTCCAAAGTCCCTCTTCATCAGAGTGTAGCTAGGTTCCCACTCGCATGTCCGAGTGGGTAGCAGACATCTGCCCCCCCTGCATACCCACTTCTGAGAGTTGAGCTTATGGCCTGTAACCCTACCTCCTGACTGCAGCTACCTTTCGCTTCCAAAAGGCCTAGGCTCGCTGCTTCACCGAAGTGTTGGGAGAGGTAACTGGAATCTTCCGGCACACAAGACTAGTGCCTCCAAGCTCAATCCAGCGATTTCCCAGTAATTCCTGGGGTAGACTGGTGCTACATACTAAGTTCCATATGTGAGAAGGTAGCTGAACGCCTTGTCCAAAATCATCTTACTGCTGAGAGTTGAGCTCACCCTCAGTCCCTCACAGTTCCACACTGCCTGCAGAGTAGGTTTCCCACGTCTTCACCAGAGACTTTTGCCAGAGGCTTCTGAGACGCAAGTTAACAATGCAGACCTGGAGGGTATCTCCAGGTGCAGTAGAGTGGTAATCTTGGAACCTCCTTACTCAGAATACTGCTAACTTCACACTGTCATAAGAATGCAGCTAGTTGAGAGCTGGCTTCTAGGCATGCTTCCCTGTGAGAGCTGAGGACAGGGCAGAACCCTCCCGCACCCTGCCTGACTGTAGACGTACCTGCTAACCTCCTTATATTAGTGGCTGGGATAGGTTGTGGGAAAAGCATGTGTAAGCATTGGGCCTGAACTCCCGTGTATCTGAGTTGAATACAGCGATTTCCAACATCCTTCTTCAATAGGAGTGTAGCTAGGTTGCAACTCCCATGTCCGAGTGGGTAGCAGACATCTGCCTCCCATGCATACACACTTCTGAGAGTTGACCTTATGGCCTGTAACCCTACATCCTGCCTGCCGCTACCTTTCGCTTCCAAAAGGCCTAGGCTCGCTGCTTGACGCAAGTGTTGGGAGAGGTAACTGGAATCTCCCGGCACACAAGACGAGTGCCTCCGAGCTCAATCAAGCGATTTCCTAGTAATTCCTGGGGTAGACTGGTGCTACATACTAAGTTCCATACGTGAGTAGGTAGTTGAACGCCTTGTCCAAAAACATCTTACTTCTGAGAGTTGAGCTCACCCTCAGTCCCTCACAGTTCCACACTGCCTGCAGAGTGAGTTTCGCACGTCTTCACCAGAGACGTTTGCCAGAGGCTTCTGAGACGCAAGTTAACAATGCAGACCTGGAGGGTATCTCCAGGTGCAGTAGAGTGGTAATCTGGGAACCTCCTGTCTCAGAATACTGCTACCTTCACCCGGCCATAAGAATGCAGCTAGTTGACAGCTGACTTCAAGGCATGCTTCCCTGTGAGAGCTAAGGACAGGGCACAACCCTCCCGCATCCTGCTTGACTGTAGAAGGAGCTGCTAACGTCCTCATGTTAGTGGCAGGGAAAGGTTGTGAGAAAAGCATGTGGAATCGTTGTGCCTGAACCCACGTGTATCTGAGTTGAATACAGCGATTTCCAAAGTCCCTCTTCATCAGAGTGTAGCTAGGTTCCCACTCGCATGTCCGAGTGGGTAGCAGACATCTGCCCCCCCTGCATACCCACTTCTGAGAGTTGAGCTTATGGCCTGTAACCCTACCTCCTGACTGCAGCTACCTTTCGCTTCCAAAAGGCCTAGGCTCGCTGCTTCACCGAAGTGTTGGGAGAGGTAACTGGAATCTTCCGGCACACAAGACTAGTGCCTCCAAGCTCAATCCAGCGATTTCCCAGTAATTCCTGGGGTAGACTGGTGCTACATACTAAGTTCCATATGTGAGAAGGTAGCTGAACGCCTTGTCCAAAATCATCTTACTGCTGAGAGTTGAGCTCACCCTCAGTCCCTCACAGTTCCACACTGCCTGCAGAGTAGGTTTCCCACGTCTTCACCAGAGACTTTTGCCAGAGGCTTCTGAGACGCAAGTTAACAATGCAGACCTGGAGGGTATCTCCAGGTGCAGTAGAGTGGTAATCTTGGAACCTCCTTACTCAGAATACTGCTACCTTCACACTGTCATAAGAATGCAGCTAGTTGAGAGCTGGCTTCTAGGCATGCTTCCCTGTGAGAGCTGAGGACAGGGCAGAACCCTCCCGCACCCTGCCTGACTGTAGACGTACCTGCTAACCTCCTTATGTTAGTGGCTGGGATAGGTTGTGGGAAAAGCATGTGTAAGCATTGGGCCTGAACTCCCGTGTATCTGAGTTGAATACAGCGATTTCCAACATCCTTCTTCAATAGGAGTGTAGCTAGGTTGCAACTCCCATGTCCGAGTGGGTAGCAGACATCTGCCTCCCATGCATACACACTTCTGAGAGTTGACCTTATGGCCTGTAACCCTACATCCTGCCTGCCGCTACCTTTCGCTTCCAAAAGGCCTAGGCTCGCTGCTTGACGCAAGTGTTGGGAGAGGTAACTGGAATCTCCCGGCACACAAGACGAGTGCCTCCAAGCTCAATCAAGCGATTTCCTAGTAATTCCTGGGGTATACTGGTGCTAGGTACTAAGTTCCATACGTGAGTAGGTAGTTGAACGCCTTGTCCAAAAACATCTTACTTCTGAGAGTTGAGCTCACCCTCAGTCCCTCACAGTTCCACACTGCCTGCAGAGTGAGTTTCGCACGTGTTCACCAGAGACGTTTGCCAGAGGCTTCTGAGACGCAAGTTAACAATGCAGACCTGGAGGGTATCTCCAGGTGCTGTAGAGTGGTAATCTGGGAACCTCCTGTCTCAGAATACTGCTACCTTCACCCTGCCATAAGAATGCAGCTAGTTGACAGCTGGCTTCAAGGCATGCTTCCCTGTGAGAGCTAAGGACAGGGCACAACCCTCCCGCATCCTGCTTGACTGTAGAAGGAGCTGCTAACGTCCTCATGTTAGTGGCAGGGAAAGGTTGTGAGAAAAGCATGTGGAATCGTTGTGCCTGAACCCACGTGTATCTGAGTTGAATACAGCGATTTCCAAAGTCCCTCTTCATCAGAGTGTAGCTAGGTTCCCACTCGCATGTCCGAGTGGGTAGCAGACATCTGCCCCCCCTGCATACCCACTTCTGAGAGTTGAGCTTATGGCCTGTAACCCTACCTCCTGACTGCAGCTACCTTTCGCTTCCAAAAGGCCTAGGCTCGCTGCTTCACCGAAGTGTTGGGAGAGGTAACTGGAATCTTCCGGCACACAAGACTAGTGCCTCCAAGCTCAATCCAGCGATTTCCCAGTAATTCCTGGGGTAGACTGGTGCTACATACTAAGTTCCATATGTGAGAAGGTAGCTGAACGCCTTGTCCAAAATCATCTTACTGCTGAGAGTTGAGCTCACCCTCAGTCCCTCACAGTTCCACACTGCCTGCAGAGTAGGTTTCCCACGTCTTCACCAGAGACTTTTGCCAGAGGCTTCTGAGACGCAAGTTAACAATGCAGACCTGGAGGGTATCTCCAGGTGCAGTAGAGTGGTAATCTTGGAACCTCCTTACTCAGAATACTGCTACCTTCACACTGTCATAAGAATGCAGCTAGTTGAGAGCTGGCTTCTAGGCATGCTTCCCTGTGAGAGCTGAGGACAGGGCAGAACCCTCCCGCACCCTGCCTGACTGTAGACGTACCTGCTAACCTCCTTATGTTAGTGGCTGGGATAGGTTGTGGGAAAAGCATGTGTAAGCATTGGGCCTGAACTCCCGTGTATCTGAGTTGAATACAGCGATTTCCAACATCCTTCTTCAATAGGAGTGTAGCTAGGTTGCAACTCCCATGTCCGAGTGGGTAGCAGACATCTGCCTCCCATGCATACACACTTCTGAGAGTTGACCTTATGGCCTGTAACCCTACATCCTGCCTGCCGCTACCTTTCGCTTCCAAAAGGCCTAGGCTCGCTGCTTGACGCAAGTGTTGGGAGAGGTAACTGGAATCTCCCGGCACACAAGACGAGTGCCTCCAAGCTCAATCAAGCGATTTCCTAGTAATTCCTGGGGTATACTGGTGCTAGGTACTAAGTTCCATACGTGAGTAGGTAGTTGAACGCCTTGTCCAAAAACATCTTACTTCTGAGAGTTGAGCTCACCCTCAGTCCCTCACAGTTCCACACTGCCTGCAGAGTGAGTTTCGCACGTGTTCACCAGAGACGTTTGCCAGAGGCTTCTGAGACGCAAGTTAACAATGCAGACCTGGAGGGAATCTCCAGGTGCAGTAGAGTGGTAATCTGGGAACCTCCTGTCTCAGAATACTGCTACCTTCACCCGGCCATAAGAATGCAGCTAGTTGACAGCTGGCTTCAAGGCATGCTTCCCTGGGAGAGCTAAGGACAGGGCACAACCCTCCCGCATCCTACTTGACTGTAGAAGGAGCTGCTAACGTCCTCATGTTAGTGGCAGGGAAAGGTTGTGCGAAAAGCATGTGGAATCGTTGTGCCTGAACCCACGTGTATCTGAGTTGAATACAGCGATTTCCAAAGTCCTTCTTCATCAGAGTGTAGCTAGGTTCCCACTCGCATGTCCGAGTGGGTAGCAGACATCTGCCTCCCATGCATACCCACTTCTGAGAGTTGAGCTTATGGCCTGTAACCCTACCTCCTGACTGCAGCTACCTTTCGCTTCCAAAAGGCCTAGGCTCGCTGCTTCACCGAAGTGTTGGGAGAGGTAACTGGAATCTCCCGGCACACAAGACTAGTGCCTCCAAGCTCAATCCAGCGATTTCCCAGTAATTCCTGGGGTAGACTGGTGCTACATACTAAGTTCCATATGTGAGAAGGTAGCTGAACGCCTTGTCCAAAATCATCTTACTGCTGAGAGTTGAGCTCACCCTCAGTCCCTCACAGTTCCACACTGCCTGCAGAGTAGGTTTCCCACGTCTTCACCAGAGACTTTTGCCAGAGGCTTCTGAGACGCAAGTTAACAATGCAGACCTGGAGGGTATCTCCAGGTGCAGTAGAGTGGTAATCTGGGAACCTCCTGTCTCAGAATACTGCTACCTTCACCCTGCCATAAGAATGCAGCTAGTTGACAGCTGGCTTCAAGGCATGCTTCCCTGTGAGAGCTAAGGACAGGGCACAACCCTCCCGCATCCTGCTTGACTGTAGAAGGAGCTGCTAACGTCCTCATGTTAGTGGCAGGGAAAGGTTGTGCGAAAAGCATGTGGAATCGTTGTGCCTGAACCCACGTGTATCTGAGTTGAATACAGCGATTTCCAAAGTCCCTCTTCATCAGAGTGTAGCTAGGTTCCCACTCGCATGTCCGAGTGGGTAGCAGACATCTGCCCCCCCTGCATACCCACTTCTGAGAGTTGAGCTTATGGCCTGTAACCCTACCTCCTGACTGCAGCTACCTTTCGCTTCCAAAAGGCCTAGGCTCGCTGCTTCACCGAAGTGTTGGGAGAGGTAACTGGAATCTCCCGGCACACAAGACTAGTGCCTCCAAGCTCAATCCAGCGATTTCCCAGTAATTCCTGGGGTAGACTGGTGCTACATACTAAGTTCCATATGTGAGAAGGTAGCTGAACGCCTTGTCCAAAATCATCTTACTGCTGAGAGTTGAGCTCACCCTCAGTCCCTCACAGTTCCACACTGCCTGCAGAGTAGGTTTCCCACGTCTTCACCAGAGACTTTTGCCAGAGGCTTCTGAGACGCAAGTTAACAATGCAGACCTGGAGGGTATCTCCAGGTGCAGTAGAGTGGTAATCTTGGAACCTCCTTACTCAGAATACTGCTACATTCACACTGTCATAAGAATACAGCTAGTTGAGAGCTGGCTTCTAGGCATGCTTCCCTGTGAGAGCTGAGGACAGGGCAGAACCCTCCCGCACCCTGCCTGACTGTAGACGTACGTGCTAACCTCCTTATGTTAGTGGCTGGGATAGGTTGTGGGAAAAGCATGTGTAAGCATTGGGCCTGAACTCCCGTGTATCTGAGTTGAATACAGCGATTTCCAACATCCTTCTTCAATAGGAGTGTAGCTAGGTTCCAACTCCCATGTCCGAGTGGGTAGCAGACATCTGCCTCCCATGCATACACACTTCTGAGAGTTGACCTTATGGCCTGTAACCCTACATCCTGCCTGCTGCTACCTTTCGCTTCCAAAAGGCCTAGGCTCGCTGCTTGACGCAAGTGTTGGGAGAGGTAACTGGAATCTCCCGGCACACAAGCCGAGTGCCTCCAAGCTCAATCAAGCGATTTCCTAGTAATTCCTGGGGTAGACTGGTGCTAGGTACTAAGTTCCATACGTGAGTAGGTAGTTGAACGCCTTGTCCAAAAACATCTTACTTCTGAGAGTTGAGCTCACCCTCAGTCCCTCACAGTTCCACACTGCCTGCAGAGTAGGTTTCCCACGTCTTCACCAGAGACGTTTGCCAGAGGCTTCTGAGACGCAAGTTAACAATGCAGACCTGGAGGGTATCTCCAGGTGCAGTAGAGTGGTAATCTGGGAACCTCCTGTCTCAGAATACTGCTACCTTCACCCGGCCATAAGAATGCAGCTAGTTGACAGCTGGCTTCTAGGCATGCTTCCCTGTGAGAGCTAAGGACAGGGCACAACCCTCCCGCATCCTGCTTGACTGTAGAAGGAGCTGCTAATGTCCTCATGTTAGTGGCAGGGAAAGGTTGTGAGAAAAGCATGTGGAATCGTTGTGCCTGAACCCACGTGTATCTGAGTTGAATACAGCGATTTCCAAAGTCCTTCTTCATCAGAGTGTAGCTAGGTTCCCACTCGCATGTCCGAGTGGGTAGCAGACATCTGCCCACCCTGCATACCCACTTCTGAGAGTTGAGCTTATGGCCTGTAACCCTACCTCCTGACTGCAGCTACCTTTCGCTTCCAAAAGGCCTAGGCTCACAGCTTCATCGAAGTGTTGGGAGAGGTAACTGGAATCTACCGGCACACAAGACTAGTGCCTCCAAGCTCAATCCAGCGATTTCCCAGTAATTCCTGGGGTAGACTGGTGCTACATACTAAGTTCCATATGTGAGAAGGTAGCTGAACGCCTTGTCCAAAATCATCTTACTGCTGAGAGTTGAGCTCACCCTCAGTCCCTCACAGTTCCACACTGCCTGCAGAGTAGGTTTCCCACGTCTTCACCAGAGACTTTTGCCAGAGGCTTCTGAGACGCAAGTTAACAATGCAGACCTGGACGGTATCTCCAGGTGCAGTAGAGTGGTAATCTGGGAACCTCCTTACTCAGAATACTGCTACCTTCACACTGTCATAAGAATGCAGCTAGTTGAGAGCTGGCTTCTAGGCATGCTTCCCTGTGAGAGCTGAGGACAGGGCAGAACCCTCCCGCACCCTGCCTGAATGTAGACGTACCTGCTAATCTCCTTATGTTAGTGGCTGGGATAGGTTGTGGGAAAAGCATGTGTAAGCATTGGGCCTGAAATCCCGTGTATCTGAGTTGAATACAGCGATTTCCAACATCCTTCTTCAATAGGAGTGTAGCTAGGTTCCAACTCCCATGTCCGAGTGGGTAGCAGACATCTGCCTCCCATGCATACCCACTTCTGAGAGTTGAGCTTATGGCCTGTAACCCTACCTCCTGCCTGCAGCTACCTTTCGCTTCCAAAAGGCCTAGGCTCGCTGCTTCACCGAAGTGTTGGGAGAGGTAACTGGAATCTCCCGGCACACAAGACTAGTGCCTCCAAGCTCAATCCAGCGATTTCCCAGTAATTCCTGGGGTAGACTGTTGCTACATACTAAGTTCCATATGTGAGAAGGTAGCTGAACGCCTTGTCCAAAATCATCTTACTGCTGAGAGTTGAGCTCACCCTCAGTCCCTCACAGTTCCACACTGCCTGCAGAGTGAGTTTCGCACGTCTTCACCAGAGACGTTTGCCAGAGGCTTCTGAGACGCAAGTTAACAATGCAGACCTGGAGGGTATCTCCAGGTGCAGTAGAGTGGTAATCTGGGAACCTCCTGTCTCAGAATACTGCTACCTTCACCCTGCCATAAGAATGCAGCTAGTTGACAGCTGGCTTCAAGGCATGCTTCCCTGTGAGAGCTAAGGACAGGGCACAACCCTCCCGCATCCTGCTTGACTGTAGAAGGAGCTGCTAACGTCCTCATGTTAGTGGCAGGGAAAGGTTGTGCGAAAAGCATGTGGAATCGTTGTGCCTGAACCCACGTGTATCTGAGTTGAATACAGCGATTTCCAAAGTCCTTCTTCATCAGAGTGTAGCTAGGTTCCCACTCGCATGTCCGAGTGGGTAGCAGACATCTGCCCCCCCTGCATACCCACTTCTGAGAGTTGAGCTTATGGCCTGTAACCCTACCTCCTGCCTGCAGCTACCTTTCGCTTCCAAAAGGCCTAGGCTCACAGCTTCATCGAAGTGTTGGGAGAGGTAACTGGAATCTCCCGGCACACAAGACTAGTGCCTCCAAGCTCAATCCAGCGATTTCCCAGTAATTCCTGGGGTAGACTGGTGCTACATACTAAGTTCCATATGTGAGAAGGTAGCTGAACGCCTTGTCCAAAATCATCTTACTGCTGAGAGTTGAGCTCACCCTCAGTCCCTCACAGTTCCACACTGCCTGCAGAGTAGGTTTCCCACGTCTTCACCAGAGACTTTTGCCAGAGGCTTCTGAGACGCAAGTTAACAATGCAGACCTGGAGGGTATCTCCAGGTGCAGTAGAGTGGTAATCTGGGAACCTCCTTACTCAGAATACTGCTACCTTCACACTTTCATAAGAATGCAGCTAGTTGAGAGCTGGCTTCTAGGCATGCTTCCCTGTGAGAGCTGAGGACAGGGCAGAACCCTCCTGCACCCTGCCTGACTGTAGACGTACCTGCTAACCTCCTTATGTTAGTGGCTGGGATAGGTTGTGGGAAAAGCATGTGTAAGCATTGGGCCTGAACTCCCGTGTATCTGAGTTGAATACAGCGATTTCCAACATCCTTCTTCAATAGGAGTGTAGCTAGGTTCCAACTCCCATGTCCGAGTGGGTAGCAGACATCTGCCTCCCATGCATACACACTTCTGAGAGTTGACCTTATGGCCTGTAACCCTACATCCTGCCTGCTGCTACCTTTCGCTTCCAAAAGGCCTAGGCTCGCTGCTTGACGCAAGTGTTGGGAGAGGTAACTGGAATCTCCCGGCACACAAGACGAGTGCCTCCAAGCTCAATCAAGCGATTTCCTAGTAATTCCTGGGGTAGACTGGTGCTAGGTACTAAGTTCCATACGTGAGTAGGTAGTTGAACGCCTTGTCCAAAAACATCTTACTTCTGAGAGTTGAGCTCACCCTCAGTCCCTCACAGTTCCACACTGCCTGCAGAGTGAGTTTCGCACGTCTTCACCAGAGACGTTTGCCAGAGGCTTCTGAGACGCAAGTTAACAATGCAGACCTGGAGGGTATCTCCAGGTGCAGTAGAGTGGTAATCTGCGAACCTCCTGTCTCAGAATACTGCTACCTTCACCCTGCCATAAGAATGCAGCTAGTTGACAGCTGGCTTCAAGGCATGCTTCCCTGTGAGAGCTAAGGACAGGGCACAACCCTCCCGCATCCTGCTTGACTGTAGATTGAGCTGCTAACGTCCTCATGTTAGTGGCAGGGAAAGGTTGTGCGAAAAGCATGTGGAATCGTTGTGCCTGAACCCACGTGTATCTGAGTTGAATACAGCGATTTCCAAAGTCCTTCTTCATCAGAGTGTAGCTAGGTTCCCACTCGCATGTCCGAGTGGGTAGCAGACATCTGCCCCCCCTGCATACCCACTTCTGAGAGTTGAGCTTATGGCCTGTAACCCTACCTCCTGACTGCAGCTACCTTTCGCTTCCAAAAGGCCTAGGCTCGCTGCTTCACCGAAGTGTTGGGAGAGGTAACTGGAATCTCCCGGCACACAAGACTAGTGCCTCCAAGCTCAATCCAGCGATTTCCGAGTAATTCCTGGGGTAGACTGGTGCTACATACTAAGTTCCATATGTGAGAAGGTAGCTGAACGCCTTGTCCAAAATCATCTTACTGCTGAGAGTTGAGCTCACCCTCAGTCCCTCACAGTTCCACACTGCCTGCAGAGTAGGTTTCCCACGTCTTCACCAGAGACGTTTGCCAGAGGCTTCTGAGACGCAAGTTAACAATGCAGACCTGGAGGGTATCTCTTGGTGCAGTAGAGTGGTAATCTGGGAACCTCCTTACTCAGAATACTGCTACCTTCACACTGTCATAAGAATGCAGCTAGTTGAGAGCTGGCTTCTAGGCATGCTTCCCTGTGAGAGCTGAGGACAGGGCAGAACCCTCCCGCACCCTGCCTGACTGTAGACGTACCTGCTAACCTCCTTATGTTAGTGGCTGGGATAGGTTGTGGGAAAAGCATCTGTAAGCATTGGGCCTGAACTCCCGTGTATCTGAGTTGAATACAGCGATTTCCAACATCCTTCTTCAATAGGAGTGTAGCTAGGTTCCAACTCCCATGTCCGAGTGGGTAGCAGACATCTGCCTCCCATGCATACACACTTCTGAGAGTTGAGCTTATGGCCTGTACCCTACATCCTCCAGGCCGCTACCTTTCGCTTCCAAAAGGCCTAGGCTCGCTGCTTGACGCAAGTGTTGGGAGAGGTAACTGGAATCTCCCGGTGCACAAGACGAGTGCCTCCAAGCCCAATCAAGCGATTTCCTAGTAATTCCTGGGGTAGACTGGTGCTACGTACTAAGTTCCATACGTGAGTGGGTAGTTGAACGCCTTGTCCAAAAACATCTTACTTCTGAGAGTTGAGCTCACCCTCAGTCCCTCACAGTTCCACACTGCCTGCAGAGTGAGTTTCGCACGTCTTCACCAGAGACGTTTGCCAGAGGCTTCTGAGACGCAAGTTAACAATGCAGACCTGGAGGGTATCTCCAGGTGCAGTAGAGTGGTAATCTGGGAACCTCCTGTCTCAGAATACTGCTACCTTCACCCTGCCATAAGAATGCAGCTAGTTGACAGCTGACTTCAAGGCATGCTTCCCTGTGAGAGCTAAGGACAGGGCACAACCCTCCCGCATCCTGCTTGACTGTAGAAGGAGCTGCTAACGTCCTCATGTTAGTGGCAGGGAAAGGTTGTGAGAAAAGCATGTGGAATCGTTGTGCCTGAACCCACGTGTATCTGAGTTGAATACAGCGATTTCCAAAGTCCTTCTTCATCAGAGTGTAGCTAGGTTCCCACTCGCATGTCCGAGTGGGTAGCAGACATCTGCCCCCCCTGCATACCCACTTCTGAGAGTTGAGCTTATGGCCTGTAACCCTACCTCCTGCCTGCAGCTACCTTTCGCTTCCAAAAGGCCTAGGCTCGCTGCTTCACCGAAGTGTTGGGAGAGGTAACTGGAATCTCCCGGCACACAAGACTAGTGCCTCCAAGCTCAATCCAGCGATTTCCCAGTAATTCCTGGGGTAGACTGGTGCTACATACTAAGTTCCATATGTGAGAAGGTAGCTGAACGCCTTGTCCAAAATCATCTTACTGCTGAGAGTTGAGCTCACCCTCAGTCCCTCACAGTTCCACACTGCCTGCAGAGTAGGTTTCCCACGTCTTCACCAGAGACTTTTGCCAGAGGCTTCTGAGACGCAAGTTAACAATGCACACCTGGAGGGTATCTCCAGGTGCAGTAGAGTGGTAATCTGGGAACCTCCTTACTCAGAATACTGCTACCTTCACACTGTCATAAGAATGCAGCTAGTTGAGAGCTGGCTTCTAGGCATGCTTCCCTGTGAGAGCTGAGGACAGGGCAGAACCCTCCCGCACCCTGCCTGACTGTAGACGTACCTGCTAACCTCCTTATGTTAGTGGCTGGGATAGGTTGTGGGAAAAGCATGTGTAAGCATTGGGCCTGAACTCCCGTGTATCTGAGTTGAATACAGCGATTTCCAACATCCTTCTTCAATAGGAGTGTAGCTAGGTTCCAACTCCCATGTCCGAGTGGGTAGCAGACATCTGCCTCCCATGCATACACACTTCTGAGAGTTGAGCATATGGCCTGTACCCTACATCCTCCAGGCCGCTACCTGTCGCTTCGAAAAGGCCTAGGCTCGCTGCTTGACGCAAGTGTTGGGAGAGGTAACTGGAATCTCCCGGCACACAAGACGAGTGCCTCCAAGCCCAATCAAGCGATTTCCTAGTAATTCCTGGGGTAGACTGGTGCTACGTACTAAGTTCCATACGTGAGTGGGTAGTTGAACGCCTTGTCCAAAAACATCTTACTTCTGAGAGTTGAGCTCACCCTCAGTCCCTCACAGTTCCACACTGCCTGCAGAGTGAGTTTCGCACGTCTTCACCAGAGACGTTTGCCAGAGGCTTCTGAGACGCAAGTTAACAATGCAGACCTGGAGGGTATCTCCAGGTGCAGTAGAGTGGTAATCTGGGAACCTCCTGTCTCAGAATACTGCTACCTTCACCCTGCCATAAGAATGCAGCTAGTTGACAGCTGGCTTCAAGGCATGCTTCCCTGTGAGAGCTAAGGACAGGGCACAACCCTCCCGCATCCTGCTTGACTGTAGAAGGAGCTGCTAACGTCCTCATGTTAGTGGCAGGGAAAGGTTGTGAGAAAAGCATGTGGAATCGTTGTGCCTGAACCCACGTGTATCTGAGTTGAATACAGCGATTTCCAAAGTCCTTCTTCATCAGAGTGTAGCTAGGTTCCCACTCGCATGTCCGAGTGGGTAGCAGCCATCAGCCCCCCCTGCATACCCACTTCTGAGAGTTGAGCTTATGGCCTGTAACCCTACCTCCTGACTGCAGCTACCTTTCGCTTCCAAAAGGCCTAGGCTCGCTGCTTCACCGAAGTGTTGGGAGAGGTAACTGGAATCTCCCGGCACACAAGACTAGTGCCTCCAAGCTCAATCCAGCGATTTCCCAGTAATTCCTGGGGTAGACTGGTGCTACATACTAAGTTCCATATGTGAGAAGGTAGCTGAACGCCTTGTCCAAAATCATCTTACTGCTGAGAGTTGAGCTCACCCTCAGTCCCTCACAGTTCCACACTGCCTGCAGAGTAGGTTTCCCACGTCTTCACCAGAGACTTTTGCCAGAGGCTTCTGAGACGCAAGTTAACAATGCAGACCTGGAGGGTATCTCCAGGTGCAGTAGAGTGGTAATCTGGGAACCTCCTGTCTCAGAATACTGCTACCTTCACCCTGCCATAAGAATGCAGCTAGTTGACAGCTGACTTCAAGGCATGCTTCCCTGTGAGAGCTAAGGACAGGGCACAACCCTCCCGCATCCTGCTTGACTGTAGAAGGAGCTGCTAACGTCCTCATGTTAGTGGCAGGGAAAGGTTGTGAGAAAAGCATGTGGAATCGTTGTGCCTGAACCCACGTGTATCTGAGTTGAATACAGCGATTTCCAAAGTCCTTCTTCATCAGAGTGTAGCTAGGTTCCCACTCGCATGTCCGAGTGGGTAGCAGACATCTGCCCCCCCTGCATACCCACTTCTGAGAGTTGAGCTTATGGCCTGTAACCCTACCTCCTGCCTGCAGCTACCTTTCGCTTCCAAAAGGCCTAGGCTCGCTGCTTCACCGAAGTGTTGGGAGAGGTAACTGGAATCTCCCGGCACACAAGACTAGTGCCTCCAAGCTCAATCCAGCGATTTCCCAGTAATTCCTGGGGTAGACTGGTGCTACATACTAAGTTCCATATGTGAGAAGGTAGCTGAACGCCTTGTCCAAAATCATCTTACTGCTGAGAGTTGAGCTCACCCTCAGTCCCTCACAGTTCCACACTGCCTGCAGAGTAGGTTTCCCACGTCTTCACCAGAGACTTTTGCCAGAGGCTTCTGGACGCAAGTTAACAATGCACACCTGGAGGGTATCTCCAGGTGCAGTAGAGTGGTAATCTGGGAACCTCCTTACTCAGAATACTGCTACCTTCACACTGTCATAAGAATGCAGCTAGTTGAGAGCTGGCTTCTAGGCATGCTTCCCTGTGAGAGCTGAGGACAGGGCAGAACCCTCCCGCACCCTGCCTGACTGTAGACGTACCTGCTAACCTCCTTATGTTAGTGGCTGGGATAGGTTGTGGGAAAAGCATGTGTAAGCATTGGGCCTGAACTCCCGTGTATCTGAGTTGAATACAGCGATTTCCAACATCCTTCTTCAATAGGAGTGTAGCTAGGTTCCAACTCCCATGTCCGAGTGGGTAGCAGACATCTGCCTCCCATGCATACACACTTCTGAGAGTTGAGCATATGGCCTGTACCCTACATCCTCCAGGCCGCTACCTGTCGCTTCGAAAAGGCCTAGGCTCGCTGCTTGACGCAAGTGTTGGGAGAGGTAACTGGAATCTCCCGGCACACAAGACGAGTGCCTCCAAGCTCAATCAAGCGATTTCCTAGTAATTCCTGGGGTAGACTGGTGCTACGTACTAAGTTCCATACGTGAGTGGGTAGTTGAACGCCTTGTCCAAAAACATCTTACTTCTGAGAGTTGAGCTCACCCTCAGTCCCTCACAGTTCCACACTGCCTGCAGAGTGAGTTTCGCACGTCTTCACCAGAGACGTTTGCCAGAGGCTTCTGAGACGCAAGTTAACAATGCAGACCTGGAGGGTATCTCCAGGTGCAGTAGAGTGGTAATCTGGGAACCTCCTGTCTCAGAATACTGCTACCTTCACCCTGCCATAAGAATGCAGCTAGTTGACAGCTGGCTTCAAGGCATGCTTCCCTGTGAGAGCTAAGGACAGGGCACAACCCTCCCGCATCCTGCTTGACTGTAGAAGGAGCTGCTAACGTCCTCATGTTAGTGGCAGGGAAAGGTTGTGAGAAAAGCATGTGGAATCGTTGTGCCTGAACCCACGTGTATCTGAGTTGAATACAGCGATTTCCAAAGTCCTTCTTCATCAGAGTGTAGCTAGGTTCCCACTCGCATGTCCGAGTGGGTAGCAGCCATCAGCCCCCCCTGCATACCCACTTCTGAGAGTTGAGCTTATGGCCTGTAACCCTACCTCCTGACTGCAGCTACCTTTCGCTTCCAAAAGGCCTAGGCTCGCTGCTTCACCGAAGTGTTGGGAGAGGTAACTGGAATCTCCCGGCACACAAGACTAGTGCCTCCAAGCTCAATCCAGCGATTTCCCAGTAATTCCTGGGGTAGACTGGTGCTACATACTAAGTTCCATATGTGAGAAGGTAGCTGAACGCCTTGTCCAAAATCATCTTACTGCTGAGAGTTGAGCTCACCCTCAGTCCCTCACAGTTCCACACTGCCTGCAGAGTAGGTTTCCCACGTCTTCACCAGAGACGTTTGCCAGAGGCTTCTGAGACGCAAGTTAACAATGCAGACCTGGAGGGTATCTCCAGGTGCAGTAGAGTGGTAATCTTGGAACCTCCTTACTCAGAATACTGCTACCTTCACACTGTCATAAGAATGCAGCTAGTTGAGAGCTGGCTTCTAGGCATGCTTCCCTGTGAGAGCTGAGGACAGGGCAGAACCCTCCCGCACCCTGCCTGACTGTAGACGTACCTGCTAACCTCCTTATGTTAGTGGCTGGGATAGGTTGTGGGAAAAGCATGTGTAAGCATTGGGCCTGAACTCCCGTGTATCTGAGTTGAATACAGCGATTTCCAACATCCTTCTTCACTAGGAGTGTAGCTATGTTCCCACTCGCATGTCCGAGTGGGTAGCAGACATCTGCCTCCCATGCATACACACTTCTGAGAGTTGAGCTTATGGCCTGTACCCTACATCCTGCCTGCCGCTGCCTTTCGCTTCCAAAAGGCCTAGGCTCGCTGCTTGACGCAAGTGTTGGGAGAGGTAACTGGAATCTCCCGGCACACAAGACGAGTGCCTCCAAGCTCAATCAAGCGATTTCCTAGTAATTCCTGGGGTAGACTGGTGCTACGTACTAAGTTCCATACGTGAGTGGGTAGTTGAACGCCTTGTCCAAAAACATCTTACTTCTGAGAGTTGAGCTCACCCTCAGTCCCTCACAGTTCCACACTGCCTGCAGAGTGAGTTTCGCACGTCTTCACCAGAGACGTTTGCCAGAGGCTTCTGAGACGCAAGTTAACAATGCAGACCTGGAGGGTATCTCCAGGTGCAGTAGAGTGGTAATCTGGGAACCTCCTGTCTCAGAATACTGCTACCTTCACCCTGCCATAAGAATGCAGCTAGTTGACAGCTGGCTTCAAGGCATGCTTCCCTGTGAGAGCTAAGGACAGGGCACAACCCTCCAGCATCCTGCTTGACTGTAGAAGGAGCTGCTAACGTCCTCATGTTAGTGGCAGGGAAAGGTTGTGAGAAAAGCATGTGGAATCGTTGTGCCTGAACCCACGTGTATCTGAGTTGAATACAGCGATTTCCAAAGTCCTTCTTCATCAGAGTGTAGCTAGGTTCCCACTCGCATGTCCGAGTGGGTAGCAGACATCTGCCCCCCCTGCATACCCACTTCTGAGAGTTGAGCTTATGGCCTGTAAGCCTACCTCCTGCCTGCAGCTACCTTTCGCTTCCAAAAGGCCTAGGCTCGCTGCTTCACCGAAGTGTTGGGAGAGGTAACTGGAATCTCCCGGCACACAAGACTAGTGCCTCCAAGCTCAATCCAGCGATTTCCCAGTAATTCCTGGGGTAGACTGGTGCTACATACTAAGTTCCATATGTGAGAAGGTAGCTGAACGCCTTGTCCAAAATCATCTTACTGCTGAGAGTTGAGCTCACCCTCAGTCCCTCACAGTTCCACACTGCCTGCAGAGTAGGTTTCCCACGTCTTCACCAGAGACTTTTGCCAGAGGCTTCTGAGACGCAAGTTAACAATGCAGACCTGGAGGGTATCTCCAGGTGCAGTAGAGTGGTAATCTGGGAACCTCCTTACTCAGAATACTGCTACCTTCACACTGTCATAAGAATGCAGCTAGTTGAGACCTGGCTTCTAGGCATGCTTCCCTGTGAGAGCTGAGGACAGGGCAGAACCCTTCCGCACCCTGCCTGACTGTAGACGTACCTGCTAACCTCCTTATGTTAGTGGCTGGGATAGGTTGTGGGAAAAGCATGTGTAAGCATTGGGCCTGAACTCCCGTGTATCTGAGTTGAATACAGCGATTTCCAACATCCTTCTTCAATAGGAGTGTAGCTAGGTTCCAACTCCCATGTCCGAGTGGGTAGCAGACATCTGCCTCCCATGCATACACACTTCTGAGAGTTGAGCTTATGGCCTGTACCCTACATCCTGCCTGCCGCTACCTTTCGCTTCCAAAAGGCCTAGGCTCGCTGCTTGACGCAAGTGTTGGGAGAGGTAACTGGAATCTCCCGGCACACAAGACGAGTGCCTCCAAGCTCAATCAAGCGATTTCCTAGTAATTCCTGGGGTAGACTGGTGCTACGTACTAAGTTCCATACGTGAGTAGGTAGTTGAACGCCTTGTCCAAAAACATCTTACTTCTGAGAGTTGAGCTCACCCTCAGTCCCTCACAGTTCCACACTGCCTGCAGAGTGAGTTTCGCACGTCTTCACCAGAGACGTTTGCCAGAGGCTTCTGAGACGCAAGTTAACAATGCAGACCTGGAGGGTATCTCCAGGTGCAGTAGAGTGGTAATCTGGGAACCTCCTGTCTCAGAATACTGCTACCTTCACCCTGCCATAAGAATGCAGCTAGTTGACAGCTGGCTTCAAGGCATGCTTCCCTGTGAGAGCTAAGGACAGGGCACAACCCTCCCGCATCCTGCTTGACTGTAGAAGGAGCTGCTAACGTCCTCATGTTAGTGGCAGGGAAAGGTTGTGAGAAAAGCATGTGGAATCGTTGTGCCTGAACCCACGTGTATCTGAGTTGAATACAGCGATTTCCAAAGTCCTTCTTCATCAGAGTGTAGCTAGGTTCCCACTCGCATGTCCGAGTGGGTAGCAGACATCTGCCCCCCCTGCATACCCACTTCTGAGAGTTGAGCTTATGGCCTGTAACCCTACCTCCTGCCTGCAGCTACATTTCGCTTCCAAAAGGCCTAGGCTCGCTGCTTCACCGAAGTGTTGGGAGAGGTAACTGGAATCTCCCGGCACACAAGACTAGTGCCTCCAAGCTCAATCCAGCGATTTCCCAGTAATTCCTGGGGTAGACTGGTGCTACATACTAAGTTCCATATGTGAGAAGGTAGCTGAACGCCTTGTCCAAAATCATCTTACTGCTGAGAGTTCAGCTCACCCTCAGTCCCTCACAGTTCCACACTGCCTGCAGAATTGGTTTCCCACGTCTTCACCAGAGACTTTTGCCAGAGGCTTCTGAGACGCAAGTTAACAATGCAGACCTGGAGGGTATCTCCAGGTGCAGTAGAGTGGTAATCTGGGAACCTCCTTACTCAGAATACTGCTACCTTCACACTGTCATAAGAATGCAGCTAGTTGAGAGCTGGCTTCTAGGCATGCTTCCCTGTGAGAGCTGAGGACAGGGCAGAACCCTCCCGCACCCTGCCTGACTGTAGACGTACCTGCTAACCTCCTTATGTTAGTGGCTGGGATAGGTTGTGGGAAAAGCATGTGTAAGCATTGGGCCTGAACTCCCGTGTATCTGAGTTGAATACAGCGATTTCCAACATCCTTCTTCAATAGGAGTGTAGCTAGGTTCCAACTCCCATGTCCGAGTGGGTAGCAGACATCTGCCTCCCATGCATACACACTTCTGAGAGTTGAGCTTATGGCCTGTACCCTACATCCTGCCTGCCGCTACCTTTCGCTTCCAAAAGGCCTAGGCTCGCTGCTTGACGCAAGTGTTGGGAGAGGTAACTGGAATCTCCCGGCACACAAGACGAGTGCCTCCAAGCTCAATCAAGCGATTTCCTAGTAATTCCTGGGGTAGACTGGTGCTACGTACTAAGTTCCATACGTGAGTAGGTAGTTGAACGCCTTGTCCAAAAACATCTTACTTCTGAGAGTTGAGCTCACCCTCAGTCCCTCACAGTTCCACACTGCCTGCAGAGTGAGTTTCGCACGTCTTCACCAGAGACGTTTGCCAGAGGCTTCTGAGACGCAAGTTAAGAATGCAGACTTGGAGGGTATCTCCAGGTGCAGTAGAGTGGTAATCTGGGAACCTCCTGTCTCAGAATACTGCTACCTTCACCCTGCCATAAGAATGCAGCTAGTTGACAGCTGGCTTCAAGGCATGCTTCCCTGTGAGAGCTAAGGACAGGGCACAACCCTCCCGCATCCTGCTTGACTGTAGAAGGAGCTGCTAACGTCCTCATGTTAGTGGCAGGGAAAGGTTGTGAGAAAAGCATGTGGAATCGTTGTGCCTGAACCCACGTGTATCTGAGTTGAATACAGCGATTTCCAAAGTCCTTCTTCATCAGAGTGTAGCTAGGTTCCCACTCGCATGTCCGAGTGGGTAGCAGACATCTGCCCCCCCTGCATACCCACTTCTGAGAGTTGAGCTTATGGCCTGTAACCCTACCTCCTGACTGCAGCTACCTTTCGCTTCCAAAAGGCCTAGGCTCGCTGCTTCACCGAAGTGTTGGGAGAGGTAACTGGAATCTCCCGGCACACAAGACTAGTGCCTCCAAGCTCAATCCAGCGATTTCCCAGTAATTCCTGGGGTAGACTGGTGCTACATACTAAGTTCCATATGTGAGAAGGTAGCTGAACGCCTTGTCCAAAATCATCTTACTGCTGAGAGTTGAGCTCACCCTCAGTCCCTCACAGTTCCACACTGCCTGCAGAGTAGGTTTCCCACGTCTTCACCAGAGACTTTTGCCAGAGGCCTCTGAGACGCAAGTTAACAATGCACACCTGGAGGGTATCTGCAGGTGCAGTAGAGTGGTAATCTGGGAACCTCCTGACTCAGAATACTGCTACCTTCACACTGTCATAAGAATGCAGCTAGTTGAGAGCTGGCTTCTAGGCATGCTTCCCTGTGAGAGCTGAGGACAGGGCAGAACCCTTCCGCACCCTGCCTGACTGTAGACGTACCTGCTAACCTCCTTATGTTAGTGGCTTGGATAGGTTGTGGGAAAAGCATGTGTAAGCATTGGGCCTGAACTCCCGTGTATCTGAGTTGAATACAGCGATTTCCAACATCCTTCTTCAATAGGAGTGTAGCTAGGTTCCAACTCCCATGTCCGAGTGGGTAGCAGACATCTGCCTCCCATGCATACACACTTCTGAGAGTTGAGCTTATGGCCTGTAACCCTACCTCCTGCCTGCAGCTACCTTTCGCTTTCAAAAAGCCTAGGCTCGCTGCTTCACCGAAGTGTTGGGAGAGGTAACTGGAGTTTCCCGACACACAAGACTAGTGCCTCCAAGCTCAATCCAGCGATTTCCCAGTAATTCCTGGGGTAGACTGGTGCTACATACTAAGTTCCATATGTGAGAAGGTAGCTGAACGCCTTGTCCAAAATCATCTTACTGCTGAGAGTGGAGCTCACCCTCAGTCCCTCACAGTTCCACACTGCCTGCAGAGTAGGTTTCCCACGTCTTCACCAGAGACTTTTGCCAGAGGCTTCTGAGACGCAAGTTAACAATGCACACCTGGAGGGTATCTCCAGGTGCAGTAGAGTGGTCATCTGGGAACCTCCTTACTCAGAATACTGCTACCTTCACACTGTCATAAGAATGCAGCTAGTTGAGAGCTGGCTTCTAGGCATGCTTCCCTGTGAGAGCTGAGGACAGGGCAGAACCCTCCCGCACCCTGCCTGACTGTAGACGTACCTGCTAACCTCCTTATGTTAGTGGCTGGGATAGGTTGTGGGAAAAGCATGTGTAAGCATTGGGCCTGAACTCCCGTGTATCTGAGTTGAATACAGCGATTTCCAACATCCTTCTTCAATAGGAGTGTAGCTAGGTTCCAACTCCCATGTCCGAGTGGGTAGCAGACATCTGCCTCCCATGCATACACACTTCTGAGAGTTGAGCTTATGGCCTGTACCCTACATCCTGCCTGCCGCTACCTTTCGCTTCCAAAAGGCCTAGGCTCGCTGATTGACGCAAGTGTTGGGAGAGGTAACTTGAATCTCCCGGCACACAAGACGAGTGCCTCCAAGCTCAATCAAGCGATTTCCTAGTAATTCCTGGGGTAGACTGGTGCTACGTACTAAGTTCCATACGTGAGTAGGTAGTTGAACGCCTTGTCCAAAAACATCTTACTTCTGAGAGTTGAGCTCACCCTCAGTCCCTCACAGTTCCACACTGCCTGCAGTTTGAGTTTCGCACGTCTTCACCAGAGACGTTTGCCAGAGGCTTCTGAGACGCAAGTTAACAATGCAGACCTGGAGGGTATCTCCAGGTGCAGTAGAGTGGTAATCTGGGAACCTCTTGTCTCAGAATACTGCTACCTTCACCCTGCCATAAAAATGCAGCTAGTTGACAGCTGGCTTCAAGGCATGCTTCCCTGTGAGAGCTAAGGACAGGGCACAACCCTCCCGCATCCTGCTTGACTGTAGAAGGAGCTGCTAACGTCCTCATGTTAGTGGCAGGGAAAGGTTGTGAGAAAAGCATGTGGAATCGTTGTGCCTGAAACCACATATATCTGAGTTGAATACAGCGATTTCCAAAGTCCTTCTTCATCAGAGTGTAGCTAGGTTCCCACTCGCATGTCCGAGTGGGTAGCAGACATCTGCCCCCCCTGCATACCCACTTCTGAGAGTTGAGCTTATGGCCTGTAACCCTACTTCCTGACTGCAGCTACCTTTCGCTTCCAAAAGGCCTAGGCTCGCTGCTTCACCGAAGTGTTGGGAGAGGTAACTGGAATCTCCCGGCACACAAGACTAGTGCCTCCAAGCTCAATCCAGCGATTTCCCAGTAATTCCTGGGGTAGACTGGTGCTACATACTAAGTTCCATATGTGAGAAGGTAGCTGAACGCCTTGTCCAAAATAATCTTACTGCTGAGAGTTGAGCTCACCTTCAGTCCCTCACAGTTCCACACTGCCTGCAGAGTAGGTTTCCCACGTCTTCACCAGAGACGTTTGCCAGAGGCTTCTGAGACGCAAGTTAACAATGCAGACCTGAAGGGTATCTCCAGGTGCAGTAGAGTGGTAATCTTGGAACCTCCTTACTCAGAATACTGCTACCTTCACACTGTCATAAGAATGCAGCTAGTTGAGAGCTGGCTTCTAGGCATGCTTCCCTGTGAGAGCTGAGGACAGGGCAGAACCCTCCCGCACCCTGCCTGACTGTAGACGTACCTGCTAACCTCCTTATGTTAGTGGCTGGGATAGGTTGTGGGAAAAGCATGTGTAAGCATTGGGCCTGAACTCCCGTGTATCTGAGTTGAATACAGCGATTTCCAACATCCTTCTTCAATAGGAGTGTAGCTAGGTTCCAACTCCCATGTCCGAGTGGGTAGCAGACATCTGCCTCCCATGCATACACACTTCTGAGAGTTGAGCTTATGGCCTGTACCCTACATCCTGCCTGCCGCTACCTTTCGCTTCCAAAAGGCCTAGGCTCGCTGATTGACCCAAGTGTTGGGAGAGGTAACTGGAATCTCCCGGCACACAAGACTAGTGCCTCCAAGCTCAATCAAGCGATTTCCTAGTAATTCCTGGGGTAGACTGGTGCTACGTACTAAGTTCCATACGTGAGTGGGTAGTTGAACGCCTTGTCCAAAAACATCTTACTTCTGAGAGTTGAGCTCACCCTCAGTCCCTCACAGTTCCACACTGCCTGCAGAGTAGGTTTCCCACGTCTTCACTAGAGACGTTTGCCAGAGGCTTCTGAGACGCAAGTTAACAATGCAGACCTGGAGGGTATCTCCAGGTGCAGTAGAGTGGTAATCTGGGAACCTCCTTACTCAGAATACTGCTACCTTCACACTGTCATAAGAATGCAGCTAGTTGAGAGCTGGCTTCTAGGCATGCTTCCCTGTGAGAGCTGAGGACAGGGCAGAACCCTCCCGCACCCTGCCTGACTGTAGACGTACCTGCTAACCTCCTTATGTTAGTGGCTGGGATAGGTTTTGGGAAAAGCATGTGTAAGCATTGGGCCTGAACTCCCGTGTATCTGAGTTGAATACAGCGATTTCCAACATCCTTCTTCAATAGGAGTGTAGCTAGGTTCCAACTCCGATGTCCGAGTGGGTAGCAGACATCTGCCTCCCATGCATACACACTTCTGAGAGTTGAGCTTATGGCCTGTACCCTACATCCTGCCTGCCGCTACCTTTCGCTTCCAAAAGGCCTAGGCTCGCTGCTTGACGCAAGTGTTGGGAGAGGTAACTGGAATCTCCCGGCACACAAGACGAGTGCCTCCAAGCTCAATCAAGCGATTTCCTAGTAATTCCTGGGGTAGACTGGTGCTACGTACTAAGTTCCATACGTGAGTAGGTAGTTGAACGCCTTGTCCAAAAACATCTTACTTCTGAGAGTTGAGCTCACCCTCAGTCCCTCACAGTTCCACACTGCCTGCAGAGTGAGTTTCGCACGTCTTCACCAGAGACGTTTGCCAGAGGCTTCTGAGACGCAAGTTAACAATGCAGACCTGGAGGGTATCTCCAGGTGCAGTAGAGTGGTAATCTGGGAACCTCCTGTCTCAGAATACTGCTACCTTCACCCTGCCATAAGAATGCAGCTAGTTGACAGCTGGCTTCAAGGCATGCTTCCCTGTGAGAGCTAAGGACAGGGCACAACCCTCCCGCATCCTGCTTGACTGTAGAAGGAGCTGCTAACGTCCTCATGTTAGTGGCAGGGAAAGGTTGTGAGAAAAGCATGTGGAATCGTTGTGCCTGAACCCACGTGTATCTGAGTTGAATACAGCGATTTCCAAAGTCCTTCTTCATCAGAGTGTAGCTAGGTTCCCACTCGCATGTCCGAGTGGGTAGCAGACATCTGCCCCCCCTGCATACCCACTTCTGAGAGTTGAGCTTATGGCCTGTAACCCTACCTCCTGCCTGCAGCTACCTTTCGCTTCCAAAAGGCCTAGGCTCGCTGCTTCACCGAAGTGTTGGGAGAGGTAACTGGAATCTCCCGGCAACAAGACTAGTGCCTCCAAGCTCAATCCAGCGATTTCCCAGTAATTCCTGGGGTAGACTGGTGCTACATACTAAGTTCCATATGTGAGAAGGTAGCTGAACGCCTTGTCCAAAATCATCTTACTGCTGAGAGTTGAGCTCACCCTCAGTCCCTCACAGTTCCACACTGCCTGCAGAGTAGGTTTCCCACGTCTTCACCAGAGACTTTTGCCAGAGGCTTCTGAGACGCAAGTTAACAATGCAGACCTGGAGGGTATCTGCAGGTGCAGTAGAGTGGTCATCTGGGAACCTCCTTACTAAGAATACTGCTACCTTCACACTGTCATAAGAATGCAGCTAGTTGAGAGCTGGCTTCTAGGCATGCTTCCCTGTGAGAGCTGAGGACAGGGCAGAACACTCCCGCACCCTGCCTGACTGTAGACGTACCTGCTAACCTCCTTATGTTAGTGGCTGGGATAGGTTGTGGGAAAAGCATGTGTAAGCATTAGGCCTGAACTCCCGTGTATCTGAGTTGAATACAGCGATTTCCAACATCCTTCTTCAATAGGAGTGTAGCTAGGTTCCAACTCCCATGTCCGAGTGGGTAGCAGACATCTGCCTCCCATGCATACACACTTCTGAGAGTTGAGCTTATGGCCTGTACCCTACATCCTGCCTACCGCTACCTTTCGCTTCCAAAAGGCCAAGGCTCGCTGCTTGACGCAAGTGTTGGGAGAGGTAACTGGAATCTCCCGGCACACAAGACGAGTGCCTCCAAGCTCAATCAAGCGATTTCCTAGTAATTCCTGGGGTAGACTGGTGCTACGTACTAAGTTCCATACGTGAGTAGGTAGTTGAACGCCTTGTCCAAAAACATCTTACTTCTGAGAGTTGAGCTCACCCTCAGTCCCTCACAGTTCCACACTGCCTGCAGAGTGAGTTTCGCACGTCTTCACCAGAGACGTTTGCCAGAGGCTTCTGAGACGCAAGTTAACAATGCAGACCTGGAGGGTATCTCCAGGTGCAGTAGAGTGGTAATCTGGGAACCTCCTGTCTCAGAATACTGCTACCTTCACCCTGCCATAAGAATGCAGCTAGTTGACAGCTGGCTTCAAGGCATGCTTCCCTGTGAGAGCTAAGGACAGGGCACAACCCTCCCGCATCCTGCTTGACTGTAGAAGGAGCTGCTAACGTCCTCATGTTAGTGGCAGGGAAAGGTTGTGAGAAAAGCATGTGGAATCGTTGTGCCTGAACCCACGTGTATCTGAGTTGAATACAGCGATTTCCAAAGTCCTTCTTCATCAGAGTGTAGCTAGGTTCCCACTCGCATGTCCGAGTGGGTAGCAGACATCTGCCCCCCCTGCATACCCACTTCTGAGAGTTGAGCTTATGGCCTGTAACCCTACCTCCTGCCTGCAGCTACCTTTCGCTTCCAAAAGGCCTAGGCTCGCTGCTTCACCGAAGTGTAGGGAGAGGTAACTGGAATCTCCCGACACACAAGACTAGTGCCTCCAAGCTCAATCCAGCGATTTCCCAGTAATTCCTGGGGTAGACTGGTGCTACATACTAAGTTCCATATGTGAGAAGGTAGCTGAACGCCTTGTCCAAAATCATCTTACTGCTGAGAGTTGAGCTCACCCTCAGTCCCTCACAGTTCCACACTGCCTGCAGAGTAGGTTTCCCACGTCTTCACCAGAGACTTTTGCCAGAGGCTTCTGAGACGCAAGTTAACAATGCAGACCTGGAGGGTATCTGCAGGTGCAGTAGAGTGGTCATCTGGGAACCTCCTTACTCACAATACTGCTACCTTCACACTGTCATAAGAATGCAGCTAGTTGAGAGCTGGCTTCTAGGCATGCTTCCCTGTGAGAGCTGAGGACAGGGCAGAACCCTCCCGCACCCTGCCTGACTGTAGACGTACCTGCTAACCTCCTTATGTTAGTGGCTGGGATGGGTTGTGGGAAAAGCATGTGTAAGCATTGGGCCTGAACTCCCGTGTATCTGAGTTGAATACAGCGATTTCCAACATCCTTCTTCAATAGGAGTGTAGCTAGGTTCCAACTCCCATGTCCGAGTGGGTAGCAGACATCTGCCTCCCATGCATACACACTTCTGAGAGTTGAGCTTATGGCCTGTACCCTACATCCTGCCTGCCGCTACCTTTCGCTTCCAAAAGGCCTAGGCTCGCTGCTTGACGCAAGTGTTGGGAGAGGTAACTGGAATCTCCCGGCACACAAGACGAGTGCCTCCAAGCTCAATCAAGCGATTTCCTAATAATTCCTGGGGTAGACTGGTGCTACGTACTAAGTTCCATACGTGAGTGGGTAGTTGAACGCCTTGTCCAAAAATATCTTACTTCTGAGAGTTGAGCTCACCCTCAGTCCCTCACAGTTCCACACTGCCTGCAGGGTGAGTTTCGCACGTCTTCACCAGAGACGTTTGCCAGAGGCTTCTGAGACGCAAGTTAACAATGCAGACCTGGAGGGTATCTCCAGGTGCAGTAGAGTGGTAATCTGGGAACCTCCTGTCTCAGAATACTGCTACCTTCACCCTGCCATAAGAATGCAGCTAGTTGACAGCTGGCTTCAAGGCATGCTTCCCTGTGAGAGCTAAGGACAGGGCACAACCCTCCCGCATCCTGCTTGACTGTAGAAGGAGCTGCTAACGTCCTCATGTTAGTGGCAGGGAAAGGTTGTGAGAAAAGCATGTGGAATCGTTGTGCCTGAACCCACGTGTATCTGAGTTGAATACAGCGATTTCCAAAGTCCTTCTTCATCAGAGTGTAGCTAGGTTCCCACTCGCATGTCCGAGTGGGTAGCAGACATCTGCCTCCCATGCATACCCACTTCTGAGAGTTGAGCTTATGGCCTGTAACCCTACCTCCTGCCTGCAGCTACCTTTCGCTTCCAAAAGGCCTAGGCTCGCTTCTTCACCGAAGTGTTGGGAGAGGTAACTGGAATCTCCCGGCACACAAGACTAGTGCCTCCAAGCTCAATCCAGCGATTTCCCAGTAATTCCTGGGGTAGACTGGTGCTACATACTAAGTTCCATATGTGAGAAGGTAGCTGAACGCCTTGTCCAAAATCATCTTACTGCTGAGAGTTGAGCTCACCCTCAGTCCCTCACAGTTCCACACTGCCTGCAGAGTAGGTTTCCCACGTCTTCACCAGAGACGTTTGCCAGAGGCTTCTGAGACGCAAGTTAACAATGCAGACCTGGAGGGTATCTCCAGGTGCAGTAGAGTGGTAATCTGGGAACCTCCTTACTCAGAATACTGCTACCTTCACACTGTCATAAGAATGCAGCTAGTTGAGAGCTGGCTTCTAGGCATGCTTCCCTGTGAGAGCTGAGGACAGGGCAGAACCCTCCCGCACCCTGCCTGACTGTAGACGTACCTGCTAACCTCCTTATGTTAGTGGCTGGGATAGGTTGTGGAAAAGCATGTGTAAGCATTCGGCCTGAACTCCCGTGTATCTGAGTTGAATACAGCGATTTCCAACATCCTTCTTCAATAGGAGTGTAGCTAGGTTCCAACTCCCATGTCCGAGTGGGTAGCAGACATCTGCCTCCCATGCATACACACTTCTGAGAGTTGAGCTTATGGCCTGTACCCTACATCCTGCCTGCCGCTACCTTTCGCTTCCAAAAGGCCTAGGGTCGCTGCTTGACGCAAGTGTTGGGAGAGGTAACTGGAATCTCCCGGCACACAAGACGAGTGCCTCCAAGCTCAATCAAGCGATTTCCTAGTAATTCCTCGGGTAGACTGGTGCTACGTACTAAGTTCCATACGTGAGAGGGTAGTTGAACGCCTTGTCCAAAAACATCTTACTTCTGAGGGTTGAGCTCACCCTCAGTCCCTCACAGTTCCAGACTGCCTGCAGAGTGAGTTTCACACGTCTTCACCAGAGACGTTTGCCAGAGGCTTCTGAGACGCAAGTTAACAATGCAGACCTGGAGGGTATCTCCAGGTGCAGTAGAGTGGTAATCTGGGAACCTCCTGTCTCAGAATACTGCTACCTTCACCCTGCCATAAGAATGCAGCTAGTTGACAGCTGGCTTCAAGGCCTGCTTCCCTGTGAGAGCTAAGGACAGGGCACAACACTCCCGCATCCTGCTTGACTGTAGAAGGAGCTGCTAACGTCCTCATGTTAGTGGCAGGGAAAGGTTGTGAGAAAAGCATGTGGAATCGTTGTGCCTGAACCCACGTGTATCTGAGTTGAATACAGCGATTTCCAAAGTCCTTCTTCATCAGAGTGTAGCTAGGTTCCCACTCGCATGTCCGAGTGGGTAGCAGACATCTGCCCCCCCTGCATAACCACTTCTGAGAGTTGAGCTTATGGCCTGTAACCCTACCTCCTGCCTGCAGCTACCTTTCGCTTCCAAAAGGCCTAGGCTCGCTGCTTCACCGAAGTGTTGGGAGAGGTAACTGGAATCTCCCGGCACACAAGACTAGTGCCTCCAAGCTCAATCCAGCGATTTCCCAGTAATTCCTGGGGTAGACTGGTGCTACATACTAAGTTCCATATGTGAGAAGGTAGCTGAACGCCTTGTCCAAAATCATCTTACTGCTGAGAGTTGAGCTCACCCTCAGTCCCTCACAGTTCCACACTGCCTGCAGAGTAGGTTTCCCACGTCTTCACCAGAGACGTTTGCCAGAGGCTTCTGAGACGCAAGTTAACAATGCAGACCTGGAGGGTATCTCCAGGTGCAGTAGAGTGGTAATCTGGGAACCTCCTTACTCAGAATACTGCTACCTTCACACTGTCATAAGAATGCAGCTAGTTGAGAGCTGGCTTCTAGGCATGCTTCCCTGTGAGAGCTGAGGACAGGGCAGAACCCTCCCGCACCCTGCCTGACTGTAGACGTACCTGCTAACCTCCTTATGTTAGTGGCTGGGATAGGTTGTGGGAAAAGCATGTGTAAGCATTGGGCCTGAACTCCCGTGTATCTGAGTTGAATACAGCGATTTCCAACATCCTTCTTCAATAGGAGTGTAGCTAGGTTCCAACTCCCATGTCCGAGTGGGTAGCAGACATCTGCCTCCCATGCATACACACTTCTGAGAGTTGAGCTTATGGCCTGTACCCTACATCCTGCCTGCCGCTACCTTTCGCTTCCAAAAGGCCTAGGCTCGCTGCTTGACGCAAGTGTTGGGAGAGGTAACTGGAATCTCCCGGCACACAAGACGAGTGCCTCCAAGCTCAATCAAGCGATTTCCTAGTAATTCCTCGGGTAGACTGGTGCTACGTACTAAGTTCCATACGTGAGAGGGTAGTTGAACGCCTTGTCCAAAAACATCTTACTTCTGAGAGTTGAGCTCACCCTCAGTCCCTCACAGTTCCAGACTGCCTGCAGAGTGAGTTTCACACGTCTTCACCAGAGACGTTTGCCAGAGGCTTCTGAGACGCAAGTTAACAATGCAGACCTGGAGGGTATCTCCAGGTGCAGTAGAGTGGTAATCTGGGAACCTCCTGTCTCAGAATACTGCTACCTTCACCCTGCCATAAGAATGCAGCTAGTTGACAGCTGGCTTCAAGGCCTGCTTCCCTGTGAGAGCTAAGGACAGGGCACAACACTCCCGCATCCTGCTTGACTGTAGAAGGAGCTGCTAACGTCCTCATGTTAGTGGCAGGGAAAGGTTGTGAGAAAAGCATGTGGAATCGTTGTGCCTGAACCCACGTGTATCTGAGTTGAATACAGCGATTTCCAAAGTCCTTCTTCATCAGAGTGTAGCTAGGTTCCCACTCGCATGTCCGAGTGGGTAGCAGACATCTGCCCCCCCTGCATACCCACTTCTGAGAGTTGAGCTTATGGCCTGTAACCCTACCTCCTGCCTGCAGCTACCTTTCGCTTCCAAAAGGCCTAGGCTCGCTGCTTCACCGAAGTGTTGGGAGAGGTAACTGGAATCTCCCGACACACAAGACTAGTGCCTCCAAGCTCAATCCAGCGATTTCCCAGTAATTCCTGGGGTAGACTGGTGCTACATAGTAAGTTCCATATGTGAGAAGGTAGCTGAACGCCTTTTCCAAAATCATCTTACTGCTGAGAGTTGAGCTCACCCTCAGTCCCTCACAGTTCCACACTGCCTGCAGAGTAGGTTTCCCACGTCTTCACCAGAGACTTTTGCCAGAGGCTTCTGAGACGCAAGTTAACAATGCAGACCTGGAGGGTATCTCCAGGTGCAGTAGAGTGGTCATCTGGGAACCTCCTTAATCAGAATACTGCTACCTTCACACTGTCATAAGAATGCAGCTAGTTGAGAGCTGGCTTCTAGGCATGCTTCCCTGTGAGAGCTGAGGACAGGGCAGAACCCTCCCGCACCCTGCCTGACTGTAGACGTACCTGCTAACCTCCTTATGTTAGTGGCTGGGATGGGTTGTGGGAAAAGCATGTGTAAGCATTGGGCCTGAACTCCCGTGTATCTGAGTTGAATACAGCGATTTCCAACATCCTTCTTCAATAGGAGTGTAGCTAGGTTCCAACTCCCATGTCCGAGTGGGTAGCAGACATCTGCCTCCCATGCATACACACTTCTGAGAGTTGAGCTTATGGCCTGTACCCTACATCCTGCCTGCCGCTACCTTTCGCTTCCAAAAGGCCTAGGCTCGCTGCTTGACGCAAGTGTTGGGAGAGGTAACTGGAATCTCCCGGCACACAAGACGAGTGCCTCCAAGCTCAATCAAGCGATTTCCTAATAATTCCTGGGGTAGACTGGTGCTACGTACTAAGTTCCATACGTGAGTGGGTAGTTGAACGCCTTGTCCAAAAATATCTTACTTCTGAGAGTTGAGCTCACCCTCAGTCCCTCACAGTTCCACACTGCCTGCAGGGTGAGTTTCGCACGTCTTCACCAGAGACGTTTGCCAGAGGCTTCTGAGACGCAAGTTAACAATGCAGACCTGGAGGGTATCTCCAGGTGCAGTAGAGTGGTAATCTGGGAACCTCCTGTCTCAGAATACTGCTACCTTCACCCTGCCATAAGAATGCAGCTAGTTGACAGCTGGCTTCAAGGCATGCTTCCCTGTGAGAGCTAAGGACAGGGCACAACCCTCCCGCATCCTGCTTGACTGTAGAAGGAGCTGCTAACGTCCTCATGTTAGTGGCAGGGAAAGGTTGTGAGAAAAGCATGTGGAATCGTTGTGCCTGAACCCACGTGTATCTGAGTTGAATACAGCGATTTCCAAAGTCCTTCTTCATCAGAGTGTAGCTAGGTTCCCACTCGCATGTCCGAGTGGGTAGCAGACATCTGCCTCCCATGCATACCCACTTCTGAGAGTTGAGCTTATGGCCTGTAACCCTACCTCCTGCCTGCAGCTACCTTTCGCTTCCAAAAGGCCTAGGCTCGCTTCTTCACCGAAGTGTTGGGAGAGGTAACTGGAATCTCCCGGCACACAAGACTAGTGCCTCCAAGCTCAATCCAGCGATTTCCCAGTAATTCCTGGGGTAGACTGGTGCTACATACTAAGTTCCATATGTGAGAAGGTAGCTGAACGCCTTGTCCAAAATCATCTTACTGCTGAGAGTTGAGCTCACCCTCAGTCCCTCACAGTTCCACACTGCCTGCAGAGTAGGTTTCCCACGTCTTCACCAGAGACGTTTGCCAGAGGCTTCTGAGACGCAAGTTAACAATGCAGACCTGGAGGGTATCTCCAGGTGCAGTAGAGTGGTCATCTGGGAACCTCCTTACTCAGAATACTGCTACCTTCACACTGTCATAAGAATGCAGCTAGTTGAGAGCTGGCTTCTAGGCATGCTTCCCTGTGAGAGCTGAGGACAGGGCAGAACCCTCCCGCATCCTGCGTGAATGTAGACTTACCTGCTAACCTCCTTATGTTAGTGGCTGAGATAGGTTGTGGGAAAAGCATGTGTAAGCATTGGGCCTGACCTCCTGTTATCTGAGTTGAATACAGCGATTTCCAACATCCTTCTTCAATAGGAGTGTAGCTAGGTTCCAACTCCCATGTCCGAGTGGGTAGCAGACATCTGCCTCCCATGCATACACACTTCTGAGAGTTGAGCTTATGGCCTGTAACCCTACCTCCTGCCTGCAGCTACCTTTCGCTTCCAAAAGGCCTAGGCTCGCTGCTTGACGCAAGTGTTGGGAGAGGTAACTGGAATCTCCCGGCACACAAGACGAGTGCCTGCAAGCTCAATCCAGCGATTTCCCAGTAATTCCTGGGGTAGACTGGTGCTACATACTAAGTTTCATATGTGAGAAGGTAGCTGAACGCCTGTCCAAAATCACCTTACTGCTGAGAGTTGAGCTCACCCTCAGTCCCTCACAGTTCCTCTGTGCCTGCAGAGTGAGTTACGCACGTCTTCACCAGAGACGTTTGCCAGAGGCTTCTGAGAGGCAAGTTAACAATGCAGACCTGGAGGGTATCTCCAGGTGCAGTAGAGTGGTAATCTGGGAACCTCCTGTCTCAGAATACTGCTACCTTCACCCTGCCATAAGAATGCAGCTAGTTGACAGCTGGCTTCAAGGCATGCTTCCCTGAGAGAGCTAAGGACAGGGCACAAACCTCCTGCATCCTGCTTGACTGTAGAAGGAGCTGCTAACGTCCTCATGTTAGTAGCAGGGAAAGGTTGTGACAAAAGCATGTGGAAGCATTGGGCCTGAACCCACGTGTATCTGAGTTGAATACAGCGATTTCCAAAGTCCTTCTTCATCAGAGTGTAGCTAGGTTCCCACTCGCATGTACGAGTGGGTAGCAGACATCTGCCTCCCATGCATACCCACTTCTGAGAGTTGAGCTTATGGCCTGTAACCCTACCTCCTGCCTGCAGCTACCTTTCGCTTCCAAAAGGCCTAGGCTCGCTGCTTCACCGAAGTGTTGGGAGAGGTAACTGGAATCTCCCGGCACACAGGACTAGTGCCTCCAAACTCAATCCAGCGATTTCCCAGTAATTCCTGGGGTAGACTGGTGCTACATACTAAGTTCCATATGTGAGAAGGTAGCTGAACGCATTGTCCAAAATCATCTTACTGCTGAGAGTTGAGCTCACCCTCAGTCCCTCACAGTTCCTCTATGCCTGCAGAGTGAGTTACGCACGTCTTCACCAGAGACGTTTGCAGAGGCTTCTGAGACGGAAGTTAACAATGCAGACCTGGAGGGTATCTCCAGGTGCAGTAGAGTGGGAATGTGGGAACCTCCTCTCTCAGAATACTGCTACCTTCACCCTGCCATAAGAATGCAGCTAGTTGACAGCTGGCTTCAAGGCATGCTTCCCTGTGAGAGCTAAGGACAGGGCACAACCCTCCCGCATCCTGCTTGACTGTAGAAGGAGCTGCTAACGTCCTCATGTTAGTGGCAGGGAAAGGTTGTGCGAAAAGCATGTGGAATCGTTGTGCCTGAACCCACGTGTATCTGAGTTGAATACAGCGATTTCCAAAGTCCTTCTTCATCAGAGTGTAGCTAGGTTCCCACTCGCATGTACGAGTGGGTAGCAGACATCTGCCTCCCATGCATACCCACTTCTGAGAGTTGACCTTATGGCCTGTAACCCTACCTCCTGCCTGCAGCTACCTTTTGCTTCCAAAAGGCCTAGGCTCGCTGCTTGACGCAAGTGTTGGGAGAGGTAACTGGAATCTCCCGGCACACAAGACGAGTGCCTCCAAGCTCAATCAAGCGATTTCCTAGTAATTCCTGGGGTAGACTGGTGCTAGGTACTAAGTTCCATACGTGAGTAGGTAGTTGAACGCCTTGTTCAAAAACATCTTACTTCTGAGAGTTGAGCTCACCCTCAGTCCCTCACAGTTCCACACTGCCTGCAGAGTGAGTTTCGCACGTCTTCACCAGAGACGTTTGCCAGAGGCTTCTGAGACGCAAGTTAACAATGCAGACCTGGAGGGTATCTCCAGGTGCAGTAGAGTGGTAATCTGGGAACCTCCTGTCTCAGAATACTGCTACCTTCACCCTGCCATAAGAATGCAGCTAGTTGACAGCTGGCTTCAAGGCATGCTTCCCTGTGAGAGCTAAGGACAGGGCACAACCCTCCTGCATCCTGCTTGACTGTAGAAGGAGCTGCTAACGTCCTCATGTTACTGGCAGGGAAAGGTTGAGAGAAAAGCATGTGGAATCGTTGTGCCTGAACCCACGTGTATCTGAGTTGAATACAGCGATTTCCAAGGTCCTTCTTCATCAGAGTGTAGCTAGGTTCCCACTCGCATGTCCGAGTGGGGAGCAGACATCTGCCTCCCATGCATACCCACTTCTGAGAGTTGAGCTTATGGCCTGTAACCCTACCTCCTGCCTGCAGCTACCTTTCGCTTCCAAAAGGCCTAGGCTCGCTGCTTCACCGAAGTGTTGGGAGAGGTAACTGGAATCTCCCGGCACACAAGACTAGTGCCTCCAAACTCAATCCAGCGATTTCCCAGTAATTCCTGGGGTAGACTGGTGCTACATACTAAGTTCCAAATGTGAGAAGGTAGCTGAACGTCTTGTCCAAAATCATCTTACTGCTGAGAGTTGAGCTCACCCTCAGTCCCTCACAGTTCCACACTGCCTGCAGAGTGAGTTTCACAGGTCTTCACCAGAGACGTTTGCCAGAGGCTTCTGAGACGCAAGTTAACAATGCAGACCTGGAGGGTATCTCCAGGTGCAGTAGAGTGGTAATGTGGGAACCTCCTTACTCAGAATTCTGCTACATTCACACTGTCATAAGAATGCAGCTAGTTGAGAGCTGGCTTCTAGGCATACTTCCCTGTGAGAGCTGAGGACAGGGCAGAACCCTCCCGCACCCTGCCTGACTGTAGACGTACCTGCTAACCTCCTTATGTTAGTGGCTGGGATAGGTTGTGAGAAAACCATGTGTAAGCATTGGGCCTGAACTCCCGTGTATCTGAATTGAATACAGCGATTTCCAACATCCTTCTACAATAGGAGTGTAGCTAGGTTCCAACTCCCATGTCCGAGTGGGTACCAGACATCTGCCTCCCATGCATACACACTTCTGAGAGTTGAGCTTATGGCCTGTAACCCTACATCGTGCCTGCCGCTACCTTTCGCTTCCAAAAGGCCTAGGCTCGCTGCTTGACGCAAGTGTTGGGAGAGGTAACTGGAATCTCCCGGCACACAAGACGAGTGCCTCCAAGCTCAATCAAGCGATTTCCTAGTAATTCCTGAGGTAGACTGGTGCTACATACTAAGTTCCATACGTGAGTAGGTAGCTGAACGCCTTGTCCAAAAGCATCTTACTGCTAAGAGTTGAGCTCACCCTCAGTCCCTCACAGTTCCACACTGCCTGCAGAGTGAGTTTCGCACGTCTTCACCAGAGACGTTTGCCAGAGGCTTCTGAGACGCAAGTTAACAATGCAGACCTGGAGGGTTTCTCCAGGTGCAGTAGAGTGGTAATCTGGGAACCTCCTGTCTCAGAATACTGCTACCTTCACCCTGCCATAAGAATGCAGCTAGTTGACAGCTGGCTTCAAGGCATGCTTCCCTGTGAGAGCTAAGGACAGGGCACAACCCTCCCGCATCCTGCTTGACTGTAGAAGGAGCTGCTAACGTCCTCGTGTTAGTGGCAGGGAAAGGTTGTGCGAAAAGCATGTGGAATGGTTGTGCCTGAACCCACGTGTATCTGAGTTGAATACAGTGATTTCCAAAGTCCTTCTTCATCAGAGTGTAGCTAGGTTCCCACTCGCATGTACGAGTGGGTAGCAGACATCTGCCTCCCATGCATACCCACTTCTGAGAGTTGAGCTTATGGCCTGTAACCCTACCTCCTGCCTGCAGCTACCTTTCGCTTCCAAAAGGCCTAGGCTCGCTGCTTCACCGAAGTGTTGGGAGAGGTAACTGGAATCTCCCGGCACACAAGACTAGTGCCTCCTAGCTCAATCCAGCGATTTCCCAGTAATTCCTGGGGTAGACTGGTGCTACATACTAAGTTCCATATGTTGGAAGGTAGCTGAACGCCTTGTCCAAAATCATCTTATTGCTGAGAGTGTGCTCACCCTCAGTCCCTCACAGTTCCACACTGCCTGCAGAGTGAGTTTCACACTTCTTCACCAGAGACTTTTGCCAGAGGCCTCTGAGACGCAAGTTAACAATGCAGACTGGAGGGTGTCTCCAGGTGCAGTAGAGTAGTAATCTGGGAACCTCCTTACTCAGAATACTGCTACCTTCACACTGTCATAAGAATGCAGCTAGTTGAGAGCTGGCTTCTAGGCATGCTTCCCTGTGAGAGCTTAGGACAGGGCAGAACCCTCCCGCATCCTGCCTGACTGTAGACGTACCTGCTAACCTCCTTATGTTAGTGGCTGGGATAGGTTGTGGGAAAAGCATGTGTAAGCATTTGGCCTGAACTCCCGTGTATCTGAATTGAATACAGCGATTTCCAACATCCTTCTTCAATAGGAGTGTAGCTAGGTTCCAACTCCCATGTCCGAGTGGGTAGCAGACATCTGCCTCCCATGCATACACACTTCTGAGAGTTGAGCTTATGGCCTGTAACCCTACATCCTGCCTGCCGCTACCTTTCGCTTCCAAAAGGCCTAGGGTCGCTGCTTGACGCAAGTGTTGGGAGAGGTAACTGGAATCTCCCGGCACACAAGACGAGTGCCTCCAAGCTCAATCAAGCGATTTCCTAGAAATTCCTGGGGTAGACTGGTGCTACATACTAAGTTCCATATGTGAGAAGGTAGCTGAACGCCTGTCCAAAATCACCTTACTGCTGAGAGTTGAGCTCACCCTCAGTCCCTCACAGTTCCACTGTGCCTGCAGAGTGAGTTACGCACGTCTTCACCAGAGACGTTTGCCAGAGGCTTCTGAGACGCAAGTTAACAATGCAGACCTGGAGGGTATCTCCAGGTGCAGTAGAGTGGTAATCTGGGAACCTCCTGTCTCAGAATACTGCTACCTTCACCCTGCCATAAGAATGCAGCTAGTTGACAGCTGGCTTCAAGGCATGCTTCCCTGTGAGAGCTAAGGACAGTGCACAACCCTCCCGCATCCTGCTTGACTGTAGAAGGAGCTGCTAACGTCCTCATGTTAGTGGCAGGGAAAGGTTGAGAGAAAAGCATGTGGAATCGTTGTGCCTGAACCCACGTGTATCTGAGTTGAATACAGCGATTTCCAAAGTCCTTCTTCATCAGAGTGTAGCTAGGGTCCCACTCGCATGTCCGAGTGGGTAGCAGACATCTGCCTCCCATGCATACCCACTTCTGAGAGTTGAGCTTATGGCCTGTAACCCTACCTCCTGCCTGCAGCTACCTTTCGCTTCCAAAAGGCCTAGGCTCGCTGCTTCACCGAAGTGTTGGGAGAGGTAACTGGAATCTCCCGGCACACAAGACTAGTGCCTCCAAGCTCAATCCAGCGATTTCCCAGTAATTCCTGGGGTAGACTGGTGCTACATACTAAGTTCCATATGTGAGAAGGTAGCTGAACGCCTTGTCCAAAATCATCTTACTGCTGAGAGTTGAGCTCACCCTCAGTCCCTCACAGTTCCACACTGCCTGCAGAGTAGGTTTCCCACGTCTTCACCAGAGACGTTTGCCAGAGGCTTCTGAGACGCAAGTTAACAATGCAGACCTGGAGGGTATCTCCAGGTGCAGTAGAGTGGTAATCTGGGAACCTCCTTACTCAGAATACTACCTTCACACTGTCATAAGAATGCAGCTAGTTGAGAGCTGGCTTCTAGGCATGCTTCCCTGTGAGAGCTGAGGACAGGGCAGAACCCTCCCGCTCCTGCCTGACTCTAGACGTACCTGCTAACCTCCTTATGTTAGTGGCTGGGATAGGTTGTGAGAAAACCATGTGTAAGCATTGGGCCTGAACTCCCGTGTATCTGAATTAAATACAGCGATTTCCAACATCCTTCTTCAATAGGAGTGTAGCTAGGTTCCAACTCCCATGTCCGAGTGGGTAGCAGACATCTGCCTCCCATGCATACACACTTCTGAGAGTTGAGCTTAGGGCCTGTAACCCTACATCCTGCCTGCTGCTACCTTTCGCTTCCAAAAGGCCTAGGCTCACTGCTTGACGCAAGTGTTGGGAGAGGTAACTGGAATCTCCCGGCACACAAGACGAGTGCCTCCAAGCTCAATCAAGCGATTTCCTAGTAATTCCTGGGGTAGACTGGTGCTACATACTAAGTTCCATACGTGAGTAGGTAGCTGAACGCCTTGTCCAAAAGCATCTTACTTCTGAGAGTTGAGCTCACCCTCAGTCCCTCACAGTTCCACACTGCCTGCAGAGTGAGTTTCGCACGTCTTCACCAGAGACTTTTGCCAGAGGCTTCTGAGACGCAAGTTAACAATGCAGACCTGGAGGGTATCTCCAGGTGCAGTAGAGTGGTAATCTGGGAACCTCCTGTCTCAGAATACTGCTACCTTCACCCTGCCATAAGAATGCAGCTAGTTGACAGCTGGCTTCAAGGCATGCTTCCCTGTGAGAGCTAAGGACAGTGCACAACCCTCCCGCATCTGCTTGACTGTAGAAGGAGCTGCTAACGTCCTCATGTTAGTGGCAGGGAAAGGTTGAGAAAAAAGCATATGGAATCGTTGTGCCTGAACCCACGTGTATCTGAGTTGAATACAACGATTTCCAAAGTCCTTCTTCATCAGAGTGTAGCTAGGTTCCCACTCGCATGTCCGAGTGGGTAGCAGACATCTGCCTCCAATGCATACCCACTTCTGAGAGTTGAGCTTATGGCCTGTAACCCTACCTCCTGCCTGCAGCTAGATTTCGCTTCCAAAAGGCCTAGGCTCGCTGCTTCACCGAAGTGTTGGGAGAGGTAACTGGAATCTCCCGGCACACAAGACTAGTGCCTCCAAGCTCAATCCAGCGATTTCCCAGTAATTCCTGGGGTAGACTGGTGCTACATACTAAGTTCCATATGTGAGAAGGTAGCTGAACGCCTTGTCCAAAATCATCTTACTGCTGAGAGTTGAGCTCACCCTCAGTCCCTCACAGTTCCACACTGCCTGCAGAGTGAGTTTCCCACGTCTTCACCAGAGACTTTTGCCAGAGGCCTCTGAGACGCAAGTTAACAATGCAGACCTGGAGGGTATCTCCAGGTGCAGTAGAGTGGTAATGTGGGAACCTCCTTACTCAGAATACTGCTACGTTCACACAGTCATAAGAATGCAGCTACTTGAGAGCTGGCTTCTAGGCATGCTTCCCTGTGAGAGCTGAGGACAGGGCAGAACCCTCCCGCTCCTGCCTGACTGTAGACGTACCTGCTAACCTCCTTATGTTAGTGGCTGGGATAGGTTGTGAGAAAACCATGTGTAAGCATTGGGCCTGAACTCCCGTGTATCTGAATTGAATACAGCGATTTCCAACATCCTTCTTCAATAGGAGTGTAGCTAGGTTCCAACTCCCATGTCCGAGTGGGTAGCAGACATCTGCCTCCCATGCATACACACTTCTGAGAGTTGAGTTTAGGGCCTGTAACCCTACATCCTACCTGCCGCTACCTTTTGCTTCCAAAAGGCCTAGGCTCGCTGCTTGACCCAAGTGTTGGGAGAGGTAACTGGAATCTCCCTGCACACAAGACGAGTGCCTCCAAGCTCAAGCAAGCGATTTCCTAGTAATTCCTGGGGTAGACTGGTGCTACATACTAAGTTCCATACGTGAGTAGGTAGCTGAACGCCTTGTCCAAAAACATCTTACTTCTGAGAGTTGAGCTCACCCTCAGTCCCTCACAGTTCCACACTGCCTGCAGAGTGAGTTTCGCACGTCTTCACCAGAGACGTTTGCCACAGGCTTCTGAGACGCAAGTTAACAATGCAGACCTGGAGGGTATCTCCAGGTGCAGTAGAGTGGTAATCTGGGAACCTCCTGTCTCAGAATACTGCTACCTTCACCCTGCCATAAGAATGCAGCTAGTTGACAGCTGGCTTCAAGGCATGCTTCCCTGTGAGAGCTAAGGACAGGGCACAACCCTCCCGCATCCTGCTTGACTGTAGAAGGAGCTGCTAACGTCCTCATGTTAGTGGCAGGGAAAGGTTGTGAGAAAAGCATGTGGAATCGTTGTGCCTGAACCCACGTGTATCTGAGTTGAATACAGCGATTTCCAAGGTCCTTCTTCATCAGAGTGTAGCTAGGTTCCTACTCGCATGTCCGAGTGGGTAGCAGACATCTGCCTCCCATGCATACCCACTTCTGAGAGTTGAGCTTATGGCCTGTAACCCTACCTCCTGCCTGCAGCTACCTTTCGCTTCCAAAAGGCCTAGGCTCGCTGCTTCACCGAAGTGTTGGGAGAGGTAACTGGAATCTCCCGGCACACAAGACTAGTGCCTCCAAGCTCAATCCAGCGATTTCCCAGTAATTCCTGGGGTAGACTCGTGCTACATACTAAGTTCCATATGTAAGAAGGTAGCTGTACGCCTTGTCCAAAATCATCTTACTGCTGAGAGTTGAGCTCACCCTCAGTCCCTCACAGTTCCACACTGCCTGCAGAGTGAGTTTCACACTTCTTCACCAGAGACGTTTGCCAGAGGCTTCTGAGACGCAAGTTAACAATGCAGACCTGCAGTGTATCTCCAGGTGCAGTAGAGTGGTAATGTGGGAACCTCCTTACTCAGAATACTGCTACCTTCACACTGTCATAAGAATGCAGCTAGTTGAGAGCTGGCTTCTAGGCATGCTTCCCTGTGAGAGCTGAGGACAGGGCAGAACCCTCCCGCATCCTGCCTGAATGTATACTTACCTGCTAACCTCCTTATGTTAGTGGCTGAGATAGGTTGTGGGAAAAGCATGTGTAAGCATTGGGCCTGAACTCCTGTGTATCTGAGTTGAATACAGCGATTTCCAACATCCTTCTTCAATAGGAGTGTAGCTAGGTTCCAACTCCCATGTCCGAGTGGGTAGCAGACATCTGCCTCCCATGCATACCCACTTCTGAGAGTTGCGCTTATGGCGTGTAACCCTACCTCCTGCCTGCAGCTACCTTTCGCTTCCAAAAGGCCTAGGCTCGCTGCTTCACCGAAGTGTTGGGAGAGGTAACTGGAATCTCCCGGCACACAAGACTAGTGCCTCCAAGCTCAATCCAGCGATTTCCCAGTAATTCCTGGGGTAGACTGGTGCTACATACTAAGTTCCATATGTGATAAGGTAGCTGAACGCCTTGTCCAAAATCATCTTACTGCTGAGAGTTGAGCTCACCTTCAGTCCCTCACAGTTCCACACTGCCTGCAGAGTAGGTTTCCCACGTCTTCACCAGAGACTTTTGCCAGAGGCCTCTGAGACGCAAGTTAACAATGCACACCTGGAGGGTATCTGCAGGTGCAGTAGAGTGGTAATCTGGGAACCTCCTGACTCAGAATACTGCTACCTTCACACTGTCATAAGAATGCAGCTAGTTGAGAGCTGGCTTCTAGGCATGCTTCCCTGTGAGAGCTGAGGACAGGGCAGAACCCTTCCGCACCCTGCCTGACTGTAGACGTACCTGCTAACCTCCTTATGTTAGTGGCTGGGATAGGTTGTGGGAAAAGCATGTGTAAGCATTGGGCCTGAACTCCCGTGTATCTGAGTTGAATACAGCGATTTCCAACATCCTTCTTCAATAGGAGTGTAGCTAGGTTCCAACTCCCATGTCCGAGTGGGTAGCAGACATCTGCCTCCCATGCATACACACTTCTGAGAGTTGAGCTTATGGCCTGTACCCTACATCCTGCCTGCCGCTACCTTTCGCTTCCAAAAGGCCTAGGCTCGCTGCTTGACCCAAGTGTTGGGAGAGGTAACTGGAATCTCCCGGCACACAAGACGAGTGCCTCCAAGCTCAATCAAGCGATTTCCTAGTAATTCCTGGGGTAGACTGGTGCTACGTACTAAGTTCCATACGTGAGTAGGTAGTTGAACGCCTTGTCCAAAAACATCTTACTTCTGAGAGTTGAGCTCACCCTCAGTCCCTCACAGTTCCACACTGCCTGCAGAGTGAGTTTCGCACGTCTTCACCAGAGACGTTTGCCAGAGGCTTCTGAGACGCAAGTTAACAATGCAGACCTGGAGGGTATCTCCAGGTGCAGTAGAGTGGTAATCTGGGAACCTCCTGTCTCAGAATACTGCTACCTTCACCCTGCCATAAGAATGCAGCTAGTTGACAGCTGGCTTCAAGGCATGCTTCCCTGTGAGAGCTAAGGACAGGGCACAACCCTCCCGCATCCTGCTTGACTGTAGAAGGAGCTGCTAACGTCCTCATGTTAGTGGCAGGGAAAGGTTGTGAGAAAAGCATGTGGAATCTTTGTGCCTGAACCCACGTGTATCTGAGTTGAATACAGCGATTTCCAAAGTCCTTCTTCATCAGAGTGTAGCTAGGGTCCCACTCGCATGTCCGAGTGGGTAGCAGACATCTGCCCCCCCTGCATACCCACTTCTGAGAGTTGAGCTTATGGCCTGTAACCCTACCTCCTGCCTGCAGCTACCTTTCGCTTCCAAAAGGCCTAGGCTCGCTGCTTCACCGAAGTGTTGGGAGAGGTAACTGGAGTTTCCCGACACACAAGACTAGTGCCTCCAAGCTCAATCCAGCGATTTCCCAGTAATTCCTGGGGTAGACTGGTGCTACATACTAAGTTCCATATGTGAGAAGGTAGCTGAACGCCTTGTCCAAAATCATCTTACTGCTGAGAGTGGAGCTCACCCTCAGTCCCTCACAGTTCCACACTGCCTGCAGAGTAGGTTTCCCACGTCTTCACCAGAGACTTTTGCCAGAGGCTTCTGAGACGCAAGTTAACAATGCACACCTGGAGGGTATCTCCAGGTGCAGTAGAGTGGTCATCTGGGAACCTCCTTACTCAGAATACTGCTACCTTCACACTGTCATAAGAATGCAGCTAGTTGAGAGCTGGCTTCTAGGCATGCTTCCCTGTGAGAGCTGAGGACAGGGCAGAACCCTCCCGCACCCTGCCTGACTGTAGACGTACCTGCTAACCTCCTTATGTTAGTGGCTGGGATAGGTTGTGGGAAAAGCATGTGTAAGCATTGGGCCTGAACTCCCGTGTATCTGAGTTGAATACAGCGATTTCCAACATCCTTCTTCAATAGGAGTGTAGCTAGGTTCCAACTCCCATGTCCGAGTGGGTAGTAGACATCTGCCTCCCATGCATACACACTTCTGAGAGTTGAGCTTATGGCCTGTAACCCTACATCGTGCCTGCCGCTACCTTTCGCTTCCAAAAGGCCTAGGCTCACTGCTTGACGCAAGTGTTGGGAGAGGTAACTGGAATCTCCCGGCACACAAGACGAGTGCCTCCAAGCTCAATCAAGCGATTTCCTAGTAATTCCTGGGGTAGACTGGTGCTACATACTAAGTTCCATACGTGAGTAGGTAGCTGAACGCCTTGTCCAAAAACATCTTACTTCTGAGAGTTGAGCTCACCCTCAGTCCCTTACAGTTCCACACTGCCTGCAGAGTGAGTTTCGCACGTCTTCACCAGAGACGTTTGCCAGAGGCTTCTGAGACGCAAGTTAACAATGCAGACCTGGAGGGTATCTCCAGGTGCAGTAGAGTGGTAATCTGGGAACCTCCTGTCTCAGAATACTGCTACCTTCACCCTTGCATAAGAATGCAGCTAGTTGACAGCTGGCTTCAAGGCATGCTTCCCTGTGAGAGCTAAGGACAGGGCACAACCCTCTCGCATCCTGCTTGACTGTAGAAGGAGCTGCTAACGTCCTCATGTTAGTGGCAGGGAAAGGTTGAGAGAAAAGCATGTGGAATCGTTGTGCCTGAACCCACATATATCTGAGTTGAATACAGCGATTTCCAAAGTCCTTCTTCATCAGAGTGTAGCTAGGTTCCCACTCGCATGTCCGAGTGGGTAGCAGACATCTGCCTCCCATGCATACCCACTTCTGAGAGTTGAGCTTATGGCCTGTTACCCTACCTCCTGCCTGCAGCTACCTTTCGCTTCCAAAAGGCCTAGGCTCGCTGCTTCACCGAAGTGTTGGGAGAGGTAACTGGAATCTCCCGGCACACAAGACTAGTGCCTCCAAGCTCAATCCAGCGATTTCCCAGTAATTCCTGGGGTAGACTGGTGCTACATACTAAGTTCCATATGTGAGAAGGTAGCTGAACGCCTTGTCCAAAATCATCTTACTGCTGAGAGTTTAGCTCACCCTCAGTCCCTCACAGTTCCACACTGCCTGCAGAGTGAGTTTCACACTTCTTCACCAGAGACGTTTGCCAGAGGCTTCTGAGACGCAAGTTAACAATGCAGACCTGCAGTGTATCTCCAGGTGCAGTAGAGTGGTAATGTGGGAACCTCCTTACTCAGAATACTGCTACCTTCACACTGTCATAAGAATGCAGCTAGTTGAGAGCTGGCTTCTAGGCATGCTTCCCTGTGAGAGCTGAGGACAGAGCTGAACCCTCCCGCATCCTGCCTGAATGTATACTTACCTGCTAACCTCCTTATGTTAGTGGCTGAGATAGGTTGTGGGAAAAGCATGTGTAAGCATTGGGCCTGAACTCCTGTGTATCTGAGTTGAATACAGCGATTTCCAACATCCTTCTTCAATAGGAGTGTAGCTAGGTTCCAACTCCCATGTCCGAGTGGGTAGCAGACATCTGCCTCCCATGCATACCCACTTCTGAGAGTTGCGCTTATGGCCTGTAACCCTACCTCCTGCCTGCAGCTACCTTTCGCTTCCAAAAGGCCTAGGCTCGCTGCTTCACCGAAGTGTTGGGAGAGGTAACTGGAATCTCCCGGCACACAAGACTAGTGCCTCCAAGCTCAATCCAGCGATTTCCCAGTAATTCCTGGGGTAGACTGGTGCTACATACTAAGTTCCATATGTGATAAGGTAGCTGAACGCCTTGTCCAAAATCATCTTACTGCTGAGAGTTGAGCTCACCTTCAGTCCCTCACAGTTCCACACTGCCTGCAGAGTAGGTTTCCCACGTCTTCACCAGAGACTTTTGCCAGAGGCCTCTGAGACGCAAGTTAACAATGCACACCTGGAGGGTATCTGCAGGTGCAGTAGAGGGTAATCTGGGAACCTCCTTACTCAGAATACTGCTACCTTCACACTGTCATAAGAATGCAGCTAGTTGAGAGCTGGCTTCTAGGCATGCTTCCCTGTGAGAGCTGAGGACAGGGCAGAACCCTTCCGCACCCTGCCTGACTGTAGACGTACCTGCTAACCTCCTTATGTTAGTGGCTGGGATAGGTTGTGGGAAAAGCATGTGTAAGCATTGGGCCTGAACTCCCGTGTATCTGAGTTGAATACAGCGATTTCCAACATCCTTCTTCAATAGGAGTGTAGCTAGGTTCCAACTCCCATGTCCGAGTGGGTAGCAGACATCTGCCTCCCATGCATACACACTTCTGAGAGTTGAGCTTATGGCCTGTACCCTACATCCTGCCTGCCGCTACCTTTCGCTTCCAAAAGGCCTAGGCTCGCTGCTTGACCCAAGTGTTGGGAGAGGTAACTGGAATCTCCCGGCACACAAGACGAGTGCCTCCAAGCTCAATCAAGCGATTTCCTAGTAATTCCTGGGGTAGACTGGTGCTACGTACTAAGTTCCATACGTGAGTAGGTAGTTGAACGCCTTGTCCAAAAACATCTTACTTCTGAGAGTTGAGCTCACCCGCAGTCCCTCACAGTTCCACACTGCCTGCAGAGTGAGTTTCGCACGTCTTCACCAGAGACGTTTGCCACAGGCTTCTGAGACGCAAGTTAACAATGCAGACCTGGAGGGTATCTCCAGGTGCAGTAGAGTGGTAATCTGGGAACCTCCTGTCTCAGAATACTGCTACCTTCACCCTGCCATAAGAATGCAGCTAGTTGACAGCTGGCTTCAAGGCATGCTTCCCTGTGAGAGCTAAGGACAGGGCACAACCCTCCCGCATCCTGCTTGACTGTAGAAGGAGCTGCTAACGTCCTCATGTTAGTGGCAGGGAAAGGTTGTGAGAAAAGCATGTGGAATCGTTGTGCCTGAACCCACGTGTATCTGAGTTGAATACAGCGATTTCCAAAGTCCTTCTTCATCAGAGTGTAGCTAGGTTCCCACTCGCATGTCCGAGTGGGTAGCAGACATCTGCCCCCCTGCATACCCACTTCTGAGAGTTGAGCTTATGGCCTGTAACCCTACCTCCTGACTGCAGCTACCTTTCGCTTCCAAAAGGCCTAGGCTCGCTGCTTCACCGAAGTGTTGGGAGAGGTAACTGGAATCTCCCGGCACACAAGACTAGTGCCTCCAAGCTCAATCCAGCGATTTCCTAGTAATTCCTGGGGTAGACTGGTGCTACATACTAAGTTCCATATGTGATAAGGTAGCTGAACGCCTTGTCCAAAATCATCTTACTGCTGAGAGTTGAGCTCACCTTCAGGCCCTCACAGTTCCACACTGCCTGCAGAGTAGGTTTCCCACGTCTTCACCAGAGACGTTTGCCAGAGGCTTCTGAGACGCAAGTTAACAATGCAGACCTGGAGGGTATCTCCAGGTGCAGTAGAGTGGTAATCTTGGAACCTCCTTACTCAGAAAACTGCTACCTTCACACTGTCATAAGAATGCAGCTAGTTGAGAGCTGGCTTCTAGGCATGCTTCCCTGTGAGAGCTGAGGACAGGGCAGAACCCTTCCGCACCCTGCCTGACTGTAGACGTACCTGCTAACCTCCTTATGTTAGTGGCTGGGATAGGTTGTGGGAAAAGCATGTGTAAGCATTGGGCCTGAACTCCCGTGTATCTGAGTTGAATACAGCGATTTCCAACATCCTTCTTCAATAGGAGTGTAGCTAGGTTCCAACTCCCATGTCGGAGTGGGTAGCAGACATCTGCCTCCCATGCATACACACTTCTGAGAGTTGAGCTTATGGCCTGTACCCTACATCCTGCCTGCCGCTACCTTTCGCTTCCAAAAGGCCTAGGCTCGCTGCTTGACCCAAGTGTTGGGAGAGGTAACTGGAATCTCCCGGCACACAAGACGAGTGCCTCCAAGCTCAATCAAGCGATTTCCTAGTAATTCCTGGGGTAGACTGGTGCTACGTACTAAGTTCCATACGTGAGTAGGTAGTTGAACGCCTTGTCCAAAAACATCTTACTTCTGAGAGTTGAGCTCACCCTCAGTCCCTCACAGTTCCACACTGCCTGCAGAGTGAGTTTCGCACGTCTTCACCAGAGACGTTTGCCAGAGGCTTCTGAGACGCAAGTTAACAATGCAGACCTGGAGGGTATCTCCAGGTGCAGTAGAGTGGTAATCTGGGAACCTCCTGTCTCAGAATACTGCTACCTTCACCCTGCCATAAGAATGCAGCTAGTTGACAGCTGGCTTCAAGGCATGCTTCCCTGTGAGAGCTAAGGACAGGGCACAACCCTCCCGCATCCTGCTTGACTGTAGAAGGAGCTGCTAACGTCCTCATGTTAGTGGCAGGGAAAGGTTGTGAGAAAAGCATGTGGAATCGTTGTGCCTGAACCCACGTGTATCTGAGTTGAATACAGCGATTTCCAAAGTCCTTCTTCATCAGAGTGTAGCTAGGTTCCCACTCGCATGTCCGAGTGGGTAGCAGACATCTGCCCCCCCTGCATACCCACTTCTGAGAGTTGAGCTTATGGCCTGTAACCCTACCTCCTGCCTGCAGCTACCTTTCGCTTCCAAAAGGCCTAGGCTCGCTGCTTCACCGAAGTGTTGGGAGAGGTAACTGGAGTTTCCCGACACACAAGACTAGTGCCTCCAAGCTCAATCCAGCGATTTCCCAGTAATTCCTGGGGTAGACTGGTGCTACATACTAAGTTCCATATGTGAGAAGGTAGCTGAACGCCTTGTCCAAAATCATCTTACTGCTGAGAGTGGAGCTCACCCTCAGTCCCTCACAGTTCCACACTGCCTGCAGAGTAGGTTTCCCACGTCTTCACCAGAGACTTTTGCCAGAGGCTTCTGAGACGCAAGTTAACAATGCACACCTGGAGGGTATCTCCAGGTGCAGTAGAGTGGTCATCTGGGAACCTCCTTACTCAGAATACTGCTACCTTCACACTGTCATAAGAATGCAGCTAGTTGAGAGCTGGCTTCTAGGCATGCTTCCCTGTGAGAGCTGAGGACAGGGCAGAACCCTCCCGCACCCTGCCTGACTGTAGACGTACCTGCTAACCTCCTTATGTTAGTGGCTGGGATAGGTTGTGGGAAAAGCATGTGTAAGCATTGGGCCTGAACTCCCGTGTATCTGAGTTGAATACAGCGATTTCCAACATCCTTCTTCAATAGGAGTGTAGCTAGGTTCCAACTCCCATGTCCGAGTGGGTAGCAGACATCTGCCTCCCATGCATACACACTTCTGAGAGTTGAGCTTATGGCCTGTACCCTACATCCTGCCTGCCGCTACCTTTCGCTTCCAAAAGGCCTAGGCTCGCTGCTTGACGCAAGTGTTGGGAGAGGTAACTGGAATCTCCCGGCACACAAGACGAGTGCCTCCAAGCTCAATCCAGCGATTTCCTAGTAATTCCTGCTGTAGACTGGTGCTACGTACTAAGTTCCATACGTGAGTGGGTAGTTGAACGCTTGTCCAAAAACATCTTACTTCTGAGAGTTGAGCTCACCCTCAGTCCCTCACAGTTCCACACTGCCTGCAGAGTGAGTTTCGCACGTCTTCACCAGAGACGTTTGCCAGAGGCTTCTGAGACGCAAGTTAACAATGCAGACCTGGAGGGTATCTCCAGGTGCAGTAGAGTGGTAATCTGGGAACCTCCTGTCTCCGAATACTGCTACCTTCACCCTGCCATAAGAATGCAGCTAGTTGACAGCTGGCTTCAAGGCATGCTTCCCTGTGAGAGCTAAGGACAGGGCACAACCCTCCCGCATGCTGCTTGACTGTAGAAGGAGCTGCTAACGTCCTCATGTTAGTGGCTGGGAAAGGTTGTGAGAAAAGCATGTGGAATCGTTGTGCCTGAACCCACGTGTATCTGAGTTGAATACAGCGATTTCCAAAGTCCTTCTTCATCAGAGTGTAGCTAGGTTCCCACTCGCATGTCCGAGTGGGTAGCAGACATCTGCCCCCCCTGCATACCCACTTCTGAGAGTTGAGCTTATGGCCTGTAACCCTACCTCCTGACTGCAGCTACCTTTCGCTTCCAAAAGGCCTAGGCTCGCTGCTTCACCGAAGTGTTGGGAGAGGTAACTGGAATCTCCCGGCACACAAGACTAGTGCCTCCAAGCTCAATCCAGCGATTTCCCAGTAATTCCTGGGGTAGACTGGTGCTACATAAAAGTTCCATATGTGAGAAGGTAGCTGAACGCCTTGTCCAAAATCATCTTACTGCTGAGAGTTGAGCTCACCTTCAGTCCCTCACAGTTCCACACTGCCTGCAGAGTAGGTTTCCCACGTCTTCACCAGAGACGTTTGCCAGAGGCTTCTGAGACGCAAGTTAACAATGCAGACCTGGAGGGTATCTCCAGGTGCAGAAGAGTGGTAATCTTGGAACCTCCTTACTCAGAATACTGCTACCTTCACACTGTCATAAGAATGCAGCTAGTTGAGGGCTGGCTTCTAGGCATGCTTCCCTGTGAGAGCTGAGGACAGGACAGAACCCTCCCGCACCCTGCCTGACTGTAGACGTACCTGCTAACCTCCTTATATTAGTGGCTGGGATAGGTTGTGGGAAAAGCATGTGTAAGCATTGGGCCTGAACTCCCGTGTATCTGAGTTGAATACAGCGATTTCCAACATCCTTCTTCAATAGGAGTGTAGCTAGGTTCCAACTCCCATGTCCGAGTGGGTAGCAGACATCTGCCTCCCATGCATACACACTTCTGAGAGTTGAGCTTATGGCCTGTACCCTACATCCTGCCTGCGCCTACCTTTCGCTTCCAAAAGGCCTAGGCTCGCTGCTTGACGCAAGTGTTGGGAGAGGTAACTGGAAACTCCCGGCACACAAGACGAGTGCCTCCAAGCTCAATCAAGCGATTTCCTAGTAATTCCTGGGGTAGACTGGTGCTACGTACTAAGTTCCATACGTGAGTGGGTAGTTGAACGCCTTGTCCAAAAACATCTTACTTCTGAGAGTTGAGCTCACCCTCAGTCGCTCACAGTTCCACACTGCCTGCAGAGTGAGTTTCGCACGTCTTCACCAGAGACGTTTGCCACAGGCTTCTGAGACGCAAGTTAACAATGCAGACCTGGAGGGTATCTCCAGGTGCAGTAGAGTGGTAATCTGGGAACCTCCTGTCTCAGAATACTGCTACCTTCACCCTGCCATAAGAATGCAGCTAGTTGACAGCTGGCTTCAAGGCATGCCTCCCTGTGAGAGCTAAGGACAGGGCACAACCTCCCGCATCCTGCTTGACTGTAGAAGGAGCTGCTAACGTCCTCATGTTAGTGGCAGGGAAAGGTTGTGAGAAAAGCATGTGGAATCGTTGTGCCTGAACCCACGTGTATCTGAGTTGAATACAGCGATTTCCAAGGTCCTTCTTCATCAGAGTGTAGCTAGGTTCCCACTCGCATGTCCGAGTGGGTAGCAGACATCTGCCTCCCATGCATACCCACTTCTGAGAGTTGAGCTTATAGCCTGTAACCCTACCTCCTGCCTGCAGCTACCTTTCGCTTCCAAAAGGCCTAGGCTCGCTGCTTCACCGAAGTGTTGGGAGAGGTAACTGGAATCTCCCGGCACACAAGACTAGTGCCTCCAAGCTCAATCCAGCGATTTCCCAGTAATTCCTGGGGTAGACTGGTGCTACATACTAAGTTCCATATGTGAGAAGGTAGCTGAACGCCTTGTCCAAAATCATCTTACTGCTTAGAGTTGAGCTCACCCTCAGTCCCTCACAGTTCCACACTGCCTGCAGAGTGAGTTTCCCACGTCTTCACCAGAGACTTTTGCCAGAGGCCTCTGAGACGCAAGTTAACAATGCAGACCTGGACGGTATCTCCAGGTGCAGTAGAGTGGTAATCTGGGAACCTCCTGACTCAGAATACTGCTACCTTCACACTGTCATAAGAACGCAGCTAGTTGAGAGCTGGCTTCTAGGCATGCTTCCCTGTGAGAGCTGAGGACAGGGCAGAACCCTCCCGCATCCTGCCTGACTGTAGACGTACCTGCTAACCTCCTTATGTTAGTGGCTGGGATAGGTTGTGGGAAAAGCATGTGTAAGCATTGGGCCTGAACTCCCGTGTATCTGAGTTGAATACAGCGATTTCCAACATCCTTCTTCAATAGGAGTGTAGCTAGGTTCCAACTCCCATGTCCGAGTGGGTAGCAGACATCTGCCTCCCATGCATACACACTTCTGAGAGTTGAGCTTATGGCCTGTAAGCCTACATCGTGCCTGCCGCTACCTTTCGCTTCCAAAAGGCCCAGGCTCGCTGCTTGACGCAAGTGTTTGGAGAGGTAACTGGAATCTCCCGGCACACAAGACTAGTGCCTCCAAGCTCAATCCAGCGATTTCCCAGTAATTCCTGGGGTAGACTGGTGCTACATACTAAGTTCCATATGTGAGAATTTAGCTGAACGCCTTGTCCAAAATCATCTTACTGCTGAGAGTTGAGCTCACCCTCAGTCCCTCACAGTTCCACACTGCCTGCAGAGTGAGTTTCCCACGTCTTCACCAGAGACTTTTGCCAGAGGCCTCTGAGACGCAAGTTAACAATGCACACCTGGACGGTATCTCCGGGTGCAGTAGAGTGGTAATCTGGGAACCTCCTGTTTCAGAATACTGCTACCTTCACACCGTCATAAGAACGCAGCTAGTTGAGAGCTGGCTTCTAGGCATGCCTCACTGTGAGAGCTGAGGACAGGGCAGAACCCTCCCGCATCCTGCCTGACTGTAGACGTACCTGCTAACCTCCTTATGTTAGTGGCTGGGATATGTTGTGGGAAAAGCATGTGTAAGCATTGGGCCTGAACTGCCATGTATCTGAGTTGAATACAGCGATTTCCAACATCCTTCTTCAATAGGAGTGTAGCTAGGTTCCAACTCCCATGTCCGAGTGGGTAGCAGACATCTGCCTCCCATGCATACACACTTCTGAGAGTTGAGCTTATGGCCTGTAACCCTACATCGTGCCTGCAGCTACCTTTCGCTTCCAAAAGGCCTAGGCTCGCTGCTTGACGCAAGTGTTGCGAGAGGTAACTGGAATCTCCCGGCACACAAGACGAATGCCTCCGAGCTCAATCAAGCGATTTCCTAGTAATTCCTGGGGTAGACTGGTGCTACATACTAAGTTCCATACGTGAGTAGGTAGTTGAACGCCTTGTCCAAAAACATCTTACTTCTGAGAGTTGAGCTCACCCTCAGTCCCTCACAGTTCCACACTGCCTGCAGAGTGAGTTTCGCACGTCTTCACCAGAGACGTTTGCCAGAGGCTTCTGAGACGCAAGTTAACAATGCAGACCTCGAGGGTATCTCCAGGTGCAGGAGAGTGGTAATCTGGGAACCTCCTGTCTCAGAATACTGCTACCTTCACCCTGCCATAAGAATGCAGCTAGTTGACAGCTGGCTTCAAGGCATGCTTCCCTGTGAGAGCTAAGGACAGGGCACAACCCTCCCGCATCCTGCTTGACTGTAGAAGGAGCTGCTAACGTCCTCATGTTAGTGGCAGGGAAAGGTTGTGAGAAAAGCATGTGGAATCGTTGTGCCTGAACTCACGTGTATCTGAGTTGAATACAGCGATTTCCAAGGTCCTTCTTCATCAGAGTGTAGCTAGGTTCCCACTCGCATGTCCGAGTGGGTAGCAGACATCCGCCTCCCATGCATACCCACTTCTGAGAGTTGAGCTTATGGCCTGTCACCCTACCTCCTGCCTGCAGCTACCTTTCGCTTCCAAAAGGCCTAGGCTCGCTGCTTCACCGAAGTGTTGGGAGAGGTAACTGGAATCTCCCGGCACACAAGACTAGTGCCTCCAAGCTCAATCCAGCGATTTCCCAGTAATTCCTGGGGTAGACTGGTGCTACATACTAAGTTCCATATGTGTGAAGGTAGCTGAACGCCTTGTCCAAAATCATCTGACTGCTGAGAGTTGAGCTCACCCTCAGTCCCTCACAGTTCCACACTGCCTGCAGAGTGAGTTTCCCACGTCTTCACCAGAGACTTTTGCCAGAGGCCTCTGAGACGCAAGTTAACAATGCAGACCTGGACGGTATCTCCTGGTGCAGTAGAGTGGTAATCTGGGAACCTCCTTACTCAGAATACTGCTACCTTCACACTGTCATAAGAACGCAGCTAGTTGAGAGCTGGCTTCTAGGCATGCCTCCCTGTGAGAGCTGAGGACAGGGCAGAACCCTCCCGCATCTTGCCTGACTGTAGACTTACCTGCTAACCTCCTTATGTTAGTGGCTGGGATAGGTTGTGGGAAAAGCATGTGTAAGCATTGGGCCTGAACTCCCGTGTATCTGAGTCGAATACAGCGATTTTCAACATCCTTCTTCAATAGGACTGTAGCTAGGTTCCAACTCCCATGTCCGAGTGGGTAGCAGACATCTGCCTCCCATGCATACACACTTCTGAGAGTTGAGCTTATGGCCTGTAAGCCTACATCGTGCCTGCCGCTACCTTTCGCTTCCAAAAGGCCTAGGCTCGCTGCTTGACGCAAGTGTTGGGAGAGGTAACTGGAATCTCCCGGCACACAAGACGAGTGCCTCCGAGCTCAATCAAGCGATTTCCTAGTAATTCCTGGGGTAGACTGGTGCTACATACTAAGTTCCATACGTGAGTAGGTAGTTGAACGCCTTGTCCAAAAACATCTTACTTCTGAGAGTTGAGCTCACCCTCAGTCCCTCACAGTTCCACACTGCCTGCAGAGTGAGTTTCGCACGTCTTCACCAGAGACGTTTGCCACAGGCTTCTGAGACGCAAGTTAACAATGCAGACCTGGAGGGTATCTCCAGGTGCAGTAGAGTGGTAATCTGGGAACCTCCTGTCTCAGAATACTGCTACCTTCACACTGCCATAAGAATGCAGCTAGTTGACAGCTGGCTTCAAGGCATGCTTCCCTGTGAGAGCTAAGGACAGGGCACAACCCTCCCGCATCCTGCTTGACTGTAGGAGGAGCTGCTAACGTCCTCATGTTAGTGGCAGGGAAAGGTTGTGAGAAAAGCATGTGGAATCGTTGTGCCTGAACCCACGTGTATCTGAGTTGAATACAGCGATTTCCAAGGTCCTTCTTCATCAGAGTGTAGCTAGGTTCCCACTCGCATGTCCGAGTGGGTAGCAGACATCTGCCTCCCATGCATACACACTTCTGAGAGTTGAGCTTATGGCCTGTAACCCTACATCGTGCCTGCAGCTACCTTTCGCTTCCAAAAGGCCTAGGCTCGCTGCTTGACGCAAGTGTTGGGAGAGGTAACTGGAATCTCCCGGCACACTAGACGAATGCCTCCGAGCTCAATCAAGCGATTTCCTAGTAATTCCTGGGGTAGACTGGTGCTACATACTAAGTTCCATACGTGAGTAGGTAGTTGAACGCCTTGTCCAAAAACATCTTACTTCTGAGAGTTGAGCTCACCCTCAGTCCCTCACAGTTCCACACTGCCTGCAGAGTGAGTTTCGCACGTCTTCACCAGAGACGTTTGCCACAGGCTTCTGAGACGCAAGTTAACAATGGAGACCTGGAGGGTATCTCCAGGTGCAGGAGAGTGGTAATCTGGGAACCTCCTGTCTCAGAATACTGCTACCTTCACCCTGCCATAAGAATGCAGCTAGTTGACAGCTGGCTTCAAGGCATGCTTCCCTGTGAGAGCTAAGGACAGGGCACAACCCTCCCGCATCCTGCTTGACTATAGAAGGAGCTGCTAACGTCCTCATGTTAGTGGCAGGGAAAGGTTGTGAGAAAAGCATGTGGAATCGTTGTGCCTGAACCCACGTGTATCTGAGTTGAATACAGCGATTTCCAAGGTCCTTCTTCATCAGAGTGTAGCTAGGTTCCCACTCGCATGTCCGAGTGGGTAGCAGACATCTGCCTCCCATGCATACCCACTTCTGAGAGTTGAGCTTATGGCCTGTAACCCTACCTCCTGCCTGCAGCTACCTTTCGCTTCCAAAAGGCCTAGGCTCGCTGCTTCACCGAAGTGTTGGGAGAGGTAACTGGAATCTCCCGGCACACAAGACTAGTGCCTCCAAGCTCAATCCAGCGATTTCCCAGTAATTCCTGGGATAGACTGGTGCTACATACTAAGTTCCATATGTGAGAAGGTAGCTGAACGCCTTGTCCAAAATCATCTTACTGCTGAGAGTTGAGCTCACCCTCAGTCCCTCACAGTTCCACACTGCCTGCAGAGTGAGTTTCCCACGTTTTCACCAGAGACTTTTGCCAGAGGCCTCTGAGACGCAAGTTAACAATGCAGACCTGGACGGTATCTCCAGGTGCAGTAGAGTGGTAATCTGGGAACCTCCTGACTCAGAATACTGCTACCTTCACACTGTCATAAGAATGCAGCTAGTTGAGAGCTGGCTTCTAGGCATGCTTCCCTGTGAGAGCTGAGGACAGGGCAGAACCCTCCCGCATCCTGCCTGACTGTAGACGTACCTGCTAACCTCCTTATGTTAGTGGCTGGGATAGGTTGTGGGAAAAGCATGTGTAAACATTGGGCCTGAGAGCCATGTATCTGAGCTGAATACAGCGATTTCCAACATCCTTCTTCAATAGGAGTGTAGCTAGGTTCCAACTCCCATGTCCGAGTGGGTAGCAGACATCTGCCTCCCATGCATACCCACTTCTGAGAGTTGAGCTTATGGCCTGTAAGCCTACATCGTGACTGCCGCTACCTTTCGCTTCCAAAAGGCCTAGGCTCGCTGCTTGACGCTAGTGTTGGGAGAGGTAACTGGAATCTCCCGGCACACAAGACGAGTGCCTCCGAGCTCAATCAAGCGATTTCCTAGTAATTCCTGGGGTAGACTGGTGCTACATACTAAGTTCCATACGTGAGTAGGTAGTTGAACGCCTTGTCCAAAAACATCTTACTTCTGAGAGTTGAGCTCACCCTCAGTCCCTCACAGTTCCACACTGCCTGCAGAGTGAGTTTCGCACGTCTTCACCAGAGACGTTTGCCACAGGCTTCTGAGACGCAAGTTAACAATGCAGACCTGGAGGGTATCTCCAGGTGCAGTAGAGTGGTAATCTGGGAACCTCCTGTCTCAGAATACTGCTACCTTCACCCTGCCATAAGAATGCAGCTAGTTGACAGCTGGCTTCAAGGCATGCTTCCCTGTGAGAGCTAAGGACAGGGCACAACCCTCCCGCATCCTGCTTGACTGTAGAAGGAGCTGCTAACGTCCTCATGTTAGTGGCAGGGAAAGGTTGTGAGAAAAGCATGTGGAATCGTTGTGCCTGAACCCACGTGTATCTGAGTTGAATACAGCGATTTCCAAGGTCCTTCTTCATCAGAGTGTAGCTAGGTTCCCACTCGCATGTCCGAGTGGGTAGCAGACATCTGCCTCCCATGCATACCCACTTCTGAGAGTTGAGCTTATGGCCTGTAACCCTACCTCCTGCCTGCAGCTACCATTCGCTTCCAAAAGGCCTAGGCTCGCTGCTTCCCCGTAGTGTTGGGAGAGGTAACTGGAATCTCCCGGCACACAAGACTAGTGCCTCCAAGCTCAATCCAGCGATTTCCCAGTAATTCCTGGGGTAGACTGGTGCTACATACTAAGTTCCATATGTGAGAAGGTAGCTGAACGCCTTGTCCAAAATCATCTTACTGCTGAGAGTTGAGCTTACCTTCAGTCCCTCACAGTTCCACACTGCCTGCAGAGAGAGTTTCCCACGTCTTCACCAGAGACTTTTGCCAGAGGCCTCTGAGACGCAAGTTAACAATGCAGACCTGGACGGTATCTCCAGGTGCAGTAGAGTGGTAATCTGGGAACCTCCTGTCTCAGAATACTGCTACCTTCACACTGTCATAAGAACGCAGCTAGTTGAGAGCTGGCTTCTAGGCATGCTTCCCTGTGAGAGCTGAGGACAGGGCAGAACCCTCCCGCATCCTGCCTGACTGTAGACGTACCTGCTAACCTCCTTATGTTAGTGGCTGGGATAGGTTGTGGGAAAAGCATGTGTAAGCATTGGGCCTGAACTCCCGTGTATCTGAGTTGAATACCGCGATTTCCAACATCCTTCTTCAATAGGAGTGTAGCTAGGTTGCAACTCCCATGTCCGAGTGGGTAGCAGACATCTGCCTCCCATGCATACACACTTCTGAGAGTTGAGCTTATGGCCTGTAAGCCTACATCGTGCCTGCCGCTACCTTTCGCTTCCAAAAGGCCTAGGCTCGCTGCTTGACGCAAGTGTTGGGAGAGGTAACTGGAATCTCCCGGCACACAAGACGAGTGCCTCCGAGCTCAATCAAGCGATTTCCTAGTAATTCCTGGGGTAGACTGGTGCTACATACTAAGTTCCATACGTGAGTAGGTAGTTGAACGCCTTGTCCAAAAACATCTTACTTCTGAGAGTTGAGCTCACCCTCAGTCCCTCACAGTTCCACACTGCCTGCAGAGTGAGTTTCGCACGTCTTCACCAGAGACGTTTACCACAGGCTTCTGAGACGCAAGTTAAGAATGCAGACCTGGAGGGTATCTCCAGGTGCAGTAGAGTGGTAATCTGGGAACCTCCTGTCTCAGAATACTGCTACCTTCACCCTGCCATAAGAATGCAGCTAGTTGACAGCTGGCTTCAAGGCATGCTTCCCTGTGAGAGCTAAGGACAGGGCACAACCCTCCCGCATCCTGCTTGACTGTAGAAGGAGCTGCTAACGTCCTCATGTTAGTGGCAGGGAAAGGTTGTGAGAAAAGCATGTGGAATCGTTGTGCCTGAACCCACGTGTATCTGAGTTGAATACAGCGATTTCCAAGGTCCTTCTTCATCAGAGTGTAGCTAGGTTCCCACTCGCATGTCCGAGTGGGTAGCAGACATCTGCCTCCCATGCATACCCACTTCAGAGAGTTGAGCTTATGGCCTGTAACCCTACCTCCTGCCTGCAGCTACCTTTCGCTTCCAAAAGGCATAGGCTCGTTGCTTCACCGAAGTGTTGGGAGAGGTAACTGGAATCTCCCGGCACACAAGACTAGTGCCTCCAAGCTCAATCCAGCGATTTCCCAGTAATTCCTGGGGTAGACTGGTGCTACATACTAAGTTCCATATGTGAGAAGGTAGCTGAACGCCTTGTCCAAAATCATCTGACTGATGAGAGTTGAGCTCACCCTCAGTCCCTCACAGTTCCACACTGCCTGCAGAGTGAGTTTCCCACGTCTTCACCAGAGACTTTTGCCAGAGGCCTCTGAGACGCAAGTTAACAATGCAGACCTGGACGGTATCTCCAGGTGCAGTAGAGTGGTAATCTGGGAACCTCCTTACTCAGAATACTGCTACCTTCAGACTGTCATAAGAACGCAGCTATTTGAGAGCTGGCTTCTAGGCATGCCTCCCTGTGAGTGCTGAGGACAGGGCAGAACCCTCCCGCATCCTGCCTAACTGTAGACGTACCTGCTAACCTCCTTATGTTAGTGGCTGGGATAGGTTGTGGGAAAAGCATGTGTAAGCATTGGGCCTGAACTCCCGTGTATCTGAGTTGAATACAGCGATTTCCAACATCCTTCTTCAATAGGAGTGTAGCCAGGTTCCAACTCCCATGTCCGAGTGGGTAGCAGACATCTGCCTCCCATGCATACACACTTCTGAGAGTTGAGCTTATGGCCTGTAACCCTACATCGTGCCTGCCGCTACCTTTCGCTTCCAAAAGGCCTAGGCTCGCTGCTTGACGCAAGTGTTGGGAGAGGTAACTGGAATCTCCCGGCACACAAGACGAGTGCCTCCGAGCTCAATCAAGCGATTTCCTAGTAATTCCTGGGGTAGACTGGTGCTACATACTAAGTTCCATACGTGAGTAGGTAGTTGAACGCCTTGTCCAAAAACATCTTACTTCTGAGAGTTGAGCTCACCCTCAGTCCCTCACAGTTCCACACTGCCTGCAGAGTGAGTTTCGCACGTCTTCACCAGAGACGTTTGCCACAGGCTTCTGAGACGCAAGTTAACAATGCAGACCTGGAGGGTATCTCCAGGTGCAGTAGAGTGGTAATCTGGGAACCTCCTGTCTCAGAATACTGCTACCTTCACCCTGCCATAAGAATGCAGCTAGTTGACAGCTGGCTTCAAGGCATGCTTCCCTGTGAGAGCTAAGGACAGGGCACAACCCTCCCGCATCCTGCTTGACTGTAGAAGGAGCTGCTAACGTCCTCATGTTAGTGGCAGGGAAAGGTTGTGAGAAAAGCATGTGGAATCGTTGTGCCTGAACCCACGTGTATCTGAGTTGAATACAGCGATTTCCAAGGTCCTTCTTCATCAGAGTGTAGCTAGGTTCCCACTCGCATGTCCGAGTGGGTAGCAGACATCTGCCTCCCATGCATACCCACTTCTGAGAGTTGAGCTTATGGCCTGTAACCCTACCTCCTGCCTGCAGCTACCATTCGCTTCCAAAAGGCCTAGGCTCGCTGCTTCCCCGTAGTGTTGGGAGAGGTAACTGGAATCTCCCGGCACACAAGACTAGTGCCTCCAAGCTCAATCCAGCGATTTCCCAGTAATTCCTGGGGTAGACTGGTGCTACATACTAAGTTCCATATGTGAGAAGGTAGCTGAACGCCTTGTCCAAAATCATCTTACTGCTGAGAGTTGAGCTTACCTTCAGTCCCTCACAGTTCCACACTGCCTGCAGAGAGAGTTTCCCACGTCTTCACCAGAGACTTTTGCCAGAGGCCTCTGAGACGCAAGTTAACAATGCAGACCTGGACGGTATCTCCAGGTGCAGTAGAGTGGTAATCTGGGAACCTCCTGTCTCAGAATACTGCTACCTTCACACTGTCATAAGAACGCAGCTAGTTGAGAGCTGGCTTCTAGGCATGCTTCCCTGTGAGAGCTGAGGACAGGGCAGAACCCTCCCGCATCCTGCCTGACTGTAGACGTACCTGCTAACCTCCTTATGTTAGTGGCTGGGATAGGTTGTGGGAAAAGCATGTGTAAGCATTGGGCCTGAACTCCCGTGTATCTGAGTTGAATACCGCGATTTCCAACATCCTTCTTCAATAGGAGTGTAGCTAGGTTGCAACTCCCATGTCCGAGTGGGTAGCAGACATCTGCCTCCCATGCATACACACTTCTGAGAGTTGAGCTTATGGCCTGTAAGCCTACATCGTGCCTGCCGCTACCTTTCGCTTCCAAAAGGCCTAGGCTCGCTGCTTGACGCAAGTGTTGGGAGAGGTAACTGGAATCTCCCGGCACACAAGACGAGTGCCTCCGAGCTCAATCAAGCGATTTCCTAGTAATTCCTGGGGTAGACTGGTGCTACATACTAAGTTCCATACGTGAGTAGGTAGTTGAACGCCTTGTCCAAAAACATCTTACTTCTGAGAGTTGAGCTCACCCTCAGTCCCTCACAGTTCCACACTGCCTGCAGAGTGAGTTTCGCACGTCTTCACCAGAGACGTTTACCACAGGCTTCTGAGACGCAAGTTAAGAATGCAGACCTGGAGGGTATCTCCAGGTGCAGTAGAGTGGTAATCTGGGAACCTCCTGTCTCAGAATACTGCTACCTTCACCCTGCCATAAGAATGCAGCTAGTTGACAGCTGGCTTCAAGGCATGCTTCCCTGTGAGAGCTAAGGACAGGGCACAACCCTCCCGCATCCTGCTTGACTGTAGAAGGAGCTGCTAACGTCCTCATGTTAGTGGCAGGGAAAGGTTGTGAGAAAAGCATGTGGAATCGTTGTGCCTGAACCCACGTGTATCTGAGTTGAATACAGCGATTTCCAAGGTCCTTCTTCATCAGAGTGTAGCTAGGTTCCCACTCGCATGTCCGAGTGGGTAGCAGACATCTGCCTCCCATGCATACCCACTTCAGAGAGTTGAGCTTATGGCCTGTAACCCTACCTCCTGCCTGCAGCTACCTTTCGCTTCCAAAAGGCCTAGGCTCGTTGCTTTACCGAAGTGTTGGGAGAGGTAACTGGAATCTCCCGGCACACAAGACTAGTGCCTCCAAGCTCAATCCAGCGATTTCCCAGTAATTCCTGGGGTAGACTGGTGCTACATACTAAGTTCCATATGTGAGAAGGTAGCTGAACGCCTTGTCCAAAATCATCTGACTGATGAGAGTTGAGCTCACCCTCAGTCCCTCACAGTTCCACACTGCCTGCAGAGTGAGTTTCCCACGTCTTCACCAGAGACTTTTGCCAGAGGCCTCTGAGACGCAAGTTAACAATGCAGACCTGGACGGTATCTCCAGGTGCAGTAGAGTGGTAATCTGGGAACCTCCTTACTCAGAATACTGCTACCTTCAGACTGTCATAAGAACGCAGCTATTTGAGAGCTGGCTTCTAGGCATGCCTCCCTGTGAGTGCTGAGGACAGGGCAGAACCCTCCCGCATCCTGCCTAACTGTAGACGTACCTGCTAACCTCCTTATGTTAGTGGCTGGGATAGGTTGTGGGAAAAGCATGTGTAAGCATTGGGCCTGAACTCCCGTGTATCTGAGTTGAATACAGCGATTTCCAACATCCTTCTTCAATAGGAGTGTAGCCAGGTTCCAACTCCCATGTCCGAGTGGGTAGCAGACATCTGCCTCCCATGCATACACACTTCTGAGAGTTGAGCTTATGGCCTGTAAGCCTACATCGTGCCTGCCGCTACCTTTCGCTTCCAAAAGGCCTAGGCTCGCTGCTTGACGCAAGTGTTGGGAGAGGTAACTGGAATCTCCCGGCACACAAGACGAGTGCCTCCAAGCTCAATCAAGCGATTTCCTAGTAATTCCTGGGGTAGACTGGTGCTACATACTAAGTTCCATACGTGAGTAGGTAGTTGAACGCCTTGTCCAAAAACATCTTACTTCTGAGAGTTGAGCTCACCCTCAGTCCCTCACAGTTCCACACTGCCTGCAGAGTGAGTTTCGCACGTCTTCACCAGAGACGTTTGCCACAGGCTTCTGAGACGCAAGTTAACAATGCAGACCTGGAGGGTATCTCCAGGTGCAGTAGAGTGGTAATCTGGGAACCTCCTGTCTCAGAATACTGCTACCTTCACCCTGCCATAAGAATGCAGCTAGTTGACAGCTGGCTTCAAGGCATGCTTCCCTGTGAGAGCTAAGGACAGGGCACAACCCTCCCGCATCCTGCTTGACTGTAGAAGGAGCTGCTAACGTCCTCATGTTAGTGGCAGGGAAAGGTTGTGAGAAAAGCATGTGGAATCGTTGTGCCTGAACCCACGTGTATCTGAGTTGAATACAGCGATTTCCAAGGTCCTTCTTCATCAGAGTGTAGCTAGGTTCCCACTCGCATGTCCGAGTGGGTAGCAGACATCTGCCTCCCATGCATACCCACTTCTGAGAGTTGAGCTTATGGCCTGTAACCCTACCTCCTGCCTGCAGCTACCTTGCGCTTCCAAAAGGCCTAGGCTCGCTGCTTCACCGAAGTGTTGGGAGAGGTAACTGGAATCTCCCGGCACACAAGACTAGTGCCTCCAAGCTCAATCCAGCGATTTCCCAGTAATTCCTGGGGTAGACTGGTGCTACATACTAAGTTCCATATGTGAGAAGGTAGCTGAACGCCTTGTCCAAAATCATCTTACTGCTGAGAGTTGAGCTCACCCTCAGTCCCTCACAGTTCCACACTGCCTGCAGAGTGAGTTTCCCACGTCTTCACCAGAGACTTTTGCCAGAGGCCTCTGAGACGCAAGTTAACAATGCAGACCTGGACGGTATCTCCAGGTGCAGTAGAGTGGTAATCTGGGAACCTCCTTACTCAGAATACTGCTACCTTCAGACTGTCATAAGAACGCAGCTAGTTGAGAGCTGGCTTCTAGGCATGCCTCCCTGTGAGAGCTGAAGACAGGGCAGAACCCTCCCGCATCCTGCCTGACTGTAGACGTACCTGCTAACCTCCTTATGTTAGTGGCTGGGATAGGTTGTGGGAAAAGCATGTGTAAGCATTGGGCCTGAACTGCCGTGTATCTGAGTTGATACAGCGATTTCCAACATCCTTCTTCAATAGGAGTGTAGCTAGGTTCCAACTCCCATGTCCGAGTGGGTAGCAGACATCTGCCTCCCATGCATACACAGTTCTGAGAGTTGAGCTTATGGCCTGTAAGCCTACATCGTGCCTGCCGCTACCTTTCGCTTCCAAAAGGCCTAGGCTCGCTGCTTGACGCAAGTGTTGGGAGAGGTAACTGGAATCTCCCGGCACACAAGACGAGTGCCTCCGAGCTCAATCAAGCGATTTCCTAGTAATTCCTGGGGTAGACTGGTGCTACATACTAAGTTCCATACGTGAGTAGGTAGTTGAACGCCTTGTCCAAAAACATCTTACTTCTGAGAGTTGAGCTCACCCTCAGTCCCTCACAGTTCCACACTGCCTGCAGAGTGAGTTTCGCACGTCTTCACCAGAGACGTTTGCCACAGGCTTCTGAGACGCAAGTTAACAATGCAGACCTGGAGGGTATCTCCAGGTGCAGTAGAGTGGTAATCCTGGAACCTCCTGTCTCAGAATACTGCTACCTTCACCCTGCCATAAGAATGCAGCTAGTTGACAGCTGGCTTCAAGGCATGCTTCCCTGTGAGAGCTAAGGACAGGGCACAACCCTCCCGCATCCTGCTTGACTGTAGAAGGAGCTGCTAACGTCCTCATGTTAGTGGCAGGGAAAGGTTGTGAGAAAAGCATGTGGAATCGTTGTGCCTGAACCCACGTGTATCTGAGTTGAATACAGCGATTTCCAAGGTCCTTCTTCATCAGAGTGTAGCTAGGTTCCCACTCGCATGTCCGAGTGGGTAGCAGACATCTGCCTCCCATGCACACCCACTTCTGAGAGTTGAGCTTATGGTCTGTAACCCTACCTCCTGCCTGCAGCTACCTTTCGCTTCCAAAAGGCCTAGGCTCGCTGCTTCACCGAAGTGTTGGGAGAGGTAACTGGAATCTCCCGGCACACAAGACTAGTGCCTCCAAGCTCAATCCAGCGATTTCCCAGTAATTCCTGGGGTAGACTGGTGCTACCTACTAAGTTCCATATGTGAGAAGGTAGCTGAACGCCTTGTCCAAAATCATCTGACTGCTGAGAGTTGAGCTCACCCTCAGTCCCTCACAGTTCCACACTGCCTGCAGAGTGAGTTTCCCACGTCTTCACCAGAGACTTTTGCCAGAGGCCTCTGAGACGCAAGTTAACAATGCAGACCTGGACGGTATCTCCAGGTGCAGTAGAGTGGTAATCTGGGAACCTCCTGACTCAGAATACTGCTACCTTCACACTGTCATAAGAACGCAGCTAGTTGAGAGCTGGCTTCCAGGCATGCTTCCCTGTGAGAGCTGAGGACAGGGCAGAACCCTCCCGCATCCTGCCTGACTGTAGACGTACCTGCTAACCTCCTTATGTTAGTGGCTGGGATAGGTTGTGGAAAAAGCATGTGTAAGCATTGGGCCTGAACTCCCGTGTATCTGAGTTGAATACAGCGATTTCCAACATCCTTCTTCAATAGGAGTGTAGCTAGGTTCCAACTCCCATGTCCGAGTGGGTAGCAGACATCTGCCTCCCATGCATACACACTTCTGAGAGTTGAGCTTATGGCCTGTAAGCCTACATCGTGCCTGCCGCTACCTTTCGCTTCCAAAAGGCCTAGGCTCGCTGCTTGACGCAAGTGTTGGGAGAGGTAACTGGAATCTCCCGGCTCACAAGACGAGTGCCTCCAAGCTCAATCAAGCGATTTCCTAGTAATTCCTGGGGTAGACTGGTGCTACATACTAACTTCCATACGTGAGTAGGTAGTTGAACGCCTTGTCCAAAACATCTTACTTCTGAGAGTTGAGCTCACCCTCAGTCCCTCACAGTTCCACACTGCCTGCAGAGTGAGTTTCGCACGTCTTCACCAGAGACGTTTGCCAGAGGCTTCTGAGACGCAAGTTAACAATGCAGACCTGGAGGGTATCTCCAGGTGCAGTAGAGTGGTAATCTGGGAACCTCCTGTCTCAGAATACTGCTACCTTCACCCTGCCATAAGAATGCAGCTAGTTGACAGCTGACTTCATGGCATGCTTCCCTGTGAGAGCTAAGGACAGGGCACAACCCTCCCGCATCCTGCTTGACTGTAGAAGGAGCTGCTAACGTCCTCATGTTAGTGGCAGGGAAAGGTTGGGAGAAAAGCATGTGGAATCGTTGTGCCTGAACCCACGTGTATCTGAGTTGAATACAGCGATTTCCAACATCCTTCTTCATCAGAGTGTAGCTAGGTTCCCACTCGCATGTCCGAGTGGGGAGCAGACATCTGCCTCCCATGCATACCCACTTCTGAGAGTTGAGCTTATGGCCTGTAACCCTACCTCCTGCCTGCAGCTACCTTTCGCTTCCAAAAGGCCTAGGCTCGCTGCTTCACCGAAGTGTTGGGAGAGGTAACTGGAATCTCCCGGCACAAAAGACTAGTGCCTCCAAGCTCAATCCAGCGATTTCCCAGTAATTCCTGGGGTAGACTGGTGCTACATACTAAGTTCCATATGTGAGAAGGTAGCTGAACGCCTTGTCCAAAATCATCTGACTGCTGAGAGTTGAGCTCACCCTCAGTCCCTCACAGTTCCACACTGCCTGCAGAGTGAGTTTCCCACGTCTTCACCAGAGACTTTTGCCAGAGGCCTCTGAGACGCAAGTTAACAATGCAGACCTGGACGGTATCTCCAGGTGCAGTAGAGTGGTAATCTGGGAACCTCCTGACTCAGAATACTGCTACCTTCACACTGTCATAAGAACGCAGCTAGTTGAGAGCTGGCTTCCAGGCATGCTTCCCTGTGAGAGCTGAGGACAGGGCAGAACCCTCCCGCATCCTGCCTGACTGTAGACGTACCTGCTAACCTCCTTATGTTAGTGGCTGGGATAGGTTGTGGGAAAAGCATGTGTAAGCATTGGGCCTGAACTGCCGTGTATCTGAGTTGAATACAGCGATTTCCAACATCCTTCTTCAATAGGAGTGTAGCTAGGTTCCAACTCCCATGTCCGAGTGGGTAGCAGACATCTGCCTCCCATGCATACACACTTCTGAGAGTTGAGCTTATGGCCTGTAAGCCTACATCGTGCCTGCCGCTACCTTTCGCTTCCAAAAGGCCTAGGCTCGCTGCTTGACGCAAGTGTTGGGAGAGGTAACTGGAATCTCCCGGCACACAAGACGAGTGCCTCCGAGCTCAATCAAGCGATTTCCTAGTAATTCCTGGGGTAGACTGGTGCTACATACTAAGTTCCATACGTGAGTAGGTAGTTGAACGCCTTGTCCAAAAACATCTTACTTCTGAGAGTTGAGCTCACCCTCAGTCCCTCACAGTTCCACACTGCCTGCAGAGTGAGTTTCGCACGTCTTCACCAGAGACGTTTGCCAGAGGCTTCTGAGACGCAAGTTAACAATGCAGACCTGGAGGGTATCTCCAGGTGCAGTAGAGTGGTAATCTGGGAACCTCCAGTCTCAGAATAATGCTACCTTCACCCTGCCATAAGAATGCAGCTAGTTGACAGCTGACTTCATGGCATGCTTCCCTGTGAGAGCTAAGGACAGGGCACAACCCTCCCGCATCCTGCTTGACTGTAGAAGGAGCTGCTAACGTCCTCATGTTAGTGGCAGGGAAAGGTTGGGAGAAAAGCATGTGGAATCGTTGTGCCTGAACCCACGTGTATCTGAGTTGAATACAGCGATTTCCAACATCCTTCTCATCAGAGTGTAGCTAGGTTCCCACTCGCATGTCCGAGTGGGGAGCAGACATCTGCCTCCCATGCATACCCACTTCTGAGAGTTGAGCTTATGGCCTGTAACCCTACCTCCTGCCTGCAGCTACCTTTCGCTTCCAAAAGGCCTAGGCTCGCTGCTTCACCGAAGTGTTGGGAGAGGTAACTGGAATCTCCCGGCACACAAGACTAGTGCCTCCAAACTCAATCCAGCGATTTCCCAGTAATTCCTGGGGTAGACTGGTGCTACATACTAAGTTCCATATGTGAGAAGGTAGCTGAACGCCTTGTCCAAAATCATCTGACTGCTGAGAGTTGAGCTCACCCTCAGTCCCTCACAGTTCCACACTGCCTGCAGAGTGAGTTTCCCACGTCTTCACCAGAGACTTTTGCCAGAGGCCTCTGAGACGCAAGTTACCAATGCAGACCTGGACTGTATCTCCAGGTGCAGTAGAGTGGTAATCTGGGAACCTCCTGACTCAGAATACTGCTACCTTCACACTGTCATAAGAACGCAGCTAGTTGAGAGCTGGCTTCTAGGCATGCTTCCCTGTGAGAGCTGAGGACAGGGCAGAACCCTCCCGCATCCTGCCTGACTGTAGATGTACCTGCTAACCTCCTTATGTTAGTGGCTGGGATAGGTTGTGGGAAAAGCATGTGTAAGCATTGGGCCTGAACTGCCGTGTATCTGAGTTGAATACAGCGATTTCCAACATCCTTCTTCAATAGGAGTGTAGCTAGGTTCCAACTCCCATGTCCGAGTGGGAAGCAGACATCTGCCTCCCATGCATACACACTTCTGAGAGTTGAGCTTATGGCCTGTAAGGCTACATCGTGCCTGCCGCTACCTTTCGCTTCCAAAAGGCCTAGGCTCGCTGCTTGACGCAAGTGTTGGGAGAGGTAACTGGAATCTCCCGGCACACAAGACGAGTGCCTCCGAGCTCAATCAAGCGATTTCCTAGTAATTCCTGGGGTAGACTGGTGCTACATACTAAGTTCCATACGTGAGTAGGTAGTTGAACGCCTTGTCCAAAAACATCTTACTTCTGAGAGTTGAGCTCACCCTCAGTCCCTCACAGTTCCACACTGCCTGCAGAGTGAGTTTCGCACGTCTTCACCAGAGACGTTTGCCAGAGGCTTCTGAGACGCAAGTTAACAATGCAGACCTGGAGGGTATCTCCAGGTGCAGTAGAGTGGTAATCTGGGAACCTCCTGTCTCAGAATACTGCTACCTTCACCCTGCCATAAGAATGCAGCTAGTTGACAGCTGGCTTCAAGGCATGCTTCCCTGTGAGAGCTAAGGACAGGGCACAACCCTCCCGCATCCTGCTTGACTGTAGAAGGAGCTGCTAACGTCCTCATGTTAGTGGCAGGGAAAGGTTGTGAGCAAAGCATGTGGAATCGTTGTGCCTGAACCCACGTGTATCTGAGTTGAATACAGCGATTTCCAAGGTCCTTCTTCATCAGAGTGTAGCTAGGTTCCCACTCGCATGGACGAGTGGGTAGCAGACATCTGCCTCCCATGCGTACCCACTTCTGAGAGTTGAGCTTATGGCCTGTAACCCTACCTCCTGCCTGCAGCTACCTTTCGCTTCCAAAAGGCCTAGGCTCGCTGCTTCACCGAAGTGTTGGGAGAGGTAACTGGAATCTCCCGGCACACAAGACTAGTGCCTCCAAGCTCAATCCCGCGATTTCCCAGTAATTCCTGGGGTAGACTGGTGCTACATACTAAGTTCCATATGTGAGAAGGTAGCTGAACGCCTTGTCCAAAATCATCTGACTGCTGAGAGTTGAGCTCACCCTCAGTCCCTCACAGTTCCACACTGCCTGCAGAGTGAGTTTCCCACGTCTTCACCAGAGACTTTTGCCAGAGGCCTCTGAGACGCAAGTTAACAATGCAGACCTGGACGGTATCTCCAGGTGCAGTAGAGTGGTAATCTGGGAACCTCCTTACTCAGAATACTGCTACCTTCACACTGTCATAAGAACGCAGCTAGGTGAGAGCTGGCTTCTAGGCATGCTTCCCTGTGAGAGCTGAGGACAGGGCAGAACCCTCCCGCATCCTGCCTGACTGTAGACGTACCTGCTAACCTCCTTATGTTAGTGGCTGGGATAGGTTGTGGGAAAAGCATGTGTAAGCATTGGGCCTGAACTGCCGTGTATCTGAGTTGAATACAGCGATTTCCAACATCCTTCTTCAATAGGAGTGTAACTAGTTTCCAACTCCCATGTCCGAGTGGGTAGCAGACATCTGCCTCCCATGCATACACACTTCTGAGAGTTGAGCTTATGGCCTGTAAGCCTACATCGTGCCTGCCGCTACCTTTCGCTTCCAAAAGGCCTAGGCTCGCTGCTTGACGCAAGTGTTGGGAGAGGTAACTGGAATCTCCCGGCACACAAGACGAGTGCCTCCGAGCTCAATCAAGCGATTTCCTAGTAATTCCTGGGGTAGACTTGTGCTACATACTAAGTTCCATACGTGAGTAGGTAGTTGAACGCCTTGTCCAAAAACATCTTACTTCTGAGAGTTGAGCTCACCCTCAGTCCCTCACAGTTCCACACTGCCTGCAGAGTGAGTTTCGCACGTCTTCACCAGAGACGTTTGCCAGAGGCTTCTGAGACTCAAGTTAACAATGCAGACCTGGAGGGTATCTCCAGGTGCAGTAGAGTGGTAATCTGGGAACCTCCTGTCTCAGAATACTGCTACCTTCACCCTGCCATAAGAATGCAGCTAGTTGACAGCTGGCTTCAAGGCATGCTTCCCTGTGAGAGCTAAGGACAGGGCACAACCCTCCCGCATCCTGCTTGACTGTAGAAGGAGCTGCTAACGTCCTCATGTTAGTGGCAGGGAAAGGTTGTGAGAAAAGCATGTGGAATCGTTGTGCCTGAACCCACGTGTATCTGAGTTGAATACAGCGATTTCAAAGGTCCTTCTTCATCAGAGTGTAGCTAGGTTCCCACTCGCAAGTCCGAGTGGGTAGCAGACATCTGCCTCCCATGCGTACCCACTTCTGAGAGTTGAGCTTATGGCCTGTAACCCTACCTCCTGCCTGCAGCTACCTTTCGCTTCCAAAAGGCCTAGGCTCGCTGCTTCACCGAAGTGTTGGGAGAGGTAACTGGAATCTCCCGGCACACAAGACTAGTGCCTCCAAGCTCAATCCAGCGATTTCCCAGTAATTCCTGGGGTAGACTGGTGCTACATACTAAGTTCCATATGTGAGAAGGTAGCTGAACGCCTTGTCCAAAATCATCTGACTGCTGAGAGTTGAGCTCACCCTCAGTCCCTCACAGTTCCACACTGCCTGCAGAGTGAGTTTCCCACGTCTTCACCAGAGACTTTTGCCAGAGGCCTCTGAGACGCAAGTTAACAATGCAGACCTGGACGGTATCTCCAGGTGCAGTAGAGTGGTAATCTGGGAACCTCCTTACTCAGAATACTGCTACCTTCACACTGTCATAAGAACGCAGCTAGGTGAGAACTGGCTTCTAGGCATGCTTCCCTGTGAGAGCTGAGGACAGGGCAGAACCCTCCCGCATCCTGCCTGACTGTAGACGTACCTGCTAACCTCCTTATGTTAGTGGCTGGGATAGGTTGTGGGAAAAGCATGTGTAAGCATTGGGCCTGAACTGCCGTGTATCTGAGTTGAATACAGCGATTTCCAACATCCTTCTTCAATAGGAGTGCAGCTAGGTTCCAACTCCCATGTCCGAGTGGGTAGCAGACAGTTGCCTCCCATGCATACACACTTCTGAGAGTTGAGCTTATGGCCTGTAAGCCTACATCGTGCCTGCCGCTACCTTTCGCTTCCAAAAGGCCCAGGCTCGCTGCTTGACGCAAGTGTTGGGAGAGGTAACTGGAATCTCCCGGCACACAAGACGAGTGCCTCCGAGCTCAATCAAGCGATTTCCTAGTAATTACTGGGGTAGACTGGTGCTACATACTAAGTTCCATACGTGAGTAGGTAGTTGAACGCCTTGTCCAAAAACATCTTACTTCCGAGAGTTGAGCTCACCCTCTGTCCCTCACAGTTCCACACTGCCTGCAGAGTGAGTTTCGCACGTCTTCACCAGAGACGTTTGCCAGAGGCTTCTGAGACGCAAGTTAACAATGCAGACCTGGAGGGTATCTCCAGGTGCAGTAGAGTGGTAATCTGGGAACCTCCTGTCTCAGAATACTGCTACCTTCACCGTGCCATAAGAATGCAGCTAGTTGACAGCTGGCTTCAAGGCATGCTTCCCTGTGAGAGCTAAGGACAGGGCACAACCCTCCCGCATCCTGCTTGACTGTAGAAGGAGCTGCTAACGTCCTCATGTTAGTGGCAGGGAAAGGTTGTGAGAAAAGCATGTGGAATCGTTGTGCCTGAACCCACGTGTATCTGAGTTGAATACAGCGATTTCCAAGGTCCTTCTTCATCAGAGTGTAGCTAGGTTCCCACTCGCATGTCCGAGTGGGTAGCAGACATCTGCCTCCCATGCATACCCACTTCTGAGAGTTGAGCTTATGGCCTGTAACCCTACCTCCTGCCTGCAGCTACCTTTCGCTTCCAAAAGGCCTAGGCTCGCTGCTTCACCGAAGTGTTGGGAGAGGTAACTGGAATCTCCCGGCACACAAGACTAGTGCCTCCAAGCTCAATCCAGCGATTTCCCAGTAATTCCTGGGGTAGACTGGTCGTACATACTAAGTTCCATATGTGAGAAGGTAGCTGAACGCCTTGTCCAAAATCATCTGACTGCTGAGAGTTGAGCTCACCCTCAGTCCCTCACAGTTCCACACTGCCTGCAGAGTGAGTTTCCCACGTCTTCACCAGAGACTTTTGCCAGAGGCCTCTGAGACGCAAGTTAACAATGCAGACCTGGACGGTATCTCCAGGTGCAGTAGAGTGGTAATCTGGGAACCTCCTGACTCAGAATACTGCTACCTTCACACTGTCATAAGAACGCAGCTAGTTGAGAGCTGGCTTCTAGGCATGCTTCCCTGTGAGAGCTGAGGACAGGGCAGAACCCTCCCGCATCCTGCCTGACTGTAGACGTACCTGCTAACCTCCTTATGTTAGTGGCTGGGATAGGTTGTGGGAAAAGCATGTGTAAGCATTGGGCCTGAACTGCCGTGTATCTGAGTTGAATACAGCGATTTCCAACATCCTTCTTCAATATGAGTGTAGCTAGGTTCCAACTCCCATGTCCGAGTGGGTAGCAGACATCTGCCTCCCATGCATACACACTTCTGAGAGTTGAGCTTAGGGCCTGTAACCCTACATCCTGCCTGCCGCTACCTTTCGCTTCCAAAAGGCCTAGGCTCGCTGCTTGACGCAAGTGTTGGGAGAGGTAACCGGAATCTCCCGGCACACAAGACGAGTGCCTCCGAGCTCAATCAAGCGATTTCCTAGTAATTCCTTTTTTTTTTTTTTATAATTTTTTTTTTTATTTATTTATGATAGTCACAGAGAGAGAGAGAGAGAGGCAGAGACTCAGGCAGAGGGAGAAGCAGGCTCCATGCACCGGTAGCCCGATGTGGGATTCGATCCCGGGTCTCCAGGATCGCGCCCTGGGCCAAAGGCAGGCGCCAAACCGCTGCGCCACCCAGGGATCCCGATTTCCTAGTAATTCCTGGGGTAGACTGGTGCTACATACTAAGTTCCATACGTGAGAAGGTAGCTGAACGCCTTGTCCAAAAGCATCTTACTTCTGAGAGTTGAGCTCACCCTCAGTCCCTCACAGTTCCACACTGCCTGCAGAGTGAGTTTCGCACGTCTTCACCAGAGACGTTTGCCACAGGCTTCTGAGACGCAAGTTAACAATGCAGACCTGGAGGGTATCTCCAGGTGCAGTAGAGTGGTAATCTTGGGACCTCCTGACTCAGAATCCTGCTACCTTCACACTGCCATAAGAATGCAGCTAGTTGAGAGCTGGCTTCTAGGCATGCTTCCCTGGGAGTGCTGAGGACAGGGCAGAACCCTCCCACATCCTGCCTGACTGTAGGTGTAGCTTCTAACATCCTAATGTTAGTGGCTGAGAGAGGTTGCGGGAAAAGCATGTGTAAGCATTGGGCCTGAACCCCTGTGTATCTGAGTTGAATACAGCGATTTCCAATGGCCTACTTCAATCAGAGTGTAGCTATGTTCCAACTCCCATGTCAGAGTTGGTAGCAGACATCTGCCTCCCATGCATACACACTTCTGAGAGTTGAGCTGATGGCCTGCACCTCCACATCCAGCCTGCTGGTACCCTTCGCTTCTAAAAGCCCTAGCTCGCTGTTTGACGGAAGTGTTGGGAGAGGTAATTGGAATCTCCCGGCACACAAGACTAGTGCCTCCAAGCTAAATCCAGTGATTTCCTAGTAATTCCTGTGCTAGACTGGTGCTACATACTAAGTTCCATACGTGAGAAGGTATCTGAACGCCTTGTCCAAAAGCATCTTACTTCTGAGAGTTGAGCTCACCCTCAGTCCCTCACAGTTCCACACTGCCTGCAGAGTGAGTTTTGCAGGTCTTCTCCACAGACGTTTGCCAAAGAATTCTGAGACGCAAGTTAACAATGTAGACCTGGAGGGTATCTCCAGGTGCAGTAGAGTGGTAATCTTGGGACCTCGTGACTCAGAATACTGCTACCTTCACACTGCCATAAGAATGCAGCTAGTTGAGAGCTGGCTTCTAGGCATGCTTCCCTGGGAGTGCTGAGGACAGGGCAGAAACCTCCAGCAGCCTGCATGCCTGTAGGCGTAGCTGCTAACATCCTAATGTTAGTGGCTGAGAGAGGTTGTGGGAAAAGCATGTGTAAGCATTGGGCCTGAACTCCTGTGTATCTGAGTTGAATACAGCGATTTCCAATGGCCTACTTCAATCTGAGTGTAGCTAGGTTCCAACTCCCATGTCACAGTGGGTATCAGACATCTGCCTGCCATGCATACACACTTCTGAGAGTTGAGCTGAAAGCCTGTACCTCCACTTCCAGCCTGCTGGTACCCTTAGCTTCTAAAAGGCCTAGGCTCGCTGTTTGACGGAAGTGTTGGGATAGGTAATTGGAATCTCCCGGCACACAAGACTAGTGCCTCCAAGCTCAATCCAGCGATTTCCTAGTAATTCCTGTGGTAGAGTGGTGCTATATACTAAGTTCCATACGTGAGAAGGTAGCTGAACGCCTTGTCCAAAAAAATCTTACTTCTGACAGTTGAGCTCACCCTCAGTCCCTCACAGTTCCACACTGCCTGCAGAGTGAGTTTCGCAGGTCTTCACCACAGACGTTTGCCACAGGCTTCTGAGACGCAAGTTAACAATGCAGACCTGGAGGGTTTCTCCAGGTGCAGTAAAGTGGTAATCTTGGAACCTCCTGACTCAGAATACTGCTACCTTCACACTGCCATAAGAATGCAGCTAGTTGAGAGCTGGCTTCTAGGCATGCTTCCCTGGGAGTGCTGAGGACAGGGCAGAACCCTCCCACATCCTGCCTGACTGTAGGTGTAGCTTCTAACATCCTAATGTTAGTGGCTGAGAGAGGTTGCGGGAAAAGCATGTGTAAGCATTGGGCCTGAACTCCTGTGTATCTGAGTTGAATACAGCGATTTCCAATGGCCTTCTTCAATCAGAGTGTAGCTAGGTTCCAACTCCCATGTCAGAGTGGGTAGCAGACATCTGCCTGCCATGAATACACACTTCTGAGAGTTGAACTTATGGCTTGTACCTCCCCAATCAGCCTGCTGGGACCCTTCCCTTCTAAAAGGCCTAGGCTCGCTCTTTGACGGAAGTGTTATGAGAGGTAATTGGAATCTCCCGGCACACAAGACTAGTGCCTCCAAGCTCAATCCAGCGATTTCCTAATAATTCCTGTGGTAGACTGGTGCTACTTACAAAGTTCCATAAGTGAGAAGGTAGCTGAACGCCTTGTCCAAAAGAATCTTACTTCTGAGAGTTGAGCTCACCCTCAGTCCCTCACAGTTCCACACTGCCTGCAGAGTGAGTTTCGCAGGTCTTCAGCACAGAAGTTTGCAGAGGGTTCTGAGAAGCAAGTTAACAATGTAGACCTGGAGGGTATCTCCAGGTGCAGTAGAGTGGTAATCTTGGGACCTCCTTACTCAGAATACTGCTACCTTCACACTGCCATAAGAATGCAGCTAGTTGAGAGCTGGCTTCTAGGCATGCTTCCCTGGGAGTGCTGAGGACAGGGCAGAACCCTCCCGCATCCTCCCTGACTGTAGGCGTGGCTGCTAACATCATAAAGTTAGTGGCTGAGAGAGGTTGTGGTAAAAGCATGTGTAAGCATTGGGCCTGAACTCCTGTGTATATGAGTTGAATACAGCGATTTCCAATGGCCTACTTCAATCAGAGTGTAGCTAGGTTCCAACTCCGATGTCAGAGTGGGTAGCAGACATCTGCCTCCCATGCATACACACTGCCGCGAGTTGAGCTGAAAGCCTGTACCTCCCCATCCAGCCTGCTGGTACCCTTCCCTTCTAAAAGGCCTAGGCTCGCTGTTTCACGGAAGTGTTGGGAGAGGTAATTGGAATCTCCCGGCACACAAGACTAGTGCCTCCAATCTAAATCCAGCGATTTCTGAGTAATCCCGTTGGTAGACTGGTGCTACATACTAAGTTCCATATGTGAGAAGGTATCTGAACGCCTTGTCCAAAAGCATCTTACTTTTGAGAGTTGAGCTCACCCTCAGTCTCTCACTGTTCCACACGGCCTGCAGAGTGAGTTTCGTACCTCTTAACTAGAGACGTTTGCCAAAGGCTTATGAGACCCAACTTAACAATGCAGACCTGGACGGTATCTCCAGGTGCAGTAGAGTGGTAATCTTGGAACCTCCTGACTCAGAATACTGCTACCTTCTCACTGCCATAAGAACGCAGCTAGGTGAGAGCTGGCTTCTAGGCATGCATCCCTGTGAGAGCTGAGATCAGGGCACAACCCTCCTGCATCCTGCCCGACTGTAGACGTAGCTGCTAACATCCTTGTGTTAGGTGCTGGGAGAAGTTGTAGAATAGCATGTGTAAACATTGAGCCTTAACTCACGTGTATCTGAGTTGAATACAGCGTTTTCCAACGGCCTTCTTCAATCAGAGTGTAGCTAGGTTCCAACTCACATGTACCAGTGGGTAGCAGACAACTGCCTCCCATGCTTACTTCTGAGAGTTGAGCTTACGGCCTGTACCTCCACATCCTGCCGGCAGTTACCCTTCGCTTCCAAAAGACCTAGAACTGTTGCGTGACAGAAGTGTTGGGAGCGGTAATTGGAGTCTCCAGGCCCACAAGACTAGTGCCTCCAAGCTCAATCCAGCGATTTCCTAGTAATTCCTGTGGTAGAATGGTGCTACATACTCAGTTCAATATATGTTAGAATGTAGCTAACGCCTTGTCCAAAAGCATCTTACTTCTGAGAGTTGAGCTCACCCTCAGTCAATCACAGTTCCACACTACCTGCAGAGTGAGTTTCGCACGTCTTCACCATAGACGTTTGCCAAAGGCTTGTGAGACGCCACTTAACAAGGCAGACCTGGATGATATCTCCAGGTACAGTAGAGTGGCAATCTTGGAACCTACTGACTCAGAATACTGCTACATTCTCACTGCCATAAGAACGCAGCTAGGTGAGAGCTGGCTTCTAGGCATGCTTCCCTGTGAGACCTGAGGTCAGGGCACAACCCTCCTGCATCCTGCCTGACTGTAGAGTTAGCTGCTAACATCCTTATGTTAGGTGCGGGGACAGGTTGTGGGAATAGCATGTGTAACCATTGAGCCTGAACTCACGTGTATCTGAGTTGAATACAGCGTTTTCTTATGGCCTTCTACAATCAGAGTGTAGCTAGGTTCCTACTCCCATGTACTAGTGGGTAGCAGACATCTGCCTACCATGCTTACTTCTGAGAGTTGAGCTTCCGGCCTGTACCTGCACAGCCTGCCGGCAGTTACCCTTCGCTTCCAAAAGGCCTAGAACTGTTGCGTGACGGGAGTGTTGGGAGAGGTAATTGGAGTCTCCAGGCACACAAGACTAGTGCCTCCAAGCTCAATCCAGCGATTTCCTAGTAATTCCTCTGGTAGACTGGTGCTACATACTAAGTTCCATATGTGAGAATGTAGCTGAACGCCTTGCCCAAAAGCATCTTACTTCTGAGAGTTGAGCTCACCCTCAGTCTCTCACAGTTCCACACGGCCTGCAGAGTGAGTTTCGCAAGGCTTGACCAGAGACGTTTGCCAAAGTCTTGTGAGTCGAAACTTAACAATGCAGACCTGGACGGTATCTCCAGGTGCAGTAGAGTGGTAACCTTTTAACCTCCTGACTCAGAATACTGCTACCTTCTCACTGCCATAAGAACGCAGCTGGTGAGAGCTGGCTTCTAGGCATGCTTCCCTGTGAGAGCTGAGGTCAGGGCACAACCCTCCTGCATCCTGCCTGACTGTAGAGGTAGCTGCTAACATCCTTATGTTAGGTGCTGGGAGAAGTTGTGGGAATACCATGTGTAACCATTGAGCCTGAACTCACGTGTATCTGAGTTGAATACAGCGTTTTCCAACGGCCTTCTTCAATCAGAGTGTAGCTAGGTTCAAACTCACATGTAACAGTGGGTAGCAGACAACTGCCTCCCATACTTACTTCTGAGAGTTGAGCTTATGGCCTGTACCTCCACATCCTGCCTGCAGGTACACTTCGCTTCTAAAAGGCCTAGACCTGCTGAGTGACGGAAGTGTTGGGGAGGTAATTGGATTCTCCAGGCACACAAGACTAGTGCCTCCAATCTAAATCCAGCCATTTCCGAGTAATCCCGGTGGTAGACTGGTGGTACATACTAAGTTCCTTATGTCAGAAGGTAGCTGAACGCCTTGTCCAAAAGCATCTTTCTTCTGAGAGTTGAGCTCACCCTCAGTCTCTCACAGTTCCACACGGCCGGCAGAGTGAGTTTCGCAACTCTTCACCAGAGACGTTTGCCAAAGGCTTGTGAGTCGAAACTTAACAATGCAAACCTGGACGGTATCTCCAGGTGCAGTAGAGTGGTTATCTTGGAACCTCCTGACTCAGAATACTGCTACATTCTCACTGCCATAAGAACGCAGCTAGGTGAGAGCTGGCTTCTAGGCATGCTTCCCTGTGAGAGCTGAGGTCAGGGCACAACCCTCCTGCATCCTGCCTGACTGTAGAGGTAGCTGCTAACATCCTTATGTTAGGTGATGGGAGAAGTTGTGGGAATAGCATGTAACCATTGAGCCTCAACTCACATGTATCTGAGTTGAATACAGCGTTTTCCTACGGCCTTCTTCAATCAGAGTGTAGCTAGGTTCAAACTCACATGTACCAGTGGGTAGCAGACAACTGCCTCCCATGCTTACTTCTGAGAGTTGAGCTTATAGCCTTTACCTCCACATCCTGCCTGCAGGTACCCTTCGCTTCTAAAAGGCCTAGACCTGCTGAGTGACGGAAGTGTTGGGGAGGTAATTGGAGTCTCCAGGCACACAAGACTAGTGCCTCCAAACTAAATCCAGCGATTTCCGAGTAATCCCGGTGGTAGACTGGAGCTACATACTAAGTTCCATATGTGAGAAGGTAGCTGAACGCCTTGCCCAAAAGCATCTTACTTTTGAGAGTTGAGCTCACCCTCAGTCTCTCATCGTTCCACACAGCCTGCAGAGTGAGTTTCGCACCTCTTAACTAGAGACGTTTGCCAAAGGCTTATGAGACCCAACTTAACAATGCAGACCTGGACGGTATCTCCAGGTCTCAGTCTCTCACAGTTCCACACGGCCTGCAGAGTGAGATTCGCAAGGCTTGATCAGAGACGTTTGCCAAAGGCTTGTGAGTCGAAACTTAACAATGCAGACCTGGACGGTATCTCCAGGTGCAATAGAGTGGTAATCTTGGAACCTTCTGACTCAGAATACTGCTACCTTCTCACTGCCATAAGAACGCAGCTAGGTGAGAGTTGGCTTCTAGGCATGCTTCCCTGTGAGAGCTGAGGTCAGGGCACAACCCTCCTGCATCCTGCCTGACTGTAGAGGTAGCTGCTAACATCCTTGTGTTAGGTGCTGGTAGAAGTTGTGGGAATAGCATGTGTAACCATTGAGCCTGAACTCACGTGTATCTGAGTTGAATACAGCCTTTTCCTACGGCCTTCTTCAATCAGAGTGTAGCTAGGTTTCTACTCCCATGTACTAGTGGGTAGCAGACATCTGCCTCCCATGCTTACTTCTGAGAGTTGAGCTTAGGGCCTGTACTTCCACCTCCTGCCGGCAGTTACCCTTCGCTTCCAAAAGGCCTAGAACTGTTGCGTGACAGAAGTGTTGGGAGAGGTAATTGGAGTCTCCAGGCACACAAGACTAGGGCCTCCAAGCTCAATCCAGCGATTTCCGAGTAATTCCTGTGGTAGACTGGTGCTACATACTCAGTTCAATATATGTGAGAATGTAGCTAACGCCTTGCCCAAAAGCATCTTACTTTTGAGAGTTGAGCTCACCCTCAGTCTCTCACTGTTCCACACGGCCTGCAGAGTGAGTTTCGCACCTCTTAACTAGAGACGTTTGCCAAAGGCTGATGAGACCCAACTTAACAATGCAGACCTGGACCGTATCTCCAGGTGAAGTAGAGTGGTAATCTTGGAACCTCCTGACTCAGAATACTGCTACCTTCTCAATGCCATAAGAACGCAGCTAGGTGAGAGTTGGCTTCTAGGCATGCTACCCTGTGAGAGCTGAGGTCATGGCAGAACCCTCCCGCATCCTGCCTGACTGTAGACATAGCTGCTAACATCTTTATGTTAGGTGCTGGGACAGGTTGGGGGAATAGCATGTGTAACCATTGAGCCTGAACTCACGTGTATCTGAGTTGAATACAGGGTTTTCCAACGGCCTATTCAATCAGAGTGTAGCTAGGTTCCAACTCACATGTACCAGTGGGTAGCAGACATCTGCCTCCCATGCTTACTTCTGAGAGTTGAGCTTCCGGCCTGTACCTCCACATCCTGCCTGCAGGTACCCTTCGCTTCTAAAAGGCCTAGTCCTGCTGAGTGACGGAAGTGTTGGAGAGGTAATTGGAGTCTCCAGGCACACAAGACTAGCGCCTCCAAGCTCAATCCAGCGATTTCCTAGTAATTCCTGTGGTAGACTGGTGCTACATACTCTGTTCCATATGTGAGAAGTTAGCTGAACGCCTTGCCCAAAAGCATCTTACTTCTGAGAGTTGAGCTCACCCTCAGTCAATCACAGTTCCACACGGCCTGCAGAGTAAGTTTCGCACCTCTTAACTAGAGACGTTTGCCAAAAGCTTATGAGACGCAACTTAACAATGCAGACTTGGACGGTATCACCAGGTGCAGTAGAGTGGTAATCTTGGAACCTCCTGACTCAGAATACTGCTACCTTCTCACTGCCATAAGAACGCAGCTAGGTGAGAGCTGGCTTCTAGACATGCTTCCCTGTGAGAGCTGAGGTCACGGCAGAACCCTCCCGCATCCTGCCTGACTGTAGACGTAGCTGCTAACATCTTTATGTTAGGTGCTGGGATAGGTTGGGGGAATAGCATGTGTAACCATTGAGCCTGAACTCACGTGTATCTGAGTTGAATACAGCGTTTTCCAACAGCCTTCTTCAATCAGAGTGTAGCTAGTTTCAAACTCACATGTACCAGTGGGTAGCAGACAACTGCCTCCCATGCTTACTTCTGAGAGTTGAGCTTATGGCCTGTACCTCCACATGCTCCCTGCAGGTACCCTTCACTTCTAAAAGGCCTAGACCTGCTGAGTGACGGAAGTGTTGGGGAGGTAATTGGAGTCTCCAGGCACACAATACTAGTGCATTCAATCTAAATCCAGCGATTTCCGAGTAATCCCGGTGGTAGACTGGTGCTACATACTAAGTTCCATATGTGAGAAGGTAGCTGAACGCCTTGTCCAAAAGCATCTTACTTCTGAGAGTTGACCTCACCCGCAGTCTCTCACAGTTCCACACGGCCTGCAGAGTGAGTTTCGCAAGTCTTCACCAGAGACGTTTGTCAAAGTCTTGTGAGTCGAAACTTAAGAATGCAGACCTGGACGGTATCTCCAGGTGCAGTAGAGTGGTAATCTTGGAACGTCCTGACTCAGAATACTGCTACCTTCTCACTGCCATAAGAACGCAGCTAGGTGAGAGCTGGCTTCTAGGCATGCTTCCCTGTGAGAGCTGAGGTCAGGGCACAACCCTCCTGCATCCTGCCTGACTGTAGAGGTAGCTGCTAACATCCTTATGTTAGGTGCTGGGAGAAGTTGTGGGAATAGCATGTGTAACCATTGAGCCTGAACTCACGTGTATCTGAGTTGAATACAGCGTTTTCCTACGGCCTTCTTCAATCAGAGTGTAGCTAGGTTCCTACTCCCATGTACTAGTGGGTAGCAGACATCTGCCTACCATGCTTACTTCTGAGAGTTGAGCTTATGGCCTGTACCTAAACATCCTGCCTGCCGGTACCGTTCGCTTCTAAAAGGCCTAGGCTGGCTGCGTGACGGAAGTTTTGGGAGAGGTAATTAGATTGTCCCGGCACACAACACTAGTGCCTCTTAACTCAATCCAGTGATTTCCTCGTAATTCCTTTTGTAGACTGGTGCTACTTACTAAGTTCCATACGTGAGAAGGTAGCTGAACGCCTTGTCCAAAAGCATCTGACTTCTGAGAGTTGAGCTCACCCTCAGTCCCTCACAGTTCCACACTGCCTGCAGAGTGAGTTTCGCACGTCTTCACCAGAGATGTTTGCCAGCGTCTTCTGAGTCGCAAGTTAACAATGCAGACCTGGACGGTATATCCAGGTGCAGTAGAGTGGTAATCTTGGAACCTCCTGACTCAGAATACTGCTACCTTCTCACTGCCATAAGAACGCAGCTACTTTAGAGCTCGCTTCTAGGCATGCTTCCCTGTGAGAGCTGAAGTTAGGGCAGAACTCTCCTGCAACCTGCCTGACTGTAGACGTAGCTGCTAACTTCCTCATGTTAGGTCCTGGGAGAGGTTGGGAGAAAAGCACGTGTAAGCATTGGGCCTGAACTCCCGTGTATCTGAGTTGAATACAGCGATTTCCAACGACCTTCTTCAATCAGAGTGTGGCTAGTTTCCAACTCCCGTGTTCGAGTGGGTAGCAGACATCTGCCTCCCATACATAGACACTTCTGAGAGTTGAGCTTAGGGCCTGTACCACACATCCTGCCTACAGGTACCCTTCGCTTCTAAAAGGCCTATGCTCGCTGCGTGACGGAAGTGTTAGGAGAGGTAAGTGGAATGTCCTGGCACACAAGACTTGTGCCTCCAAGCTCAATCCAGCGATTCCCTAGTAATTCCTGTGGTAGACTGTTGCAACATACTAAGTTTCATACGTGAGAAGGTAGCTGAACACCTTGTCCAAAGGTATCTTACTTCTGAGAGTTGAGCTCACCCTCAGTCCCTCACAGTTCCACACTGTCTGTAGAGTGAGTTTCGGACGTCTTCACCAGAGATGTTTGCAAGAGGCTTCTGAGACGCAAGTCAACAATGCAGACCTGGTTGGTAACGCTAGGTGCAGTAGAGTGGTAATCTTGGAACCTCCTGACTCAGAATACTGCTACCTTCTCACTGCCATAAGAACGCAGCTAGTTGAGAGCTGGCTTCTAAGCATGCTTCCCTGTGAGACCTAAGGCCTGGGCAGAACCATCGCGCATCCTGCCTGCCTGTAGACGTAGCTGCTAATATCCTAATGTTAGGTGATCGAGAAGTTGTGAGAAACGCATGTGGAAGCGACAGGCCTGTACTCATGGGTATGTGTGTTGAATATGGCGATGTCCAATGGCCTTCGTTATTTAGTGTCGGTAGGTTCTTTTTTTTTTATTAATTAATTTATTTAGATATTCACACACAGACAAAGAGAGAGAGAGAGAGAGAGAGAGTCAGAGACATAGGAAGAGGAAGAAGCAGGCTCCATTCACCGGGAGCCCGATGTGGGATTCGATCCCGGGTCTCCAGAATTGCGCCCTGGATGAAAGGCAGGCGCTAAACCCCTGCACCACCCAGGGATCCCTGTAGCTAGCTTCTAACTCCCATATATGAGTGGATAGTAGACATCTACCTCTTAGGCATACACACTTCTGAGTGTTGAGCTTATGGCCTGTACCTCACACATCCTGCCTGCAGGTATACTTCGCTCTTAACAAGCCTAGGCTCGATGCGTAACTGAAGAGTTGTGAGAGGTAAGTGCAAGTTGCCGGCCTCAAGACTAGTGCCTCCAATCTCAATCCAGCAATTTCCTAGTAATTCCTGTCTTAGACTGGTGCTACATACTAATTTCCATACGTGAGAAGCTAGCTGAACCCCGTGTCCAAAGGCAACTTACTTTTGAAAGTTGAACTCACACCCAGTCCCACAGTTCCAACTGCCTGCAGAATGAGTTTCGAACATCTTGACCAGAGACGTTTGTCAGAAACTGGAGAGACGCAAGTGGAATAATGCAGGCATGGAAAGTGTCTCCAGGTGCAGTAGAGTGGTAATCTTGGAACCTCTTGACTCAGAATGTGCTACGTTCTCACTGCCATAAGAACGCAGCTAGTTGAAACCTGGCTTCTAGGCATGTTTCGTTATGAGAACTGAGGTCAGGGCATGACCCTCCCGCATCATAACTGCCTGTAGACATAGGTCCTAGCATCCTTATGTTAGGTGTTGGCAGAGGATGTGTGAAAAGCATGTGGAAGTGACAGGCTTGTACTCTCCTGTATCTCATTTCAATACAGCGATTATGAACACGTATAATGCCTCCTCAACCTGAAAAGCGGGAAAGGATAATAAATAGCAAATATCAGATAAAAATACTTCTTTTATATTAGACACCATATTGCAAGTGCATTTAAAATTAGCAATGTATAACATTTATTTCCTTGACATTTGTCTTCCAAAGAGTTCACAGTGTTTCAGTGTCAGTTAAACCTGGGGAGGAAAATCAGGGAACAATCCTTCACATAATAACATGATCATTGGTAATAATGTGTCTCAGTTCTTTCCAAATCCATACAGATGCATTTCTTGATGAGTGACTGAGGTGTGAGAAAGAGATGAGAAACCCTCATCCCTCAGAATTACTTGTGTCAGAATATTTTAACCATAGTAGTACGGATAGTAAATTATCCTTATTAACAGGAAATACGTCTCACATTGGAATCTGAGCAATCAGATGGGCAGAGAAAAACTGCTTTGACCTGCTCTTCATCTTTTAAAAACAAAGGAGAGCTTTTCTATGTACAAAGTCAGTTTTCAAGATAGCCTTAGGGAATAAGAGTCTGCAGCATGGAATCCCACTGCACAGCCACCCAGGAGGCCCGCGCTCCAGGTCTTCTTGATCCCAAATCCCTGGGCCTGTCCCCCAACACGTGCTAGCACCAGAGGTCATTTGCAATTGCTCTTTAGGAGCTCTGGGGAAGGGGGAAGGAGCTAGATAGGATGGGACATGTAGAAGCCAAGAAAATTAACGCCATTCCACTTTATGTTCAGCATTAGCACATGTCCAGCCATCCCAGGTCCCTGTGAATAAGAGCTGAAATTTACATTACTTCAGTTACAGGAAAAAAAACAAAAGTTTACAGCTTAATGTCCTAGAAAGCCCCACATTACAATAAAAACTGAGCCCAAGCCAAGGGCAGGAAGCCCCTATTAGAATAAGAACAGAGCTCAATGCCCTCCAAGCCCCCATATCAAAATTTAAACAGAACTTGAGGAATTGCTCCAGCCCTTCTGAAGGTCCTTGATACCAGCCCTTAAAACTAAGCTAAAAACAAAAAACAAAAAACAAAACTAAGGTAAAACCCACTCGGGGTCTAAGTCCCTGTCCGCCCTGTTGGGTATACTTGGACTCAAGCACGAGTTGGTAAATCCACCCTCCTGTGTTTGAATCGGTGTCAGCTCCTTAGTGGTTTCTCGGATTCACAATCCTGAGCACAACACCCCCATGTCCCCTCCCCACCTGGGCTGACCCCCTGTCCCCTCCCACCCAGGCTGACCCTCAGTCACCTCCCCGCCCACAACAGCTGGGCACAGGCCCTTACAGAGGTCCCATGGGCATGGTGCGCACTGCCGCCATCCCCGGCCTCCCAGGGGAAGGAAGGAGGTTTTGGCAGGACACACTCCCATGGTGGCCCCAGGGCTCCCTGCCCAGGACGGCACCTGGTGACAGGTCGGGGTCTGTGTCCCTGATGCCGGCTCCTCCTCCCCGGTTTTCCCGCAGGAAATGAAGGAGGAGGCCCTGGTCTCCTCCAGGGACATCACGCAGATAGGCCTGGACGTCAACAGGACGTTCGGCAGCCACACCATGTTTTGGGACCGCTACGGGGTCGGGTGAGGCTCCTGGGCCGGGGGGGGGTTCGGGGCCCCAGGGGAGGCCCGGGGGCTTCTGGGTAGGAAACACGGGGCTTCTGAGGCCAGGGGTAGCAACAGCAGCCAACAACACACCGCCGCATGGTAAGGTGCTGGGGATGACCCCCGTGCCCCCACACCCGGAGTTCGGGGATGAGGAGGCCACTAGGATGGGGCCTCCAGGGGTTGCCATGTGAGCTGAACTCCAAAGGGTTGAGGGTCAGCCGCCTGAAAGGCAAGGGGCTGGGGTGGGGGCCGTGGGGGGCAGTAAGGGGACCTGGGGGCCAGGCGGCATGGCCGTGGCTGGAACAGGGCACACATCGATCCGATGAGGGCCGGACGGCTCAGGGTGACACCCACCCTCGATGCTTTATATATTTCTAAAGTCTATGCATTTTATTTGAGACAATTTGCAATTTGTAAACATACATAGTATGATGACCCCCAGATAATGCCCCCGGTCCAGCCAGGGCCCTGCACTGACCACGCAGGGCCCGAGGGGCAGGTGTCACAGCAAACCCTAGACTGGGGCCTCCTTTATCTGTACACGTCTGCGTGAGCATCTTAGAGAAAGGGGGTGCCCTGTGTCCGCAGGCCCCCCATGCCATCCCCCTTATTCCCCACCTCCACACCATCCCCCCACATCAACATCACCCATGGCATCGCCCCCATACCATCCCCCCTACACCATCCCCCTCACACCCCCACACAATCCCCACCCACACCATCCCCCCTACACCATCCCCTACACTCCACCACCATCATACCTCTGCCCCCACACCATCGGCTCCCAGCAAGGACCCAGTGCAACTGCCCCCTGTGGGACATGTTCAGCCTCCCCGGGGTTCTCTGGACAGCCTACTCCCATCAGAGCCCTGGTGTCCCATAGAGTACCCAGGGGTTGCAGGGAAGAGGGAATGCTGGGAGCCCCCGACAGGGTGGGTGCAGGTGGATGGAACACAGGATGCACTGTGCCCTGCCTCCTCCCACTATCCCTCCTAAAGTTTGGCACACCCTGCACAGGACACCAGCCCCTAACCCAGAGGGACCTGGGCTGGCCTGGCCCCGGGCTCTGTGGGGGCTGAAGTGAATTGAGTTCCCCCCAGGCCCAACACAAAGACTAATGGGATCCAGCCCCCCATGGCCCTGGCCGGGCATGGATTCTGGCTCTGGGCTGAGGGAGCCCTCTCACAGCTGGATGTGGCCTCCTGGGACCTGGGCATGCCCCACAGATCCACGTCGCTGACCTAGGGCAGCCCTGGGGATCCCGGGACACCCAAGGGTGGGGAGAACAGGGGTAGGCTGGTGGGCCCCACCAACACCCACAGCAGGAGGCAGACTCCTCCAGGTGCTGGGGCCCCAGGGGGCCCGAGGCCGGGGTCCAGCTGCCCTGTGGGGACCCAGCGCAGGAGCCCATGAGCTGCAGGTCCAGGTCAGCTCTGCTGTCCTCAGAACCGTCTCTCAGGCTGAAAATTCAGGACACACGCCCCCACACGGAGTCCACACATGCTCCCAGGTGGGGGACTCCAGCCCCCGCCCCCCCACCCCGTGTGATTCTTGCCCTCCCCTAAAGGACAGAAAGGTCTCCCTGCCCAGGGGAAGGCGCACACCCTCGGCTCTGAGCCCGTTTGCTGTAGCAAGTCAAGAAAGTGTTGTGGTGCGAAAATGCACAGCCAGCCCATTTCTGTGTCTCCAGGAACTCTGTGCACGGGGCGTGGAGAGACCCCCAGAGAGGAGGAGGGGGCACCACCCAGTCCCCAACCAGCCCCTGCAGGGGCGCCGCCAGGCACACACACAGCTGACGTCCCCATGAGCCTACCAGGGGCGGCCAGACACCAGGGTCAGGACTCCACGGACTTTACTGGGACTCAGCCTGTGCCCCGCGGGCCAGGAGGGGCTGGGACAGAGTGACAGAGTCAGGGAGCCTCAGGTCACCAGGGTCTGTGCAAAGCGACCTAGGAGGTCTGTGCTCCCTCTGTCTTGGGGGCCTGGGCTGGCCGGGTTCCTGGGCACTTCCTCCCCTCCCCGCATCCAGGTGCCTGTGTGCCTCGGGCACATAGGGCCTGTGGGGCGGTCAGTGTGGCCCTGGAAGGGAGGTCAGGGCAGCAGGCCCTCGTCTTGTGCCCAAGATTGCACATACGAGAAACCACCAAGGAGCCGACACCGATGCAAACACATGAGGGTTTATTTACAAGCTCTAGCATGGGTCCAAATATACCCGACACTGCGGAGCAGGGACTTGGACCCCGAGACTAAGAGGCGACGTAGCAGCTTTATAGGGGCCAGTGGCCCATGGGATACACAGAAAGGTGCACAGTCATGTCGGTCCACACGCAGGTGGCTGATTGAATTACATCTTACCCTATAGTATCCATTTGAGCTGGCCTATTACTTTGGTCAGAATTGGCGTGCAGTTTTGGCGGGCACAAAGCAGGGTTACATTGTTCTGAGCCGATTTCCGATTAGGGTGTGCCCAGTGGCTCGACTAGGGTGGGGCAGCGCCTTAAGCAATACACAGGTTATGTGGGGGTCATACAGGAGGTGGCAGGTGTAGCTCAAAATGGAATCAGTCCTCCTCTGCTTGTCCAGGGGCAGGGGATTTTTGTTAAATTTCCTGGGTCACGCATTCCCTCCATTTTCAGAGGATCCTATGCAGGATCCAATCAAGGGTCCAGGTTGCTCTTAGAGTGAGCCAGGTGGAATGATTAAACCAGGATTTTAACCAACCTTGTTGCTGTTCTCGCTGCCATTTATATTCCAGCGAAGAAGCCGCATTCTACGTTTAAAGCAGCACATAACCCCCCCCACACACACACACACCCTTTGTTGTAAGAAGACTAAGTCTAATCCCTTTCTATTTTGAAGGACAACCTCAGACTAGGGAGTCTTGGAGGTGCGAAATTAGTGAGGACGGTGCACTCTTAGCTTTAGGGGATTGTCCTTTTCCGGGTGGCTTTTCCATTCTGGAACAAAGTTCTTGAGAACGGTGTGTGGGTCAGCTGGCTGGACGTGGGTGTAGTGGACCAGGGAGTAATCCCGTCGACCTTGAGAGCATTGGGAGTGGTCAGGATCAGGGTGTAGGTTCCTTGCAGCGAGGTTGAAGTGTCCGGGGTTGGTATCTCCACACGTACACACGTACACCCAGTCACCTGGCCGATATCGATGGGGATCCGGGGGTGGCCCAGTCTCATAGAGGGCCCTCAGCTTAGGCCACACCTGCTCATGGGTTCATGACATTTGGAGGGAGAAAAGAAGTTGGTGATCATCAAATTCAGCAAGCACCTCAAGTTTTAAAATGGGGATAACAGGTGGAGGAAGACCGAACATGATCTCGTAGGGAGTCCGTCCCATCTTATATGGGGAGTTCCTCACCCTATATAGGGCGAAGGGGAGGAGAGTCACCCAGTCCCCGCCAGTCTCCAGGGCTAATTTAGTTAAGGTCTCCTTTAATGTTCTGTTCATCCTCTCTACCTGTCCTGAGCTCTGGGGCCTATATGCACAATCTAATTTCCAATCTGCCCCAAGTACTAGTGCCACTCCCTGTGTTACCTTAGAGAAGAATCCTGGGCCCTTGTCTGACCCAATCTTAACAGGAAAACCATACCTCGGTAAGATGTCTTCCAGCAGTTTCTTGGTCACGGTCTGTGCCGTTTCAGGTTTGGTGGGAAATGCCTCTGTGCATCCTGAAAAAGTATCTACAAACACTAATAAATACCTGTATCCATATTTTCCAGGTTTTACCTCAGTGAAGTCCACTTCCCAGTAGGCTCCTGGGCGGTCCCCCCGGAGCCAGGTGCCTGGGTTAGATCCATGGGCGGTGGCATTAGTTAACTGGCATGAGTGGCAGCTTGCCACGATCTGCTCGATCTTTGCTCGAGAGTCTTTAATAGTGATCTTTGCATGTCGTATGAGGTCTTCCATCTTCCTTGTTCCCGTGTGAGTACTCCGATGCGTTTTGGATAGGACTCGCCATCCCAGTTCCTCTGGCAAGATGATGCTGGAGTCTGTGGCCCTCCACCAGCCACACAATCACTGGGTCATAGGCAAGTGTTTGATCCAGTGTAAGTCAGCATCACTATAGTTGGGGGTGTCCGGCAGGGTCCGTTCCCCCGGATCAGGTAGCATGGTTGCTAAGACCTGGGTCACCAAAAGGGACACCTCCTTTGCTTTTAAATCAGCTAGCCAGTTTCCCCTGGCTACTGGTGTGTCTGCCTTTTGGTGCCCCGGACAGTGGATGATGGCTAGGGCCTTGGGCAGCCAGAGCGTCCTCAGGAGTTCAAGAATCTCCGTTTTGTTTTTAACAGTCTTTGTCTCTGCTGTCAGAAGCTCTCTCTCTCTCTGTAAAGGGCTCCGTGAATGTGAGCGGTAGCAAAGGCGTACCTGCTGTCGGTGTAGATGTTTATTCGTTTACCTTCCTCCATGGTCAGCGCCTTGGCCAGTGGGATCAGTTCTGCCCATTGAGCCAACATTTAGGCTGTCAATGGCTCCACCCAGACGGTCCTTACAGATGAGGACCCCCGTCCTCCATACAGACGAGGACCCCCGTCCTCCTTACGGATGAGGACCCTGTCCTCCATACGGATGAGGACCCCCAGACCTCCTTATGGATGAGGACCCCTGTCGTCATTACGGATGAGGACCACATCCTCCTTATGGATGAGGACCCTGGTCCTCCTTACGGATGAGGACCCCATCACCATACGGATGAGGACCCCCGTCCTCCTTGCAGATGAGGACCCCCGTCCTCCATACAGAGGACCCCCGTCCTCCATACAGATGAGGACCCCATCCTCCTTACATATGAGGACCCCCGTCCTCCATACAGATGAGGACCTCTGTCCTCCTTACAGATAGGATCTCCATCCTCCAGGCAGGGGCAAGGGACGTCTCCTCAAGACCCCCGGTTGATGGCCCACCAGCGCGTCCGCCTAAGCCAATGCCAACCTAATACAGATTGGAATTCCTACAGGTTGGAGCTCTCAGAGAATATACATGCAAAAGGTGGAAAAAGTTGAGTGCACTCACCACGTGTGAAATCCTCCGGATAAGGCCCTGGAGGTCTCTCAGATCCCGGACGAGCCCCCAAATGTTGTGGCCAAGATTGTGAATCCTAGAAACCACCGAGAAGCCAACACCAATGCAAACACAAGAGGGTTTATTTACAAGCTGGAGCGTGGTCTAAGTATACCTGACACAGCGGAGCAGGGACTTGGACCCCGAGACTAAGAGGCGACGTAGCAGCTTTATAGGGACCAGTGGCCCATGGGATACACAGAAAGTCGCTCAGACATGTCGGTCCACACGCAGGTGGTCGATTGAATTACATCTTACCCTATAGTATCCATTTGAGCTGGCCTATTACTTTGGTCAGAATTGGCGCACAGTTTTGGCGGGCACAAAGCAGGGTTACATTGTTCTGGGCCGATTTCTGAGTAGCGTGTGCCCAAAAGCTTGACTAGGGTGGGGCAGCACCTTAAGCAATAAGCAGTTTATGTAGGGGTCATACAGGGGGTGACAGGTGTAGCACAAAATGGCATCAGTCCTGCTCTGCTTGTCCAGGAGTAGGGGATTTTTGTTAAATTTCCTGGGTCCTGGGATCCGTGGGTGGCGCAGCGGTTTAGCGCCGGCCTTTGGCCAAGGGCGCGATCCTGGAGACCCGGGATTGAATCCCATGTCGGGCTCCCGGTGCATGGAGCCTGCTTCTCCCTCTGCCTATGTCTCTGCCTCTCTATATCTCTCTTGCTGTGTGACTATCATAAATAAATAAGAAGAAATTTCCTGGGTCCCACACTGACTGCATGTACACTTCGCTTCTAACAGGCCTAGGTTCGTTGCATGACAGAAGTGGTGTGAGGCAATTGGAAGGTGCAGGCCAGGAGACAAGTGTCTTGAAGCTCAATCCAGCGACTACTGAGGAATTCCTCTCATACATTGGCACTACATACTAACTTCTATACAAGAGAAGCTAGTTGAAAGCAGTGTCCAGGGGAACTTGATTCTGAGAGGTGAGACCCCACGCAGTCCCTCACAATTCCACACTGACTGCAGATAGAGTTTCGAACATCCTCACTAGAGATGTATGCCAGAAGCTCATGGTACGCAGGGGGCAAGTCGAAGGCTTCAATGGTTGTGTCTCCAGGTGCAGTAGAGCAGTATTCATTGAACCTCCTGAACTACAGCTTTGAGCCATGCTTCCTTTTGAGACCTGAGCTCAAGACAGGACCCTCCTGCATCCTGCCTGCCTGTAGATGTAGCTGCTAACATCCTAATGTTAGGTGCTGGGAGCGGTTTTGAGAAAAGCATGTGGAAGCGACAGGCCTGTACTCACGTGTAATTGCGTTGAATACGGTGATGTCCAATGGCCTTCTTCAATCAGAGTGTAGCTAGGTTCTTTTTTTTAAATTTATTTATTTATGATAGTCACACACACACACACAGAGAGAGAGAGAGAGAGGCAGACATAGGCAGAGGGAGAAGCAGGCTCCATGCACTGGGAGCCCGAAGTGGGATTCGATCCCGGGTCTCCAGGATCCCACCCTGGGCCAAGGCAGGCGCTAAACCACTGCGCCACCCAGGGATCCCTGTAGCTAGGTTCTAACTCCCATGTATGAGTGGGAAGCAGACATCTGCCTCCCAGGCATACACACTTATGAGAGTTGGGCTTATGGCCTGTACCTCCCACATCCTGCCTGCAGGTACACTTCGCTCTTTACAAGCCTAGGCTCGATGCATGACTGAAGTGTTGTGAGAGGTAAGTGGAAGGTGCCGGCCCACAAGACTAGTGCCTCCAAGCTCAATCCAGAGATTTCCTAGTAATTCCTGTCTTAGACTGGTGCTACATACTAAGTTCCATACATGAGAAGCTATCTGAACCCCGTGTCCAAAGGCAACTTACTTCTGAGAGTTAAGCTCACACCCAGTCCCACAGTTCCACACTGCCTGCAGAATAAGTTTCGAACATCTTGACCAGAGACGTTTGTCAGAAGCTGGTGAGACGCAAGTGGAATAATGCAGGCCTGAAAGTGTCTCCAGGTGCAGTAGAGTGGTATTCTTGGAACCTCCTGACTCAGAATGCTGCTATGTTCTCACTGCCATAAGAACGCAGCTAGTTGTAACCTGGCTTCTAGACATGCTTCGTTGTGAGAGCTGAGGTCAGGGCATGACCCTCCCGCATCATAACTGCCTGTAGACATAGGTCCAGGCATCCTTATGTTAGGTGCTGGCAGAGGTTGTGTGAAAAGCATGTGGAAGTGACAGGCTTGTACTCTCGTGTATCTCAGTTCAATACAGCGATTGCCAACGTCCTTGTTCAATTAGAGTGTAGCTCGGCTTCTAGCTCCCATCAATAAGTGTCTAGCAGACATCTGCCTGCAAAGCATACACACTTCGGAGAGTTGAACTTATGCCCTGTACCTCCCACATGCTGACTGCAGATACACTTCGCTCCTATTATGCCTAGCCTCGATGCGTGACAGAAGGGTTGTGAGAGGTTAGTGGAAGGTGCCGGCCCACACGCCTAGTGTCTCATATCCCAATCCAGAGATATTTGAGGAACTGCTCTCTTAGTTTGGTGCTACATACTAAGTTCCTTACATGAGAAGCTAGTTGAACGCAGTGTCCAATGGGTACTTGCTTCTGAGACTTGAGCTCACCCCCAGTCCCTACAGTTCCACACAGCCTTCAGATGGAATTTCGAACCTCCTCACTAGACAAGTTTGTCAGAAGCTCATAGGACACAAGGGCCTAGCTGCAGGCTTCAAGGCTTGTGTCTCCAGGTGCAGTAGAGCGGTGTACATGGAACCTCCTGACTTACAATGCTGCTACGTTCTCATGGCCATAAAAACGCAGCTAGTAGAAAGCTGGCTTCGAGGCATGCTTCCTTTTGAGAGCTGAGCTCAGGGCAGGACCCACCCGCATCCTGCCTGCCTGTAGACTTAGCTGCTAACATCCTGATGGTAGGTGCTGCGAGAGGTTGTGAGAAAAGCATGTGGAAGCGTCAGGCCTATACTCCCGTGTATCTGACTTGAATACAGCGATTTCCAACGGCCTTCTTCAATTAGAGTGTAGCTAGGTTCTAACTCCCATGTAGGAGTGGGTAGCAGACATCTGCCTCCCAAGACTGATAAATCATGTTGATAGTATCTATCCCCTATATGATATAATAAAAATGGCAGTATATCTCTGTATATGATTCACAATCACAGTTGAATCATGAGATAAACAGACATGTCCCAACTGAGGGAAATTTTACAAAATACTCTACTTCTCAAAGTGTTCCAGTTCAACAACAATAAGGAAAGGCTGAAAAACTGTCACAATCCAGAGGAGCCTAAGAAAACTGAGGACAAGTGTAATGTGATGTGAGGGATGGTCACTTAGCAAAAACTAAGGACATCTGAATAAAGTATGGTCTTTGGTTAATACGAATATTTTATTATTGATTCATTAGCTAATATTTGTACCATACTAATATAAGATATTGATAATTGGAGAAACTGAGTGTGAGTCCATGAGAATTCTCTGTACTATCTTCTCAATTTCCCTATAAATTTTTGTGTTTTTTTTTCTAATAAATAAGATTTATTTTGAAAATTGACTTAAATGAATCAGGCTCCAAGTGTGAAAACATTTTTAGAATAGTTTAATTTTTGCCTTATTCTTAAAGAGTTCCTTAGATGAGAACAAAGTAAGAATTTTATATCAGAAGGAAAGAAAAACACTTATGAACACGTATATTGCCTCCTCAACCTGAAAAGCAGGAAAGGATAATAAATAGCAAAAATCAGATAAAAATACTTTTTTTATATTAGACACCATATTGCAAGTGCATTTAAAATTAGCAATGCATAACATTTATTTTCTTGACATTTGTCTTCCAAAGAGTTCACAGTGCTTCAGTGTCAGTTAAGAAATGATTCATGTGAAATTTTTATTAAACCAAATTTACTGGGAAATTACTGCCCAGATAATACTTTATTTTGATTTTATTGAGTTCCTTCCTAATCACTGAGTCTTTTCGTTAGAGCTTTCAACTATAGCAAATGCCTTAGAAGGCCAATTTTTAAGTTGCTATTATAATACCCTAATGGAATCACGTATCGTTTTCCTTCACTCAGATATGGCACACAGTAGGCACCTGATAAAATACTGAATGAGTGAATGGATAAAATTGCTTTTTATCCTTTCATTCAGCAATTTCATTCTTATCTTTGTCCATTTCATGTTCTAATGTTTATCAACATCAACTCAAGAAGGTTAGGGATCCATTAATTTATTAAGTATTTGGTGCATAGCTACTATGTGCAAGGTGCTAGGAATACCAAGTTAACCAGACATAGATGCAGTCCCTAGCTCCCTCCAGGCCATGCTGGTGGGAGAGACGGATACTAACCAAAAAGTGACCGAAAGACAACTAAACAAGATTATAGTAGCCAATATAAAGGTAAATATACAGCTTACTACAAGTACATATATAAGAAGGCTTAGTCTAACTGGGGCCTCAGAGAAGATGACCAGAAGAAGCAACATTTATATTAAGACTTAGAGAAAGGAGAAGGTAAGTGGTGGAAGGAGAATATTATGAGAAAAGGAAGGTTTCTGCCTCTGAATTGTAGGGCTCTGGGCAAGTCCCTTGAGCTTAGGCTCTGAACCTACTTCTTTCTCTGCAAAACTGTGACAGTAATAATGCCTGTGCCATAGAGCTCTAATGAGTAAAGAGTTGGACTTTATTTGTACAATACCTAGGACGTTAGTAAGTACTTAATAAATATTTTCTGGTGGCCATAACGGCCTGGAGCCAGGCTTCCTGAGTTCGAATCCTTTAGTTGGCCCATCAAGATAACAGTATCTGCCCATAGGGTTGTTGGAGGATCCCATGAGTTCTTTTATGTGAAACATGACACAATTCTTGGCACATAATATGTGCCATATGAATGTTAACTTATATTAGCAATAAAGAAATCCTACAACAGTCCAATGAGGTGTTTAGAAATTATTCTATAGCTTTTAAGGGAATTGAAATTCAAAAAGAACCTAAGTGCCTGTCCGTGTTTACGTAGCTAACCAGTTCATTATCTGAAACCCAAACTCACAATTTCTGATTTTAACCTCACTCCAAGAGGCCTCCTCAAGCCCGAGGAAAAATTGCCTTCTTGGGATCTCAGGGAAGAATCCTTAATCTAATAATATGACCATTGGTAATAATGTCTCTCGGTTCTTTCCAAATCCATAAAGATGCATTTCCTGATGAGTGATTGAGCTGTGAAGAAAGAGATGAGAAACCCTCATCCCTCTGAACTACTTGTGTCAGAATATTTTAACCATAGTACTATGGATAGTAAATTATCCTTATTAACAGGAAATATGTCTCAGTTTGGAATCTGAGCAATCAGATGGGCAGAGAAAAACTGCTTTGACTTGCTCTTCATCTTTTAAAGACAAAGGAGAGCTTTTCTATGTACAAAGTCAGTTGTCAAGATAGCCTTAGGGAATAAGAGTCTGCAGCATCGAATCTGGCTGCACAGCCTGGATGCCTGAGCTCCAGGTCTTCCTGATCCCAAATCCCTGGGCCTGTCCCCCAACACAGGCTGCCACCAGAGGTCATTTGCAATTGCTCTCTTAGGAGCTCCAGGGAAGGGGGAAGGAGCTAGATAGGAAGACGGGATGCGTGGAGGCCGAGAAAATTAAGGCCATTCCACTTTAAGTCCAGTGTTAGCACACGTCCAGCCATCCCACGCCCCTGCAAAGAAGAGCTGAAATTTCCATTACTTCAGTTACAGCAAAAAACCAAAAGTTTACAGCTTAATGTCTTTGAAAGCCCCACATTAGCATAAGAACTGAGCCCAGGCCTAGGGCAGGAAGCCCCTATTAGAATGAGAACAGAGTTTATCTTTGTGTATGGTGAAAGAGAGTGGTCTAGTTTCATTCTTCTGCATGTGGATGTCCAATTTTCCCAGCACCATTTATTGAAGAGACTGTCTTTCTTCCAATGGATAGTCTTTCCTCCTTTATCGAATATTAGTTGCCCATAAAGTTCAGGGTCCACTTCTGGATTCTCTATTCTGTTCCACTGATCTATGTGTCTGTTTTTGTGCCAGTACCACACTGTCTTGATGACCACAGCTTTGTAGTACAACCTGAAATCTGGCATTGTGATGCCCCCAGATATGGTTTTCTTTTTTAAAATTCCCCTGGCTATTCGGGGTCTTTTTTGATTCCACACAAATCTTAAAATAATTTGTTCTAACTCTCTGAAGAAAGTCCATGGTATTTTGATAGGGATTGCATTAAACGTGTATATTGCCCTGGGTAACATTGACATTTTCACAATATTAATTCTGCCAATCCATGAGCATGGAATATTTTTCCATCTCTTTGTGTCTTCCTCAATTTCTTTCAGAAGTGTTCTATAGTTTTGAGGGTATAGATCCTTTACATCTTTGGTGAGGTTTATTCCTAGGTATCTTATGCTTTTGGGTGCAATTGTAAATGGGATTGACTCCTTAATTTCTCTTTCTTCAGTCTCATTGTTAGTGTATAGAAATGCCACTGACTTCTGGGCATTGATTTTGTATCCTGCCACGCTACCGAATTGCTGTATGAGTTCTAGCAATCTTGGGGTGGAGACTTTTGGGTTTTCTATGTAGAGTATCATGTCATCGGCGAAGAGGGAGAGTTTGACTTCTAGACCACTCTCTTTCACCATACACAAAGATAAACTCAAAATGGATGAAAGATCTAAATGTGAGACAAGATTCCATCAAAATCCTAGAGAAGAACACAGGCAACACCCTTTTTGAACTCGGCCATAGTAACTTCTTGCAAGATACATCCACGAAGGCAAAAGAAACAAAAGCAAAAATGAACTATTGGGACTTCATCAAGATAAGAAGCTTTTGCACAGCAAAGGATACAGTCAACAAAACTCAAAGACAACCTACAGAATGGGAGAAGATATTTGCAAATGACATATCAGATAAAGGGCTAGTTTCCAAGATCTATAAAGAACTTATTAAACTCAACACCAAAGAAACAAACAATCCAATCATGAAATGGGCAAAAGACATGAACAGAAATCTCACAGAAGAAGACATAGACATGGCCAACATGCACATGAGAAAATGCTCTGCATCACTTGCCATCAGGGAAATACAAATCAAAACCACAATGAGATACCACCTCACACCAGTGAGAATGGGAAAAATTAACAAGGCAGGAAACAACAAATGTTGGAGAGGATGTGGAGAAAAGGGAACCCTCTTACACTGTTGGTGGGAATGTGAACTGGTGCAGCCACTGTGGAAAACTGTGTGGAGGTTCCTCAAACAGTTAAAAATATACCTGCCCTACGACCCAGCAATTGCACTGTTGGGGATTTACCCCAAAGATACAAATGCAATGAAACGCTGGGACACCTGCACCCCGATGTTTCTAGCAGCAATGGCCACGATAGCCAAACTGTGGAAGGAGCCTCGGTGTCCAACGAAAGATGAATGGATAAAGAAGATGTGGTTTATGTATACAATGGAATATTACTCAGCTATTAGAAATGACAAATACCCACCATTTGCTTCAACGTGGATGGAACTGGAGGGTATTATGCTGAGTGAAGTAAGTCAGTCGGAGAAGGACAAACATTATATGTTCTCATTCATTTGGGGAATATAAATAATAGTGAAAGGGAAAATAAGGGAAGGGAGAAGAAATGTGTGGGAAATATCAGAAAGGGAGACAGAACATAAAGACTGCTAACTCTGGGAAACGAACTAGGGGTGGTAGAAGGGGAGGAGGGCGGGGGGTGGGAGTGAATGGGTGACGGGCACTGGGGGTTATTCTGTATGTTAGTAAATTGAACACCAATAAAAAAGAAAAAAGAAAAAAAAAAAAAAAAAAAAAAAAAGAACAGAGCTCAATGCCCTTGAAGGCCCCATATCAAAATGTAAACAGAACTTGAGGAATTGCTCCAGCCCTTCTGGAGGTCCCCGAGACCAGCCCTTAAAACTCAGCTAAAACCCACTTCGGGGTCCAAGTCCCTGCTCCGTTGTGTCGGGTGTACTTGGACGCAAGCTTGAGCTTGTAAATAAACCCTGGTGCGTTTGCAGCGGTGTCGGCTTCTCAGTGGTTTCTCGGATTCGCAATCTTGGGCACAACAGTCTGAGATAAAAAAACAAAACCAAAAGAAGCTCGGACGCAGGCAGAGTGAACGTAGGGTTCTGAGAGAAGCGGCAGAGACCCGGGGGCTTGGGGGTTCTTCTGTGGAGGCCCCTGCAGACTGGGGGAGCGGGATGCTCAGCCCCAGAGCCAGAGAACCCAGCGTCCCCACTCGCATCCCGCCCATCAGCGCCGAGTCTCAGGGAGCAGCACAGCGCCACCCGCTGGAGGACAGAGGCGCTGACTCCCACCCCGCCTCTGACCCCGCAGATGTGCACCTGAGAATCAGCGCCAAGGCCCATCCCCAGACCCCGCACAGACCACTCGCTGCCACCAAGTTGTCGGACCACAGAAGCTGCAGAGCTTCAGCTCTGCCTGGAAAGTAGGGTTTAGCTTCCTTTGTACTTTGTGCTTTATTTTCATTTATTTACTTTGATTCTTTTTTATTAATTGCTTTATTTTAATTTTTATGTATGTACCTTATATATTTCTTATTTTTACTTTCATGGTACTTTAATTGTGTTTCTTATTTTGGGATTTAGAATCTTTTTTTTTTAATTTTTTTTATTTACTTATGATAGTCACAGAGAGAGAAAGAGAGAGAGGCAGAGACACAGGCAGAGGGAGAAGCAGGCTCCATGCACCGGAAGCCCGATGTGGGATTCGATCCCGGGTCTCCAGGATCGCGCCCTGGGCCAAAGGCAGGCGCCAAACCGCTGTGCCACCCAGGGATCCCGGGATTTAGAATCTTTTAACAACCAGGCCAAAATAATCTGGTGTTTTTTTGGGGAGGGCAGTTGTTATTGTTTTTCTTGGTTTTTCTTTTTCTTCCTTCTTTCTTTTCTGGAAAAAATAATGAGATGGAGAAATTCACCTCCATAAAATAACATGAGGTAGTACTCACAGCCAGGAAGTTCATCAATACACATATATGATGTCTAACTACAGTTTAAAACAATGATTAGAAAGATAGCAGCTAGGGATCCCTGGGTGGTGCAGCTGTTTGGTGCCTGCCCTTGGCCCAGGGCGCGATCCTGGAGACCCGGGATCGAATCCCACATCGGGCTTCCGGTGCATGGAGCCTGCTTCTCCCTCTGCCTGTGTCTCTGCCTCTCTCTTTCTCTCTCTGTGACTATCATAAATAAATAAAAATTAAAAAAAAAAAAAGAAAAAAGAAAGATAGCAGCTGGGCTGGAAAAAGAGCATAGAAGAAAACTAGAGAATCCCTTACTGTAGAACTAAAAGAACTAAAATCTAGTCAGGCCAACGTTAAAAATGCTATAACTGAGATGCAGTCCCAAGTGGAAGCCTTAAAAACAAGAAAGGTTATGGACCACAGAGGCAGACTGAGGGAACTCAGCCACTTATTAAAACAATAATATTCATATCATAGGAGACTCAGAAGATGAAGAGAGAGAAAAGGGGGTAGAAGTTTTATTTGAATGAATTATGTAAACTTCTATAACCTGAGGAAGGACACAGACACTGAAATCGAGAGACAGAGAACTCCCAATACATTCAACAGAAGCTGACCATCACCCAGGCACCTCAGAGTCAAAGTCACAAAATACACAGACAAGAAAAGAATCCTGAAAGCAGTGGAGGTGGGGCTTGGGGGAGGTAGTCCTTAACCTACAAGGGAAGATGAATCACTTTGCAGCAGATCTGTCCACAAACTTGGCAAGCCAGAAGGAAGTGGAAGGAAATATTCAATATGTTGAATGGGAAAAGTATGCAGCCAAGAATTCTTTCTTTTGTTTTTTTTTTAAGAATAATCATCAAAATTTATTTAATCTCCCTAGGAAGAAATTAAAAATTTCTGAACATAAAATGCAATTTTCCTCAATCATAATAGCAAAAATTTATTTTATGTTTTTAATTTTTTTTAAATTGGAGTTCAATTTGTAAGAATTCTTTCTTCAGCAAGGCTGTCATTCAGCATAGAAGGAGAGATAAAGAGTTTCTCAGACAGGCAAAAAATAAAGGAGTTCATGACCACTAAACCAGTCCAGTAAGGAATTTTAAGAGGGACTCTTCTAGTGGGGGAAAAAAAGAGACCAAAAGCAAAAAACTAGAAAGGACCAGAGAACATCACCAGCAACACCAACTCTACAGGTAACACAAAGGCACTAAGTTCATATCTTTCAATAATCACTCTGAATGCTGATAGACTAAATGCTCCAATCAAAAGATATAGGGTACCAGAGTGGCTTAAAAAACATGATCCAGGATGCCTGGGTGGCTCAGGGGTTGAGCCTCTGCCTTTGACTCAGGGTGTGATCCTGGAGTCTGGGATTGAGTCCCATATTGGGCTCCTGGTGGGGAGCCTGCTTCTCTCTCTGCCTAATTGTCTGCCTCTCTCTCTCTCTCTCTCTCTCTTAAATAAAATCTTTATTAAAAAAACAAGATCCATCTGTATGCTGCCTACAAGATGCTCACCTTAGACCTATAGACACCAGCAGATTGAAAGCCAGGGGATGGAAAATCATCTATCACGTTAATGGACAGCAAAAGAAAGCTGGAGGACCCGTACTTATATCAGACAAACTAGATTTGAAACCAAACCCTGGGGGACACCTGGTGGCTCAGTGGTTGAGCATCTGCCTTCGGCTCAGGGTGTGATCCTGGGATCCCAGGATCGAGTCCCACATTGCCCTCCCTTTGGGGAGCCTGCCTCTACCCCTAACCCTAACTGCAAACCTAAGCCCAACCCTAACTCTAACCATAACCCTAACCCCAACTCCTAACCTCCTGCCCTAATCCCTAAAGCCTAAACCCTAACCCTAACTCTAAATCCTGTCCCTAACCCTAACCCCTTTCCCTAATCCCTAACCCCCATCCTAACTCCTAACCACTGACCCTTACACTTATCCCTCACCCTAACCTCTAATCTGTAACCATAGCCTAATCACTAACCCCTAACATCTAACTTAACCCTAACCACTAACTGCCTCCCTTCCCCTGACCCTACCATTCATTCTACCCATTCACTTACGCTGTGGTTCTGAGTAGTCCCTTCTGATGTGGACGTGGCCCCCAACGGCACCTCCAGAGTCCTCCAGGGGGTCCTGAGGAAGCCGGGCTCCTGTGAGTATGGACGCGGCCCCATGTGTTCCTGAGTCATAGTCAGCGGGTCCTGAGGACGCTGGGTCTCCTGTCACTGTGGACTATGCCTCACATCCTCTGGAAGCCTCACAGCAGGTCCTCAGGAGGCCGGGGGCTCCTATCACCCTGGACATGGCCCCACGTCCCCCCGAAAACTCACTGCGAGTCCTGAGGAGGCTGTGGGCTCCTGGCAGCATAGACGCAGCCCCATATGTCCCGAAGCCAAGTGCATGTCCTGAGGAGGACGGGGGTCCTGTCAGTGTTGACGTGGCCCCACATTTTCTTCAAGCCTCACCATAAGACCTGAGGAGGTTGGGGGCTCCTGTCAGCATGGACGTGGCCCCAAAGCTTCCCAAAACTTCAGAGGGGGTCCTGAGGAGGCCAGAGACCTGTCAGTGTGGATGCGGTCCCCACATCTTTCTTAGGCCTCACCACGGGCCCTGACAAGGCTGGGGTCTTCTGTCCGCATGGACACATCCCCATATTTCCCGAAGTCTACACCGGCGGTCCTGAGGAGGTCAGCGTCCTGTCAGTGTGGACGTGGCCCCACATCCTCCCGAAGCCTCACCGTGGGTTCTGAGGAGGCCGGGGCTCCTGTCAACATGGATGTGGCCCCCATCTTCCAGAAGCCTCAACTTGGGTCCTGAGGAGCCCGGGAGCTCCTGCCAGAGTGGACGCGGCGCCACATCTTCCTGAAGCCTCCCCGCGGGTCCTGAGGAGGCCCAGGGGCTCATGTCAGCGTGGATGCGGGCCCACATCTTCCTGAAGCCTTACCGCGGGTCCTGAGGAGACCGGGACTCCTGACAGCATGAACGCGGTCCAATGTCCTACTGAAGCCTCACCGCTGGTCCTGAGGAGGCTGGGGCTCATCAGCGTGGATGCGACCCCACGTCCTCCTCAGGCCTCACAAGCACAGGCGGGCTCCTGTTAGTGCAGGCGGAGGAGGCTTACTGCGCATGCACGCTCCTTGGGCGGGGCCTGGAGTCGGGCGCCATCTGCGGGACACTTACGCACTGCAGGAGGCCATGCAGGAGGTGGCCTCCCCGTCCCTAGGGCCGCACCTGCCTCCTTCCGGGCTCCAGCTGAGGCCTGTGAGCTTCGGAAACGTCTCACTGAAATGGAGCCCAACACCCGGACAGAGTCACCAGGTTCGGGTGAGGACCAGGCAAGGATCAGATTCACCAGGTCCAAGTGAAGTCCACGTGAGGACCTAAGTCACCAGGTATGGGTGAGGCTCCGGTGGAGACCAGAATCACCAGGTCCAGGTGAGGTGCAGGTGGCAACCACACTCACCAGGTCCCAGTGAGGCCCAGGTGGGGACCAGAAGCACCAGGTACAGGGGAGGCCCTTGAAAGAACCAGAGTCAACAGTTCGAGGTGAGACACAGGTGGCAACCAGAGTCAGCAGGTCCAAGTCAGGCCAAAGTGGGGTTCACAGTCACCAGGTCAGGGTGAGACCCAGAGGGGAACCACAGTCACCTGGTCCAGGTGAGGTCCAGTTGTGGAACACAGTCACCGGGTCCCAATTATGCCCAGTTGAAGACCATGGTCAACAGGGCCAGGTGAGGCCCAGATGGGGATCAGAGTCACCAGGTTCAAGTGAGGCCCAGGTGGGGACCACAGTCACCAGATCCAGGGTAGTCTCAGGTGCCGACCAGAATCACCAGGTCCAGGTGAAGCCCAGGTAAGGACCAGAGTTACCGGGTCGAGGTGAGTCCCAGGTGGGGAACACAATAACCATGTCTCAATGATATCCACCTCAGGACCAGAGTCACCAGGTCCTCTTGAGGACCAAGTGGGGACCAGATTCACCAGGTCCAGGTGAGGCCCAGGTGGAGACCAGAGTTACCAGTTAAAGGTGAGTCTAAAAGGACAGCACGGTCACCAGGTCTAGGTGTGGTCCATGTGAGAACCAGATCACCAGGTACAGGTGAGGCGCAGGTGGGAACCAGAGTCAGCAGGTCTGGGTGAGGCCAAGGTGGGGACCACAGTCACCAGGTCCAGATGAAACCAAGCTGAGGACCAGAGTCACCAAATCCAGGTGAGGCCCGGGGGGAGTGGGACTGGAGTCACCAGGTACAGGTGAGGCTAGAAGAACAGCAGAGACACCAGGTCCAGGTGAGGTTCATGTGGGAAACAGAGTCACCAGGTCCAGGTGAGGCCCAGGTGAGGACCAAAGTTAAATGTTCCAGAGTCTCACTTGGGAAACAGACTAAACATATCCTGAGATGCCGAGGTGGGTACAAGGGTCACCAGGTCCAGGTGGGGCGCATGTGAGGACCAGAGTCACCAGGTCCTGGTGATACCCAGGAAGGGACCAGATTCACCAGGTCCAGGTAAGACCCAGGTGGAACTCAGTCACCTGGTCTGGGTGAGGCCCAGGTGGGGAAAAAAGTCATAAGACCAGTTGAGGCCCAGGTGGGAACACAGTCACCAGGTCCAGGTGAGGCCAAACTAAGTACCAGAGGCACCAGGTCCAGCTGAGGCCCAGTTGGGGACTGGAGTGACCAAGTATAGATTAGGTTAGAAGGACACCACAGTCATAAAAACGCAGCTAGTTGAAACCTGGCTTCTAGGGATGCTTTCTTGTGAGAGCTGAGCTCAGGGCAGGACCCTCCCGCATCCTGACTGCCTGTAGACATAGCTCCTATCATCCTTAAGTGAGGTGCTGGAAGAGGTTGCGTGAAAAGCATGTGGAAGTGTCAGGCCTGTACTCACGTGTATCTGAGTTCAATACAGGGATTTCCAACAGCCTTGTTCAATTAGCGTCATGCTACGTTTTAACTCCCATGAACGAGTGGCAAGCAGACATCTGCCTGCAAGGCATACACATTTCTGAGAGTTGAGCTTATGGCCTGTACCTCCCCCATCCTGACTGCCTGTACGGTCTACTTCCACAGCATTTCGTTGTATGCGGGACAGTAGTGAAGTGAGAACCAACTGTCTGCCTTATCAATTTCGCGCTAGGGGACAGCTGCCTCCAAGGCATGCACACTCATTTGGATTGAGCTTATGGCTTGTACCTCCCACATGCTGAACGCCTGTATGCTTCGCTTCCAAAGGATTTTGTTCGATACGGGACGCAAGTTTTGTGAGAGGCAAGTGTCTCTTACCTCAATCCAGCGACTTAGGAGGAATTCCTCCCTCAGAAGGGAGCTACATACTAACTTCCAAACCTGAGTACCTAGTTGAAAGCTGTCACTCTGGGGAACTTCCTTCTGCGAGGTGAGCTGACACGCGGTCTTTCCCAGTTCCACACTGCCTGCACATGGAGTTACGAACATCCTCACTAGACAGGTTTGTCAGAAGCTCATGGGACGCAAGGGGCAAGCTGCAGGCTTCAATGGTTGCGTCTCCAGGTGCGGTAGAGCGGTATTGACGGAACGTCCTGACTTACTTTGCTGCTACATTCTCATGGCCATAACAACGCAGCTAGTGGAAAGCTGGCTTCGAGGCATGCTTCCTTGTGAGAGCTGAGGTCAGGACAGGACCCTCCCGCATCCTGACTGCCTGTAGACATAGGTCCTAGCATCCTTATGTCAGGTGCTGGGAGAGGTTGTGAGAAAAGCATGTGGAAGCGTCGGACCTGAACTCACGTGTATCTGAGTTGAATACAGTGATTTTCAATGGCCTTCTTCAGAGTGTAGGTAAGTTTTAACTACCATGTACGAGTGGGTAGCAGACATCTGCCTCCCAGGCATACACACTTCTGAGAGTTGAGCTTATGGCCTGTACCTCCCACATCCTGCCTGCAGGTACACGTCGCTTCTAAAAGGCCTAGGCTCGATGCGTGACTGAAATGGTGTGAGAGGTAAGTGGAATGTCCCGGCACAGAAGAGTAGTGCCTCCAAGCTCAATCCAGCGATTTCCTAGTAATTCCTGTCTTAGACTGGTGCTACATACTAAGTTCCATAGGTGAGAAGCTAGCTGAACGCCTTGTCCAAAAGCAACTTACTTCTGAGAGTTGAGCTCACCCTCAGTCCCTCACAGTTGTACACTGCCTGCAGAGTGAGTTTCAAACGTCTTCACCAGAGACATTTGTCAGAGGATTCTGAGACGCAAGTGGAACAATGCCGACCTGGAAGGTGTCCCCAGGTGCAGTAGAGTGGTAATCTTGGAACCTCCTGACTCAGAATACTGCTACATTCTCACTGCCATAAGAACGCAGCTAGTTGAAACCTGGCTTCTAGACATGCTTCGTTGTGAAAGCTGAGGTCAGGGCAGGACCCTCCCACATCCTTACTGCCTGTAGACATAGATCCAGGCATCCTTATGTTAGGTGCTGACAGAGGTTGTGTGAAAAGCATGTGGAAGTGACAGGCTTGTACTCTCGTGTATCTCAGTTCAATACAGCGATTGCCAACGTCCTTGTTCAATTAGAGTGTAGCTCGGCTTCTAGCTCCCATCAATAAGTGTCTAGCAGACATCTGCCTGCAAAGCATACACACTTCGGAGAGTTGAACTTATGCCCTGTACCTCCCACATGCTGACTGCAGATACACTTCGCTCCTATCAGGCCTAGCCTCGATGCGTGACAGAAGGGTTGTGAGAGGTTAGTGGAAGGTGCCGGCCCACACGCCTAGTGTCTCATATCCCAATCCAGAGATATTTGAGGAACTGCTCTCTTAGTTTGGTGCTACATACTAAGTTCCTTACATGAGAAGCTAGTTGAACGCAGTGTCCAATGGGTACTTGCTTCTGAGACTTGAGCTCACCCCCAGTCCCTACAGTTCCACACAGCCTTCAGATGGAATTTCGAACCTCCTCACTAGACAAGTTTGTCAGAAGCTCATAGGACACAAGGGCCTAGCTGCAGGCTTCAAGGCTTGTGTCTCCAGGTGCAGTAGAGCGGTGTACATGGAACCTCCTGACTTACAATGCTGCTACGTTCTCATGGCCATAAAAACGCAGCTAGTAGAAAGCTGGCTTCGAGGCATGCTTCCTTTTGAGAGCTGAGCTCAGGGCAGGACCCACCCGCATCCTGCCTGCCTGTAGACTTAGCTGCTAACATCCTGATGGTAGGTGCTGCGAGAGGTTGTGAGAAAAGCATGTGGAAGCGTCAGGCCTATACTCCCGTGTATCTGACTTGAATACAGCGATTTCCAACGGCCTTCTTCAATTAGAGTGTAGTTAGGTTCTAACTCCCATGTAGGAGTGGGTAGCAGACATCTGCCTCCCAAGACTGATAAATCATGTTGATAGTATCTATCCCCTATATGATATAATAAAAATGGCAGTATATCTCTGTATATGATTCACAATCACAGTTGAATCATGAGATAAACAGACATGTCCCAACTGAGGGAAATTTTACAAAATACTCTACTCAAAGTGTTCCAGTTCAACAACAAGAAGAAAAGGCTGAAAAACTGTCAAAATCCAGAGGAGCCTAAGAAAACAGGAACACAAATGGAATGTGATATGAGGGATGGTAACTTAGCAAAAAAAAAAAGGAAATCTGAATAAAGTACGGTCTTTGGTTAATGCGAATATTTTAATATTGATTCATTCGCTAATATTTGTACCGTACTAATATAAGATATCGATAATTGGAGAAATTGAGTGCGAGTGCATGAGAATTCTCTGTACTATCTTCTCAATTTCCCTATAAATCTTTGTTTTTTTTTTCTAATCAATAAGATTTATTTTGAAAATTGACATAAATGAATCAGGCTCCAAGTGTGAAGACATTTTAGAATAGTTTAATTAATTTTTGCCTTATTCTTAAAGAGTTCCTTCAATGGGAACAAAGTAAGAATTTTATATCAGCAGGAAAGAAAAACACTTATGAGCACGTATAATGCCTCCTCAACCTGAAAAGCAGGAAAGGATAATAAATAGCAAATATCAGATAAAAATACTTCTTTTATATTAGACACCATATTGCAAGTGCATTTAAAATTAGCAATGCATAACATTTATTTCCTTGACATTTGTCTTCCAAAGAGTTCACAGTGTTTCAGTGTCAGTTAAAACAGGGGAAGAATCTCAGGGAAGAATCCTTCACATAATAATAGGACCATTGGTAATAATGTCTCTCAGTTCTTTCCAAATCCATAAAGATGCATTTCCTGATGAGTGACTGAACTGTGAAGAGATGAGAAACCCTCATCCCTCTGAACTACTTGTGTCAGAATATTTTAACCATAGTACTACGGATAGTAAATTATCCTTATTAACAGGAAATACATCTCACATTGGAATCTGAGCAATCAGATGGGCAGAGAAAAAATGCTTTGACTGGCTCTTCATCTTTTAAAGACAAAGGAGAGGTTTTCTATGTACAAAGTCAGTTGTCAAGATAGCCTTAGGGAATAAGAGTCTGCAGCATGGAATCCCACTGCACAGCCACCCAGGAGGCCCGCGCTCCAGGTCTTCTTGATCCCAAATCCCTGGGCCTGTCCCCCAACACATGCTAGCACCAGAGGTCATTTGCAATTGCTCTCTTAGGAGCTCTGGGGAAGGGGGAAGGAGCTAGATAGGATGGGACATGTGGAGGCCAAGAAAATTAAGGCCATTCCACTTTATGTTCAGCGTTAACACATGTCCAGCCATCCCAGGTCCCTGTGAATAAGAGCTGAAATTTACATTACTTCAGTTACAGGGAAAAAAAAACAAAAGTTTACAGCTTAATGTCCTAGAAAGCCCCACATTACAATAAAAACTGAGCCCAAGCCAAGGGCAGGAAGCCCCTATTAGAATAAGAACAGAGCTCAATGCCCTCCAAGCCCCCATATCAAAATGTAAACAGAACTTGAGGAATTGCTCCAGCCCTACTGGAGATCCCTGAGACCAGCCCTTAAAACTAAGCTAAAAAAAAAACCAAAACAAAAAAAAAAAAACAAAACTAAGCTAAAACCCACCTAGGGGTCTAAGTCCCTGCTCCGCCCTGTCGGGTATACTTGGACTCAAGCTCGAGTTGGTAAATCCACCCTCCTGTGTTTGAATCGGTGTCGGCTCCTTAGTGGTTTCTCGGATTCACAATCTTGAGCACAACACCCTCATGTCCCCTCCCCACCTGGGCTGACCCCCTGTCCCCTCCCACCCAGGCTGACCCTCAGTCACCTCCCCGCCCACAACAGCTGGGCACAAGCCCTCACAGAGGTCCCATGGGCATGGTGCGCACTGCCGCCATCCCCGGCCTCCCAGGGGAAGGAAGGAGGTTTTGGCAGGACACACTCCCATGGTGGCCCCAGGGCTCCCTGCCCAGGACGGCACCTGGTGACAGGTCGGGGTCTGTGTCCCTGATGCCGGCTCCTCCTCCCCGGTTTTCCCGCAGGAAATGAAGGAGGAGGCCCTGGTCTCCTCCAGGGACATCACGCAGATAGGCCTGGACGTCAACAGGACGTTCGGCAGCCACACCATGTTTTGGGACCGCTACGGGGTCGGGTGAGGCTCCTGGGCCGGGGGGGTTCGGGGCCCCAGGGGAGGCCTGGGGGCTTCTGGGTAGGAAACACGGGGCTTCTGAGGCCGGGGGTAGCAACAGCAGCCAACAACACACCGCCGCATGGTAAGGTGCTGGGGATGACCCCCGTGCCCCCACACCCGGAGTTCGGGGATGAGGAGGCCACTAGGATGGGGCCTCCAGGGGTTGCCATGTGAGCTGAACTCCAAAGGGTTGAGGGTCAGCCGCCTGAAAGGCAAGGGGCTGGGGTGGGGGCCGTGGGGGGCAGTAAGGGGACCTGGGGGCCAGGCGGCATGGCCGTGGCTGGAACAGGACACACATCGATCCGATGAGGGCCGGACGGCTCAGGGTGACACCCACCCTCGATGCTTTATATATTTCTAAAGTCTATGCATTTTATTTGAGACAATTTGCAATTTGTAAACATACATAGTATGATGACCCCCAGATAATGCCCCCGGTCCAGCCAGGGCCCTGCACTGACCATACGGGGCCCCTGGGGCAGGTGTCACAGCAAACCCCAGACTGGGGTCGCCATTATCTGTAGATGTCTCCGTGTGCATCTTAGAGAAAGAGGATGCCCTGTGTCTGCAGGCACCCTGAGCCATCCTGCTCATTCCCCACCCACACACCATCCCCCTACATCATCATCCCCCATGGCATCGTCCCCATACCATCCCCCCTACACCATCCCCCTCACACCCCCACACAATCTCCACCCACACTATACCCCCACACCATCCCCCCTACACCATCCCCCACAGTCCACAACCATCATACCTCTGCCCCAACACCATCGGCCCCCAGCAAGGACCTGGTGCAGCTGCCCCCTGTGGGACATGCTCAGCCTCCCCAGGGTTCTCTGGACAGCCTACTCCCATCAGAGCCCTGGTGTCCCATAGAGTACCCAGGGGTTGCAGGGAAGAGGGAAGGCCGGGAGCCCCCGACAGGGTGGGTGCAGGTGGGTGGAACACAGGATGCACTGTGCCCTGCCTCCTCCCACTGTCCATCCTGGAGGGCGGCACACCCTGCACAGGACACCAGCCCCTAACCCAGAGGGACCTGGGCTGGCCTGGCCCTGACCTCTGTGGGGGCTGGGGTGATTTGAGCCCTCCCCAGGCCCAACACAAAGACTAATGGGATCCAGCCCCCCATGGCCCTGGCCGGGCATGGATTCTGGCTCTGGGCTGAGGGAGCCCTCTCACAGCTGGATGTGGCCTCCTGGGACCTGGGCATGCCCCACAGATCCAGGTAGCTGACCTAGGGCAGCCCTGGGGATCCTGGGACACCCCAGGGTGGGGAGAACAGGGGTAGGCTGGTGGGCCCCACCAACACCCACAGCAGGAGGCAGACTCCTCCAGGTGCTGGGGCCCCAGGGGGCCCGAGGCCGGGGTCCAGCTGCCCTGCGGGGACCCAGCGCAGGAGCCCATGAGCTGCAGGTCCAGGTCAGCTCTGCTGTCCTCAGAACCGTCTCTCAGGCTGAAACCTCAGGACACACGCCCCCACACGGAGTCCACACATGCTCCCAGGTGGGGGACTCCAGCCCCCGCCCCCCCACCCCGTGTGATTCTTGCCTTCCCCTAAAGGACAGAAAGGTCTCCCTCCCCAGGGGAAGGTGCGCACCCTCGGCTCTGAGCCTGTTTGCTGTAGCAAGTCAAGAAAGTGTTGTGGTGCGAAAATGCACAGCCAGCCCATTTATGTGTCTCCAGGAACTCTGTGCACGGGGCGTGGAGAGACCCCCAGAGAGGAGGAGGGGGCACCACCCAGTCCCCAACCAGCCCCTGCAGGGGCGCCGCCAGGCACACACACAGCTGACGTCCCCATGAGCCTACCAGGGGCGGCCAGACACCAGGGTCAGGACTCCACGGACTTTACTGGGACTCAGCCTGTGCCCCGCGGGCCAGGAGGGGCTGGGACAGAGTGACAGTCAGGGAGCCTCAGGTCACCAGGGTCTGTGCAAAGCGACCTAGGAGGTCTGTGCTCCCTCTGTCCTGGGGGCCTGGGCTGGCCGGGTTCTGGGGCACTTCCTCCCCTCCCCGCATCCCCTTGCCTGTGTGCCTCGGGCACAGAGGGCCTGTGGGGCGGTCAGTGTGGCCCTGGAAGGGAGGTCAAGGCAGCAGGCCCTGCTCCTGTGCCCAAGACTGCAAATACGAGAAACCACCAAGGAGCCGACACTGATGCAAACACACGAGGGTTTATTTACAAGCTCCAGCATGGGTCCAAATATACCCGACACTGCGGAGCAGGGACTTGGACCCCGAGACTAAGAGGCGACGTAGCAGCTTTATAGGGGCCAGTGGCCCATGGGATACACAGAAAGGTGCACAGTCATGTCGGTCCACACGCAGGTGGCCGATTGAATTACATCTTACCCTATAGTATCCATTTGAGCTGGCCTATTACTTTGGTCAGAATTGGCGCGCAGTTTTGGCGGGCACAAAGCAGGGTTACATTGTTCTGAGCCGATTTCCGATTAGGGTGTGCCCAGTGGCTCGACTAGGGTGGGGCAGCGCCTTAAGCAATAAGCAGGTTATGTGGGGGTCATACAGGAGGTGGCAGGTGTAGCTCAAAATGGAATCAGTCCTCCTCTGCTTGTCCAGGGGCAGGGGATTTTTGTTAAATTTCCTGGGTCACGCATTCCCCCCATTTTCAGAGGATCCTATGCAGGATCCAATCAAGGGTCCAGGTTGCTCTTAGAGTGAGCCAGGTGGAATGATTAAACCAGGATTTTAACCAACCTTGTTGCTGTTCTCGCTGCCATTTATATTCCAGCGAAGAAGCAGCATTCTACGTTTAAGGCAGCACAGAACTCCCCCCCCCCCCCACACACACCCTTTGTTGTAAGAAGACTAAGTCTAATCCCTTTCTATTTTGAAGGACAACCTCAGACTAGGGAGTCTTGGAGGTGCGAAATTAGTGAGAACGGTGCACTCTTAGCTTTAGGGGATTGTCCTTTTCCGGGTGGCTTTTCCATTCTGGAACAAAGTTCTTGAGAACGGTGTGTGGGTCAGCTGGCTGGACGTGGGTGTAGTGGACCAGGGAGTAATCCCGTCGACCTTGAGAGCATTGGGAGTGGTCAGGATCAGGGTGTAGGTTCCTTGCAGCGAGGTTGAAGTGTCCGGGGTTGGTATCTCCACACGTACACACGTACACCCAGTCACCTGGCCGATATCGATGGGGATCCGGGGGTGGCCCAGTCTCATAGAGGGCCCTCAGCTTAGGCCACACCTGCTCATGGGTTCATGACATTTGGAGGGAGAAAAGAAGTTGGTGATCATCAAATTCAGCAAGCACCTCAAGTTTTAAAATGGGGATAACAGGTGGAGGAAGACCGAACATGATCTCGTAGGGAGTCCGTCCCATCTTATATGGGGAGTTCCTCACCCTATATAGGGCGAAGGGGAGGAGAGTCACCCAGTCCCCGCCAGTCTCCAGGGCTAATTTAGTTAAGGTCTCCTTTAATGTTCTGTTCATCCTCTCTACCTGTCCTGAGCTCTGGGGCCTATATGCACAATCTAATTTCCAATCTGCCCCAAGTATTAGTGCCACTCCCTGTGTTACCTTAGAGAAGAATCCTGGGCCCTTGTCTGACCCAATCTTAACAGGAAAACCATACCTCGGTAAGATGTCTTCCAGCAGTTTCTTGGTCACGGTCTGTGCCGTTTCAGGTTTGGTGGGAAATGCCTCTGTGCATCCTGAAAAAGTATCTACAAACACTAATAAATACCTGTATCCATTTTTCCAGGTTTTACCTCAGTGAAGTCCACTTCCCAGTAGGCTCCTGGGCGGTCCCCCCGGAGCCAGGTGCCTGGGTTAGATCCATGGGCGGTGGCATTAGTTAACTGGCATGAGTGGCAGCTTGCCACGATCTGCTCGATCTTTGCTCGAGAGTCTTTAATAGTGATCTTTGCATGTCGTATGAGGTCTTCCATCTTCCTTGTTCCCGTGTGAGTACTCCGATGCGTTTTGGATAGGACTCGCCATCCCAGTTCCTCTGGCAAGATGATGCTGGAGTCTGTGGCCCTCCACCAGCCACACAATCACTGGGTCATAGGCAAGTGTTTGATCCAGTGTAAGTCAGCATCACTATAGTTGGGGGTGTCCGGCAGGGTCCGTTCCCCCGGATCAGGTAGCGTGGTTGCTAAGACCTGGGTCACCAAAAGGGACGCCTCCTTTGCTTTTATTTTTTATTTTTTTATTTTTTTCTCCTTTGCTTTTAAATCGGCTAGCCGGTTTCCCCTGGCTACTGGTGTGTCTGCCTTTTGGTGCCCCGGACAGTGGATGATGGCTAGGGCCTTGGGCAGCCAGAGGGTCCTCAGGAGTTCAAGAATCTCCATTTTGTTTTTAACAGTCTTTGCCTCTGTTGTCAGAAGCTCTCTCTCTCTCTGTAAAGGGCTCCGTGGATATGAGCGGTGGCAAAGGCGTACCTGCTGTCGGTGTAGATGTTTATTCGTTTACCTTCCCCCATGGTCAGCGCCTTGGCCAGTGGGATCAGTTCTGCCCATTGAGCCAACATTCAGGCTGTCAATGGCTCCGCCCAGACGGTCTCCGTCTCCGTGGTTATGGTATGGCTGCCCCCGCAAATCGGACTCCTTCTCGGACAAAACTGCTGCCGTCCGTGTACCAGGTGGCATCGGCGTTCGGCAGTGGCTGGTCCTGGAGATCAGCTCTGATTCCGTACACCTGTGCCAAAATTTCTTGACAGTCATGCAGAAGGGGGTCCCAGTCTGGGTTAGGGAGTAGCGTTGCCAGATTCAATGTTGGTGGCTTAAATAAAATTCTGGTGGGGTTTAGCAGTAGGCTCTGATAATGGGTCAAATGGGCATTGCTGATCCAGCTGTCTGGGGGCTGTTTGAGTACCCCTTTAATAGCGTGTGGGGTGGTACCATGCATTTCTTCCGGACTTTTTCTATTATAGACTCGTTCTGCTATTATCACTAAGTCCTGCAAGCTCTTCTCTCCCAGTCTGTCTACTCTTTGCAATTTCTTTTTAATGTTCAGAACGGCCTGGTTAACAAAAGCCATGATAATTGCGGCCTTTGTTTCTGGGGCTTCTGGGTTCATAGGGGTGTACTGCCTAAAAGCCTCTATTGCTCCCTCTAAGAAGGCTGCTGGACTCTCATCCTTACCCTGTCTCACATCATAGACCTTGGCCAGATTGGTAGTCTTGCACGCGGTAGCCTGGAGACCTGCCATTAGAGTCTGGCAGTGGACCCGGAGTCTCTCCTTACCTTCAGGCGAGTTGTGTGCTTTGGGGAGTAAAAACGGGTTTTAGCCAAGGAGGGGAATTCTCGATCATGTCCTGACAGGCCAGGATGTTGGGCATCTGGTCAGGGTGGCCATCTGGTTTGTTCCTGAAGTTCACGGCCTTAACCTGTAAGATAATAGGTCGGTGAAAATTTCCTTCTTGGGGCCATCCCACGTCAAAGTTGGCCATTCTGATATGCAATAAATTTGGAATCTCTCTCTCTCTGTATGTCTATGCTCAGAATAAGAGTGCTTCCCTAACATCCGAGAAGTGGGAGAGCATAAGAGACAAGGGTATGGTTTGCATCTGCCCCATTATGTCCCCGGTCCACACCAAGGCACAGATAGTTATGACAGTTCACAAATAACACAGTCAAACACACAGTTAACAAGAACACAGTAACACAGAGCAGCACACAAAAAGGTAACACAGACCAGCACACAAACAGGTAACAAGAACACAGTAACAGACAAACGTTCTAGTGCGGCTGCGGAGACAAGACAGAAAGTAATCCGAAGGGCTGGCAGCCAGCCCTCCTTACAGATGAGGACCCCGTCCTCCTTACGGATGAGGACACCGTCCTCCATACGGATGAGGACCCCCATCCTCCTTACAGATGAGGACCCCCGTCATCCATACAGATGAGGACCCCATCCTCCTTACATATGAGGACGCTCATCCTCCATACAGATGAGGACCTCCATCCTCCTTACAGATAGGACCTCCATCCTCCAGGCAGGGGCAAGGGACGTCTCCTCAAGACCCCCGGTTGATGGCCCACCAGGGCGTCCGCCTAAGCCAATGCCGACCTAATACAGATTGGAATTCCTACAGGTTAGAGCTCTCAGAGAATATACATGCAAAAGGTGGAAAAAGTTGAGTGCACTCACCATGCGTGAAATCCTCCAGATAAGGTCCTGGAGGTCTCTCAGATCCCGGACGAGCCCCCAAATGTTGTGGCCAAGATTGTGAATCCTAGAAACCACCGAGAAGCCGACACCGATGCAAACACAAGAGGGTTTATTCACAAGCTGGAGCATGGGTCTAAGTATATCCGACACAGCGGAGCAGGGACTTGGACCCCGAGACTAAGAGGCATAGCAGCTTTATAGGGGCCGGTGGCCCATGGGATACACAGAAAGTTGCTCAGACATGTCGGTCCACACGCAGGTTGCCGATTGAATTACATCTTACCCTATAGTATCCATTTGAGCTGGCCTATTACTTTGGTCAGAATTGGCGCGCAGTTTTGGCGGGCACAAAGCAGGGTTACATTGTTCTGGGCCGATTTCTGAGTAGCGTGTGCCCAAAAGCTTGACTAGGGTGGGGCAGCATCTTAAGCAATAAGCAGGTTATGTAGGGGTCATACAGGAGGTGACAGGTATAGCACAAAATGAAATCAGTCCTGCTCTGCTTGTCCAGGAGTAGGGGATTTTTGTTAAATTTCCTGGGTCCCGGGATCCGTGGGTGGCGCAGTGGTTTAGTGCCTGCCTTTGCCAGGGGCGCGATCCTGGAGACCCGGGATCGAATCCCACGTCGGGCTACCGGTGCATGGAGCCTGCTTCTCCCTCTGCCTATGTCTCTGCCTCTCTATCTCTCTCTCACTGTGTGACTATCATAAATAAATAAAAAGAAATTTCCTGAGTCCCACACTGACTGCATGTACACTTCGCTTCTAACAGGCCTAGGTTTGTTGTGGGACAGAAGTTGTGTGAGAGGCAATTGGAAGGTGCAGGCCAGGAGACAAGTGTCTTGAAACTCAATCCAGCGACTACCGAGGAATTCCTCTCATACATTGCTACTACTTCCATACAAGAGAAGCTAGTTTAACGCAGTGTCCAGGGGAACTTGATTCTGAGAGGTGAGACCCCACGCAGTCCCTCACAGTTCCACACTGCCTGCAGATAGAGTTTCGAACATCCTCACTAGAGATGTATGCCAGAAGCTCATGGGACGCAGGGGGCAAGTCGAAGGCTTCAATGGTTCTGTCTCCAGGTGCAGTAGAGCGGTATTCATTGAACCTCCTGACTTTCGGCTTCGAGGCATGCTTCCTTTTGAGAGCTGAATTCAAGACAGGACCCTCCCGCATCCTGCCGGCCTGTAGACATAGCTGCTAACATCCTTATATTAGGTGCTGGGAGAGGTTGTGAGAAATGCATGTGGAAGCATGAGGCCTGTACTCACGTGTATCTGAGTTCAATACAATTACCAACGTCCTTGTTCAAAGTTCTTTTTTTTTTAATTTTTTTATTTATTTATGATAGGCACACAGTGAGAGAGAGAGAGGCAGAGACACAGGCAGAGGGAGAAGCAGGCTCCATGCATCGGGAGCCTGACGTGGGATTCGATTCCAGATCTCCAGGATCGCGCCCTGGGCCAAAGGCAGGCGCTAAACCGCTGTGCCACCCAGGGATCCCCAACGTCCTTGTTCAATTAGAGTGTAGCTCGGGTATACCTCGCCTCGATAACTGTCTAGCAGACATCGGCCTGCAAAGCATACACACTTCTGAGAGTTGAGCTTTTGGCCTGTACTTCCCACATCCTGTCTGCAGGTTCACTTCGCTGCTAACAGGCCTAGGCTCGATGCGTGACTGAAGTGTTGTGAGAGGTAAGTGGAAAGTCCCAGCACACAAGACTAGTGCCTCCAAGCTCAATCCAGCGATTTCCTAGTAATTCCTGTGGTAGACTGGTGCTACATACTAAGTTCCATACGTGAGAAGGTAGCTGAACCCTGCGTCCAAAAGCATCTCTCTCCCGAGAGTTGAGCTCACACCCAGTCCCTCACAGTTCCACACTGCCTGTAGAATGAGTTTTGAACATCTTCACCAGAGACGTTTGTCAGAAGCTTGTGAGACACAAGTGGAATCATGCAGGCCTGAAAGGTGTCTCCAGGTGCAGTAGAGTGGTATTCTTCGAACCTCCTGAGTTAGAAGACTGCTATGGTCTCACGGCCATTAGAACGCAGCTAGTTGAAAGCTGGCTTCTAGGCATGGTCTCTTGTGAGAGCTGAGCTCAGGGCAGGACCCTCCCGCATCCTGCCTGCCCATTGTCATAGCTGCTAACATCCTTAAGTGAGGTGCTGGGAGATGTTGGAGAAATGCGAGTGGAAGTGTCAGGACTGTACTCACGTGTATCCGAGTTCAATATAGCGATTGCGAACGTCCTTGTTCAATTAGAGTGTAGCTCGGGTATACCTCGCCTCGATAAGTGTCTAGCAACGTCAACCTGCAAAGCATACACACTTCTGAGATTTGAGCTTATGACCTGTACCTTCCCCATCTGACTGCCTGTGCGTTCCGCTTCCACAGCATTTCGTTGTATGCGGGAGAGTAGCGGAGTGAGAACCAAGTGTCTGCCTTGTCAATTTGGCTCCCAGCGGACAGCTGCCTGCAAGGCATGCACACACCTTTGGATTGAGCTTAGGACTTGAACTTCCCACATGCTGACCACCTTTACGCTTAGCTTCCAAAGGATTTTGTTCGATACGGGACGCAAGTTTTGCGAGAGGCAAATGTGTGTTAGTTCAATCCAGCAACTTCTGAGGAATTCCTCCCTCAGATGGGAGCTACCTACTAACTTCCAAACCTGAGTAGCTAGCTGAAAGCTGATTCTCTGGGGAACTTCCCTCTCAGAGTTGAGCTGAAACGTGGTCCTTCCCAGTTCCACACTGCCTGCAGATACAGTTACGAACATCCTCACTAGACATGTTTGTCAGAAGCTCATGGGACACAAGGGGCAAGCTGCAGGCTTCAAGGTTGTGTCTCCAGGTGCAGTAAAGCAGTATTCATGGAACATCCTGAATTACAAAGCTGCCACATTCTTTTTTTTTTTTTATGATAGTCACAGAGAGAGAGAGAGAGGCAGAGACACAGGCAGAGGGAGAAGCAGGCTCCATGCACCGGGAGCCCGATGTGGGATTCGATCCCGGGTCTCCAGGATCGCGCCCTAGGCCAAAGGCAGGCGCCAAACCGCTGCGCCACCCAGGGATCCCATGCTGCCACGTTCTGATGGCCATCAGAACGCAGTAAGTAGAAAGCTGGCTTCGAGGCAGGTCTCCTTTTGAAAGCTGAGCTCAGGGCAGGACCCTCCTGCATCCTGCCTGCCCATAGTCGTAGCTGCTAACGTCCTTATCTTAGGTGCTGGGAGAGGTTGGAGAAATGCAAGTGGAAGTGTCAGGATGGTACTCACATGTATCTGAGTTCAATACAGTGATTGCCAACGTCCTTGTTCAATTAGAGTGTAGCTAGTTTCTAACTCCCATGTACGAGTGGGTAGCAGACATTTGCCTCCCAGGCATACACACTTTTGAGAGTTGAGCTTATGGCCTGTACTTCCCACATCCTGCCTGCAGGTACACTTCGCTGCTAACAGGCCTAGGCTCGATGCGTGACTGAAGTGTTGTGAGAGGTAAGTGGAAAATCCCGGCATACAAGACTAGTGTCTCCAAGCTCAATCCAGCGATTTCCTAGTAATTCCTGTCTTAGACAGGTGCTACATACTAAGTTCCATACGTGAGAAGCTAGCTGAACTCTGAGTCCAAAAGCATCTCTCTCCCGAGAGTTGAGCTCACACCTAGTCCCTCACAGTTCCACACTGCCTGCAGAATGAGTTTTGAACATCTTCACCAGAGAAGTTTGTCAGAAGCTTATGAGAAGCAAGTGGAATAGTGCAGGCCTGGAAGGTGTTTCCAGGTACAGTAGAGTGGTATTCTTCAAACCTCCTGAGTTAGAAGACTGCTATGGTCTCACGGCCATTAGAACGCAGCTAGTTGAAAGCGGGCTTCTAGGCATGGTCTCTTGTGAGAGCTGAGCTCAGGGCAGGACCCTCCTGCATCCTGTCTACCCATAGTCATAGCTGCTAACTTCCTTACATTAGGTGCTCAAAGAGGTTGGAGAAATGCGAGTGGAAGTGTCAGGACTGTACACGTGTATCTGAGTTCAATATAGTGATTGCCAACGTCCTTGTTCAATTAGAGTGTCGCTCGGGTATACCTCATCTCGATAAGTGTCTAGCAGTCATCGGCTTGCAAAGCATACACACTTCTGAGAGTTGAGCTTATGGCCTGTACCTCCCCCATCCTGACTGCCTGTACGTTCCGCTTCCACAGCATTTAATTGTATGCGCGAGTGTGGCGGAGTGAGAACCAAGTGTCTGCCTTGTCAATTTCGCTCCTAGCGGACAGCTGCCTCCAAGGCATGCACACTCCTTTGGTTTGAGCTTAGGACTTGAACATCCCACATGCAGACCTTCTGTAAGCTTCGCTTCAAAGGATTTCGTTCGATAGGGGCGCAAGTTTTGCGAGAGGCAAATGTGTCTCCAGGCCTCCCCTCCGGGCCTCTGTGGTCTGACAACTTGGTGGCAGCGAGTGGTCTGTGTGGTGTCTGGGGATGGGATGTGGCGCTGATTGTCAGGTGCACATCTGCCTGGGAAATGCACCTGTGGGGATCAGTGACGGGGTGGGCGTCAGCACCTCTGGCCTCCAGCGGTCAGTGCTGTGCTGCTCCCTGAGACTCGGGTCGGATGGGGGGGAGGCGGGTGGGGACGCTGGTCCTCTAGCTCTAGGACTGAGGATTCCCTCCCCCAGTCTGCAGGCCCACCACAGAAGAGCCGCCAAGCCCCCGGTTCCCTGCCGCTCCTCTCAGAACCCTGCTTTCACTCTGCCCGCGTCTAAGTTTCTTTTGGTTTTGTTTTTTATCTCAGACTGTTGTGCCCAAGATTGCGAATATGAGAAACCACCAAGAAGCCGATTCCGATGCAAACACACGAGGGATTATTTACAAGCTCGATCTTGTGTCCAAGTATACCCGACATTGCAGATCAGGGACTTGGACCCGAGGTAGGTTTTAGCTTAGTTTTAAGGGCTGGTCTTGGGGACCTCAAGAAGGGCTGGAGCAATCCATCAAGTTCTGTTTACATTTTGATATGGGGCCTTCAAGGGCATTGAGCCCTGTTCTCATTCTAATAGGGGCTTCCTGCCCTTGGCCTGGGCTCAGTTTTGATTCAATTGTGGGGCTTTCTAGGACATTAAACTGTAAACAGCAAAGGTTCCACACCTGGAAGGGGGACGTCACACTGTCCCTATTTGCTGAAGACGCGGTACTAGAAACAGGACCCCAAGAGCCTCCACCAAAACCTGTTAGAACTAAGGAGTGAGTTCAGTAAAGTAACGGGACACAAACTGACCCTACAAAGCAGAGTAGCCTTGCTGTGTCCTGACACTGAGCACTCAGGAAGGAAAGGAAGGACATGAAGGCCTTCTTAGGAGCATCAAGGAGAATAAATAATGAGACTGAACCAAAGGAACACAAGTCTTGTGCACTGAGCCATACCAGGCTCTGGGAGGCCGTCCTGGGCTCGTGGGGTGGGAGCCTCATCTTGTGAAAATGTCCGCAGTTCCTGAAGCCACCCTCAGTTTCATGTCATTCCTATCAAAATCATGGTGGCAGATCTTAGAAATAGGAAAAAAAAACAAAACCCATAACATCCAACCCCCACAACAAATGACCCCGGAGAGCAAATCAGTATTGGAGAAGCATGACAGAGTGGGACCCAGCACTTTCCTATTTCAAAAGATGTCACAGAGACACAGGATAAAGCAGTGTGGTTCTCGGGCTCCCGGCTGGCTCTGTCGGTTAAGCATCCAACTCCTGACCTCACCTCCGGTCCTGATCTCAGGGGTTGTGAGTTCTAGGCCTGTGTTGGGCCATGGACGAGGTGTGGAGCCTACTTAGACAAACCACACCCACGGGGGGTGGTCCCGGCATAAGCTGAATGAGCAAAACAGAGAGTCCAGAAGGAAATGTGCTCTGATAGAACTGATTTTTTTAACTTAATTTAAATCCAATTAATTAACGTATAGCGTATTATACTTTCAGAGGAAGAATTCAGGGATTCACCAGTTGGAGATAACAGCAGTGCTCGTGACATCACGGGACCTCCTTCATGCCGGTACCCTGTTATCCGCCCCCTCCAGCGACCCTCAGTTTGTTTCCTATCATTAAGAGTCTGTATTTCCTGCATCTGTTTTCATCTTATTTGTTTTTCCTTCCCTTTACAGTTGTTCATCTGCTTTGCTTCTTTAATTCCACCTATGAATGAAACCACACGTCATTCTCTTTTCTGAGTGAGTTACTTCACTTAACATGATCCCTTTAGTTCTATCCACATCATTGCAAATGGCAAGATTTCCTTCTCTTTGATAGCTAAGTTCCACTCCTCTCTCTATGACCATCATCTATCTCCCATCCTCTTTATCCATCATCTGGCAGAGGACACCGAGGCTCCTCCCACAGTGTGGCTACTGTGGACCCGGCTGCTGTGGACATTGGGATGCAGGTGTCCCAAGTCTCATTGTATCTGTATCTTCGGAGTGAGCTCCAGGCCGTTCACCTGCTGGTCGCAGGGCGGCTCTATTTGTAACTTCCTGAGGGGCCTCCACACTGTTTCCAGGGCGGCTGCACCAACCTGCGACCTGCCCACAGTGGAAGAGGGTTGAGTGAGTTTTGCAGGACGTGGTAAAAGTCTGGTCCACATTTCATTTCGCGTCCTGTGGGCTCCAATTCCTTGTCCTTAAGTATTTCTGGGGAAGCCGGGTGTTGGGCTCCTTTTCAGTGAGATGTTTCCAAAGCTAACAGACCCCAGATGAAGCCTGAAAGGAGGCAGGTGCAGCCAAGAGAGCACCCGCTGCCTCCTGCACAGTCTCCTGTAGTGCCTGAGCATCCCGCAGGGGGCGCCTGAGCCCAGGCCCCTCCCATGGGGCACGCATGTGCAGTAGGCCTCCTCTGCCTGCACTAACAGGAGCCAGCCTGTGCTGGGGAGGCCTGCGGAAGACATGGGGACGCGTCTATGCTGATGAGCTGCAGCCTCCTCAGGACCCGCGGGGAGTCTTCAGGGGGAAATTGGGCCACATTCATGCTGACAGGAACCCCGGTCTCCTCAGGACCCGCGATGAGGCTTTAGGAATATGGGCCCACATCCACCCTGACAGGAGCCCCTGGGCTGCCTCAGGACCCACAGGGAGGCTGCTAGAAGATGTGGGCCCACATTCACACTGACAGGAGCCCTGAGCACCTCAGGACCTGCAGGGAGGTTTCAGGAAATTGTGGGCCCGCATCCACGCTGAGAGGCGCCCCTGAGCAGCCTCACGACCCGCGGGGAGGCTTCAGGAAGATATGGGCCTGCATCCACACTGACAGGAGTCCCTGAGCTGCCTCAGGACCTGTGGGGAGGCTTCAGGAAGATGTGGCAACGCGTTCACTCTGGCAGGAGCTCCCGGGTCCCTCAGGACATAAGTTGAGGCTTCTGGAAGCTGGGGGCCTCATTCATGGTTACAGGAGCCCCAGCCTCCTCAGAACCCTCAGCGACACTTCGGGAGGATTTGGGGCAACATGGACACAGCAGGACGCTGACTTCCTCAGGACCCCTGGTGTAGACTTGGGGAAATATGTGGATGCGTCCATGTGGACAGAAGACCCCAGCTTTGTCAGGGCCTGTGGTGAGGCCTAAGAAAAATGTGGGTGGCGCATCCACAGTGACAGGAGTCTCCAGCCTCCTCAGGACCCACTGTGAAGTTTTGGGAAGATTTGGGGCCACATCCATGCTGACAGGAGCCCCCAGCCTCCTCAGGTCTTATGGTGAGGCTTGAGGAAAATGTGGGGCCACGTCAATGCTGACAGGTACCCTGTCTTCCTCAGGACCTGCACTTTGGCTTCGGGACATAAGGGGCTGCGTGTATGCTGAGAGGAGCCCACAGCCTCCTCAGGACCCGCGGTGAGTTTTCTGGGGTTGTGGGCCATGTCCAGGGTGACAGGAGCCCCCGGCCTCCTGAGGACCTGCTGTGAGGCTTCCAGAGGATGTGAGGCATAGTCCACAGTGACAGGAGACCCAGCGTCCTCAGGGCCCGCTGACTATGACTCAGGAACACGTGGGGCCACGTCGCACTCACAGGAGCCTGGCTTCCTCAGGACCCCTTGGAGGAATCTGGAGGAACTGTTGGGGGCCACTTCCACATCAGAAGGGACTCCTCAGAACCACAGGGTAAGTGAAAGTGTAGAATGAATGGTAGGGTGAGGGGAAGGGAGGAAGTTGGTGGTTAGCCTTAGGTTAGATGTTAGGGGTTAGTGATTATGCTTATGGTTATGAATTAGAGGTTAGGTGAGGCATAAGGGTATTTGTGAGTGTTAAGAGTTAGGATGGGCGTTAGGGTAAGGGACAGGATTTAGTGTTAGGGTTAGGGTTTAGGCTCTAGGGATTAGGGCAGGAGGTTAGAGGTTGGGGTTAGGGTTATGGTTAGACTTAGGGTTGGGCTTAGGTTTGCAGTTAGGGTTAGGGGTAAGGGTGTGAGTTATGGTTAGAGGTTAGAGTTAGGGGTTAGAGTTAAGGGTTACAGTTAAACTTAGGGCTAGGTTTAGGGTTAGAGCGAGGGTTAGGATTAGGATAGGGGTTAGGGCTAGGGTTAGGGTTAGTGTTTGGTTACAGGTTAGGGTTAGGGTCAGGTCAGGGTCAGGGTACGGTTTTGGAAAAGGGTAAGATATAGGGTTAGGGAGTGGGTTAGGGGTTGGTTTTAGGGTACGGGTTAGGGTACAGTTTGGGGTATGAGATAGGATTAGTATTAGAGGGTTAGGGTTAGGGTACAGGTTAAGGTTAGGAATAGGATTTGAATACCTTATTTTAAGGTTAGGGTTAGAGGTTAGGGTTCGGGTTAGATTTAAGGTAGGGGTCAGGGTTAAGGAAACCTAAGTTTAGGTGAACCTACATTTAGGAGTTAGGGTGAGGGTTGGCAGAAAGGTTCAGTGAATGTGTTTTGGTCTTGAGGTTTGTGTTTGGTTTTCGATTAGTGATGGGTCTTGTTTAAGGGCTAGGTTAACATTAGGATTAAGTGTAGGTTTAGGGTTATGTCTGTGTATGGTTAGAGTTTGGGTCTGGCATGTGCCTGCACTGGGACTCCTAGCATCTTGGGCCGTTTAGTTTTATGCACTCTATTTAGGTTTTGGGTTCAAAGATAGCCTGACTCCACCAAGTCAGTGGCCTCCCCAGAGAATCAAAATCCAGCCTTCTGATGGGGTCAGAATAGACATAGCAGGCTTCTCCCGAGCTGAGCTAAGGAGGGGATTTGTGGCTCTAAAGACTCTTTATTTGGATTTTCAGTTGCCTTTCTGATTTTATCTCTAGTGCGTACATGTGTCATCAATAGTACCTATTATTATTTTAAAGTTTTACTTGAATTCCTGTTTGTATACACAGAATGATATAGTTTCAGGTTTACCACATAGTGATTCAACCCTTGGATACAACGCCTGGTACTGGCCACAGGTGCCCTCCACTATCCCCATCCCCTGATTCCCCATCCCCCTCACCTTCCTCTGGTATTTATTAGTTTATACTCTGTGGTTAAGAAAGCGTTTTTTTGTTTGCTTCTCTCATCCCCCCTGTGCCCCTTTGCCAGTTTGTCTGGTTTCTTAAAATTCACATGTGAATGCAATTGTATGGTATTTGGTATCTTTCTCTGACTGACTGAGTTCCTTGAGCATAAGTGCTTTCCACTTCTCCCACGTCATTGTAAATGGCTTCATTTCATCTCTTCTGATGACCCGGTGATGTCGCAGTTGGTATATTTACCACATCGTCTCTGCCCATTCATCACTTGATGGACATCTGGGCTGTATCCACAGTTTGGCTGTTGTTGATAACGCTGCTACAAACACTGGGCTGCGTGTCCCACTTGGAATCTACTAAACGACTTTTGTATCCTTGGGGTAAATACCTAGCTCTGCAATTTTGGAATCGTAGGGTAGCTCTATGTTTAAGTTCTTTTTTAAAATTTTTTTATGATAGTCACAGAGAGAGAGGCAGAGACACAGGCAGAGGGAGAAGCAGGCTCCGTGCACTGTGAGTCCAACGTGGGATTCGATCCCGGGTCACCAGGATCCCGACATGGGCCAAAGGCAGGTGCCAAACCGCTGTACCACCCAGGGATCCCCTATTTTTAACGTCTCTATGACCCCCCACAGTGTTTCCACAGTGGCTGCACCTGTTCGCATGTCCACCAGGAGTGTAAGGGGGCTCCCTCTTCTCTATAGCCTCAACAACACCTGTTGTTTCTTCTGTTGTTAATTTTAGCCATTCTGACGGCTGTCAGGTGACATCTTATTGTGGTTTTCATTTGCATTTCCCTGATGATGGGTGACGCGGAGTGTCTTTCGGTGTCTGGTGGCCATCTGGATGTCTTGTCAGAGACAAAGTCCATTCATGTCTTCTGCCCATCTGCAGTTGGATAATTTGTGTTTAGGATGCTGAGATTTATATTTGCTTTACGTATTTTGCATACTAACTCTTTATTGGATGTGTTGTTTACAAATATCTCCTTTCGTTTTGTATGTTGCCTTTTAGCGTTGGTTGTTTCTTTCACTTTGCAGAAGGTTTTGAATTTGAAGAAGTCCCAATAGTATTTTTGCTTTTGTTTCCCTCAACTCAGAGGCATATCTAGAAAGAAGATCCAATGGCCAACGTCAAAGACGTTGCTGCCTATCTTTTCTTCTTTGTATGGTTTCAGGTCTCACATTTAGGTCTTTCATGCATTTTGAATTTATTTTTTATATATATGGTGTAAGAAAGTGGTCCCGTTTCATTCTTCTGCATGTGGCTGCCTGGTTTTCCCAACACCATTTGTTCTTATCCTGGGGTCAGGGTTAGGGTTTTTTGAAGAGACTGTCTTTGTGCCATTGGATATTCCTTCCTGCCTTGTTGTCGATTAATGGATCATAGAGTTACAGGTTTGTATCTTGTTTCGGCATTCCATTCCGTTCTATTCTATTGATCTAAGTGTCTCCTGTTGGGAGATTCTTGATTGCTGATTCATTTTCGTTGCTGGTTATCTGTCTGTTCAAGTTTCTTATTTCTTCCTTTTTCATTTTTGCTATGTTATATATTTCCAGGAATTGATCTATTTCTTCCAGGTTCTTGGTTGCTGGCATATAATTTTTCATAATGTTCTCTTATAAATGTTTGTATTTCTCTAGTGTTGGTTGTTATTTTTCTTATCTCATTTGTGATTTTATTTGGGTCCTTTCTCATCATTTATCTTTTTTCTTTTTTAAAGATTTAATTATGTATTCATGCGAGACACAGAGAGGCAGAGGTATAGGCAGGGGGAAAATGAGGCTCCATGCAGGGAGCCTGATGTGGGACATGATTCCCCAGGACCCCGGGATCATGACCTGAGGCAAAGCAGATGCTCAACCACTGAGGCACCCAGGTGCCTTGCTGATTAAATTCCTTTGCTAGTTATGGGTGTGTTCACATTTTCTATTCTTCCTATTTCAGTTTTGCTCGTTTATACATTTCTAGGGATTTGTCCATTTATTCCACGTCTCCCAGTTTGTTAGTGTATAATCTTTCATAGTATTCCCTTATAATTGTCTTATTTTTCTGGTGTTGATTGTGATCTCTCTTCTCTCATTTGTGATTTTCTTTATTTAGTTCTTTTCTGTTTTCTTGTTGATAAGGCTGGCTAGGGCTTGATCCATTTTCTTAGTTATTTTGAAGAACCAGTTCTTAGTTTCATTATTCCATTCTACTGTTTTGTTGTTTCTGTATTGTTTATTTCTGCTCTCATCTTTATTTTTCCCTTCTTCTGTAGGCTTTAGGCTTTGTTTCCTATTCCTTTCCAGATCCTTTAGGTGTAGTGTTGGGTTGTGTATTGGAGACTTCTTGTTTCTTGAGGTAGGACTGTATTGCTATCTACTTCCCTCTAAGGACTGTCTTTGCTACATCCTAGAGGTTTGAAGAAACATGTTTTCATTTTCATTTGTTTTAAATTTCCTCTTTAATTTCCTGGTTGCTCCATTCATTCTCTAGTAGGATGATCATAATCTCCACGAATTTTTGGTCTGTCCAAATTTTTTCTTATTGTCGACCTCGAGTTTCATAGCGTCGTGGTCCGAAAATGTACATGGTGGATAACATCCTTCTTGTACCTGTTGTACCTGTTGAGGGCTGATTTGTGGTCCATGATATAATCTATTCTGGAGAATGTCCCCTGTGCACTTGAAAAGAATGTGTATTCTGCTTTAGGAAGAAATGTTCAGACTATATCTGTTGAGTCTCTTTGGTCCAGTGTGTCAAGGCTATTGTTTCCCTGTTGATTTTCTGCATAGACGATCGGTCCATTGCCATAAGTGGGTGCTAAAATCCCCTGTCATTGTATTATTATCAGTGTGTTCCTGTACGTTTGTTGTTAATTGGTTTCTATATTTCGGTACTCCCATGTTGGCAACATAAATATGTAATTGTTTGATCTTTTTTTAAAAATAAATTTATTTTTTATTGGTGTTCAATTGACCACCATAAAGAATAACACGCAGTGCTCATCCCGTCAAGTGTCCCCCTCAGTGCCCGTCACCCATTCACCCCCACCCCCTGCCCTCCTCCCCTTCCAGCACACCTAGTTCTTTTCCCAAGTTAGGAGTCTTTATGATCTCTCTCCCTTTCTGATATTTCCCAAACGTTTCTTCTCCATTCCCGTATGTTCTCTTTCACTATTATTTATATTCCCTGAAGGAATGAGAACATACACTGTTTGTCCTTCTCCGATTGACTTACTTCACTCAGCATAATACCCTCCAGTTTCATCCACGTTGAAGCAAATGGTGGGTATTTGTCATTTCTAATGGCTGAGTAATATTCCATTGTATACATAAACCACATCTTCTTTATCTATTCATCTTCAATGGACACCGAGGCTCCTGCCACAGTTTGGCTATTGTGGACATTCTGCTATAAACATCGAGGTGCAGGTGTCCCGGCGTTTCATTGCATCTGAATCTTTGGGGTAAATCCCCAATAGTGCAATTGCTGAGTCGTCGGGCATGTCTATTTTTAACTCTTTGAGGAACCTCCACTCAGTTTTCCAGAGTGACTGCACCAGTTCACATTCCCACCAGCAGTGTAAGAGGGTTCCCTTTTCTCTGCATCCTCTCCAACATTTGTTGTTTCCTGCCTTGTTAATTTTCCCCATTCTCACTGGTGTGACATGGTATCTCATTGTGGTTTTGATTTGTATATCCCTAAGGGCAAGTGATGCAGAGCATGTTTTCATGTGCATGTTGGCCATGTCAATGTCTTCCTCGGTGAGATTTCTCTTCATGTCTTTTGCCCATTTCATGATTGGATTGTTTGTCTCTTTGGTGTTGAGTTTAATAAGTTCTTTATAGATTTGGAAACTAGCCCTTTATCTGATATGTCTTTTGCTAATAACTTCTCCCATTCTGTAGGTTGTCTTTGAGTTTTGTTGACTGTATCCTTTGCTGTGCAAAAAGCTTCTTATCTTGATGAAGTCCCAATAGTTCATTTTTGCTTTTGTTTCTTTTGCCTTCGTGGATGTACCTTGCAAGAAGTTGCTGTGGCCAAGTTTAAAACGGGTGTTGCCTGTGTTCTCTATGATTTTGATAGACTTTTGTCTCACATTTAGATTTTTCATCCATTTTGAGTTTATCTTTGTTTATGGTGAAAGAGAGTGGTCTAGTTTCATGCTTCTGACTGTGGATGTCCAATTTTCCCAGCACCATCTTTGAAGAGACTGTCTTTCTTCCAATGGATAGTCTTTCCTCCTTTATCGAATATTAGTTGACCATAAAGTTCAAGGTCCACTTCTGGGTTCTATTCTGTTCCATTGATCTATGTGTCTGTTTTTGTGCCAGTACCACACTGTCTTGGTGACCACAGCTTTGTAGTACAAGCTGAAATCTGGCATGTGGTGCCCCCAGATATAGTTTTCTTTTTTAAAATTCCCCTGGCTGGGGATCCCTGGGTGGCGCAGTGGTTTGGCACCTGCCTTTGGCCCAGGGCACGATCCTAGAGACCCGGGATGGAGTCCCACGTCGGGCTCCCGGTGCATGGAGCCTGCTTCTCTCTCTGCCTGTGTCTCTGCCTCTCTCTCTCTCTGTGTCACTATCATAAATAAATAAAAAATAAAATAAAATAAAATAAAATAAAATTCCCCTGGCTTTTCGGGGTCTTTTCTGATTCCACACAAATCTTAAAATAATTTGTTCTAACTCTCTGAAGAAAGTCCATGGTATTTTGATAGGGATTGCATTAAACGTGTACATTGCCTGGGTAACATTGACATTTTCACAATATTAATTCTGCCAATCCATGAGCATGGAATATTTTTCCATCTCTTTGTGTCTTCCTCAATTTCTTTCAGAAGTTTTCTATAGTTTTTAGGGTATAGATCATTTACCTCCTTGGTTAGGTTTATTCCTAGGTATCGTATGATTTGGGTGCAATTGTTAATGAGACTGACTATTAATTTCTCTTTCTTCAGTCTCATTGTTAGTGTATAGAAATGCCATTGATTTCTGGGCATTGATTTTGTATCCTGCAACGCTACCAAATTGCTGTATGAGTTCTAGCAATCTTGGGGGGGGAGGGTTTTGGGTTTTCTAGGTAGAGTATAATGTAATCAGCAAAGAGGGAGAGTTTGACTTCTTATTTGCCAATTTGAATGCCTTTAATGTCTTTTGTTGTCTGATTGCTGAGGCTAGGATTTCCAATACTATGATGAATAGCAGTGGTGAGAGTGGATATCCATGTCTTGTTCCTGATCTTAGGGGAAAGGCTCCCAGTGCTGCCCCATTGAGAATGATATTTGCTGTGGGCTTTTCGTAGATTGCTTTTAAGATGTCGAGGAATGTTCCTTCTATCCCTACGCTCTGAACTGTTTTGATCAGGAATAGATGCTCTATTTTGTCAATTGCTTTCTCTGCTTCTAATGAGAGGATCATATGGTTCTTGGTTTTTCTCTTGCTGATATGATGAATCACATCGATTGTTTTACGAGTGTTGAACCATCCTTGTGTCCCAGGGATAAATCCTACTTTGTCATGGTGAATAATATTCTTAATGTATTGTTGGATCCTATTGGCTAGTATCTTGTTGAGAATTTTTGCATCTATGTTGATCAAGGATATTGGTCTCTATTCTCCTCTTTGGTGGGGTCTTTGTCTGGTTTTGGAATTAAGGTGATGCTGGCCTCATAGAACGATTTTGGAAGTACTCCATCTCTTTCTATCTTTCCAAACAGCTTTAGAAGGATAGGTATGGTTTCTTTAAACGTTTGATAGATTTCCCCTGGGAAGCCATCTGGCCCTGGACTTTTGTGACTTGGGAGGCTTTGGATGACTGCTTCAATTGCCTCCCTGGTTATTGGCCTGTTTAGGTTTTCTATTTCTTCCTGTTCCAGTTTTGGTAGTTTGTGGCTCCAGGAATGCGTCCATTTCTTCTAGATTGCCTAATTTATTTCCGTATAGCTGTTCATAATATGTTTTTAAAATCGTTTGTATTTCCTTGTGTTGGTAGTGATCTCTCCTTTCTCATTCATGATTTTATTAATTTGAGTCTTCTCTCTCTTCTTTTTTAATAAGACTGGCTAATGGTTTATGTATGTTATTAATTCTTTTAAAAAACCAACTCCTGGTTTTGTTGATCTGTTCCACATTTATTGTGGTCTCAATTTCCTTGAGGTCTGCTCAAATTTTAATGAAATCTCTTATTCTTTTGGGTGTAGGATCTAGCTGCTGTTTTTTTCTCTAGCTCCTTTATGAGTAAGGTTAGCTTTTGTATTTGAGTTCTTTCCAGTTTTTGATGGATGCTTGTATTGTGATGTATTTCCCCCTTAGGACTGCTTTTGCTGCATGCCAAAGATTTTGAACATTTGTATCTTCATTCTCATTAGATTCCATGAATCTTTTTAATTCTTCCTCAATTTCCTGGTTGACCCTTTCATCTTTTAGCAGGATGGTCCTTAACCTCCACGTGTTTGAAGTCCTTCCAAACTTCTTGTTGTGATTTAGTTCTAATTTCAAGGCATTATGGTCTGAGAATATGCAGGGGACGATCTGAATCTTTTGGTATCGGTTCAGACGCGATTTGTGATCCAGTATGTGGTCTATTCTGGAGAAAGTTCCATTGTGCACTTGAGAAGAATGTTTATTTAGTTCAGTTTGGATGTAAAGTTCTGTAGATATCTGTGAAATCTATCTGCTCCAGTGTATCATTTAAAGCTCTCCTTTCTTTGGAGATGTTGTGCTTAGAAGACCTATCGAGGGTAGAAAGACCTAGATTGAAGTCACCAGTATAAGATAATTATTATCTAAGTATTTCTTCACTTTCGTTATTAATTGGTTTAAATATTTGGCAGCTCCGATATTCGGGGAATATATATTGAGGATTGTTAAGTCCTCTTTTTGGATAGATCCTTTAAGTATGATTTAGTGTCCATCTTCATCTCTCACTATAGTCTTTGGGGTAAATTTTAGTTTATCTGATATAAGGATGGCTACTCCTGCTTTCTTTTGAGGACCATTTGAATGGTAAATGGTTCTCCAACCCATTATTTTCAGATTGTAGGTGTCCTTCTGTCTAATATGAGTCTCTTGTAGACAGCAAATAGTTGGGTCCTGCTTTTTTATCCAGTCTGAAACCCTGCGCCTTTGAAGGGGTCATTAAGCCCATTCACGTTCAGAGTTACTATCCACAGATATGAGTTTAGTGTCATCATGACATCTATTCAGTCCTTGTTTTTGTGGATTGTTCCACTGAACTTCTTCTTTTTTTTATTTATTTTTTATTGGTGTTCAATTTACTAACATACAGAATAACCCCCAGTGCCCGTCACCCATTCACTCACACACCCCGCCCTTCTCCCCTTCTACCACCCCTAGTTCGTTTCCCAGAGTTAGCAGTCTTTACGTTCTGTCTCCCTTTCTGATATTTCCCACACATTTCTTCTCCCTTCCCTTATATTCCCTTTCACTATTACTTATATTCCCCAAAAGAATGAGAACATATAATGTTTGTCCTTCTCCGACTGACTTACTTCACTCAGCATAATACCCTCCAGTTCCATCCACGTTGAAGCAAATGGTGGGTATTTGTCATTTCTAATAGCTGAGTAATATTCCATTGTATACATAAACCACATCTTCTTTAACCATTCATCTTTCGTTGGACACCGAGGCTCCTTCCACAGTTTGGCTATCGTGGCCATTGCTGCTAGAAACATCGGGGTGCAGGTGTCCCGGCATTTCATTGCATTTGTATCTTTGAGGTAAATCCCCAACAGTGCAATTGCTGGGTCGTAAGGCAGGTATATTTTTAACTGTTTGAGGAACCTCCACACAGTTTTCCAGAGTGGCTGCACCAGTTCACATTCCCACCAACAGTGTAAGAGGGTTCCCTTTTCTCCGCATCCTCTCCAACATTTGTTGTTTCCTGCCTTGTTAATTTTCCCCATTCTCACTGGTGTGACATGGTATCTCATTGTGGTTTTGATTTGTATTTCCCTGATGGCAAGTGATGCAGAGCATTTTCTCATATGCATGTTGGCCATGTCTGTGTCTTCCTCTGTGAGATTTCTGTTCATGTCTTTTGCCCATTTCATGATTGGATTGTTTGTTTCTTTGGTGTTGAGTTTAATAAGTTCTTTATAGATCTTGGAAACTAGCCCTTTATCTGATATGTCATTTGCAAATATCTTCTCCCATTCTGTAGGTTGTCTTTGAGTTTTGTTGACTGTATCCTTTGCTGTGCAAAAGCTTATCTTGATGAAGTCCCAATAGTTCATTTTTGCTTTTGTTTCTTTTGCCTTCGTGGATGTATCTTGCAAGAAGTTACTATGGCCGAGTTCAAAAAGGGTGTTGCCTGTGTTCTTCTCTAGGATTTTGATGGAATCTTGTCTCATATTTAGATCTTTCATCCATTTTGAGTTTATCTTTGTGTATGGTGAAAGAGAGTGGTCTAGTTTCATTCTTCTGCATGTGGATGTCCAATTTTCCCAGCACCATTTATTGAAGAGACTGTCTTTCTTCCAATGGATAGTCTTTCCTCCTTTATTGAATATTAGTTGACCATAAAGTTCAGGGTCCGCTTCTGGATTCTCTATTCTGTTCCACTGATCTATGTGTCTGTTTTTGTGCCAGTACCACACTGTCTTGATGACCACAGCTTTGTAGTACAACCTGAAATCTGACATTATGATGCCCCCAGCTATGGTTTTCTTTTTTAAAATTCCCCTGGCTATTCGGGGTCTTTTCTGATTCCACACAAATCTTAAAATAATTTGTTCTAACTCTCTGAAGAAAGTCCATGGTATTTTGATAGGGATTGCATTAAACGTGTATATTGCCCTGGGTAACATTGACATTTTCACAATATTAATTCTGCCTATCCATGAGCATGGAATATTTTTCCATCTCTTTGTGTCTTCCTCAATTTCTTTCAGAAGTGTTCTATAGTTTTGAGGGTATAGATCCTTTACATCTTTGGTTAGGTTTATTCCTAGGTATCTTATGCTTTTGGGTGCAATTGTAAATGGGATTGACTCCTTAATTTCTCTTTCTTCAGTCTCATTGTTAGTGTATAGAAATGCCATTGATTTCTGGGCATTGATTTTGTATCCTGCCACGCTACCGAATTGCTGTATGAATTCTAGCAATCTTCGGGTGGAGACTTTTGGGTTTTCTATGTAGAGTATCATGTCATCGGTGAAGAGGGAGAGTTTGACTTCTTCTTTGCCAATTTGAATGTGTTTAATGTCTTTTTGTTGTCTGATTGCTGAGGCTAGGACTTCCAGTACTATGTTGAACAGCAGTGGTGAGAGTGGACATCCCTGTCTTTTTCCTGATCTTAGGGGAAAGGCTCCCAGTGCTTCCCCATTGAGAATGATATTTGCTGTGGGCTTTTCATAGATGGCTTTTAAGATGTCGAGGAATGTTCCCTCTATCCCTACACTCTGAAGAGTTTTGATCAGAAATGGATGCTGTATTTTGTCAAATGGTTTCTCTGCATCTAATGAGAGGATCATATGGTTCTTGGTTTTTCTCTTGCTGATATGATGAATCACATTGATTGTTTTACGGGTGTTGAACCAGCCTTGTGTCCCAGGGATAAATCCTACTTGATCATGGTGAATAATTTTCTTAATGTATTGTTGGATCCTATTGGCTAGTATCTTGTTGAGAATTTTTGCATCCATGTTCATCAGGGCTATTGGTCTGTAATTCTCCTTTTTGGTGGGGTCTTTGTCTGGTTTTGGAATTAAGGTGATGCTGGCCTCATAGAACGAATTTGGAAGTACTCCATCTCTTTCTATCTTTCCAAACAGCTTTAGGAGAATAGGTATGGTTTCTTCTTTAAACGTTTGATAAAATTCCCTTGGGAAGCCATCTGGCCCTGGACTCTTGTGTCTTGGGAGGTTTTGGATGACTGCTTCAATTGCCTCCCTGGTTATTGGCCTGTTTAGGTTTTCTATTTCTTCCTGTTCCAGTTTTGGTAGTTTGTGGCTTTCCAGGAATGCGTCCATTTCTCCTAGATTGCCTAATTTATTGGCGTATAGCTGTTCATAATATGTTTTTAAAATTGTTTGTATTTCCTTGTGTTGGTAGTGATCTCTCCTTTCTCATTCATGATTTTATTAATTTGTCTTCTCTCTCTTCTTTTTAATAAGGCTGGCTAATGGTTTATCTATCTTATTAATTCTTTCAAAGAACCAAGTCCTGGTTCTGTTGATCTGTTCCACAGTTCTTCTGTTCTCGATTTCGTTGAGTTCTGCACGAATCTTTATTAACTCCCTTCTTCTCTTGGTTGTAGGATCTATTTGCTGTTTTTTCTCTACCTCCTTTATGTGTAAGGTTAGCTTTTGTATTTGAGTTCTTTCCAGTTTTTTTTTTTTTATTTATGATAGTCACAGAGAGAGAGAGAGGCAGAGACACAGGCAGAGGGAGAAGCAGGCTCCATGCACCGGGAGCCCGATGTGGGAATCGATCCCGGGTCTCCAGGATCGCGCCCTGGGCCAAAGGCAGGCGCCAAACCGCTGTGCCACCCAGGGATCCCTCTTTCCAGTTTTTGAATGGATTCTTGTATTGCGATGTATTTCCCCCTTAGGACTGCTTTTGCTGCATCCCAAAGATTTTGGATGGTTGTATCTTCATTCTCATTAGTTTCCATGAATGTTTTTAATTCTTCCTTAATTTCCTGGTTGACCCTTTCATCTTTTAGCAGGATGGTCCTTAACCTCCACGTGTTTGAGGTCCTTCCAAACTTCTTGTTGTGATTTAGTTCTAATTTCAAGGCATTATGGTCTGAGAATATGCAGGGGACGATCCCAATCTTTTGGTATTGGTTCAGACCCGATTTGTGACCCAATATGTGGTCTATTCTGGAGAAAGTTTCATGTGCACTTGAGAAGAATGTGTATTCAGTTGAGTTTGGATGTAAAGTTCTGTAGATATGTGTGAAATCCATCTGGTCCAGTGTATCATTTAAAGCTCTCGTTTCTTTGGAGATGTTGTGCTTAGAAGGCCTATCGAGTATAGAAAGAGCTAGATTGAAGTCACCAAGTATAAGTGTATTATTATCTAAGTATTTCTTCACTTTGGTTATTAATTGATTTATATATTTGGCAGCTCCCACATTCGGGGCATATATATTGAGGATTGTTAAGTCCTCTTGTTGAATAGATCCTTGAAGTATGATATAGTGTCCCTCTTCATCTCTCACTACAGTCTTTGGGGTAAATTTTAGTTTATCTGATATAAGGATGGCTACCCCTGCTTTCTTTTGAGGACCATTTGAATGGTAAACGGTTCTCCAACCTTTTATTTTCAGGCTGTAGGTGTCCTTCTGTCTAAAATGAGTCTCTTGTAGACAGCAAATAGATGGGTCCTGCTTTTTTATCCAGTCTGAAACCCTGTGCCTTTTGATGGGGTCATTAAGCCCGTTCACATTCAGAGTTACTATTGAGAGATATGAATTTAGGGTCATCATGATAACTATTCAGTCCTTGTTTTTGTGGAATGTTCCACTGAACTTCTTCTTAAAGGGGAATTTTAAGAGTCCCCATTAAAATTTCTTGCAGAGTTGGTTTGGAGGTCACATATTGTTTTAGTTGCTGCCTGTCTTGGAAGCTCTTTATCTCTCCTTCCATTTTGAATGAGAGCCTTGTTGGATAAAGTATTCTTGGTTGCATGTTCTTCTCATTGAGGACCCTGAATATATCCTGCCAGCCCTTTCTGGCCTGCCAGGTCGCTGTGGAGAGAGGTCTGCTGTTACCCTAATGCTCCTCCCCATAAAGGTCAGGGATTTCTTGTCTCTCGCTGCTTTAAGGATCTTCTCTTTATCTTTGTAATTTGCAAGCTTTACTATTAAATGTTGACGTGTTGGACGGTTTTTATTGATTTTAGGGGGAGATCTCTCTGTTTCCTGGATCTGAATGCCTGTTTCCCTTCCCAGATTAGGATTGTTTTCAGCTAGGATTTGTTCATATACGTATTCTGGCCCTCTGTCCCTGTGGGCGCCCTCAGGAACCCCAATTACAAGTAGGTTTTTCTTCCTCAGGCTGTTGTTTATTTCCCTTAATCTGTCTTCCTGGTCTTTTAATTGTCTGTCTCTTTTTTCCTGAGTTTCCTTCTTTGCCATCAACTTGTCTTCTATGTCACTCACTCGTTCTTCCACCTCGTTAACCCTCGTCGTTATGACTTCTAGTTTGGATTGCATCTCATTCAATTGATTTTTAATTTCTGCCTGATTGTATCTAAATTTTGCAGTCATGAAGTCTCTTGAGTCCTTTATGCTTTTTTCTAGAGTCACCCGTAGCTGTATAATAGTGCTTCTGAATTGGCTTTCTGACATTGAATTGTAATCCAGATTTTGTAACTCTTAGGAGAGAGGACTGTTTCTGATTCTTTCTTTTGAGTTGAGGTTTTCCTTCTATTCATTTTGCTCAGTGCAGAGTGGCCAAAAAAAATTGTATTGGGAAAAGGAGAAAAAGAGTAGAGAGAAAGAAGGAAAGAAAATAGAAAAAGAGAAAAGGAAGAAAAAAAAGAAAAAAGAAGAAAAAGAGAAAGAAAAAGAAAGCAAGGAATAAAGGGTGTGGGATGCAACAAATCAAAAAGAAAGAAGAAAAGAAAAGAAAAGAAGAGAAGAGAAAAGAAAAAAGAAAGAAAAAACCACGGGAGAGTATCTTTTGATTCTCTATACTTTAAGTCCGTTGACTTCCCCTGGAACTTGTCCATCTAGCTCGTCTTCTGGGGGACGGGCCTGTTGTGCTGATTTTCAGGTGTTAGCTCTTGAGGGAGCTGCTCTGCCCTCTGCCTGGTGCAGGGCTCAGTGGGGGTTGTTTAACCCGTGAGGCCCCAGGAGGAACCATCCCAGTGACGCCGGCAGCTCTGAAGCCCTGGATTCAGCTCCGACAGTAACTATGGAGCTCTCCCTCTGCAGGACCTGGAGGTGCCAATGCGGGGACGCTGATCTGCTCAGCTCTGGGCAGAAGCGTCCTAGCTGTCATGGGCCTTCCCGGGCTCTGCCTGTCCCAGGGGGAGGCCAAATGCTGGGCTGTATCCTGGCACCCTGTGCTCCAGTGCCTGCGCTGTTGGATTCCCCCTCCCGGCCACACAGCCGCCTCCGCGGCGCTGCCGCCCGAGCCCCTCTGAGCTGGTCCCAGAGCCCCGCAGCTGTCTCTGCAGGGATCCTCTTCCTCTGCCAGAGCCCCCTCCGAGCTGCTCCTGGCCTTGCAGCCCCCTCCATGCGGAGCCGCCACCCGAGCCCCTCCGAGCTGCTCTGGGTCCAGCCGTGGGCCGTGCAGTCTTTTAGGGAGCTCGGCCGCGGGGTATGGTGCAGTCTCGTGGGTGCGCAGGTGTCTGTTAGTGTTCCAGGGAGCCCGAGGGCATCCCTGCCATCCTGGCGTCCTGCTCCATCTCCCTGCGGGTGCCTTTCCACCCAGGAAGATTGGTGAAGCTCCTGCTTCTCCGGGACAGAGCTTTCCTGTCCTGGGGGCACTCGCCCCGGCCTTAACCTGGCACCTCGTGGGGCCCCTCCCCCTTGGATGCCTTTTGTTTCTTTATTTCTTTTCCCCCCTCTTCCTACCTTGATAGAAGTGTGAACTCTTCTCACTGTAGCATTCCAGCTGGTCTCTCTTTAAATCTCAGGCCGAATTCATAGATTTTCAGGATGATGAAGATTATCTAGGTAATTTGGTGGGGACAGGTGATTTGGGGACACTACTCTTCCGTCATCTTGCCCCTCCCTCCACTTTCCTATTTCAAACAATGTCACAGAGACACAGGATAAAGCAGTGTGGTTCTCGGGCCCCGGCTGGCTCTGTCGGTTAAGCATCCGACTCCTGACTTCACCCTTGGTCTTGATCTCGGGGTCATGAATTCTAGCCCTGTGCTGAACTGTGGACGAGGCATGGAGCCTACTTAAACAAACCAAACCCACAGGGGTGTGGTTCTGGCATAAGCTGAAGGAGCAGAATAGAGAGCCTGGAAGAAAATGCACTCCAATACCGTCAACTGATTTTTTAAACTTAATTTAATTTAAACCCAATTAATTAAGAGTATAGTGTATTATACTTTCAGAGGTAGAATTCAGGGATTCACCAGTTGGAGATAACACCAGGGCTCATGACATCAATTGCTCTCCTTCATGCCATCTACCAGTTACCCTGTCCCTCCACTCCCCTCCCCTCCAGCGACCATCAGTTTGTTTCCTGTGATTGAGTCTTTTTTTCCTCCATATCTGTTTTCTTCTTATTTGTTTTTCCTTCCCTTCACAGATGCCCATCTGCTTTGCTTCTTTAATTTCACCTATGAATGCAACCATACGGTAATTTTCTTTCCTGACTGACTTATTTCACTTAACATGATCCCTCTAGTTCTATCCACATCATTGCAAATGGCAATATTTTCTTCTCTTTGATAGCTGACTACCATTCCTATCATCTAACTATCTATCATCTATGACCATCATCTATCTTCCATCCTCTTTATCCATCATCTGCCTGAGGGCACCAAGGCTCCTCCCACAAGGTGGCTACTGTGGACCCGGCTGCTGTGGACATTGGGGTGCAGGTGTCCCCGAGTCTCATGCATCTGTATCTTCAGGCTGAGCTAAGGCTGTGCACCTGCTGGTCCCAGGGCGGCTCTATTTGTAACTTCCTGAGGGGCCTCCACACTGTTTCCAGGGCGACTGCACCAGCCTGCGGTCCCGCCCACAGAGGAGGAGGGTTGAGTGAGTTTTGCAGGGCGTGGTTAAAGTCTGGTACACATTTCATTTTGTGTCCTGTGGGCTCTAATCATTGTCCTTAAGTATTTCTGGGGAAGCCGGGTATTGGGCTCCATTTCAGTGAGTCATTTCCGAAGCTCATAGGCCTCAGCTGGAGCCTGGAAGGAGGCAGTTGTGGCCCCGTGTACGGGGACGCTGCCTCCTGCATGGCCTCCTGCAGTGCCTGAGCGTCCCGCAGGAGGCGCCCGAGCCCAGGCACTGCCCAAGGGCCGCGAGGGTCAGTAGGCCTCATCCACCTGCACTAACAGGAGCCCACCTGTGCTGGGGAGGCCTGAGGAGGACATGGGGACGCATCCACGCTGATGAGCCCCGGTCTCCTCAGGAACTGCGGTGAGGCTTCAGGAAGATGTGGGCCCGCATCCACCCTGACAGGAACACCTGGGCTGCTTCAGGACCTGCAGGGAGGCTTCAGGAAGCTGTGGTGCCGCGTCCACTCTGACAGGAGCTCCCGGGCTGCTCAGGACATAAGTTGAGGCTTCTGGAAGGTGGGGGCCGCATCCACGGTGTCAGGAGCCCTGGCCTCCTCAGAACCCGCAGTGATGTTATGGGAGGACGTGGGGCCACGCCCACACAACAGGACGCTGATGTCCTCAGAACCCCCGGTGTAGACTTCGGGAAATATGGGGATGCTTCCATGCAGACAGAAGACCCCAGCCTTGTCAGCGCCTGAGGTGAGGCGTAAGAAAGATGTGGGTGCCGAATCCACACTGACAGGAGTCTCTGGCCTCCTCAGGACCTGCCCTTTGGCTTCGGGATATATGGGGCTGTGTCTATGCTTACAGGAGCCGACAGCCCCCTCAGGACCCGCAGTGAGTTTTCTGGGGTCCATGGGGCCATGTCCAGGCATACAGGAGCCCTCGGCCTCCTGAGGACCTGCTGTGAGGCTTCCAGAGGATGTGAGGCATAGTCCACAGTGACAGGAGACCCGGCGTCCTCAGGACCCGCTATGACTCAGGAACACGTGGGGCCATGTCCACACGCACAGGATCCTGGCTTCCACAGGACCCCCTGGAGGACTCTGGAGGCGCCATTGGGGGCCACGTCCACATCAGAAGGGACTCCTCAGAACCACAGGGTAAGTGAATGGGTAGAATGAATGGTAGGGTCAGGGGAGGGGAGGCAGTTGGTGGTTACATTAGGTTAGATGTTAGGGTTTAGTGATTATGCTTATGGTTACGGATTAGAGGATAGCGTGAGGGATAAGGGTAAGGGTGAGTGGTTAGGAGTTGGATGGGGGTTAGGGATTAGGGAAAGGGGTTAGGGTTAATGTTAGGGACAGGATTTAGAGTTAGGGTTAGGGTTTAGGCTTAGGGATTAGGGCAGGATGTTAGGAGTTGGATTTAGGGTTATGGTTAGTGTTAGGGTTGTGATTAGGTTTGCAGTTAGGGTTAGGGGTTAGGGAGTGAGTTAGGGTTAATTGTTAGGGTTAGGGGTTAGGGTTAAAGTTAGTGCTAGGTTTAGAGTTAGGGTGAGTGGTAGGGTTAGGATAGGGGTTAGGATTAGGGTTAGTGTTTGGTTAGGGGTAATGGTCAGGTCAGGGTCAGGGTAGGGTCAGTATACAGTTTTGGAAAAGGGTAAGAGATAGGGTTAGGCAGTAGGTTAGGGTTTAGTTTTAGGGTACGGGTTAGGGTACAGTTTGGGGTATGAGATAGGGTTAGTATTAGAGGGTTAGGATTAGGGTACAGGATAAGGTTAAGAATAGGATTTGAATACATTAAGGTTCGGGTTAGAGGTTAGGGTTAGGGTTAGATTTAAGGTAGGGGTCAGGGTTAAGGAAACCTAAGAATAGGTTTAGGAGTTAGGGTGAAGCTTGGCCTGTAGGTTCAGTGAATGTGTTTCGGTCTTGGGGTTTGTGTTTGGTTTTTGATTAGTGATAGGTCTTGTTTAAGGTTTAGGTTAACATTAGGCTTAAGTGTAGGGTTAGGGATATGTCTGTGTATGGTTAGAGTTTGGGTCTTGGCCTGTGCGTGCACTGGGACTCCTAGTATCTTGGGCAGTTTAGTTTTATGCACACTATTTAGGTTTTGGGTTCAAAGATAGCTTGACTCCAACAAGTCAGTGGCCTCCCCAGAGAATCAAAATCCAGGCTTCTGCTGCGGTCAGAATAGACATGGCAGGCTTCTCCCGAGCTGAGCTAAGGAGGGTATCTGTGGCTCCAAATACTCTTTATTTGGATTTTCAGTTGCCTTTCTGATTTTATCTCTTGTGCACACATGTTTCATCAATACTAACAATTATTATTTTAAACTTTTATTGAATTCCTGTTTGTAAACATAGTATGATATAGTTTCAGGTTTACCACATACTGATTCAACCCTTGGATGCAACGCCTGGTACTGGTCACAGGTGTCCTCCACTATCTCCATCGCCTGATTCCCCATCCCCCCCCACCTTCCTCTGGTATCTATTAGTTTATTCTCTGTGGTTAAGAGTGAGTTTCTTGGTTTGCTTCTCTCATCCCACCCCATCGATCCCCTTGTCAGTTTGTTTGGTTTCTTAAAATTCACATGTGAATGCAATTGTATGGTATTTGGTATCTGTCTTTCTCTGACTGAGTTCATTGAGCATAAGTCCTTTCCACTTCTCCCACGTCATAGTAAATGGCTTCATTTCATCCCTTGTGATGACCGAGTGATGTCGCAGTGTGTATATTTACCACATCGTCTCTGCCCATTCATCTGTTGATGGACATCTGGGCTGTATCCACAGATTGGCTATTGTTGATAACGTCACTACAAACACTAGGCTCTGTGTCCCTCTTTGAATCTAAGAGACTACTTTTATATCCTCGGGATAAATACCTAGCTGTGCAATTTTGGAATCATAGGGCACTTCTACTTTTAACTTCTTGAGGACCCTCCACACTGTTTTCCATAGTAGCTGCACCTGTTCACATGACCACGAGGAGTGTAAGGGGGTTCCCTCTTCTCCATAGCCTCACCAACACCTGTTGTTTCTTGTGTTGTTAATTTTAGCCATTCTGTCGGCTGTCAGGTGACATCTCATTGTGGTTTTGGTTTGCATTTCCCTGATGATGGGTGACGCTGAGTTTCTGTCCGTGTGTCTGGTGGCCATCTGAATGTCTTGACAGAGACAAAGTCCATTCATGTCTTCTGCCCATCTGCAGTTGGATAATTTGTGTTTAGGATGCTGAGATTTATATTTGCTTTACGTATTTTGCATACTAACTCTTTATTGGATGTGTTGTTTACAAATATCTCCTCTCATTTTGTATGTTGCATTTTAGCGTTGCTTGTTTCCTTCACTTTGCAGAAGCTTTTCAATTTGATGAACTCCCAATAGGATTTTTGCTTTTGTTTCGCTCACCTCAGAGGCATATTTGGAAAGAAGATCCAATGGCCAATGTCAAAGATGTTGCTGCCTATCTTTTCTTCTTTGTATGGTATCAGGTCTCACATTTAGGTCTTTCATCCATTTTGAATTTATTTTTTATATATATGGTGTAAGAAAGTGGTCCAGTTTCATTCTTCTGCATGTGGCTGCCTGGTTTTCCCAACACCATTTGTTCTTATCCTGGGGTCAGGGTTAGGGTTTGTTGAAGAGACTGTCTTTGTGCTATTGGATATTCCTTCCTGCCTTGTTGTCAATTAATGGACCATAGAGTTACAGGTTTGTATCTTCTTTCGGCTTTCCATTCTATTCTATTGATATAAGCGTCTCCTGTTGGGAGATTCTTGATTGCTGATTCAATTTCTCTGCTGGTTATCTGTGTGTTCAAGTTTCTTATTTCTTCATCATTTTTGCTATGTTATATATTTCCAGGAATTGATCTATTTCTTCCAGGTTCGGGGTTGCTGGCATATAATTTTTCATAATGTTCTCTTATAAACGTTTGTATTTCTAGTGTTGGTTGTTATTTCTCTTTTCTCGTTTGTGATTTTATTTGGGTCCTTTCTTATCTTTATATCTTTTTCTTTTTTAAAGATTTTATTTATGTATTCATGGGAGACGCAGAGAGGCAGAGGTATAGGCAGAGGGAAAATGGAGCTCCATGTGGGGAGCCTGATGTGGGACTTGATGCCCCAGGATCCTGGGATCGTGACCTTAGCCAAAGCAGGTGCTCAACCACTGAGGCACCCAGGTGCCTTGCTGATTCAATTCCTTTGCTACTTATGGGTCTGTTCACATTTCTATTTCTTCCTATTTCAGTTTTGATTGTTTGCACATTTCTAGGGATCTCTCCAATTCTTCCTGGTCTCCCAGTTTGTTAGCGTATAATCTTTCATAGTATTCCCTTATAATTGTCTTATTTTTCTGGTATTGATTGCGATCTCTCTTCTCTCATTTGTGACTTTATTTATATAGGTCTTTTCTCTTTTCTCATTGATAAGACTGGCTAGGGCTTTGTCTATTTTATTAATTATTTTGAAGAACCAGATCTTAGTTTCGTTATTCCATTCTACTGTTTTGTTGTTTCTGCATGTTTATTTCTGCTCTCATCTTTATTTTTTCCCTTCTTCTGTAGGCTTCAGGCTGTGTTTGCTATTCCTTTTCCAGCTCATTTAGGTGTAGAGTTAGGTTGTGTATTGGAGACTTCTTCTTTCTTGAGGTAGGCCTGTATTGCTATGTACTTCCCTCTTAGGACTGCCTTTGCTACATCCCAGATGTTTTGAGAAACATGTTTTCATTTTCATTTGTTTTAAATTTCCTATTTAATTTCTTGGTTGCTCCATTCATTCTCTAGTAGGATGTTCATAATCTCCACGTATTTTTGGTCTGTCCAATTTTTTTTTTCTTACTGTCGACTTCAAGTTTCATAGCGTCGTGGTACAAAAAGGTACAGGGTGTGATATCAACCTTCTTGTACCTGTTGTACCTGTTGAGGGCTGATTTGTGGGCCATGATATGATCTGTTCTGTAGAATGTCCCATGTGCAGTTGAAAGGAATGTGTAGGGATCCCTGGGTGGTGCAGCAGTTTAGCGCCTGCCTTTGGCCCATGTCGCGATCCTGGAGACCCGGGATCGAATCCCACATCGGCCTCCAGGTGAATGGAGCCTGCTTCTCCCTCTGCCAATGTCTCTGCCCCTCTCTCACTCTCTCTCTCTCTGTGACTATCATAAATAATAAAAAATGAAAGGAATGTGTATTCTGCTTTAGGATGAAATCTTCAGACTATATCTGTTGAGTCCCTGTGGTCCAGTGTGTCAAGGCTATTGTTCCCCTGTTGATTTTCTGTATAGACGATCGGTCCATTGCCATAAGTGGGTGTTAAAATCCCCTGTCACTGTATTATTATCAGTGTGTTCCTGTACATTTGCTGTTAATTGGTTTCTATATTTAGGTACTCCCATGTTGGCAGCATAAATATTTAGTTGTTTGGTCTTGATAGAGAGTCTTTTTAATTATGAAATTATGCCCTTCTTCATCTCTTCTTATACTATTTGTTCTTTCTTTTTTGAAATTTAAATATTTTATTTATTTATTCATGGGAGATACACAGAGAAGCAGAGGCAAAACATAGGCAGAGGGAAAGACAGGCTCCGCAAAGGGAGGCCGATGTGAGACTTGATCCTGGGATCCCAGGATCACACCCTGAGCCGAAGGCAGATGCTCAACCACTGAGTCAAGAGGTGTCCCCCAGGGTTAGGGTTCAAATTTCGTTTGTCTGATATAAGTATGGGTCCTCCAGTTTCTTTTGATATCCATTAGCGTGATAGATGATTTTCCATCCCCTGACTTTCAATCTCCTGGTGTCTATAAGTCTAATGTGAGCATCTTGTAGGCAGCATACAGGTGGATCTTGTTTTTTAAATAATGATTTTATTTATGAGAGAGAGAGAGAGAGGCAGAAAATTAGGCAGAAGAGAAGCAGGCTCCCCACCAGGAGCCCAATATGGGACTCAATCCCAGACTCCAGGATCACACCCTGAGTCAAAGGCAGAGGCTCAACCCCTGAGCCACCCAGGCATCCTTGATCCTGTTTTTTAAGCCACTCTGATACTCTATATCTTTTGATTGGAGGATTTAGTCTATCAGCATTCAGAGTGATTATTCAAAGATATGAACTTTGTGCCTTTGTGTTTCCGGAAGAGTTGGTGTTTCTGGTGATGTTCTCTGGGCCTTTCTAGTCTTTGTTTCTTTTGGTTTTTTTTTCCCCCCACTAGAAGAGTCCCTCTTAAAATTCCTTACTGGACTGGTTAAGTGGTCATGAACTCTTTTGTATGTTGCCTGTCTAGGAAAATCTTTATCTCTCCTTCTCTCCTGAATGACACCCTTGCTGAAGAAAGAATTCATACAAATTGGACTCCAATAAAAATAAATTTAAAAACATAAAATAAATTCTTTCTTATATGATTGAGATAAATGACATGTAGGAGGAAAACCAGAAGCAGAAAGAGAAGAGGAGAGATTTTACCCTCTGTAGCCTTCACAGGGACCTGGTGTCCTTTCCTAGGAGGTGCCCCCTGTCCATAGGATGCTTCCTTCCCCTCTGTGCTCCTTGTTGGAACCCAGCAGGCACATCTCCGTGCCTCCAGCACGTCTGCAGTCATGGTTTATAGCGTCTTCCATGTATCCTATTGGGGATCACAGCGTCTTGTATGTAACCATCCGGCTGCTGTTTGACAATACTGGGGGGATTACGACTTTTGTTGGTTTTGGGGTGTGTGTTTCTCTATGACATGCAGCTATCACGTGCAGCTATTGGATCCTATGGCTGGGTAACCCAAAATCCCTAAATGGTTGGCAAAACCTCATTTCTGGTGCTGGTGCTGGGTGGCTAGCTGGGCTCTCCTGTCCACCCCAGGGCTTGCTCATGCAGTGACTTTCCGCTGGAGGGTCAGCTGAGCTGGAAGATCTGACTCGGCCACATTCCCATGTCTGGCAGTGGGTCCTGCCAAGCTTGGCTGCTTCTCTTCTCCCCAAAGCCTCTCCAGCAGGGAGCCAGACATTTGGGCCACCCTTGGGGGGAGCTCCTGAGGAGCCGGCTGTCCATGGCGGGGAGCCATGGGGCTGCCTGTATGTGGGAGTCAGGGTGCGGATGGGGCTGGGATTGTTGGTCCCCTGTCCTGACTGGCCTTCAGGCCGAGCCCCATGCTCACCCACCCCCTACTCACTCGGGCAAGGAGGGTGCCCTCCACACGTTGGTGTGAGAGATCCAGCACCACAAGGTGTGCACACTGAGTCCACCTGGTGAGGGTGGCCCAGGTGCATGAGCTGTAAGTGTGGGACCCAGGAAATTTAACAAAAATCCCGTACCCCTAACAAACAGAGCAGGACTCATTCCATTTTGTGCTACACCCACCACCTCCCCTATGACCCCCAAATGACCTACTTATAGCTTAAGGTGCTGCCCCACCCTAGTCAGGCCGCTGGGCACACCCTAATTGGAAATCAGCTCATAACAATGTAACCCTGCTTTGTGCCCGCCAAAATCGTGCACCAATTCTGACCAAAGTAATAGACCAGCTCAAGTGGATACTATAGGGTAAGGTGTAATTCAGTCGGCCAACGACATGTGAACCGACATGACTGTGCAACTTTCTGCGTATCCCATGGTTCACTGGCCCCTATAAAGCTGCCTTGCCTCTTAGTCTCGGGGTCCAAGTCCCTGCTCCAATGTGTCTGGTGCACTTGGACCCAAGCTCCAGCTTGTAAAGAGACCCTCAGGAGTTTCATCAGTGTCGGCTCCTTGGTGGTTTCTTGGATTCGCAATCTTGGGCACAACACAAGGGCCTGCTGTCCTGATATCACTTCCACGGCCATGCTGACCGCCCCGCAGGCCCTCTGTGCCCAAGGCACCCAGGCCCGGGGATGCGGGGAGTGGAGGAAGTGCCCCGGAATCCTGCCAGGCCCGGCCCCCTGGACAGAGGGAGCAGTGACCTCTCAGGTCACTTTGCACAGACCCTGGCGACCTGAGGCTCCCTGACTGTCACTCTGTCCCGCCCATTCTGGCCCACAGGGCACAGGCTGAGTCCCAGTAAAGTCTGTGAGGCCTGACCCTGGCGTCCGGCCACCCCTGGATGGCACGTGGGGACGTCAGCTGTGTGTGCCTAGCAGCGCCCCTGCATGGGCTGGTTGGGGCCTCGGTGGTGCCCCCTCCTCCTCTCTGGGGGTCTCTCCAAGCCCCGTGCACAGTGTTCTGGGAGACACAGAAACGGGCTGGCTGTGCATTTTCGCACCACAACACTTTATTTAATTTGTACAGGAAATGGGCTCAGAGCAGAGGTTGTGTGCCTTCCCCTGGGGAAGGAGACCTTTTTGTCTTTAGGGGAGGGCAAGAATCACACAGGATGGGGGGGTGAGTGCTGGAGTCCCCCACCTGGGAGCATGTGTGGACTCTGGTTGGGGCGTGTGTCCTGAGGTTTCAGCTTGAGTGACGGTTCTGAGGACAGCAGAGCTGACCTGGAACTGCAGCTCATGGGCTCCTGTGCTGGGTCCCTGCAGGGCAGCTGGACCCCGGCCTCGGGACCCCTGGGGCCCCAACACCTGTAGGAGCCTGCCTCTTGGTGTGGGTGTGGGTGGGGCCCACCGGCCTACCCCTGCTCTCCCCACCCTGGGGTGTCCCGGGATTCCCTGGTCTGCCCTCGGTCAGTGACCTGGATCTGTGGGGCACGCCCAGTGCCCAGGAGGCCACATTCAACTGTGAGAAGGCTCGCTCAGCCCGGGGCCAGAATCCAGGGCTGGCTAGGGCCATGGGGGGCTGGATCCCATTAGTCATTGTGTTGGGCCTGTTGGGGGCTCAAATCAACCCAGCTCCCCAGAGCCTGGTGCCCAGTCAGCCCAGGTCCCTCTAGGTTACAGGCTGGTGTCCTGTGCAGGGTGTGCCGTGCTCCAGGAGAGACAGTGGGCAGAGGCAGGGCACAGTGGGTCCTCTGCACCACTCACCTGCACACACCGTGTCTGGGGCTCCCTGTCTTCCCTCCTCCATGCAACCCCTGGGTACTCTATGGGACACCAGGGCTTCTGATGGGAGCAGGGTATCCAGAGAACCCCGGGGAGGCTGAGCATGTCCCACAGGGGGCAGCTGCACCGGGTCCTTGTTCAGGGCCGATGGTATGAGGGTGGATGGTGTGGGGGCATGGGTATGATGGTGGTGGAGTTGGGGGCTGGTGTAGGGGGGATAGTGTTGAGGTATAGTGTGGGTGGGGATTGTGTGGGGCTTTGTGTGTGTGAGGGGGATGGTGTAGGGGCAATGTCATGGGGGATGATGATGTAGGGGGATGATGTGTTTCTGGGAAATGGGGGGATGGGGTGGGGGGCTGGTAGACACACGGCAAACCCTTTCTCTAAGATGCATGGGGAGACGTCTACAGATAAAGGCGACCCCAGTCTGGGGTTTGCTGTGACACCTGCCCCTGGGGCCCCGTGTGGTCAGTGCAGGGCCTTGGCTGGACTGGGGGCAATATCTCGGGTCATCATACTATGTATGTTTACAAATTGCAAATTGTCTCAAATTGAATGCATAAAATTTAGAAATATATAAAGCACTGAGAAGGGGGGGGCACCCTGACCCGTCCGACCCTCATCGGATCGATGTGTGTCCTCCTCCAGTCACAGCCATACACCCAGCCCCCAGGTCCCCTTACTGCCCCCCACGGCCCGCAACCCCGCCCCCTGCTTTTCAGAGGGCCGTCCCTCACACCTTTGGGGTTCAGCTCACATGGCAACCCCTGGAGGCCCCATCCTAGTGGCCTCCTCATCCCTGAGACCACGGGGGAGGGGGCACAGGGTTCATCCCCAGCACCTTATCATGCAGCTCTGTGTTGCTGGCTGCTGTTCTTCTCCCGGCCTCGGAAGCCCTGTGTTCCCGACCCAGAAGCCCCTGGTCCTCCCCCGGAGCCCGATCCGCCCTGGCCCCTCAGCCTCACCCTACCCTGTAGTAGTACCAAAACATGATGTGACTGCTGAATGTCCTGTTGACGTCCAGGTCTACATGCGTGATGTCCTAGGAGGAGACCAGGGCCTCCTCCTTCATTTCCTGTGGGAAAACCGGGGAAGAGGAGCAGGCATCAGGGATACAGACCCTGACCTGTCACGAGCTGCTGTGCTGGGCTGGGAGCCCTGGGGCAACCATGGGAGTGTGTCCTGCAGAAACCTCCTTCCTTCCTCTGGGAGGCCGGGAATGGTGGGAGTGCCCACCGAGCCCATGGAACTGTGTGAGGGCCTGTGCCCACCTGTTGTGGGCGGGGAGGTGACTGAGGGTCAGCCTGGGTGGGAGGGCATAGGGGTTCAGCCCAGGTGGGAGGGGACATGGGGTGTTGTGCCCAAGATTGCGAATCTGAGAAACCACTACGGAGTTGACACCTATGCAAACACATGAGGGTTGATTTCCAAACTCGAGCTTGCGTTCAAGTACCCCCGAACCCAACACAGTGGAGCAGGGACCTGGACCCCGAGTTGGGTTTTAGCTTAGTTTTAAGGGCTTGTCTCATGGCCCTCCAGAAGGGCTGGAACAATTCCTCAAGTTCTGTTTACATTTTGATATGGGGCCTTCATTGGCATTGAGCTCTGTTCTCATTCTAATAGGCGCTTCCAGCCCTTGGCGTGGGCTCAGTTCTTATTCTATTGTGGGGCTTTCCAGGGCAATAAGCTGTAAACTTTTGTTTTTTTCCTGTAACTGAAGTAATGTAAATTTCAGCTCTTCTTCACAGGGGCCTGGGATGGCTTGACGTGTTCGAACGCTGAACTTAAAGTGGAAAGGCCTTCATTTTCTCGGCCTCCTTGCATCCATTCCCATCCTATCTAGCTCCTTCCCCCTTCCCCAGAGCTCCTAAGAGAGCAATTGCAAATGACCTCAGCCTGGCAGCGAGTGTTGTGGGACAGGCCCAGGGATTTGTATTCAGGAAGACCTGGCTCCTGGGCGTCCCAGCTGTGTAGTGGGATTGGATGCTGCAGACTCTTACTCCCTGAGGCTATCTTGACAACCGACTTTGTACATAGAAAAGCTGTCCTTTCTCTTTATAAGATGAAGAGCGAGTCAAAGTGTTTTTTTCTCTGCACTTCTGATTGCTCAGATTCCAATCTGAGACGTATTTCCTGGTAATAAGGATAATTTACTATCCGTAGTACTATGGTTAAAATATTCTGACACAAGTAAATCAGAGGGATGAGGGAATGTCTTCTCTTTCTTCACAGCTCAGTCACTCATCATCTTTATGGATTTGGAAAGAACTGAGAGACATTATTACCAATGGTCCTATTATTATGTGAAGGATTCTTCCCTGAGATTCTTCCCCTTTTTCAACTGACACTGAAACACTGTGAACTCTTTGGAAGACAAATGTCAGGGAAATAAATCTTATGCATTGCTAATTTTAAATGCACTAGCAATATGGTGTCTATTATACTAGAATTATTTTTATCTGATTTTTGCTATTTATTATCCGTTCCTGCTTTTCAGGTTGAGGAGGCATTATACGTGTTCATAAGTGTTTTTCTTTCCTGCTGATATAAAATTCTTACTTTGTTCCCATTGAAGGAACTCTTTAAGAATAAGGCAAAAGTTAATTCAACGATTCTTAAAATGTCTTCACACTTGGAGCCTGATTCATTTAAGTCAATTTTCAAAATAAATCTTATTTATTAGGAAAAAAACAAAGATTTATAGGGAAATTGAGAAGATAGTACAGAGCATTAGCATGCACTTGCACTCAATTTCTCCAATTATTGATATCTTATATTAGTACGGTACAAATATGAGCTAATGAATCAATATTAAAATATTCGCATTCACCAAAGACCATACTTTATTCAGATTTCCTTAGTTTTTGCTAAGTTACCACCCCTCATATGACATTCTATTTGTCTTCCTGTTTTCTTAGGCTCCTCTGGATTGTGACAGTCTTTCAGCCTTTCCTTATTTTTGTTGAACTGGAACACTTTGAGAAGTAGAGTATTTTGTAAAATTTCCCTCAGTTGGGACATGTCTGTTGTTTATCTCATGATTGAACTGTTTTTGTAGATTATATACAAAGATATACTGCCATTTTCATTATATCATATAAAGAATAGATACTGTCTACATGATTTATCAGTCTTGGCATCGTTCTGATCATCTTGCTGAAGTAGGGTTTGTCAGCTTTCTCTGTAGTAAACTGATTATTATTATTATTATTATTATTATTTTATCATTATTATTTTAAGTTTCTCATAATATATTTTGTAGAAGGAAGTAACTATGTGTATTGCACACATAAGAGTGGGAAAATATGCTCATGAACTTGGCGGTGGAATGTCTGCACAAATTGTTTGAAATTCTTCTACATGGGAGATTTCTCTTCCCTCTAGGTTTGTTTGATTGTTTTTATTCAAAGATGTTATTTATTTATTTGAGAGAGAGAGGAGAGAAAAAGCATGAGCGAGCGGGACAGAGGGAGAGGGAGAAGCAGGTTCCCAGCTGAACAGGGAGCCTGCCCTGGGACCTGGATCATGATCCGAGCCTAAGACAGAAGCTTAACTGACTGAGCAACCCAGGTGCCACTCTTTGTTTCTTTCTTTTTTTTTAATAATAAATTTACTTTTTATTAGTGTTCTATTTGCCAGCATACAGAATAGCACCCAGTTCACATCCCGTCAAGTGGCCCCCTCAGTGCCCGTCACCCATTCACCCCCACCCACTGCCCACTTCCCCTTCAATCACCCCTAGTTCTTTCCCAGAGTTAGGAGTCTTTATGTTCTGTCCTCCTTTCTGATATTTCCCACTCATTTCTTCTCCCTTCCCTTATATTCCCTTTCAGTATTATCTATATTCCCCAAATGAAGGAGAACATACAATTTTTGTCCTTCTCCGATTGACTTACGTCACTCAGGATAATACCTTCCAGTTCCATCCATGTTGAAGCAAATGGTGGGTATTTGTCGTTTCTAATGGCTGAGCAAGGCCCACCTGTTCTCTCTCTTCATCTTCTGAGTCTCCTAAGATATGAATGTTATTGTTTTATTTTTTTTAATTTTTTAAATTTATTTATGATAGGCACACAGTGAGAGAGAGAGAGGCAGAGACACAGGCAGAGGGAGAAACAGGCTCCATGCACCGGGAGCCCGACGTGGGATTCGATATCGGGTCTCCAGGATCGCGCCCTGGGCCAAAGGCAGGCGCCAAACTACTGCACCACCCAGGGATCCCCTGAATGTTATTGTTTTAATAAGTGGCTGAGTTCCCAAAATCTGCCTCTATGGTCTATAACGTTTCTTGTTTTTAAGGCTTCCACTTGGGACTGCATCAGAGTTATAGCATTTTTAACGTTGGCCTGACTAGATTTTAGTTCTTTTATTTCTGCAGTAAGGGATTCTCTAGTTTTCTTCTGTGCTCTTTTTCCAGCCCAGCTGCTATCTTTAATATCATTGTTTTAAACTGTAATTAGACATCATATATGTGTATTGATGAACTTCCTGGCTGTGAGTACTACCTCATGTTATTTTATGGAGGAGAATTTCTCCATCTCATAGTTATTCCAGAAAAGAAAGAAGGAAGAAAAAGAAAAACCAAGAAAAACAGTAACAACTGTCCCCCCCCCAAAAAAAAAACCAGATTATTTTGGCCTGCTCATTAAAAGATTCTAAATCCCAAAATATGAAACACAATTAAAGTACCATGAAAGTAAAAATAAGAAATATATAAGGTACATACATAAAAGTTAAAATAAGGCAATTAATAAAATAGAATCAAAGAAAATAAATGAAAAAAGAGCACAAACTACAAAGGAATCTAGACTCTACTTTCGAGGCAGAGCTGAAGATCTGCAGCCTCTCTGGTTTGACAACTTGGTGCAGCGAATGGTCTGTGTGGGGTCTGGGCATGGGCCTTGGCCCTGATTGTCAGGTGCACATCTGCCTGGGAGTTGCACATGTGGGGGTCAGAGGCGGGGTGGGCGTCATCGCCTCTGGGCTCCAGCAGGCGGTGCTGTGTTGCTCCCTGAGACCTGGCCCTGATGGGCGTGATGCCGGTGGGGTGTCTGGGTCCTCTGGCTCTGGGGCTGAGCATCCTGCCCCCCAGTCTGCTGGGGCCTCCACAGAAGAGCTCCCAAGCCCCCGGGTCTCTGCTACTTCTCTCAGAACCCTGCGTTCACTCTACCTGCTTCCGAGCTTCTTTTGGTTTTGTTTTTTTATCTCAGACTGTTGTGCCCAAGATTGCGAATCCGAGAAACCACCGAGAAGCTGACACTGATGCAAACACATGAGGGTTTATTTACATGCTTGAGCTTGTGTCCATGTATACCCGACACAGTGGAGCAGGGACTTGGACCCCGAGGTGGGTTTTAGCTTCGTTTTAAGAGCTGGTCTTGGGGAACTCCCGAAGGGCTGGAGCAATTCCTCAAGTTCTGTTTACATTTTGATATGGGGCCTTCAAGGGCATTGAGATCTGTTCTAATAGGGGCTTCCTGCATTTGGCCTGTGCTCAGTTTTTATTCTATTGTGGGGCTTGCTGTGTCCTGACAATGAGCACTCAGGAAGGAAATGACAGATGTGACTCCCTTCTCAGGAGCATCACAGAGAATAAATAATGAGACTGAACCAAAGGAGCACAAGACTTGTGCACTGAGCCATACCAGGCTCTGGGAGGCCATCTTGGGCTCGTGGTTGGGGAGCCTCATCTTGTGAAAATGTCCGCAGTTCCTGAAGCCACCCTCTCTTTCAATGTCATTCCTGTCAAATCATGGTGGCAGATCCTATAAATAGGAAAAAAACCCCATAACATCCATCCGCCCCCACAAATGAACCCGGAGAGCAAATCAGTATTGGAGAAGCAGGACAGAGTGGGACGCAGCACTTTCCTATTTCAAACGATGTCACAGAGACACAGGATAAAGCAGTGTTGTCCTCGGGACCCCGCCTGTCTCCGTCGGTTAAGCATCTGACTCCTGACCTCAACATCGGTCCTGATCTCGGAGTCGTGAGTTCTAGCCCTGGGCTGGTCCATGGACGAGGCCTGACATCTACTTAAACAAACCAGACCCATAAGGGTTGGTCCCAGCCTAAGCTGAAGGAGCAGAACAGAGAGTCCAGAAGGAAACGTGCTCTGATACAACTGGTTTTTTAACTTAATTTAATTTAAACCCAATTAATTAACGTATAGTGTATTATACTTTCAGAGGAAGAATTCAGAAATTCACCAGTTGGAGAAAACCGCAGTGCTCATGACATCACGTGCCTTCCTTCATGCCAGTCCCCTATTATCCTCTACCCTGTCCCCTCCCTTGCAGCGACACTCAGTTTGTTTCCTATAATTAAGAGTCTGTATTTCCTGCATCTGTTTTCATCTTATTTGTTTTTCCTTCCCTTCACAGATGTTCATCTGCTTTGCTTCTTTAATTCCACCTATGAATGACACCACACGGTCATTCTCTTTTCCCACTGACCTATTTCACTTAAGATGATCCCTCTACTTCTACCCACATCATTGCAAATGGCAAGAATTCCTGCTCTTTGATAGCTGAGTACCATTCCGCTCTCTATGGCCATCATCTATCTCCCATCCTCTTTATCCATCACCTGCCAGAGGGCACCGAGGGTCCTCCCACATTGTGGCTACTGTGGACCCGGTTGCTGTGGACATTGGGGTGCAGTTGTCCCACGTCTCACTGCATCTGTATCTTCGGAGTGAGCTCCAGGCTTTACACATGCTGGTCGCAGGTCGGCTCTATTTGTAACTTCCGGAGGAGCCTCCACACTGTTTCCATGGTGTCTGCACCAGCCCGCGGTCCCGCCCACAGTGGAAGAGGGTTGAGTGAGATTACAGGATGTGGTAAAAGTCTGGTCCACATTTCATTTCGCGTCCTTTGCGCACCAATTCCTTCTCCTTAAGTATTTTTGGGGAAGCTGTGTGTTGGGCTCCTTTTCAGTCAGACATTTCCGAAGCTAACAGGCCATAGCTGGAGCCTGGAAGGAGGCAGAAGTGGGCCCCGGGACGGGCATGGCCTCCTGCACAGCCTCCTGTAGTGCCTGAGGATCCCACAGGGGGCGCCCAAGCCCAGGCACCGCCCGAGGGGCACGCATGTGCAGTAGGCCTCATCTGCCTGCACTAACAGGAGCCAGCCTGTGCTGGGGAGGCCTGAGGAAGACATGGGGACATGTCCACGCTGATGAGCCACAGCCTCCTCAGAACCTGTGGGGAGTCTTCAGGGGGATATTGGGCAGTGTTCACGCTGACAGGAGCCCCGGTCTCCTCAGGACACACAGTGAGGCTTCAGGAAGATGTGGGCCCACATCCACCCTGACAGGAGCCCTTGGGCCGCTTCAGGACCTGCGGGGAGGCTTCAGGAAATTGTGGGTCCGCACCCACCCTGACAGGAGCCCCTGGGCTGCCTCAGGACCCGCGGGGAGGCTTCAGTAAGATGTGGGCCCCCATCCACACTGACAGGAGCCCCTGGGCCGCCTCAGAACATGTGGGGCAGCTTCTGAAAGATGGGGCGCCGCGTCCACTCTGGCAGGAGCTAACTGGCCCCTCAGGACATAAGTTGAGTCTTCTGGAAGCTGGGGGCCGCATCCACAGTGACAGGAGCCTCGGCCACCTCAGAACCTGTAGTGATGCTTCGGGAGGACGTGGGGCCACGTCCACACAACTGGACGCTGATGTCCTCAGGACCCCCGGTGTAGACCCGGGGCTCGCTCCTGTAGTGAATTTCAGCTGGAGGGTCAGCTGAGGTGGAAGGTCTGGCTCAGCCACATTCCCATGTCCGGCAGTGGGTCTCCCAGAGCGCCGCCTGCTTCTCCTCTCCCGATGCCTCTCCAGCAGGGAGCGGGACCTCGGGGCCACCCTGGGGGGATCTCCAGAGGCGCCGGGTGACTATTACGGGGAGCCATGGGGCAGCCTGTGTGTGGGAGTAGGGGTGATGATGGGGCTGGGGTTCCTCGGTCCCCTGTGCTGCCTGGCCTTCAAGCCGAGCCCCATGCTCACCCAGCCCTTACTCACTAGGGCGAGGAGGGTGCCCTCTACACGCTGGTGTGAGAGATCCAGCACCTCAAGGTGTGCACACTGAGTCCACCTGGTGAGGGTGGCCCAGGTGCGTGATCTGCAAGTGTGGGACCCAGGAAAGTTAACAAAAATCCCCTACCCCTGGACAAGCAGAGCAGGACTAATTCCATTTTGTGCTACAACCGCCACCTCCCCTATGACCCCCACATGACCTACTTATGTCTTAAGGTGCTGCCCCAACCCAGTCAAGCCGCTGGGCATACCCTAATCGGAAATTGGCTCATAACAATGTAACCCTGCTTTGTGCCCGCCAAAACTGCATGCCGATTCTGACCAAAGTAATAGGCCAGGTCAAGTGGATCCTATAGGGTAAGGTGTAATTCAATCGGCCACCTGCATGTGGACCGACACGACTGTGTAACTTTCTGTGTATCCCATGGGCCACTGGCCCCTATAAAGCTGCTACACCTCTTAGTCTCAGGGTCCAAATCCCTGCTCCGCTGTGTCGGGTGCACTTGGACTCAAGCTTCAGCTTGTAAAGAAATCCTCGGGAGTTTGCATCAGTGTGGGCTCATCGGTGGTTTCTTGGATTTGCAATCCTGGGCACAACACAAGGGCCTGCACTCCTGACATCCCTTCCAGGGTCACGCTGACAGGCCCACAGGCCCTCTGTTCCCCAGGCACACGGGCACAGAGATGTGGGGAGGGGAGGAAGTACCCCAGAAACCAGCCAGCCCCGGCCCCCTTGACAGAGGGAGCACAGACATCCAAGGTCACTTTACAGAGACCCTGGTGACCTGAGGCTCCCTGGCCATCACTCTGTCCCAGGCCCTCCTGGCCCGTGGGACACAGGCTCAGTCCCAGGATAGTTTGTGGGGTCCTGACCCTGGCATCTGACCGCCCCTGGAAGGAATGTGGGGACGTCAGCTGTGTGTGCCTTGCAGTGCCCATGCAGGGGCTGTTTGGGGACTGGGTGGTGCCCCCTCCTCCTCTCTGTGGGTCTATCCACGCCCCGTGCACAGAGTTCTGGGAGACACAGAAACGGTCTGGCTGTGCATTTTCGCACCACAACACTTTATTAACATTCTACAGCAAACGGGCTCAGAGTGGAGGGTGTGCGCCTTCCCCTGTGGAGGGAATGTCTGTCCTTTAGGGGAGGGCAAGAATCACATGGGTGGGGTGCGAGTGCTGGAGTCCCCCACCTGGGAGCACGTGTGGACCTCGGGTGGGGGCATGTGTCCTGAGGTTTCAGCCTGAGAGACGGTTCTGAGGACAGCAGAGCTGACCTTGACCTGCAGCTCATGGGTTCCTAGCTGGGTCTCCGCAGGGCAGCTGAACCCCAGCCACGGGGCCCCTGGGGCCCCAGCACCTGGAGGAGCCTGCCTCCTGGTGTGGGTGTGGGTGGGGCCCACCGGCCCACCTCTGCTCTCCTCAACCTTGGGTGTCCCGGGATCCCCAGGGCTGCCCTAGGTCAGCGACCTGGATCTATGGGGTACGCCCAGAGCCCAGGAGGCCACATCCAGCTGTGAGAGGGCTCACTCAGCATGGCGCCATAATCCAGGGCTGGAGAGGGCCATGGGGGGCTGGATCCCATTAGTCTTTTTATTGGGCCTGGGGCGGTGGCTCAAATCACCCCCACCCTCACAGAGCCCAGGGCCAGGCCAGCCCAGATCCCCCTGTGTTAGGGGCTGGTGTCCTGTGCAGTGTGTGCCGCATCCAGGAGGGACAGTGGGCGGAGACAGGGCACAGTGCGTCCTTTGCATCACTCACCTGCACACACCCTGTTGGGGGCTCCCTGTCTTCCCTCCTCCCTGCAAACCCTGGGTACTCTATGGGACACCCGGGCTTCTGATGGGAGCAGGGTATCCAGAGAACCCCGGGGAGGCTGAGCATGTCCCACAGGGGGCACCTGTACTGTGTCCTTGCTGGGTGCCGTTGGTGTGGGGGTGGATGGTGTGGGGGCAGGCGTATGATAGTGTTGGATTGTGGGGGATGGTGTAGGGGGGATGGTGTTGGGGTATAGTGTGGGTGGGGATTGTGTGGGGCTGTGTGGGTTTGAGGGGGATGGTGTAGGTGGGATGCCATGGGGAATGATGATGTAGGGGGATGGAGTGGGTGTGGGGAATGAGTGGGATGTCGTGGTGGGCCTGCGGACACAGGGCATCCCCTTCCTCTAAGATGCACAAGGAGACGTCTACACTTAAAGGCGATTCCAGGCTGGGGTTTGCTGTGACACCTGCCCCTGGGGCATGGTGTCGTCAGCGCAGGACCCTGGCTGGACCGGGGACATTATCTGAGGTTCATCATACTATGTATGTTTACAAATTGCAAATTGTCTCAAATTAAATGCATAGAATTTAGAAACATGTAAAGCACCGAGAGTGGGTGTCACTCTGACCCGTCCGACCCTCATGGGATAGAAGTGTGGTCTGCTCCAGCCGCACCCATTCCGCCTGGCACCCAGGTCCGATTCCTGCCCCCCACGCCACCAACCCATCCCCTGCTACTCAGGGGGTTGTCCCTTTCCCCTTTGGGGTTCAGCTCCCATGGCAAGTCCTGGAGTCCCCATCCTAGTGGCCTACTCATCCCCGAGGCCCCGGGGGTGGGGGCACAGAGGTCATCCCCAACACCCTACCATGGAGCGGTGTGTTGTTGGCTGCTGTTCTGCCCCCAGCCTCAGAAGCCCCGTTTTCCCTACCCAGAATCCCCCAGTCCTCTCCTGGGTCCTGATCCCCCCTGGCCCCTCAACTTCACCCTATCCTGTAGTAGTCCCAAAATATGATATGACTGCTGAGCGTCCTGTTGATGTCCAGGTCCACCTGCGTGATGTCCCTGGAGGAGACCAGGACCTCCTCCTTCATTTCCTGTGGGAAAACCGGGGAGAAGGAGCTGGTGTCAGGGACACAGTCCCCGACCTGTCACCAGGTGCTCTCCTGGGCAGGGAGCCCTGGGGCCACCATGGGAGTGTGTCCTGCCGAAACCTCCTTCCTTCCCCTGGGAGGCTGGGGACAGCTGGAGTGCCCACCGTGCCAGTGGAACTGTGTGAGGGCCTGTGCCAAGCTGTTGTGGGCGGAGAGGTGAGTGAGGGTCAGCTTGGGTGGGAGGGGACAGGAGGTCAGTCCAGGTGGGGAGGGGTCATGGGGGTGTTGTGCCCAAGATGGCGAATCGGAGAAACCACTAAGGAGCCGACATGAATGCAAACACCCGAGGGTTGTTTTACAAACTCGAGCATGGGTTCAAGTGTACGCCACACAGTGGAACAGGGACTTGGACCCCGAGGAGGGTTTTAGCTTACTTTTAAGGGCTGGTCTCAGGGACCTCCAGAAGGGCTGGAGCAATTCCTCAAGTTCTGTTTACATTTTGATATGGGGCCTTCAAGGACATTGGGCTCTCAAGTTCTGTTTACATTTTGATATGGGGCCTTCAAGGACATTGGGCTCTCTTCTCATTCTAATTGTGGTTTCCAGCCTTTTGCTTAGGCTCAGTTTTTATTCTATTGTGGGGCTTTCTAAGACATTAAGCTGTAAACTTTTGTTTTTTTCCAGTAAGTGAAGTAATGCAAATTTCAGTTCTTCTTCACAGGGGCCTGGGATTGCTGGACCTGTGCTAATTCTACTTAAGGTAGAATGGCCATAATGTTCTCAGCCTCCAAGCATCCCGTCCCATCCTATTGACTCATGCCCCCCTCCCTGGAGCTCCTAAGAGAGAAATTGCAAATGACCTCAGCGTGGCAGCCTGTGTTGGGGGAACAGGCCCAGGGATTTGAGATCAGTAAGACCTGGGGCACGGGGCTCCCGGCAGTGCAGCAGGATTCGATGCTGCAGACTCTTATTCCCTAAGGCTATCTTGACAACTGACTTTGTATATAGAAAAGTTCTCCTTTGTCTTTAAAAGTGCAGGAGCAAGTTAAAGCATTTTTTCTCTGCCCATCTGATTGCTCAGATTCCAATCTGAGACCTATTTCCTGTTTATAAGGATAATTTACTATCCATAATACTATGGTTAAAATATTCTGACACAAGTAATTCAAAGGGATGAGGGTTTCTCATCTCTTTTTCACAGCTCAGTAACTCCTCAGGAAATGCATCTTTATGGATTTGGAAATAATTGAGAGACATTAGACCCAATGGTCCTATTATTATGTGAAGGATTCTTCCCCTGTTCAACTGACACTGAAACACTGTGAACTCTTTGGAAGACAAATGTCAAGGAAATAAATGTTATACATTGCTAATTTTAAATGCACTTGCAATATGGTGTCTATTATACTAGAAGTATTTTTATCTGATTTTTGCTATTTATAATCCTTTACTGCTTTTCAGGTTGAAGAGGCATTATACGTGTTCCTAAGTGTTTTTATTTCCTTCTGATATAAAATTCTTGGGATCCCTGGGTGGCGCAGCGGTTTAGCGCCTGCCTTTGGCCCAGGGCGCGATCCTGGAGACCCGGGATCGAATCCCACGTCGGTCTCCCGGTGCATGGAGCCTGCTTCTCCCTCTGCCTATGTCTCTGCCTCTCTCTCTCTCTGTGTGACTATCATAAATAAATAAATAAAAAAAATTAAAAAAATAAATAAATAAATAAATAAAATTCTTACTTTGTTCCCATCGAAGGAACTTTTTAAATATAAGGCAAAAGATAATTCAACGATTCTTAAAATCTTTTCACACTGGAGCCTGATTCATTTAAGTCAATTTTCAAATTAAATCTTATTTCTTAGAAAGAAAACAAAGATTTATAGGGAAATTGAGAAGATAGTACAGAGAATTCTCATGCACTTGCACTCAATGTCTCCAATTATTGATATCTTATATCTGTACGGTACAAATATTAGCTAATGAATCAATATTAAAATTTTTGCAATAACCAAAGACCATACTTTGTTCAGATTTCCCTAGTTTTTGCTAAATCACCATCCCTCATATCACACTCCATTTGTCCTCATGTTTTCTTAGGCTCCTCTGGATTGTGACAGTCTTTCAGCCTTTCCTTGTTGTTGTTGAACTGGAACACTTTGAGAAGTAGAGTATTTTGTAAAATTTCCCTCAGTTGGGACATGTCTGTTGTTTATCTCATGATTGAACTGTTTTTGTGGATTATATACAGAGATATACTGCTATTTTCATTATATCATATAAAGGATAGATACTATCAACATGATTTATCAGTCTTGGTATCGATCTGATCATCTTGCTGAGGTAGTGTTTGTCAGGTTTCTCCGTAGTAAAGTGATTCTTTATTATTATTGTTATTATTATTATCATTATTATTTTAAGTTTTTCATAATATATTTTGTAGAAGGAAGTTACTACGTGTATTGCACACCTAAGAGTGGGAAGCTATGCTCAGGAACTTGAGGGTGGAATGTCTGCACAAATTGTTTGAAAATCTTCTACATGGGAGATTTCTCTTCCCTCTGGGTTTGTTTCTTTTTCAAAGATGCTATTTATTTATTTCAGAGAGAGAGGAGTGAAAAACATGTGCTAGAGGGGCAGAGGGGGAGGGAGAAGCTGGTTACCTGCTGAACAGGGAGCCTTCCTTGGGACCTGGATCATGATCTGACCTTAAGGCAGAAGCTTAACAGACTGAGCCACACAGGTGCCACTCTTTCTTTCTTTCTTTCTTTCTTTCTTTCTTTCTTTCTTTCTTTCTTTCTTTCCTTCCTTCCTTCCTTCCTTCCTTCCTTCCTTCCTTCCTTCATAATAAATTTACTTTTTATTGGTGTTCAATTTGCCAACATACAGAATAACAACCAGTGCTCATCGCGTCAAGTGCCCCCCTCAGTGCCCGTCACACATTCACCCCCACCCCCGCCCTCCTCCCCTTACATCACCCCTAGTTCATTTCCCTGAGTTAGGAGTCTTTATGTTCTGTCTCCCTTTCTGATATTTCTCACACATTTCTTCTCCCTTCCCTTATATTCCCTTTCACTATTATCTATATTCCCCAAGTGAATGAGAACATACAATATTTGTCTTTCTCTGATTGACTTAATTCACTCAGCATAATACCTTCCAGTTCCATCCACGTTGAAGGAAATGGTGGGTATTTGTCGTTTCTAATGGCTGAGCAAGCCCACCTTTTCTCTGTCTTCATCTTCTGAGTCTCCCATGATATGAATGTTATTGTTTTAATAAGTGGCTGAGTTCCGAAGTCTTCCTTTGTGGTCCATAACCTTCCTTGTTTTTAATGCTTCCACTTGGTACTGCATCTGAGTTATAGCATTTTTAACGTTGGCCTGACTAGATTTTACTTCTTTATTTCTACAGTAAGGGATTCTCTAGTTTTCTTCTGTGCTCTTTTCCAGCCCAGATGCTATCTTTATAATCATTTTTTTAAACTGTAGTTAGACATCATATATTTGTATTGATGGACTTCCTATCTGTGAGTACTACCTCATATTATTTTATGGAGGTGAATTTCTCCATCTCATTATTTTTTGCCAGAAAAGAAAGAAGGAAGAAAAAGAAAAACCAAGAAAAAGAATAACAACTGCCCTCCCAAAAAAAAACTACCAGATTATTTTTGCCTGGTTGTTAAAAGATTCTAAATCCCAAAATAAGAAACACAATTAAAGTACCATGAAACTAAAAATGAGAAATATATAAGGTACATACATAAAAATTAAAATAAGGCAATTTATAAAATAGAATCAAAGAAAATAAATGAAAATAAAGCCCAAAGTACAAAAGAAGCTAGAGCTACTTTCCAAGCAGAGCTGAAGCTCTGCAGCCTCTGTGGTCCGACACCTTGGTGGCAGTGAGTCGTTTGTGCGGGTTCTGGGGTTGGCCATGGCGCTGATTGTCAGGTGCACATCTGCCTGGGAGCTGCATCTGCGGGGTCAAGGCGGGGTGGGCGTCAGCGCGTCTGGCCTCCAGTGGGCGGCGCTGTGCTGCTCCCTCAGACCCGGCCCAGATGGGCGGGAATGCGGGTGACTCTCTGGGTCCTTTGGCTCTGGGGCTGAATATCCTGCCCCCCAGTCTGCAGGGACCTCCACAGAAGAGCCCCCAAGCCCCCAGGTCTCCGCCGCTTCTCTCCAAATCCTGCGTTCACTCTACCTGCGTCCGAGCTTCTTTTGGTTTGTATTTTTATCTCAGACTGTTGTGCCCAAGATTGCGAATCCGAGAAACCTCTGAGAAGCCAACAGTGATGCAAACACACGAGGGTTTATTTACCACCTCGAGCTTGTGTCCAAGTATACCTGACAGAGCGGAGCAGGGACTTGGACCCTGAGGTGGGTTTTAGCTTAGTTTTAAGGGCTGGTCTCGGGGACCTCCAGAAGGGCTGGAGCAATTCCTCAAGTTCTGTTTACATTTTGATATGGGGCCTTCAAGGGCATTGAACTCTGTTCTCATTCTAATAGGGGCTTCCTGCCCTTGGCTTGGGCTCAGTTTTGATTCAATAGTGGGGCTTTCTAGGACATTAAGCTGTAAACAGCAAAGGTTCCACACCTGGAAGGGGGACGTCACACTGTCCTTATATGCTGAAGATGCGGAACTAGAAACAGGAAACCCCAGAGCCTCCACCAAAACCTGTTAGAACTAAGGAGTGAGTTCAGTAAGGTCACGGGACACAAACTGACCCTACAGAGCAGAGTAGCCTTGCTGTGTCTTGACAATGAGCACTCAGGAAGGAAAGGAAGGACGTGAAGGCCTTCTCAGGAGCATCAAGGAGAATAAATAATGAGACTGAACCAAAGGAGCACAAGACTTGTGCACTGAGCCATACCAGGCTCTGGGAGGCTGTCCTGGGCTCGTGAGGTGGGAGCCTCATCTTGTGAAACTGTCCGCAGTTTCTGAAGCCACCCTCAGTTTCAATGTCATTCCTATCAAAATCATGGTGGCAGACCTTAGAAATAGGAAAAAAGAAACCCATAATATCCATCCCCCTCCACAAATAACCCCGGACAGCTGGTCAGTATTGGAAAGCAGGACAGAGGGGGGCGCAACACTTTCCTATTTCCCCTGTTATGCCCCCACCCATCCAGCGACCCTCAGTTCGTTTCCTATCATTAAGAGTCTGTATTTCCTGCATCTGTTTTGATCATTTGTTTTTCCTTCCCTTCACAGTAGTTCATCTGCTTTGCTTCTTTAATTCCACCTATGAATGACACCACACCGTCATTCTCTTTCCCTACTGACTTACTTTACTTAACATGATCCCTTTAGTTCTATTCACATCATTGCAAATGGCAAGTTTTCCTGCTCTTTGTAGCTGAGTACCATTCCTCTCTCTATGACCATCATCTATCTCCCATCCTCTTTATCCATTATCTGCCACAGGGCACCGAGGCTCCTCCCACAGTGTGGCTACTGTGGAAACGGCTGCTGTGGACATTGGGGTGCAGTTGTCCCACGTCTCACTGCATTTGTATCTTCGGAGTGAGCTTCAGGCTGTTCACCTGCTGGTCGCAGGGCCGCTCTATTTGTAACTTGATGAGGGGCCTCCACACTGTTTCCAGGGAGGCTGCACCAACCCGCGGTCCCGCCCACAGTGGAAGAGGGTTGAGTGAGTTTTGCAGGACGTGGTAAAAGTCTGGTCCACATTTCATTTCGCGTCCTGTGGGCTCCAATTCCTTGTCCTTAAGTATTTCTGGGGAAGCCAGGTTTGGGCTCCTTTTCAGTGAGATGTTTCTGAAGCTAACAGGCCCCAGCTGGAGCCTGAAAGGAGGCAGGTGCAGACAATGGAGCACCCGCTGCCTCCTGCACAGCCACCTGCAGCGCCTGAGTGTCCCGCAGGGGGCGCCGGAGCCCAGGCCCCGCCCATGGGGCACGCATGGGCAGTAGGCCTCCTCTGCCTGCACTATCAGGAGCCAGCCTGTGCTGGGGTGGCCTGAGGGGGAAGTGGGGAGGCGTCTATGCTGATGAGCTGCAGCCTCCACAGGACCCGCGGGGAGTCTTCGGGGGAAATTGGGTCGCGTTCATGCTGACAGGAGCCCCAGTCTCCTCAGGACCCGCGGTGAGGCTTTAGGAAGATGTGGGCCCGCATCCACCCTGACAGGAGCCCCTGGACCGCCTCAGGGCCCGTGGGGAGTCTTCAGGAAGATGTGGGCCCACATCCACACTGACAGGAGCCCTGAGCCACCTCAGGACCCGCGGAGAGGTTTCAGGAAATTGTGGGCCTGCATCCACGCTGACAGGAACCCCTGAGCAGCCTCAGGACCTGGGGGGAGACTTCAGGAAGATGTCGTGCCACGTCCACTCTGTCAGGAGCCCCGGGCCCCTCAGGACATAAGTTGAGGCTTCTGGAAGCTGGGGGCCGCATTCATGGTTACAGGAGCCCCAGCCTCCTCAGAACCCTCGGTGACGCTTCGGGAGGACTTGAGGCCACATGGACACAACAGGACGCTGACTTCCTCATGACCCCTGGTGTAGACTTGGGGAAATATGGGGATGCGTCCATGCGGACAGAAGACACCAGCCTTGTCAGGGCCTGTGGTGAGGCCTAAGAAAAATGTGGGTGCCTCATGCACACTGACAGGAATCTCCAGCCTCCTCAGGACACACTGTGAAGGTTTGGGAAGATTTGGGGCCAGGTCCAGGCTGACAGGAGCCCCCAGCCTCCTCAGGTCTTATGGTGAGGCTGAGGAAAATGAGGGGCCACGTCAACCCTGACAGGAACCCCGTCCTCCTCAGGACCAGCACTTTGGCTTCAGGACGTATGGGGCTGCGTCTATGCTGACAGGAGCCCACAGCCCCCTCAGGACCCGCGGTGAGTTTTCTGGGGGACGTGGGGCCATGTCCAGGCTGACAGGAGCCCCCAGCTTCCTGAGCAACTGCTGTGAGGCTTCCAGAGGATGTGAGACATAGTCCACAGTGACAGGAGACCAGGCGTCCTCAGGACCTGCTGACTATGACTCAGGAACACGTTGGGCTATGTCTACACTCACAGGAGCCCGGCTCGCTTGGACCCCCTGGAGGACTCTGGAGGAGCCGTTGGGGGCCACGTCTACATCAGAAGGGACTCCTCAGAACCACAGGGTAAGTGAAAGTGTAGAATGAATGGTAGGGTTAGGGGAGGGGAGGCAGTTGGTGGTTAGCGTCAGGTTAGATGTTAGGTGTTAGTGATTATGCTTATGGTTACGGATTAGAGGTTAGGTGAGGCATAAGGGTAATGGTCAGTAGTTAAGAGTTAGGATGGGGGTTAGAGTAAGGGACAGGATTTAGTGTTAGGCTTAGGGTTTAGGCTCTAGGGATTAGGGCAGGAGGTTAGGAGTTGGGGTTAGGGTTATGGTTAGAGTTAGGGTTGGGCTTAGGTTTGCAGTTAGGGTTAGGGGTTAGGGTGTGAGTTAGTGTTATGGTTTAGTTTGAGGGGTTAGGTTTATAGGTAGGGCTAGGTTTAGGGTTAGGGTGAGGGTTAGAATTAGGATAGTGAGTAGGGCTAGGGTTAGGGTTATTGTTTGGTTAGGGGTTAGGGTTAGGGACAGGTCAGGGTCAGGGTACGGTTTAGAAGAGGGTAAGATACGTTTAGGGAGTGGGTTAGGGGTTAGTTTTAGGGTACGGGTTAGGGTACAGTTTGGGGTATGAGATAGGATTAGTATTAGAGGGTTAGGGTTAGGGTACAGGTTAAGGTGTGGAATAGGATTTGAGTACATTAAGATAAGGTTAGGGTTAGAGGTTAGGGTTAGGGTTAGATTTAAGGTAAGGTTCAGGGTTAAGGGTTTAGAATAGGTTTAGGAGTTAGGGTGAGGGTTGGCAGGAAGGTTTAGTGCATGTGTTTCTGTCTTGGGGTTTGTGTTGGGTTTTCGATTAGTGATAGGTCTTGTTTAAGGGTTAGGTTAACATTAGGCTTAAGTGTAGGGTTAGGGTTATGTCTGTGTATGGTTAGAGTTTGGGTCTTAGTATGTGCCTGCCCTGGGACTCCTAGTATCTTGGGCAGTTTAGTTTTATGCACTCTATTTAGGTTTTGGGTTCAAAGATAGCCTGACTCCACCAAGTCAGTGGCCTCCCCAGAGAATCAAAATCCAGGCTTCTGCTGGGGTGAGAATAGACATGGCAGGATTCTCCCGAGCTGAGCTAAGGAGGGGTTTTGTGACTCTAAAGACTCTTTATTTGGATTTTCAGTTGCCTTTCTGATTTTATCTCTAGTGCGCACATGTTTCATCAATACTACCAATTATTATTTTAAAGTTTACTTGAATTCCTGTTTGTAAACACAGTATGATATAGTTTCAGGTTTACCACATAGTGATTCGACCCTTGGATACAACGCCTGGTACTGGTCACAGGTGCCCTCCACTATCCCCATCGCCTTGTTCCCCATCCCCCCCCACCTTCCTCTGGTATTTATTACTTTATTCTCTGTGGTTAAGAGTGTGTTTATTTATTTGCCTCTCTCATCCCCCCTCCGCCCCTTTGCCAATTTGTTTGGTTTCTTAAAATTCACATGTGAATGCAATTGTATGGTATTTGTTACCTGTCTTTCTCTGACTGAGTTCATTTAGCATAAGTCCTTTCCACTTCTCCCATGTCATTGTAAATGGCTTCATTTTATCCCTTCTGATGAACGAGTCATGTCGCAGTGTGTATATTTACCACATCGTCTCTGCCCAATTGTCTGTCAATAGACATCTGGGCTGTATCCACAGTTTGGCTCTTTTTGATAATGCTGCTACAAACACTGGGCTGCGTGTCCCTCTTCGAATCTACTAAACAACTTCTGTATCCTTGGGGTAAATACCTAGCTGTGCAATTTTGGAATCGTAGTGTAGCTCTATTTTTAACTTCTTTTTTTTTAAATTTTTTTTATGATAGTCACAGAGAGAGAGGCAGAGACACAGGCAGAGGGAGAAGCAGGCTCCATACACCGGGAGCCCAAAGTGGGATTTGATCCCGGGTCTCCAGGATCGCTCCCTGGGCCAAAGACAGGCACCAAACCACTGCAACACCCAAGGATCCCCTTTTTTTAACTTCTGGAGGACCTTCCACACTGTTTTCCACAGTGGCTACATCTGTTCGCATGCCCACCAGGAGTTTAAGGGGGCTACCCTTTCTCCATTGCCTCACCAACACCTGCTGTTTCTTGTGTTGTTAGTTTTAGCCATTATGATGGCTGTCAGGTGACATGTCATTGTGCTTTTGGTTTGCATTTACCTGATGATGGGTGATGCTTTGTGTCCTTCCGTGTGTCTGGTGGCCATCTGGCTGTCTTGTCAGAGACAAAGTTCATTCATTTTTCTGCCCATCTCCAGTTGCATAATTTGTTTTTAGGATCTTGAGATTTATATTTCCTTTTGTGTTTTGCATACTAATTCTTTATTGGATGTGTTGTTTACCAATATCTTTCATTTTGTATGTTGCCTTTTAGGTTTGGTTGTTTCCTTCACTTTGCAGAAGCTTTTCATTTTGATGAAGTCCCAATAGCATTTTTGCTTTTGTTCCCTCACCTCAGAGGCATATCTAGAAAGAAAATCCAGTGGCCAATGTCAAAGACGTTGCTGCCTATCTTTTCTTCTTTGATTGGTTTCAGGTCTCACATTTAGGTCTTTCATCCATTTTGAATTTATTTTTTATATATATGGTGTAAGAAAATGGTCCAGTTTCATTCTTCTGCATGTGGCTGCCTGGTTTTCCCAACACCATTTGTTCTTATCCTGGGGTCAGGGTTAGGGTTTGTTGAAGAGACTGTCTTTGTGCCATTGGATATTCCTTGCTGCCTTGTTGTCGATTAATGGATCATAGAGTTACAGGTTTGTATCTTGTTTTGGCTTTCCATTCTATTCTATTGATCTAAGCGTCTCCTGTTGGGAGATTCTTGATTGCTGATTCAATTTCATTGCTGGTTATCTGTCTGTTCAAGTTTCTTATTTCTTCCTTTATCATTTTTGCTATGTTATATATTTCCAGAATTGATCTATTTCTTCCAGGTTTTAGGTTGCTGGCATATAATTTTTCATAATGTTCTCATAATCGTTTGTATTTCTCTAGTGTTGGTTGTTATTTCTCTTTTTTCATTTGTGATTTTATTTGGGTCCTTTCACATCTTTGTATCTGTTTTCTTTTTTAAAGTTTTTATTTATATATTCATGTGACACACAGAGAGGCAGAGGTATAGGCAGAGGGAAAATGAGGCTCCATGCGGGGAGCCTGATGTGGGACTTGATCCTCCAGGACCCCGGGATCATGACCTGAGCCAAAGAAGATGCTCAACCACTGAGGCACCCAGGTGCCTTAGTGATTTAATTCCTTTGCTAGTTATGGGTCTGTTCACATTTTCTATTTCTTCCTATTTCAGTTTTGCTCATTTGCACATTTCTGGGGATTTGTCCATTTCTTCCAGGTCTCCCAGTTTGTTAGCATATAATCTTTCATAGTATTCCCTTATACTTGTCTAATGTTTCTGGTGTTGATTGTGATCTCTCTTCTCTCATTTGTGATTTTATTTATTTAGGTCTTTTCTCTTTTCTCGTTGGTAAGGCTGGCTAGGGCTTGATCCATTTTATTGATTATTTTAAAGAACCACCTCTTAGTTTTGTTATTCCATTCTACTGTTTTTTTGTTTCTGTATTTTTTATTTCTGCTCTCATCTTAATTTTTTCCCTTCTTTTGTAGGCATAGGCTTTGTTTGCTATTCCTTTTTTAGCTCCATCAGGTGTAGGTTTAGGTTGTGTATTGGAGACTTCTTGTTTCTTGAGGTAGGCCTGTATTGCTATGTACTTCCCTCATAGGACTGCCTTTGCTACATCCTAGAGGTTTGGAGAAACATGTTTTCATTTTCATTTGTTTTAAATTTCCTCTTTAATTTTCTGGTTGCTCCATTCATTCTCTAGTAGGATGATCATAAACTCCACGTATTTTTGGTCTGTCCAATTTTTTTCTTACTGTCAACTTCCAGTTTCATAGCGCCGTGGTCCGAAAATGTACATGGTGTGATATCAACTTTCTTGTACCTGTTGTGCCTGTTGAGGGCTGATTTGTGGGCCCTGATATGATCTGTTCTGGATAATGTCCCATATGCAATTGAACGGAATTTGTATTCTGCTTTTGGATCTAATATTCTAACTGTATCTGTTGAGTCCCTGTGGTCCAGTGTGTCAAGGCTATTGTTCCCTTGTTGATTTTCTGCATAGATGATCAGTCCATGGCCATAAGTGGGTGTTGAAATCCTCTGTCAGTGTATTATTACCAGTGAGTTCCTGTACGTTTGTTGTTAATTGGTTTCTATATTTAGGTACTCCCATGTTGGCAGCATAAATATTTAGTTGTTTGATCTTGATAGTCTTTTTAATTATGAAATAATGTTCTTCTTCATCTCTTCTTACAGTATTTGTTCTTTCTTTTTGAGATTTAAATATTTTATTTATTTATTCATGAGAGATACACAGAGAAGCAGAGGCAGAAACAAAGGCAGAGGGAGAGGCAGGCTCCCCAAAGGGAGGCCGATGTGGGACTCGATCCTGGGATCCCAGGATCACACCCTGAGCTGACTGCAGATGCTCAACCACTGAGCCACCAGGTTTCCCCCAGGGTTTGGTTTCAAATCTCGTTTGTCTGATATAAGTATGGGTCCTCTAGCTTTCTTTTGATATCCATTAGCATGGTAGATGATTTTCCCTCCCCTATCAATCTGCTGGTGTCTATAGGTCTAAGGTGAGCATCTTGTAGGCAGCGTACAGATGGATGTTGGTTTTTAATAATATTATTTACGATAGTGAGAGAGAGAGGCAGAAATTTAGGCAGAGAGAGAAGCAGACTCCCCACCAGGAGCCCAATATGGGACTTGATCCCAGACTCCAGGATCACAACCTGAGTCAAAGGGAGATGCTCAACTCCTTGATACACTCAGGCATCCCGGATCCTGTGTTTTAAGCCACTCTGATACCCTCTATCTTTTGATTGGAACATTTAGTCTATCAGCATTCAGAGTGATTATTCAAACATATGAACTTTGTGCCTTTGTGTTACCGGAAGAGTTGGTGTTTCTGGTGACGTTCTCTGGTCCTTTCTAGTCTTTGTTGCTTTTGGTCTCTTTTTTTCCCCCACTAGAGGAGTCCCTTTTAAAATTCCTTACTGGGGAACCCTAGGTGGTGCAGCGGTTTACTGCCTGGCTTTGGCCCAGGGCGCGATCCTGGAGACCTGGGATCGAGTCCCACATCAGGCTCCCAGTGCATGGAGCCTGCTTCTCCCTCTGCCTATGTCTCTGCCTCTCTCTCTCTCTCTGACTATCATAAATAAATAAATATTTAAAAAAAATAAAATTCCTTACTGGACTGGTTAAGTGGTCATGAACTCCTTTATATGTTGCCTGTCTGGAAAATCTTTCTCTCTCCTTCTCTCTTGAATGACACCCTTGATGAAGCAAGATTTCATACAAACTGGACTCCAATAAAAAGAAATTTAAAAACATAAAATAAATTTTTGGTCTTATGATTGAGGAAAATGGCATTTAGGAGGAAAACCAGAAGCTAAAAGAGAGGAGGACAGATTTCACCATCCTTAGCCTTCACAGGGACATGATGTCCTTTCCACGGAGGGGCCTCCCCTCCGTAGGATGCTTCCTGCCCCTCTGTGCTCCTGGTTTGAAACCAGCAGGCACATCTCTGTGCCTCTAGCACCTCTGCAGTCATGGTTTATTGTGTCTTCCATGTATCCTATTGGGGACAACAGCATCGTGTATGTAACCATCTGGCTGCTGTTAGACAACATTGGGGGGATTCAGACTTTTGTTGGTTTTGGGGTGTGTGTGTGTCTATCACATGTAGCTATCACGTGCAGCTATCGGATCCTCTGACTGGGTCACCCAAATGCCGAAATGGTTGGCACAACATCATTTCTGGTGCCGACACTGGGTGGCTATCTAGGCTCTCCTGGCAGACCCAGAGCTCGCTCTTGCAGTGACTTTCCGCTGGAGGGTCAGCTGAGCTGGAAGGTCCGCCTTGGCCATATTCCCATGTGGGGCAGTGGGTCCTGCCATGCGCTGGCTGCTTATCTTCTCCCCAATGCCTCTCCAGCAGGGAGCCAGACCTCAGGGCCGCCCTGGTGGGAGCTCCTGAGGAGCCAGCTGCCCACGGAAGGGGAGCCCTGGTGCTGCCTGTATTTGGGAGTCTGGGTGGGGATGGGGCTGGTGTTCCTCGGTCCCCTGTGCTGCCTGGCCTTCAGGCCGAGCCCCATGCTCACCCAGCCCCTACTCACTAGGACGAGGAGGGTGCCCTCCGCACCCTGGTGTGAGAGATCTAGCACCACAAGGTGTGCACGCTGAGTACACCTTGTGACGGTGGCCCACCTGCGTGAGCTGAAGTGTGGGACGCAGGAAATTAACAAAAATCCCTTACCCCTGAACAAGCAGAGCAGGACTGATTCCATTTTGTGCTCAACCTGCCATCTCCTCTATGACCCCACATGACTTGCTTTTGGCTTAAGGTGCTGCCCCACCCGACTCAAGCCGCTGGGCACTCCCTAATCCGAAATCGGCTCATAACAATGTAACCCTGCTTTGTGCCCCACAAAACTGCGTGCCAATTCTGACCAAAGTAATAGGCCAGTTCAAGTCGATACTATAGAGTAAAGTGTAATTCAATTGGCCACCTGCGTGTAGACCGACATGACTACGCATCTTTCAGCATTCCCATGGGCCATTGGCTCCTATAAAGCTGCTACGCCTCTTAGTCTTGGGGTCCAAGTCCCTACTCCTCTGTGTCGGGTGCACTTGAACCCAAGTTCCAGCTTGTAAAGAAACCCTCGGGAGTTTGCATCGGTGTGGGCTCCTTGGTGGTTTCTCAGATTCGCAACCTTGGGCACAACACAAGCTACCGCCCCGCAGGCCCTCTGTGCCCCAGGCACACAGACACAGGGATGCAGGGAGGGGAGGAAGTGCCCTGGAACCCGGCCAGCCCCGGCTCCCTGGACAGAGGGAGCACAGACCTCCCAGGTTGCTTTCCACAGACCCTGGTGACCTGAGGCTCCCTGGCTGTCACTCTGTTCCAGCCACTCCTGGCCTGCGGGGCACAGGCTGTGTCCCAGTAAAGTCTGTGGGGCCTGACCCTGGCGTCTGGCTGCCCTGGAATGCACATGTGGACGTCAGCTGGGTGTGCCTGGCAGCGTCTCTGCAGGGGCTGTTTGGGGCGTGGATGTACCCCCTCCTCCTCTCTCGGGGTCTCTCCACACCCTCTACACAGAGTTCTGGGAGACACAGAAACGGGCTGCCTGTGCATTTTCGCACCACAACACTTTATTGACTTTCTACAGCAAACGGGCTCAGAGCCAAGGGTGCATGCCTTCCCCTGGGGAAGGAGACCTTTCTGTCCTTTAGGGGAGGGCAAGAATCACATGTGGGGCGTGGGCTGGTGCTGGAGTCCCCCACCTGGGAGCATGTTTGCACTCAGGGTGGGGACGTGTCCTGAGGTTTCAGCATGAGAGACAGTTCTGATGACAGCAGAGCTGACCTGGACCTGCAGCTCATGGACTCCTGCGCTGGGTCCCCGCAGGGAAGCTGGACCCTGGACTTGGGCCCCCTGGGGCTCCAGAAACTGGTGGAGCCTCTCTCCTCGTGTTGGTGTGGGTGGGGCCCATCAGCCTACCCCTCCACTACCCTACCTGGGGTGTCCCGGGATCCCCAGGCCTGCCCTATGTCAGCGACCTAGGCACGTGTTGGGCACACCCAGGAGGGCTACATCCAGCTGTGGGAGGGCTCTCTCAGCCTGGGGCCAGAATCCAGGGCTGGCCAGGGCCATGGGGGGCTGGATCCCATTAGTCTTTGTGTTGGGCCTGGGGGTACTCAAATCCCCCCAGTCCCCACAGAGCCCGGGGCCAAGCCAGCCCATGTCCCTCTGGGTTAGGAGCTGGTGTCCTATGCAGGGTGTGCCACTCTCCAGGAGGACAGTGGGTTGAGGCAGGGCACAGTGGGTCTTCTGCACCACTCACCTGCACCCACCCTGTAGGGGGCTCCCTGCCTTCCCTCCTTCCTGCAACCCCTGGGTACTCTATGGGAAACCCGGTCTTCTGATGGGAGCAGGGTATCCAGAGAACCCTGGTGAGGCTGAGTATGTCCCACAGGTGGCAGCTGCACTGGGTCCTTGCTGGGGGCAGATGGTGTGGGGGTGGATGTTGTGGGGGCAGGGGCATGATGGTGGTGGAGTGTGGGGAATGGTGTAGGGGGGATGGTGGGTGGTATAGTGTGGGTGGGGATTGTGTGGGGCTGTGTGGGTGTGAGGGGGGTGGTATAGGTAGGATGCCATTGGGGATGATGATGAAGGGGGATGGTGTGAGGGTGGGGAATGAGGGGGATGGCGTGGGGGGCCTGCCGATACAGGATATCCACATTCTCTCAGACGCACATGGATACATCTACAGATAAAGGTGACCCCAGTCTGGGGTTTGCTGTGACACCTTCCCCTGGGGCCCCGTGTGGTCAGTGCAGGGGGCTGGCTGGACCGGGGGCATTATCTGGGGGTCATCATACTATGTATGTTTACAAATTGTAAATTGTCTCAAATTAAATGCATAGAATTTAGATATATATAAAACACCGAGTGTGGGTGTCACCCTGACCTGTCTGACCCTCATCGGATCGATATGTGTCCTGCTGCAGCCATGGCCATGACGCCTGTCCCCAGGTCTGGTTACTGCCCTCCACGGGCCCCACTGCAGCCCCCTGCTTTTCAAGGGGCCGTCCCTCACCCCTTTGGAGTTCAGCTCCCATGGAAACCCCTAGAGGCACCAATGTAGTGACCTCCTCATCCCCGAAGCCCTGGGGATTGGGGCACAGGGGTCATCCCCGGCACCCTACCATACAGTGGTGTGTTGCTGGCTGCTGTTGCTTCCCCCGGCCTCTTAAGCCCTGTGTTCCCTACCCAGAAGCCCCTGGGCCTCCCCCAGGGCCCTGAAGCCCCCTGACTCAGCAGCCTCACCCCACCCCCTAGCAGTCCCAAAACATGATTTGGCTGCCGACATCCTGTTGATGTCCAGGTCTATCTGCGTGATGTCCCTGTAGGAGACGAGGCCTTCTCCTTCATTTCCTGCAGGAAAACCGGGGAGGAGGAGCCGGCATCAGGGACACAGACCATGGCCTGTCACCAGCTGCCATCCTGGGCAGGGAGCCCTGGGGCCACCATGGGAGTGTGTCCTACCGAAGCCTCCTATCTTCTCCTGGGAGGCCGGGGACGGCCAGAGTGCCCACCGTGGCCGTGGGACCTCTCTGAGGGCCTGTGCCAAGCTGCTGTGGGCGGGAGGTGACTGAGGGTCAGCCCAGGTGGGGAGGGGACTTGGGGGTATTGTGCCCAAGATTGCGAATCAGAGAAACAACTAAGGAGCTGACACCGATGCAAACACACGAGGGTTGATTTACAAACTCGAGCTTGGGTCCAAGTATACCCCACACAGTGGAGCAGGGACTTGGACCCCAAGGTGGGTTTTAGCTTAGGTTTAAGGGCTGGTCTCAGGGACCTCCAGAAGGGCTGGAGGAATTCCTCAAGTTCTGTTTACGTTTTGACATGAGGCCTTCAAGGGCATTGAGCTCTATTCTCATTCTAATATGGGGCTTTCTGGGACCTTAAGCTGTAAGCTGTTTTTTTCTTTTTTTCCTGTAACTGAAGTAATGTAAATTTTAGCTCTTATTCACAGGGTCCTGGGATGGCAGTTCTTGTGCTAACAGTGAACTTAAAGTGGAACGGCCTCAATTTTCTCAGCCTCCACACAGAGAAGTGACTGAATTTTAAAACTCCAAATTTTAGGGGCTGCCCTGGTGGAGCCCTGTGCTCTTCCTTCCCAGGAGGGTTTCCTCACACTCCTGGCCTTTGCTGGCCTGTCCCAGGAACTGGGCCCCGTGACTGCACAGGGGTTTCAGCTTATGGCCACACAGGGCAGACAGCTGGCCCGAGTCCTGCTGCTTTCAGCCAGGTTCCTGCTCCTGTGCCTGGGAACAGTTGGCGCCACTGTCCTTGGGACCCCTAGGATCCTGAGCCCACCCTGTCGCTCCAGGGATTGCCCCCCACTTCTCCACCTGAACACCTTAAGGCTGGTGTGTCCCCCACTCTAGGAGACTTCTGAAAGTTCAGATTTTGTGCACTGCTGCTTATAATATTGTGCGTAGACCCGTCAGTTGGCTCTCTGCCCTTGTGGGATCCGGGGCTGTGTCTCCCCAAGATCAACTGATTGATTTTTTTAAGATTTTATTTTTCTGTAATCTCTACAGCCAACATGGGGCTAGAACTTGCTACCCCAAGAACAAGAGTCCCATGTTCTTACGAACCACACCAAGCCAGTCAGGCTCTCTTTGATTGATTGATACATGTTAATTGAAGCAGGGGTCTTGCATGTGTCAGGGCAGAAACTGAGCCCACGCTTTGAGGTGTGGTGGAGTCATTTGGATCTGATCAATGTGAAAGAAACCATAGCTTCCCTGGGAGCCCAGGGAGCAGGGCCCACACACGTGAAAAGTTGATAATTTCCTTTACTGTAGTAGTTATTTTACTGACTATTTACTTAAAGTGCTATTCAATGGTAAATGTCAATCTAGGATTGGGATACAGTGAGAACGTTCTAGGATTTGGAGGTAACTAAAGCTTCCCGTCCAGGACTCAATGTTCCAGTTCGATGCAGAGATAGGCAAGGAAGCAAAGAGTTATGAAACATGGCACTGGGGTGCCTGGCTGGCCTGGTTGGGGGATCTTGATCTCAGGGTTGTGAGTTTGAACTCCATGTTGGGTATAGAGAGGACATGAAACGAAATTATTTAACAAATAATACATGGATGAACAAATAAATCATGACATCAAAGGTAAGTGTTTGCTTATGTCTCACCTGCGAACTATTCTTGATCACCCCGCTTGTACTACTTGGCCCAGATGACGTCCTCCACAAGGGATAGTCCCGCCTGATGGGAAGTGGGCGTCTTTCATTGTAAGACCTGTGGTTCCCCTCGTTCTGTAGGGAGAGAAGAGCCACGAAGCCACAAGTTCGGGGGATCAGCATACACCTAGGCAATGACCATTTCTGAACCCGGTAGCCAGAGCTCAGCCTCCTTTTAGGACGCAATGTCATAACGAAGCCTCTTTGGTCATTGTCTTGGATGCAGGGTGGAGGCTAAACTAGAATTAGGAAGAACAAAAGAAGAGGAAAACCAGAAGCTGAAAGAGAGGAGGACAGATTTCACCATCTGTAACCTTCACAGGGACATGGTGTCCTTTCCTAGGAGGGGCAACCCCTCTGTAGGATGATTCCTGCCTCTCTGTGCTCCTTTTTGAAACCCAGCAGGCACATCTCCGTGCCTCCAGTACCTCTGCAGTCATGGTTTATAGCGTCTACCATGTATCCTATTGGGGACCACAGCGTGGTGTATGTAACCATCCCGCTGCTGTTTGACAACATTGGGGGAATTCAGACTTTTGTTGGTTTTGGGTTGTGTGTGTGTCTATCACATGCAGATATCACGTGCAGCTATCTGATCCTCTGGCTGGGTCACCCAAATGCTGAAATGGTTGGCACAACATCATTTCTGGTGCAGGCGCTGGGCAGATAGCTGGGCTCTCCTTGCCGACTCGGGCCTCGCTCCTGCAGTGACTTTCAGCTAGAGGGTCAGCTGAGCTGGAAGTTCCGTCTCGGCCAAATTCCCATGTCTGGCAGGGGGTCCCGCTGAGCGCCAGCTGTTTCTCTTCTCCCTGATGCCTCTCCAGCAGTGAGTCAGACCTCAGCACCACCCTGGGGGGAGATCCTGAGGAGCTGGCTGCCCATGATGGGGAACCCTGTTCCTGCCTGTGTGTGGGAGTCGAGTTGGGGTCAGGGCTGGGGTTCTCGGTCCCCTGTGCTGCCTGACCTTCTGGCAAGTCCCATGCTCACCCAGCCCCTACTCACTAGGGCGAGGACGGTGCCCTCCACACACTGGTATGAGAGATCCAGAACCACAAGGTGTGCACACTGAGTCCACCTGGTGAGGGTGACCCAGGTTCGTGAGCTGTAAGTGTGGGACCCAGGAAAGTTAACAAAAATCCCCTACCCCTGGACAAGCAGAGCAGGACTGATTCCATTTTGTGCTACACCTGCCACCTCCCCTATGACCTCCACATGAGCTGCTTATTGCTTAAGGCGCTGCCCCACCCTAGTCAGGCCGCTGGGCACACCCTATTCGGAAATCGGCTCATAACAATGTAACCCTGCTTTGTGCCCCCCAAAACTGTGCGACGATTCTGACCAAATTAATAGGCCAGCTCAAGTGGATACTATAGGGTAAGGTGTAATTCAATCGGCTACCTGCGTGTGGACCGGCATGACTGTGCAACTTTCTGCATATCCCATGGGCCACTGGCCTCTATAAAGCTGCTATGCCTCTTAGTCTCAGGATCCACGTCCCTGCTCCGCTGTGTTGGGTGCAATTACACCCAAGCTCCAGCTTGTAAAGAAACCCTCGGGAGTTTCCATCGGTGAGGGCTCCTTGGTGGTTTCCCTGATTTACAATCTTGGGCACAACACCAGGGCCTGGTGTCCTGACATCCCTTCCAGGGCCACACTGAACGCCCCGCAGGCCCTCTGTGCCCCAGGCACACAGGCACGGGGATGCGGGGAGGGGAGGAAGTGCCCCGGAACTCGGCCATCCTCGGCCCTCAGGACAAAGGGAGCACAGACCTCCCAGGTCGCTGTGCACAGACCCTGGTGACCTGAAGCCTCCTGGCTGTCACTCTGTCCCATCCCCTCCTGGCCCGGGGAACACAGCCTGAGTCCAAGTAAAGTCTGTGGGGTCCTGACCCTGGCATCTGGCTACCCCTGGAAGGCACGTGGGGATGTCAGCTCTGTGTACCTGGCGGCGCCCCTGCAGGGGCTGTTTGGGGCCTGGATGGTGCCCCATCCTCCTCTCTGGGTGTCTCTCCACACTCCATGCATAGAGTTCTGGGAGACACAGAAACGGGCTGGCTGTGCATTTTCGCACAACACTTTATTGACTTTCTACAGCAAAGGGGCTCAGAGCCTAATATGCGCCTTCCCCTGGGGAGGGAGACCTTTCTGTCCTTTAGGGGAGGGCAAGAATCACACGGTGTTGGGGGGGCGGGTACTAGAGTCCACATCGTGGGAGCATGTGTGGACTCCGGGTGGGGGCGTGTGCCCTGAGATTTCAGCCTGAGTGACTGTTCTAAGGACAGCAGAGATGACCTGGACCTGCAGCTTATGGGCTCCTGCACTGGGCCCCCGCAGGGCAGCTGGACCTCTGCCTTGGGCCCTCTGGGGCCCCAATACCTGGAAGAGCCTGCCTCCTGGTGTGGGGTCGGGTGGGGCCAACTGGCCTATCCATCCTCTCCCCACCCTGGGGTGTCCCGGGATCCCCAGGCCTGCCCTAGGTTAGCAACCTGGATCTGTGGGGTTGCCCAGGGCCCAGGAGGCCACATCCAGCTGTGAGAGGGCTCGCTCAGCTTGGGGCCAGAATCCAGGGCTGGCCAGGACCTTGGGGGCCTGGATCCCATTAGTCTTTGTGTTGGGCCTGGGAGGAGCTCAAATCAACCTAGCCCCCACAGAGCGCAGAGCCAGGTCAGCCCAGGTCACTCTGGGTTAGTACCTGGTGTCCTGTGCAGGGTGTGCAGCCCTCTAGGAGGGACAGTGGGTGGAGGCAGGGCCCAATGTGTCCTCTGCACCACTCACCTACACCCAGCCTTTCGGGGATCGCTGCCTTCTCTCCTCCCTGCAATCTCTGGGTTCTCTATGGGACAATTGGGCTTCTGATGGGAGCAGGGTATCCAGAGAACCCCGGGGAGGCTGAGCATGTCCCACAGGGGGCAGCTGCACTGGGTCCTTGCTGGGGGCTGATGGTGTGGGGGTGGATGTTGTGGGATAGGGATATGATGGTGGTGGTATATTAGGAAGGTACAAATATTAGCCTTGAATCAATATTAAAATATTCTCATTAACCAAAGACAATACTTTATTCAGATTTCCTTAGTTTTTGCTAAGTTACCATCCCTCATATCACATTCCATTTGTACTCCTGTTTTCTTAGGCTCCTCTGGATTGTGAAGTCTTTCAGCCTTTCCTTGTTGTCGTTGAACTGGAACACTTTGAGAAGTAGAGTATTTTGTAAAATTTACCTCAGTTGGGAAATGTCTGTTGTTTATCTCATGATTGAACTCTTTTTGCGGATTATATACAGATATATAATGCCATTTTTAGTATATCATATAAAGGATAGATATTATCAACATGATTTATCAGTCTTGGTATCGATCTGATCATCTTGCTGAGGTAGTGTTTGTCAGCTTTCTCCGTAGTAAAGTGATTCCTATTATTATTATTATTATATTATCATTTTTATATAAAAATTTTCATATTATATTTTGTAGAAGGAAGTTACTATGTGTATTCCATACATAAGATTGGGAGGCTATGCTAATCAACTTGAGGGTGGAATGTCTGCACTTCTTTGAAATTCTTCTACATGGGAGATTTCTCTTCCTTCTGAGTTTGTTTGTTTCTTTTAAAAGATGTCATTTATTTATTTGAAAGAGAGAGGAGAGATAAACCATGAGCGAGAGAGGCAGATGGAGAGGGAGAATCAGGTTCCCTGCTGAACAGGGAACCTGCCTTGGGACCTGGATCATGATCTGAGCCTAAGGCAGAAGCTTAACTGACTGAGCCACACAGATGCCACTTTTTCTTTCTTTTTTTTTAATAATAAATTTACTTTTTATTGGTGTTCAATTTGCCCACATACAGAATAACACCCAGTGCTCAGCCCGTCAGTACCCATCATGGATTCACCCCACCCCTGCCCTCCTCCCCTTCCATCACCCCTAGTTCATTTCCCAGAGTTAGGAGTCTTTATGTTCTGTCTCCCTTTCTGATATTTCCCACTCATTTCTTCTCCGTTCCCTTATATTCCCTTTCACTCTTATTTATATTCCCCAAGTGAATGAGAACATGCAATGTTTGTTCTTCTCCGATTGACTTACTTCATTCAGCATAATACCTTCCAGTTCCATCCACTTTGAAGCAAATGGTGAGTATTTGTCGTTTCTAATGTCTGAGCAAGGCTCACCTTTTCTCTCTCTTCATCTTCTGAGTCTCCTATGATATGAATGTTATTGATTTATAAGTGGCTGACTTCCCTACGTCTGTCTCTGTGGTCCATAACCTTTCTTGTTTTGAAGGCTTCCACTTGGGACTGCATCTCAGTTATAGCATTTTTAACATTGGCCTGACTAGATTTTAGTTCTTTTATTTCTACAGTAAGGGATTCTCTAGTTTTGTTCTGTGCTCTTTTTCCAGCCCAGCTGCTATCTTTATAATCATTGTTTTAAACTGTAGTTAGACATCATATATGAGTATTGATGAACTTCCTGGCTGTGAGTAGAACCTCATGTTATTTTATGGAGGTGAATTTCTCCATCTCATTATTTTTTCCAGAAAAGAAAGAAGGAAGAAAAAGAAAAAACAAGAAAAACAATAGCAACTGCCCCCCCCCCCAGAAAAAAACCCACCAGATTATTTTGACCTGCTTGTTAAAGATTCTAAATCCCAAAGTAAGAAAAACAATTAAAGTACCATGAAAGTAAATATAAGAAATATATAAGGTACATACATAAACATTAAAATAAGTCAATTTATAAAATAGAATAAAAGAAAATACATGAAAATAAAGCACAAAGTACAAAGGAAGCTAGACCCTGCTTTCCAGGCAGAGCTGAAGCTCTGCAGCCTCTGTGGTCTGACAACTTGGTGGCAGCGAATGGTCTGTGCAGGGTCTCGGGATGGGTCTTGGTGCTGATTCTCAGGTGCACATCTGCGTGGTAGATGCACCTGCGGGGTCAGAGGCAGGGTGGGCGTCAGCGCCTCTGGCCTCCAGTGGGAGGCGCTGTGCTGCTCCCTGAGTCTCCCTGCTGATGGGCGGGATGCGGGTGGGGATGCTGGGTCCTCAGGCGCTGGGGCTGAGCATCCCACCCCCCCATCTGCAGGGGCCTCAACAGAAGAGCCACCAACCCCCCGGGTCTCTGCTGCTTCTCTCAGAACCCTGCTTTTACTCTGCCTGTGTCCGAGCTTCTTTTGGTTTTGTTTTTTTATCTCAGACTGTTGTGCCCAAGATTGCGAATCTGAGAAACCACCGAGAAGCCGACACCAATGCAAACACACGAGGGTTTATTTACAAGCTCGAGCTTGTGTCCAAGTACACCCGACATAGCGGAGCAGGGACTTGGACCCCGACGTGGGTTTTAGCTTAGTTTTAAGGGCTTGTCTCGGGGACCTCCAGGAGGGCTGGAGCAATTCCTCAAGTTCTGTTTACATTTTGATATGGGGCCTTCTAGGGCATTGAGCTCTGTTCTCATTCTAATAGGGGCTTCCTGCCCTTGGCCTGAACTCAGTTTTGATTCTATTGTGGGGCTTTCTAGGACATTAAGATGTAAACAGTAAAGGTTCCACAACTGGAAGGGGAACTCACACTGTCCCTATATGCTGAAGACGTGGTACTATAAACAGGAAACCTGAGAGCCTCCACCAAAACCTGTTAGAAATAAGGAGTAAGTTCAGTAAAGTCAGGGGACACAAACTGACCCTACAGAGCAGAGTAGCCTTGCTGTGTCCCGACACTGAGCACTCGGGAAGGAAATGAAGGACGTGACTCACTTCTCAGGAGCATCACAGAGAATAAATAATGAGACAGAACCAAAGGAGCACAAGACTTGTGCACTGAGCCATACCAGGCTCTGGGAGGCCGTCCTGGGCTCGTGGGATGGGAGCCTCATCTTGTGAAAATGTCCACAGTTCCTGAAGCGACCCTCAGTTTCAATGTCATTCGTATCAAAATCATGGTGGCAGGTCTTAGAAATAGGAAAAAAAATCCAATAACATCTATCCGCCCCCACAAATGACCCTGGACAGCAAATCAGTATTGGAGAAGCAGGACAGAGCGGGACACAGCACTTTCCTATTTCAAACGATGTCACAGAGACACAGGATATAGCAGTGTTGTTCTGGGGCCCCTGGCTGGCTCTGTTGGTTAAGCATTCGACACCTGACCTCACCTCCAGTCCTGATCTCGGGGTCGTGAGTTCTAGCCCTGGGCTGGGCCATGGACGAGGTGTGGAGCCTACTTAAACAAACCAGACCCAGGGGGGTGGTCCCGGCATAAGCTGAAGGAGCAGAACAGAGAGTCCGGAAGGAATTGTGCTCTGATACCACTGATTTTTTTAACTTAATTTAATTTAAACCCAATAATTAACGTATAGTGTATTATACTTTCAGAGGAAGAATTCAGGGATTCACCAGTTGGAGATAACAGCAGTGCATGTGACATCACGTGCCCTTCTTCATGCCAGTCCCCTGTTATCCCCTCGCCCGCCCCCTACCATCCAGCGACCCTCAGTTTGTTCCCTATAATTAAGACTCTTATTTCCTGCATCTGTTTTCATCTTATTTGTTTTTCCTTCCCTTCACAGATGTTCATCTGCTTTGCTTCTTTAATTCCACCTATGAATGACACCACACGGTCATTCTCATTCCCGACTGACTTATTTCACTTAACATGATTTCTCTAGTTCTATCCACGTCATTTCAAATGGCAAGATTTCCTTCTCTTTGATACCTGAGTACCATTCTTCTCTCTATGACCGTCATCTATCTCCCATCCTCTTTATCCATCATCTGCCTGAGGGCACCGAGACTCCTCCCACAGTGTGGCTACTGTGGACCCAGCCGTTGTGGACATTTGGGTGCTCGTGTCCCGAGTCTCACTGCATCTGTATCTTTGGAGTCAGCTCCAGGCCCTGCATCTGCTGGTCGCAGGGCGGCTCTATTTGTAACTTCCTGAGGAGCCTCCACACTGTTTCCAGGGCGGCTGCACCAACCCGTGGTCCCGCCCACAGTGGAAGAGGGTTGAATGAGTTTTGCAGGACATGGTAAAAGTCTGGTCCACATTTCATTTTGCAGTCTGTGGGCTCCAATTCCTTGTCCTTAAGTATTTCTGGGGAAGCAGGGTGTTGGGCTCCGTTTCAGTGAGACGTTTCCGATGCTATAGGCCACAGCTGGAGCCTGGAAGGAGGCAGGTGCTGCCCCCTGCACCAGCAAGCTGCCTCCTGCACAGCCTCCTGCGCGCCTAGTGGCCCAAAGGGGGAGCCGGAGCCCAGGCCCCACCCAGGGGGCCTGCATGTGCAGTAGGCCTCCTCTGCCTGCACTAACAGGAGCCAGCCTGTGCTGGGAAGGCCTGAGGAGGACATGGGGACGCGTCCACCCTGATGAGCCACAGCCTCCTCAGGATGCGCAGGGAGTCTAAAGGGGGACATTGGGCCGCGTTCACGCTGACAGGAGCCCCAGTCTCCTCAGGACATGCGGTGAGGCTTCAGGAAGATGTGGGCCCGCATACACCCTGATAGGAGACCCTGGGCTGCCTCAGGACCCACGGGGATGATTCAGAATATTGTGGGCCCACATCCACGCTGACAGGAGCCCCTGGGCCGCCTCAGGATCCGCGGGGAGGCATCAGGAAGATGTGGCACCGTGTCCGCGCTGACAGGAGCCCCTGGGCCACCTCAGGACCCGCGGGGAGGTTTCAGGAAAATGTGGCACCGCGTCCACTCTGGTAGGAACTCCCAGGCCCGTCAGGATATAAGTTGAGGCTTCTGGAAGCTGGGGGCCGCATTCAGGGTGACAGGAGCCGCAGCCTCCTCAGAACCCTCGGTGACAATTTGGGTGTACGTGTGGTCACGTCCACACAACAGGACACTGACTTCCTCAGGACCCCTGGTGTAGTCTTCGGGAAATATGGGGATGTGTCCATGCGGACAGAAGACCCCAGCCTTTTCAGGGCCTCTGGTGAGGCTTAAGAAAGATGTGGGTGCCTCATGCACACTGACAGGAATCTCCAGCCTCCTCAGGACACACTGTGAAGGTTTGGGAAGATTTGGGGCCAGGTCCAGGCTGACAGGAGCCCCCAGCCTCCTCAGGTCTTATGGTGAGGCTTGAGGAAAATGTGGGGCCACGTCAACACTGACAGGACACCCGTCCTCCTCAGGATCTGCACTTCGGCTTTGGGATATATGGGGCTGGGTCTATGCTGACAGGAGCCCACAGCCTCCTCAAGACCCACGGTGAGTTTTCTGGGGGGCGTGGGGTCATGTCCAGGCTGACAGGAGCCCCCGGCCTCCTGAGGACCTGCTGTGAGGCTTCCAGAGGATGTGAGGCATAGTCCACAGTGACAGGAGACCCGGTGTCCTCAGGACCCGCTATCACTCAGGAACACGTGGGGCCATGTCCACACTCAGAGAGCCCGGCTTCCTCAGGACCCCCTGGAGGACTCTGGAGATGCCATTGGGGGCCACGTCCATATCATAAGGGACTCCTCAGAACCACAGGGTAAGTGAATTGGTAGAATGAATGGTAGGGTCAGGGGAGTGGAGGCAGTTGGTGGTTAGCCTTAGGTTAGATGTTAGGTGTTAGTGATTATGCTTATGGTTACGGATTAGAGGTTAGAGTGAGGGATAAGAGTAAGGGTCAGTGGTTAGGAGTTAGGATGTAGGTTAGGGGTAGGGGCAGGATTTAGAGTTAGGGTTAGGGTTTAGGCTTTAGGGATTAGGGCAGGAGGTTTAGAGTTGGGGTTAGGGTTATGGTTATGGTTAGAGTTAGGGTTGGGCTTAGGTTTGCAGTTAGGGTTAGGGATTAGGGTGTGGGTTAGGGTTAGGGGTTAGAGTTAAGGGTTAGAGTTAAAGTTAGGGCTAGGTTTAGGGTTAGGGTGAGGGTTAGGATTAGGATAGGGGTTAGGGTTAGGGATAGTGTTAGTGTTTGGTTAGGGGTTAGGGTCAGGTCAGGGTCAGTGTACGGTTTTGGAAAAGGGTAAGATATAGGGTTAGGGATTGGGTTAGGGGTTAGTTTTAGGGTACGGGTTAGGGTACAGTTTGTGGTATAAGATAGGATTAGTATTAGAGGGTTAGGGTTAGGGTACAGATTAAGGTTAGGAATAGGATTTGAGTACATTAAGTTAAGTTTAGGTTTAGAGGTTAGAGTTAGGGTTAGATTTAAGGTAGGGGTCGGGGTTAAGGGTTTAGAATAGGTTTAGGATTTAGGGTGAGGCTGGCAGGAAGGTTTAGTGCATGTGTTTTGGTCTTGGGTTTGTGTTTGGTTTTTGATTAGTGATAGTTCTTGTTTAGGGTTTAGGTTAACATTAGGCTGAATGTAGGGTTAGGCTTATGTCTGTGTATGGGTAGAGTTTGGGTCTTGGCATGTGCCTGCACTGGGACTCCTAATATCTTGGGCAGTGTAGTTTTATGAACTCTATTTATGTTTTGGGTTAAAGGTAGCCTGACTCCAGCAAGTCAGTGGCCTCCCCAGAGAATCAAAATCCAGGCTTCTGCTGTGGTGAGAATAGGCATGGCAGTCTTCTCCTGAGCTTATCTAAGGAGGGGTTTTGTGGCTCTAAATGCTCTTTTTTTTAAATTTTTATTTATTTATGATAGTCACAGAGAGAGAGAGAGAGAGAGAGAGAGAGAGAGAGGGAGGCAGAGGGAGAAGCAGGCTCCATGCACCGGGAGCCCGACGTGGGATTCGATCCCGGGTCTCCAGGATCGCGCCCTGGGCCAAAGGCAGGCGCCAAACCGCTGCGCCACCCAGGGATCCCCCTAAATGCTCTTTATTTGGATTTTCAGTTGCCTTTCTGATTTTATGTCTTGTGCGCTCATGTTTCATCAATACTACCAATTATTATTTTAAAGTTTTACTTGAATTCCTGTTTGTAAACACAGTATGATATAGTTTCAGGTTTACCACATAGTGATTCAACCCTTGGATACAACGCCTGGTAGTGGTCAGAGGTGACTTCCACTATCCAAAACCCCTGATTCCCCTCCCCCCCCCACCTTCCTCTGGTATTGATTAGTTTATTCTCTGTGGTTAAGAGTGTGTATCTTGGTTTGCTTCTCTCATCCCCCCCCCGCCCCTTTGCCAGTTTGTTTGGTTTCTTAAAATTCACATGTGAATGCAATTGTATGGTATGTGGTATCTGTCTTTCTCTGACTGACTGAGTTCATTTAGCATAAGTCTTTACAATTCTCCCACGTCATTGTAAATGGCTTCATTTCATCACTTCTGATGACCCAGTGATGTCGCAGTGTGTATATTTACCACATCGTCTCTGCCCATTCATCTGTCGATGGACATTTGGGCTGTATCCACAGATTGGTTGTTGTTGATAATGCTGCTACCAACACTGGGCTCGTGTCCCTCTTTGAATCTACTAAACTACTTTTGTATCCTCAGGGTAAATACCTAGCTGTTTAATTTTTGAATCAGAGGGTAGCTCTATTTTTAAGTTCTTTTTTCAAATTATTTTTATGATAGTCACACAGAGAGGCTGAGACACAGGCAGAGGGAGAAGCAGGCCCAATGTACTGGGATCCCAATGTGGGATTCGATCCCGGTTTTCCAAGATCACGCCCTGGGCCAAAGACAGGCACCAAACCGCTGCGCCACCAGGGATCCCCTATTTTTAACTACTAGAGGACTCTCCACACTGTTTTCCACAGTGGCTGCTTCTGTTCGCATGTCCACCAGGAGTGTAAGGGGGATCCCCTTCTCCATAGCCTCACCAACACCTGTTGTTTCTTGTGTTGTTAATTTTAGCCATTATGACGGCTGTCAGGTGACATCTCATTGTGGTTTTGGTTTGCTTTTCCGTACTGATGAGTGACGCTGATTGTCTTTCTGTGTGTCTGGTGGCCATCTGGATGTCTTGACAGAGACAAAGTCCATTCATGTCTTCTGCCCATCTGCAGTTGGATAATTTGTGTTTAGGATGCTGAGATTTATATTTGCTTTATGTATTTTGGATACTAAATCTTTATTGGATGTGTTGTTTACAAATATCTCCTATCATTTTGTATGTTGCCTTTTAGGTTTGGTTGTTTCTTTCACTTTGTGGAAGCTTTTTCAATTTGATGAAGTCCCAATAGTATTTTTGCTTTTGTTTCCCTCACCTCAGAGGCATATCTAGAAAGAAGATCCAATGGCCAATGTCAAAGACGTTGCTGCCTATCTTTTCTTCTTTTTATGGTTTCAGGTCTCACATTTAGGTCTTTCATCCATTTTGAATTCATTTTTTATATATATGGTGTAAGAAAGTGGTCCAGTTTCATTCTTCTGCATGTGGCTTCCTGGTTTTCCCAACACCATTTGTTCTTATCCAGGGGTCAGGGTTAGGGTTTGTTGAAGAGACTGTCTTTGTGCCATTGGATATTCCTTCCTGCCTTGTTGTCAATTAATGGATCATAGAGTTACAGGTTTGTATCTTGTTTCGGATTTCCATTCTGTTCTATTGATCTAAGCGTCTCATGTTGGGAGATCCTTGATTGCTGATTCAATTTTGTTGCTGGTTATCTGTCTGTTCAAGTTTCTTATTTCTTCATCATTTTTGCTATGTTATATATTTCCAGGAATTGATCTATTTCTTCCAGGTTTTGGTTGCTGGCATATAATTTTTCATAATGTTCTCTTATAAATGTTTGTATTTCTGTAGTGTTGGTTGTTATTTCTCTTTTCTCATTTCTGATTTTATTTGGGTCCTTTCTCATCTTTTTATCTTTTTTCTTTTTTTAAGTTTTTATTTATGTATTCATGAGAGACACAGAGAGGCAGAGGTATAGGCAGAGGTTAAATGAGGCTCCATGTGGGGAGCCTGATGTGGGACTTGATCCCCCAGGACCCTGGGTTCATGACCTGAGCCAACGCAGATGCTCAACCACTGAGGCACACAGGTGCCTTGCTGATTCAATTCCTTTGCTACTTATGGGTCTGTTCACATTTTCTATTTCTTCCTATTTCAGTTTTGCTCGTTTGCACATTTCTAGGGATTTGTCCATTTCCTCCAGTTCTCCCAGTATGTTAGCGTATAATCTTTCATAGTATTCCCTTATAATTGTCTTATTTTTCTGGTGTTGATTGTGATCTCTCTTCTCTCATTTGTGATTTTATTTATTTAGGTTTTCTCTTTTCTCGTTGTTAAGGCTGTCTAGGGCTTGATCCATTTTATTAATTATTTTGAAGAACCAGCTCTTAGTTTCGTTATTCCCTTCTACTGTTTTGTTTTTTCTGTATTGTTTATTTCTGCTCTCATCTTTATTTTTTCCCTTCTTCTGCAGGCTTTAGGCTTTGTTTGCTATTCCTTTTCCAGCCACTTTAGGTGTAGGGTTAGGTTGTGTAAGGGAGACATCTTGTTTTTGAGGTAGGCCTGTATTGTTATATACTTTCCTCATAGGACTGCCTTTGCTACATCCTAGAGGTTTGGAGAAACATGTTTTCATTTTCATTTGTTTTAAATTTCCTCTTTAATATCCTGGTTGCTCCATTCATTCTCTAGTAGGATGTTCATAATCTCCATGTATTTTTAGTCTGTCCAAATTTTTTTCATACTTTTGACTTAGTGTTTCATAGCGTCATGGTCCGAAAATGTACATGGTGTGATTTCAGTCTTCTTGTACCTCTTGTACCTGTTGAGGGGTAATTTGTGGGCCATGATATGATCTGTTCTGGTGAATGTCCCATGTGCACTTGAAAGGAATGTGTATTCTGCTTTAGGAAGAAATGTTCAGAATATATATGTTGAGTCCCTTTGGTCCAGTGTGTCAAGGTTATTGTTCCCCTGTAGATTTTCTGCATAGATGATTGGTTCATTGCCATAAGTGTGTGTTAAAATCCCCTGTCATTGTATTATTATCAGTGAGTTTCTGTACGTTTGTTGTTAATTGGTTTGTATATTTAGTTACTCCCATGTTGGCTGCATAAATATTTAGTTGTTTGATCTTGATAGTCTTTTTAATTATGAAATAATGCCCTTCTTAATCGCTTCTTAAAGTATTTGTTCTTTCTTTTTTTAAATGTTAATATTTTATTTATTATTAATGAGAGATACACAGAGAAGCAGAGGCAGAAATATATGCAGAAGGAGAGGCAGGCTCCCCAAGGGGAGGTCGATGTGGGACTCGATCCTGGGATCCCAGGATCACCCCCTGAGCCAAATGCAGATGCTCAACCACAGAGCCAACAGGTGTCCCCCAGGGTTTCGTTTCAAATCTAGTTAGTCTGATATAAGTATGGGTCCTCCAGCTTTCGTTTGATATCCATTATATTTATAGATGGTTTTCCATCCCCTGACTTTCAATTTCCCGGTGTCTAAAGGTCTAACGTGAGCATCTTGTAGGCAGCATACAGATGGATCTTGTTTTTTAATAATTATTTTATTTATGAGAGAGAGAGATAGAGAGGCAGAAAATTAGGCAGAGAGAGAATCAGGCTCCCCACTAGGAGCCCAATATGGGACTGGATCCCAGACTCCAGGATCACACCCTGAGTCAAAGGCAGAGGCTCAACCCCTGAGCCACCCAGGCATCCCGGATCCTGTTTTTTAAGCTACTCTGATACCCTATATCTTTTGATTGGATCATTTTGTCTATCAGAATTCACAGTGATTATTGAAAGATATGAACTTATTGCCTTTGTGTTACCAGTAGAGTTGGTGTTTCCAGTGACGTTCTCTTGTCCTTTCTAGTCTTTGTTGCTTTTGGTCTCTTTTTTTCGCCCACTGGAACAGTCCCTCTTAAAATTCCTTACTGGACTGGTTAAGTGGTCCTGAACTCCTTTATATTTTGCCTGTCTGGGACAATCTGTCACTCTCCTTCTATCCTGAATGACACCCTTGCTGAAGAAAGAATTCATACAAATTGGACTCCAATAAAAAGAAATTTAAAAACATAAAATAAATTTTTGCTATTATGATTGAGGAAAATGGCATTTAGGTGGAAAACTAGAAGCTGAAAGGGAGGAGGACAGATTTCACCATCCATAGCCTTCACAGGGACCTGGTATCCTTTCCTAGGAGGGCCCCCCCCTCCGTAGGATGCTTCCTGACCCTCTGTGCTCCTTGTTGGAACCCATCAGGCACATCTCCATACCTCTGGGACCTCTGCAGTCATGGTTTATACCGCCTTCCATGGATCCTATAGGGGACAACAGCGTCATGTATGGAATCATGTAGCTGCTTTTTGACAACAATGGGGGGATTCTGACTTTTGTTGCTTTTGGGGTGTGTGTGTATATACATGCAGGTATCACGTGAATCTATCAGATCCTCTGCTGGGTCACCCAAATGCCGAAATGGTTGGCACAACATCATTTCTGTTGCTGGAGCTGGGTGGCTAGCTGGGGTCTCCTGGCCGACCCGGTGCTCACTCGTGCAGTGACTTTCCACTGCAGGGTCAGCAGAGCTGGAAGGTCCAGCTCGGCCACATTCTCATGTCCGGCAGTGGGGCCCGCCATGTGCCGGCTGATTCTCTTCTCCCCGATGCCTCTCCAGTAGGGAGCCAGATATCGGGGCCACCCTGGGGAGGCCCTCAATGCCCCAGGCACACAGTCACGGGGATGATGGGTGGAGGAAGGGCCCCAGAACACAGCCAGCCCAGGCCCCCTGGACAGAGGGAGCACAGACCTCCAGGTGGCTTTGCACAGATCCTGGTGACCTGAGGCTTCCTGGCTGTCACTCTGTCCCAGCCCCTCCTGGCCTGCGGGGCACAGCCTGAGTCCCAGTAAAGTCTGTCAGGTCCTGACCCTGGCATCTGGTCGCCCCTGGAAGGCACATGGGGACGTCAGCTGGGTGTACATGGTGGCGCCCCTTTCAGGGGCTGATGGGGCCTGGTTGGTGCCCCCTCCTCTTCTCTGGGGGTCTCTCCAAGCTCCGTGCACAGTGTTCTGGGAGACACAGAAATGGGCTGGCTGTGCATTTTCGCACCACAACACTTTATTGACTTTCTACAGCAAACGGGCTCAGCGCTGAGGGTGCGTGCCTTCCCATTGTGAGAGAGACCTTTCTGTCCTTTAGGGGGGAGCGCAAGAATGACACAGGTTGTGGGTGTGGGTGCTGGAGTCCCCCACCTGGGAGCATGTGTGGAATCCGGGTGGGGGTGCGTGTCTTGAGGTTTCAGCCTGAGAGACCGTTCTGAGGACAGCAGAGCTGACCTGGACCTGCAGCTCATGGGCTCCTGTGCAGGGTCCCCACAGGGCAGCTGGACCCCGGCCTCGGGCTCCCTGGGGCCCCAGCACCTGGAGCAGCCTGCCTCATGGTGTGGGTGCGGGTTTGGCCCACCAGCCTACCCCTGCTCTCCCCACCCTGGGGTGTCCCAGGATCCAAAGGGTGCCCTAGGTCAGCGACCTGGTTCTGTGGGGTACACCCAGGGCCAAAGAGGCCACATCCAGCTTTGAGAGGGCTCACTCAGCCCGGGGCCAGAATCCAGGGCTGGCCAGGGCCATGGGGGGCTGGATCCCATTAGTCTTTGTGTTGGGTCTGGGGGGGGGGCTCAAATCAACTCAGCCAGGTCAGCCCAGGTCCCTCTGGGTTAGGGGCTGGTGTCCTGTGCAGGGTGTGCCACCCTCCAGGAGGGGCAGTGTGTGGAGGCAGGGCACGGTGCATCCTCTGCACCACTCATCTGCACCCACCCTGTCAGGGGATTCCTGTCTTTCCTCCTCCCTGCAACCCCAGGGTACTCTATGGGACACCTGGGCTTCTGATGGGATTAGGGTATGCAAAGAAAGCAGGGGAGGCTGAGCATGTCCCACAGGGGGCACCTGCACCGGGTCCTTGCTGGGGGTAAATCATGTGGGGGTTGATGGTGTGGGGGCAGGAGTATGATTCCGGTGGAGTGTGGGGGTTGGTGTAGGGGGGATGGTGTTGTGGTATAGTGTAAGTGGGGATTGTGTGGGGCTGTGTGGGTGTGAGGGGGATAGTGTAGGTGGGATGCCATTGGGGATGATGATGTAGGGGGATGATGTGGGAGTGGGGAATGAGGGGGGCCTGCGGACACAGGGTATCTCTTCCTCTAAGATGCACAAGGAAATGTCTACAATTAAAGGCGACCCCAGTCTGGGGTTTGTTGTGACACCTGCCCCTGGGGCGCGGTGTGGTCATTGCAGGGCCTTGGCTGCACTGGGGACATTATCTGGGGGTCATCATATTATGTGTGTTTACAAATTGCAAATTGTCTCAAATTAAATGCATAGAATTTAGAAATAATAAAGCCCCAAGAGTGGGTGTCACTCTGACCCGTCCGACCCACATGGGATCGATGTGTGTCCTGCTCCAGCCGCGGCCATGCCGCTAGGCCCCCAGGTCCGGTTCCTTCCCCCCACGTCCCCCACCCCGTCCCCTGCTTCTCAAGGGGCCGTCTCTCTCCCCAATGGTGTTCATCTCCCATGGCAACGCCTGGAGGCCCCATCCTAGTGGCCTCCTCATCCCCGAACTCCGGGTGTGGGGGCACGGGGGTCATCCCCAGCACCTTACCATGTGGCGGTGTGTTGTTGGCTGCTGTTGCTACCCCCGGCCTCAGAAGCCCCGTGTTTCCTACCCAGAAGCCCCCGGGCCTCCCCTGGGGCCCCGAACCCCCCCGGCCCAGGAGCCTCACCCGACCCCGTAGCGGTCCCAAAACATGGTGTGGCTGCCGAACGTCCTGTTGACGTCCAGGCCTATCTGCGTGATGTCCCTGGAGGAGACCAGGGCCTCCTCCTTCATTTCCTGCGGGAAAACCGGGGTGGAGGAGCCGGCATCAGGGACACAGACCCCGACCTGTCACCAGCTGCTGTCCTGGGCAGGGAGCGCTGGGGCCACCATGGGATTGTGTCCTGCCAAAACCTCCTTCCTTCCCCTGGGAGGCCGGGGATGGCGGCAGTGCGCACCATGCCCATGGGACCTCTGTGAGGGCCTGTGCCCAGCTGTTGTGGGCGGGGAGATGACTGAGGGTCAGCCTGGGTGGGAGGGGACAGGGGGTCAGCCCAGGTGGGGAGGGGACATGGGGGTGTTGTCCTCAAGATTGTGAATCCAAGAAACCACTAAGGAGCCGACACCGATTCAAACACAGGAGGGTGGATTTACCAACTCGAGCTTGAGTCCAAGTATACCCGACAGGGCGGAGCAGGGACTTAGACCCCGAGGTGGGTTTTAGCTTAGTTTTGTTTTTTGTTTTTTTGTTTTTAGCTTAGTTTTAAGGGCTGGTCTCAAGGACCTTCAGAAGGGCTGGAGCAATTCCTCAAGTTCTGTTTACATTTTGATATGGGGGCTTGGAGGTCATTGAGCTCTGTTGTTATTCTAATAGGGGCTTCCTGCCCTTGGCTTGGGCTCAGTTTTTATTGTAATGTGGGGCTTTCTAGGACATTAAGCTGTAAACTTTTGTTTTTTTTTCCTAAACTGAAGTAATGTAAATTTCAGCTCTTATTCACAGGGACCTGGGATGGCTGGACATGTGCTAACGCTGAACATAAAGTGGAATGGCGTTAATTTTCTTGGCTTCCACATGTCCCATCCTATCTAGCTCCTTCCCCCTTCCCCAGAGCTCCTAAGAGAGCAATTGCAAATGACCTCTGGTGCTAGCATGTGTTGGGGGACAGGCCCAGGGATTTGGGATCAAGAAGACCTGGAGCGCAGGCCTCCTGGGTGGCTGTGCAGTGGGATTCCATGCTGCAGACTCTTATTCCCTAAGGCTATCTTGAAAACTGACTTTGTACATAGAAAAGCTCTCCTTTGTATTTAAAAGATGAAGAGCAGGTCAAAGCAGTTTTTCTCTGCCCATCTGATTGCTCAGATTCCAATGTGAGACGTATTTCCTGCTAATAAGGATAATTTACTATCCGTAGTACTATGGTTAAAATATTCTGACACAAGTAATTCTGAGGGATGAGGGTTTCTCATCTCTTTCTCACAGCTCAGTCACTCATCAAGAAATGCATCTGTATGGATTTGGAAAGAACTGAGACACATTATTACCAATGATGATGTTATTATGTGAAGGATTGTTCCCTGAGATTCCTCCCCTGGTTTAACTGACACTGAAACACTGTGAACTCTTTGGAAGACAAATGTCAAGGAAATAAATGTTATGCATTGCTAATTTTAAATGCACTTGCAATATGGTGTCTAATATAAAAGAAGTATTTTTATCTGATATTTGCTATTTATTATCCTTTCCCACTTTTCAGGTTGAGGAGGCATTATACGTGTTCATAATCGCTGTATTGAAATGAGATACAGGAGAGTACAAGCCTGTCACTTCCACATGCTTTTCACACATCCTCTGCCAACACCTAACATAAGGATGCTAGGACCTATGTCTACAGGCAGTTATGATGTGGGGGGGTCATGCCCTGACCTCAGTTCTCAAAACGAAACATGCCTAGAAGCCAGGTTTCTACTAGCTGCGTTCTTATGGCAGTGAGAACGTAGCACATTCTGAGTCAAGAGGTTCCAAGATTACCACTCTACTGCACCTGGAGACACTTTCCATGCCTGCATTATTCCACTTGCGTCTCTCCAGTTTCTGACAAACGTCTCTGGTCAAGATGTTCGAAACTCATTCTGCAGGCAGTTGGAACTGTGGGACTGGGTGTGAGTTCAACTTTCAAAAGTAAGTTGCCTTTGGACACGGGGTTCAGCTAGCTTCTCACGTATGGAAATTAGTATGTAGCACCAGTCTAAGACAGGAATTACTAGGAAATCGCTGGATTGAGTTTGGAGGCACTAGTCTTGAGGCCGGCACCTTGCACTTACCTCTCACAACTCTTCAGTAACGCATTGAGCCTAGGCTTGTTAAGAGCGAAGTATACCTGCAGGCAGGATGTGGGAGGTACAGGCCATAAGCTCAACTCTCAGAAGTGTGTATGCCTGGGAGGTAGATGTCTGCTATCCACTCATATATGGGAGTTAGAAGCTAGCTACAGGGATCCCTGGGTGGTGCAGGTGTTTAGCGCCTGCCTTTGACCCAGGGCGCAATCCTGGAGACCCGGGATCGAATCCCACATCGGGCTCCTGGTGCATGGAGCCTGCTTCTCCCTCTGCCTATGTCTCTGACTCTCTCTCTCTCTCTCTCTTTGTGTGTGTGTGAATATCTAAATAAATAAATTAATAAAAAAAAAGAACCTACCTACACTAAATAAAGAAGGCCATTGGACATCGCCATATTCAACACAAATACACATGAGTACAGGCCTGTCGCTTCCACATGCGTTTCTCACAACTTCTCCCAGCACCTAACATTAGGATATTAGCAGCTACGTCTACAGGCAGGCAGAATGCGGGAGGGTTCTGCCCAGGCCTTAGCTCTCACAGGGAAGCATGCCTAGAAGCCAGTTCTCAACTAGCTCCGTTCTTATGGCAGTGAGAAGGTAGCAGTATTCAGAGTCAGGAGGTTCCAAGATTACCACTCTACTGCACCTGGAGATACCATTCAGGTCTGCATTGTTAAGTTTTGACTCACAAGCCTTTGGCAAACGTCTCTGGTGAAGACTTGCGAAACTCACTCTGCAGGCCGTGTGGAACTGTGAGAGACTGAGGGTGAGCTCAACTCTCAGAAGAAAGATGCTTTTGGACAAGGCGTTCAGCTACCTTCTCACATATGGAACTTAGTATGTAGCACCAGTCTACCACAGGAATTACTACAAAATCACTGGATTGAGCTTGGAGGCAGTAGACTTGTGTGCCGGGAGATTCCAATTACCTCTCCCAACACTTCCGTCAAGCAGCGAGCCTAGGTCTTTTAGAAGCGAAGAGTAACAGCAGGCAGGATGTGGAGGTACAGGCCATGGCTCAACTCTCAGAAGTGTGTATACATGGGAGGCAGATGTCTGCTACCCACTCGTACATGGGATTTGGAACCTAGCTACACTCTGATTGAAGAAGGCCGTTGGAAATCGCAGTATTCAACTCAGATACACGTGAGTTCAGGCCCAATGCTCACACATGCTTTTCTCCGAACCTCTCCCAGAACCTAACATGAGGATGTTAGCAGCTACGTCTACAGTCAGGCAGGATGCGGGAGGGTTCTACCCTGACTTCAGCTCATAGGGAAGCATGCCTAGAAGCCAGCTCTCACCTAGCTGCGTTCTTATGGCAGTGAGAAGGTAGCAGTATTCTGAGTCAGGAGGTTCCAAGATTACCACTCTACTGTACCTGCAGATACCGTCCAGGTCTGCATTGTTAACTTGCGTCTCAGAAGCCTCTTGCAAACATCTCTGGTGAAGACTTGCGAAACTCACTCTGCAGGCCGTGTGGAACTGTGAGGGACTGAGGCTGAGCTCAACTCTCAGAAGTCAGATGCTTTTGGACAAGGCGTTCAGCTACCTTCTTACGTATGGAACTTAGTAAGTAGCACCAGTCTACCACAGGAATTACTAGGAAATCGCTGGATTGAGCTTACAGGCACTAGTCTTGTGTGCCGGGACAGTCTAATTACCTCTCCCAACACTTCCGTCACGCAGCAAGCCTAGGCCTTTTAGAAGCGAACGGTACCTGCAGGCAGGATGTGGAGGTACAGGCCATAAGCTGACCTCTCAGAAGTGTGTATGCATGGGAGGCAGATGTCTGCTACCCATTCGGACATGGGATTTGGAACCTAGTTACACTCTGATTGAAGAAGGCCGTTGGAAATTGCAGTATTCAACTGAGATACACGTCAGGTCAGGCACAATGCTTACACATGCTTTTCCCCCAACCTCTCCCAGCACCTAACAGAAGTATGTTAGCAGCTAAGTCTACAGTCAGGCAGGATGCGGGAGGGTTCTGCCCTGACTTCAGCTCTCACAGGGAAGCATGCCTAGAAGCCAGCTCTCAACTAGATGTGTTCTTATGGCAGTGAGAAGGTAGCAGTATTCTGAGTCAGGAGGTTCCTAGATTACCACTCTACTGCACCTGGCGATACCGACCAGGTCTGCATGGTTAACTTGCATCTCAGAAGCCTCTTGCAAACATCTCTGGTGAAGACGTACGAAACTCACTATGCAGGCAGTGTGGAACTGTGAGGGACTGAGGGTGAGCTCAACGCTCAGAAGTAAGATACTTTTGGACAAGGCATTCAGCTACCTTCTCACGTATGGAACTTAGTATGTTGCAACAGTCTACCACAGGAATTACTACGAAATCACTGGATTGAGCTTGGAGGCAGTAGACTTGTGTGCCGGGAGATTCCAATTACCTCTCCCAACACTTCCGTCAAGCAGCGAGCCTAGGTCTTTTAGAAGCGAAGAGTAACAGCAGGCAGGATGTGGAGGTACAGGCCATGGCTCAACTCTCAGAAGTGTGTATACATGGGAGGCAGATGTCTGCTACCCACTCGTACATGGGATTTGGAACCTAGCTACACTCTGATTGAAGAAGGCCGTTGGAAATCGCAGTATTCAACTCAGATACACGTGAGTTCAGGCCCAATGCTCACACATGCTTTTCTCCGAACCTCTCCCAGAACCTAACATGAGGATGTTAGCAGCTACGTCTACAGTCAGGCAGGATGCGGGAGGGTTCTACCCTGACTTCAGCTCATAGGGAAGCATGCCTAGAAGCCAGCTCTCACCTAGCTGCGTTCTTATGGCAGTGAGAAGGTAGCAGTATTCTGAGTCAGGAGGTTCCAAGATTACCACTCTACTGCACCTGCAGATACCGTCCAGGTCTGCATTGTTAACTTGCGTCTCAGAAGCCTCTTGCAAACATCTCTGGTGAAGACTTGCGAAACTCACTCTGCAGGCCGTGTGGAACTGTGAGGGACTGAGGGTGAGTGCAACTCTCAGAAGTCAGATGCTTTTGGACAAGGCGTTCAGCTACCTTCTTACGTATGGAACTTAGTAAGTAGCACCAGTCTACCACAGGAATTACTAGGAAATCGCTGGATTGAGCTTACAGGCACTAGTCTTGTGTGCCGGGACAGTCTAATTACCTCTCCCAACACTTCCGTCACGCAGCAAGCCTAGGCCTTTTAGAGCGAACGATACCTGCAGGCAGGATGTGGAGGTACAGGCCATAAGCTGACCTCTCAGAAGTGTGTATGCATGGGAGGCAGATGTCTGCTACCCATTCGGACATGGGATTTGGAACCTAGTTACACTCTGATTGAAGAAGGCCGTTGGAAATTGCAGTATTCAACTGAGATACACGTCAGGTCAGGCACAATGCTTACACATGCTTTTCCCCCAACCTCTCCCAGCACCTAACAGAAGTATGTTAGCAGCTAAGTCTACAGTCAGGCAGGATGCGGGAGGGTTCTGCCCTGACTTCAGCTCTCACAGGGAAGCATGCCTAGAAGCCAGCTCTCAACTAGATGTGTTCTTATGGCAGTGAGAAGGTAGCAGTATTCTGAGTCAGGAGGTTCCTAGATTACCACTCTACTGCACCTGGCGATACCGACCAGGTCTGCATGGTTAACTTGCATCTCAGAAGCCTCTTGCAAACATCTCTGGTGAAGACGTACGAAACTCACTATGCAGGCAGTGTGGAACTGTGAGGGACTGAGGGTGAGCTCAACTCTCAGAAGTAAGATACTTTTGGATAAGGCGTTCAGCTACCTTCTCACGTATGGAACTTAGTATGTTGCAACAGTCTACCACAGGTATTACTACGAAATCACTGGATTGAGCTTGTTGGCAGTAGACTTGTGTCCCGGGAGATTCCAATTACCTCTCCCAACACTTCCCACAAGCAGCAAGCCTAGGCCTTTTAGAAGCGAAGAGTAACAGCAGGCAGGATGTGGAGTTACAGGACATAAGCTCAACTCTCAGAAGTGTATATACATGGGAGGCAGATGTCTGCTACCCACTCATACATGGGAGTTGGAACCTAGCTACACTCTGATTGAAGAAGGCCGTTGGAAATCGCAGTATTCAACTCAGATACACGTGAGTTCAGGCCCAATGCTTACACATGCTTTTCTCCCAACCTCTCCAGGACCTAACATGAGGAAGATAGCAGCTAAGTCTACAGTCAGGCAGGATGCGAGAGGATTCTGCCCTGAATTCAGCTCTCACAGGGAAGCATGCCTAGAAGTCAGCTCTCAACTAGCTGCGTTCTTAAGACAGTGAGAAGGTAGCAGTATTCTGAGTCAGGAGGTTCCAAGATTACCACTCTACAGCACCTGGCGATACCGACCAGGTCTGCATTGTTAACTTGTGTCTCAGAAGCCTCTTGCAAACATCTCTGGTGAAGATGTACGAAACTCACTCCGCAGGCAGTGTGGAACTGTGAGGGACTCAGGGTGAGCTCAAGTCTCAGAAGTCAGATGCTTTTGGACAAGGCGTTCAGCTACTTTCTCACGTATGGAACTTAGTATGTTGCCATAGTCTACCACCGGAATTACTAGGAAATCGCTGGATTGAACTTGGAGGCACTAGATTGTGTGCTGGGACATTCCACTTACCTCTCCCAACACTTCCGTCACGCAGCGAGCATAGGCCTTTTAGAAGCGAAGTGTACATTTAGGCAGGATGTGGGGACAGGCCATAAGCTCAACTCTCAGAAGTGTGTATGCATGGGAGGTAGATGTCTGCTACCCACTCATACATGGGTGTTGGAACCTAGCTACACTCTGATTGAAGAAGGCCGCTGGAAATCGCTGTATTCAACTCAGAAACCCGTGTGTTCAGGCACAATGCTCACACATGCTTTTCTCCGAACCTCTCCCAGCACCTAACATGAGGATGTTAGCAGCTACGTCTACAGTCAGGCAGGATGCGGGAGGGTTCTGCCCTGACTTCAGCTCTCATAGGGAAGCATGCCTGGAAGCCAGCTCTCAACTAGCTGCGTTCTTATGGCAGTGAGAAGGTAGCAGTATTCTGAGTCAGGAAGTTCCAAGATTACCACTCTACTGCACCTGCAGATACCGTCCAGGTCTGCATTGTTAACTTGCGTCTCAGAAGCCTCTGGCAAACGTCTCTGTTGAAGACGTGCGAAACTCAGTCTGCAGGCAGTGTGGAACTGTGAGGGACTGAAGGTGAGCTCGACTCTCAGAAGTCAGATGCTTTTGGACAAGGCGTTTAGCTACCTTCTTACGTATGGAACTTAGTAAGTAGCACCAGTCTACCACAGGAATTACTAGGAAATCGCTGGATTGAGCTTAGAGGCACTAGTGTTGTGTGCCTGGACAGTCTAATTACCTCTCCCAACACTTCCGTCATGCAGCCAGCCTAGGCCTTTTAGAAGCGAACGGTACCTGCAGGCAGGATGTGGAGGTACAGGCCATAAGCTCAACTCTCAGAACTGTGTATACATGGGAGGCAGATTTCTGCTACCCATTCGGACATGGGAGTTGGAACCTAGCTACACTCTGATTGAAGAAGGCCGTTGGTAATCGCAGTATTCAACTGAGATACACGTCAGGTCAGGCACAGTGCTTACACATGCTTTTCCCCCACCCTTCCCAGCACCTAACAGAAGTATGTTAGCAGCTAAGTCTACAGTCAGGCAGGATGCGAGAGGGTTCTGCCCTGACTTCAGCTCTCATAGGGAAGCATGCCTAGAAGCCAGCTCTCAACTATCTGCGTTCTTATGGCAGTGAGACGGTAGCAGTATTCTGAGTCAGGAGGTTCCAAGATTACCACTCTACTGCACCTGCAGATACCGTCCAAGTCTGCATTGTTAACTTGCGTCTCAGAAGCCTCTGGCAAACGTCTCTGGTGAAGACGTGCGTAACTCACTCTGCAGGCAGTGTGGAACTGTGAGGGACTAGGGTGAGCTCAACTCTCAGAAGTAAGATATTTTTTGACTAGGCGTTCAGCTACCTTCTCACGTATGGAACTCAGTTTGTTGCAACAGTCTACCACAGGAATTACTAGGAAATCGCTGGATTGAGCTTGGAGGCACTAGTCTTGTGTGCCAGGACATAGCCTCCTCATCCCCGAGGCACCGGGATTGTGGGCACGGGTGTCAGCCCCAGCATCCTACCATGGAGCAGTGTGTTGTTGGCTGCTATTGCTCCCCCGGCCTCAGTAGCCCCGTTTTCCCTACCCAGAAGGCCCCGTGCCTCCCTTGGTGTCCCGAAGACCCCTGGCCCAGCAGCCTCACCCGACCCCTAGCCATCCCAAAATATGGTGTGGCTGCCGAACATCCTGTTGACGTCCAAGTCTGCCTCCAAGATGTCCCTGGTCGAGACCAGGGCCTCCTCCTTCATTTCCTGTGGGAAACCCGGGGAGGAGGAGAAGGCGTCAGAGACACAGACCGCAACCTGTCATGAGCTGCCGTGCTGGACAGGGAGCCCTGTGGTCACCATGGGAGTGTGCCCTGCCGAATCATCCTTCCTTCCTCTGGGAGACCAGGGATGGTGGGATTGCCCACCGTGCCCGTGGGACCTGTGTGACGGTCTGTGCCCAGCTGTTGTGGGCAGGGAGGTGATGGAGTGTCAGCCTGGGTGGGAGGGGATAGGGGTTCAGCCAAGGTGGGAGGGGACATGGGGGTATTGTGCCCAAGATTGCGAATCCAAGAAACCACTAAGGAGGTGACACCGATGCAAACACACAAGGGTTGATTTCCAAACTCGAGCTTGCATCCAAGTACACCCAACACAGCGGAACAGGGACTTGGACTCTGAGGTGGGTTTTAGCTTAGTTTTAAGGGCTGGTCTCAGGGACCTCCAGAATGGCTGGAGCAATTCCTCAAGTTCTGTTTACAATTTGATATGGGGCCTTCAAGGGCATTGAGGTCTGTTCTCATTCTAATAGGGGCTTCCTGCCCTTGGCCTGGGCTCAGTTTTGATTTAATTGTGGGGCTTTCTAGGACATTAAGCTGTAAACTTTTGTTTTTTTCCTGTAACTGAAGTAATGTAAATTTCAGCTCTTCTTCACAGGGGCCTGGGATGGCTGGGCATGTGCTAACGCTGAATTTTAATTGGAATGACCTTAATTCTCTTGGCCTCCATGCATCCTGTCCCATCCTATCCTAGCTAGGCCTCTTAGCTCCTTCCCCCTTCCCCAGAGCTCCTAAGAGATCAATTGCAAATGATCTCAGCGTGGCACCCTTTGTTGGGGGACAGGCCCAGTGATTTGGAATCAGGAAACCTGGAGTGCGGGCATCCCAGCTGTGCAGTGGGATTTGATGCTGCAGACTTATTCCCTAAGGCTATCTTGACAACTGACTTTGTACATAGAAAACCTCTCCTTTGTCTTTAAAAGATGAGGAGCGAGTCAAAGCGTTTTTTCTCTGCACATCTGATTGCTCAGATTCCAATCTGAGACGTATTTCCTGTTAATAAGGATAATTTACTACTATCCGTAGTACTATGCTTAAAATATTCTGACACAAGTAGTTCAGAGGGATGAGGGTTTCTCATCTCTTTCTTCACAGCTCAGTCAGTCATCAGGAAATGCATCTGTATGGATTTGGAAAGAACTGAGACACATTATTACCAATGGTCCAATTATTGTGTAAAGGATTCTTCCCTGAGATTCTTCCCCTGTTTCAACTGACACTGAAACACTGTGAACTCTCTGGAAGACAAATGTCAAGGAAATAAATGTTATGCATTGATAATTTTAAATGCACTTGCAGTATGGTGTCTATTATAATAGAAGTATTTTTATCTGATTTTTGCTATTTATTATCCGTTCCTGCTTTTCAGGTTGAGGAGGCATTATACGTGTTGATAAGTGTCTTTCTTTCCTTCTGATATGAAATTCTTACACTGTTTCCATCAAAGGAACTCTTTAAGAATAAGGCAAAAGTTAATTCAACTATTCTTAAAATGTCTTCACAGTTGGAGCCTGATTCATTTAAGTCAATTTTCAAAATAAATCTTATTTATTAGGAAAAAAACAAAGATTTATAGGGAAATTGAGAAGATATTACAGTGCATTCACATGCACTTGTACTCATTTTCTCCAATTATTGATATATTACTACGGTAGAAATATTAGCTAATGAATCAAATTTAAAATAGTCGCATTAACCAAAGACCACAGTTTATTCAGATTTCCTTAGTTTTTGCTAAGTTACCATCCCTCATATCACATTCCATTTGTCCTCCTGTTTCCTTAGGCTCATCTGGATTGTGACAGTCTTTCAGCCTTTCCTTGTTGTTGTTGAACTGGAACACTTTGAGAAGTAGATATTTTGTAAGCTTTCTGTCAGTTGGGACATGTCAGTCATTTATCTCATAATTGAACTGTTTTTGTGGATTATATACAGAGATATACTGCCATTTTCATTATATCATATAAAGGATAGATACTATCAACATGATTTATCAGTCTTGGTATCGATCTGATCATCTTGCTGAGGTAGTGTTTGTCAGCTTTCTCCGTAGTAAACTCATTCTTTATTATTATTATTAATTTTTATTATTACTATTATATTAACAATATTATTTTAACTTTTTCATATTATATTTTGTAGAAGGAAGTTACTATGTGTATTCCACACTTCAGAGTGGGAAGCTATGCTCATGAACTTGACGGTGCAATGTCTGCACAAATTGTTTAAAATTCTTCTGCATGGGAGATTTCTCTTCCTTGTGGGTTTGTTTGTTTCTTTTTCAAAGATGTTTTTTATTTATTTGAGAGAGAGAGGAGAGAAAAACATGAGCGAGAGGGGCAGAGGGAGAGGGAGAAGCAGGTTCCCTGCTGAACAGGGAGCCTGTCTTGGGACCTGGATCATGATCATGATCTGAGCCTAACGCAGAAGCTTAACTAACTGAGCCACACTGGTGCCACTCTTTCTTGCTTTCTTTCTTTCTTTCTTTCTTTCTTTCTTTCTTTCTTTCTTGTTTTTTATAATAATTTTATTTTTTTATTGGTGTTCAATTTGCCAACCTACAGAAAAACACCCAGTGCTCATCCCATCAAGTGCCCCCTTCAGTGCCCATCACACATTCACCACCACCGTCCGCCCTCCTCCCCTTCCATCACCCTTAGTTCGTTTCCCTGAGTTAGGAGTCTTTATGTTCTGTCTCCCTTTCTGATATCTCCCACACATTTCTTCTCCCTTACCTTATATTCCCTTTCTCTATTATCTATATTCCCCAAGTGAATGAGAACATACAATGTTTGTCCTTCTCCGATTGAGTTACTTCACTCAGCATAATACCTTCCAGTTCCATCCACGTTGAAGCAAATGGTGGGTATTTGTCATTTCTAATGTCTGAGCAAGGCCTACCTTTTCTCTACCTTCATCTTCTGAGTCTCCTATGACATGAATGTTATTGTTTTAATAAGTGGTTGACTTCCCTACTTCTGTGTCTGTGGTCCAGAACCTTCCTTGTTTTTAAGGCTTCCACTTGGGACTGCATCTCAGTTATAGCATTTTTAACAATGGCCTGACTAGATTTTAGTTCTTTTATTTCTACAGGAAGGGATTCTCTAGTTATCTTCTGTGCTCAGTTTTTATTCTATTGTTGGGCTTGCTGTGTCCTGACAATGAGCACTCAGGACGGAAATGATGGACGTGACTCCCTTCTCAGGAGCATCACAGAGAATAAATAATGAGACTGAGCCAAAGGAGCACAAGACTTGTGCACTGAGCCATACCAGGCTCTGGGAGGCCGTCCTGGGCTCGTGGGGTGGGAGCCTCATCTTGTGAAAATGTCGGCAGTTCCTGAAGCCACCCTCTATTTCATGTCATTCCTGTCAAATCATGGTGGCAGATCCTATAAATAGGAAAAAAAAAAACCCTGTAACATCCCTCCGCCCCCACAAATGACCCCGGACAGCAAATCAGTATTGGAGAAGCAGGACAGAGCAGGACGTAGCACTTTCCTATTTCAAACGATGTCACAGAGACACAGGATAAAGCAGTGTTGTCCTCAGGATCCCACCTGGCTCTGTCAGTTAAGCATCCGACTCCTGACCTCACCTCCGGCCCTGATCTCAGGGTCGTGAGTTCTAGCCCTAGGCTGGTCCATGGACGAGGCCTGATGCCTACTTAAACAAACCAGACCCACGAAGGTTGGTCCCAGCATAAGCTGAAGGAGCAGAACAGAGAGTCCAGAGGGAAACATGCTCTGATACAACTGATTTTTTAACTTAATTTAATTTAAACCCAAATAATTAACGTATAGTGTATTATACTTTCAGAGGAAGAATTCAGGGATTCACCAGTTGGAGATAACCGCAGTGCTCGTGACATCACATGCCCTCCTTCATGCTGGTCCCCTGTTATCCCCTCCTCCGTCCTCTCCCCTGCAGGGACACTCAGTTTGTTTCCTATAATTAAGAGTCTGTATTTCCTGCATCTGTTTTCATCTTATTTGTTTTTCCTTCCCTTCACAGATGTTCTGCTTTGCTTCTTTAATTCCACCTATGAGTGACACCACACAGTCATTCTCTTTTCCGAATGACCTATTTCACTTAGGATGATCCCTCTAGTTCTATGCATGACATTGCAAATGGCAAGATTTCCTTCTCTTTGATAGCTGAGTACCATTCCTCTCTCTATGACCATCATCTATCTCCCATCCTCTTTATCCATCATCTGCCACAGGGCACCGAGGCTCCTCCCACAGTGTGGCAATGTGGACCCCACTGTTGTGGACATTGGGGTGCAGTTGTCCCACGTCTCACTGCATCTGTATCTTCGGAGTGAGCTCCAGGCCGTACGCCTGCTGGTTCAGGGCGGCTCTATTTGTAACTTCCTGAGGAGCCTCCACACTGTTTCCATGGTGTCTGCACCAGCCCGCGGTCCCGCCCACAGTGGAAGAGGGTTGAGTGAGTTTTACAGGACGTGGTAAAAGTCTGGTCCGCATTTCATTTCGCGTCCTTTGGGCTCCAATTCCTTCTCCTTAAGTATTTTTTGGGAAGCCGGGTGTTGGGCTCCTTTTCAGTCAGACGTTTCCGAAGATAACAGGCCACAGCTAAGCCTGGAAGGAGGCAGAGGTGGGCCCGGGGACAGGCACGCTGCCTCCTGCACAGCCTCCTGTAGCGACTGAGCATCCCGCAGGGGGCGCCTGAGCCCAGGCACCGCCCAGGGGCCAGGCATGCACAGTAGGCCTCCTCTGTCTGCACTAACAGGAGCCAGCCTGTGCTGGGGAGGCCTGAGGAATACGTGGGGACATGTGCACGCTGATGAGCCACAGCCTCCTCAGAGTGTGCGGAGTCTTCAGGGGGATATTGGGCAGCGTTCACGCTGACAGGAGCCCCGGTCTCTTGAGGTCACACAGTGAGGCTTCAGGAAGATGTGGGCCAACATCCACCCTGACAGGAGCCCCTGGGCTGCCTCAGGACCCGCGGGGAGGCTTCAGTAAGATATGGGTCCGCATCCACGCTGACAGGAGCCCCTGGGCCACCTGAGGTCATGCGGGGAGGCTTCTGAAAGATGTGGCACTGCGTCCACTCTGGCAGGAGCTAACCGGCCCCTCAGGACATAAGTTGAGGCTTCTGGAAGCTGGGGGCCACATCCACAGTGACAGGAGCCCTGGCCAATTCAGAACCTGCGGTGTCGCTTTGAGAGGATGTGGGGCCACGTCCACACAACAGGACGCTGATGTCCTCAGGACCCCTGGTGTAGACTTTGGGAAATATGGGGATGTGTCCATGCAGACAGAAGACCCCAGCCTTGTCAGAGCCTGAGGTGAGGCCTAAGGAAGATGTGGATGCTGAATCCACACTGACAGGAGTCTCTGGCCTCCTCAGGATGCACTGTGAAGGATTGGGATTTTTGGGGGCCACGTCCGTGCTGACAGGAGCCCCCATCCTCCTCAAGTCTTATGGTGAGGCTGAGGGAAATGTGGGGCCACGTCCTCCTCAGAACCTGCACTTTGGCTTCGGGACACACGGGGCTGCATCTAGGCTGACAGGAACCCACAGCCTCCTCAGGACCCGTGGTGAGTTTTCAGGGGACGTGGGTCCATGTCCAGGCTGACAGGAGCCTCTGGCATCCTGAGAACCTGCTGTGAGGCTTCCAGAGGTTGTGAGGCATAATCCAGGTTGACAGGAGACCCGACGTCCTCAGGACCCGCTGACTATGACTCAGGAACACGTGGGGCCACGTCCCCACTCACAGGAGCCCGGCTTCCTCAGGACCCCCTGGAGAACTCTGGAGGCGCCATTGGGGGCCACATCCATGTCAGAAGGGACTCCTCAGAACCATAGGGTAAGTGAATGGGTAGAATGAAAGGTAGGGTCAGGGGAGGGGAGGCAGTTGGTGGTTAGTCTTAGGTTAGATGTTAGGTGTTAGTGATTATGCTTATGGTTATGGATTAGAGGTTAGGGTGAGGGATAAGGGTAAGGTTCAGTTGTTAGGAGTTAAGATCGGGGTTTGGATTAGGGACAGGAGTTAGAGTTAGGGTTAGGGTTTAGACTTTAGGGATTATGGCAGGAGGTTAAGAGTTGGGGTTTGGGTTATGGTTAGAGTTATGGTTGGGCTAGGTTTGCAGTTAGGGTTAGGGGTTAGGGTGTGAGTTAGGGTTAGGAGTTAGGGTTAGGGTTTAGAGTTAAAGTTAGGGCTAGGTTTAGGGTTAGGGCAAGGGTTAGGTTTAGGATACGGGTTAGGGCTAGGGTTAGGGTTAGTGTTTGGTTAGGGGTTATGGTTAGGGTCAGGTCAGGGTCAGGGTACGGTTTTGGAAAACGGTAAGGGAGGGTTAGGCAGTGGGTTAGGGATTTCTTTTAGGGTAGGGTTAGGGTACACTTTGGGGTATGAGATAGGATTAGTATTAGAGGGTTAGGGTTAGGGTACAGGTTAAGGTTAGGAATAGGATTTGAGTACATTAAGATAAAGTTAGGGTTAGATTTAAGGTAAGGATCAGGGTTAAGGGTTTAGAATAGGTTTAAGACTTAGGGTGAGGGTTGGCAGGAAGGTTCAGTGAATGTGTTTCAGTCTTGGGGTTTGTGTTTGGTTTTTGATTAGTGATAGTTCTTGTTGAAGGGTTAGGTTAACATTAGGCTTAAGTGTAGGGTTAGGGTTATGTCTGTGTATGGTTAGAGTTTGTGTCTTGGCATGTGCCTGCACTGGGACTCCTAGCATCTTGGGCAGTTTAGTTTTATGCACTCTATTTAGGTTTTGGGATCAAAGATAGCCTGACTCCACCAAGTCAGTGGTCTCCCCAGAGAATCAAAATCCAGGCTTCTGCTGTGGTGAGAATAGGCATGGCAGGATTCTCCTGAGCTGAGCTAAGGAGTGGATTTGTGGCTCTAAAAACTCTTTGTTTGGATTTTCAGTTGCCTTTCTGATTTTATCACTTGTGTGCACATGTTTCCTCTATACTAACAATTATTATTTTAAAGTTTTACTTGAATTCCTCTTTGTAAACACAGTATGATATAGTTTAAGTTTTACCGCATAGTGATTCAACCTTTGAATCCAACGCCTGGTTATAGTCAGAGGTGACCTCCACTATCCCCATCCCCTGATTCCCCATGCCCCCCTCCTTCCTCTGGTATTTATTAGTTTATTCTCTGCGGTTAAGAGTGTATTTCTTGGTTTGCATCTCTCATCCCCCCCTTGGCCCCTTTGCCAGTTTGGTTTCTTAAAATTCACATGTGAATGCAATTGTATGGTATTTGGTATCTGTCTTTCTCTGACTGAGTTCATTTAGCATAGGTCCCTTCCAATTCTCCCACGTCATTGTAAATGGCTTCATTTCATCCCTTCTGATGACCGAGTGATGTCACAGTGTGTATATTTACCACATCGTCTCTGCCCATTCATCTGTCGATGGACATCTGGGCTGTATACACAGTTTAGCTGTTGTTGATAACGCTGCTACCAACACTAGGCTGCGTGTTCCTCTTCAAATCTACTAAACTACTCTTGTATCCTCGGGGTAAATACCTAGCTGTGCAATTTTGGAATCGTAGGGTAGGTCTATTTTTAACTTCTTTGTTTTAATTTTTTTTATGATAATCACAGAGAGAGAGGCAGAGACACAGGCAGAGGGAGAAGCAGGCTACATGTACCGGGAGCCCGACATGGGATTCGATCCCGGGTCTCCAGGATCATGCCCTGGGCCAAAGGGAGGCGCCAAATGGCTGCACCACCCAGGGATCCCCTATTTTTAACTTCTTGAGGACCTTCCAGACTGTGTTCCACAGTGGCTGCACATTTATTTATGTATTCATGAGAGACACAGAGAGGCAGAGTTATAGGCAGAGGGAAAATGAGGCTCCATGTGGGGAGCCTAATGTGGGACGTGCTCCCCCAGGACCCCAGGATCATGACCTGAGCCAAAGTTGATGCTCAACCACTGAGGCACCCAGGTGCCTTGCTGATTAAATTTCTTTGCTAGTTATGGGTCTGTTCATATTTTCTATTTCTTCCTATTTCAGTTTTGCTCGTTTATACATTTCTAGGGATTTGTCCATTTCTTCCACGTCTCCCAGTTTGTTAGCATATAATCTTTCATAGTATTCCCTTATACTTGTCTTATTTTTCTGGTGTTGATTGTGATCTATCTCTCTCATTTGTGATTTTGTTTATTTAGGTTTTCTCTTTTCTCGTTGATAGCCATAGCCAAGCTGGCTATGGCTTGATCCATTTGATTAATTATTTTGAAGAACCAGCACATAGTTTCGTTATTCAATTCTACTGTTTTGTTGTTTCTGTATTGTTTATTTCTGCTCTCATCTTTATTTTTTCCCTTCTTCTCTAGGCTTTAGGCTTTGTTTGCTATTCCTTTTCCAGCTCCTTTAGGTGTAGGGTTGGGTTGTCTCTTGGAGACTTCTTGTATCTTGAGGTAGGTCTGTATTGCTCTCTACTTCCCTCTAAGGAATGCCTTTGTTACATCCTAGAGTTTGAAGAAACATGTTTTCATTTTCATTTGTTTTAAATTTCTTCTTTAATTTCCTGGTTGCTCCATTCATTCTCTAGTAGGATGTTCATAATCTCCACGTATTTTTGGTCTGTCCGAATTTTTTCTTACTGTCGACTTAGAATTTCATAGCCTCGTGGTCCGAAAATGTACATGGTGTGATACCAACCTTCTTGTACATGTTGTACCTGTTGAGCGCTGATTTGTGGCCCATGATATGATGTATTCTGGAGAATGTCCATGTGCACTTGAAAGGAATGTGTATTCTGCTTTAGGAAGAAATGTTCAGACTATATCTGTTGAGTCCCTGTGGTCCAATGTGTCAAGGCTATTGTTCCTCTGTTGATTTTCTGCATAGACGATTGGTCCCTGACATAAGTGGGTGTTAAAATCCCCTATCATTGTATTATTATCAGTGTGTTCCTGTACGTTTGTTGTTAATTGTTTTCTATATTTCGGTACTCCCATGTTGGCAGCATAAATATTTAGTTGTTTGGTCTTTTTTTTAAATAAATTTATTTTTGTTTATTTTTATTTTTTTAATTTACTTATGATAGGCACACAGTGAGAGAGAGAGAGAGAGGCAGAGACACAGACAGAGGGAGAGGGAGAAGCGGGCTCCATGCACTGGGAGCCCGATGTTGGAACTCGATCCTGGGTCTCCAGGATCGCACCCTGGGCCAAAGACAGGCGCCAAACCGCTGTGCCACCCAGGGATCCCAAATTTATTTTTTATTGGTGTTCAATTGACCAACATACAGAATAACACCCAGTGCTCATCCTGTCAAGTGTCCCCCTCAGTGCCCGTCACCCATTCACCCCCACCCCTATGCTCCTCCCCTTCCAGCACCCCTAGTTCATTTCCCAGAGGTAGGAGTCTTTATGATCTGTCTCCCCTTCTGATATTTTCCACACTTTTCTTCTCCATTCCCTTATATTCCCTTTCACTATCATTTATATTCCCCAAATGAATGAGAACATACACTGTTTGTCCTTCTCTGATTGACTTACTGCACTCAGCATACTACCCTCCAGTTCCATCCACTTTGAAGCAAATGTTGGGTATTTGTCGTTTCTAATGGCTGAGTAATATTCTATTATATACATAAACCACGTCTTCTTTATCCATTCATCTTTCGATGGACACCATGGCTCCTTCCGCAGTTTGGCTATTGTGGGCATTCTTCTATAAACATCGGGGTGCAGGTGTCCCAGTGTTGAATTGCATCTGAATATTTGGGGTAAATCCCCAACACTGCAATTGCTGGGCCATAGGGCAGGTCTATTTTTAACATTTTGAGGAACCTCCACACAGTTTCCCACAGTGGCTGCACCAGTTCACATTCCCACCAACAGTGTAAGAGGGTTCCCTTTTCTCCGCATCCTCTCCAACATTTGTGGTTTCCTGCCTTGTTCATTTTCTCCATTCTCATTGGTGAGGTGGTATCTCATTGTGGTTTTGATTTGTATTTCCCTAATGGCAAGTGATGCAGAGCATTTTTTCATGTGCATGTTGGCCATGTCAATGTCTTCCTCGGTGAAATTTCTCTTCATGTCTTTTGCCCATTTCATGATTGGATTGTTTGTCTCTTTGGTGTTGATTTTAAGAAGTTCTTTATAGATCTTGGAAACTAGCCCTTTATCTGAAACGTCTTTTGCATATATCTTCTCCCATGCTGAAGGTTGTTTTTAGTTTTGTTGACTGTATCCTTTGCTGTGCAAAAGCTTCTTATCTTGATGAAGTCACAATAGTTCATTTTTGCTTTTGTTTCTTTTGTCTTCATGGATGTACCTTGCAAAAACTTGCTGTGGCCAAGTTCAAAACGGGTGTTGCCTGTGTTCTCCTCTAGGATTTTGATGGAATCTTGCCTCACATTTAGATCTTTCATCCATTTTGAGTTTATCTTTGTTTATGGTGAAAGAGAGTGGACTAGTTTCATTCTTCTGCATGTGGATGTCCAATTTTCCCAGGACCATCTATTGAAGAGACTGTCTTTCTTCCAATGGATAGTCTTTCCTCCTTTATCGAATATTAGTTGACCATAAAGTTCAAGGTCCACTTCTGGGTTCTCTCTTCTGTTCCATTGATCTATGTGTGTTTTTGTGCCAGTACCACACTGTCTTGATGATAACAGCTTTGTAGTACAACCTGAAATCTGGCATTGTGATGCTCCCAGATATGGTTTTCTTTTTTAAAATCCCCCTGGCTATTCGGGGTCTTTTCTAATTCCACACAAATCTTAAAATAATTTGTTCTAACTCTCTGAAGAAAGTCCATGGTATTTTGATAGGGATTGCATTAAACGTGTACATTGCCTGGGTAACATTGACATTTTCACAGTATTAATTCTGCCAATCCATGAGCATGGAATATTTTTCCATCTCTTTGTGTCTTTCTCAATTTCTTTCAGAAGTTTTCTATAGTTTTTGGGGTATAGATCATTTACCTCCTTGGTTAGGTTTATTCCTAGGTATCTTATGATTTGGGTGCAATTGTAAAGGAGATTGACTCCTTAATTTCTCTTTCTTCAGTCTCATTAGTGTATAGAAATGCCATTGATTTCTGGGCAGTAATTTTTGTATCCTGCAATGCTACCAAATTGTTGTATGAGTTCTAGCAATCTTGTTGGGGGAGGGCTTTGGGTTTTCTTGGTAGAGTATCATGTCATCGGCGAAGAGGGAGAGTTTGACTTCTTTGCCAATTTGAATGCCTTTAATGTCTTTTTGTTGTCTGATTGCTGAGGCTAGGACTTCCAATACTACGTTGAATAGCAGTGGTGAGAGTGGGCATCCCTGTCTTGTTCCTGATCTTAGGGGAAAGGCTCCCAGTGCTTCCCCATTGAGAATATTTGCTGTGGGCTTTTCCTAGATTGCTTTTAAGATGTCAAGGATTGTTCCCTCTATCCCTATGGTCTGAAGTGTTTTGATCAGGAATGGATGCTGTATTTTGTCAAATGCTTTCTCTGCATCTAATGAGAGGATCATATGGTTCTTGGATTTTCTCTTGCTGATATGATGAATCACATTGATTGTTTTACGAGTGTTGAACCAGACTTGTGTCCCGGGGATAAATCCTACTTTGTGAATAATTTTCTTAATGTACTGTTGGATCCTATTGGCTAGGATCTTGTTGAGAATTTTTGCATCCATGTTCATCAGGGATATTGGTCTGTAATTCTCCTTTTTGGTGGGTCTTTGTCTGGTTTTGGAATTAAGGTGATGCTGGTTTCATAGAACGAATTTGGAAGTACTCCATCTCTTTCTATCTTTCCAAACAGCTTTAGTAGGAGAGGTATGGTTTCTTCTTTAACGTTTGATAGAATTCCCCTGGGAAGCTATCTGGCCCTGGACTTTTGTGTCTTGGGAGGTTTTGGATGACTGCTTCAATTTACTCCTTGGTCATTGGCCTGTTTAGGTTTTCTATTTCTTCCTGTTCCAGTTTTGGTAGTTTCTGGCTTTCCAGGAATGCGTCCATTTCTTCTAGATTGCCTAATTTATTGGTGTATGGCTGTTCATAATATGTTGTTAAAATCGTTTGTATTTCTTTGGTGTTGGTAGTGACCTCTCCTTTCTCATTCATGATTTTATTAATTTGAGTCTTCTCTCTCTTCTTTTTAATAACGTTGGTAATGGTTTATCTATCTTATTAATTCATTCAAAAAACCATTTCCTCGTTCTGTTGATCTGTTCCACAGTTTTCTGGTCTCGATTTCCTTGAGTTCTGCTCGAATTTTAATTAACTCTTCTTCTGTTGGGTGTAGGATCTATCTGCTTTTTTTTTTCCTCTAGCCCCTTTATGTGTAAGGTTAGCTTTTGTATTTGAGTAGTTTCCCGTTTCTGAATGGATTCTTGTATTGTGATGTATTTCCCCCTTACGACTGCTTTTGCTGCATCCCAAAGATTTTGAACGGTTGTATGTTCATTCTCATTAGTTTCCTTGTATCTTTTTAATTCTTTCTTAAATTCCTGGTTGACCTTTTCGTCTTTTAGCAGGATGATCCTTCACCTCCACGTGTTTGAGGTCCTTCCAAACTTCTTTTTTTTTTTAATCTTTTTTAATTTTATTTATTTATGATAGGCACACAGTGAGAGAGAGAGAGAGAAGCAGAGACACAGGCAGAGGGAGAAGCAGGCTCCATGCACCGGGAGCCCGACGTGGGATTCGATCCTGGGTCTCCAGGATCGCGCCCTGGGCCAAAGGCAGGCACTAAACCGCTGCGCCACCCAGGGATCCTTTTTTTTTTTTTAAATCTTTCCTTCCAAACTTCTTGTTGTGATTTAGTTCTAATTTCAATGCATTATGGTCTGAGAATATGCAGGGGACGATCCCAATCCCTTGGTATTGGTTCAGACCCTATTTCTGACCCAGTATGTGGTCTATTCTGGAGAAAGTTCCATGTGCACTTGAGAAGAATGTGTATTCAATTGAGTTTGGATGTAAAGTTCTGTAGATTTCTGTGAAATCCATCTGCTCCAGTGTATCATTTAAAGCTCTTGTTTCTTTGGAGATGTTGTCCTTAGAGACCTATAGAGTGTAGAAAGAGCTAGATTGAAGTCACCAAGTATAAGTGTATTATTATCTAAGTATTTCTTCACTTTGGTTATTACTTGGTTTAAATATTTGGCAACTCCCACATTCTGGGTATATATTGAGGATTGTTAAGTCCTCTTGTTGGATAGATCCCTTAAGTATGATTTAGTGTCCCTCTTCATCTCTCACTAGAGTCTTCTGGGTAAATTTTAGTTTATCTGATATAACGTTGGCTACTCCTGCTTTCTTTTGAGGACCATTTGAATGGTAAATTGTTCTCCAACATTTCATTTTCAGGTTTAGGTGTCCTTCTGTCTAATATGAGTCTCTTGTAGACAGCAAATAGATGGGTCCTGTTTTTTTATCCAGTCTGAAACGCTGCGCCTTTTGATGGGGTCATTAAGCCTGTTCACGTTCAGAGTTACTATCAAAAGATATGAGTTTAGTGTCATCATGATATCTATTCAGTCCTTGTTTTGTGGATTGTTCCACTGAACTTCTTCTTAAAGGGGAATTTTAAGAGGCCCCCTTAAAATTTCTTGCAGAGCTGGTTTGGAGGTCACATATTCTTTCAGTTCCTGCCTGTCTTGGAAGCTCTTTATCTCTCCTTCCATTTTGAATGAGAGCCTTGCAGGATAAAGTATTCTTGGTTGCATGTTCTTCTCATTGAGGACCCTGAATATATCCTGCCAGCCCTTTCTGTCTTGCCAGGTCGCTGTGGAGAGGTCTGCTGTTACCCTAATGCTCCTCCCCATAAATGTCAGGATCTTCTTGTCTCTTGCTGCTTTAAGGATCTTCTCTTTATCTTTCTAATTTGCAATCTTCACTATTAAATGTCGAGGTGTTGGATGGTTTCAATTGATTTTAGGGGGGATCTCTCTATTTCCTGGTTCTGAATGCCTGTTTCCCTTCCCAGATTAGGATTGTTTTCAGGTATGATTTGTTCAAATACTTATTCTGGCCCTCTGTCCATTTTGGCGCCTTCGGGAACCCCAATTACATGTAGGTTTTTCTTCCTCAGGCTGTCATTTATTTACCTTAATCGTTATTTTCCCTTAATCTGTCTTCCTGTTCTTTTAATTTATCTCTTTTTTCCTCAGTTTCTCTCTTTGTCATCAACTTGTCTTCTATATCATTCACTCGTTCTTCCACCTCGTTATCCCTCGTCGTTAAGAGTTCTAGTTTGGATTGCATCTCATTCAATTGATTTTTAATTTCGGCCTGATTGGATCTAAATTCTGCAGTCATGAAGTCTCTTGAGTCGTTTATGCTTATTTCTAGATCGACCAGCAGCTGTATAATAGTGCTTCTGAATTAGCTTTCTGACACTGAATTATAATCCAGATTTTGTAACTCTGTGGGAGAGAGAACTGTTTCTGATTCTTTCTTTTGAGGTGAGGTTTTCTTTCTAGTCATTTTCCTGAGTGCCGAGTGGCCATATACAAATTGAATTGGGAAAAGGAGAAAAAGAGGGGAGCGAAAGAAGGAAAGAAAAGAGAAAAAGGAAAAAGAATAAAGGAAGAAAGAAGGAAAAAAGATAATAAAGAGAAAAAAAGAAAGAAAATGGGGAAAAGGATGGGGGAAGGAATCAGAAATAAAAAAAATATGGGGGAGTATCTTCTGATTCTCTATACTTTAAGTCCCTTGACTTCCCCTGGAACTTGTCCATCTAGCTGGTCTTCTGGGGGAGGGGCCTGATGTGCTGATTTTCAGGTGTTAGCATTTGGGGGAGCCGCTCTGTCCCCTGTCTGGTGCAGGGCTCAGTGCAGTTAGTTTACCCCGTGAGGCCCCAGGAGGAATAACCCTAGTGGCAGCGGCCAGCTCTGGAAACCTGTATTCAGCCCCCGCAGTAACTCGGGAGCAGTCCATCTGCAGGGCCTGGAGGCTCTTGGGCGGGTCCACTGATCTGCTCAGCTCTGGGCAGGAGCGTCTTTGCTATCCTGGGCCCTCCGTGCCTCTGCCTGTCCCAGCAGAAGCCGAATCCTGGGCTATGTCCCAGCGCCTTGTGCTGCGGGGCCTGCACTTTTGGATTCTCGCTCCCGGCCGCACAGCCGCCTCACTGCGGAGCCACCGCCCAAGCCCCTCCGAGTTGCTCCCGGAGCCACGCAGCCCCCTCCACACGGCGCCTCTTCCTCTGCAGGAGTCGCTACCGCCAATGTGCTCCTGGGGCTGCTCAAACCCCTCCATGCAGAGCCGCCGCCAGAGCCCCTCAGTGCTCCTCCCTGGTCAATGCATGTGCCCTGCAGCCCTTAGGGAGCTCGGTGCACTCTCCTGGGAGTGCAGGTCTCTGTTAGTGTCCCAGGGAGCCCTAGGGCATCCCTGCCCTTCTGGGGTTCTTCTCTGACTCCTTGAAGGCACCATTCCGCCCTGGAAGATTGGTGCAGCTCCTCCTTCTCCCAGGACAGAGCTCTTCTGTCCTGTGGGCACTCGCCCCGGCCTTAGCTGGGATCCTCGCTGGGCCCCTCACACTTGGATGCCTTTTGTTTCTTTATTTCTTTTTCCCGTCTTCCTACCTTGATAGAATCATGAACTTTTCTCACTGTATCATTCGATCTGGGCTCTGTTTAAATCTCAGGCGAAATTCGTACATTTTCAGGATGATTTGAAGGTTATCTAGGTAATTTCGTGGGGACAGGTGATTTGGGGACCCTACACTTCCGCCATCTTGCCCCTCCTCCTGTATGTTGCCTTTTAGCTTTGGTTGTTTCCTTCACTTGCAGAAGCTTTTCTATTTGATGAAGTCCTAATAGTAATTTTGTTTTTGTTTCCCTCACCTCAGAGGCATATCTAGAAAGAAGATCCAATGGCCAATGTCAAAGACGTTGCTGCCTATCGTTTCTTCTTTGTGTGGTTTCAGGTCTCACATTTAGGTCTTTCATCCATTTTGAATTTATTTTTTATATATATGGTGTAAGAAAGTGGTCCAGTTTCATTCTTCTGCATGTGGCTGCCTAGTTTTCCCAACATCATTTTTTCTTATCCTGGGGTCAGGGTTAGGGTTTGTTGAAGAGACTGTCTTTGTGCCATTGGATATTCCTTCCTGCCTTGTTGTCGATTAATGCATCATAGAGTTACAGGTTTGTATCTTGTTTCAGATTTCCATTCTGTTCTATTGATCTAAGCATCTCTTATTGGGAGATTCTTGATTGCTAATTTAATTTCTCTGCTGGTTATATGTCGGTTCAAGTTTCTTATTTCTTCCTTTATCATTTTTGCTATGTTATATATTTCCAGGAATTGATCTATTTCTTCCAGGTTCTTGGTTGCTGGCATATAATTTTTCTTAATGTACTCTTATAATTGTTTGTATTTCTGTAGTGTTGGTTGTTATTTCTCTTTTTTCATTTGTGATTTTATTTGGGTCCTTTCTCATCTTTTTATCTTTTTTCTTTTTTAAAGATTTTATTTATGGGGATCCCTGGGTGGCGCAGTGGTTTGGCGCCTGCCTTTCGCCCAGGGCGTGATCCTGGAGGCCCGGGATCGAATCCCACGTCGGGCTCCCGGCATGGAGCCTGCTTCTCCCTCTGCCTGTGTCTCTGCCTCTCTCTCTCTCTCTCTGTGACTATCATAAATAAATAAAAATTAAAAAAAAAGATTTTATTTATGTATTCATGAGAGACACAGAGAGGCAGAGGTATAGGCAGAGGGAAAATGTGATGTGTGATGTGTGATGTGATCCCCCATGACCCTGGGATCATGACCTGAGCCAAAGCAGATGCTCAACCACTGAGGCACCCAGGTGCCTTGCTGATTCAATTCCTTTGCTACTTATGGGTCTGTTCACATTTTCTATTTCTTCCTATTTCAGCTTTCCTTGTTTGCACATTTCTAGGGATTTGTCCATTTCTTCCAGGTCTCCCAGTTTGTTAGCATATAATTTCATAGTATTCCCTTACAATTGTCTTATTTTTCTGGTGTTGATTGTGATCTCTCTTCTCTCATTTGTGATTTTATTCATTTAGGTCTTTTCTCTTTTCTCATTGATAAGACTGGCTATGGCTTGATCCATTTTATTAATTATTTTGAAGAACCAGCTCTTAGTTTCGTTATTCCATTCTACTGTTTTGTTGTTTCTATAGTGTTTATTTCTGCTCTCATCTTTATTTTTCCCTTCTTCTGTAGGCTCTAGGCTTTGTTTGCTATTCCTTTTCCAGCTCCTTTAGGTGTAGCGTTATGTTGTGTATTGGAGACTTCTTGTTTCTTGAGGTATGCCTGTATTGCTATGTACTTCCCTCTTAGGACTGCCTTTGCTACATCCCAGAGGTTTGGAGAAACATGTTTTCATTTTCATTTGTTTTAAATTTCCTCTTTAATATCCTGGTTGCTCCATTCATTCTCTAGTAGGATGTTCATAATCTCCAAGTATTTTTGGTCTGTCCAATTTTTTTTCTTACTGTCGACTTCGAGTTTCATAGCGTTGTGTTCTGAAAATGTACAGCATGTGATATCAACCTTCTTGTACCTGTTGTACCTGTTGAGGGTTGATTTGTGGGCCATGATATGATCTGTTCTGGAGAATGTCCCATGTGCACTTGAAAGAAATGTGTATTCTGCTTTAGGAGGAAATATTCAGACTATATCTTTTGAGTCCCTGTGGTCCAGTGTGTCAAGGCTATTGTTCCCCTGTTGATTTTCTGCATCGACGATCGGTCCATTTCCATAAGTGGGTGTTAAAATCCCCTGTCATTGTATTATTATAAGTGAGTTCCTGTACGTTTGTTGTTAATTGGTTTTTATATTTAGGTACTCCCATGTTGGCAGCATAAATATTTAGTTGTTGGATCTTTTTTTTAAATAAATTTATTTTTTATTGGTGTTGAATTGACCAACATACCGAATAACACCCAGTGCTCATCCCATCAAGTGTCCCCCTCAGTGCCCATCACCCATTCACCCCACTTCCTGCCCTCTCCCCTTCTAGCACCCCTAGTTCATTTCCCAGAGTTAGGAGTCTTTATGTTCTGTCTCCCTTTCTGATATTTCCTACACAATTCTTCTCCATTCCCTTGTATTCCCTTTCACTATTATTTATATTCCCCAAATGAATGAGAATATACACTGTTTATCCTTTTCTGATTCACTTACTTCACTCAGCATAATACCTTCCAGTTCCATCCTTGTTGAATTAAATGGTGGGTATCTGTCATTTCTAATGGCTGAGTAATATTCCATTGTATACATAAACCACATCTTCTTTATCCATTCAATTTTCAATGGACACCGAGGCTCCTTCCACAGTTTGGTTATTGTGGACATTCCTAATATAAACATCGAGGTGCAGGTGTCCCGGCGTTTCATTGCATCTGAATCTTTGGGGTAAATCCCCAACAGTGCAGTTTCTGGGTCGTTGTACAGGTCTATTTTTTATCTCATTGAGGAACCTCCACAGAGTTTTCCAGAGTGGCTGCACCAGTTCACATTCCCACCAACAGTGGTTTCTATATTTAGGTACTCCCATGTTGGCAGCATAAATATTCTGTTGTTTGATCATGATAGAGAGTCTTTTTAATTATGAAATAATGCCCTTCTTTATCTCTTCTTACAGTATTTGTTCTTTCTTTTTTGAAATTTAAAATATTTATTTATTTATTCATGAGAATTACACAGAGAAGCAGAGGAAGGAACATAGCAGTGAGAGGCAGGCTCCCCAAAGGAGGCTGATGTGGGACTCGATCCTGAGATCCCAGAATCACACCCTGAGCCAATGGCAGATGCTCAACCACTGAGCCACCAGGTGTCCCCGAGGGTTTGGTTTCAAATCTCATTTGTCTGATATAAGTATGGGTCCTCCAGCTTTCTTTTGATATCCATTAGCATCATAGATGATTTTCCATCCCCTGACTTTCAATCTGTTGGTGTCTATAGGTCTAAGGTGAGCATCCTTTAGGCAGCGTACAGATGGATGTTGTTTTTTAAATAATAATTTTATTTATGATAGTGTGAGAGAGAGCGAGAGAAAGAGAGAGAGAGGCAGAAAATTAGGCAGAGATAGAAACAGGCTCCCCACCAGGAGCCCAAGATGGGACTCGATCCAAGACTCCAGGATCACACCCTGATTCTAAGGCAGAGGCTCAACCCCTGAGCCACCCAGACATCCTGGATCCTATTTTTTAAGCCACTCTGATACGCTGTATCTTTTTATTGGAGCATTTAGTCTATCAGCATTCAGAGTGATTATTCAAAGATATGAACTTTGTGCGTTTGTGTTACCAGAAGTGTTGGTGTTTCTGGTGACGTTCTCTGAGCCTTTCTCGTCTTTGTTGCTTTTGGTCTCTTTTTTTCCTCCACTAGAAGAGTCCCTCTTAAAATTCCTTACTGGACTGGTTAAGTGGTCATGAACTCCTTCATATGTTGCCTGTCTGGGAAAATCTTTCTCTCTCCTTCTCTCCTGTATGACACCCTTGCTGAAGAAAGAATTCATACAAATTGGACTCCAATAAAAAGAAATTTAAAAACATAAAATAAATTCTTGCTAATATGATTGAGGGAAATGGCATTTAGGATGAAAACCAGAAGCAGAAAGAGAGGAGGACAGATTTCACCCTACGTAGCCTTCACAGGGACCTGGTGTCCTTTCCTAGGAGGGCCCCCCCTCCGGAGGATTCTTCCTGCCCCTCTGCCCTCCTTGTTTGAACACAGCAAACACATCTCCGTGCCTCCAACACCTCTGCAGTCATGGCTTATAGCGTTTTCCAAATATCCTATTGGGGACCACAGCGTAGTGTATGTAACCATCTGGCTGCTCTTTGACAACATTGGGGGGATTCTGACTTTTGTTGGTTTTGAGCTGCGTGTGTGTCTATCACATGCAGCTATCCCATGCAGTTATCAGATCCTCTGGCTGGGTCACCCAAAACCCTGAAATGGTTGGCAGAACATCATTTCTGGTGCTGGCGCTGGGTGGCTAGCTGGGCTCTCCTGGCCACGCCGGGGCTCACTCGTGCAGGAACTTTCAGCTGGAGGGTCAGCTGAGCTGGAAGTTCCGGCTCGGCCACATTCCCATGTCCAGCAGTGGGTTCGGCCTCCCCTGAAAGGCACGTGGGGACGTCAGCTGTGTGTGCCTGGTGGCGCCCCTGCAGGGGCTGGTTGGGGCCTAGGTGGTGCCCCCTCCTCCTTTCTGGGGGTCTCTCAACGCCCCGTGCACATAGTTCTGGGAGACACAGAAATGGGCTGGCTCTGCATTTTCACACCACAACACTTTATTGACTTCCTACAGCAAACGGGCTCAGAGCCATGAGTGCATGCCTTCCCCTGGGGAAGGAGACGTTTCTGTCCTTTAAGGGGGGGCAAGAATCACACGGGGTGGGGGGGCGGGTGCTGGAGTCCCCCACCTGGGAGCATGTGTGGACTCTGGGTGGGGGCGAGTGTCCTGAGGTTTCAGCCTGATTGACGGTTCTGAGGACAGCAGAGCTGACCTGGACCTGCAGCTCATGGACTCCTGCGCTGGGTCCCCACAGGGCAGCTGGACCCCCGCCTCGGGGTCTCTGGGGCTGCAGCACCTGGAGGAGCCTGCCTCTTGGTGTGGGTACGGGTGGGCCCCACCGGCTTACCCCTTCTCTCCCCACACTGGGGTGTCCTGGGATCCCCAGGGCTGCCCTAGATCAGGGACCTGTATCTGTGGGGCCCGCCCAGGGCCCAGGAGGCCACATCTAGCTGTGAGAAGGCTCGCTCAGCCCAGGGCCAGAATCCAGTGCTGACCAGGGCCATGGGGGTCTGATTCCATTAGTCTTTGAGTTGGGACTGGTGGGGGCTCAAATCAACCCAGCACCCAAAGAGCCTGGGCCCAAGTCAGCCCAGGTCCCTCTGGGTTAGGGGCTGGTGTCCTGTGCAGGTTGTGTTGCCCTCCAGGAGGAAGAGTGGGAGGAGGCAGGGCACAGTGCTTCCTCTGCTCCACCCACCTGCACCCACCCTGTCATGGGTTCCATGTCTTTTCTCCTCACGGGCTCCCTGTCTTTCCTCCTCCCTGCAACCCCTGGATGCTCTATGGGACACCGTGCTTCTGATGGTAACAGGCTGTCCAGAGAACCACAGGGAGGCTGAGCATGTCCCACAGGGGACAGCTGCATGCAATGGGTCCTTGCTGGGGGGCGATGGTGTGTGAGTGGATGGTGTGGGGGCAGGGGTGTGATGGTGGTGGATTGAGGGGGATGGTGTAGGGGGGATGGTGTTGGGGTATAGTGTGGGTGGGGTTGGTGTGGGGGTGTGAGCGGAATGTTGTAGGGGGGATGCCATGAGGGATAATGATGTAGGGGGATAGTGTGTGGGTGGGGAATGAGGGGGATGGCGTGGGGGGCCTGTGGACACAGGGCATCCCCTTTCTCTAAGATGCACACAGAGACATCCTAGATAAAGGCGACCACAGTCTGGGGTTTGTTGTGACACCTGCCCCAGGGGCTCCGTGTGGTCAGTGCAGGGCCCTGGCTGGACAAGGCGCATTATCTGGGGGTCATCATACTATGTATGTTTACAAATTGCAAATTGTCTCAAATTAAATGCATAGAATTTAGAAATATATAAAGCACTGAGGGTGGGTGTCACCCTGACCCTTCCGACCCTCATCGGATCGATGTGTGTCCTCCTCCAGTCACAGCCATGCAACCTGCACCCTGGTCACCTTAATGCCCCCTATGGCCCCCACCCAGGCACCTGGTTTTCAGGGTGCCGTCCATCACCCCTTTGGGGTTCAGCTCACATGGCAACCCCTGGAGGCCCCATCCTAGTGGCCTCCTCATCCCTGAGACACCGGGGGTGGGGGCACGGAGGTCATCCCCAGCACCCTAGTATGCCGCTGTGTTTTGTTGGCTGCTGTTCTTCCCCGGCCTCAGAAGCCCCATGTTCCCTACCCAGATGCCACCATTCCTCCCCCGGGTCCCAATTCTCCCTGGCCCCTCAGCCTCACCCTACCCCGTAGTAATCCCAAAACATGATGTGACTGCTGAACGTCATGTTGATGTCCAGGTCCACCTGCTTGATGTCCCTGGAGGAGACCAGGGCCTCTTACTTCATTTCCTGAGGGAATACCAGGGTGGAGGAGCCAGCGTCAGGGACTCAGACCCCGACATGTCACCAGGTGCCATCCTGGGCAGGGAGCCCAGGGGCCACCATGGGAGTGTGTCCTGCCGAATCCTCCTTCCTTCCCCTGGGAGGCCGGGGATGGCGGGAGTGCCCAGCGTGCCCATGGACCTATGTGAGGGCCTGTGCCCAGGTGTTGTGGGCGGGGAGGTGACTGAGGGTCAGCCTGGGTGGGAGGGGACAGGGGGTCAGTCTAGGTGGGAAGGGGACATGGGGTGTTGTGCACAAGATGGCGAATCCGAGAAACCACTAAGGAACCGACTGATGCAAACAAACGAGGGTTGTTTTACAAACTCGAGCATGGGTCCAAGTATACCCCACAGAGTGGAACAGAGACTTGGACCCCGAGGACGGTTTTAGCTTAGTTTTAAGGGCTGGTCTTGGGGACCTCCAGAAGGGCTGGAACAATTCCTCCAGTTCTGTTCACATTTTGATATGGGGCCTTCAGGGGATTGAGCTCTCTTCTCATTCTAATAGGGGCTTCAGCTCTTGGCTTTGGCTCAGTTTTTATACTATTGTGGGGCATTCTAGGACATTAAGCTGTAAATTTTTGTTTTTTTCCCTGTAACTGAAGTAATGTAAATTTCAGCTCTTCTTCACAGGGGACTGGGATTGCTGGACGTGTGAAAATGCTGAACTTAAAGTGGAATGGCCATAATGTTCTCGGCCTCCATGCGTCCCGTCCCATACTTTCTAGCTCCTGCTGCCCTCCCCGGAGCTCCTAAGAGAGCAATTGCAAATGATCTCAGCGTGGCAGCCTGTGTTGGGGGACAAGCCCAGGGATTTGGGATCAGGAAGACCTGGAGATCGGCGTATTGGCTATGCAGCGAGATTCAATGCTGCAGACTCTTATTCCCTAAGGCTATCTTGACAACTGACTTTGTACATAGAAAAGTTCTCCTTTGTCTTTAAAAGATGAGGAGCAAGTCAAAGCGTTTTTTCTCTGCACATCAGATTGCTCAGATTCCAATCTGAGATGTATTGACTGTTAATATGGATAATGTACTATCCGTAGTAGTATTGTTAAAATATTCTGACACTAGTAATTCAGAGGGATGAGGCTTTCTCAAGTATTTCTTCACAGCTCACTCATCAGAAAATGCATCTTTATGGATTTGGAAATAACTGAGAGACATTATTACCAATGGTCCTATTATTATGTGAAGGATTCTTCCCTGAGATTCTTCCCCTGTTTCAACTGAAACTGAAACACTGTGAACTCTTTGGAAGACAAATGTCAAGGAGATAAATGTTATGCCTTGAGATTTTTAAATGCACTTGCAATATGGTGTCTATTATAATAGAAGTATTTTTATCTGATTTTTGCTATTTATTATGCTTTCCTGCTTTTCAGGTTGAGGAGGCATTGTACGTGTTCATAAGTGTTTTCTTTCATTCTGATATAAAATTTTTACTTTGTTCCCAATGAAGGAACTCTTTAAGAATAAGGCAGAAGTAGGGGATCCCTGGGTGGCGCAGTGGTTTGCGCCTGCCTTTGGCCCAGGGCGCGAACCTGGAGACCCGGGATCGAATCCCACGTCAGGCTCTCGGTACATGGAGCCTGCTTCTCTCTCTGCCTGTGTCTCTGCCTCTCTCTCTCTCTCTCTCTCTGTGTGACTGTCATAAAAAAAAAAAGAATAAGGCAGAAGTTAATTCAACTATTCTTGAAATGTCTTCACACTGGAGCCTGATTTATTTAACTCAATTTTCAATATAAATCTTATTTATTAGGAAAAAAAGATTTATAGGGAAATTGAGAAGATAGTAAGAGAATTCTCATGCACTTGCACTCAATTTTTCCAATTATTGATATCTTATAATAGTACGGTTCAAATATTAGCTAATGAATCAATATTAAAATATTTGCATTAACCAAGGACGATGCTTTATTCAGATTTCCATAGTTTTTGCTAAGTTACCATTCCTCATATCACACTCAATTTGTCCTCATGTTTTCTTAGGCTCCTCTGGATTGTGACAGTCTTTCAGCCTTTCCTTGTTGTCGTTTACGTGGAACGCTTTGACAAGTAGAGTATTTTGTAAAATTTCCCTCAGTTGGGACATGTCTGTTCTTTATCTCAAGATTGAACTGTTTTTGTGGATTATATACAGAGATATACTGCTATTTTTATTATATAAAGATAGATACTATCAACACAATTTATCAGTCTTGGTATCGATCTGATCATCTTGCTGAGGTAGTGTTTGTCAGCTTTCTCCGCAGTAAAGTGATTCTTTATTGTTGTTATTATTATCATTATTTTTAAAAGTTTTTCATAATATATTTTGTAGAAGGAAGTTACTATGTGTATTGCACACGTTAGAGTGGGAAGCTATGCTCATGAACTTGAGGGTGGAATGTCTGCACAAATTGTTTGAAATTCTTCTACATGAGAGATTTCTCTTCATTCTGGGTTTGTTTGTGTCTTTTTCAAAGACTTTATTTAATTAATTGAGAGAGAGAGGAGAGAAAAACCATGAGCGAGAGGGGTAGAGGGAGAGGGAGAAGCTGGTTCCCTGCTGAACAGGGAGCCTGACTTGGGACCTCTGAGCCTAAGGCAGAAGCTTAACTGACTGAGCCACCCAGGTGCCACTTTTTCTTCCTTCTTTTTTTTTTCTTAGTAATAAATTTATTTTTTTTTTTTGTGTTCAATTTGCCCACAACAGAATAACACCCAGTGCTCATCCCGGCAAGTGCCCCCCTCAGTGCCCATCACCCATTCACCCCCACCCCAGCCCTCCTCCCCTACCATCACCCCTAGTTTGCATCCCAGAGTTAGGAGTCTTTATGTTCTGTCTCCCTTTCTGATATTTCCCACACATTCCTTTTCCCTTCCCTTATATTCCCTTTCACTATTATTTATATTCCCCAAGTGAATGAGAACATGCAATGTTTGTCCTTCTCCGATTGACTTACTTCACTCAGCATAATACCTTCCAGTTCCATCCACGTTGAAGCAAATGGTGGGTACTTGTCATTTATAATGGCTGATCAAGGCCCACCTTTCTCTCTCTTCATCTTCTGAGTTTCCTATGATATGAATGTTATTGCTTTAATAAGTGTCTGAGTTCCCAAGTCTGCCTCTGTGGTCCATAACCATCCTTGTTTTCAAGGCTTCCACTTGGGACTGCATCTCAGTTATAGCATTTTTAACGTTGGCTTGACTAGATTTTAGTTCTTTTATTTCTACAGTAAGGGATTCTCTAGTTTTGTTCTGTGCTCTTTTTCCAGCCCAGATGCTATCTTTATAATCATTGTTTTAAACTGTATTTAGACATCATATATGTGAATGGATGAACTTCCTGGCAGTGAGTACTACCTCATGTTATTTTATGAAGGTGAAGTTCTCCATCTCATTATTTTTTCCAAAAAAGAAAAAGGAAGAAAAAGAAAAACCAAGAAAAACAATAAAAACTGCCCTCCTAAAAGAACACCAGGTTATTTTGGCCTGCTTGTTAAAAGATTCTAAATCCCAAAATAAGAAACACAATTAAAGTACCATGAAACTAAAAATAAGAAATATATAAAGTACATACATAAAAATTAAAATAAGGCAATTTATAAAATAGAATCAAAGAAAATACATGAAAATAAAGCACAAAGTACAAAGGAAGCTAGACCGTACTTTCCAGGGTCCAACAACTTTGTGGTCCAACAACTTGGTGGCAGCAAGTGGTCTGTGCGGAATCAGGGAATGGGCCATGGCGCATGACCCCTCTGCAGGGTCAGAGGTGGGGAGGGCTTCAGCACCTCTGGCCTCCAGCGGGTGGCGCTGTGCTGCTCCCTGAGACTCGGCGCTGATGGGAGGGATGCGGGGGGGACGCTGGGTCCTCTAGCTCTGGGTTGAGCATCTCGCCCCCCAGTCTGCAGGCCCACCAAAGAAGAGCTGCCAAGCCCCTGGGTCTCTGCTGCTTCTCTCAGAACCCTGCTTTCACTCTGCCCTCGTCTGAATTACTTTTGGTTTTGTTTTTTATCTCAGACTGTTGTGCCCAAGATTGGGAATCTGAGAAACCACCTAGAAGCCGACATGAATGCAAACACACGAGGGTTTATTTACAAGATCGAGCTAGTGTCCAAGTATACCCGACACAGCAGAGCAGGGACCTGGACCCCGAGGTGGGTTTTTGCTTAGTTTTAAGGGCTAGTCTTGGGGACCTCCAGAAGGGCTGGAGCGATTCCTCAAGTTCTGTTTACATTTTGATATGGGGCCTACAAGGGTATTGAGCTCTGTTCTCATTCTAATAGGGCCTTCCTGTCCTTGTCCTTGGCTCAGTTTTGATTCAATTGTGGTGCTTTCTAGGACATTAAACTGTAAACAGCAAAGGTTCCACACCTGGAAGGGGGACGTGACATTGTCCCTATATGCTGAAGATGTGGTGCTAGAAGCAGGAAACCCGAGAGCCTCCACCAAAACCTGGGAGAACTAAGGAGTGAGTTCAGTAAAGTCAGGGGACACAAACTGACCCTACAGAGCAGTGTAGCCTTGCTGTGTCCTGACAATGAGCACTCAGAAAGGAAATGAAGGACGTGACTCCCTTCTCAGGATCATCAAGGAGAATTAATAATGAGACTGAACCAAAGGAGCACAAGACTTGTGCACTGAGCCATACCAGGCTCTGGGAGGCCGGCCTGGGCTCGTGGGGGTGGGAGCCTCATCTTGTGAAAATGTCCACAGTTCCTGAATCCACCCTCAGATTCAATGTCATTCCTATCAAAATCATGGTGGCAGATCTTAGAAATAGGAAAAAAAAAAAAACCCATAACATCCATCCGCCCCCACAAATGACCCCGGACAGCAAATCAGTATTGGAGAAGCAGGAGAGACCGGGATGCAGCACTTTCCTATTTCAAATGATGTCACAGAGACACAGGATAAAGCAGTGTGGTTCTCGGGCCCCTGGTTGGCTCCGTTGGTTAAGCATCCGACTCCTGACCTCACCTCCGGTCCTGATCTAAGGGGTCGTGAGTTCTAGCCCTGGGCTGGGCCATGGACGAGGCATGGGACCTATTTAGACAAACCACACCCAAGGTGGGTGGTCTCGGTATAAGCTGAATGAGCAAAACTGAGAGTCTAGAAGGAAATGTGCTCTGATACAAATGATTTTTTAAATTAATTAAATTAAATTAATTAATTAATGTATAGTGTATTATACTTTCAGAGGAAGAATTCAGAGATTCACCAGTTGGAGATAACAGCAGTGCACGTGACATCATGTGCCCTCCTTTATGCCGGTCCCCTGTTATCCCCAACCTCCAGCGGCCCTCAGTTTGTTTCCTATCATTAAGAGTCTGTATTTCCTACATCTGTTTTTATCATATTTGTTTTTCCTTCCCTTTACAGTTGTTATCTGCTTTGCTTCTTTAATTCCACCTATGAATGACACCACACGGACATTCTCTTTCCCGACTGATTTATTTCACTTAACATGATCCCTCTAGTTCTATCCACATCATTGCAAATAGCAAGATTTCCTTCTCTTTGATATCTGAATACCATTCCTCTCTCTATGACCGTCATCTATCTCCCGCCCTCTTTATCCATCATCTGGCAGAGGGCACCAAGCCTCCTCCCACAGTGTGGCTACTGTGGACCCGGCTGCTGTGGAAATTGGGAGGCAGTTGTCACGAGTCTCACTGCATCTGTATCTTTGGAGTGAGCTACAGGCTGTTCACCTGCTGGTCGCAGGGCGGCTCTATTTGTAACTTCCTGAGGAGCCTTCACACTGTCCAGGGCGGCTGCACTAGCCCGCAGTCCCACCCACAGTGGAAGAGGGTTGAGTGAGTTTTGCAGGACGTGGTAAAAGTCTGGTCCATATTTCATTTGGTGTCCTGTGCGCTCCAATTCCTTGTCCTTAAGTATTTCTGGGGAAATCGGGTGTTGGGCTCCATTTCAGTGAGATGTTTCTGAAGCTAACAGGCCACAGCTGGAGCCTGGATGAGGCAGGTGTGGCCTCTGGAGCACCCGACTCCTTCTGCATGGCCTCCTACTGCGCCTGAGCGTCCCGCAGGGGGCACCCGAGCCCAGCCCCCACCCAGGGGTGCACATGCGCAGTAGACCTCCTCTGCCTTCACTAACAGGAGCCAGCCTGTGTTGGGGAGGCCTGAGGAGGACATGGGGACGTGTCCACGCTGATGAATCCCAGCCTCCTCAGGACCTTGGAAGTCTCAGGGAGAAATTGGGCGGTGTTCATGCTGACAGGATCCCTTGTCTCCTCAGGACCAGCAGTGAGGTTCAGGAAGATGTGGGCCCGCATCCACACTGCCAGGAGCCCTGGGCCGCCTCAGGTCCCGAAGGAATGCTTCAGGAAATTGTGGGCCCGCATCTATGCTGACAGGAGCCTCTGAGCTGCCTCCGGACCTGTGGGGACACTTCAGGAAGATGTGGCACCGCTTCCACTCTGGCAGGAGCTCCCAGCCCCCTCAGGACATAAGTTGAGGCTTCTTGAAGCTGGGTGCCACATTCACGGTGACAGGACCCCCATCCTCCTCAGGACCTGCACTTTGGCTTTGGGACGTATGGGAATGTGTCTATGCTGACAGGAGCCCACAGCCTCCTCAGGACTCGCGGTGAATTTTCTGGGGGACGTGGGGCCATGCCCAAACTGACAGGAGCCCCCGGCCTCCTGAGGACCTGCTGTGAGGGTTCCAGAGGATGTGAGGCATAGTCCACAGTGATAGGAGACCCGGTGTCCTCAGGACCTGCTAACTATGACTCAGGAACATGTGGGGCCACGTCCGCACTCACTGAGCTTGGATTACTCAGGACCCCGTGGAGGACTCTGGAGGCGCCATTGGGGGCCACGTCCACATCAGAAGGGACTACTTACAACCATAGGGTAAGTGAATGTGTAGAATAAATGGTAGGGTCAGGGGAGTGGAGGCAGTTGGTGGTTAGGCTTAGGTTAGATGTTAGGAGTTATGATTATGCTTATGGTTACGGATTAGAGGTTAGGTGAGGCATAAGTGTAAGGGTCAGTAGTTAAGAGTTAGGATGGGGGTTAGGGTTAGGGACAGGATTTAGAGTTAGGGTTAGGGTTTAGGCTCTAGGGATTAGGGCAGGAGGTTTGGAGTTGGGGATAGGGTTATGGTTAGAGTTAGGGTTGGGCTTAGGTTTGCATTTAGGGTTAGGGGTTAGGGTGTGAGTTAGGGTTAGGGTTAAGGGTTAGGGGTTAGAGTTAAAGAAGGGCTAGGTTTAGGGTTAGGGCGAGGGTTAGGGTTAGGATAGGGATTAGGGCTAGGGTTAGCGTTAGTGTTTGGTTAGGGGTTAGGTTTAGGATCAGGTCAGGGTACGGATTTGAAAAGGGTAAGAGATACGGTTAGGGAGTAGGTTAGGGGTTAGTTTTAGGGTACGGGTTAGGGTACAGTTTGGGGTATGGATAGGATTCGTATTAGAGGGTTAGGGTTAGGGTACTGGTTAAAGTTAGGAATAGTATTTGAGTACATTAAGTTAAGGTTAGGGTTAGAGGGTAGGGTTAGGGTTAAATTTAAGGTAGGGGTCAGGCTTAAGGGTTTAGAATAGGTTTAGGAGTTAGGGTGAGGGTTGGCAGGAAGGTTCAGTGAATGTGTTTCAGTCTTGGGGTTTGTGTTTGGTTTTCCATTAGTGATGGGTCTTGTTTAAGGGTTAGGTTAACATTAGGATTAGTGTAGGGTTAGGGTTATGTCTGTGTATGGTTAGAGTTTGGGTCTTGGTATGTGCCTTCACTGGGACTCCTAGCATCTTGGGCAGTTTAGTTTTATGCACTCTATTTAGGTTTTGGGTTCAAAGATAGTCTGACTCCAGCAAGTCAGTGGCCTCCCCAGAGAATCAAAATCCAGGCTTCTGCTCGGGTCAGAATAGACATGGCAGGCTTCTCCCGAGCTGAGCTAAGAAGGGGATTTGTGGCTCTAAATACTCTTTATTTGGATTTTCAGTTGCCTTTCTGATTTTATCTCTTGTGCGCACATGTTTAATCAATCCTACCGATTATCATTTTAAAGTTTTACTTGAATTCCTGTTTGTAAACACAGTATGATATAGTTTCAGGTTTACCACATAGTGATTCAATCCTTGGATACAACCCCTGGTACTGGTCACAGGTGCCCTCCAGTATCCCCATCCCCTGATTCCCCATTCCCCCACCTTCCTCTGGTGTTGATTAGTTTATTCACTGTGGTTAAGAGTGTGTATCTTGGTTTGCTTCTCTCATCCCCCCCTGCCCCTTTGCCAGTTTGTTTGGTTTTTTAAAATTCACATGTGAATGCAATTGTATGGTATTTGGTATCTGTCTTTCTCTGACTGACTGAGTTCATTTAGCATAGGTCCCTTCCACTTCTCCCACGTCATTGTAAATGGCTTCATTTCATCCCTTCTGATGACTGAGTGATGTCACAGTGTGTATATTTACCACATTGTCTCTGCCCATTCTTCTGTCGATGGACATCTGGGCTGTATCCACAGACTGGCTTTTGTTGATAACGCTGCTACAAACACTGGGCTGCGTGTCCCTCTTCCAATCTACTAAACTACTTTTGTATACTCAGGGTAAATACCTAGCTGTGCAATTTTGGAATCATAGAGTAGCTCTATTTTTAACTTTTTTTATTTTATTTTTTTTATGATAGTCACAGAGAGAGAGGCAGAGACAGAGGCAGAGGGAGAAGCTGGCTCCATGCACCAGGAGTCCGACGTACGATTCGAACCTGAGTCTCCAGGATTGTGCCATGGGCCAAAGGCAGGTGCCAAACCACTGCGCCACCCAGGGATCCCCTATTTTTAAAATTTCGAGGACCCTCCACACTGTTTTCCACAGTGGTTGTACATTTTCGCATGCCCACCAGGAGTGTAAGGCGGCTCCCCCTTCTCCATAGCCTCACCAACATCTGTTGTTTCTTGTGTTGTTAATTTTAGCCATTCTGACGTCTGTCAAGTGACATCTCATTGTGGTTTGCATTTCCCTGATGATGGGTGATGCTGAGTGCCTCTCCGTGTGTCTGGTGGCCATCTGGATGTCTTGTCAGAGACAAAGTCTATTCATCTCTTCTGCCCATCTGTAGTTGGATAATTTGTGTTTAGGATGCTGAGATTTATATTTGCTTTATGTATTTTGCATACTAACTCTTTATTGGACGGGTTGTTTACAAATATCTCCTCTCATTTTGTATGTTGCCTTTTAGTTTTGGTTGTTTCCTTCACTTTGCAGAAGCTTTTAAATTTGATGAAGTCCCAATAATATTTTTGCTTTTGTTTCCCTCACCTCAGAGGCATATCTAGAAAGAAGATCCAATGGCCAATATCAAAGACGTTGCTGTCTATCTTTTCTTCTTTGTATATGGTTTCAGGTATCACATTTAGGTCTTTCATCCATTTTGAATTTATTTTTTATATATATGGTATAAGAAAGTGGTCCAGTTTGATTCTTCTGCAAGGGGCTGCCTGGTTTTCCGAAAACCATTTGTTCTTATCCTGTGATCAGGGTTAGGGTTTGTTGAAGAGACTGTCTTTGTGCCATTGGATATTCCTTCCTGCCTTGTTGTCGATTAATGGATCATAGAGTTACAGGTTTGTATCTTGTTTCGGCTTTCCATTCTGTTCTGTTGATCTAAGCGTCTCCTGTTGGGAGATTCTATATTGCTGATTCAATTTCTTTGCTGGTTATCTGTCTGTTCAAGTTTTTTATTTCTTCCTTTATCATTTTTGCTATGTTATATATTTCCAGAATTGATCTATTTCTTCCAGGTTTTAGGTTGCTGGCATATAATTTTTCATAATGTTCTCTTATAATTATTTGTATTTTTCTAGTGTTGGTTGTTATTTCTCTTTTCCCATTTGTGATTTTATTTGGGTCCTTTCTCATTTTTTATCTTTTTTCTTTTTTAAATATTTTATTTATGTATTCATGTGAGACACAGAAAGGCAGAGGTAAAGGCAGAAGGAAAATGAGGCTCCAGTGGGCCCTGTGTTGGACATGATTCCCCAGGACCCCGGGATCATGATCTGAGCGAAAGCAGATGCTCAACCCCTGATTCACCCAGGTTCCTTGCTGATTCAATTCCTTTGCTCATTATGGGTCTGTTCACATTTTCTATTTCTTCCTATTTCAGATTTGCTCGTTTGCACATTTTTAGGGATTAGTCCATTTCTTCCAGATCCCCCAGTTTGTTAGCGTATAATCTTTCATAGTATTCCCTTATAATTGTCTAATTTTGCTGGTGTTGATTGTGATCTCTCTTCTCTCATTTGTGATTTTATTTATTAAGTCTTTTCTCTTTTCTCATTGATAAGGCTGGCTAGGGCTTGATCCATTTTCTTAATTATTTTGAAGAACCATCTCTTGTTTCATTATTCCATTCTACTGCTTTGTTGTTTCTGTATTGTTTATTTCTGCTCTCACCTTTTTTTTCCCTTCTTCTGTAGTCTTTAGGCTTTTTTTGCTATTCCTTTTCCAGCCTATTAAGGTGGAGCGTTAGGTTGTGTATTGGAGACTTCTTGTTTCTTGAGGTAGGCCTGTATTGCTATTCTACTTCCCCCTTAGGACTGCCCTTTCTACATCCTAGAAGTTTGGAGAAACATGTTTTCATTTTCATTTGTTTTAAATTTCCTCTTTAATTTCCTGGTTGCTCCATTCATTCTCTAGTAGGATGTTCATAATCTCCACGTATTTTTGGTCTGTCCAAATTTTTTCTAACTGTCGAGTTCGAGTTTTATAGCGTCGTGGTCCGAAAATGTGCAGGGTGTGATATCAACCTTCTTGTACCTGTTGTACCTGTTGAGGGCTGATTTGTGGCCCATGATATGATCTGTTCTGGAGAATATCCCATGTGCACTTGAAAGGAATGTGTATTCTGCTTTAGGAAGAAATATTCAGACTATATCTGTTGAGTCCCTGTGGTCCAGTGTGTCAAGGCTATTGTTCCCCTGTTGATTTAATGCATAGATGATCGGTCCATTACCATAAGTGGGTGTTAAAATCCCCTGTTATTGTATTATTATCAGTGAGTTCCTGTATGTTTGTTGTTAATTGGTTTGTATATTTAGATACTCCCATGTTGGCAGCATAAATATTTAGTTGTTGGTACCTTTTTTTAAAATAAATTTATTTTTTATTGGTGTTCATTTGACCAACATACAGAATAACACCTAGTGCTCTTCCCGTCAACTGTCCCACTCAGTGCCCGTCACCCATTCACCCTCTCTTCCTGCCCTCCTCCCCTTCCAGCACACCTAGTTCATTTCCCAGAGTTAGGAGTCTTTATGTTCTATCTCCCTTTCTGATATTTCCCACACGTTTCTTCTCCATTCCCTTATATTCCCGTTCACTATTATTTATATTCCCCAAATGAATGAGAACATACACTGTTTGTCCTTCTCCGATTGACTTACTTCACTCAGCATAATACCCTCCAGTTCCATCCACGTTGAAGCAAATGGTGGGTATTTGTCTTTTCTAATGGCTGAGTAATATTCCATTGTATACATAAACCACATCTTCTTTACCCATTCATGTTTCAATGGACACCAGGCTCCTTCCACGGTTTGGCTATTGTGGACATTCCTGCTATAAACATTGGGGTGCAGGTGACCCGGCGTTTCATTGCATCTGAATCTTTGGGTAAAACCCACCAGTGCAATTGCTGGATTGTAGGGAAGGTCTATTTTTTTCTTTTTTTTCTTTTTTAAATTTATTTATGATAGCCACACTGATAGAGATAGATAGAGAGGGAGGCAGAGACATAGGCAGAGGGAGAAACAGATTCCATGCACTGGGATCCCGACATGGGATTCCATCCCTGGTCTCCAGGATCGCGCCCTGGGCCAAAAACAGGCGCCAAACTGCTGCACCACCCAGGGATACCTTTGTTCTAATTTCAAGGCATTATGGTCTGAGAATATGCAGGGGACGATCCCAATCCCTTGGTATTGGTTCAGACCCGATTTGTGACCCAGTATGTGGTCTATTCTCGAGAAAGTTCCATGTGCACTTGAGAGAAATGTGTATTCAGTTGAGTTTGGATGTAAAGTTCTGTAGATTTCTGTGAAATCCATCTGCTCCAGTGTATGATTTAAAGCTCTCATTTCTTTGGAGATGTTTTGCTTAGAAAACCTATAGAGTGTAGAAAGAGCTAGATTGAAGTCACCAAGTGTAAGTGTATTATTATCTAAGTATTTCTTCACCTTGGTTATTAATTGGTTTAAATATTTGGCAACTCCCACATTCGGGGCATATATGTAGAGGATTGTTAAGTCCTCTTGTTGGATAGATCCCTTAAGTATGATATAGTGTCCCTCTTCATCTCTCACTACAGTTCGGGGTAAATTTTAGATTATCTGATATAAGGATGGCTACCCCTGCTTTCTTTTGAGGACCATTTGAATGGTAAATGGTTCTCCAACATTTTATTTTCAGGTTGTAGGTGTCCTTCTGTCTAATATGAGTCTCTTGTAGACAGCAAATAGATGGGTCCTGCTTTTTTATCTAGTCTGAAACCCTGCGCCTTTTGATGGGGTCAATAAGCCCATTCACGTTCAGAGTTACTATCGACAGATATGAGTTTAGTGTCATCATGACATCTATTCAGTCCTTGCTTTTGTGGATTGTGGATTGTTCCACTGAACTTCTTCTTAAAGGGGAATTTTAAGAGTCCCCCTTAAAATTTCTTGCAGAGCTGGTTTGGAGGTCACATATTCTTTCAGTTCCTGCCTGTCTTGGAAGCTCTTTATCTCTCCTTCCATTTTGAATGAGAGCCTTGCAGGATAAAGTATTCTTGGTTGCATGTTCTTCTCATTGAGGACCCTGAATATATCCTGTCAGCCCTTTCTGGCCTGCCAGGTCGCTGTGGAGAGGTCTGCTGTTACCCTAATGCTCCTCCCCATAAATGTCAGGGATTTCTTGTCTCTTGCTGCTTTAAGGATCTTCTCTTTATCTTTGGAATTTGCAAGCTTCACTATTAAATGTTCAGGTGTTGGATGGTTATTATTGATTTTAGGGGGGGATCTCTCTATTTCCTGGACCTGAATGCCTGTTTCCCATCCCAGATTAGGAAAGTTTTCACCTATGATTTGTGCAAATACATATTCTGGCCCTCTGTCCATTTTGGCGCCCTCGGGAACCCCAATTACACGTAGGTTTTTCTTCCTCAGGCTGTCGTTTATTTCCCTTAATCTGTCTTCCTGGTCTTTTAATTGTGTGTCTCCTTTTTCCTCAGTTTCCCTCTTTGCCATCAACTTGTCTTCTAGGTCACTCACTCATTCTTCTACCTCGTTAACCCTCATCGTTAGGACTTCTAGTTTGGATTGCATCTCATTCAATTGATTTTTAATTTCGGCCTGATTGGATCAAAATTCTGCAGTCATGAAGTCTCTTGAGTACTTTATGCTTTCTCTAGAGCCACCATTAGCTGTATAATAGTGCTTCTGAATTTACTTTCTGACATTAAATTGTTATCCAGATTTTGTAACTCTGTGGGAGAGACGACTGTTTCTGATTCTTTCTTTTGAGGTGAGGTTTTCCTTCTAGTCATTTTCCTGAGTGCAGAGTGGCCAAAAAGAAATTGTATTGGGAAAAGGAGAAAAAGAGAGGAGAGAAAGAAAGAAAGAAAAGAGAAAAATGAAAAAGAATAAAGGAAGAAAGAAGGAAATAGAGAATAAAAAGAGAAAGAAAGGGATCCCTGGATGGCGCAGTGGTTTGGCGCCTGCCTTTGGCCCAGGGCGCGATCCTGGAGAACCTGGGATTGAATCCCACATCGGGCTCCTGGTGCATGGAGCCTGCTTCTCCCTCTGCCTGTGTCTCTGCCTCTCTCTCTCTGTGACTATTATAAATAAATAAACAAATACCTTAAAAAATTAAAAAGAGAAAGAAAAAGAAAGGGGGGAAAAGGGGAGGGCGAAGCAATCAGAAATAAAAAAAAAACATGGAGGAGTATCTTCTGATTCTGTATACTTTAAGTCCCTTGACTTCCCCTGGAACTTGCCTGTCTAGCCGGTCTTCTGGGGGAAGGGCCTGTTGTGCTGATTTTCAGGTGTTAGCACTTGGGGGAGCCGCTCTGTCCCCTGCCTCGTGCAGGGCTCAGTGGGATTAGTTTCCCCCATGAGGCCCTAGGAGGAACAACCCCAGTGGTAGCGGCCAGCTCTGGAAGCCTGTATTCAGCCCCCGTAATAACTCAGGAGCAGTCCCTCTGCAGGTCCTGGAGGCTCTGGGGCGGGTCCGCTGATCTGCTCAGCTCTGGACAGGAGCGTCCTTGCTGTCCTGGGCCTTGCGGGCCTCTGCCTGTCCCCGGGGAGGCCGAATCCTGGGTTGTGCCCCGGCGCCCTGTGCTCCGGGGCCTGTGCTGTTGGATTCTCACTCCCGGCCGCATAGCCACCTCACTGCGGAGCCACCGCCCAAGCCCCTCTGAGTTGCTCCCAGAGCTCCGCATCCCCCTCTGAATGGAGCCTCTTCCTCTGCAGGAGGCGCCGCTGCCAAGCTGCTCCTAGGGCCGTGCAAACCCCTTTGTGCAGAGCCGCCACCTGAGCCCGACAGAGCTGCTCCCCGGTCAATGCATGTGCCCTGCAGCCCTTAGGGAGCTCGCTGCACTCTCCTGGGAGTGCAGGTGTCTATTAGTGTCCCAGGGATCCCTAGGGCATCCCCGCCCTCCTGGGTCCTGCTCTGACTCCTTGAAGGTGCCATTCTGCCCTGGAAGATTGGTGAAGCTCCTCCTTCTCCCAGGACAGAGCTCTTCTGTCCTGTGGGCACTCACCCTGGCCTTAGCCAGGCTCCTCACAGGGCCCCTCACCCTTGTATGCCTTTTGTTTCTTTATTTCTTTTTCCCATCTTCCTACCTTGATAGAATCACGAACTTTTCCACTGTAGCATTCGGTCTGGTCTCTGTTTAAATCTCAGGCCGAATTAATAGATTTTCAGGATGATTTGAAGGTTATCTAGGTAATTTCGTGGGGACAGGTGATTTGGGGACCCTACACTTCCGCCATCTTGCTCCTCCTCCTGTATGTTGCCTTTTAGCTTTGGTTGTTTTCTTCATTTTGCAGAAGCTTTTCAATTTGATGAAGTCCCAATAGTAATTTTGCTTTTGTTTCCCTCACCTCAGAGGCATATCTAGAAAGAAGATCCAATGGACAATGTCAAAGACTTTGCTGCCTATCTTTTCTTCTTTGTATTGTTTCAGGTCTCACATTTAGGTGTTTCATCCATTTTGAATTTATTTTTTATATATATGGTATAAGAAAGTGGTCCAGTTTCATTCTTCTGTATGTGGCTGCCTAGTTTTCCCAACACCATTTGTTCTTATCCTGGGGTCATGGTTAGGGTTTGTTGAAGAGACTGTCTTTGTGCCTTTGGATATTCCTTGCTGCCTTGTTGTCGATTAATGGATCATAGAGTTACAGGTTTGTATCTTGTTTTGGATTTCCATTTTGTTCTATTGATCTAAGCATCTCCTGTTGGGAGATCCTTGATTGCTGATTCAATTTCTTTGCTGGTTATCTGTCTGTTCAAGTTTCTTATTTCTTCCTTTATCATTTTTGCTATGTTATACATTTCCAGGAATTGATCTATTTCTTCCAGGTTCTAGGTTGCTGGCATATAATTTTTCATAATGTTCTCTTATAATCATTTGTATTTCTGTAGTGTTGGTTGTTATTTCTCTTTTCTCAATTGTGATTTTATTTGGGTCCTTTCTCATCTTTTTATCTTTTTTCTTTTTTAAAGATTTTATTTATGGATTCATGCGAGACATAGGGAGACAGAGGGATAGGCAGAGGGAAAATGAGGCTCAATGCAGGACCATTGATCCCCCAGGTCCCCGGGATCATGACCTGAGCCAAAGCAGATGCTCAACCACTGAGGTACCCAGGTTCCTTGCTGATTCAATTCTTTTGCTACTTACGGGTCTGTTCACATTTTCTATTTCTTCCTATTTCAGCTTTGCTTGTTTGCACATTTCTAGGGATTTGTCCATTTCTTCCAGTTCTCCCAGTTTGTTAGCGTATAATTTCACAGTATTCCCTTATAATTGTCTAATTTTGCTGGTGTTGATTGTGATCTCTCTTCTCTCATTTGTGATTTTATTTATATAGGTCTTTTCTCTTTTCTCATTGATAAAGCTGGCTATGGCTTGATCCATTTTATTTATTATTTTGAAGATCCAGCTCTTAGTTTCGTTATTCCATTCTACTGTTTTGTTGTTTCTGTATTTTTTATCTCTGCTCTCATCTTTATTTTTTCCCTTCTTTTGTAGGCTTTAGGCTTTGTTTGCTGTTTCTTTTCCAGCTCCTTTAGGTGTAGGGTTAGGTTGTGTATTGGAGACTTCTTGTTTCTTGAGGTAGGCTTGTATTGCTATGTACTTCCCTCTTAGGACTACCTTTGCTACATCCCAGAGTTTTGGAGAAACATATTTTCATTTTCATTTGTTTTAACTTTCCTCTTTAATTTCCTGGTTGCTCCATTCATTCTCTAGTAGGATGTTCATAATCTCCACGTGTTTTTTGTCTGTCCAATTCTTTTTTCTTACTGTCGACTTCGAGTTTCATAGCATCGTGTTCCGAAAATGTGCAGTGTGTGATATCAACCTTCTTGTACCTGTTGTACCTGTTGAGGGCTGATTTGTGGCCCATGATATGATCTGTTCTGGAGAATATCCCATGTGCACTTGAAAGGAATGTGTATTCTGCTTTAGGAAGAAATATTCAGACTATATCTGTTGAGTCCCTGTGGTCCAGTGTGTCAAGGCTATTGTTCACCTGTTGATTTTCTGCATAGACAATCGGTCCATTGCCATAAGTGGGTGTTAAAATCCCCTGTCATTGTATTATTATCAGTGAGTTCCTGTACGTTTGTTGTTAATTTGTTTCTATATTTAGGTACTCCCATGTTGCAGCATAAATATTTAGTTGTTGGATCTTTTTTTTTATTTTTTTATTTTTATTATTTTTTTTAATATTTTTTTTCAATTTTTATTTATTTATGATAGTCATAGAGAGAGACAGAGAGAGGCAGAGACATAGGCCGAGGGAGAAGCAGGCTCCATGCACCGGGAGCCCGACGTGGGATTCGATCCCGGGTCTCCAGGATCGCGCCTGGGCCAAAGGCAGGCGCCAAACCGCTGCGCCACCCAGGGATCCCTGGATCTTTTTTTTAAAATAAATTTATTTTGTATTGGTGTTGAATTGACCAACATTCCGAATAACACCCAGTGCTCATCCCTTCAAGTGTCCCCCTCAGTGCCCATCACCCATTCACACACACTTCTGCCCTCCTCCCCTCCCAGCACCCCTAGTTCATTTCCCAGAGTTAGGAGTCTTTATGTTCTGTCTCCCTTTCTGATATTTCCTATACAATTCTTCTCCATTCCCTTATATTCCCTTTCAGTATTATTTATATTCCACAAATGAATGAAAACATACACTGTTTGTCCTTCTCTGTTTGACTTACTTCACTCAGCATAATACCTTCCAGTTCCATCCACGTTGAAGCAAGTGGGGGGTATCTGTCATTTCTAATGACTGAGTAATATTCCATTGTATATATAAACCACATCTTCTTTATCCATTCAACTTTGATGGACAGCGAGGCTCCTTCCACAGTTTGGCTATTGTGGACAATCCCAATATAAACATCAGGGTGCAGGTGTCCCGGCATTTCATTGCATCTGAATCTTTGAGGTTAATCCCCAAGAGTGCAATTTCTGGGTCGTTGTACAGGTCTATTTTTATCTCATTGTGGAAGCTCCACAGAGTTTTCCAGAGTGGCTGCACCAATTCACATTCCCACCAACAGTGGTTTCTATATTTAGGTACTCCCATGTTGGCAGCATAAATATTTAGTTGTTTGATCTTGATAGAGAGTCTTTTTAATTATGAAATATTGTCCTTCTTCCTTTCTTCTTACAGTATTTGTTCTTTCTTTTTGAAATTTTAATTACTTATTTATATATTCATGAGAGATACACAGAGAAGCAGAAGAAGGAACATAGCAGAGTGAGAGGCAGGCTCCCCAAAGGGAGGCTGATGTGGGACTCGATCCTGGGATCCCAGGATCACACCCTGAGCCGAAGGCAGATGCTCAACCACTGAGCCACCATGTGTCCCCCAGGGTTTGGTTTCAAATTTCGTTTGTCTGATATAAGTATGGGTCCTCCAGCTTTCTTTTGATATCCATTAGCGTGATATATGATTTTCCATCCCCTGACTTTCAATCTGTTGGTGTCTATAGGTCTAAGGTGAGCATCCTTTAGGCAGCGTACAGATGGATGTTGTTTTTTAATAATAATATTATTTATGATAGTGAGAGAGAGAGAGAGAGAGAGAGAGGCAGAAAATTAGGCAGAGAGAGAAACAGACTCCCCACCAGGAGCCCAATATGGGACTCGATCCAAGACTCCAGGATCACACCCTGATTCTAAGGCAGAGGCTCAACCCCTGAGTCACCCAGGCATCCCGGATCCTGCTTTTTAAGCCACTCTGATACCCTATATCTTTTGATTGAAGCATTTAGTCTATCAGCATTCAGAGTGATTATTCAAATATATGAACTTTGTGCATTTGTGTTACCGGAAGAGTTGGTGTTTCTGGTGACGTTCTCTGGGCCTTGCTAGTCTTTGTTGCTTTGGATCTCTTTTTTTCCCCCACTAGAAGAGTCCCTCTTAAAATTCCTTACTGGACTGGTTAAGTGTTCCTGAACTCCTTTATATGTTGCCTGTCTGGGAAAATCTTTATCTCTCTTTCTCTCCTGAATGACACACTTGCTGAAGAAAGAATTCATACAAATTGGACTCCAATAAAAAGAAATTTAAAAACAAAAAATAAATTCTTGCTAATATGATTGAGAAAAATGGCATTTAGGAGGAAAACCGGAAGCAGAAAGAGAGGAGAACAGATTTCACTCTCCGTAGCCTTCACAGGGACCTGGTATCCTTTCCTAGGAGGGCCCCCCTCCAAAGGATGCTTCCTGCCCCGGTGCCCTCTTTGTTGGAACACAGCAGGCACATCTCCATGCCTCCAGCACCTCTGCAGTCATGGCTTATAGCGTTTTCCATGTATCCTATTGGGGACCACAGCATAGTGTATGTAACCATCTGGCTGCTGTTTGACAACATTGGGGGGATTCTAACTTTTGTTGGTTTTGAGCTGCGTGTGTGTCTATCACATGCAGCTATCCCGTGCAGCTGTCGGATCCTCTGGCTGGGTCACCCAAAACCCCAAAATCGTTGGCAGAATATCATTTCTGGTGCTGGCGCTGGGCGGCTAGCTGGGCTCTCCTGGCTACGCCGGGGCTCACTCGTGCAGGACTTGCAGCTGGAGGGTCAGCTGAGCTGGAAGTTCCGGCTCAGCCACATTCCCATATCCAGCAGTGGGTCTGGCCTCCCCTGGAAGGCACGTGGGGACGTCAGCTGTGTTTGCCTGGCGGCACCCCTGCAGGGGCTGGTTGGGGCCTAGGTGGTGCCCGCTCCTCTTCTCTGGGGGTCTCTCCACGCCCCATGCAAAGAGTTCTGGGAGACACAGAAATGGGCTGGCTGTGCATTTTCACACCACATCACTTTATTGACTTTCTACAGCAATCGGGCCCAGAGCCGTGGGTGCGTGCCTTCCCCTGGGGAAGGAGACCTTTCTGTCCTTTAAGTGGGGGCAAGAATCAAACGGGGTGGGTGGGCTGGTGCTGGAGTTCCCCACCTAGGAGCATGTGTGGACTCCGGGTGGGGGCGTGTGTCCTGAGGTTTCAGCCTGAGTGACGATTCTGAGGACAGCAGAGCTGACCTGGACCTGCAGCTCATGGGCTCCTGTGCTGGGTCCCCGCAGGGCAGCTGGACCCCGGCCTCGGGCCCTCTGGGGCCCCAGCACCTGGAGGAGCCTGCCTCATGGTGTGGGTGTGGGTGTGGCCCACCGGCTTACCCCTCCACTCCCCACGCTGGTGTGTCCCGGGATCCCCAGGGCTGCCCTAGATAAGTGACCTGTATCTGTGGGGCATGCCCAGGGCCCAGGAGGCCACATCCAGCTTTGAGAGGGCTCGCTCAGCCCGGGGCCAGAATCCAGGGTTGGCCAGGGCCATGGGGGCCTGATTCCATTAGTCTTTGAGCTGGGACTGGTGGGGCCTCATATCAACCCAGCCCCCACAGAGCCTGGGCCCAAGTCAGCCCAGGTCCCTCTGGGTTAGGGGCTGCTGTCCTGTGCAGGGTGTCCCACCCTCCAGGAGGGACCGTGGGTGGAGGCAGGGCACAGTGTGTCCTCTGCACCACTCTCCTGTACACAAACTGTCCGGGGCTCCCTGCCTTCCCTCCTCCCTGCAACCCCTGGGTACTCAATGGGACACCCAGGCTTCTGATGGGAGCAGGGTATCCAGAGAACCCCAGGGAGTCTGAGCATGTCCCACAGGGCGCAGCTGCACTGGGTCCTTGTTAGGGGCCATCGGTGTGGGGGTGGATGGTGTGTGGGCATGGGTATGACGGTGGTGGGGTGTGGAGGATGGTGTAGGGGGGATGGTGTTGGGGTATAGTGTGGGTGGGGATTGTGTGAGGCTGTGTGTGTGTAAGGGGGATGGTGTAGGGGCTATGCCACAGGGGATGATGATGTTAGGGGATGGTGTGGGTCTGGGGAATGGGAGGATGGTGTGGGGGGCCGGCGAACACAGGGCATCCCCTTTCTCTAAGATGTACACGGAGACGTCTACAGATAAAGGCGACCCCAGTCTGGGGTATGCTGTGTCACCTGCCCCTGGAGCACCGTGTGGTGAGTGCAGGGCCCTGGCTGGACCAGGGGCATTATCTGGGGGTCATCATACTATGTATGTTTACAAATTGCAAATTGTCTCAAATTGAATGCATAGAATTTAGAAATATATAAAGTGCTGATGGTGGATAACACCCTGACCCTTCCGTTCCTCAGCAGATTGATGTGTGTCCTCCTCCAGTCACGGCCATGCACCCTGCCCCCAGGTCCCCTTAACTGACCCATAGCCCCCACCCCAGCCCCCTGCTTTTCAGGGGCCATCCCTCACCCCTTTGGGGTTCAGCTCACATGGCAATCCCTGGAGGCCCTGTCCTAGTGGCCTCCTCATCCCTGAGACCCCGAGGGTGGGGGCACAGTGTTCATCCCAAACAACCTACAATGCAGCCGTGTGTTGTTGGCTGCTGTTCTTCCCCCGGGCTCTGAAGCCCGGTGTTCCCTACCCAGAAGCCCCCCTGGGTCCCGATCCCCCTGGCCCCTCAGCCTCACCCTACCCCATAGTAGTCCCAAACATGACGTGACTGCTGAACATTCCTGTTGATGTCCAGGTCCCCCAGCGTGATGTCCCTAGAGGAGACCAGGGCTTCCTCCTTCATTTCCTATGGGAAAACCGGGGAGGAGGAGCTGACGTCAGGGACACAGACCCCAACCTGTCTGTCCTGGGCAGGGAGCCCTGGGGCCACCATGGGAGTGTGTACTGCCAAAACCTCCATCCTTCCTCTGGGAGGCCAGGGATGGTGGGAGTGCCCACCGTGCCCATGGGACCTGTGTGACGGCCTGTGCCCAGCTGTTGTAGGCAGGGAGGTGACTGTCACCCTGGGTGGGAGGGGATAGAGGTTCAGCCAAGGTGGGAGGGGACATGGGGGTGTTGTGCTCAAGATTGCGAATCCGAGAAACCACTAAGGAGCTGACACCAATGCAAACACAGGAGGGTTGATTTCCAAACTCGAGCTTGCGTCCAAGTACACCCGACACAGTGGAGTAGGGACTTGGACCCAGAGGTGGGTTTTAGCTTAGTTTTAAGGGCTTGTCTCGGGGTCCTCCAGAAGGGCTGGAGCAATTCCTCAAGTTCTGTTTACATTTTGATATGGGGCCTTCAAGTGTATTGAGCTCTGCTCTCATTCTAATAGGCGCTTCCAGCCATTGGCATGTGCTCAGTTTCATTATATTGTGGGGAATTCTAGGACATTAAGCTGTAAACTTTTGTTTTTTTTTTCCTGTAACTGAAGTAATGTAAATTTCAGCTCTTCTTCACAGGGGCCTGGGATGGCTGGACTTGTTCGAACACTGAACTTAAAGTAGAAAGGCCTTCATTTTCTCGGTCTCCTTGCGTCCAGTCCCATCCTATCTAGCTCTTTCCCCTTTCCTGGAGCTCCTAAGAGAGCAATTGCAAATGACCTCAGCTTGGCAGCATGTGTTGGGAGAAAGGCCCAGGGATTTGGGATCAGGAAGACCTGGGTTGTGGGCGTCCCAGCTGTGCAGCAGGATTCCATGCTGCAGACTCTTATTCCATAAGGCTATCTTGACAACTGACTTTGTACATAGAAAAGCTCTCCTTTGTCTTTTAAAGATGAGGAGCGAGTCAAAGCTTTTTTTTCTCTGCGCATCTAATTGCTCAGATTCCAATCTGAGACATATTTCCTGTTAATAAGGATAATTTACTATCCGTGGTACTATGGTTAAAATATTCTGACACAAGTAATTCAGAGGGATGAGGGTTTCTCATCTCTTTCTTCACAGCTCAGTCACTCATCAGGAAATGCATCTTTATGGATTTGGAAAGAACTGAGAGACATTATTACAATGGTCCTATTATTATGTGAAGGATTCTTCCCTGAGATTCTTCCCCTGTTTCAACTGACACTGAAACACTGTGAACTCTTTGGAAGACAAATGTCAAGGAAATAAATGTTATGCCCTGCTAATTTTAAATGCACTTGCAATATGGTGTCTATTATACTAGAAGTATTTTTATCTGATTTTTGCTATTTATTATCTGTTCCTGCTTTTCAGGTTGAGGAGGCATTATACGTGTTCATAAGTGTTGTTCTTTCCTTCTGATATAAAATTATTTCTTTGTTCACACCGAAGGAACTCTTTAAGAATAAGGCAAAAGTTAATTCAACAATTCTTAAAATGTCTTCAACCTTGGAGCCTGATTCATTTAAGTCAATTTTCAAAATAAATCTTAATTATTAGGAAAAAAACAAAGATTTATAGGGAAATTGAAAAGATAGTACAGAGCATTCGCATGCACTGGCACTCTATTTCTCCAATTATTGATATCTTATATTTGTACGGTACAAATATGAGCTAATGAATCAATATTAAAATATTCGCATTAACCAAAGTCCATACTTTATTCAGATTTCCTTAGCTTTTGCTAAGTTACCATCCCTCATATCACATTCCATTTGTGTTCCTGTTTTCTTAGGCTCCTCTGGATTGTAGCAGTCTTTCAGCCTTTCCTTGTTGTTGTTGAATGGAACACTTTGAGAAGTAGAGTATTTTGTAAAATTTCCCTCAGTTGGGACATGTCTGTTGTTTATCTCATGATTGAACTGTTTTTGTGGATTATATACAGAGATATACTGCTATTTTTATTTTTATTATATCATATAAAGGATAGATACTATCAACATGATTTATCAGTCTTGGTATCGATCTGATCATCTTGCTTAGGTAGTGTTTGTCAGCTTTCTCTGTAGTAAAGTGATTTATTATTATTATTATTATTATATTATCATTCTTATTTTATGTTTTTCATAATATATTTTGCAGAAGGAAGTTACTATGTGTATTGCACACATAAAAGTGTGAAGATATGCTCATGAACTTGAGTGTGGTATATCTGCACGAATTGTTTGAAATTCTTCTACATGGAAGATTTCTCTTTCTTGTGGGTTTGTTTGTTTGTTTCTTTTTCAAAGATGTTATTTATTTATATGAGAGAGAGAGAGAGGAGAAAAAGCATGAGTGAGAGGGGCAGAGGGAGAGGGAGAAGCAGGTTCCCTGCTAAACAGGGAGCCTGCCTTGGGAACTGGATCATGATCTGAGCCTAAGGCAGAAACTTAACTGACTGAGCCACCCAGGTGCCAATCTATCTTTTTTCTTTCTTTCTTTCTTTCCTTCTTTCTTTCTTTCTTTCTTTCTTTCATTTCTTTCTTTCTTTTTTTTAATGTTTGTTTATTTTTTAATTTTTATTTATTTATGATAGTCACAGAGAGAGAGAGAGAGAGGCAGAGACACAGGCAGAGGGAGAAGCAGGCTCCATGCACTGGGAGCCTGACGTGGGATTCGATCCCGGGTCTCCAGGATCGCGCCCTGGGCCAAAGGCAGGCGTTAAACCACTGTGCCACCCAGGGATCCCTCTTTCTTTCTTTTATTTTAATAATAATTTTATTTTCTATTGGTGTTCAATTTGCCAGCATACAGAATAACACCCAGTGCTCATCCCGGCAAGTGCCCCCCTCAGTGCCCATCACCCATTCACCCCCACCGCCTGCCCTCCTCCCCATCCATCACACCTAGTTCATTTCCCTGAGTTAGGAGTCTTTATATTCTGTCTCCCTTTCTGATATTTCCCACATATTTCTTCTCCGTTCCCTTATATTCCCTTTCACTATTATCTATATTCTCCAAATGAATGAGAACATACAATGTTTGTCCTTCTCCGATTGAGTTACTTCACTCAGCATAATACCTTCCAGTTCCATTCACGTTGAAGCAAATGGTGGGTATTTGTCGTTTCTAATGGCTGAGCAAGGCCCACCTGTTCTCTCTCTTCATCTTCTGAGTCTCCTAAAATATGAATGTTATTGTTTTAATAAGTGGCTGACTTCCCTACGTCTGTCTCTGTGGTCCATAACCTTTCTTGTTTTTATGGCTTCTACGTGGGACTGCATCTCTGTTATAGCATTTTTAACGTTGGCCTGACTAGATTTTAGTTCTTTTATTTCTACTGTAAGGGATTCTCTAGTTTTCTTCTGTGCTCTTTTTCCAGCCCAGCTGCTATCTTTATAATAATTGTTTTAAACTGTAGTTAGACATCATATATGTGTATTGATGGACTTCCTGGCTGTGAGTACTACTTCATATTATTTTATGGAGGTGAATTTCTCCATCTCATTACCTTTTCCAGAAAAGAAAGAGGGAAGAAAAAGAAAAACCATGGAAAACAATAACAACTGCCCTCCAAAAAAAAAAAAAAAAAAAAACACACACCAGATTATTTTGGCCTGCATTTTAAAAGACTCTAAATCCCGAAATATGAAACACAATTAAAGTACCATGAAAATAAAAATAAGAAATATATATAAGGTGCATACATAAAAATTAAAATAAGGCAATTAATAAAAAAATCAAAGAAAATAAATGAAAATAAAGCACAAAGTACAAAAGAAGCTAGATCCTACTTTCCAGGCAGAGCTGAATCTCTGCAACCTCTGTGGTCTGACAACTTGGTGGCAGTGAGTGGTCTGTGCAGGGTCTGGGGATGGGCTCTGGCACTGATTATCAGGTGCACATCTGCTTGGTAGATGCAACTGCGGGGTCAGAGGCGGGGTGGGCGTCAGCACCTCTGGCCTCCAGTGGGCGGTGCAGTGCTGCTCCCTGAGACCCCCCCCCTGGTGGGCAAGATGCGGGTGGGGTCTCTGGGTCCTCTGGCTCTGGGACTGAGCATCCTTCCCCCCCAGTCTGCATGGGCTTCCACAGAAGAGCTCCCAAGCCCCCGGGTCTCCGCCGATTCTCTCAGAACCCTGCGTTTACTCTACCTGTGTCCGAGCTTCTTTTGGTTTTGTTTTTTTTATCTCAGAGAAGCCGACACTGATGCAAACACACGACGGTTTATTTACAAGCTCGAGCTTGTGTCCAAGTATACCCAACAGAGTGGAGCAGGGACTTGGACCACGAGGTGGGTTTTAGCTTAGTTTTAAGGGCTGGTCTTGGGGACCTCCAGAAGGGCTGGAGCAATTCCTCAAGTTCTGTTTACATTTTGATATGGGACATTCAAGGGCATTGAGCTCTGTTCTCATTCTAATAGAGGCTTCCTGTCCTTGGCCTGGGCTCAGTTTTGATTCTATTGTGGGGCTTTCTAGGACATTAAGCTGTAAACTTTTGTTTTTTTCCTGTAACTGAAGCAATGTAAATTTCAGCTCTTCTTCACAGGGACCTGGAATGGGTGGACTTGTGCTAAAGCTGAATTTAAATTGGAATGGCCTTAATTTTCTTGGCCTCCACGCTTCCCATCCCATCCTATCTAGCTCCTTCCCCCTTCCCCAGAGCTCCTAAGAGAGCAATTGCAAATGACCTCAGCTTGGCAGCCTGTGTTGGGAGAAAGGCCCAGTGATTTGGGATCAGGAAGACCTGGGGCGTGGGCTTCCCAGCTGTGCAGCAGGATTCCATGCTGCAGACTCTTATTCCATAAGGCTATCTTGACAACTGACTTTGTACATAGAAAAGCTCTCCTTTGTCTTTAAAAGATGAGGAGCGAGTCAAAGCTTTTTTTTCTCTGCGCATCTAATTGCTCAGATTCCAATCTGAGACATATTTCCTGTTAATAAGGATAATTTACTATCCGTGGTACTATGGTTAAAATATTCTGACACAAGTAATTCAGAGGGATGAGGGCTTCTCATCTCTTTCTTCACAGCTCAGTCACTCATCAGGAAATGCATCTTTATGGATTTAGAAAGAACTGAGAGACATTATTACCAATGGTCCTATTATTTATATGAAGGATCCTTCCCTGAGATTCTTCCCCTGTTTCAACTGACACTGAAACACTTTGAACTCTTTGGAAGACAAATGTCAAGGAAATAAATGTTATGCATTGCTAATTTTAAATGCACTTGCAATATGGTGTCTATTATACTAGAAGTATTTTTATCTGATTTTTGCTATTTATTATCTGTTCCTGCTTTTCTGGTTGAGGAGGCATTATGCATGTTCATAAGTGTTTTTCTTTCTTCTGATCTAAAATGCTTACTTTGTTTCCATCAAAGGAACTCTTTAAGAATAAGGCAAAAGTTAATTCAACTATTCTTAAAATGTCTTCACACTTGGAGCCTGATTCATTTAAGTCAATTTTCAAAATAAATCTTATTTATTAGGAAAAAAACAAAGATTTATAGGGAAATTGAGAAGATAGTACAGAGCATTCTCATGCACTTGCACTCAATTTCTCCAATTATTGATACCTTATATTAGTACGGTACAAATATTAGCTAATGAATCAATATTAAAAACTTCGCATTAAAAAAAGACCCCCCCCCAAAAAAAAAAGAAAAACAAAAGCCATAGATTATTCAGATTTCCTTAGTTTTTGCTAAGTTACAATCCCTCATATCACATTCCATTTGTCCTCCTGTTTCCTTAGGCTCATCTGGATTGTGACAGTCTTTCTGCCTTTCCTTGTTGTTGTTGAACTGGAACACTTTGAGAAGTAGAGTATTTTGTAAAATTTCCCTCAGTTGGGACATGTCTGTTGTTTATCTCATGACTGAACTGTTTTTGTGGATTATATACAGAGATATACTGCCATTTTCATTATATCATATAAAGGATAGATACTATCAACATGATTTATCAGTCTTGGTATCGATCTGATCATCTTGCTGAGGTAGTGTTTGTCAGCTTTCTCAGTAGTAAACTCATTCTTTATTATTATTAATTATTATTATATTATCAATATTATTTTAAGTTTTTCATATTATATTTAGTAGAGAAAGTTACTATGTGTATTGCACACCTAAGAGTGGGAAGCTATGCTCATGAACTTGAGGGTGGAATGTCTTCACAAATTGTTTGAAATTCTTCTACATGGGCGATTTCTCTTCCTTGTGGGTTTGCTTGTTTGATTCTTTTTCAAAGATGTTTTTTATTTATTTGAGAGAGGAGAGATAAAGCATGAGCGAGAGAGGCAAAGGGAGAGGGAGAAGCAGGTTCCCTGCTGAACAGGGAGCCTGCCTTGGGACCTGGATCATGATCTGAGCCTAAGGCAGAAGCTTAACTGACAGAGCCACACAGGTGCCACTCTTTCTTTCTTTCTTTCTTTCTTTCTTTCTTTCTTTCTTTCTTTCTTCCTTCCTTCCTTCCTTCCTTCCCTCCCTCCCTCCTTCCTTCCTTCCTTCCTTCCTTCCTTCCTTCCTTCCTTCCTTCCTTCCTTCCTTCCTTCCTTCCTTCCTTTCTTTCTTTCTTTCTTTCTTTCTTTCTTTCTTTCTTTCTTTCTTTCTTTCCTTTCTTCCTTTCCTTCTTTCTTCTCAAGCCAGCAACTTCTGAGGAATTCCTCCCTCAGATGGGAGCTACATACTAACATCCAAACCAGAGTACCTAGCTGAAAGCTCTCTCTCTGGGGAAATTCCCTTTCGGAGATGAGCTGAAACGTGGTCCTGCCATGTTTCACACTGCCTGCAGATACAGTTACGAGCATCCTCAATAGACATGTTTGTCAGAAGCTCATGGGACGCAAGGGGCAAGCTGCAGGCTTCAACATTGTGTCTCCAGGTGTAGTAAAGCGGTTTTCATGGAACATCCTGAATTACAATGCTGCCACATTCTCATGGCCATTAGAATGCAGTTAGTAGAAAGCTGGTTCAGGCATGCCTCCTTTTGAAAGTTGAGCTCAGGGCAGAACCCTCCCCCATCCTGCCTACCCATAGTCCTAGCTGCTAACATCCTTATGTTAGGTGTTGAGACAGTTTGGAGAAAGGCAAGTGGAAGTGTCAGGACTGTCCTCACGTGTATCTGAGATCAATACAGCGATTGCCAACGTCCTTATTGACTTAGAGTGTAGCTCCGGTATACCACGCCTCGATAAGTGTCTAGCAGACATCGGCCTGCAAAGCATACACACTTCTGAGAGTTCAGCTTATGTCCTCTAACTCCTCCATCCTGACTGGCTGTATGTTCCACTTCCACAGCATTTCATTGTATGCAGGACAGTAGCGGAGTGAAAACCAAGTGTCTGCCTTGTCAATTTCGCGCCTAACGTACAGCTGCCTGCAAGGCATGCACACTCCTTTGGATTGATCTTATGGCTTATGCCTCCCACATGCTGACCGTCTGCACACTTCACTTCCAAAGGATTTCTATCGATATGGGATGCAACTTTTGCCAGAGGCAAATGTGTCTTAGTTCAATCCTGCGACTTCTGAGGAATTCCTCCCTCAGATGGGAGCTACATACTAACGTCCAATCCTGAGTACTTAGCTGAAACCTCTCTCTCTGGGGAATTTCCTTCTGCGAGATGAGCTGACACGCGGTCCTTCCCAGTTCCACACTGCCTGCAGATGCTGTTACGAACATCCTCACTAGACATGTTTGTCAGAAGCTCATGGGACGCAAGGGCCAGCTGTAGGCTTCAATGGTTGTGCCTCCAGGTGCAGTAGAGCAGTATTCATGGACGGTAGCGCTTTACAATTCTGCTACATTCTCATAGCCATCAGAACGAGCTAGTAGAAAGCTGGCTTCTAGGCATGCTTCCTTTTGAGAGCTGAGCTCAGTGCCGGACCCTCCCACATCCTTCCCGCCCGTAGACATAACTGCTAATATCCTTATGTTAGGTGCTGGGTGAGGGCGGCGAAATGCATGTGGAAGTGTCAGGCCTGTACTCACGATTATCTGAGTTGAATACAGCGATTTCAAACGGCCTTCTTCAAAGAGTGTAGCTAGTTTCTAACTCCCATGTACGAGTGGGTGGCAGACATCTGCCTTCCAGGCGTACACACTTTTGAGAGTTGAGCTTATGGCCTGTGCTTCCCACATCCTGCCTGCAGGTACACTTTGCTGCTAACAGGCATAGGCTCAATGCGTGACTGAAGTGTTGTGAGGGGTAAGTGGAAAGTCCCGGCACACAAGACTTGTGCCTCCAAGCTCAATCCAGCGATTTCCTAGTAATTCCTGTCTTAGACAAATGCTATATACTAAGTTCCATACATGAGAATCTAGCTGAACCCCGAGTCCAAAAGCATCTCTCTTCTGAGAGTTGAGCTCACACCCAGTCCCTCACAGTTCCACACTGCCTGCAGAATGAGTTTTGAACATCTTCACCAGAGACGTTTGTCAGAAGCTTGTGAGACGCAAGTGGAATAATGCAGGCCTGGAAGGTGTCTCCAGGTGCAGTAGAGTGGTATTCTTCAAACCTCCTGAGGTAGAAGACTGTTATGGTCTCACGGCCATTAGAACGCAGCTATTTGAATGCTGGCTTCTAGGCATGCTCTCTTGTGAGAGCTGAGCTCAGGGCAGGACCCTCCCACATCTTGCCTGCCCATCGTCATAGCTGCTAACATCCTTATGTGAAGTGCTGGAAGAGATTGGAGAAATGCGAGTGGAAGTGTCAGGACTGTACTCACGTGTACCTGAGTTCAATACAGCGATTGCCAACGTCCTTAATCAATTAGAGTGTAGCTCGTGTATACCTCACCTCGATGAGTGTCTAGCAGACATCGGCCTGCAAATCATACAGACTTCTGAGAGTTGAGCTTATAGCCTGTACCTCCGCATCCTGACTGCCTGTACGTTCCTCTTCCACAGTATTTTGTTGTATGCGGGAGAGTAGCCGAGTGAAAACCAAGTGTCTGCCTTGTCAATTTCGCACCTAGCGGACAGGTGCCTCCCAGGCATGCACACTCCTTTGGATTGAGCTTATGGCTTGTAGCTCCCACATGATTACCGTCTGTACACTTCACTTTCAAAGGATTTCCTTCGATATGGGTCGCAAGTTTTTCGAGAGGCAAGTGTCTCTTAGTTCAATCCAGCAACTTCTGGGGAATTCCTCCCTCAGGTGGGAGCTACATACTAACTTCCAAACCTGAGTTACTAGCTGAAAGCTCTCTCTCTGGGGAACTTCCCTCTCGGAGATGAGCTGAATCATGGTCCTTCCCAGTTCCACGCTGCCTGAAGATGCAGTTATGAACATCCTCACTAGACATGTTTGTCAGAAGCTCATGGGGCACAAGGGCCAACTGCAGGCTTCAATGGTTGTGTCTCCAGGTGCAGTACAGCGGTATTCATGGAATGTCCCATCTTATAATGCTGCTACGTTCTCACGGCCATCAGAAAGAGCTAGTAGAATACTGGCTTCTAGGCATGCCTCCTTTTGAGAGCTGAGCTCAAGTCAGGACCCTCCCGCATCCTGGCTGCCTGTAGTCGTAGCTACTAACATCCTTATGTTAGGTGCTGGCAGAGGTTGGAGAAATGCAAGTGGAAGTGTCAGAACTCTACTCACGTGTATCTGAGTTCAATACAAGATTGCCAACGTCCTTGTTCAATTAGAGTGTAGCTCGGGTATACCTCGCCTCGTTAAGTGTCTAGCAGACATCGGCCTTCAAAGCATACACACTTTTGAGAGTTGAGCTTCTGGTCTGTACCTCCCCCCTCCTGACTGCCTGTATGTTCCACTTCCACAGCATTTCGTTGTATGCGGGATAGTAGCGGAGTGAATACCAAGTATCTGCCTTGTCAATTTCGTGCCTAGTGGACAGCTGCCTCCAAGGCATGCACATTCCTTTGGCTTGAGCTTATGGCTTGTACCTCCCACATGCTGACCGCCTGTACGCTTCACTTCCAAAGGATATCGTTCGATATGGGTCGCAAGTTTTGCGAGAGGCAAGTGTCTCTTAGTTCAATCCAGCGACTTCTGAGGAATTCCTCCCTCAGATGGGAGCTACATACTTACTTCCAAACCTGAGTGCCTAGCTGAAAGCTCTCTCTCTGGGGAATTTCATTCTGCGAGATGAGCTGACACGCAGTTCTTTCCTGTTCCACACTGCATGCAGATGCTGTTATGAACATCCTCACTAGACATGTTTGTCAGAAGCTCATGGGGCGCAAGGGCTTCAATGGTTGTGTCTCCAGGTGCAGTAGAGCGGTATTCATTGTATTTGTACTGCCTACAATTCTGCTACATTCTCACGGCCATCAGAACGAGCTAGTATAAAGCTGGCTTCTAGGCATGCTCTGTTGTGAGAGCTGAGCTCAGGGCAGGACCCTCCCGCATCTTGCCTGCCCATAGTCATAGCTGCTAACATCTTTACGTGGAGTGCTAGGAGATGTTAGAGAAATGCGACTCGAAGTGTCAGGACTATACTCACGTGTATCTGAGTTTGATACATCGATTGCCAACATCCTTCTTCAATTAGAGTGTAGCTCCAGTATGCCTCACCTCGATAAGTGTCTAGCAGACATCGGCTTGCAAAGCATACACACTTCGGAGATTTGAGCTTATAGCCTGTACCTCCCCCATCCTGACTGCCTGTACGTTCTGCTTCCACAGCATTTCGTTGTATGCGTGAGAGTAGCGGAGTGAGAACCAAGTGTCTGCCTTGTCAATTTCGCGCCTAGCGGACAGCTGCCTCCAAGGCATGCACACTCCTTTGGATTGATCTTAGGAGTTGAACCTCCCACATGCTGACCGCCTGTACGCTTCGCTTCCAAATGATTTCGTTTGATACGGTACGCAAGTTTTGAGAAATAAATGTTTCTTAGTTCAATCCAGCAACTTCTGAGGAATTCCTCCCTCAGATGGGCGCTACATACTAACTTCCAAACCTGAGTTACTAGCTGAAACCTCTCTCTCTGGGGAACTTCCTTCTCGGAGATGAGCTGAAACGTGGTCCTCCCCAGTTCCACACTGCCTGCAGATACAGTTACAAACATACTCACTAGACATGTTTGTCAGAAGCTCATGGGATGCAAAGGGCAAGCTGCAGACTTCAAGGTTGTGTCTCCAGGTGCAGTAAAGTGGTATTCATGGAACATCCTGAATTACAATGTTGCCACGTTCTCATGGCCATCAGAACGCAGTTAGTAGAAAGCTAGCTTCGAGGCATGCCTCCTTTTGAAAGCTGAGCTCAGGGCAGGACCCTCCCGCATCCTGACCTCCCGTAGTCATAGCTGCTAACATCCTTATTTTAGGTGTTGGGAGAGGTTGGAGAAATGCAGGTGGAAGTGTCAGGACTGTACTCACGTGTATCTGAGTTCAGTAAAGCGATTGCCAGCATCCTTGTTTAATTAGAGTGTAGCTTGGGTATACCTTGCCTCGATAAGTGTCTAGCAGACATCGGCCTGCAAAGCATACACACTTCTGAGAGTTGAATTTATGCCTTGTACCTCGCACATGCTGACTGCAGGTACACTTCGCTCCTATAAGGCCTAGGCTCGATGCGTGACAGAAGTTTTGTCAGAGGTGGAAGGTGCCGGCCCACACAATTAGTCTCCAAGCCCCATCCAGAGATATGTGAGGAACTGCTCTCTAGGATTGGTGCTACACACTAAGTTCCATACATGAGAAGCTAGTTGAACACAGTGTCCAAAGGGTACTTGCTTCTGAGACTTGAGCTCACCTCCAGTCCCTCACATTTCCTCACGGCCTTCAGATGAAATTTTGAACATCCTCACTAGACGTGTTTGTCAGAAGCGCATAGGACAAAAAGAGCTAGCTGCAGGCTTCAGTGCTCGTGTCTCTAGGTGCAGTAGAGCCATATACATGGAACCTCCTGACTTACAAAGTAGCTACATTCTCACGGCCATAAGAACGCAGCTAGTGAAAAGGTGCATTCGAGGCATGCTGCTGAGGATCAGAGTCACCAGTTCCAGGTGAGGGACAGGTGGGGCCAGAGTCACTGGTACAGAAGAGGCCAAAGTGAGGACCAGAGTTACCAGGTCCAGGTGAGTCCCGGTGTGGAATAGAGGAACCATGTCCCAATGATGCCCAGGTAGGGACCAGAGTCACCAGGTCCAGATGAGGCCCAGGTGGGGAGCATATTCACTAGGTTCAGGTGAGGCCCAGTTGAGGACCAGAGTCACCAGGTCTGGTTGAGGCCTAGAGGGGTACCAGAATCACCTGGTCCAGGTGACATCCAGATGGGGACTAGAGTCACCAGGTCAGGGTGAAGCCCAGAGGGGTTCCAGAGTCATCATGTCAAGGCGAGGCTCAGGTGTGGAACAGAGTAACCAGGTCCCAATGATGCCGAGGTGAGGACCAGAGTCACCAGATCTGGGTGATGCCTAGATAGGATCAGAGTCACCAGTTCCAGGTGAGGCCAAGAAGGAGTCCACAGCAATCAGGTCCAGGTGGGGAACAAAGTCACCAGGAGTGGGTGAGGCCCAGATGGGGACCAGATTCACCAGGTCCAGGTGAGGCCCAGGTGGTGACCAGAGTCACCGGGTCCGGGTGAGGACCAGGTAAGGACCAGATTCACCAGGTCCAAGAGGCCCACGTGGGGACCTGAGTCATCAGGTATGGGTGAGGCCCAGGTGGCAACCCCACTCACCAGGTCCAGGTGAGGCCAACCTGCAGGCCATAGTCACCAGATCCAGGTGAGGCCCTGGTGGGGACCGGAGTCCCCAGGTAAATGTGAGGCTAGAAGGACACCACAGTCACCAAGTCCAGGTGTGGTTCATGTGGGAACGAGAGTCACCAGGTCCAGGTGAGACCCAGGTGGGGACCACAGTCACCAGGTCCAGATTGAGGCCTAGGTGGGGCCCAGAGTCATCAGGGCCAGGTGAGGGCAAAGTGTGGAGCAACGTTATCAGGTCCAGGTGAGTCCCAGGTGGGAACCAGTCACCTCGTCTAGGTGAGGCCCACAAGAGTAGTGCCTCCAAGCTCAATCCCGCGATTTCCTAGTAGTTCCTGTCTTAGACTGGTGCTACATACTAAGTTCCATACTAGCTAATTGAACCCTGCATCCAACGGCAACTTACATCCGAGAGTTGGGCTCACATGCAGTCCCTCACAGTTCCACACTGACTGCAGAATGTGTTTCCAACGTCTTCACCAGAGACACTTGTCAGAAGCTTGTGAGACGCAAGTGGAATAATGCAGGCCTGGAAGGTGTCTCCAGGTGGAGTAAAGTGGTATTCTTGGAACCTCCTGAGTTAGAATACTGCTGTGTTCTCAGGGCCAGAAGAATGCAGCTAGTTGAAAGCTGGCTTCTAGACATGCTTCCTTGTGAGAGTTGAGGTGAGGGCGGGACCCTCCCACAACCTGAGTGCCTGTAGACATAGGTCCTAACATCTTTATGTTAGGTGCTGGAAGAGGTTGTGAAAAGCATGTAGACGTTTCAGGCTTGTAGTCACGTGTAACTGAGTTCAATACAGCGATTTCCAACAGCCTTGTTCAATTAAAGTGTAGCTAGGTTCTAACTCCCTTAAAAGAGTGGCTAGCAGGCATCTGCCTGCAAAGCATACACGCTTCTCAGAGTTGAGCTTATGGCCTGTACCTCCCACAATCTGACGGCCTGTGCGGATCGCTTCCACAGCATTCCCTTCTATGCGGGACAGTAGCGGAGTGAGGACCAAGTGTCTGCATTGTTAATTTCGCGACTACCGGACACCTGTCTCCAAGTGATGCACACTCCTTTGGATGAGCTTATGGCTTGTTCCTCCCACATGCTGACCGCCTGTACCTTTCACTTCGAAAGGACGTCGTTCGATACGGGACACAAGTTTTGTGAGAGGCAAGTGTCTCTTAGCTCAATCCAACGACTTCTGAGTAATTCCTCCCTCAGAAGGGAGCTACATACTAACTTCCAAACCTGAGTACCTAGTTGAAAGCTGTCTCTCTGGGGAACTTCCTTCTGAAAGATGAGCTGACACACGGTCCTTCCCAGTTCCACACTGCCTGCAGATGCAGTTATGAACATCCTCACTAGACATGTTTGTCAGAAGCTCATGGGACGCAAGGGGCAAGCTGCAGGCTTCAACGGTTGTGTCTCCAGGTGCAGTAGAGTTTTATTCATGGAACGCCCTGACTTCCAATGCTGTAAAGTTTGGGTTAGGTTATGGGTTAGGGTTAGGGTTAGGGTCCTGTTTAAGCTTAGGGTTAGGGTTAGGGTTAGGGTTCAGGTTAGGTTAGGGGTAGGATCAGGGTTAGGGGTAGGCTACGGGTTAAGGTTAGAGTTAGGTTATGGGTTAGGTTATGGGTTAGGTTATGGGTTAGGGTACGGGTTAGGTTAAGGATTAGGGTACGGGTTAGTGTTAGGGTTAGGGTTAGGGTACGGCTTAGGGTTTGGTTTAGGTTTATGGTTAGGTTTAGGGTACGGGTTAGGGTTAAAGTTAGGGTACGGTTTAGGGTTAGGGTTAGGGTTAGGTTACGGGTTAGGGTTAGGGATAGGGTAAGGGTTAAGGTTAGGATTAGGTTAGGGTTAGGGTTAGGATTAGGGATTGGGTTTCGTTAGGTTTAGGGTTGGGGTAAGGTTAGGGTTAGGGTACGGTTTAGAGTTTGGTTTAGGGTATGGTGAGGGTTAGGTTAAGCGTTAGGGTACGGGTTAGGATTAGGGTACGTTTTAAGGTTAGGTTTAGGGTTAGGTTTAGGGTTAGGTTTAGGGTTAGGTTTAGGGTTAGGGTATGGAATAGGGTTAGGTTTAGGGTACTCTTTAGTGTTAGGGTTAGGGTCAGGGTTAGAGTACGGGTTAGGGTTAGAGTTAGAGTTCGGGTTATATTTAGGGTTAGGGTTAGGCTATGTGTTAGGGTTAGTGTTAGGGTTATGATTAGGGTTCGGTTTAGGCTTAGGTTTAGGGTACAGATTAGGTTAGGGTACGGGTTAGGGTTAGGGTTTGGGTACGGTTTAGAGATATGGTATGGATTATGGTATGGGTTAAGGTATGGGTTAGGGTACTGGTAACAGGGTTTGGGTTAGGTTTAGGGTATGGGTTAGGGTTAGGTTTAGGGTTAGGGTTAGGGTACAGGATAGGGTTAGGTTTAGGGTAAGTGTTAGGGTTTGGTTTAGGGTACTGTTTAGGGTTAGGGTTAGGTTTAGGTTACGGGTTAGGGTTAGGGTAGGTTACGGGTTAGGGTTAGTGTTAGGGTTAGGTTTTGGTTAGGGTTAGGGGTAGGGTTAGGGGTTAGGGTTAGGGTACTGTTTAGGGTTAGGTATAGTGTTAGGTTTAGTTTACGGGTTAGGGTTAGGGTTAGGTTATGGGTTAGTGTTAGGGTTCGGGTTAGGGTATGGGAAACGTTTAGGTGTAGGATTAGGGAATGGGTTAGGGTTAGGGTTGGGGTTAGGCTTAGGGTACGGGTTCAGGTTAGGGTTAGGGGTGGGGTATGGGTTTGTTTATGGGTTAGGGTACGGGTACTGTTATGGGTTAGTGTACAGGTTAGTGTTAGGGTTCGGGTTAGGGAACGGGATAGGATTAGGGTTTGGGTACGGGTTAGGGTACACGTTAGGGTACAGGTTAGGTTACGGTTTAGGGTTAGGGTACGGGTTAGAGTTAGGGTTCAGGTTAGGGTTGGGGTTAGGGTTAGGTTTAGGGTAGGGTTAGGTTTAGGGTTATGGTACGGGTTAGCGTACGCATTAGGGTTAGGGTTAGGGTACGGGTTAGGGTTAGGGTACGGGAGAGTTAGTGTTAGAGTTAGGGTACGGGTTTGGGTTAGAGTTAGGGTTAGGGTACGGGTTAGGGTTAGGTTTAGGGTGTTAAGGTACACGTTAGGGTTAGGGTTAGGTTACTGTTTAGGGTTCGGTTTAGTTTACGGGTTAGGGTTAGGGTTAGTTTACGTGTTAGGGATAGGGTTTGGGTGAGATTGAGGGTTAGGTTAGGGTTAGGGTTAGGTTTAGAGATAGGGTTAGGGTAATGATTAGTGTTAGGTTAGGGGTAGTTTTAGTGTGAGGGTACGGGTTATGGTTAGGGTTAGGGTAGGGTACGGTTTAGGGTTAGGGTATGGGTTAGGGTTAGTGTTAGGGTCAGGAGTTAGGGTTAGGGTTTGGGTTAGGGTTAGGGTTATAGTTATGGTTAAGGGTTAGGGTTAAGGATTAGGGTTAGGGGTTAGGGGTTCGGGTTAGGGTTAAGGGTTAGGGGTTAGGGTTACGGTTAGGGTTAGGAGTTAGGGTTAGGTTTTGGGTTAGAGTTAGGGTTATGGTTAGTGTACGGCTTAGGGTTAGGTTTAGGGTTAGTGTTAGGGTTAAGGTACACGTTTGGGTTAGGGTTAGGGTACTGTTTAGGGTTAGGGTTAGGTTTAGTTTATGGGTTAGTGTTAGGATCAGGGTTAGGTTTAGTTTACGTATCAGGGATACGGTTAGGGTGAGGGTTAGGGTTAGGTTAGGGTTAGGGTTAGGGTTAGGTTTAGAGATAGGGTTAGGGTTATGATTAGAGTTAGGGTTAGGTTAGGGGTAGTTTTAGTGTTAGGGTACGGGTTATGGTTAGGGTTAGGGTAGGGTACGGTATAGGGTTAGGGTACGGGTTAGGGTTAGTTTTAGGGTTAGGATTAGGGTACGGGTTAGGGTTAGTGTTAGGGTACCATTTAGGGTTAGTGTATGGGTTAGCGTTAGGGTTGGGGTTAACGTAAGGGTTAGGGCACGGGTTAGGATTAGGGTTAGGGTATTGTTTGGGTTAGGGTCAGGGTTAGATTTAGGTTATGTCTTAGGGTTAGGGTACGGGTTAGGGTTAGGATACGGGTTACGGTTAATGTATGGGTTAGGGTTTGGGTTAGGGTATGGTTTAGGGTTAGGGTACGGGTTACGGTTTGGGTTAGGGTACGGGTTAGGGTAAGGGTTAGGGTTAGGTTTAGGATTAAGTGTTGAGGTTAAGGATACGGATAGCGTTAGGGGTCATGGTTAGGGGTTAGGGGTTATGGTTAGGGTACTGGTTAGGGTACGGGTTAGGGTTAGGTTTAGGGTATGGGTTAGGGTTAGGGTACGGGTTAGGTTTAGGGTTAGGGTACGGGTTAGGGTTAGGTTACGGGTTAGTGTATGGGTTAGGTTTCGGGTTAGGTTTCGGGTTAAGGTTAGGGTTAGTGTTAGGGTTAGGTTTAGGGTTAGGGTTAGGGTGAAGTGTTAGGGTTAGTGTTAGGGTTAGGGGTTACGATTAGGTTTAGGGTTAGGGTTAGGGTACGGGTTACGGTTAGAATACGGGTTACGGTTAGGGTTAGGGTACGGGTTAGGGTTAGGGTATGGTTTTGGGTACGGGTATGGTTTAGGGTTAGGGTACGGGTTATGGTTAGTGTAAGGGTTAGGGGTAGGGTTACTGTATGGGATAGGGTTAGGGTATGGGTTAGGGTACGGGTTAGGTTTAGGTTTAGGGTACGGGTTAGAGTTAGGGTATAGGTTAGGGTTAGGTTTAGGTTACGGGTGAGTGTTAGGGTTAGGGTATGGGTTAGTGTATGGGTTAGGTTTCAGGTTAGGTTTAGGGTTATGTTTAGAGTTAGGGGTTAGGGTTAGTGTTAGGGTTAGTGTTAGGGTTAGCAGTTAGTGTTAGGTTTAGGGTTAGGGTTAGGGTTAAGTGTTAGGTTTAAGGGTTAGGGATAGTGTTAGGGGTTAGGGGTAGGGTTAGGGTTAAGGGTTAGTGTTAAGGGTTAGGGTTAGGTGTTAGGGTTGGTGTTAGTGTTAGTGTTAGGGTTAAGGTTAGGGCTTAATGTTAGGGTTAGGGTTTGGGTTAGTGTTAGGATTAGGGTTAGGGTTAGGGTTTAGGGTTAGGGTTAAGGCTTAGGGTTAGGTTTAGGGTTAGTGGTTAGGGGCTCAGGTTAGGGGTAAGGGTAGGGGTTAAGGTTTTGGTTAGGGGTTAGGGTTAGGTTTGGTTTGGGGTTAGGGTTAGGTTTTGTTTTAGGGTTAGGTTTATTGGTTAGGGTTTAGGGTTAGGGTTAGGTGTTATGGTTAGGGTTAGAGGTTATGGTTATGGTTATGGTTAGGTATGTGTTAGGGTTAGGGTCAGGATACGGGTTAGGGTACAGGTTAGGGTAGGGGTTAGTGTTAGAGTACTGGTTAGGGTTAGGGTTAGGGGACGGGTTAGTGTACGGGTTAGGGTAAGGGTTTGGGTGTGGGTTAGGGTTGGGATACAGTTTAGTGTTAGGGTACCTGTTAGGGTTAGGGTACGGGTTAGGGTTAGGGTATGGCTTAAGTTTAGGGTTAGTGTTCGGGTTAGGGTTAGGGTTTAGGGGTTAGGGTTAGGGTTAGTATTACGGTTAGGGTTAGGGTTAGGGTTAAGGGTTAGGGTTAAGGGTTAGGGTTAGGATAGGTTTAGTGTTAGGGGTTAGGGGTTAGGGTTAGGGATTTGATTCGATTCAATTCTTTTTTTTAAATTTTTTTTAAAGATTTTTTTATTTATTTATGATAGACATAGAGAGAGGCAGAGACACAGGAGGAAGGAGAAGCAGGCTCCCTGCAGAAGCCCGATGTGGGACTCGATCCCAGGTCTCCAGGATCATGACCCGGGCTGCAGGCAGCGCTAAACCGCTGGGCCACCGGGGCTGCCCTCGATTCTTTTCGATTCGATTCGATTCGATTCAATTATTTTCGATTTGAATCAATTCAATTCTTTTCAATTCGATTCTTATCGATTCGATTCTTTTCGATTCTATAGATTCTTTTCTATTCGATTCAATTTGATTCGATTCGATTCTTTTCGATTCGATTCGGTTTGAGTCTTTTTGATTCAATTCGTTTCGATTCGATTCTTTTCAGTTCGATTAGATTCAAATCTTTTCGATGCGATTCAATTCGATTCTTTACGATTCGGTTCAATTCTTTTCAATTCGACCTGATTTTTTTCGATTCGATTAGATTCTTTTCCATTCGATTTGATTCAATTCTATTCTTTCGATTCGATTCTCTTCGATTCGATTCGATTCTATTCTTTTCGATTCTGTTCGATTTTTTTGATTCGATTTGATTCCTTTCGATTCGATTCAATTCGATTCAAATCTTTCATTTCGATTCGATTCTTTTCGATTCGATTCGATTCGATTTTTTTCGATTTTTTCGTTTAGATTCTATTCTTTTCTATTTGATTCAATTCGATTCGATTCGATTCAATTCTGTTCGATTCGATTCGATTCAATTCGATTCGATTTGATACTTTTCGATTCGATTCTTTTCGGTTCGATTCGATTCTTTTCGAGTTGATCGATTGTTTTCAATTCATTTCGATTCGATTATTTTCAATTCGATGCGAATCGATTATATTCGATTTGATTTGATTCGATTCGATTATTTTCGATTCGATTTGATTCAATTCAATTCTTTTCGATTGGATTATTTTCGATCGATTTATTTTCAATTTGATTCAATTATTTTCGATTCAATTCGATTGGATTATTTTCGATTTGATTCGATGCGAATCAATTATTTTCGATTCAATTTGATTCGATGCAATTATTTTCGATTCAATTCAAATCAATTTGATTATTTTTGATTTGATTGGATTGGATTTGATTCGATTATTTTCGATTCGATTCAATTATTTTTGATTCGATTAGATTCTTTTCTATTCAATTCAATTATTTTCGATTCAATTTGGTTTGATTCGAATCGATTATTTTTGATTCAATTTGATTTGATTCGGTTCGATTATTTTCGATTCGATTCGATTTGATTCGATTCGATTATTTTCGATTCGATTACTTTCGATTCGATTTGATTCGATTCGATTCTTTTCGATTTGATTTGATTATTTTCTATTCGAATCAATTCGATTCTTTTCGATTGGATTATTTTCGATCGATTTGATTATTTTCGATTTGATTATTTTAAACTCGATTCGATTATTTTCGTTTCGATTAGATTATTTTCATTTGATTCGATTCTTTTCAATTCGTTTTGATTATTTTCCATTCGAATCGATTCGATTATTTTCGATTCGATTATTTTAAACTCGATTCGATTATTTTCGATTCGATTTGATTATTTTCGATTCAATTCAATTCGATTATTTTCGATTCGATTCGATATGAGTCGATATTTCGATTTGATTCAATTCGATTATTTCGGTTCGATTCGGTTCGATTATTTTTGATTCTATTCTATTTGATTCAATTATTTTCGATTCGATTAGATTCTTTTCGATTCGATTCGATTGTTTTCATTTCCATTCTATTTGATTGTTTTCGATTCGATTGATTCAATTCGATTATTTTCGATTCGATTCGATTCTCTTCATTTCCATTCTTTTCGATTCGAATAATTGAATCGAATCAAATCGAATTGAAAAGATTTGATTCGAATTGAATAGAAAAGAATCGAATCAAATCAAATCGAAAAGAATCGAATCGAATCAAATCGAAAAGAATCGAATTGAATCAAAAAGAATCAAATTGAAAAAATCTAATTGAATCGAATAGAAGTGAAAAGAATAAAATCGAATCAAATAGAAAATAATCTAATCAAATCGATAAAAATCGAATTGAATTGAATCGAATCGAACAGAATCAAATCGAATGACATCAAAAAGAAGCGAATGGAAAAGAATCGATGCAGTTGAAAAGAATCGAATCGAATTGAATCAAATCAAAAAGAATCGAAACAAATTGAAAAAGATTCGATTCGATTCGATTAATTTCGATTCAATTCGATTATTTTTGATTCGATTCGATTCTTTTGGATTCGATTCGATTTTCGATTCGAATCGATTCGATTCTTTTCGATTCGATTATTTTAGATTTAATTCGATTATTTTCGATCGATTCGATTATTTTCGATCCAATTTGATTAGATTATTTTCGTTTCGATTCGATTCAATGATTCGATTCGATTATTATCGATTCGATTTTAGTAGATTCCTTTTGATTCGATTCGATTATTTTCGATTCGATTCAGTTCTATTCGATTCGTTTTTTTCGAATTGATTTGATTCTTTTCGATTCGATTTATTTGGATTCGATTCTTTTCGATTCGATTCTTTTCGATTCGATTTGATTCGTTTTTTTTCAAATCGATTCGATTCTTTTTGATTCAATTCATTTGGATTCGATTCTTTTCGATTCAATTAGATTCTTTTTGATTCGATTCAATTCTTTTCGATTCAATTTGATTCGATTCGATTCGATTCTTTTCGATTCAATTTGAGTCGATTCGATTTTTTCAACTTGATTCAATTCTTTTCAAATCGATTCGATTCTTTTCGATTCGAACCAATTCTTTTCTATTCGATTTGATTCGATTCGATCCTTTTCAGTTCGATTCGATCCTTTTCGATTTGATTTGATTCTTTTCTATTCAATACAATTCAATTCGATCTTTTTGATTCGATTCCATCTTTTTCGACTCAATTCGATTCAATTCTCTTCGATTCGATTCGATTTTTTTTCGTTTTGATTCGATAGTTTTCTATTCGTTTTTTTTCTATTAGATTCGATTCGATTCTTTTCGATTCGAGTCTTTTCGATTCGAATTTCTTTTCGAATCAATTTGATTTGATTCTTTTCGATTTGATTCGATTCAATTCGATTCTTTTCGATTCGATTCGATTCTTTTTTTATTCGATTCGATTCGATTCTTTTCGAGCCGATTTGAATCAATTTGGTTTTTTTCGAATCGATTCGATTCTTTCGATTCGACTCTTCGATTATTTTGGATTCAATTCTTTTTGATTCGATCCTTTTTGATTCGATTCGATTCTTTCGATTCGATTCGATTCCATTTTTTTGTTTCGATTCGTCGTTTTTGATTCGTTTCTTTTCGATTCGATTCAATTCGATTTTTTTCGATTCGGTACGATTTTTTCGTTTTGATATGATAGTTTGCAATTCGTTTCTTTTCGATTCTATTCAATTCGATTCCTTTTGTTTCAATTCGATTTGATTTTAATCTTTCGATTTGAGTCTTTTGGATTCGAGTCTTTTCGATTCGAGTTCCTTTCTTTTAGAATCGACACTTTTCTATTCTTTTCAATTTGATTCGATTATGTTTGATTCGATTCCATTTGATTCGTTCGTTTTTCAAATCTATTCTTTTTGATTCGACTCTTTTTGATTCGATTCATTTGGATTCAATTCTTTTCAATTCGATTCAATTCGATTCTTTTCGAATCGATTCGATTCTTTTTTTTCGAATCGATTCGATTTTTTCGATTCAACTCTTTTCAATTCGATTCATTTGGATTGGATTATTTTCGATTTGATCCTTTTCGATTTGATTCGATTCCTTTCTTTTTTTAAAAATTTTTTATTTTATTTTATTTATTTATGATATGCACACAGTGAGAGAGAGAGAGAGGCAGAGACATAGGCAGAGGGAGAAGCAGGCTCCATGCACCTGGAGCCCGACATGAGATTCGATCCTGGGTCTCCAGGATCACGCCCTGGGCCAAAGGCAGGCGCCAAACCGCTGTGCCACCCAGGGATCCCTATTCGAGTGTCTTTTATTTGAATCCTTTCTTTTCGAAACGATTCGATTCGATTCTTTTCGATTTGATTCTTTTCGATTGGATTTGATTCTTTTTGTTTCTATTCGATTCGATTCTTTTTGATTCATTCGATTCATTTCTATTCTTTACAATTCGATTCGATTCGATTATTTTCGATTCGATTCGATTCAATTCGATTCGTTTTTTCGAATCGTTTCTATTCTTTTCGATTCCACTCCTTTTGACTCGATTTATTTGGATTCGATTATTTTTGATTTGATTCGATTCTATTCATTTCGATTCTATTTGATTCGGTTCTTTTTGATTCATTTCTTTTCGATTCTATTTGAATCTTTTTGATTCGATTAGATTCTTTTCGATTCAATTCGATTCGATTCGAACTCTTCGATTCAATTCTTTTTGATTCGATTGGATTCGATTCAATTCGATTGTTTTCTTTTTTTTTAATTTTTATTTATTTATGATAGTTACACAGAGAGAGAGAGAGAGGCAGAGACATAGGCACAGGGAGAAGCAGGCTCCATGCACCGGGAGCCCGACGTGGGATCTGATCCCGGGTCTCCAGCATCGCGCCCTGGGCCAAAGGCAGGCGCCAAACCGCTGCGCCACTCAGGGATCCCCAATTCGATTGTTTTCGATTCGATTCAATTCAATTCTTTTCGATTCGATTTGATTCTTTTCGATTTTTTCGATTTTTTTCTGTTCTATTCTTTTTTTATTTGTTTTGATTATTTTCGATTCGATTCGATTCTTTTCGATTTGATTCGATTCTTTCCGATTCATTTCGAATCGATTCGATCCTTTTCGATTCGATTCGATTCGATTTTTTTCGATTTGATACGATTTTTTTCATTTCGATATGATAGTTTTCGATTCGTTTCTTTTTGATTCTATTCGATTCGATTCTTTTAGTTTCGATTCGATTTTATTCAAATCTTTCGATTCGAGTCTTTTCGATTCGAATTCCTTTCATTTAGAATTGATTCGATTCGATTCTTTTCTATTCAATTCGATTCGATTCTTTTCGCTTCGCTTCGATTTGATTCTTTTGATTCGGTGCGTTTCGATTCTACTTTTTTGATTCAATTCGATTCGATTCTTTTCGATTTGATTTGATTCAGTTCTTTTTGATTCGATTCGATTTGATTCTTTTCGTTTCGATTCGATTCTTTCTGATTCGATTCGATTCTTTTTGATTCAATTCGATTCGATTCTTTTCACTTCAATTGATTTGATTCGATTTTTTTTCGAATCGATTCTTTTCTATTTGATTCTTTTCACTTCCATTCCATTCGATTTTTTTGATTCGGTGCGATTCGATTCGATTTTTTTTTCATTTCGATTCTTTTCGATTCGAGTCTTTTCGATTTGAATCTATTCGATTAGATTCTTTTCAATTCGATTCTTTTCTATTTGATTCGATTCGGTTCTTTTCTGTTCGATTCGATTCTTTTCGATTCGATTCGATTCTTTAAGTTCAATTCGATTTTTTGATCCAATTCGATTCTTTTCGATTCGATTCTTTTCGATTCGATTCGATTCTTTCGGTTCAATTCGATTTTTTTATTTAATTTGATTCTTTTCGATTCGATTCTTTTCGATTCGATTTGATTGTTTTCCATTCGATTCTATATTTTCGATTCGATTTGATTCGATTCTTTTTTATTAGATTTTTTCGATTCTTTTCTATTCGACTCGATTCAATTCTTTTCGATTTGATTTGATTCTTTTCTATTCGATAGGATTCAATTCGATCCTTTTTGACTCAATTCGATTCTTTTCGATTCGATTCGATTCGACTTTTTTCGTTTCGAGTCGATAGTTTTGGATTTGATTCGATTCAAATCTTTCGATTCGAGTCTTTTCAATTTGAATTCCTTTCTTTTCCAAACGATTTGATTCGATTAGATTCTTTTCGATTCGATTTGATTCCTTTCGATTCGATGCGATTGGATTTTTTCGTTGCGATTCGATTCGATTCGATTTTTTTCGATTCAATTCGATTGTTTTCTATTCGTTTCTTTCGATTCGATATGGTTCGATTCGAATCTTTCGATTCATTTCTTTTCGATTCGATTCTTTTTGATTCGATTTGATTCGATTCTTTTCAATTCGATTCAATTCTTTACACTTCCATTCGATTCGATTCTTTTGATTTGGTGCGATTCGATTCGATTTTTTTCTATTCGATTCGATTGTTTTCGATTCGAGTCTCTTCTATTCGAATTTCTATCTATTCGAATCGATTTGATTCGATTCTTTTTGATTTGATTCGATTCTTTTCGATTCAATTCGATTCAATTCTTTTTTATTCAATTCGATTCGATTCTTTTCGATTCTATTCTATTCTATTTGATGCGATCCTTTTCGATTTGATTCGATTCTTTTTTATTTGATTTGATTCTTTTCTATTCGATACAATTCTATTCGATCCTTTTCGATTCGATTTGATTCTTTTCGATTCGATTCGATCTTTTTTGATTCGACTCGATTCTCTTCGATTCGAATCAATTCAATTTTTTCATTTCCATTCGATAGTTTTCTATTCGTTTCTTTTCTATTCGATTCGATTATATTCTTTTCTATTCAATTCGATTCTATTCGAATCTTTTTTTCGAATGTTTTTGATTTGAATTCCTTTCTTTTCGAATCGATTCGATTCTTTTGGATTTGATTCGATTCGATTCTTTTGGATTTGATTCGAGTTGATTCGATTATTTTCACTTCCATTCAATTCGATTCTTTTGATTCGGAGTGATTCGATTCGATTTTTTTCGATTCGATTTGATTCTTTTCGATTCGAATCTTTTCTATTCGAATGTCTTTCTCTTCAAATCGATTCGATTCGATTCTTTTTGATTCGATTCGATTCTTTTTTATTTGATTCGATTCTTTTCGAGTCTCTTTGATTCGGTTTTTTCGAATCGATTCGATTATTTTTGACTCGACTCTAAGATGCGATTATTTCGGATTCGAATCTTTTCGATTCGATTCAATTCTTTTCGATTTAATTCGATTTGGTTCTTTTCTATTCTTTTCAATTTGATTCGATTCAATTATTTTCTATTCGATTCGATTCAATTCGATTCGTTTTTTCTAAACGATTCGATTATTTTCGATTCCACTCCTTTCGACTCGATTCTTTTGGAATCGATTCTTTTCGATTCAATTAGATTCGATTTTTTTCGATTCGAATCGATTTGATTCTTTTCAATTCGTTTCTTTTTGATTCCATTTGAATCTTTTCGGTTTGATTAGATTCTTTTCGTTTCAATTCAATTCGATTCAAAACTTCGATTAAATTCATTTCTATTCGATTCGATTGGATTCGATTCGATTGTTTTTGATTCGATTCAACTCAATTCTTTTCATTCAATTCACTTCTATTCGATTCAATTCGATTTTTTTCTATTCGATTCTTTTTTATTTAATTTGTTTCGATTATTTTCAATTCGATTTGATTTGATTCTTTTCGATTCAATTCAATTCCATTCGTTTTTTTTTAAACAATTCGATTCTTTTCGATTCCACTCTTTTCGATTAGATTTATTTGGATTCGATTCTATTCGATTCAATTTGATTAGATTCTTTTCAATTCGATTAGATTCGATTCTTTTTGATTCGTTTCTTTTTGATTCCATTTAATCTTTTCGGTTCGAATAGATTCTTTTTGATTCAATTCGATTCGATTTGAAACTCTTCGATTGAATTCTTTTCGATTCGATTCGATTCGATTAAATTCTTTTCGATTCGATTCGATTCATTTCTTTTCAATTAGATTTTTTCTATCAGATTCTTTTTTATTTGATTTGTTTCAATTATTTTCGTTTTGATTCGAATCGATTATTTTCGTTTCGGTACGATAGTGTCTGATTCGTTCTTTTCGATTCTATTCGATGCGATTCTTTTTGTTTCGATTCGATTTGCATGTGGAAGTGTCAGTCCTGTACTCACGATTATCTGAATGAATGAACCGATTTGAAACAGCCTTCTTCAAAGAGTGTAGCTAATTTCTAACTCCCATGTACGAGTGGGTAGCAGACATCTGCCTCCCAGGCATACACACTTTTGAGAGTTGAGCTTATGGCCTGTACTTCCCACATCCTCCTGCAGGTACACTTCGCTGCTACAGGCCTAGGCTCAATGCGTGACAGAAGAGTTGTGAGAGGTAAGTGGAAAGACCCATCACCCAAGAATAGTGCCTCCAAGCTCAATCCAGCGATTTCCTAGTAATTCCTGTCTTAGACAGGTCCTACATACTAAGTTCCATACGTGAGAGCTAGCTAAACACCGAGTCCAAAAGCATCTCTCTTCCAAGAGTTGAGCTCACACCCAGTCCCTCACAGTTCCACATTGCCGGCAGAATGAGTTTTGAACATCTTCACCAGACGTTTGTCAGAAGCTTGTGAGACGCAAGTGGAATAATGCAGGCCTGGAAGGTGTCTCCAGGTGCAGTAGAGTGGTATTCTTCGAACCTCTTGAGTTAGAAGACGGCTATGGTCTCACGGCCATTAGAACGCAGCTAGTTGAAAGCTGGCTTCAAGGCATGGTCTCTTGTGAGAGCTGAGCTCAGGGCAGGACCCTCCCGCATCCTGCCTGCCCATAGTCATAGCTGCTAACATCCTTACGTGAGGTCCTGGGAGAGGTTGGAGAAATGCAAGTGGAAGTGTCAGGACTGTACTCACATGTATCTGAGTTCAATACAGCAATTGCCAACGTCTTTGTCAATTAGAGTGTAGCTCGGGTATACCTCCCCTCGTTAAGTGTCTAGCAGACATTGGCCTACAAAGCATACACACTTCTGAGAGTTGAGCTTATGGCCTATACCTCCCCCATGCTGAATGCCTGTACGTTCCACTTCCCCAGAATTTCATTGTATGCGGGAGAGTAGCGGAGTAAGAACCAAGTGTCTGCCTTGTAAATTTCACGCCAGGCGGACAGCAGCCTGCAAGCATGCACACTCCTTTGGATTGAGCTCATGGCTTGTACCTCCCACATGCTGACCGCCTGTACACTTCACTTCCAAAGGATTTCATTCGATATGCGACACAAGATTTGCGAGAGGCAAGTGTGTCTTAGTTCTATCCAGCGACTTCTGAAGAATTCATCCCTCAGATGGGAGCTACATACTAAATTCCAAACCTGAGTACCTAGCTGAAAGCTCTCTCTCTGGGGAATTTCCTTCTGCGAGATGAGCTGACACGCGGTCCTTCCCAGTTCCACACTGCCTGCAGATGCTGTTACGAACATCCTCACTAGACATGTTTGTCAGAAGCTCATGGGATGCAAGGGCCAGCTGCAGGCTTCAATGGTTTTGTCTCCAGGTGCAGGAGAGTGGTATTCATGGAACGTCCCGCCTTACAATGCTGCTACGTTCTCACGGCTATCAGAACGAGCTAGTAGAAAGCTGGCTTCTAGGCATGCATCCTTCTGAGAGCTGAGCTCAGGGCAGGACCCTCCCGCATCCTGCCTGCCCGTAGACGTAACTGCTAATATCCTTATGTAAGGTGCTGGGAGAGGGCTGCAAAATGCATGTGGAAGTGTCAGGCCTGTACCCCCGATTATCTGAGGTGAATACAATGATATCAAAAGGCCTTCTTCAGAGTGTAGCTAGTTTCTAACTCCCATGTATGAGTGGGTAGCAGACATCTGCCTCCCAGGTGTACACACTTTTGAGAGTTGAGCTTATGGCCTGTACTTCCCACATCCTGCCTGCAGGTACACTTCGCTGCTAACAGGCCTAAGCTCGATGTGTTACTGAAGTGAAGTGAGACGTAAGTGGAATGTCCCGGCATACAAGACTAGTGCCTCCAAGCTCAAACCAGCGATTTCCTAGTAATTCCTGTCTTAGACAGGTGCTACATACTAAGTTCCATGCGTGAGAAGCTAGCTGAACCCCGAGTCCAAAAGCATCTCTCTTCCAAGAGTTGAGCTCACACCCAGTCCCTCACAGTTCCACACTGCTTGCAGAATGAGTTTTGAACGTCTTCACCAGAGCCGTTTGTCAGAAGCTTGTGAGATGCAAGTGGAATAATGCAGGCCTGGAAGGTGTCTCCAGGTGCAGTAGAGTGGTATTCTTCAAACCTCCTGAGTTAGAAGACTGCTATGGTCTCACGGCCATTAGAACGCAGCTAGTTGAAAGCTGGCTTCGGGGCATGGTCTCTTGTGAGAGCTGAGCTCAGGGCAGGACCCTCCTGCATCCTGCCTGCCCGTAGTCGTAGCTGCAAACATCCTTATCTTAGGTGCTGGGAGAGGTTGGAGAAATGCACGGGGAAGTGTCAGGACTGTACTCACGTGTATCTGAGTTCAATACAGCGATTACCAATGTCCTTGTTCAATTAGGTGTTGCTCGGGTATACCTAGTGTCTAGCAGACATCGGCCTGCAAAGCATGCACACTTCTGAGAGGTGAGCTTGTGGGCTGTACATCCCCCATCCTGACTGCCCGTACGTTCCTCTCCCACAGCATTTCGTTATATGCGGGAAAGTAGCGGAGTGAAAACCAAGTATCTGCCTTGTCCATTTCGTGCCTCGCCGACAGCTGCCTGCAAGGCATGCACACTCCTTTGGATTGACCTTAGTACTTGAACCTCCCACATGCTGACCACCTGTACGCTTTGCTTCCAAAGGATTTCTTTTGATACGAGACGCAAGTTTTGCGAGAGGCAAAAGTGTCTTAGTTCAATCCAGCAACTTCTGACGAATTCCTCCCTCAGATGGGAGCTACCTACTAACTTCCAAACTTGAGTACCTGGCTGAAAGCTCTCTCTCTGGGGAACATCCCCCTCGGAGAAGAGCTGAAACGTGGTCCTTCCCAGTTCCACACTGCCTGCAGATGCAGTTATGAACATCCTCACTAAACATGTCTGTAAGAAGCTGATGGGATGCCAGGGGCAAGCTGCAGGCTTCAAGGTTGTGTCTCCAGGTGCAATAAAGTGGTATTCATGGAACATCCTGAATTACAATGCTGCCACGTTCTCATGGCCAACAGAACGCAGTTAGTAGAAAGCTGGCTTTGAGGCATGCCTCCTTTTGAAAGCTGAGCTCAGGGCGGGACCCTCCCGCATCCTGCCTTCTCGTAGTCGTAGCTGCTAACGTCCTTATGTTAGGTGCTGGGAGAGGTTGGAGAAATGCAGGTGGAAGTGTCAGGACTGTACTCACGTGTAGCTGAGTTCAATACAGCGATTGCCAACGCCCTTGTTCCATTAGAGTGTAGCTTGGGTATACCTTGCCTCGATAAGTGTCTAGCAGACATCGGCCTGCAAAGCATACACACTTCTGAGAGGTGAGCTTATGGCCTGTACCTCCCCCATCCTGACTGCCTGTACGTTCCACTTCCACAGAATTTCATTGTATGCGGGACAGTAGCCGAGTGAAAACCAAGTGTCTGCCTTCTCAATTTCGCGCCTAGCGGACACCTGAATGCAAGGCATGCACACGCCTTTGGCTTGAGCTAATGGCTTGAACCTCGCTCTTGCTGACCGCCTGTATGCTTCACTTCGAAAGGATTTCGTTCGATACGGGACGCAAGTTTTGCGAGAGGCACGTGTCCCTTAGTTCAATCCAGCGACTTCCGAGGAATTCCTCCCTCAGATGGGTTCTACATCCTAACTTCCCAACCTGAGTACCTAGCTGAAAGCTCTCTCTCTGGGGAATTTCCTTCTGCGAGATGAGCTGACACGCGGTCCTTCCCAGTTCCACACTGCCTGCAGATGCAGTTACGAACATCCTCACTAGACATGTTTGTCAGAAGCTCATGGGACGCAAGGGCCAGCTGCAGGCTTCAATGGTTGTGTCTCCAGGTGCAGTAGAGCGGTATTCATGGAACGTCCCGCCTTACAATGCTGCTACGTTCTCACGGCCATCAGAAGGAGCTAGTAGAAAGCTGGCTTCTAGGCATGCTTTTTTCTGAGAGCTGAGCTCAGGGCAGGACCCTCCCGCATCCTGCCTGCCCGTAGACGTAACTGCTAATATCCTTATGTTAGGTGCTGGGAGAGGGCGACGAAATTCATGTGGCAGTGTCAGACCTGTACTCCCGATCATCTGAGTTGAAAGAGCGATTTCAAACGGCCTTTTTCAAAGAGTGTAGCTAGTTTCTAACTCCCATGTCCGAGTGGGTAGCAGACATCTGCCTCCCAGGCATACACACTTTTGAGAGTTGAGCTTATGGCCTGTACTTCCCACATCCTGCCTGCAGGTACACTTCGCTGCTAACAGGCCTAGGCTCGATGCATGACGGAAGTGTTGTGAGAGGTAAGTGGAAAGTCCCGGCACCCAAGACTAGTGCCTCCAAGCTCAAACCAGCGATTTCCTAGCAATCCCTGTCTTAGACGGGTGCTACATACTAAGTTCCATACGTGAGAAGCTAGTTGAACCCCGAGTCCAAAAGCATCTCTCTTCCGAGAGTTGAGCTCACACCCAGTCCCTCACAGTTCCACACTGCCTGCAGAATGAGTTTTGAACGTCTTCACCAGAGCCGTTTGTCAGAAGCTTGTGAGATGCAAGTGGAATAATGCAGGCCTGGAAGGTGTCTCCAGGTGCAGTAGAGTGGTATTCTTTGAACCTCCTGAGTTAGAAGACTGCTATGGTCTCACGGCCATTAGAACGCAGCTAGTTGAAAGCTGGCTTCGAGGCATGGTCTCTTGTGAGAGCTGAGCTCAGGGCAGGACCCTCCCGCATCCTGCCTGCCCGTAGTCGTAGCTGCAAACATCCTTATATTAGGTGCTGTGAGAGGTTGGAGAAATGCACGGGGAAGTGTCAGGACTGTACTCACGTGTATCTGAGTTCAATACAGCGATTACCAATGTCCTTGTTCAATTAGAGTTTTGCTCGGGTTTACCTAGTGTCTAGCAGACATCGGCCTGCAAAGCATGCACACTTCTGAGAGGTGAGCTTGTGGGCTGTACCTCACCCATCCTGACTGCCTGTACGTTCCTCTTCCACAGCATTTCGTTGTATGCGGGATAGTATCGGAGTGAATACCAAGTGTCTGCCTTGTCAAATTCGCTTCTAGCGGACAGCTGCCTCCAAGGCATGCACACTCCTTTGGATTGAGCTTAGAACTTGAACCTCCCACATGCTGACCGCCTGTACGCTTCCCTTCCAAATGATTTCTTTCGATACGGGACGCAAGTTTTGAGAGGCACATGTGTCTTATTTCAATCCAGCAACCTCTGAGGAATTCCTCCTCAGATGGGAGCTGCATACTAACTTCCAAATCTGAGTCCTAGCTGAAAGCCCTCTCTCTGGGGAACTTCCCTCTCGGAGATGAGCTGAAACGTGGTCCTTCCCAGTTCCACACTGCCTGCAGATACAGTTACGAACATCCTCACTAGAAATGTTTTGAGAAGTTCATGGGACGCAAGAGGCAACCTGCAGGCTTCAAGGTTGTGTCTCCAGGGGTAGTAAAGCGGTATTCATGGAACATCCTGAATTACAATGCTGTCACATTCTCATTGCCATCAACGCAGTTAGTAGAAAGCTGGCTTTGAATCATGCCTCCTTTGGAAAGCTGAGCTCAGGGCAGGAACCTCCCACATCCTGCCTGCCCGTAGTCATAGCTGCAATATCCTTATCTTAGGTGTTGGGAGAGGGTGGCGAAATGTATGTGGAAGTGTCAGGCCTGTACTCACGATTATCTGAGTTGATTACAGTGACTTCAAACGGCGTTTTTCAAAGAGTGTAGCTAGTTTCTAACTCCCATGTACGAGTGGGTAGCAGACATCTGCCTCCCAGGCATACACACTTTTGAGATTTGAGCTTATGGCCTCCATTTCCCACATCCTGTCTGCAGGTAAACTTCACTGCAAACAGGCCTAGGCTCGATGGGTGACTGAAGCGTTGTGAGAAGTAAGTCGAAATTCCCGGCACAGAAGACTAGTGCCTCCAAGCTCAATCCAGCGATTTCCTAGTAATTCCTGTCTTAGACAGGTGCTACATACTGAGTTCCATACGTGAGAAGCTAGTTGAACCCCGTGTCCAAAAGCATCTCTCTTCTGAGAGTTGAGCTCACAACCTGTCCCTCACAGTTCCACAATGCCTGCAGAATGAGTTTTGAACATCTTCCGTAGAGACATTTGTCAGAAGCTTGTGAGAAACAGTGGAATAATGCAAGCTTCGTAGGTGTCTCCAGGTGCAGTAGAGTGGTATTCTTCGAAGGTCCTGTGTTAGAACACTGCTATGGTCTCACGGCCATTAGAATGAAGCTAGTGGAAAGCTGGCTTCTAGGCATGCTCACTTGTGAGAGCTGAGCTCAGGGCAGAACCCTCCCGAATCCTGCCTGCCCATAGTCATAGCTGCTAACATCTTTAAGTGAGGTGCTGGGAGAGGTTGGAGAAATGCAGGTGGAAGTGTCAGGACTGTACTCATGTGTACTGAGTTCAGTACAGGGATTGCCAACGTCCTTGTTCAATTAGAGTGTAGCTCGGGTATACCTCCCCTCGATAAGTGTCTAGCAGACATCGGCCTGCAAATCATACACACTTCTGAGAGGTGAGCTTATGGCCTGTACCTCCCCCATCCTGACTGCCTTTACGTTCCGCTTCCACAGCATTTCTTTGTATGCGGGACAGTAGCGGAGTGAGAACCAAGTGTCTGCCTTGTCAATTTCGTGCCTAGTGGACAGCTGCCTCCAAGGCATGCACACTCCTTTGGATTGAGCTTAGGACTTGAACCTCCCACATGCTGACCGCCTGTATGCTTCACTTCCAAAGGATTTCGTTCGATATGGGACGCATGTTTTGCAAGAGGCAAATCTGTCCTAGTTCAATCCAGCAACCTCTGAGGAATTCCTCCCGCAGATGGGATCTACATACTAACTTCCAAACCTGAGTACCTAGCTGAAAGCTCTCTCTCTGGGCAACTACCCTCTTGGAGATGAGCTGACACGCGGTCCTTCCCAGTTCCACACTGCCTGCAGATTCAGTTACGAACATCCTCACTAGACATGTTTGTCAGAAGCACATGGGATGCAAGGGCCAGCTGCAGGCTTCAAAGTTGTGTCTCCAGGTGCAGTAAAGTGGTATTCATGGAACATCCTGAATTACAATGCTGCCACGTTCTCATGACTATCAGAAAGCAGTTAGTAGAAAGCTGGCTTCGAAGTATGCCTCCTTTTGAAATCTGAGCTCAGGGCAGGACCCTCCTGCATCCTGCCTGCCCATATTTGTTGCTGCTATCATCCTTATGTTAGGTGTTGGGAAGGTTGGAGAAATGCAATTAGAAGTTTCAGGACTGTACTCACATGTATCTGAGTACAATACAGCGATTGCCAATGTCCTTGTTCATTTAGAGTGTAGCTGTGTATACCTAGCCTCGATACGTGTCTAGCAGATATTAGCCTGCAAAGCATACACACTTCTGAGAGTTGATCTTATGGCCTGTACCTCCCCCATCCTGACTGCCTGTACGTTCTGCTTCCACAGCATTTCGTTGTATGTGGGAGTATAGCAGAGTGAGAACCAAGTGTCTGCCCTGTCAATTTCGCTCCTAGTGGACTTCTGCCTCCAAAGCATGCACACTCCTTTGGATTGAGCTTAGGACTTGAACATCCCACATGCAGACCGCCTGTACGCTTTGCTTGAAAAGGATTTCGTTCGATATGGGATGCAAGTTTTGCGAGAGGCAAATGTGTCTCCAGGCCTCCTCTCCGGGCCTCTGTGGTCTGACCACTTGGTGGCAGCTAGTGGTCTGTGTGAGGTCTGGGAATGGGATGTGGCCATGATTGTCATATGCACATCTGCGTGGTAGGTGCACCTGTGGGGATCAGAGATGGGGTGGGCGTCAACACCTCTGGCCTCCAGCGGGCAGTGCTGTGCTGCTCCCTGAGACTCGGGGCTGATGCGGGGAGCCCGGTGGGGACGCTGGGTCCTCTGGCCTGGTGCTGAGGATTCCGCCCTCTAGTCTGCACGCTCATCACAGAAGAGCTGCCAAGCCCCCGGGTCTCTGCTGCTTCTCTCAGAACCCTGCTTTCACTCTGCCCGTGTCTGAGTTTCTTTTGGTTTTGTTTTTATCTCAGACTGTTGTGCCCAAATTAACGAATATGAGAAACCACCAAGAAGCCGATTCCGATGCAAACACACAAGGGGTTATTTACAAGCTTGATCTTGTGTCCAAGTATACCCAACACAGCAGAGCAGGGACTTGGACCCCGAGGTGGGTTTTAGCTTAGTTTTAAGGGCTGGTCTGGGGACCTCCAGAAGGGCTGGAGCAATTCCTCAAGTTCTGTGTACATTTTGATATGGGACATTCAAGGACATTGAGCTCTGTTCTCATTCTAATAGGGGCTTCCTGCCCTTGGCCTGGGCTCAGTTTTGATTCAATTGTGGGGCTTTCTAGGACATTAAGCTGTAAACAGCAAAGGTTCCACACCTGGAAGGGGGACGTCACACTGTCCCTATTTGCTGAAGACGCGGTACTAGAAACAGGGAACTGGGGAACTTCCCTCTCAGAGATGAGTTCAAACGTGGTCCTCCCCTGTTCCACACTGCCTGCAGATACGGTTATGAACATCCTCACTAGACATGTTTGTCAAAAGCTCATGGGACGCAAGGGGCAAGCTGCAGGCTTCAAGGTTGTGTCTCCAGGTGCAATAAAGTGGTATTCATGGAACATCCTGAATTACAATGCTGCCATGTTCTCATGGCCATCAGAACGCAGTTAATAGAAAGCTGGCTTCGAGGCATGCCTCCTTTTGAAAGCTGAGCTCAGGGCAGGACCCTCCCGCATCCTGCCTGCCCGTAGTCGTTGCTGCTAACTTCCTTATGTTAGGTGCTGGCAGAGGTTGGAGAAATGCAAGTGGAAGTGTCAGGACTGTACTCACGTGTATCTGAGTTCAATACAGCAATTGTGAACATATTGAACAATACGTTCCACCAAAACCTGTTAGAACTAAGGAGTGAGTTCAGTAGTCACGGGACACAAACTGACCCTACAGAGCAGAGTAGCCTTGGTGTGTCCTGACAATGAGCAGTCAGGAAGGAAATGAAGGACATGACGCCCTTCTCAGGAGCATCAAGGACAATAAATAATGAGACTGAAACAAAGGAGCACAAGTCTTGTCCACCGAGCCATACGAGGCTCTGGGAGGCCGGCCTGGGCTCGTGGGGTGGGAGCCTCATCTTGTGAAAATGTGCACAGTTCCTGAAGCCGCCCTCAGTTTCAATGTCATTCCTATCAAAATCATGGTGGCAGATCTTAGAAATAGGAAAAAAAAAACCGCATAACATCCAACCCCCACAACAAATGACCCCGGACAGCAAATCAGTACTGGAGAAGCATGACAGAGTGGGACGCAGCACTTTCCTATTTCAAAAGATGTCACAGAGACACAGGATAAAGCAGTGTGGTTCTCGGGCCCCTGGCTGGCTCCGTCGGTTAAACATCCAACTCCTGACCTCACCTCTGGTCCTGATCTCAGGGGTCGTGAGTTCTAGCCCTGTGCTGGGCCATGGACGAGGCATGGAGCCTACTTAGACAAACCAAACCCACGGGGGGTGGTCCCGGCATAAGCTGAATGAGCAAAACAGAGTCCAGAAGAAATATGCTCTGATAGAACTGATTTTTTTAACTTAATTTAAACCCAATTAATTAAAGTATAGTGTATAATACTTTCAGAGGAAGAATTCAGAGATTCACCAGTGGGAGACAACAGCAGTGCTCGTGACATCACATGAGCTCCTTCATGCTGTTCCCCTGTTATCCGCCCCCTCCAGCTACCCTCAGTTTGTTTCCTATCATTAAGAGTCTGTATTTCCTGTATCTGTTTTCATCTTATTTGTTTTTCCTTCCCTTCACAGTTGTTCATCTGCTTTGCTTCTTTAATTCCACCTATGAATGAAACCACACGGTCATTCTCTTTCCCGACTGACTTACTTCACTTAACATGATCCCTTTAGTTCTATCCACATCATTGCAAATGGCAAGATTTCCTTCTCTTTGATAGTTGAGTTCCATTCCTCTCTCTATGACCATCATCTATCTCCCATCCTCTTTATCCATCATCTGGCAGAGGGCACCGAGGCTCCTCCCACAGTGTGACTACTGTGGACCCAGCTGCTGTGGACATTGGGGTGCAGGTGTCCTGAGTCTCACTGCATCTGTATCTTCGGAGTGAGCTCCAGGCCATTCACCTGCTGGTCGCAGGGCGGCTCTATTTGTAACTTCCTGAGGGGCCTCCATACTGTTTCCAGGGCGGCTGCACCAACCCGCGGTCCCGCCCACAGTGGAAGAGGGTTGAGTGAGTTTTGCAGGACGTGGTAAAAGTCTGATCCACATTTAATTTCACATCCTGTGGGCTCCAATTCCTTGTCCTTAAGTATTTCTGGGGAAGCCGGGTGTTGGGCTCCTTTTCAGTGAGATGTTTCCGAAGCTAACAGGCCCCAGCTGGAGCCTGAAAGGAGGCAGGTGCGGCCCCTAGAGCACCCGCTGCCTCCTGCACAGTCTCCTGTAGCGCTTGAGCATCCCGCATGGGGCGCCCGAGATCAGGCCCCGCCCATGGCATGCGCATGTGCAAGAGGCCTCCTCTGTCTGCACTAACAGGAGCCAGCCTGTGCTGGGGAGGCCTGTGGAAGACATGGGGACGCGTCTATGCTGATGAGCTGCAGCCTCCTCAGGACCCGCGGGGAGGTTTCAGGAAATTGTGGGCCCGCATCCACGCTGACAGGCGCCCCTGAGCAGCCTCACGACCCGCGTGGAAACTTCAGGAAGATATGGGCCCGCACCCACGCTGACAGGAGCCTCTGAGCCACCTCAGGACCTGTGGGGAGGCTTCAGGAAGATGTGGCGATGCGTTCACTCCAGCAGGAGCTCCCGGGCCCCTCAGGACATAAGTTGAGGCTGCTGGAAGCTGGGGGCCGCATTCATGGTTACAGGAGCCCCGGCCTCCTAAGAACCCTCGGCGATGCTTTGGCAGGACTTGGGGCCACATGGACACAACAGGACGCTGAATTCCTCAGGACCCCTGGTGTAGACTTGGGGAAATATGTGGATGCGTCCATGTGGACAGAAGACCCCAGCCTTGTAACGGCCTGTGGTGAGGCCTAAGAAAAATGTGGGTGCCGCTTCCACAGTGACAGGAGTCTCCAGCCTCCTCAGGACCCACTGTGAAGTTTTGGGAAGATTTGGGGCCACATCCATGCTGACAGGAGCCCCCAGCTTCCTCAGGTCTTATGGTGAGGCTTGAGGAAAATGTGGGGCCAATCAATGCTGACAGGAACCCTGTCTTCCTCAGGACCTGCACTTTGGCTTTGGGACATAAGGGGCTGCGTGTATGCTGACAGGAGCCCACAGCCTCCTCAGGACCTGCGGTGAGTTTTCTGGGGGACGTGGGCCATGTCCAGGGTGACAGGAGCCCCCGGCCTCCTGAGGACCTGCTGTGAGGCTTCCAGCGGATGTGAGGCATAGTCCACATTGACAGGAGACCCAGTGTCCTCAGGACCCGCTGACTATGCCTCAGGAACTCGTGGGACCACATCCGCACTCACAGGAGCCCGGCTTCCTCAGGACCCCTTGGAGGAATCTGGAGGAGCCATTGGGGTCACGTCCACATCAGAAAGGACTCCTCAGAACCACAGGGTAAGTGAAAGTGTAGAATGAATGGTAGGGTGAGGGGAGGGGAGGAAGTTGGTGGTTAGCCTTAGGTTAGATGTTAGGGGTTAGTGATTATGCTTATGGTTACAAATTAGAGGTTAGGAGAGGCATAAGGGTATTGTTCAGTGTTAAGAGTTAGGATGGGGTTAGGGTAAGGGACAGGATTTAGTGTTAGGGTTAGGGTTTAGGCTCTAGGGATTAGGGCAAGAGGTTAGGAGTTAGGGTTAGGGTTATGGTTAGAGTTAGGGTTGGGCTTAGGTTTGCAGTTAGGGTTAGGGGTTAGGGTGTGAGTTATGGTTAGGGGCTAGAGTTAGGGGTTAGAGTTAAGGGTTAGAGTTAAAGTTAGGGCTAGGTTTAGGGTTAGGGTTTGGTTAGGGTCTAGGGTTAGGGTCAGGTCAGGGTCAGGGTACGGTTTTGGAAAAGGGTAAGATATAGGGTTAGGGAGTGGGTTAGGGGTTGGTTTTAGGGTACGGGTTAGGGTACAGTTTGGGGTATGAGATAGGATTAGTATTAGAGGGTTAGGGTTAGGGTACAGGTTAAGGTGTGGAATTGGATTTGAATAACTATTTTAAGGTTAGGGTTAGAGGTTAGGGTTTGGGTTAGATTTAAGGTAGGGGTCAGGGTTAAGGAAACCTAAGTTTAGGTGAACCTATGTTTAGTAGTTAGGGTGAGGGTTGGCAGAAAGGTTCAGTGAATGTGTTTTGGTCTTGGGGTTTGTGTTTGGTTTTCAATAAGTGATGGATCTTGTTTAATGGTTAGGTTAACATTAGGATTAAGTGTAGGTTTAGGGTTATGTCTGTGTATGGTTAGAGTTTGGGTTTTGGCCTGTGCCTGCACTGGAACTCCTAGCATCTTGGGCCATTTAGTTTTATGTACTCTATTTAGGTTTTGGGTTCAAAGATAGCCTGACTCCACCAAGTCAGTGGCCTCCCCAGAGAATCAAAATCCAGGCCTCTGCTGGGGTGAGAATAGACATGGCAGGCTTCTCCGGAGCTGAGCTAAGGAGGGGATTTATGGCTCTAAAGACTCTTTATTTGGATTTTCAGTTGCCTTTCTGATTTTTTCTCTAGTGCATACATGTTTCATCAATACTACCAATTATTATTTTAAAGTTTTACTTGAATTCCTCTTTGTATACACAGAATGATATAGTTTCAGGTTTACCACATAGTGATTCAACCCTTGGTAACAATGCCTGGTACTGGTCACAGGTGCCCTCCACTATCCCCATCGCCTGATTCCCCATCCCCCTCACCTTCCTCTGGTATTTATTAGTTTATTCTCTGTGGTTAAGAGTGTGTTTTTTTGTTTGCTTCTCTCATCCCCCCCTCTGCCCCTTTGCCAGTTTGTCTGGTTTCTTAAAATTCACATGTGAATGCAATTGTATGGTATTTGGTATCTGTCTTTCTCTGACTGAGTTTATTTAGCATAAGTCCTTTCCACTTCTCCTACGTCATTGTAAATGGCTTCCTTTCATCGCTTCTGATGACCGAGTGATGTCACAGTGGGTATATTTACCATATCGTCTCTGCCCATTCATCAGTCAATGGACATCTGGGCTGTATCCACAGTTTGGCTGTTGTTGAATACGCTGCTACAAACACTGGGCTGCGTGTCCCACATGGAATCTACTAAACGACTTTTCTATCCTCGGGGTAAATACCTAGCTCTACAATTTTGGAATCGTAGGGTAGGTCTATTTTTAACTTCTTTTTTTAATTTTTTTTATGATAGTCACAGAGAGAGAGGCAGAGACACAGGCAGAGGGAGAAGCAGGCTCCGTGCACTGTGAGCCTGACGTGGGATTCGATCCCGGGTCTCTAGGTTTGCGACATGGGCCGAAGGCAGGTGCCAAACCGCTGTACAACCCAGGGATCCCCTATTTTTAACGTCTCGAGGACCCCCCACAATGTTTTCCACAGTGGCTGCACCTGTTCCCATGCCCACCAGGAGTGTAAGGGGGCTCCCTCTTCTCTATTCCCTCAACAACACCTGTTGTTTTTTCTGTTGTTAATTTTAGCCATTCTGACGGCTGTCAGGTGACATCTTATTGTGGTTTTCATTTGCATTTCCCTGATGATGGGTGACGCTGAGTGTCTTTCGGTGTCTGGTGGCCATCTGGATGTCTTGACAGAGACAAAGTCCATTCATGTCTTCTGCCCATCTTCAGTTGGATAATTTGTGTTTAGGATGCTGAGATTTATATTTGCTTTACGTATTTTGCATACTAACTGTTTATTGGATGTGTTGTTTACAAATATCTCCTTTCATTTTGTATGTTGCCTGTTAGCATTGGTTGTTTCTTTCACTTTGCAGAAGCTTTTGAATTTGATGAAGTCCCAAGAGTATTTTTGCTTTTGTTTCCCTCACCTCAGAGGCATATCTAGAAAGAAGATCCAATGGCCAACGTCAAAGACGTTGCTGCCTATCTTTTCTTCTTTTTATGGTTTCAGGTCTCACATTTAGGTCTTTCATCCATTTTGAATTTATTTTTTATATATATGGTGTAAGAAAGTGGTCCCGTTTCATTCTTCTGCATGTGGCTCCCTGGTTTTCCCAACACCATTTGTTCTTATCCTGGGGTCAGGGTTAGGGTTTTTTGAAGAGACTGTCTTTGTGCCATTGGATATTCCTTGCTGCCTTGTTGTCGATTAATGGATCATAGAGTTACAGGTTTGTATCTTGTTTCGGCATTCCATTCTATTCTATTGTTCTAAGCGTCTCCTGTTGGGAGATTCTTGATTGCTGATTCAATTTCGTTATTGGTTATCTGTCTGTTCAAGTTTCTTATTTCTTCCCTTTTCATTTTTGCTATGTTATATATTTCCAGGAATTGATCTATTTCTTCCAGGTTCTAGGTTGCTGGCATATAATTTTTCATAATGCTCTCTTATAAACGCTTGTATTTCTCTAGTGTTGGTTGTTATTTCTCTTATCTCATTTGTGATTTTATTTGGGTCCTTTCTCATCATTTATCTTTTTTCTTTTTTAAAGATTTTAGTTATGTATTCATGCGAGACACAGAGAGGCAGGGTATAGGCAGGGGGAAAATGAGGCTCCATGCAGGGAGCCTGATGTGGGACATGATTCCCCAGGACCCAAGGATCATGACATGAGCAAAAGCAGATGCTCAACCACTGAGACACCCAGGTGCCTTGCTGATTCAATTCGTTTGCTAGTTATGGGTCTATTCACATTTTCTATTTCTTACTCTTTGAGATTTGCTCGTTTGCACATTTCTAGGGATCTCTCCAATTCTTCCTGGTCTCCCAGTTTGTTAGCGTATAATCTTTCATAGTATTCCCTTATAATTGTCTTATTTTCTGGTGTTGATTGTGATCTCTCGTCTCTTTTGTGATTTTATTTATTTAGTTCTTTTCTGTTTTCTTGTTGATAAGGCTGGCTAGGGCTTGATCCATTTTCTTAGTTATTTTGAAGAACCAGTTCTTAGTTTCATTATTCCATTCTACTGTTTTGTTGTTTCTGTATTGTTTATTTCTGCTCTCATCTTTATTTTTCCCTTCTTTTGTAGGCTTTAGGCTTTGTTTGCTATTCCTTTTCCAGCTCCTTTAGGTGTAGTGTTGGGTTGTGTATTGGAGACTTCTTGTTTCTTGAGGTAGGCCTGTATTGCTATCTACTTCCCTCTAAGGACTGTCTTTGCTACATCCTAGAGGTTTGAAGAAACATGTTTTCATTTTCATTTGTTTTAAATTTCCTCTTTAATTTCCTGGTTGCTCCATTCCTTCTCTAGTAGGATGATCATAATCTCCACGAGTTTTTGGTCTGTCCAAATTTTTTCTTACTGTCGACTTCGAGTTTCTTAGTGTCGTGGTCTGAAAATGTACATGGTGTGATACCATCCTTCTTGTACCTGTTGTACCTGTTGAGGGGTGATTTGTGGCCCATGATATGATCTGTTCTGGAGAATGTCCCATCGGCACTTGAAAGGAATGTGTATTCTGCTTTAGGATGAAATGTTCAGACTATATCTATTGAGTCCCTGTGGTCCAGTGTGTCAAGGCTCTTGTTCCCCTGTTCATTTTCTTCATAGACGATCGGTCCATTGTCATAAGTGGGTGTTAAAAATCCCCTGTCATTGTATTATTATCAGTGTGTTACTGTACGTTTGTTGTTAATTGTTTTCTATATTTCAGTACTCCCATGTTGTCGGCATAAATATGTAGTTGTTTGATCATTGTTTTAAAATAAATTTATTTTTTATTGGTGTTCAATTGACCAACATACAGAATAACACGCAGTGCTCATCCCGTCAAGTGTCCCCCTCAGTGCCCGTCACCCATTCAGCCCCACCCCCCAACCTCCTCCCCTTCCAGCACCCCTAGTTCTTTTCCCAGAGTTAGGAGTCTATGATCTCTCTCCCTCTCTGATATTTCTCAAACGTTTCTTCTCCATTCCTTATATTCCTTTCACTATTATTTATATTCTCCAAAGGAATGAGAACATACACTGTTTGTCCTTCTCCGATTGACTTACTTCACTCAGCATAATTCCCTCCAGTTCCATCCACGTTGAAGTAAATGGTGGGTATTTGTCGTTTCTAATGGCTGAGTAATATTCCATTGTATACATAAACCACATCTTTATCCATTCATCTTTCAATGGACACCGAGGCTCCTGCCACATTTTGGCTATTGTGGACATTCTGCTATAAACATCGGAGTGCAGGTGTCCCGGCGTTTCATTGCATCTGAATCTTTGGGGTAAATCCCCAATAGTGTAATTGCTGAGTCGTCGAGCAGGTCTATTTTTAACTCTTTGAGGAACCTCCACACAGTTTTCCAGAGTGACTGCACCAGTTCACATTCCCACCAGCAGTGTAAGAGGGTTCCCTTTTCTCCGCATCCTCTCCAACATTTGTGGTTTTCTGTCTTGTTAATTTTCCCCATTCTCACTGGTGTGAGGTGGTATCTCATTGTGGTTTTGATTTGTATATCGCTAAGGGCAAGTGACGCAGAGCATTTTTTCATGTGCATGTTGGCCATGTCAATGTCTTCCTCTGTGAGATTTCTGTTCATGTCTTTTGCCCATTTCATGATTGGATTGTTTGTTTCTTTGGTGTTGATTTTAAGAAGTTCTTTATAGATCTTGGAAACTAGCTGTTTATCTGAAACGTCTTTTTCAAATATCTTCTCTCATGCTGTAGGTTTTCTTTTAGTTTTGTTGACTGTATCCTTTGCTGTGCAAAAGCTTCTTATCTTGATGAAGTCACAATAGTTCATTTTTGCTTTTGTTTCTTTGTCTTCATGGATGTACCTTGCAAGAAGTTGCTGTGGCCAAGTTAAAATGGGTGTTGCCTGTGTTATCCTCTAGGATTTTGATGGACTCTTGTCTCACATTTAGATCTTTCATCCATTTTGAGTTTATCTTTGTTTATGGTGAAAGAGAGTGGTCTAGTTTCATTCTTCTGAAGGTGGATGTCCAATTTTCCCAGCACCATCTATTGAAGAGACTTTCTTCCAATGGATAGTCTTTACTCATTTATTGAATATTAGTTGACCATAAAGTTCAAGGTCCACTTCTGGGTTCTCTATTCTGTTCCATTGATCTATGTGTCTGTTTTTGTGCCAGTACCACACTGTCTTGATGACCACAGCTTTGTAGCACAACCTGGCATTGTGATGCCCTAGATATGGTTTTCTTTTTTAAAATTCCCCTGGCTTTTCGGGGTCTTTTCTGATTCCATACAAATCTTAAAATAATTTGTTCTAACTCTCTGAAGAAAGTCCATGGTATTTTGATAGAGATTGCATTAAACGTGTTCATTGCCTGGGTAACATTGACATTTTCACAAAATTAATTCTGCTAATCCATGAGGATGGAATATTTTTCCATCTCTTTGTGTCTTCCTCAATTTCTTTCAGAAGTTTTCTATTGTTTTTAGGGTATAGATCATTTACCTCCTTGGTTAGGTTTATTCCTAGATATCTTATGATTTGGGTGTAATTGTAAATGAGATTGACTCCTTAATTTCTTTCTTCAGTCTCATTGTTAGTGTAAAGAAATGCCATTGATTTCTGGGCATTGATTTTGTATCCTGCAATGCTATCTAATTGCTGTATGAGTTCTAGCAACCTTGTGGGGGAGGGTTTTGGGTTTTCTAGGAGAGTATCATGTCATCGGTGAAGAGGGAGAGTTTGACTTCTTCTTTTCCAATTTAAATGCCTTTAGTGTCTTTTTGTTGTCTGATTGCTGAGGCTAGGATTTCCAATACTATGTTGAATAGCAGTGGTGAGAGTGGACATCCCTGTCTTGTTCCTGATATTAGGGGAAAGGCTCCCAGTGTTGCCCCATTGAGAATGATATTTGCTGCGGGCTTTTCATAGATGGCTTTTAAGATGTTGAGGTATGTTCCCTCTATCCCTACACTCTGAAGTGTTTTGATCAGGAATGGATGCTGTATTTTGTCAAATGCTTTCTCTGCATCTAATGTGAGGATCATATGGTTCTTGGTTTTTCTCTTGCTGATATGATGAATCACATTGATTGTTTTATGAGTGTTGAACCATCCTTGTGTCCAGGGGATAAATCCTACTTGGTCATGGTGACTAATATTCTTAGTGTATTGTTGGATCCTATTGGCTAGTATCTTGTTGAGAATTTTTCCATCGATGTTCATCAGGGATATTGGTCTGTATTCTCCTTTTTCTGGGGTCTTTGTCTGGTTTTGGAATTAAGGTGATGCTGGCTTCTTAGAACAAATTTGGAAGCACTCCATCTCTTTCTTTCCTTCCAAACAGCTTTAGTAGGATAGGTATGGTTTCTTCTTTAAACGTTTGATAGAATTCCCCTGGGAAGCCATCTGGCCCTGGACTTTTGTGACTTGGGAGGTTTTTGATGACTGCTTCAATTTCCTGACTGGTTATTGGCCTGTTTATGTTTTCTATTTCTTCCTGTTCCAGTTTTGGTAGTTTGTGGCTTTCCAGGAATGCGTCCATTTCTTTTAGATTGCCTAATTTATTTCTGTATAGCCGTTCATAATATGATTTTAAAATCGTTTGTATTTCCTTGTGTTGGTAGTGATCTCTCCTTTCTCATTCATGATTTTATTAATTTGAGGCTTGTCTTTCTTTTTTTTAATAAGACTGGCTAATGGTTTATGTATGTTATTAATTCTTTTCAAAGAACCAACTCCTGGTTTTGTTGATCTGTTCCACATTTCTTGTGGTCTCAATTTCCTTGAGGTCTGCTCAAATTTTAATTAAATCTCTTATTCTGTTGGGTGTAGGATCTAGCTGCTGTTTTTTTCTCTAGCTGCTTTATGAGTAAGGTTAGCTTTTGTATTTTAGTTCTTTCCAGTTTTTGAATGGATGCTTGTATTGTGATGTATTTCCTCCTTGGGACTGCTTTTTCTGCATGCCAAAGATTTTGAATGTTTGTATCTTCATTCTCATTAGTTTCCATGAATCTTTTTAATTCTTCCTCAATTTCCTGGTTGACCCTTTCATCTTTTAGCAGGATGGCCCTAAACATTCCCGTGTTTGAAGTCCTTCCAAACTTCTTGTTGTGATTTAGTTCTAATTTCAAGGCATTATGGTCTGAGAATATGCAGGGGACGATCTGAATATTTTGATATCGGTTCAGACGCGATTTGTGATCTAGTATGTGGGTATTCTGGAGAAAGTTCCATGTGCACTTGAGAAGAATGTTTATTCAGTTCAGTTTGGATGTAAAGTTCTGTAGATATATGTGAAATCTATCTGCTCCAGTGTATCATTTAAAGCTCTCGTTTCTTTGGAGATGTTGTGCTTAGAAGACCTATCAAGGGTAGAAAGACCTAGATTGTAGTCACCAAGTATAAGATAATTATTATCTAAGTATTTCTTCACTATCGTTTTTAATTGGTTTAAATATTTGGCAGCTCCGATATTCGGGGAATATATATTGAGGATTATTAAGTCCTCTTGTTGGATAGATCCTTTAAGTATGATTTAGTGTACGTCTTCATCTCTCACTACAATCTTCGGGGTAAATTTTAGTTTATCTGATATAAGGATGGCTACACCTGCTTTCTTTTGAGGACCATTTGAATGGTAAATGGTTCTCCAACCCATTATTTTCAGATTGTAGGTGTCCTTCTGTCTAATATGAGTCTCTTGTATACAGCAAATAGATGGGTCCTGCTTTTTTATCCAGTCTTAAACCCTGCGCCTTTGATGAGATCATTAAGCCCGTTCACGTTCAGAGTTACTATTGACAGATATGAGTTTAGTGTCATCATTATATCTATTCAGTCCTTGTTTTTGTGGATTGTTCCACTGAACTTCTTCTTAAAGGGGAATTTTAAGAGTCCCCCTTAAAATTTCTTGCAGAGCTGGTTTGGAGGTCACATATTCTTTCAGTTCCTGCCTGTCTTGGAAGCTCTTTATCTCTCCTTCCATTTTGAATGAGAGCCTTGCTGGATAAAGTATTCTTGGTTGCATGTTCTTCTCATGGAGGACCCTGAATATATCCTGCCAGCCCTTTCTGGGCTGCCAGGTCGCTGTGGAGAGGTCTGCTCCTCCCCATAAAGGTGAGGATTTTCTTGTCTCTTGCTGCTTTAAGGATCTTCTTTTTATCTTTGGAATTTGCAGGCTTCACTATTAAATGTCGAGGTGTTGGACGGGTTTTATTGATTTTAGTGGGGTATCTCTCTATTACCTGGATCTGAATGCCTGTTTCCCTTCCCAGATTAGGAAAGTTTTGTGCTATGATTTGTTCAAATACATATTCTGGCCCTCTGTCCCTTTCGGCACCCTCGGGACCCCCAATTACACATAGGTTTTTCTTCCTCAGGCTGTCATTTATTTCCCTTAATCTGTCTTCCTGGTCTTTTAATTGTCTCTTTTTTCCTCAGTTTCCCCTTTGCCATCAACTTGTCTTCTATGTCACTCACTCATTCTTCCACCTCGTTAACCCTTGTCATTAGGACTTCTAGTTTGGATTGCATCTCATTCAATTGATTTTTACTTTCTGCCTGATTGTATCTAAATTCTGCAGTCATGAAGTCTCTTGAGTCCTTTATGCTTTTTTCTAGAGCCACCAGTAGCTGTATCATAGTGCTTCTGAATTGGTTTTCTGACATTGAATTGTAATCCAGATTTGTAACTCTGTGGGAGAGAGGACTGTTTCTTTCTTTTGGGGTGAGCTTTTCTTTGTAGTCACTTTGCTCAGTGCAGAGTGGCCAAAAACAAGTTGTATTGGGAAAAGGAAAAAAAGGAGAGAAAGAAGGAAAGAGAAGAGAAAAAGGAAAAAGGAAGAAAAAAAGCAAAAAAAGAGAATAAAAGGAGAAGGAAAAAGAAAGAAAGAGGGGGAAAGGGTGGGGAAGCCATCAGAAATTAAAAAAAAACATGGGGGAGTATCTTCTGAATCTGTATACTTTAAGTCCCTTGACTTCCCCTGGAACTCGTCCATCTAGCTGGTCTTCTGGGGGATGCGGACTGTTGTGCTGATTTTCAGGTGTTAGCCCTTTGGGGAGCTCCTCTCCACTTGCCTGGTGAAGCACTCAGTGGGGGTTGAATACCCCGTGACACCCAAGGAGGAACAACCCCAGTGGCAGCGGCCAGGTCTGAACACCTGTATTCAGCCCCCGCAGTAACTCTGGAGCAGTCCATCTGCAGGGCCTGAAGGCTCTGGTGCAGGGGTGCTGATCTGCTCAGCTCTGGGCAGGAGCATCCTTGCTGTCCTGGGCCCTCCGGACTGCTGCCTGTCCTGGGGGAGGCTGAATCCTGGGCTGTGTCCCGGCACCCTGTGCTCCGGGACCTGCGCTGTTGGATTCTTGCTCCCAGCCGGGCAGGCACCTGTCCACGGAGTCGCCATAGCCCCTCTGAGCTGCTCCTGGAGCCCCGCAGCCCTCTCCACATGGAGCCTTTTCCTCTGCCCTAGGCACCGCCACCTAGCTGCTCCCAAGGACCCGCAGCCCCCTCCGAAAAGAGCCACTACTCGAGCCCCTCAGAGCTGCTCCTGGTTCAATGCATATGCCCTGTAGCCCGTAGGGAGCTTGGTGCACTCTCCTGGGAGTGCAGGTGTCTGTTTGTGTCCCATGGAGCCCAAGGGTATCCCCGCACTCCTGGGGTCTTGTTCTGAATCCCTGTAGGCACCATTCCACCCTGGAAGAATGGTGTAGCTCCTGCTTCTCTGGGACAGAGCTCTCCTGACCGGGGGGCACTCGCTGTGGCCTTAGCCTGGCTACTCGTGGGGCCCCTCCCCCTTGGATGCCTTTTGTTTCATTATTTCCTTTTCCCCGTCTTCCTACCTTGATAGAAGCGTAAACTTTTCTCACTGTAGCATTCTATCTGGTCTCTGTTTAAATCTCAGGCCGAATTCCTAGATTTTCAGGATGATTTGAAGTTTATCTAGGTAATTTGGTCAGGACAGGAGACTTGGGGACCCTACTCTTCCGCCATCTTGCCTCTCCTCCTGTATGTTGCTTTTTAGCTATGGTGTTTCCTTCACTTTGCAGAAGCTTTTCAATTTGATGAAATCCCAATAGTATTTTTGCTTCTGTTTCCCTCACCTCAGAGGCATATCCTGAAAGAAGATCCAATGGCCAATGTCAAAGACTTTGCTGCCTATCTTTTCTTCTTTGTATGGTTTCAGATCTCACATTTAGGTCTTTCATCCATTTTGAATTTATTTTTTATATATATGGTGTAAGAAAGTGGTCCAGTTTCATTCTTCTGCATGTGGCTGCCTGGTTTTCCCAACACCATTTGTTCTTATCCTGGGGTCAGGTTTAGGGTTTCTTGAAGAGACTGTCCTTGTGCCATTGGATATTCCTTCCTTCCTTGTTGTCCATTAATGGATCATAGAGTTACAGGTTTGTATCTTGTTTTGGCTTTCCATTCTGTTCTATTGATCTAAGCATCTCCTGTTGGGAGATCCCTGATTGCTGATTCAATTTCTCTGCTTGTTACCGGTCTGTTCAAGTTTCTTATTTCCTCATTTTTCATTTTTGCTATGTTATATATTTCTAGGAATTGATCTATTTCTTCCAGGTTCTAGGTTGCTGGAATATACTTTTTCATCATATTCTCTTATTATTGTTTGTATTTCTGTAGTGTTGGTTGTTATTTCTCTTTTCTCATTCGTGATTTTATTTGGGTCTTCTCATCGATTTATGTTTTTCCTTTTTTAAAGATTTTATTTATGTATTCATGAGGGACACAGAGAGGCAGAGGTATAGGCAGAGGGAAAATGAGGCTCCATGCGGGGAGCCTGATGTGGCACTTGATCCACCAGGATCCTGGGATCCTGACCTGAGCCAAAGCACATGCTCAAACACTGAGGCACACAGTTGCCTTGCTGATTCAATTCCTTTGCTAGTTATGGGTCTGTTCACATTTTCTATTTCTTCCTATTTCAGTTTTGCTCGTTTGCACATTTCTAGGGATTTGTCCATTTATTCCAGGTCTCCCAGTTTGTTAGCATATAATCTTTCATATTATTCCCTTGAAATTGTCTAATTTTTCTGGTGTTGATTGTGATCACTCTTCTCTCTTTGTGATTTTATTTATTTAGGTCTATTCTCTTTTCTCGTTCCTAAGGCTGGATAGGGTTTGATCCATTTTATTAATTATTTTGAAGAAATAGCTCTTAGTTTCGTTATTCCATTCTAATGTTTTTTTATTTCTGTATTGTTTATTTCTGCTCTCATCTTTATTTTTTCCCTTCTTCTGTAGGCTTTAGGCTTTGTTTGCTATTCCTTTTCCAGCTCCTTTAGGTGTAGGGATAGGCTGTGTATTGGAGACTTCTTGTTTCTTGAGGTAGGCTTGTATTGCTATGTACTTTTCTCTTTGGACTGCCTTTTCTACATCCCAGAGGTTTGGAGAAACATGTTTTCATTTTCATTTGTTTTAAATTTCCTCTTTAATTTCCTGGTTGCTCCATTCATTCTCTAGTAGGATGTTAATAATCTCCACGTATTTTTGGTCTGTCCAAATTTTTTCTTACTGTTGACTTCGAGTTTCATAGCATCATGGTCCGAAAAGGTACAGGGTGTGATATCAACATTCTTGTACCTGTTGAGGGGTGATTTGTGGCCCATTATATGATCTGTTCTGGAGAATGTCCCATGTGCACTTGAAAGGAATGTGTATTCTGCTTTAGGTTGAAATGTTCAGACTATATCTGTTGAGTCCCTGTGGTCCAGTGTGTCAAGGCTATTGTTCCCCTGTGGATTTTCTGCATAGACGATCAGTCCATTGCCATTACTGGGTAGGTGTTAAAATCCCCTGTCATTGTATCATTATCAGTGAGTTCCTGTACGTTTATTGGTAATTTGGTTCCATATTTAGGTACTGCCATGTTGGCAGCATGAATATTTAGTTGTTTGATCCTGATAGAGAGTCTTTTTAATTATGAAATAATGCCCTCCTTCATCTCTTCTTACAGTATTTGTTCTTTCTTTTTGAGATTTAAATATTTTATTTATTTATTCATGAGAGATACACAGAGGAGCAGAGGCAGAAACATAGGCAGAAGGAGAGACAGGCTCCCCAAAGGTATGCCAATGTGGGACTCGATCCTGGGATCCCAGGATCAACCCCTGAGCCGAAAGCAGATGCTCAACCACTGAGCCACCAGGTATCCCCCAGGGTTTGGTTTCAAATCTAGTTTGTCTAATATAAGTATTGGTCCTCCAGCTTTCTTTTCATAACCATTAGCGTGATAGATGATTTTCCATTCCCTGACTTTTCAAACTGCTGGTGTCTATAGGTCTAAGGTGAGCCTCTAGTAGGCAGCATACTGATGGATCTTGTTTTTTTAATAACAATTTTATTTTTGAGAGCATGAGAGAGACAGAGAGAGAGAGAGAGAGAGGCAGAAAATTAGGCAGAGAGAGAAGCATCCTCCCCACCAGGAGCCCAATATGGGACTCGATCCCAGACTCCAAGATCACACCCTGAGTCAAAGGCAGAGGCTCAACCCCTTGAGCCACCCAGGCATCCCAGATCCTGTTTTTTAAGCCACTCTGACACCCTATATCTTTTGATTGGAGCATTTAGTATCAGCATTGAGAGTGCTTATTCAAAGATATGAACTTGTGCCTTGTTGTTAGTGGTAGAGTTGGTGTTTCTGGTGATGTTCTCTGGTCCTTTCTAGTCTTTGTTGCTTTTGGTATCTTTTTTTCCCCCACTAGAAGAGTCCCACTTAAAAATTCCTTACTGGACTGGTTTAGCGGTCATGAACTCCTTTATACTTTTCCTGTCAGGGAAAATCTTTCTCTCTCCTTCTCTCCTGAATGACACACTTCCTGTAGAAAGAATTCATACAAATTGGACTCCAATAAAAAGAAAGTTAAAAACATAAAATAAATTTTTGCTCGTATGACTGAGGAAAATGGCATTTAGGAGGAAAAGCAGAACCTGAAAGGGAGGAGGACAGATTTCACCATCCTTAGCATTCACAGGGACCTGGTGTCCTTTCCTAAGGGGGCCCCCCCTCCGTAGGATGTTTCCTGCCCCTCTGTGCTCCTTTTTGGAACCCAGCAGGCACATCTCCGTGCCTCCAGCACCTCTGCAGTCATGGTTTATAGCGTCTTCCATGTATCCTATTGGGGACCACGGCGTCATGTATGTAACCATCCAGCTGCTGTTTGACAGCATTGGGGTGATTCTGACTTTTGTTCGTTGTGGGGTGTGTGTTTGTCTATCACATGAATCTATCACGTGTAGCTATTGGATCCTCTGGCTGGGTAACCCAAACCGAAATGGTTGGTACAACATCATTTCTGGTGCTGGCGCTGGGCGGCTAGCTGGGCTCTCCTGACTGACCCGGGGCTTGGTCCTGCGGTGAATTTCAGCTGGAGGTTCAGCTGAGGTGGAAGGACTGGCTCGGCCAAATTACCATGTCCGACAATGGGTCTCGCCAAGCGCCGGCTGCTTCTCTTCTCGCCGATGCCTCTCCAGCAGGGAGTCAGACCTCAGGGAAACCCTGGGGGGAGCTCCTGAGGAGTCGGGTACCCATGGCGGGTAACCCTGGGGCTGCCTGTGTGTGGAGGTCGGGGTGGGGACGGGGCTGGAGTTCTTTGGTCCCCTGTGCTGCCTGGCTTTCAGGCCGAGCCCCATGCTCACCCAGCCCTTATTCACTAGGGCAAGGAGGGTGCCATCCACATGCTTGTGTGAGAGATCCAGCACCACAAGGTGTGCACGCTGAGTCCACCTGGTGAGCATTGCCCAGGTGGATGAGCTGCAAGTTGGGACACAGGAAATTTAATAAAAATCCCCTACCCCTGGACAAGCAGCACAGGACTGATTCCATTTTGTGCTACACCCGCCACCTCCCCTCTGACCCCCACATGACCTGCTTATGGCTTAAGGTGTTGCCCCACCCGAGTCAAACAGCTGGGCACACCCTAATCAGAAATTGGCTCATAACAATGTAACCCTGCTTTGTGCCCCCCAGAACTGTGAGCCAATTCTGACCAAAGTAATAGGCCAGCTCAAGTGGATACTATAGGCTAAGGTGTAATTCAATCAGCCACTTGCATGTGGACCAACATGACTGTGCAAATTTCTGCATATCCCACGGTCCACTGCCCCTACAAAGCTGCTATGCCTCTTAGTCTCAGAGTCCAAGTCCCTGCTCCGCTGTGTCGGGTGCACTTGGACCCAAGCTACAGCTTGTAGAGAAACCCTCAGGAGTTTGCATTGGTGTCAGCTCATCGGTGGTTACTCAGATTCACAGTCTTGGGCACAACACAAGGGCCTGCTGTCCTGACGTCCCTTCCACGGCCACTCTGAGCGCCCCACAGGCCTTCAGTGCCCCAGGCACACTGGCACGGGGATGCAGGGAGGGGAGTACATGCCCAGGAACCGGGCCAGCCCCGGCCCCCTGGACAGAGGGAGCACAGACATCCCCCGTCGCTTTTCACAGACCCTGGTGACCTGAGGCTCCTTGGCTGTCACTCTGTCCCAGGCCTTCCTGGCCCATGGGGCACAGGCTGAGTCCCAGTATAGTGTGTGGAGTCCTGACCCTGGCATCTAGCCGCCCCTGGAAGGCACGTGGGGATGTCAGCTGTGCCTTGCAGTGCCCATGCAGGGGCTGTTGGGGCCTGGGTGGTGCCCCCTCCTCCTCTCTGTGGGTCTCTCCACGCCCCATACACAGAGTTCTGGGAGACACAGAAACGGGCTGGCTGTGCATTTTCACACCACAATAGTTTATTGACATTCTACAGCAAACGGGCTCAGAGTCGAGGGTGCATGCCTTCCCCTGGGAAGGGAGACCATTCTGTCCTTTAGGGGAGGGCAAGAATCACATGGGTGTGGGGCAAGTGCTGGAGTCCCCCATGGTGGAGCATGTGTGGACTCCGGGTGGGGGCGTGTGTCCTGAGGTTTCAGCATGAGAGATGGTTGTGAGGACAGCAGAGCTGACCTTGACCTGCAGCTCATGTGTTCCTGCGCTGGGTCCCCACAGTGCAGGTGGACCCTGGTCATGGGGCTCCTGTGGCCCCAGCACCTGGAGGAGCCTGCCTCCTGGTGTGGGTGCAGGTAGGGTCAACCGGCCTGCCTCTGCTCTCCCCAACCTTGGGTGTCCCAGGATCCCCAGGGCTGCCCTTGGTCAGCGATCTGGATCTGTGGGGCACCCCCAGGGCCCAGGAGGCCACATCCAGCTGTGAGAAGGCTCGCTCAGTGTAGGGCCAGAATCCAGGGCTGGACAGGGCCATGGGGGGCTGGATCCCACTAGTCTTTTTGTTGGGCCTGTTGCAGGGTCTCAAATCACCCCCACCTTCACAGAGCCTGGGGCCAGGCCAGCCCAGATCCCCCTGGGTTATGGGCTGGTGTCCTGTGAAGGATGTGCCGCCCTCAGAGGGGACAGTGCATCCTCTGCACCACTCACCTGCACACACCCTGTCGGGGGCTCCTTGTCTTCGCTCCTCCCTGCAACCCCTGGTACTCTATGAGACCCCCAGGCTTCTAATGGGAGCAGGGTATCGAGAGATCCCCAGGGAGGCTGAGCATGTCCCACAGGGGGCACCTGCACCGGGTCCTTGATGGGGGCTCATGGTGTGGGGGTGGATGGTATGGGGGCATGGTGTTGGGGTATAGTGTGGGTGGGGATTGTGTGGGGCTGTGTGGGTTTGATTGGGATGGTGTAGGTGGGATGCCATGGGGAATGATGATGTAGGGGGATGGAGTGGGAGTGGGGAATGAGGGGGATGTCATGGGGGGCCTGTGGACACAGGGCATCCCCTTCCTCTAAGATGCACAAGGAGACGTCTACACTTAAAGGCAACTCCAGTGTGGGGTTTGCTGAGACACCTGTCCCTGGGGTGGGGTGTGGTCAGTGCAGGACCCTGGCTGGACCGGGGGCATTATCTGGGGTTCATCATACTATGTGTGTTTTCAAATTGCAAAATGTCTCAAATTAAATGCATAGAATTTAGAAATATATAAATCACCAAGCGTGGGCGTCACTCTGACCCGTCCGACCCTCATGGAATCAATGTGTGTCCTGGTCCAGCCGTGGCCATGCCGCCTGGCCCCCAGGTCTTGTTCCTGCCCCCCACATCCCCCACCTCATCCCCTGCTACTCAGAGGACCGTCCCTCTCCCGTTTGGGGTTCAGCTCCCATGGCAAGCACTGGAGACCCCATCCTAGTGGCCTCCTCATGTCCGAGGCCCTGGGGGTGGGGGCACAGAGGTCATCCCCAACACCCTACCATGGAGTGGTGTGTTGTTGGCTGCTGTTCTGCCCCCCGCCTCAGAATCCCTGTTTTCCCTACCCAGACTCCCCTGGTCCTCCACTGGGTCCTGATCCCCCCTGGCCCCTCAACCTCACCCTACCCCGTAGTAGTCCCAAAATATGATGTGACTGCTGCACATCCTGTTGACGTCCAGGTCCACCTGAGTAATGTTCCTGGAGGAGACCAGGTCCTCCTCTTTCATTTCCTGTGGGAAAACCTGGGAGGAGGAGCTGGCGTCAGGGACACAGACCCCGACCTGTCACCAGGTGCTCTCCTGGGCAGGGAGCCCTGGGGCCACCATGGGAGTGTGTCCTGCCGAAACCTCCTTCCATTGCCTGGGAGGACGGGGATGGTGGGAGTGCCCACCGTGCCCATGGAACTGTGTGAGGGCCTGTGCCCAGCTGTGGTGGGTGGGGAGGTGACTGAGGGTCAGCCTGGGTGGGAGGGGACAGGAGGTCAGTCCAGGTGGGGAGGGGTCATTCGGGTGTTGTGTCCAAGATTGCGAATCCGAGAAACCACTAAGGAGCCGACACTTATGCAAACACACGTGGGTTGTTTTACAAACTCAAGCAAGGGTCCAGGTATACCCCACACAGTGGAGCAGGGACATGGACCCCGAGGAGGGTTTTAGCTTAGTTTTAAGGGCTGGTCTCAGGGACCTCCAGAAGGGCTGGAGCAATTCCTCAAGTTCTGTTTACATTTTGATATGGGTCCTTCAAGGGCATTGAGCTCTCTTCTCATTCTAATTGGGGCTTCCAGCCCTTGGCTTAGGCTCGGTTTTTATTCTATTGTGGGGCTTTATAAGACATTAAGCTGTCAACTTTTGTTTTATTCCAGTAACTGAAGTAATGCAAATTTCAGCTCTTCTTCACAGGGGCCTGGGATTGCTGGATATGTGCTAATACTGAACTAAAAGTAGAATGGCCATAATGTACTCGGCCTCCATGCATCCCATCCTGTCCTATCTAGCTCATTCCCCCCTCCCTGGAGCTCCTAAGAGAGACATTGCAAATGACCTCAGCCTGGCAGCCTGTGTTCGGCGACAGGCCCAGGGATTTGGGATCAGGAAGACCTGGGGCGCCGACGTCCCGGCAGTGCAGCAGGATTAGATGCTGCAGAATCTTATTCCCTAAGGATATCTTGACAACTGACTTTGTACATAGAAAAGTTCTCCTTTGTCTTTAAAACTTGAGGAGTGATTTAAAGCGTTTTTTCTCTGCCCATCTGATTTCTCAGATTCTAATCCGAGACGTATTTCCTGTTAATAAGGATAATTTACTATCCATAGTCCTATGTTTAAAATATTCTGACACAAGCAATTCAGAGGGATGAGGCTTTCTCATCTATTTCTTCACAGCTCAGTCTTTCATCAGGAAATGAATCTTTATGGATTTGGAAATAATTGAGAGACATTATTACAATGGTCCTATTATTATGTGAAGGATTCTTCCCTGAGATTCTTCCCCTGTTTCAACCGACACTGAAACACTGTGAACTCTTTGGAAGACAAATGTCAAGGAAATAAATGTTATACATTGCTAATTTTAAATGCACTTACAATATGGTGTCTATTGTACTAGAACTATTTTTATCTGATTTTTGTTCTTTATTATCCTTTCCGGCTTTTCAGGTTGAAGAGGCATTATACGTGTTCATAAGTGTTTTTCTTTTCTTCTGATATAAAATTCTTACTATGTTCCCATCGAAGGAAATCTTTAAGAATAAGGCAAAAGTTAATTCAACAATTCTTAAAATGTCTTCACACTGGAGCCTGATTCATTTAAGTCAATTTTCAAATTAAATCTTATTTCTTAGAAAGAAAACAAAGCTTCATAGGGAAATTGAGAAGATAGTACAGAGAATTCTCATGCACTTGCACTCAATTTCTCCAATTATTGATATCTTATATCAGTATGGTACAAATATTAGCTAATGAATCAATATTAAAATATTTGCAATAACCAAAGACCATACTTTATCAGATTTGCTTAGTTTTTGCTAAGTCACCATCCCTTATATCACACTCCATTTGTCCTCATGTTTTCTTAAGCTCCTCTGGATTGTGACAGTCTTTCAGCCTTTCCTTACTGTTGGTGAACTGGAAAACTTTGAGAAGTAGAGTATTTTGTAAAATTTGAGTTGAGATATGTCTGTTGTTTATCTCATGATTGAACTCTTTTTGTGGATTCTATACAGAGATATACTGCCATTTTTATTATATCATATAAAGGATAGATACTATCAACATGATTTATCATTCTTGGTATAGATCTGATCATCTTGCTGAGGTAGTGTTAGGTTTCTCCGTAGTAAAGTCATTCTTTATTGTTATTAATATTATTATTATTATTATATTATCATTATTAAGTTTTTCATAATATATTTTGTAGAAGGAAGTTACTATGTGTATTCCACACATAAGAGTGGGAAGCTATGCTCATGTACTTGAGTGTGGAATGTCTGCACATAACCTTTCTTGTTTTTAAGGCTTCCACTTGGGACTGCATCTCAGTTATAGCATTTTTAACGTTGGCCTGACTAGATTTTACTTCTTTTATTTCTACAGTAAGGGATTCTCTAGTTTTCTGTTGTGCTCTTTTTCCAGCCCAGATGCTATCTTTATAATCATTGTTTTAAACTGTAGTTAGACATCATATATTTGTATTGATGGACTTCCTGGCTGTGAGTACTACGTCATGTTTTTTTATGGAGGTGAATTTCTCCATCTCATTATTTTTTCCAGAAATAGAAAGTAGGAAGAAGGAAGAAAAAGAAAAACCAAGAAAAACAATAACAACTGCCCTCCCCCCAAAAATCACCAGATTATTTTGGCTTGGTTGTTAAAAGATTCTAAATCCCAAAATAAGAAACAAAATTAAAGTACCATGAACCTAAAAATAAGAAATATATAAGGTACATACATAAAAATGAAAATAAGGCAATTTATAAAATAGAATCAAAGAAACTAAATGAAAATAAAGCACAAAGTACAAAGGAAGCTAGACCCTACTTTCCAGGCAGAGCTGAATCTCTGCAGCTTCTGTGGTCCGACACCTTGGTGGCAGGGAGTGGTCTGTGCGGGGTCTGAGGATTGGCCATGGCAGTGATGTCAGGTGCACATCTGACTCCTGTGTCAGAGGCGGGTTGTGTGTCAGCCCTTCTGGCCTCCAGCGGGCAGTGCTGTGCTGCTCCCTGAGACTTGGCACTGATGGGCGGGATGCGGGTGGGGACGCTGTGTCCTCTGGCTCTGGGGCTGAGCATTCCACCCCCCAGTCTGCAGGCCCTCCACAGAAGGGCACCCAAGCCCCCGGGTCTCCGCCGCTTCTCTCGGAACCCTGCTTTCACTCTGCCCGCATCCGAGCTCCTTTTGGTCTCAGACTGTTGTGCCCAAGATTGCGAATCTGAGAAACCACCAAGAAGCCGATTCCGATGCAAACACATGTGAGATTATTTATAAGCTCGATCTTGTGTCGAAGTATACCCAACACAGCGAAGCAGAGACTTGGTCCCCGAGGAGGGTTTTAGCTTAGTTTTAAGGGCTGGACTCAGGGACCTCCAGAAGGGCTGGAGCAATTCCTCAAGTTCTGTTTACATTTTGATATGGGCCCTTCAAGGGCATTGAGCTCTGTTCTCATTCTAATAGGGGCTTCCTGCCCTTGGCCTGGGCTCAGTTTTGATTCAATTGTGGGGCTTTCTAGGACATTAAGCTGTAAACAGCAAAGGTTAACTCATGGAAGGGGGACGTCACACTGTCCCTATATGCTGAAGACACGGTACTAGAAACAGGAAACCCAAGAGCCTCCACCAAAACCTGTTAGAACTAAGGAGTGAGTTCAGTAAAGTCAGGGGACACAAACTGACCCTACAGAGCAGAGTAGCCTTGCTGTGTCCCGACAATGAGCACTCAGGAAGGAAAGGAAGGACATGAAGGCCTTCTCAGGAGCATCAAGGAGAATAAATAATGAGACTGAACCAAAGGAGCACAAGACTTGTGCTCTGAGCCATACCAGGCTCTGGGAGGCTGTCCTGGTCTTGTGGGGTGGGACCCTCATCTTGTGAAAATGTCCGCAGTTCCTGAAGCTACTCTCAGTTTCAATGTCATTCCTATCAAAATCATGGTGGCAGATCTTAGAAATAGGAAAGAACCACCCATAACCTCCATCCCCCCAAGAAATGCCCGAACAGCAAATCAGTATTGGAAAAGCATGACATAGTCTGACCCAGCACTTTCTATTTCAAATGATATCACAGAGACACAGGATAAAGCAGCGTGGTTCTCGGGCCCCCGCCTGCTCCATCAGGTAAGCATCCGACTCCTGACCTCACCTCTGGTCCTGATCTCAGGGGTCTTGAGTTCTAGCCCTGGGCTGGGACATGGACGAGGCGTGGAGCCTACTTAGACAAACCAGACCCATGGAGGGTGGTCCCGGCATAAGCTGAATGAGCAAAACAGAGATTCCAGAAGGAAATGTGCTCTGATACAACTGATTTTTTTAACTTAATTTAATTTAAACCCAATTAATAAACGTATAGTGTATTATACTTTCAGAGGAAGAATTCAGGGATTCACCAGTTGGAGATAACAACAGTGCCCGTGACATCACGTGCCCTCCTTCATGCTGGTCCCCTGTTATCCCCCCCCTTCCAGGACCCTCAGTTCTGTTCCTATCATTAAGAGTCTGTATTTCCTGCATCTGTTTTCATCTTATTTGTTTTTCTTTCCCTTCACATTAGTTCATCTGCTTTGCTTCTATAATTCCATCTATGAATGACACCACATGGTCATTCTCTTTCCCGACTGACTTACTTCACTTAACATGATCCCTTTATTTCTATCCACATCATTGCAAATGGCAAGATTTCCTTCTCTTTGATAGCTGAGTACCATTTCTCTCTCTATGACCATCATCTATCTCCCATCCTCTTTATCCATCATCTGCCTCAGGGCACCGAGGTCCTCCCACAGTGTGGCTACTGTGGACCCGGCTGCTGTGGACATTGGGGTGCAGGTGTCCCAAGTCTCAGTGCATCTGTATCCTCGGAATGAGCTCCAGGCCGTTCACCTGCTGGTCGCAGGTCAGCTCTATTTGTAAATTCCTGAGAGGCCTGTACACTGTTTCCAGGGCGGCTCTACCAACCTGCGGTCCCGCCCACAGTGGAAGAGGGGTGAGTGAGATTTGCAGGAAGTGGTAAGAGTCTGGTCCACATTTTATTTTGCATCCTCTGGACTCCAATACCTTGTCCTTAAGTATTTCTGGGGAACCTGGGTGTTGGGCTCCTATTCAGTGAGATGTTTCTGAAGCTAACAGCCCCAGCTGGAGCCTGAAAGGAGGCAGGTGGGGCCCATGGAGCACCCGCTGCCTCCTGCACAGCCTCCTGCAGCGCCTGAGCGTCCCACAGGGAGCGCCCAAGACCAGGATCTTCCCAAGGGGCACGCATGCACAGTAGGCCTCCTCTGCCTGCACTAACAGGAGCCAGCCTGTGCTGGGGAGGCCTGAGGATGACGTGGAGACCTGTCTATGCTGATGAGCTGCAGCCTCCTCAGGACCCGTGGGGAGTCTTCAGGGCGAAATTGGGCCACATTCATGCTGACCGGAGCCCCGGTCTCCTCTGGACGTGCAGTGAGTCTTTTGGAAAATGTGGGCCCGCATCCACCCTGACATGAGCCCCTGGGCCGCCTCAGGACCTGCGGGGAGGCTTCAGGAAGATGTTGGCCCTCATCCACGCCTACCGGAGCCCTGAGCCACCTCAGGACCTGCGTCGAGGCTTCAGGAAATTGTGCGCCCGCATCCATGCTGACACGAGTCCATGAGCAGCCTCAGGACCTTCAGGGAGGTTTCAGGAAGATATGGGCCCCCATCCACGCTGACAGGAGCCCCTGAGCCGTCTCAGGACCTGAGAGGAGGCTTCAGGAAGATGTGGCGCCGCGTCCACTCTGACAGGAGCTCCCGGGCCCCTCAGGACATAAGTTGAGGCTGCTGGAAGCTGGGGGCCGCATTCATGGTTACAGGAGCCCCGGCCTCCTCAGAACCTTCGGTGATGCTTTGGGAGGACTTGGGGCCACATGGACACAACAGGACGCTGACTTCCTCAGGACCCCCAGTGTAGACTTTCGGAAATATGGGGATGCGTCCATGCGGACAGAAGACCCCAGCCTTGTCAGAGCCTGTGATGAGGCCTAAGAAATATGTGGATGCCGAATCCACACTGACAGGATTCTCTGGCCTCCTCAGGATGCACTGTGAAGGATTGGGATGATTTGCGGCCACGTCCATGCTGACAGGAGCCCCCAGCCTCCTCAGATCTTATGGTGAGGCTGAGGAAAATGTGGGGTCACGTCAAGACTGAGAGGACCCCCGTCCTCCTCAGGACCTGCACTTGGCTTCGGGACACATGGGGCTGCGTCTAGGCTGACAGGAACCCACAGCCTCCTCAGGACCCACGGTGAGTTTCAGGGGATGTGGGGCCATGTCCAGGCTGACAGGAGCCCCCGGCCTCCTGAGAACCTGCTGTGAGGCTTCCAGAGGATGTGAGGCATACTCCATGGTGACAGGAGACCCGGTGTCCTCAGGACCCGCTGACTATGACTCTGGAACACATGGGGCCACGTCCGCACTCACAGGAGCCCAGATTCCTCAGGAAACCCTGGAGGACTCTGGAGGTGTCTTTGGGGGCCACGTCCATGTCAGAAGGGACTCCTCAGAAACATAGAGTAAGTGAATGGATAGAATGAATGGTAGGGTCAGGGGAGGGGAGGCAATTGGTGGTTAGGCTTAGGTTAGATGTTAGGGGTTAGTGATTATGCTTATGGTTACGGATTAGAGGTTAGTGTGAGGGATAAGTGTAATGGTCAGTGGTTAGGAGTTAGGATGGGGGTTTGGGTTAGGGACGGGAGTTAGAGTTAGGGTTAGGGTTATACTTTAGGATTTAGGGCAGGAGGTTAGGAGTTGGGGTTTGGATTATGGTTAGAGTTAGGGTTGGGCTAGGTTTGCAGTTAGGGTTAGGGGTTAGGATGTGGGTTAGGGTTAGGGTTAGGGGTTAGAGTTAAAGTTAGGGCTAGGTTTAGGGTTAGGGCAAGGGTTAGGTTTAGTGTTTGGTTAGGGTTTAGAGTTAGAGTCAGGTCAGGGTCAGGGTACGGTTTTGGAAAAGGGTAAGAGAGAGTTAGGCAGTGGGTTAGGGATTAGTTTTAGGGTACGGGTTAGGGTACAGTTTGGGGTATGAGATAGGATTAGTATTAGAGGGTTAGGGTTAGGGTAGAGGTTAGGGTTAGGAATAGGATTGGAGTACATTAAGTTAAGGTTATTGTTAGAGGTTAGCGTTAGGGTTAGATTTAAGGTAAGGGTCAGGGTTAAGGGTTTAGAATAGGTTTAAGACTTAGGGTGAGGGTTGGCAGGGAGGTTCAGTGAATGTGTTTCGGTCTTGGGGTTTGTGTTTGGTTTTTGATTAGTGATAGTTCTTGTTTTAGGGTTAGGTTAACATTAGGCTCAAGTGTAGGGTTAGTTATGTCTTTGTATGGTTAGAGTTTGTTTCTTGTCATGTGCCTGCACTGGGCCTCCTAGCATCTTGGGCAGTTTAGTTTTATGCACTCTATTTAGGTTTTGGGTTCAAAGATAGCCTGACTCCACCAAGTCAGTGGCCTCCCCAGAGAATCAGTATCCCGGCTTCTGCTGGGGTCAGAATAGGTATGGCAGGCTTCTCCTGAGCTGAGCTAAGGAGGGGATTTGTGGCTCTAAAGACTCTCTGTTTGGATTATCAGTTGTATTTCTGATTTTATCTCTTCTGCGCACATGCTTTCTGTATACTACCAATTATTATTTTAAAGTTTTACTTGAATTCCTCTTTGTAAACTCAGTATGATATAGTTTCAGATTTACCGCATAGTGATTCAACCCTTGAATACAATACCTGGTACTGGTCAGAGTTGACCTCCACTATCCCCATCGCCTGATTCCCATCCCCCCCACTTTCCTCTGGTATTTATTAGTTTATTCTCTGTGGTTAAGAGTGTGTTTCTTGGTTTGCATCTCTCATCCCCACCTTCGCCCCTTTGCCAGTTTGTTTGGTTTCTTAAAATTCACATGTGAATGCAATTGTATGGTATTTCGTATCTTTCTCTGACTGACTGTGTTCATTTAGCATAAGTCCTTTCCACTCCTCCCACATCATTGTAAATGGATTCATTTCATCCCTTCTGATGACCAAGTGATGTCGCAGTGTGTATATTTACCACATTGTCTCGGCCCATTCATCTGTCTATGGACATCTGGGCTGTATACACAGTTTCGCTGTTGTTGATAATGCTGCTACCAACACTGGGCTGCGTGTTCCCCTTCGAATCTACTAAATTACTTTTGTATCCTCGGGGTAAATACCTAACTGTGCAATTTTGGAATCGTAGGGTAGCTCTATTTTTAACTTTTAATTTTTTTTCTTATTTATGATAGTCACAGAGACAGAGACAGAGAGGCAGAGACATAGGCAGAGGGAGAAGCAGGCTCCATGCACCGGGAGCCCGATGTGGGATTCGATCCCGGGTCTCCAGGATCGCGCCCTGGGCCAAAGGCAGGCGCCAAACCGCTGCGCCACCCAGGGATCCCAACTTTTAATTTTTTTTATGATAGTCACAGAGAGAGAGGCAGAGACACAGGCAGAGGGAGAAGCAGGCTACATGCACCGGGAGCCCGATGTGGGATTCGATCCCGGGTCTCCAGGATCATGCCCTGGGCCAAAGGCAGGTGCCAAACCACTGCGGCACCCATGGATCCCCTATTTTTAACTTCTCGAGGACCCTCCAGACTGTTTTGCACAGTGGTGCACCTTTATTTATGTATTCATGAGAGACACAGAGGCAGAGGTATAGGCAGAGGGAAAATGAGGCTCCATGTGGGGAGCCTGATGTGGGACGTTATCCCCCATGACCCCGGGATCATGACCTGCCAAAGCAGATGCTCCACCCCTGAGGAACCCAGGTACCTTGCTGATTCAATTTCTTTGCTCGTTATGGGTCTGTTCATATTTTCTATTTCTTCCTATTTCAGTTTTGCTCGTTTGCACATTTCTAGGGATTTGTCCATTTTTTCCAGGTCTCTCAGTTTGTTAGCGTATAATCTTGCATAGTATTCCCTTATAATTGTCTAATTTTTCTGGTGATTGTTATCTCTCTTCTCTCATTTGTGATTTTATTTATTTAGGCTTTCTCTTTTCTCGTTGATAAGCCTGGCTAGGGCTTGATCCATTTTCTTAATTATTATGAAGAACCAGCTCTTAGTTTCGTTATTCCATTCTACTGTTTTGTTTTTTCTGCATTCTTTATTTCTGCTCTCATCTTTATTTTTCCCTTCTTCTTAGGCTTTAGGCTTTGTTTGCTATTCCTTTTCCAGCTCCTTTAGGTGTAGGGTTCGGTTGTGTATTGGAGACTTCTTGTTTCCTGACGTAGGCCTGTATTGCTATGTATTTCCCTCTTAGGATTGCCTTTCTACATCCCAGAGGTTTGGAGAAACATGTTTTCATTTTCATTTGTTTTAAATTTCCTCTTTAATTTCCTGATTGCTCCATTCATTCTCTAGTAGAATGTTCATAATCTCCACATATTTTTGGTCTGTCCAGTTTTTTTTCTTACTGTTGACTTCGAGTTTCATAACGTCATGGTCCGAAAATGTACAGGGTGCGATATCAACCTTCTTGTACCTGTTGTACCTGTTGAGGGCTGATTTGTGGCCCATGATATGATCTGTTCTGGAGAATGTCCCATGTGCACTTGAAAGGAATGTGTATTCTGCTTTAGGTTGAAATGTTCAGACTATATCTGTTGAGTCCCTGTGGTCCAGTGTGTCAAAGCTATTGTTCCCCTGTTGATTTTCTGCATAGACGATCAGTCCATTGCCATAAGTGGGTGGGTGTTAAAATCCCCTGTCATTGTATTATTATCAGTGAGTTCCTGTACGTTTGTTGTTAAATGGTTTCTATATTTAGGTACTCCCATGTTGGCAGCATATTTAGTTATTTGAACTTTTTTTAAATAAATTCATTTTTATTGGTGTTCAATTTACCAACAAACAGAATAACACACAGTGCTCATCCCGGCAAGGGCCCCCCTCAGTGCCTGTCACCCATTCACTCCCACCCCCAGCCCTCCTCCCCTTCCAGCTCCCTAGTTTCTTTTTCAGAGTTAGGAGTCTTTATATTCTGTCTCCCTTTCTGATATTTCCCACACATTTCTTCTACATTCCCTTATATTCCCTTTCACTTATTTATATTACCAATTGAATGAGAACATACATTTGTCCTTCTCTGATTGACTTACTTCACTCAGCATAATACCCTCCAGTTTCATCCACGTTGAAGCAAATGGTGGGTATTTGTCGTTTCTAATGGCTGAGTAATATTCCATTGTATACATAAACCACATCTTCTTTATCCATTCATCTTTGAATGGACACCATGGCTCCAACCACAGTTTCCCTATTGTGGACATTCTAATGTCCCGGCGTTTCATTGCATCTGAATATTTGAGGTAAATCCCCAACAGTGCAATTGCTGGGTTGTAGGGAAGGTCTATTTTTAACTCTTTGAGGAACCTCCACACAGTTTTCCAGAGTGGCTGCACCAGTTCACATTCCCACCAACAGTGTAAGAGGGTTCCATTTTCTCCGCATCCTCTCCAACATTTGTGGTTTCCTGCCTTGTTAACTTTCCCCATCCTCACCGGTGTGAGGTGGTATCTCATTGTAGTTTTGATTTGTATATCCCTGAGGCACGTGATGCAGAGCATTTTATCATGTGCATGTTGGCCATATCTATGTCTTCGTCTGTGAGATTTCTGTTCATGTGTTTTGCCCATTTCATGATTGGATTGTTTGTTTCTTTGGTGTTGAGTTTAATAAGTTCTTTATAGATCTTGGAAACTAGCCCTTTATCTGATTCGTCTTTTGCAAATATCTTCTCCCATTCTGTAGGTTGTCTTTTAGTTTTGTTGACTGTATTCTTTGCTGTGCAAAAGCTTCTTATCTTGATGAAGCCACAATAGTTCTGTTTTGCTTTTGTTTCTTTTGCCTTCGTGGTTGAATCTTGCAAGAATTTACTGTGGCCGAGTTCAAAAAGGGTGTTGCCTGTGTTCTCCTCTAGGATTTTGATGGACTCCTGTCTCACATTTAGATCTTTCATCCATTTTGAGTTTATCTTTGTGTATGGTGAAGGAGAGTGGTATAGTTTTATTCTTCTGCATGTGGATGTCCAATTTTCCCACCACCATCTATTGAAGAGACTGCCTTTCTTCCAGTGGATAGTCTTTCCCCCTTTATCAAATATTAGTTGACCATAAAGTTCTGGGTCTCTATTCTGTTCCATTGATCGATGTGTCTGTTTTTGTGCCAGTACCACACTGTCTTGATGACCACAGCTTTGTAGTACAACCTGAAATCTGACATTGTGATGCCCCCAGATATGGTTGTCTTTTTTAAAATTCCCCTGGCTTTTCTGGATCTTTCCTGATTTCACACAAATCTAAAAAAATAATTTGTTCTAACTCTCTGAAGAAACTCCATGGTATTTTGATAGGGATTGCATTAAACGTGTACATTGTCCTTGGTAACATTGACATTTTCATTATATTAATTCTACCAATCCATGAGCATGGAATATTTTTCCATCTCTTTGTGTCTTCCTTAATATCTTTCAGAAGTGTTCTATAATGTTTAGGGTATAGATGCTTCACCTCTTTGGTTAGGTTTATTCCTAGGTATCTTATGCTTTTGGGTGCAATTGTAAACGGGACTGATTCCTTAATTTCTCTTTCTTCAGTCTCATTGTTAGTGTATAGAAATGCCATTGATTTCTGGGCATTGATTTTGTATCCTGCAATGGTACCAAATTGCTGTATGAGTTTTAGCAATCTTGGGGTGGAGGCTTTTGGTTTTTCTAGGTAGAGTATCATGTCATCAGCGAAGAGGGAGAGTTTGACTGCTTCTTTGCCAATTTGAATGCCTTTAATGTCTTTTTGTTGTCTGATTGCTGAGGCGAGGACTTCCAGTACTATGTTGAATAGCACTGGTGAGAGTGGACATCCCTGTCTTGTTCCTGATCTTAGGGGAAAGGCTCCCAGTGCTTCCCCATTGAGAATGATATTTGCTGTGGGCTTTTCATTGATGGCTTTTAAGATGATGAAGAATGTTTCCTCTATCCCTATGCTCTGAAGTGTTTTGATCAGGAATGGATGCTTTATTTGTCAAATGCTTTCTCTGCATCTAATGAGAAGATCATATGGTTCTTGGTTTTTTTCTTGCGGATATGATGAATTACATTGATTGTTTTACAAGTGTTGAACCAGCCTTGTGTCCCTAGGATAAATCCTACTTGGTCATGCTGAATAATTTTCTTAATGTATTGTTGGATTCTTTTGGCTAGTATCTTGTTGAGAATTTTTGCATCCATGTTCATCAGGGCTATTGGTCTATAATTCTCCTTTTCGGTGGGGTCTTTGTCTGGTTTTGGAGTTAAGGTGATGCCGGCCTCATAGAATGAATTTGGAAGTACTCCATCTCTTACTATCTTTCCAAACAGCTTTAATAGGATAGGTATGTTTTCTTTCTTAAACGTTTGATAGAATTCCGCTGGGAAGCCATCTGGCTTTTGACTTTTGTTTCTTGGGAGGTTTTGGATGACTACTTCAATTACCTCCCTGGTTATTGGCCTGTTCAGGTTTTGTATTTCTTCCTGTTCCAGTTTTGGTAGGTTCTGGCTTTCCAGGAATGCGTCCAATTCTTCTAGATTGCCTAACTTATTGGCATATGGCTGTTCATAATATGTTTTATAATCGTTTGTATTTCCTTGGTATTGGTAGTGATCTCTCCTTTCTCATTCATGATTTTATTAATTTGAGTCTTTATTCTCTCTTTTTCTTAATAGGCTGGCTAATGGTTTATGTATCTTATTAATTATTTCAAAGAACAAACTCCTGGTTTTGTTTATCTGTTCCACATTTCTTCTGGTATCAATTTCCTTGAGTTCTGCTCGAATTTTAATTAATTCTCTTCTGTTGGGTGTAGGATCTATCTGTTGCTTTTTCTCTCGCTCCTTTATGAGTAATGTTAGCTTTTCTATTTGAGTTCATTCAGGTTTTTGAATGGATGCTTGTACTGTGATGTTTTTCCCCCTTAGAATGCTTTTGCTGCATTCCCAAGATTTTGTACGGTAGTATCTTCATTTGTATTAGTTTCCATGAATATTTTTCTTAATAAATTAACTTTTTACTTGTGGTCAATTTACCAACATACATAATAACACCCAATGCTCATCCCGTCAAGTGCCCCCCTCAGTGCCCGTCAAACATTCACCCCCATCCCCCTTCCTCCTCCCCTTCTACCACCCCTAGTTCATATCCCAGAGTTAGGAGACTTTATGTTCTGTCTCCATTTCTGATATTTCCCACACAATTCTTCTCCATTCCCTTATATTCCTTTCACTATTATTTATATTCCCCAATGAATGAGAACATACACTGTTTGTCCTTCTCCGATTGAGTTCACTCAGCATAATACCCTCCAGTTCCATCCACGTTGAAAAAAATGGTGGGTATTTGTCGTTCCTATAGGCTGAGTAATATTCCATTGTATACATAAACCACTTATTCCTTATCCATTCATCTTTCAATGGACTCCAAGCCTCCTTCCACATTTTGGCTATTGTGGACATTGGTGCTATAAACAGCGGGGTACAGGTGTCCCAGCGTTTCATTGCATCTGAATCTTTGAGGTAAATCCCCAACAGTGCAATTGCTGGGTCTTAGGGCAGGTCTATTTTTAACTCTTTTTTTTTTAATTTTTATTTATGATAGTCACAGAGAGAGAGAGAGAGAGAGAGGCAGAGACACAGGCAGAGGGAAAAGCAGGCTCCATGCATCGGGAGCCCGATGTGGGATTCGATCCCGGGTCTCCAGGATCGCGCCCTGGCCCAAGGGCCGGCGCCAAACTGCTGCGCCACCCAGGGATCCCTATTTTTAACTCTTTGAGGAACCTCCACACAGTTTTCCAGAGTGACTGCACCAGTTCACATTCCCACCAACAGTGTAAGAGGGTTCCCTTTCCTCCGCATCCTCTCCAACATTTGTGGTTTCCTGCCTTGTTAATTTTCCCCATTCTCACTGGTGTGAGGTGGTTCTCTTTGTGGTTTTGATTTGTATTTCCCTGATGGCAAGTGATGCAGAGCATTTTCTCATGTGCATGTTGGCCATGTCAATGTCTTCCTCTGTGAGATTTCTGTTCATGTCTTTTGCCCATTTCATGATTGGATTGTTTGTTTCTTTGGTGTTGAGTTTAAGAAGTTCTTTATAGATCTCGGAAACTAGCCCTTTATCTGATGCGTCTTTTTCAAATATTTTCTCCCATTCTGTAAGTTGTCTTTCAGTTTTGTTGACTGTATCTTTTGCTGTGCAAAAGCTTCTTATCTTGATGAAGTGACAATAGTTCATTTTTGCTCTTGTTTCTTTTGCCTTCGTGGATGAATCTTGCAAGAAGTTACTGTGGCTGAGTTCAAAATGGGTGTTACCTGTGTACTCCTCTAGGATTTTGATGGACTCTTGTCTCACATTTAGATCTTTCATCAATTTTGAGTTTATCTTTGTTTATGGTGAAAGAGAGTGGTCTAGTTTCATTCTTCTCCATGTGGATGACCATTTTCCCACCACCACCTATTGAAGAGACTGTCTTTCTTCCAATGGATAGTCTTTACTCATTTATCGAATATTAGTTGACCATAAAGTTCAGGGTCCACTTCTGGGTTCTCTATTCTCTTCCATTGATCTATGTGTTTGCTTTTGTGGCAGTACCACACTGTCTTGATGACCACAGCTTTGTAGTACACCCTGAAATCTGGCATTGTGATGCCCCCAGATATGGTTGTCATTTTTAAAATTCCCCTGGCTATTCGGGGTCTTTTCTGATTCCATACAAATCTTAAAATAATTTGTTCTAACTCTCTGAAGAAAGTCCATGGTATTTAGATAGGGTTTGCATTAAACATGTACATTGCCTGGGTACAATTGACATTTTCACAATGTTAATTCTGCCAATCCATGAGCATGGAAAATTTTTCCATCTCTTTGTGTCTTCCTCAATTTCTTTCAGAAGTGTTCTATTGTTTTTAGGGTATAGATCATTTACCTCCTTGGTTAGGTTTATTCCTAGGTATCTTATGATTTGGGTGCAATTGTAAATGGGATTGACTCCTTAATTTCTCTTTCCTCAGTATCATTGTCAGTGTATAGAAATGCCATTGATTTCTGGGCATTGAGTTTTTATCTTGGAACGCTACCAAATTGCTGTATGAGTTCTAGCAATCTTGAGGTGGAGGCTTTTGGGTTTTCTAGGTAGAGTATCATGTCATCAGAGAAGAGGGGGTGTTTGAGTACTTATTTGCCAATTTGAATACCTTTAATGTCTTTTTGTTGTCTGACTGCTAAGGCTAGGACTTCCAGACTATGTTGAATAGCAGTGGTGAGAGTGGACATCCCTGTCTTGTTCCTGATATTAGGGGAATGGCTCCCAGTGCTGCCCCACTGAGAATGATATTTGCTGTGGGCTTTTCCTAGATTGCTTTTAAGATTACAAGAAATATTCTGTCTCTCCCTATGCTCTGAAGTGTTTTGATCAGGAATGGATGCCCTATTTTGTCAAATGCTTTCTCTGCATCTAATGAGAGGATCATATGGTTCTTGGTTTGTCTCTTGCTGATATGTTAAATCACATTGATTGTTTTACGAGTGTTGAACCAGCCTTGTGTTCCGAGGATAAATCCTACTTGGTCATGCTGAATAAATTTCTTAAAGTCCTTTTGGATCCTATTGGCTAGTATCTTGTTGAGAATTTTTGCATCCATGTTCATCAGGGTTATTGGTCTGTAGTCTTTGTCTGGTTTCGGAGTTAAGGTGATGCGGGCCTCCTCGAACAAATTTGGAAGTACTCTATCTGTTTCTATCTTTCCAAACTGCTTTAGTAGGATAGATGTGGTTTCTTCTTTAAACGTTTGATAGAATTCTCCTGGGAAGCCATCTGGCGCTGGACTTTTGTGTCTTGGGAGGTTTTGGATGACTGCTTCAATTTCCTCCCTGGTTATTGGCCTGTTTAGGTTTTCTATTTCTTCCTGTTCCAGTTTTGGTAGTTTCTGGCTTTCCAGGAATGCGTCCATTTCTTCTAGATTGCCTAATTTATTGGTGTATGGCTGTTCATAATATGTTTTTAAAATCGTTTGTATTTCCTTGGTGTTGGTAGTGACCTCTCCTTTCTCATTCATGATTTTATTAATTTGAATATTTTCTCTCTTCCTTTTAATAAGGTTGGCTAATGGTTTATCTATCTTATTAATTCGTTCAAAGAACCAACTCCTCGTTCCGTTGATCTGTTCCAGAGTTCTTCTGGTCTCGATTTCCTTGAATTCTGCTTGAATTTTAATTAAGTCTATTCTTCTGTTTGGTGTATGATCTATCTGCTTTTTTTTCTCTAGCCTCTTTATGTGTAAGATTAGCTTTTGTATTTGTGTAGTTTCCCGTTTTTTAATAGATGCTTGTATTGTGATGTTTTTCCCCCTTAGGACTGCTTTTGCTGCATCCTAAAGATTTTGAACGGTTGTATGTTCATTCTCATTAGTTTCCATGAATCTTTTTAATTCTTCCTTAATTTTCTGGTTGACCCTTTCATCTTTAACAGGATGGTCCTTAACCTCCACGTGTTTGAGGTCCTTCCAAACTTCTTGTTGTGATTTAGTTCTAATTTCAAGGCATTATGGTCTGAGAATATGCAGGGGACCATCCCAATTTTTTGGTATCGGTTCAGACCCTATTTGTGACCCAGTATGTGGTTTATTCTGGAGAAATTTCCATATGCACTTGAGAAGAATGTGCATTCAGTTGAGTTTGGATGTAAAGTTGTGTAGATTTCTGTGAAATCCATCTGGTCCAGTGTATCATTTAAAGCTCTCGTTTCTTTGGAGATGTTGTGCTTAGAAGACCTATCGAGGGTAGAAAGAGCTAGATTGAAGTCACCAAGTATAAGTGTATTATTATCTAAGTATTTCTTTACTTTGTTTATTAATTGGTTTAAATATTTGGCAGCTCCCACATTCGGGGCATATATATTGAGGATAGTTAAGTCCTCTTGTTGGATAGATCGCTTACGTACGATTTAGTGTCCCTCTTCATCTCTCACTATAGTCTTTGGGGTAAATTTTAGTTTATCTGATATAAGGATGGCTACACCTACTTTCTTTTGAGAACCATTTGAATGGTGAATGGTTTTCCAACATTTAATTTTCAGATTGTAGGTGTCCTTCTGTCTAAAATGAGTCTCTTGTAGACAGCAAATAGATGGTCCTGCTTTTTTATCCAGTCTGAAACCCTGCGCGTTTTGATGCGGTCATTAAGCCCGTTCATGTTCAGAGTTTCTATGGACAGATATGAGTTTAGTGTCATTATGATATCTATTCAGTCCTTGTTTTTGTTGATTGTTCCACTGAACTTCTTCTTAAAGGGGAATTTTAAGAGTCCCCCTTAAAATTTCTTGCAGAGCTGGTTTGGAGGTCACATATTCTTTCAGTTCCTGCCTGTCTTGGAAGCTCTTTATCTCTCCTTCCATTTTGAATGAGAGCCTTGCTGGATAAAGTATTCTTGGTTGCATGGTCTTCTCATTGAGGACCCTGAATATATCCTGCCAGCCCTTTCTGGCCTGCCAAGTCTCTGTGGAGATGTCTGCTGTTACCCTTAATCTCCTCCCCATAAAGGTCAGGGATTTCTTGTTTCTTGCTGCTTTAAGGATCTTCTCTTTATCTTTGGAATTTGCAAGCTTCACTATTAAATGTCGAGGTGTTGGACGGTTTTTATTGATTTTAGGGGGGTATCTCTCTATTTCCTGGACCTGAATGCCTGTTTCCCTTCCCAGATTAGGAAAGTTTTCAGGTATAATTTGTTCAAATACTTATTCTGGCCCTCTGTCCATTTTGGTGCCCCCAGGAACCCCAATTACACATAGGTTTTTTTCCTCAGGCTGTCGTTTATTTCCCTTAATCTGTCTTCCTGGTCTTTTAGTTGTCTGTCTCTTTTTACCTCAGTTTCTCTCTTTGCCATCAACTTCTCTTCTACATCACTCCCTCGTTCTTCCACCTTCTTAACCCTCATTGTTAGGACTTCTAGTTTGGATTTAATCCCATTCAATTGATTTTTCATTTCGGCCTGATATGATCTAAATTCTGCAGTCATGAAGTCTCGTGAGTCCTTTATGCTTTTTTCTAGAGCCACCAGTAGCTGTATCATAGTGCTTCTGAATTGGCTTTCTGACATTGAATTGTAAATCAGATTTTGTAACTCTGTGGGAGACAGGACTGTTTCTGATTTTTTATTTTGAGGTGAGGTTTTCCTTCTAGTCATTTTGCTGAGTGCAGAGTGGCCAAAAACAAATTGTATTGGGAAAAGGAGAAAAAGAGAGGAGAGAAAGAAGGAAAGAAAAGAGAAAAAGAAAAAAGAATAAAGGAAGATAGAAGAAAAAAGGGAATAAAAACAGAAAGAAAAAGAAACGGGGAAAAAGGGTGGGGGAAGCAATCAGGAATAAAAAAAAACATGGGGGAGTATCTTCTGATTCTGTATACTTTAAGTCCCTTGACTTCCCCCTGGAACTTGTCCGTCTAGCTGGTCTTCTAGGGGAGGGTCTGTTGTGCTGTTTTCAGGTGTTAGCACTTGGGGGAGCTGCTCTGTCACCTGCCTGGTGCAGGGCTCAGTGGGGATAGTTTACCCTGTGAGGCCCAAGGAGGAACAACCCCAGTGGCAGCGGCCACTTCTGGAAACCTGTATTCAGCCCCCGCAGTAACTCGGGAGCAGTCCATCTGCAGGGCCTGGAGGCTCTGGGGTGGGGCCGCTGATCTGCTCAGCTCTGGGCAGGAGCATCCTTGTTGTCCTGGGCCCTCCGGGCCTCTGCCTGTCCTGGGGGAGGCCAAATCCTGGGCTGTGTCCTGGCGCCCTATGCTCTGGGGCCTGTGCTGTTGGATTCGCGCTCCTGGCTGCGCAGCCGCCTATTCCCAGAGCTGCCGCCCAGCCCCTCTGAGCTGCTCCTGGTCGCGCAGCCCCCTCAGGGAGCCGCCACCTGCGTGCTCCCGGAGCCACGCAGCACCCACTGCACTGGGCCCCTTCCTCTGCCAGAGGCACCGCCGCCAAGCTGCTCCCGGTGCATGCAACCCCCTACACGCAGAACCCTGCCCGAGCCCCTCTGAGCTGCTCCCAAGTCAGTGCATGTGCCCTGCAGCCCTTAGGGAGTGTGGTGCACTCTCCTGGGAGTGCAGGTGTCTGTTCGTGTCCCAGGGAGCCCGTGGATATCCCCGCCCTCCTGGGGTCCTGCTCTGAATCCCTGCAAGCGCCATTCCACCCAGGAATATTGGTGCAGATCCTGCTTCTCTGGGACAGAGGTCTCCTGACCAGGGGGCACTCGCCCTGGCCTTTGCCCGGCTCCTCGTGGGGCCCCTCCCACTTGGATGCCTTTTGTTTCTTTATTTCTTTTTCCCGTCTTCCTACCTTGATAGAAGCGTGAACTTTTCTCACTGTAGCATTTGATCTGTTCTCTGTTTAAATCTCAGGCCGAATTCCTAGATTTTCAGGATGATGTGAAGGTTATCTAGGTAATTTGGTGAGGACAGGTGACTTGGGGACCCTACTCTTCTGCCATCTTGCCCCTGCTCTTGTATGTTGCCTTTTAGCTTTGGTTGTTTCCTTCACTTTGCAGAAGCTTTTCGATTTGATGAAGTCCCAATAGAATGTTTGCTTTTGTTTCCCTCACCTCAGAGGCATATCTAGAAAGAAGATCCAATGGCCAATGTCAAAGACTTTGCTGCCTATCTTTTCTTCTTTGTATGGTTTCAGATCTCACATTTAGGTCTTTCATCCATTTTGAATTTATTTTTTATATATATGGTGTAAGAAAGTGGTCCAGTTTCATTCTTCTGCATGTGGCTGCCTGGTTTTCCCAACACCATTTGTTCTTATCCTGGGGTCAGGGTTAGGGTTTCTTGAAGGGTCTGTCTTTGCGCCATTGGATATTCCTTCCTGCCTTTGTCCATTATGGGTCATAGATACATGTTTGTATCTTGTTTTGGCTTTCCATTCTGTTCTATTGATCTAAGCGTCTCCTGTTGGGAGAACCCTGATTGCTGATTCAATTTCTTTTCTGGTTAACTGTCTGTTCAAATTTCTTAATTCTTCATTTTTCATTTTTGCTATGTTATATATTTCTAGGGATTGATCTATTTCTTCCAGGTTCTAGGTTGCTGGCATGTAATTTTTCATCATATTCTCTTATAATTGTTTGTATTTTTCTAGTGTTGGTTGTTATTTCTCTTTTCTCATTTGTGATTTTATTTCGGTCCTTTCTCTTCTTTTTATCTTTTTTCTTTTTTAAAGATTTTATTTATATATTCATGAGAGACACAGAGATGCGTAGGTATAAACACAGGGAAAATGAGGCTCCATGTGGGGAGCCTGATGTGTGACTTGATTCCCCAGGACCCCAGGATCATAACCTGAGCCAAAGCAGATGCTCAACCACTGAGGCACCCAGGTGCCTTGCTGATTCAATTCCTCTGCTAGTTATGCGTCTATTCACATTTTCTATTTCTTCCTATTTCAGTTTTGCTTGTTTGCACTATTCTAGGGATTTGTCCATTTCTTCCAGGTCTCCCAGTTTGTTAACATATAATCTTTCATAGTATTCCATTATGATTGTCTTATTTTTCTGGTGTTGATTGTGATCTCTCTTCTCTCATTTGTGATTTTATTTATTTAGGTATTTTCTCATTTCTCGTTCATTTGGCTGGCTAGTGCTTGATCCATTTTATTAATTATTTTGAAGAACCAGCTCTTAGTTTCATTATTCCATTCTACTGTTTCTGTATTGTTTATTTCTGCTCTCATCTTTATTTTTTCCCTTCTTCTGTAAGCTTTAGGCTTTGTTTCCTATTCCTTTTCCAGCTCCTTTAGGTGTAAGGTTAGGTTGTGTATTAGAGACTTCTTGTTTCCTGAGATAGGCCTGTATTGGTATGTACGTCCCTCTTTGGACTGCCTTTGCTACATCCCAGACGTTTGGAGAAACATGTTTTCATTTTCATTTGTTTTAAATTTCCTCTTTAATTTCCTGGTTGCTCCATTCATTCTCTCGAAGGATATTCATAATCTCCACGTATTTTTAGTCTGTCCAAATTTTTTCTTACTGTCGACTTCAAGTTTCATAGCGTCGTAGTCGAAAATGTACAGTGTGTGATATCAACCTTCTTGTACCTGTTGTACCTCTTGAGGGCTGATTTGTGGCCCATGATATGATCTGTTCTGGAGAATGTCCCATGTGCACTTGAAAGGAATGTATATTTTGCTTTAGGAAGAAATGTTCAGAAAATATCTGTTGAGTCCCTGTGGTCCAGTGTGTCAAGGCTATTGTTCCCCTGTTGATTTTCTGTATAGACGATCGGTCCATTGCCATAAGTGGGTAGGTGTTAAAATCCCCTGTCATTGTATTATTATCAGTGAGTTCCTGTATGTTTATTGGTAGTTGGATTCCATATTTAGGTACTCCCATGTTGGCAGCATAAATATTTAGTTGTTTGATCCTGATAGAGTCTTTTTAACTATGAAATAATGCCCTTCTTCATCACTTCTTACAGTATTTGTTCTTTCTTTTTTGAGATTAAATATTTTCTTTATTTATTCATGAGAGATACACAGAGAAGCAGAGGCAGAAACATAGGCAGAGGGAGAGAGGCTCCCCAGTGGGATGCCAATGTGGGACTCGATCCTGGGATCCCAAAAACACACCTTGAGCTGAAGGCAGATGCTCAACCACTGAGCCACCAGGTGACCCCAGGGTTTGGTTTCAAATCTTGTGTGTCTAATATAAGTATTGGTCCTCCAGCTTTCTTTTCATAACCATTAGCGTGATAGATGATTTTCCATCCCCTGACTTTCAATGTGCTGTTGTCTATAGTTCTAAGGTGAGCATCTACTAGGCAGCATACCGATGGACCTTGTTATTTTAATAACAATTTTATTTTTGAGAGCATGAGAGAGAGAGAGAGAGAGAGAGAGAGAGGCAGAAATTTAGGCCAAGAGAGAAGCAGGCTCCCCACCAGGAGCCCAATATGGGACTCGATCCCAGACTCTAGGATCACACCCTGAGTCAAAGGCAGAGGCTCAACCCCTGAGCCACCTAGGCATCCTGGCTCCTGTTTTTAAAGCCACTCTGATACCCTATATCTTTTGATTGGGGCATTTAGTATCAGCATTCAGAGTGCTTATTCAAAGATATGAACTTTGTGTCTTTGTTTTACCCGTAGAGTTGGTGTTTCTGGTGATGTTCTCTGGTCCTTTCTAGTCTTTGTTGCTTTTGGTCTCTTCTTCCCCCCACTAGAATAGTCTCTCTTAAAATTCCTTACTGGACTGGTTTAGCGGTCATGAACTCCTTTATACTTTGCCTGTCTGGGAAAATCTTTCTCTCTATCCTGAATGACACCCTTGCTGAAGAAAGAATTCATACAAATTGGACCCCAATAAAAAGAAATTTAAAAACATAAAATAAATTTTTGCTATTATGATTGAGAAAAATGGCATTTAGGAGGAAAAGCAGAAGCTGAAAGAGAGGAGGAAAGATTTCACCATTCGTAGCCTTCACAGGGACCTGGTGTCCTTTCCTAGGAGGGCCCCCCCCCCCCCCGTAGGATGCTTCCTGCCCCTCTGCGCTCCTTTTTGGAACACAGCAGGCACATCTCCGTGCCTCCAGCACCTCTGCAGTCATGGTTTATAGCGTCTTCCAGGTACCTATTGGGGACCATGGCGTCGTGTATGTAACCATTCATCTGCTATTTGACAACATTGGTGGGATTCTGACTTTTGTTGGTTGTGGGGTGTGTGTGTGTCTATCAAATGAAGCTATCACGTGCAGCTATCGGATCCTCTGGCTGGGTAACCCAAACGTCGAAATGGTTGGTACAACATCATTTCTGGTGCTGGCGCTGGGTGGTTAGCTGGGCTCTCCTTGCTGACCCGGGGCTTGCTCCTGTAGTGAATTTCAGCTGGAGGGTCAGCTGAGGTGGAAGGTCTGTCTCGGCCACATTCCCATGTCCGGCAATGTGTCTTGCCGAGCGCCGACTGCTTCTCTTCTCCCCGATGCCTCTCCAGCAGGGAGTAAGACCTTGGGGCTGCCCTGGCGGGAGCTCCTGAGGAGCCCGGTGCCCATGGCAGGGAGCCCTGAGGCTGCCTGTGCGTGGAAGTCGAGGTTGGGACGGTGCTGGGGTTCCTCAGACCCTGTGCTGCCTGGCTTTCAGGCCGAGCCCCATGCTCACCCAGCCCCTACTCACTAAGGCGAGGAGGGTGTCCTCCACAGGCTGGTGTGATAGATCCAGCACCACAAGGTGTGCACGCTGAGTCTACCTGGTGAGCATTGCCCAGGTGCGTGAGCTGCAAGTTGGGACACAGGAAATTTAACAAATATCCCCTACCCCTGGACAAGCAGAGCAGGACTGATTCCATTTTGTGCTATTCCCGCCACAACCCCTATGACCCCCAAATGACCAGCTTATATCTTAAGGTGCTGCCCCACCCAAGTCAACCTGCTGGGCACACCCTAATCGGAAATCGGCTCATAACAATGTCACCCTACTTTGTGTCCCCCAAAACTGCGTACCGATTCTACCAAAGTAACAGGCCAGGTCAAGCGGATCCTATAGGGTAAGGTGTAATTCAATCAGCCACCTGCGTGTGGACCAACATGACTGTGCAAATTTCTGCATATCCCACAGTCCACTGACCCTATAAAGCTGCTATGCCTCTTAGTCTCGGGGTCCAAGTCCCTGCTCCACTGTGTCAGGTGCACTTGGACCCAAGCTCCAGCTTGTAGAGAAACCCTCGGGAGTTTGCATCGGTGTTGGCTCCTAAGTGGTTTCTCAGATTCGTAGTCTTGGGCACAACACAAAGGCCTATTGTCCTGACATCCCTTCCAGGGCCACACTGAGCGCCCCACAGGCCCTCTGTGCCCCAGGCACACTGGCATGGAGATGCGGGGAGGGTAGTACGTGCCCCGGAACCAGGCCAGCCCTGGCCTCCTGGACAGAGGGAGCACAGACCTCACAGGTCAATTTGCACAGACCCTGGTGACCTGAGGTTCCCTGGCTGTCACTCTGTCCTAGTCCATTCTGGCCCACGGGGCACAGGATGAGTCCCAGTATAGTCTGTGGGGTCCTGATCCTGGCATCTGTCCGCCCCTGGAAGGCACATGGGGACATCAGCAGTGTGTGGCTTGTGGTGCCCCTGCAGGGGCTGTTTGGGGCCCGGGTGATGCCTCCTCCTCCTGTCTGTGGGTCTCTCCATGCCCCGTGCAAAGAGTTCTGGGAGACACAGAAAAGGGCTGGCTGTGCATTTTCACACCACAACACTTTATTGACTTTCTACAGTAAACGGGCTCAGAGCCGTGGGTGCGCGCCTTCACCTGGGGAGGGAGACCTTTCTGTCCTTTACGGGAGGACAAGAATCACATGGGTTGAGGGTCGAGTGCTGGAGTCCCCCACCTGGAGCATGTGTGGACTCCGGGTGGGGGCGTGTGTCCTGAGGTTTCAGCCTGAGAGACGGTTCTGAGGACAGCAGAGTTGAACTGGACCTGCAGCTCATGGGCTCCTGCGCTGGGTTCCTGCAGGGCAGCTGGACCACGGCCTCGGGCCCCCTGGGGCCCCAGTATCTGGAGGAACCTCCCTCCTGGTGTGGGTGCGGGTGGGGCCCACTGGCCTACCCCTGCTCTCCCCACCCTGGGGTGTACCGGGATCCTCAGGGCTGCCCTAGGTCTGCGACCTGGATCTGTGGGTCACGCCCAGGGCCCAGGAGGCCACATCCAGCTGTGAGAGGGCTCGCTCAGCGTGGGGCCAGAATCCAGGGCTGCACAGGGCCATGGGGGGCTGGAATCCATTCATCCTTGTGTTGCCATGGGGGGACCCAAATCAACTCAGCCCCCACAGATCCTGGTGCCAAGTAAGCCCAGGTCCCACTGGGTTAGGGGCTGTTGTCCTGTGCAGGGTGTGTCGCCCTCCAGGAGGGAGAGTGGGCGGAGGCAGGGCACAGTGGGTTCTTTGCACTCACCTACACCCACTCTGTTGGAGACTCCGTGCCTTCCCTCCTCCCTGCAACCCCTGTGTGCTCTATTGAACACCCGGTCTTCTGATGGGAACAGGGTATCCAGAGAATCCCAGGGAGGCTGAGCATGTCCCACAGGGGGCACCTGCACCGGGTTTGCTGGGGGCCGATGGTGTGGGGTTGATGGTGTGGAACTAGGGGTATGATGGTGGTGGAGTGTGGGGGATGGTGTAGGGGGGATGGTGTTGTGGTGTAGTGTGGGTTAGGATTGTGTGGGGCTGTGTGGCTGTGAGGGGGATGGTGTTTTGTGGAATGCCATTGGGGATTATGATGTAGGGGGATGATGTGGGGGTGGGGAATGAGCAGGATGGCGTGGGGGGCCTGTGGACACAGGGCATCCCCTTCCTCTAAGATGCACAAGGAGACGTCTACCATTAAAGGCGACCCCAGTCTGGGGTTTGCTGTGACACCTGCCCCTGTGGCACCTTGTGGTCAGTGCAGGGCCCTGGCTGGACCGGGGTCATTATCTGGGGGTCATCATACTATGTATGTTTTCAAATTGCAAATTGCCTCAAATGAAATGCATAGAATTTAGAAATATATAAAGCACCGAGAGTGGGTGTCACTCTGTCCCGTCCAACCCTCATGGGATTGATATGTGTCCTGCTCCAGCCGCGGCCATGCCTCCTGGCCCCCAGGTCTGGTTCCTGCCCCCCTCTTCCCCCACCCCATCCCCTGCTTCTCAGGGTGCCATCCCTCTCCCCTTTGGGGTTCAGCTCCCATGGCAACCACTGGAGGCCCCATCCAATTGGCCTCCTCATCTCTGAGGCCCCGGGGTTGGAGGCATGTGGGTCATCCCCATCACCCTATCATGGAGCAGTGTGTTGTTGGCTGCTGTTGCTCCCCCCGGCTTCATAAGCCCCGTTTGCCCTACCCCGAAGCCCCCAAGCCTCCCCTGGGACCCCTAAGCCCCCTGGCCCAGCAGCCTCACCCGACCCCCTAGCAGGCCCAAAACATAGTGTGGCTGCCGAATGTCTTGTTGACGTCCAGGTCTACCTGCGTGATGTCCCTGGAGGAGACCAGGGCCTCCTCCTTCATTTCCTGTGGGAAAACCGAGAAGGAGGAGCCCACGTCAGGGACACAGACCCCAACCTGTCACTAGCTGCCATGATGGGCAGGGAGCCCTGGGGCCACCATGGGAGTGGGTCTGCTGAAACCTCCTGCCTTTCCTTGGGAGGCCGAGGACGGCGGGAGTGCCCACCGAGCCCATGGGACCTGTGTGAGGGCCTGTCCCAAGCTGTTGTGGGTGGGGAGGTGACTGAGGGTCAGCCTGGGGTGGAGGGGATGTGCGGTCAGCCCAGGTGGGGTGGGGACATGGAGGTTTTGTGCCCAAGATAGCAAATCTGAGAAACCACTGAGGAGCCTACACCGATGCAAACACACGATGGTTGATTTCCAAACTCGAGCTTGCGTCCAAGTACACCCGATACAGCGGAGCATGGACTTGGACCCCGAAGTGGGTTTTAGCTTAGTTTTAAGGGCTGGTCTCAGGGACATCCAGAAGGGCTGGAGCAATTCCTCAAGTTCTGTTTACATTTTGATATGGGGCCTTCAAGGGCATTGAGTTCTGTTCTCATTCTAATATGGGGCTTTATTAGACTTCAAGCTGTAAGCTGTTTTTTTCTTTTTTTCCTGTAACTGAAATAATGCAAATTTTAGCTCTTATTCACAGGGGCCTGGGATGGCAGTACTTGTGCTAACAGTGAACTTAAAGTGGAACCGCCTCAATTTTGTCAGCCTCCACACAGACAAGATACTGAAGTTTAAAACTCCAAATGTTAGGGGCTGCCCTGGTGGAGACCTGTGCTCTTCCTGCCCGGGAAGGTGTCCTCCCACTCCTGGCCTTTGCTGGTCTGTCCCAGGAATGCGTCCCTGTGACTGCACAGGGGTTTGCAGCTTATGGCCACACAGGGCAGACAGCTGGCCCAAGTCCTGCTGTTCTCAGCCTCGTTCCCGCTCCTGTGCCTGGGAACAGTTGGTGCCACCATCCTTGGGACCCGTGGGATCCTGAGCCCACCCTGTCACTCCAGGGACTGCCCCTGACTTCTCCACCTGAACACCTTAAGGCTGGTGTGTCCCCCACTCTAGGAGACTTCTGAAAGTTCACATTTTGTGCTCTGCTGCATAATATTGTGTGTAGAACCATCAGCTGGCTCCCTGCCCTTGTGGGATCAGGGGCTATGTCTCCCCAAGATAAACTGATTGATTTTTTTTTAAGATTTTATTTTTCTGTAATCTCTACAGCCAACATTGGGCTTGAACATGCTACCCCAAGAACAAGAGTCCCATGTTCTTACAAACCACACTGAGCCGGTTAGGCTCCCTTTGATTGATTGATACATGTTAATTGAAGCAGGGGTGTTGCATGTGTCAGGGCAGAAAAGCCCACGCTTTGAGGTGTGGTGGAGTCATTTGGACCTTGATCAATGTGAAAGAAACCATAGCTTCCCTGGGAGCCCAGGGAGCAGGGACCACATACGTGAAAATTAGATAATTTCCTTTTCTGTAGTAGTTATTTTACTGACTATTTAAAGTGCTATTCAATGGTAAATGTCAATCTAGGATTGAGATACAGTGAGAACGTTCAAGGATTTGGAGGTTACTAAAGCTCCCCATCATGGACTCAATGTTCCAGTTCAATGCAGAGATAGGCAATGAAGCAAAGAGTTATAAAACATGGGACTGGGGTGCCTGGCTGTCCTGGTTGGGGTAACTTGAACTCAGGGTTATGAGTTTGAACACTATGTTGGGTATAGACAGGACATAAAATTAAAATAGTTAGGGGATCCCTGGGTGGCGCAGCGGTTTAGCGCCTGCCTTTGGCCCAGGGCGCGATCCTGGAGACCCGGAATCGAATCCCACATCGGGCTCCCAGAAGCAGGGAGCCTGCTTCTCCCTCTGCCTGTGTCTCTGCCTCTCTCTCTCTCTCTCTCTCTCTCTCTCTGTGACTACCATACATAAATAAATTATAAAAATAGTTAACAAATAATAAATGGATGAAAAAATAAAGCATGATATCAAAGGTAAGTGCTTGCTTATGTCTCACCTGCGACCTATTCTTGATCACCCCCTTGCACTACATGGCCCAGATGACGTCCTCCCCGAGTGGAAGTGGGCGTCTTTCGTTGTAAGACCTGTGGTTCCCCTCGTTCTGCAGGGAGAGAAGACTCAAGAAGGCACGAGTTCGGGGGATCGGCATACACCTAGAAAATGATCGTTTCTGAACCCGGTAGCCAGAGCTCAGCCTCCTTTTAGGACCGGATATCATAAAGAAGCCTCTTTGGTCATTGGTTTGGATGCAGGGTGGAGGTAAACTAGAATTAGGAAGAACAATGGAGGAGGAAATCCAGAAGCTGAAAGAGAGGAGGAAAGATTTCACAATCCGTAGCCTTCACAGGGACCTGGTGTCCTTTCCTAAGAGGGGCCCCCCATTGAAGTATGCTTCCTGCCCCTTTGCTCTCCTTGTTGGAACCCAACAGGCACATCTCTGTGCCTCCAGCACCTCTGCAGTCGTGATTTATAGCGTCTTCCATGTATCCTATTGGGGACCACAGCGTCGTGTATGTAACCATTCGACTGCTGTTTGACAACATTGAGGGATTCCGACTTTTGTTGGTTTCAGGGTGTGTGTGTGTGTGTCTATCACATGCAGTTATCACGTGCAGCTATCAGATCCTCTGGCTGGGTCACCCAAACACCGACATGGTTGGCACAACATCATTTCTGGTGCTGGTGCTGGGCAGCTTGCTGGACTCTCCTGGCCCACCCGGGGCTGACTCATGCAGTGACTTTCCGCTGGAAGGTCAGCTGAGCTGGAAGGTCTGGCTCGGCCACATTTCCATGTCTGGCAGTGGTTCCCGCTGAGCGCCAGCTGCTTCTCTTCTCCCCGATGCCTCTCCAGCAGGGAGCTGGACCTCGGGGCCGCCCTGGGGGGATCTTCAGAGGCGCCGGGTGCCCATTACGGGGAGCAATGGGGCAGCCTGTGTGTGGGAGTAGGGGTGGTGATGGGGCTGGGGTTCCTGGGTCCCCTATGCTGGCTGGCATTCATGCCAAGCCCCATGCTCACCCAGCCCCTACTCACTAGGGCGAGGAGGGTGCCCTCTACACGCTGGTGTGAGAGATCCAGCACCACAAGGTGTGCACACTGAGTCCACCTGGTGAGGGTGGCCCAGGTGCATGAGCTGCAAGTGTGGGACCCAGGAAATTTAACAAAAAGCCCCTACCCAAGGACAAGCAGAGCAGGACTGATTCCATTTTGTGATACACCTGCCACCTCCCCTATGACCCCCACATAACCTGCTTATGTCTTAAGGCGCTGCCCCAACCCAGTCAAGCTGCTGGGCACACCCTAATCGGAAATCGGCTCATAACAATGTAACCCTGCTTTGTGCCTGCCAAAACTGCACGCCAATTCTGACCATAGTAATAGGCCAGGTCAAGTGGATCCTATAGGGTAAGGTGTAATTCAATCGTCCACCTGCGTGTGGACCGACACGACTGTGCAACTTTCTGTGTATCTCATGGGCCACTGGCCCCTTTAAAGCTGCTACGCTTCTTAGTCTCAGGGTCCAAATCCCTGCTCCACGGCCATGCCGCCTGGCCCCCAGGTCCGGTTCATGCCCCTCATGTCCCCCATCCCATCCTCTGCTTCTCAGGGGGGCAGTCCCTCTCCCCTTTGGGGTACAGCTCCCATGGCAAGCCCTGGAGGCCCCATCCTAGTTGCCTCCTCATCCCTGAGGCCCCGGGGGTGTGGGCATAGAGGTCATCCCCAACACCCTACCATGGAGCGGTGTGCTGTTGGCTGCTGTTTTGCCCCCTGCCTCAGAAGCCCCGTTTTCCCTACCCAGAATCCCCCGGTCCTCCCCTGGGTCCTGATCCCCCCTGGCCCCTCAACCTCACCCTACCCCGTAGTAGTCCCAAAATATGATGTGACTGCTGAGCGTCCTGTTGACGTCCAGGTCCACCTGCGTGATGTCCCTGGAGGAGACCAGGGCCTCCTCTTTCATTTCCTGTGGGAAAACCGGGAGGAGGAGCTGGCGTCAGGGACACAGACCCCGACCTGTCACCAGGTGCTCTCCTGGGCAGGGAGCCCTGGGGTCACCATGGGAGTGTGTCCTGCCAAACCCTCCTTCCTTCCCCTGGGAGACTGGGGACAGCTGGAGTGCCCACCGTGCCCGTGGAACTGTGTGAGGGCCTGTGCCCAGCTGTTGTCAGTGGGGAGGTGACTGAGGGTCAGCCTGGGTGGGAGGGGACAGAGGTCAGTCCAGGTGGGGAGGAGTCATGCGGGTGTTTTGCCAAAGATTGCGAATCTGAGAAACCACTAAGGCGCAGACACCGATGCAAAGACACGAGTGTTGATTTCAAAACCTGAGCGTGGGTCCAGGTATACCCCACACAGTGGAGCAGGGGCTTGGACCCCAAGGAAGTTTTTAGCTTAGTTTTAAGGGCTTGTCTCGGGGACCTCCAGAAGGGCTGGAGCAATTCCTCAAGTTCTGTTTACATTTTGATATGCGTCCTTCAAGGACATTGTGCTCTCTTCTCATTATAATTGGGGCTTCCAGCCCTTGGCTTAGGCTCAGTTTTTATTCTATTGTGGGGCTTTCTAAGACATTAGCTGGAAACTTTTGTTTTTTTCCAGTAACTGAAATAATGCAAATTTCAGCTCTTCTTCACAAGGGCCTGGGACTGCTGGACCTGTGCTAATACTGAACTTAAAGTAGAATGGCCGTAATGTTCTCGGCCTCCACACATCCTGTCCCATCCTATCTAGCTCATGCCGCTCTCCCTGGAGCTCCTAAGAGAGAAATTGCAAATGACCTCAGCGTGGCAGCCTGTGTTGGGGGACAGGCCCAGGTATTTGGGATCAGGACGACCTGGGGCACGGGGGTCCCGGCTGTGCAGCAGGATTCCATGCTGCAGACTCTTTTTCCCTAAGGCTATCTTGACAACTGACTTTGTACATAGAAAAGTTCTCCTTTGTCTTTAGAAGTTGAGCAAGTTAAGCATTTTTTCTCTGCCCATCTATTGCTCAGATTCCAATCTGAGACATATCCTGTTAATAAGGATAATTTACTATCCGTGGTACTATGGTTAAAATATTCTGACACAAGTAATTCAGAGGGATGTGGGTTTCTCATCTCTTTCTTCACAGCTCAGTCACTCATCAGGAAATGCATCTTTATGGATTTGGAAATAATTGAGAGACATTAGTACCAATGGTCCTATTATTATGTGAAGGATTCTTCCCTGAGATTCTTCCCCTGTTTCAACTGACACTGAAACACTGTGAACTCTTTGGAAGACAAATGTCAAGGAAATAAATGTTATACATTGCTAATTTTAAGTGCACTTGCAATATGGTGTCTATTATAATAGAAGTATTTTTATCTGATTTTTGCTATTTGTTATCCTTTCCTGCTTCAGGTTGAGGAGGCATTATACATGTTCATAAGTGTTTTTCTTTCCTTCTGATATAAAATTCTTACTTTGTTCCCATGGAAGGAACTCTTTAAGAATAAGGCAAAAGTTAATTCAACGATTCTTAAAATGTCTTCACACGGGAGCCTGATTCATTTAAGTCAATTTTCAAATTAAATCTTATTTCTTAGAAAGAAAACAAAGTTTTATAAGGAAATTGAGAATATATTACAGAGAATTCTCATGCACTTGTACTCAATTTCTCCAATTATTGATATCTTATATCAGTACGGTACAAATATTAGCTAATGAATCAATATTAAAATTTTTCCAATAACCAAAGACCATACTTTATTCAGATTTCCTTAGTTTTTGCTAAGTCTCCATTCCTCATATCACACTCCATTTGTCCTCATGTTTTCTTAAGCTCCTCTGGATTGTGACAGTCTTTCAGCCTTTCCTTGTTGTTGGTGAACTGGAACACTTTGAGAAGTAGAGTATTTTGTAAAATTTCCCTCAGTTGGGACATGTCTGTTGTTTATCTCATGATTGAACAGTTTTTGTGGATTATATACAGAGATACACTGCTATTTTTATTACACCATATAAAGGATCGATACTATCAACATGATTTATCAGTCTTGGTATCGATCTGATCATCTTGCTGAGGTAGTGTTTGTCAGATTTCTCTGTAGTAAAGTGATTCTTTATTATTATTATTACTACTAATATTATTATTATTATATTATCATTATTATTTTAAGTTTTTCATAATATATTTTGTAGAAGGAAGTTACTATGTGTATTCCACACATAAGAGTGGGAAGCATGCTCATGAACTTGACGATGGAATGTCTGCACAAATTGTTTGAAAATCTTCTACATGGGAGATTTCTTTTCCCTCTGGGTTTGTTTGTTTCTTTTTCAAAGATGCTATTTATTTATTTGAGAAAGAGAGGAGTGAAAAACATGTGCTAGAGGGGCAGAGGGCAAGGGAGAAGCAGGTTCCCTGCTGAACAGGGAGCCTTCCTTGGACCTGGATCATGATCCGACTCTAAGGCAGAAGCTTAACAGACTGAGCCACCCAGGTGCCTTTCTTTCTTTCTTTCTTTCTTTCTTTCTTTCTTTCTTTCTTTCTTTCTTTCTTTCTTTCTTTCTTTTTAATAATAAATTTACTTTTTATTGGTGTTCAATTTGCCAACATACAGAATAACTCCCAGTGCTCATCCCGTCAAGTGCCCCCCTCAGTGCCCATCACACATTCACCCCCACCCCCGCCCTCCTCCCCTTCCATCACCCCTAGTTCGTTTCCCAGATTTAGGAGTCTTTATGTTCTGTCTCCCTTTCTGATATTTCCCCCACATTTCATCTCCCTTCCCTTATATTCCCTTTCACTATTATCTATATCCCCCAAGTGAATGAGAACATACAATATTTGTTCTTCTCTGATTGACTTACTTCACTCAGCATAATACCTTCCAGTTCCATCCACGTTGAAGGATATGGTGGTTATTTGTCATTTCTAATGGCTGAGCAAGGCCCACCTTTTCACTCTCTTCATCTTCTGAGTCTCCCATGATATGAATGCTATTGTTTTAATAAGTGGTTGAGTTTCCAAGTCTGTGTTTGTGGTCCATAACCTTCCTTATTTTTAAGGCTTCCACTTGGGACTGCCTCTCAGTTATAGCATTTTTAACGTTGGCCTGACTAGATTTTAGTTCTTTTATTCCTACAGTAAGGGATTCTCTAGTTTTCTTCTGTGCTCTTTTTCTAGCCCAGATGCTATCTTTATAATCATTGTTTTAAACTGTAGTTAGACATCATATATTTGTATTGATGGACTTCCTGGCTGTGAGTACTACCTCATGTTATTTTATGGAGGCGAATTTCTCCATCTCTTTATTTTTTCCAAGAAAAGAAAGAAGGAAGAAAAAGAAAAACAATAAAAACTGCCCTCCCAAAAAAACCACCAGATTATTTTGGCCTGGTTGTTAAAAGATTCTAAATCCCAAAATAAGAAACACAATTAAAGTACCATGAATCTAAAAATAAGAAATATATAAGGTACATACATAAAAATAAAATAAGGCAATTTATAAAATAGAATCAAAGAAAATAAATGAAAATAAAGCACAAAGAACAAAGGAAGCTAGACCATACTTTCCAGGCAGAGCTGAATCTCTGCAGCCTCTGTGGACCGACACCTTGGTGGCAGCGAGTAGTCTGTGCGGGGTTGGGGATTGGCCATGGCACTGATTGTCAGGTGCACATCTGCCTGGGAGATGCACCTGCGGGGTCAGAGGCAGGGTGGGCGTCAGCACTTCTGGCCTCCAGTGGGCAGTGTTGTGCTGCTCCCTGAGACTGGACGCTGATGGGCGGGATGCGGGTGGGGTCTCTGGGTCCTCTGGCTCTGAGGCTGAGCATTCCGCACTCCAGTCTGCATGTCCTCCACAGAAGATTCCCCAAGCCCCCGGGTCTCCACCGCTTCTCTCAGAACCCTGCTTTCTCTCTGCCCTCATCCGAGCTTCTTTTGGTTTTGTTTTTTTATCTCAGACTGTTGTGCCCAAGATTGCGAATCTGAGAAACCACCGAGAAGCCGATTCCGATGCAAACACACGAGGGACTATTTACAAGCTCAATCTTTTGTCCAAGTATACCTGACACAGCGGAGCAGGGAACTGGACCCCGAAGTGGGTTTTTGCTTAGTTTTAAGGGCTGGTCTCAGGGACCTCCAGAAGGGCTGGAGCAATTCCTCAAGTTCTGCTTATATTTTGATATGGGGCCTTCAAGGGCAGTGGATCTTTTCTAATAGGGGCTTCCTGCCCTTGGCCTGGGCTCAGTTTTAATTCTATTGTGGGGCTTGCTGTGTCCAGACAATGAGCAATCAGGAAGGAAATGACGGACGTGAATCCCTTCTCAGGAGCATCACAGAGAATAAATAATGAGACTGTACCAAAGGAGTACAAGACTTGTGCACTGAGCCACACTAGGCTCTGGGAGGCCGTCCTGGGCTCATTGGTTTGGAGCCTCATCTTGTGAAAATGTCTGCAGTTCCTGAAGCCACCCTCAATTTCAATGTCATTCCTGTCAAGTCATGGTGGCAGATCCTATACATAGGAAAAAAAAACCCAAAACATCCAACAGCCCCCACAAATGACCCCGGAGAGCAAATAAGTATTGGAGAAGCAGGACAGAGTGGGACGTAGCACTTTCCTATTTCAAACGATGTCACAGGGATCCCTGGGTGGCGCAGCGGTTTGGCGCCTGCCTTTGGCCCAGGGCGCGAACCTGGAGACCCAGGATCGAATTCCACGTCGGGCTCCCAGTGCATGGAGCTTGCTTCTCCCTCTGCCTGTGTCTCTGCCTCTCTCTCTATCATAAGTAAATTAAAAAATTAAAAAAATATTTTAAAAAAATAATAAAACAAACGATGTCACAGAGACAAAGGATAAAGCAGTGTTGTCTTCGGGACTCCGCCTGGCTCTGTTGGTTAAGCATCTGACTCTTGACCTCACCTCCGGTCCTGATCTCGGGGCTGTGAGTTCTAGCCCAGGGCTGGTCCATGGACGAGGCCTGATGCCTACTTAAACAAACCAGACCCACGAGGGTGGTCCCAGCATAAGCTGAAGGAGCAGAACAGAAAGTCCAGTAGGAAACGTGCTCTGATACAACTGATTTTTTAACTTAATTTAATTTAAAGCCAATTAATTAACGTATAGTGTATTATACTTTCAGAGGATGACTTCAGGGATTACCAGTTGGAGCTAACAGCAGTCCTCGTGACATCACGTGCCCTCCTTCATGCTGGTCCCCTGTTATCCCCTCCCCCGTCCCCTCCCTTGCAGCGACACTCAGTTTGTTTCCTATATATAAGAGTCTGTATTCCCTGCATCTGTTTTCATCTTATTTGTTTTTCCTTCCCTTCACAGATGTTCATCTGCTTTGCTTCTTTAATTCCACCTATGAATGACACCACATGGTCATTCTTTTTTCCGACTGACCTATTTCACTTAAGATGATCCCTCTACTTCTATCCAAGTCATTGCAAATGGCAAGATTTCCTTCTCTTTGATAGCTGAGTACCATTCCTCTCTCTATGACCATCATCTATCTCCCATCCTCTTTATCCATCATCAGTCAGAGGGCACCTAGGCTCCTCCCACAATGTGACTACTGTGGACACGTCTGCTGTGGACATTGGGGTGCTGGTGTCCCAAGTCTCACTGCATCTGTATCTTCGGAGTGAGCTCCAGGCCGTACACTTGCTGGTCGCAGAGGGGCTCTATTTGTAACTTCCTGAGGGGCCTCCACACTGTTTCCAGGGCGGCTGCACCAGCCCGCTGTCCCGCCCACAGTGGAAGAGGGTTGAGTGAGTTTTACAGGACGTGGTAAAAGTCTGGTCCACATTTCATTTCGTGTCCTTTGTGCTCCAATTCCTTCTCCTTAAGTATTTTTGAGGAATCCGGGTGTTGGGCTCCTTTTCAGTGAGATGTTTCCGAAGCTAACAGGCCCCAGCTGGAGCCTGGAAGGAGGCAGAGGTGGGCCCAGGGATGGGCAGGTGCCTCCTGCACAGCCTCCTGTAGCGTCTGAGCATCCCGCAAGGGGCGCCCGAGCCCAGGCACTGCACAGGGGACACTCATGCGCAGTAGGCCTCCTCTCCCTCCAGTAACAGGAGCCAGCCTGTGCTGGGGAGGCCTGAGGAAGATGGGGGGACACGTCCACGCTGATGAGCCACAGCCTCCTCAGAGCCTGTGGGGAGTCTTCAGGGGGATATTGCTCAGCGTTCACGCTGACAGGAGTCCCAGTCTCCTCACGACACACGGTGAAGCTTCAGGAAGATGTGGGTCCACATCCACCCTGACAGGAGCCCCTGGACCGCTTCAGGACCTCCCAGGAGGCTTCAGGAAATAGTTGAACCACACCCACCCTGAGAGGAGCCCCTGGGCTGCCTCAGGACCCGCGGGGAGGCTTCAGTAAGATGTGGGCCTGCATCCACGCTGACAGGAGCCCCTGGGCCACCTCAGGACACGCCGGGAGGCTTCTGAAACATGAGGCGCCGCGACCACTCTGGCAGGAGCTAATGGGCCCCTCAGGACACAAGTTGAGGCTTCTGGAAGCTGGGAGCCACATCCACAGTGACAGGAACCCCGGCCACTTTAGAACCTGCGGTGACGCTTCAGGAGGACGTGGGGCCATGTCCACACAACCAGACGCTGATGTCCTCAGGACACCCGGTGTAGACATCGGGAAATATCGGGATGCGTCCATGCGGACAGAAGACCCCAGCCTTGTCAGAGCCTGTGGTGAGGCCTAAGAAAAATGTGGATGCCGAATCCACACTGACAGGAGTCTCTGGCCTCCTCAGGACCCACTGTGAATGATTGGGATGATTTGGGGCCACGTCCATTCTGACAGGAGCCCCCAGCCTCCTCAGGTCTTATGGTGAGGCTGAGGAAATTCTGGGGCCACGTCAAGACTGAGAGGACCCCCATCCTCCTCAGGACCTGCACTTTGGCTTCGGGACACATGGGGCTGTGTCTAGGCTGACAGGAACCCTAGCCTCCTCAGGACCTGCGGTGAGTTTTCAGGGGACATGGGGCCATGTCCAGGCTGACAGGAGCCCCCGGCCTCCTGAGAACCTGCTGTGAGGCTTCCAGAGGATGTGAGGAATACTCCACAGTGACAGGAGACCTGGCGTACTCAGGACCCGCTGACTATGACTGTGGAACACGTGGAGCCACGTCCACACTCAGAGGAGCCCGGCGTCCTCAGGACCCCCTGGAGGACACTGGAGGTGCCATTGTGGGCCTCGTCCATGTCAGAAGGGACTCCTCAAAACCATAGGGTAAGTGAATGGGTAGAATGAATGGTCAGGGGAGGGGAGGCAGTTTGTGGTTTGGCCTAGGAGTTAGTCATGTTAGGGGTTAGTCATAATGCTTATGGTTATGGATTAGAGGTTAGGGTGAGGGATAAGGGTAAGGGTAAGTGGTTAGGAGTTACGATGGGGGTTTGGGTTAGGGACAGGAGTTAGAGTTAGGGTTAGGGTTTAGACTTTAGGGATTAGGGCAGGAGATTAAGAGTTGGGGTTTGGGTTATGGTTAGAGTTTGGTTGGGCTAGATTTGCAGTTAGGGTTACAAGTTAGTGTGTGAGTTAGGGTTAGTGTTTAGGGTTAGGGGTTAGAGTTAAAGTTAGGGCTAGGTTTAGGGTTAGGGTAGGGTTAGGTTTAGGATAGGGGTTAGGGCTAGGGTTAGGTTTAGTATTTGTTTAGGGGTTAGGGTTAGAGGCAGGTCAGGGTCAGGGTACGGTTTTGGAAAAGGGTAAGAGAGGATTAGGCAGTGGGTTAGGGATTAGTTTTAGGGTACAGTTTAGTGTAGAGTTTGGGGTATGAGATAGGATTAATATTAGAGGGTTAGGGTTAGTGTACAGGTTAAGGTTAGGATTAGGAATTGAGTACATTAAGATAAGGTTAGGGTTAGAGGTTATGGTTAGGGTTAGATTTAAGGTAAGGGTCAGGGTTAAGGGTTTAGAATAGGTTTAAGAGTTAGGGTGAGGGCTGGCAGGAAGGTTCAGTCAATGTGTTTCGGTCTTGGGGTTTGTGTTTGGTTTTTGATTAGTGATAGTTCTTGTTTAAGGATTACCTTAACATTAGGCTTAAGTGTATGGTTAGGGTTATGTCTGTGTATGGTTAGAGTTTGTGTCTTGGCATGTGCCTGCACTGGGACTCCTAGAATCTTGGGTAGTTTAGTTTTATGCCCTCTATTTAGGTTTCAGGTTCAAAGATAGCCTGACGCTACCAAGTCAGTGGCCTCCCAAGAGAATCAAAATCCAGGCTTCTGCTGGGGTGCGAATAGGCATGGCAGGCTTCTCCTGAGCTGAGCTAAGGAGGGGATTTGTGGCTCTAAAGACTGTTTGGATTTTCAGTTGCCTTTCTGATTTTATCTCTTGTGTGCACATGTTTCCTCTATACTACCAATTATTATTTTAAAGTTTTACTTGAATTCCTCTTTGTAAACACAGTATGATATAGTTTCAGGTTTACCACATAGTAATTCAACCCTTGAATACAACGCCTGGTACTGGTCAGAATTGACCTCCACTATCCCCATCCCCTGATTCCCCATTCCCCCCACCTTCCTCTGTTATTGATTAGTTTATTCTCTGTGACTAAGAGTGTGTGGTGTTTTTTTTTTTGTTTGCTTCTCTCATCCTCCCCTCTGCCCCTTTGCCAGTTTGTTTGGTTTCTTAAAATTCACATGTGAATGCAATTGTATGGTATTTGGTATCTGTCTTTCTCTGCCTGAGTTCATTTAGCATAAGTCTCTTCCACTTCTCGCACGTCATTGTAAATGGCTTCATTTCATCCTTCCTGATGACCGAGTGATGTCGCAGTGTGTAGATTTACCACATCGTCTCTGCCCATTCATCTGTCGATGGACATCTGGGGTGTATACACAGTTTTGCTGTTGTTGATAATGCTTCTACCAACACTTGGCTGCGTGTTCCTCTTCAAATCTACTAAACTACTTTTGTATCCTCGGGGTAAATACCTAGCTGTGCAATTTTGGAATCGTAGGGTAGCTCTATTTTTAACTTCTTCTTAAAAAAATTTTTTTTATGATAGTCACAGAGGGAGAGGCAGAGACACAGGCAGAGGGAGAAGCAGGCTACATGCCCCGGGAGCCCGATGTGGGATTCGATCCCTGGTCTCCAGGATCAGGCCCTGGGCGAAAGGCAGGCGCCAAACCACTGCACACCCAGAGATCCCCTATTTTTAACTTCTCGAGGACCCTCCAGATTGTTTTCCACAGTGGCTGCACCTTTATTTATGTATTCATGAGAGACACAGAGAGTCAGAGTTATAGGCAGAGGGAAAATGAGGCACCATGTGGGGAGCCTGATGTGGGACGTGATTCCCCCAGGATCATGACATGAGCCAAAGCAGATGCTCAAACACTGAGGCACCCAGGTGCCTTGCTGATTCAATTTCTTTGCTAGTTATGGGTGTGTTCATATTTTCTATTTTTTCCTATTTCAGTTTTGCTCATTTGCACATTTCTAGGGATTTGTCCATTTCTTACAGGACTCCCAGTTTGTTAGCATATCATCTTTCATAGTATTCCCTTATAATTGTCTAATTTTTCTGGTGTTGATTGTGATCTCTCTTCTCTCATTTGTGATTTTATATATTTAGGTCTTTTCTCTTTTCTCGTTGATAAGGCTGGCTAAGGCTTGATCCATTTTATTAATTATTTTGAAGAACCAGCTCTTAGTTTTTTTAAACCATTCTACTGTTTTGTTTTTTTCTGCATTGTTTATTTCTTCTCTCATCTTTATTTTTTCCCTTCTTCTGTAGGCTTTAGGCTTTGGTTGCTATTCCTTTTCCAGCCTATTGGGCGTAGTGTTAGGTTGTGTATTGGAGGCTTCTAGTTTCTTGAGATAGGCCTGTATTGCTATGTACTTCCCTATTAGGATTGCCTTTGCAACATCCCAGAGGTTTGGAGAAACGTTTTCATTTTCATTTGTTTTAAATTTGATCTTTAATTTTTGGTTGCTCCATTCATTCTCTAGTAGGATGTTCATAATCTCCACGTATTTTTGGTCTGTCCAATTTTTTTTCTTACTGTCGACTTCGAGTTTCATAGAGTCATGGTCTGAAAATGTACAGGGTGTGATATCAACCTTCTTGTACCTGTTATACCTGTTGAGGGCTGATTTGTGGGCCATGAATATTTTGGGTAAATCCCCAAGAGTGCAATTGCTGGGTTCATTGGGCAGGTCTATTTTTAACTCTTTGAGGAACCTCCACACAGTTTTCCAGAGTGGCTGCACCAGATCACATTCCTACCTACATTGTAAGAAGGTTCCCTTTTCTCCGCATCCTCTGCAACATTTGTGGTTTCCTGCCTTGTTCATTTTCCCCATGCTCACTGGTGTGAGGTGGTATCTCATTGTAGTTTTGATTTGTATTTCCCTGAGGCAAGTGATGCACAGCATTTTCTCATGTGCATGTTGGCCATGTCTATGTCTTCGTCTGTGAGATTTCTGTTCATGTCTTTTGCCCATTTCATGATTGGATTGTTTGTTTTTTTGGTGTTGATTTTAAGAATTTTTTATAGATCTAGGAAACTAGCCCTTTATCTGATACATCATTTGCAAATATCTTCTCCCATTCTGTAGGTTGTCTTTTAGTTTTGTTGACTGTATTTATGCTGTGCAAAAGCTTCTTATCTTGATGAAGTAACAATGGTTCATTTTTGCTTTTGTTTCTTTTGCCTTTGTGGATGAATCTTGCAAGAATTTACTGAGGCCGAGCTCAAAATGGGTGTTGCCTGTGTTCTCCTCTAGGATTTTGATGGACTCTTGTCTCACATTTAGATCTTTCATCCATTTTGAGTTTATCTTTGTGTATGGTGAAAGAGAGTGGTCTAGTTTCATTCTTCTGCATGTGGATGTCCAATTTTCCTACCACCATCTATTGAAGAGATTGTCTTTCTTCCAATACATAGTCTTTCCTCTTTTATCGAATATTAGTTGACCATAAAGTTCAAGGTCCACTTCTGGGTTCTCTATTCTGTTCCATTGATCTGTGTGTCTGTTTTTGTGTCAGTTCCACACTGCCCTGATGACGACAGTTTTGTAGTACAACCTGAAATCTGGCATTGTGATGCCCCCAGATTTGGTTTTCTTTTTTAAAATTCCCCTGGCTATTCGGGGTCTTTTCTGATTCCACACAAATCTTGAAATAATTTGTTCTAACTCTCCGAAGAAAGTCCATGGTATTTTGATAGGGATTGCATTAAACGTGTACATTACCCTGGGTAACACGACATTTTCACAATATTAATTCTGCCAATCCATGAGCATGGTATATATTTCCAACTCTTTGTGTCTTCCTCAATTTCTTTCAGAAGCGTTCTAGTGTTTATGGTTTCGATCTTTACCTCCTTGGTTAGGTTTATTCCTAGGTATCTTATGCTCTGGGTGCAATTGTAAATGAGATTGACTCCTTAATTTCTCTTTCTTCAGACTCATTGTTAGTGTATAGAAATGCCATTGATTTCTGGGCATTTATTTTGTATCCTGCAATGCTACCAAATTGCTGTATGAGTTCTAGCAATCTTGGCATGGAGGCTTTTGGGTTTTCTAGGTAGAGTATCATGTCATCGGTGAAGAGGGAGAGTTTGACTACTTTTTGGCCAATTTAAATGCCTTAATGTCTTTTTTGTCTGATTGCTGAGACTAGGACTTCCAGTACTATTTTGAATAGGAGTGTTGAGAGTGGACATCCTTGTCTTGTTCCTTATCTTAGGGGAAAGGCTCCCAGTGCTTCCCCATTGAGAATGATATTTGTTGTGGGCTTTTCATAGATGGCTTTTAAGATGTCGAGGATTGTTCCCTCTATCCCTACGCTCTGACGTGTTTTGATCAGGAATGGATGCTGTATTTTGTCAAATGCTTTCTCTGCCTCTAATGAGAGGATCATATGGTTCTTGGTTTTTCTCTTGCTGATATGATGAATCACATTGATTGTTTTACGAGTGTTGAACCAGCCTTGTGTCCCAGGGATAAGTCCTACTTAGTCATGGTGAATAATTTTCTTAATGTATTGTTGGATCCTATTGGCTAGTATCTTGTTGAGAATTTTTGCATCCATGTTCATCAGGGATATTGGTCTGTATTCTCCTTTTTGGTGGGGTCTTTGGTTTTGGAATAAAGGTGATTCTGGCTTCATAGAACGAATTTGGAAGGACTCCATCTCTTTCTATTTTCCAAACAGCTTTAGTAGGATAGGTATGGTTTCTTCTTTAAACGTTTGATAGAATTCCCCTGGGAAGCCATCTGGCCCTGGACTTTTGTGTCTTGGTAGGTTTTGGATGACTCCTTCAATTTACTCTCTGGTTATTGGCCTGTTCAGGTTTTCTATGTCTTCCTGTTCCAGTTTTGGTAGTTTGTGGCTTTTCAGGAATGCATCCATTTCTTCTACATTGTGTAATTTATTTCTGTATAGCTGTTCATAATATGTTTTTAAAATCGTTTGTATTTCCTTGGTGTTGGTAGTGATCTCTCCTTTCTCATTCATGATTTTATTAATTTGAGTCTTCTCTCTCTTCTTTTTAATAAGACTGGCTAATGGTTTATGTATGGTATTAATTCTTTCATAGAACCAACTCCTGGTTTTGTTGATCTATTCCACATTTCTTCTGGTCTCTAATTCCTTTGAGGTCTGCTCGAATTTCAATTAACTCTCTTATTCTTTTGGGTGTAGGATCTATCTGCTGTTTTTTTCTCTAGCTGCTTTATGAGTAAGGTTAGCTTTTGTATTTCCATTCTTTCCAGTTTTTGAATGGATGCTTGTATTGTGATGTATTTCCCCCTTAGGACTGCTTCTGCTGCATCCCAAAGATTTTGAACGGTTGTATCTTCATTCTCATTAGTTTCAATTTCCTGGTTGACCCTTTCATCTTTTAGCAGGATGGTCCTTAACCTCCACGTGTTTGAAGTCCTTCCAAACTTCTTGTTGTGATTTAGTTCTAATTTCAAAGCATATGGTCTGAGAATATGCAGGGGACGGTCTGAATCTTTTGGTATCAGTTCAGATGCGATTTGTGACCCAGTATGTGGTCGATTCTGGAGAAAGTTCCATGTGCACTTGAGAAGAACGTTTATTCAGTTCAGTTTGGATGTAAACTTCTATAGATTTCTGTGAAATCTATCTGCTCCAGTGTATCATTTAAAGCTCTCGTTTCTTTGGAGATGTTGTGCTTAGAAGACCTATCGAGGGTAGAAAGAGCTAGATTGAAGTCACCAAGTATAAGATAATTATTCTCTAAGTATTTCTTCACTTTGGTTATTAATTGGTTTAAATATTTGGCAGCTCCCACATTCGGGGCATATATATTGAGGATTGTTAAGTCGTCTTGTTGGATAGATCCTTTAAGTATGATTTAGTGTCCTTCTTCATCTCTCACTACAATCTTCGGGGTAAATTTTAGTTTACCTGATATAAGGATGGCTACCCCTGCTTTCTTTTGAGGACCATTTGAATGGTAAATCGTTCGCCAACCCATTATTCTCAGATTGTACATGTCCTTCTGTCTAATATGAGTCTCCTGTAGACAGCAAATAGTTGGGTCCTGCTTTTTTATCCAGTTTGAAACCCTGCACCTTTGATGGGGTCATTAAGCCTGTTCACGTTCAGAGTTACTATCGACAGATATGAGTTTAGTGTCATCATTATATCTATTCAGTCCTTGTTTTTGTGGATTGTTCCACTGAACTTCTTCTTAAAGGGGAATTTTAAGAGTCCCCCTTAAAATTTCTTGCAGAGCTGGTTTGGAGGTCACATATTCTTTCAGTTCCTGCCTGTCTTGGAAGCTCTTTATCTCTCCTTCCATTTTGAATGAGAGCCTTGCTGGATAAAGTATTCTTGGTTGCATGTTCTTCTCATTGAGGACCCTGAATATATCCTGCCAGCCATTTCTGGCGTGTATGGTCTCTGTGGAGAGATCTGCTGTTACCCTTATGCTCCTCCCCATAAAGGTCAGGATTTTCCTGTCTCTTGCTGCTTTAAGGATCTTCTCTTTACCTTTGGAATTTGCGAGCTTCACTATTAAATATCGAGGTGTTGGACGGGTTTTATTGATTTCGGGGGAGATCTCCTATTTCCTGGATCTGAATGCCTGTTTCCGTTCCCAGATTAGGAAAATTTTCAGCTATGATTTGTACCAATACATATTCTGGCCCTCTGTCCATTTCGGCACCTTGGGAACCCCAATTTCACATAGGTTTTTCTTCCTCAGGCTGTCATTTATTTCCCCTAATCTGTCTTCCTGGTCTTTTAGTTGTCTGTCTCTGTTTTCCTCAGTTTCCCTCTTTGCCATCAACTTGTCTTCTATGTCACTCACTCGTTCTTCTACCTCATTAAACCTGGTCATTAGGACTTCTAGTTTGGATTGCATCTCATTCAATTGATTTTAATTTCGGCCTGATTGGATCTAAATTCTGTAGTCATGAAGTCTCTTGAGTCCTTTATGTTTTTTTCTAGAGCCACCAGTAGCTGTATAATAGTGCTTCTGAATTGGTGTTCTGACATTGAATTGTAATCCAGATTTGTAACTCTGTGGGAGAGCGGACTGTTTTTTTCTTTTGAAGTGATGTTTTCCTTCTAGTCACTTTGCTCAGTGCAGAGGGGCCAAAAAGAAGTTGTATTGGGAAAAGGAGAAAAAGAGAGGAGAGAAAGAAGGAAAGAGAAGAGGAAAAGAAAAGGAAAAAGGAGGAAACAAAGCAAAAATGAGAATAAAATGAGAAAGAAAAAGAAAGAAAGGGGGGGAAATGGTGGGGAAGCAATCAGAAATAAAAAAAAAACATGGGGGAGCATCTTCTGATTCTGTATACTTTAAGTCCCTTGACTTCCCCTGGAACTTGTCTGTTTAGTTGGTATTGTGGGGGAGGATCATATTGTGCTGATTTTCAGGTGTTAACCCTTGGGGGAGCTTCTCTCTCCCTGCCTGGTGAAGCGCTCAGTGGGGTTTGTTTACCCCGAGACACCCAAGGAGTAACAACCCCAGTGGCAGCGGCCAGATCTGAAAACTTGTATTCAGCCCCCGCCGTAACTCTGGAGCAGTCCATCTGCAGGGCCTGGAGCCTCCGGTGTGGGGCTGCTGATCTGCTCAGCTCTGGGCAGGTGCGTCCTTGCTGTCCTGGGCCCTCCAGGCCTCTGCCTGTCCCGGGGGAGGCCGAATCCTGGGCTGTGTCCCGGGGCCCCATGCTCTGGGGCCTTTGCTGTTGGATTCTCACTCCCAGCTGCGCAGCCGCCTCTCCACAAAGCCGCCGCCCCAGCCCCTATGAGCTGGTCCTGGAGCCGCGCAGCCCCCTCCACACGAAGCCTCTTCCTCTGCCCTAGGCACCTCCGCCTAGCTGCTCCCAGGGACCTGCAGCCCTCTCCACAGAGAGCCACCGCCTGAGCCCCTCAGAGCTGCTCCTGGGTCAATGCATGTGCCCTGCAGCTCTTCGGGAGCTCGATGCACTCTCTTGGGAGTGCAGGTGTCTGTTAGTGTCCCATGGAGTCCGAGGGTATCCCCGCCCTCCTGGGGTCCTTCTCTGAATCCCTGCAGGCCCATTCCACCCTGGAAGATTGGTGCAGTTCCTGATTCTCTGGGACAGAGCTCTCCTGACCTGGGGGTACTCGGCCTGGCCTTAGCTCGGCTCCTCGTGGGGCCCGTCCCCCTTGGATGCCTTTTGTTTCTTTATTTCTTTTTCCCATCTTCCTACCTTGATAGTTGCACAAACTTTTCTCACTGTAGCATTAGATCTGGTCTCTGTTTAAATCTCAGGCCGAATTTGTAGATTTTCAGGATGACGTGAAGGTTATCTAGGTAATTTGGTGGGGATAGGTGACTTGGGGACCCTAGTCTTCCGCCATCTTGGCCCTCCTCCTGTATGTTGCCTTTTAGCGTTGGTTGTTTCCCTCACTTTGCAGAAGCTTTTCAATTTGATGAAGTCCCAATAGGATGTTTGCTTTTGTTTCCCTCACCTCAGAGGCATATCTAGAAAGAAGATCCAATGGCTAATGTCAAAGACGTTGCTGCCTATCTTTTCTTCTTTGTATGGTTTCAGGTCTCACATTTAGGTTTTTCATCCATTTTGAATTTATTTTATATATATATGGTGTAAGAAAGTGGTCCAGTTTCATTCTTCTGCATGTGGCTGCCTGGTTTTCCCAACACCATTTGTTCTTATCCTGGGGTCAGGGTTAGGGTTTGTTGAAGAGACTGTCTTTGTGCCATTGGATATTCTTTCCTGCCTTGTTGTCCATTTTTGGAAAATAGATACATGTTTGTATCTTGTTTTAGCTTTCCATTCTGTTCTATTGATCTAAGTGTCTCCTGTTGGGAGATCCCTGATTGCTGATTCAATTTCTTTGCTGGTTAACTGTCTGTTCAAATTTCTTATTTCTTCATTTTTCATTTTTGTGTGTGTGTGTGTATATATATATATATATATATATATATATATATATGAATTGATCAATTTCTTCAAGGTTCTAGGTTTCTGGCATAGAATTTTTCATCATATTCTCTTATTATCATTTGTATTTCTGTAGTGTTGGTTGTTATTTCTCTTTTCTCATTTGTGATTTTATTTGGGTCCTTTCTCATCTTTTTATCTTTTTTCTTTTTTAAAGATTTTATTTATGTATTCATGAGAGACACAGAGAGGCAGAGGTATAGGCAGAGGGAAAATGAGGCTCCATGCAGGGAGCCTGATGTGGGACATGATTCCCCAGGACCCCGGGATCATGACCTTAGCCAAAGCACATGCTCATCATGCCCCCCCCCCCCCCGATAGGATGCTTCCTGCCCCTCTGCACTCCTTTTTGGAACCCAGCAGGCACATCTCCGTGCCTCCAGCACCTCTGCAATTATGGCTTATAGCGTCTTCCATGTATCCTACTGGGGACCACACCGTCGTGTATGTAAGCATCCAACTGCTGTCTGACAACATTGGGGGATTCCGACTTTTGTTGGTTTTGGTGTGTGTGTGTGTCTATTACATGCAGCTATCACGTGCAGCTATCTGATCCTCTGGCTGAGTAACCCAAACACTGACATGGTTGGCACAACATCTTTTCTGGTACTGGCACTGGCACTGGGCGGCTAGCTGGGCTCTCCTGGCTGACCCTAGGCTCGCTCGTGCAGTGACTTTCCACTGGAGGGTCAGCTGAGCTGGAAGGTCAGGCTCCGCCACATTCCTATGTCTGGCAATGGGTCCCACTGTGCCCCGGCTGCTTCTCTTCTCCCCGATGCCTCTTCAGCAGGGAGCCAGACCTCGGGGCCACCCTGGGGGGATGTCAGAGAAGCCGGGTGCCCATTACGGGGAGCAATGGGGCTGGAGTAGGAGTGGTGATGGGGCTGTGGTTCCTCAGTACCCTGTGCTGCCTGGCCTTCATGCCGAGCCCCATGCTCACCCAGCCCCTACTCACTAGGGCAAGGAGGGTGCCCTCTACACGCTGGTGTGAGAGATCCAGCACCACAAGGTGTGCACAGTGAGTCCACCTGGTGAGGGTGGCCCAGGTGCGTGAGCTGCAAGTGTGGGACGCAGGAAATTTAACAAAAATCCCCTACCCCTGGACAAGCAGAGCAGGACTGATTCTATTTTGTGCTACACCTGCCACCTCCCCTATGACCCCCACATGACCTGCTTATGGCTTAAGGCACTGCCCCAACCTAGTCAAGCCACTGGGCACACCCTAATCAGAAATCTGCTCATAAGAATGTAACCCTGCTTTGTGCCCACCAAAACTGCGGGCCGTTTCAGACCAAAGTAATATGCCAGGTCAAGTGGATCCCATAAGGTAAGGTGTAATTCAATCGGCCACCTGTGTGTGGACCGACATGACTGTGCAACTTTCTGTGTATCCCAAGGGCCACTGGCCCCTGTAAAGCTGCTATGCCTCTTAGTCTCAGGGTCTAAATCCCTGCTCCGCTGTGTCAGGTGTCTTCGACTCAAGCTCCAGCTTGTAAAGATATCCTCGGGAGTTTTCATCGGTGTCGGCTCATCGGTGGTTTCTTGGATTTGCAATCTTGGGCACAACACAAGGGCCTGCTGTCCTGACATCCCTTCCTGGGTCCCACTGACCGCCCCGCAGGCCCTCTGTTCCCCAGGCACACAGGCACAGAGATGCGGGGACGGCAGGAAGTCCCCCAGAAACCAGCCAGCCCCGGGCCCCTTGACAGAGGGAGCACAGACCTCCCTGGTCGCTTTACACAGACCCTGGTGACCTGGGGCTCCCTGGCTGTCACTCTGTCCCAGGCCCTCCTGGCCCATGGGGCACAGGCTGAGTCCCAGTATAGTCTGTGGGGTCATGACCCTGGTGTCTGGCCGCCCCTGGAAGACACGTGGGTACGTCAACTGTGTGTGCCTTGCAGTGCCCATGCAGGGGCTACTTGGGGCCTGGGTGTTGCCCCCTCCTCCTCTCTGTGGGTCTCTCCATGCCCGGAGCACAGATTTCTGGGAGACACAGAAATGGGCTGGCTGTGCATTTTCACATCACAACACTTTATTATTTTTTTTAATTTTTTTTATTTTTTTTTTATTTATGATAGGCACACAGTGAGAGAGAGAGAGGCAGAGACACAGGCAGAGGGAGAAGCAGGCTCCATGCACCAGGAGCCCGACGTGGGTTACGATCCCGGGTCTCCAGGATCACGCCCTGGGCCAAAGGCAGGCGCCACACCGCTGCGCCACCCAGGGATCCCTCATCACAACACTTTATTGACATTCTACAGCAAATAGGCTCAGAGCCCAGGGTGCATGCCTTCCCCTGGGGAGGGAGACCATTCTGTCCTTTAGGAGAGGGCAAGAATCACATGGGTGACGATGCGAGTGCTGGAGTCTCCCACCTGGGAGCATGTGTGGACTCCGGGTGGGGGCGTGTGTCCTGAGGTTTCAGCCTTAGAGATGGTTCTGAGGACAGCAGAGCTGACCTTGACCTGTAGCTCATGGGTTCCTAGCTGGGTCCCTGCAGGGCAGCTGGACCCTAGCCTCAGGGCCCCTGGGGCCCCAGCAACTGGAAGAACCTGCCTCCTGGTGTGGGTGTGGGTGGGGCCCACCAGCCTACCTCTGCTCTCCCCAACCTTTGGTGTCCCGGGATCCCCAGGGCTGCTCTAGGTCAGTGACCTGGATCTGTGGGGCATGCCAAGGGCCCAGGAGGCCACATCCAGCTGTGAGAGGGCTTGCTCAGCGTGGGGCCAGAATCCAGGCCTGGAGAGGGCTATGGGGGGCTGGATCCCATTAGTCTTTTTGTTGGGCCTGGGGCAGGGGCTCAAATCACACCCACCCTCACAGAGCCCGGGGCCAGGCCAGTCCTGATCCCCCTGGGTTAGGGGCTGGTGTCCTGTGCAGGGTGTGCCGCCCTCCAAGACGGCCAGTGGGAGGAGGCAGGGCACAGTGCTTCCTCTGCACCACTCACCTGCACAAACCCTGTCTGGGGCTCCCTGTCTTCCCTCCTCCCTGCAACTCCTGGGTACTCTATGGGACACCCGGGCTTCTGAAGGGAGTAGGGTATCCAGAGAAACCCTGGGAGGCTGAGCATGTCCGACAGGGTGCACCTGCACCGGGTCCTTGCTGGGCGCTGATGGTGTGGGGGTGGATGGTGTGGGGGCAGGGGTATGATGGTGGTGGAGTGTGGGGGATGGTGTAGGGGGGGATGGTGTTGCGGTATAGAGTGGGTGGGGATTATGTGGGGCTGTGTGGGTTTGAGGGGGATGGTGTAGGTGGGATGCCATTGAGGATGATGATGTAGGTGGATGGAGTGTCAGTGGGGAGTGAGGGAGATGTCATGGGGGGCCTGCGGACACAGGGCATCCCCTTCCTCTAAGATGCACAAGGAGACGTCTACACTTAAAGGAGACTCCAGTCTGGGGTTTGCTGTGACACCTGCCCCTGGGGCCAGGTGTGGTCAGTGAATGGCCCTGGCTGGACCAGGGCATTATATGGGGTTCATCATACTATGTGTGTTTTCAAATTGCAAATTGTCTCAAATTAAATGCATAGAACTTAGAAACATGTAAAGCACCGAGAGTGGGTGTCACTCCGACCCGTTCGACCCTCATGGGATCGAAGTGTGTCCTGCTCCCGCCGTGGCCATTCTGCCTGTCACCCAGGTTCGGTTCCTTCCTCCCATGTCCCCACCCCATCCCCTGCTTCTCAGGGGGTCGTCCCTCACCCCTTTGGGGTTCAGCTCCCATGGCAACCCCTGGAGGCCCCATCCTGGTGGCCTCCTCATCCCCGAGGCCCTGGGTGTGGGGGCACAGAGGTCATCACCAACACCCTACCATGGAGCGGTGTGCTGTTGGCTGCTGTTTTGCCCCCCGCCTCAGAAGTCCCGTTTTCCCTACCCGGAATGCCCCGGTTCTCCCCTGGGTCCTGATCCCCGCTGGCCCCTCAACCTCACCCTACCCCGTAGTAGTCCCAAAATATGATGTGACTGCTGAATGTCCTGTTGACATCCAGGTCCACCTGCGTGATGTCCCTGGAGGAGACCAGGGCCTCCTCCTTCATTTACTGTGGGAAAACCGGGTGGAGGAGCTGGCGTCAGGGACACAGACCCCGACCTGTCACCAGGTGCTCTCCTGGGCAGGGAGCCCTGGGGCCACCATGGGAGTGTGTCTTGCCAAAACCTCCTTCCTTCCGCTGGGAGGCTGGGGACGGCGGGAGTGCCCACCGTGCCTGTGGAACTGTGTGAGGGCCTGTGCCCAGCTGTTGTGGGCGGGGAGGTGACTGAGGGTCAGCATGGGTGGGAGGGGACAGGGGGTCAGTCCAGGTGGGGAGGGGTCATGGGGATGTTGTGCCCAAGATTGTGAATCCGAGAAACCACTAAGGAGCCGACACCGATGCAAACACACGAGGGTTGTTTTACAAACTCGAGCATGGGTTCAAGTATAGGCCACACAGTGGAACAGGGACTTGGACCCTGAGGAGGGTTTTAGATTAGATTTAAGGGCTGGTCTTGAGGACCTCCAGAAGGGCTGGAGGAATTCCTCAAGTTCTGTTTACATTTTGATATGCGGCCTTCAAGGGCATTGAGCTCTCTTCTCATTCTAAATCTTTTTTTTTTTAATTTTTATTTATTTATGATAGTCACAGAGAGAGAGAGAGAGAGGCAGAGACATAGGCAGAGGGAGAAGCTGGCTCCATGCACCGGGAGCCCGACGTGGGATTCGATCCCGGGTCTCCAGGATCACGCCCTGGGCCAAAGGCAGGCGCCAAACCACTGCGCCACCCAGGGATCCCTCTCTTCTCATTCTAATTGGGGTTTCCAACCCTTTGCTTAGGCTCAGTTTTTATTCTATTGTGGGGCTTTCTAAGACATTAAGCTGTAAACTTTGTTTTTTTACAGTAACTGAAGTAATGCAAATTTCAGCTCTTCTTCACAGGGGCCTGGGATTGCTGGACGAGTCTAATACTGAACTTAAAGTAGAATGTCCATAAATTTCTCGGCCTCCACGCAACCCGTCCCTTCCTATCTAGCTCACGCACCCCTCCCTGGAGCTCCTAAGAGAGCAATTGCAAATGACCTCAGCGTGGCTACCTGTGTTGTGGGACAGGCCCAGGGATTTGAGATCAGGAAGACATGGGGCATGGGCGTCCCAGCTGTGCAGCAGGATTCCATGCTGCAGACTCTTATTCCCTAAGGCTATCTTGACAACTGACTTTGTACATAGAAAAGTTCTCCTTTGTCTTTAAAAGTGCAGGAGCGAGTTAAAGCATTTTTTCTCTCCCCATCTGATTGTTCAGATTCTACTCTGAGACATATTTCCTGTTTCCAGGATAATTTACTATCCATAATACTATGGTTAAAATATTCTGACACAAGTAATTCAAAGGGATGAGGGTTTCTCATCTCTTTCTTCATAGCTCAGTCACTCATCAGGAAATGCATCTTTATGGATTTGGAAATAACTGAGAGACATTAATACCAATGGTCCTATTATTATGTAAAGGATTCTTCCCAGAGATTCTTCCCCTAATTCAACTGACACTGAAACACTATGAACTCTTTGGAAGTCAAATGTCAAGGAAATAAATGTTATACATTGCTAATTTTAAATGCTCTTGCAATATGGTGTCTATTATAATAGAAGCATTTTTATCTGATTTTTGCTATTTATTATCCTTTACTGCTTTTCAGGTTGAGAAGGCATTATGCGTGTTCATAAGAGTTTTTCTTTCCTTCTGATATAAAATTCTTACTTTGTTCCCATCGAAGGAACTCTTTAAGAATAAGGCAAAAGATAATTCAACGATTCTTAAAATGTCTTCACACTGGAGCCTGATTCATTTAAGTCAATTTTCAAATTAAATCTTATTTCTTAGAAAGAAAACAAAGATTTATAGGGAAATTGAGAAGATAGTACAGAGAATTCTCATGCACTTGCACTCAATTTCTCCAATTATTGATATCTTATATCAGTACGGTACAAATATTAGCTAATGAATCAATATTAAAATTTTCACAATAACCAAAGACCATACTTTATTCAGATTTCCTTAGTTTTTGCTAAATCACCATTCCTCATACCACACTCCATTTGTCCTCATGTTTTCTTAGGCTCCTCTGGATTGTGACAGTGTTTCAGCCTTTCCTTGTTGTTGTTGAACTGGAACACTTTGAGAAGTAGAGTATTTTGTAAAATTTCCCTCAGTTGGGACATGTCTGTAGTTTATCTCATGATTGAACTGTTTTTGTGGATTATATACAGAGATATACTGCCATTTTTATTATATCATGTAAAGGATAGATACTATCAACACGATTTATCAGTCTTGGTATCGATCTGATCATCTTGCTGAGGTAGTGTTTGTCAGGTTTCTCCATAGTAAAGTGATTATTTATTATTATTATTTTATTATTATTATTATTATATTCTCATTATTATTTTAAGTTTTTCATAATATATTTTGTAGAAGGAAGTTACTATGCGTATTCCACACATAAGATTGGGAAGCTATGCTCAGGAACTTGAGGGTAGAATGTCTGCACATATTGTTTGAAAATCTTCTACATGGGAGATTTCTCTTCCCTCTGGGTTTGTCTGTTTATTTTTCAAAGATGCTATTTATTTATTTGAGATAGAGAGGAGTGAAAAACCTGTGCTAGAGGGGCAGAGGGTGAGGGAGAAGCCGGTTCCATGCTGAACAGGTAGCCTTCCTTGGGACCTGGATCATGATCTGACCCTAAGGCAGAAGCTTAACTAACTGAGCCACACAGGTGCCACTCTTTCTTTCTTTCTTTCTTTCTTTCTTTCTTTCTTTCTTTCTTTCTTTCTTTCTTTCTTTCTTTCTTTCTTTCTCTTAATAATAAATTTACTTTTTATTGGTGTTTATTGGTGTTCAATTTGCCAACATACAGAATAACACCCAGTGCTCATCCCGTCAAGTGCCCCCCTCAGTGCCCGTCACACATTCACCCCCACCCCCGCCCTCCTCCCCTTTCATCATTCCTAGTTCGTTTCCCAGTGTTAGGAGTCTTTATGTTCTGTCACCCTTTCTGATATTTCCCACACATTTCTTCTCCCTTCCCTTATATTCCTTTCACTATTATCTATATTGAGAACATACAATATTTGTCTTTCTCTGATTGACTTACTTTACTCAGCATAATACCTTCCACATTTTATTTCGCATCCTCTGGACTCCAATACCTTGTCCTTAAGTATTTCTGGGGAACCCGGGTGTTGGGCTCCTATTCAGTGAGATGTTTCTGAAGCTAACAGCCCCAGCTGGAGCCTGAAAGGAGGCAGGTGGGGCCCATGGAGCACCCGCTGCCTCCTGCACAGCCTCCTGCAGCGCCTGAGCGTCCCACAGGGAGCGCCCAAGACCAGGATCTTCCCAAGGGGCACGCATGCACAGTAGGCCTCCTCTGCCTGCACTAACAGGAGCCAGCCTGTGCTGGGGAGGCCTGAGGATGACGTGGGGACGTGTCTACGCTGATGAACTGCAGCCTCCACAGGACCTGCGGGAAGTCTTCAGGGGGAAATTGGGTCGCGTTCATGCTGACAGGAACCCCGGTCTCCTCAGGAATCATGGTGAGGCTTTAGGAAGATGTGGGCCCGCATCCACCCTAACAGGAGCCTCTGGGCTGCCTCAGGAACTGCGGGGAGTCTTCAGGAAGATGTGGGCTCACATCCACAATGACAGGAGCCCTGAGCCACCTCAGGACCGGTGGGGAGGTTTCAGGAAATTGTGGGCCCGCATCCATGCTGACAGGAGCCCCAGAGCAGCCTCAGGACCCGCGGGGAGGGTTCAGGAAGATGTGGTGCCACGTCCACTCTGGCAGAAGCTCCCAGGCCCTTCAGGACATAAGTTGAGGCTTCTGAAAGCTGGGGGCCACATTCATGGTTACAGGAGCCCCGGCCTCCTCAGAAACCTCAGTGACTCTTCGGGAGGACTTGAGGCCACATGGACACAACAGGACGCTGACTTCCTCAGGAACCCCAGTGTAGACTTGGGGAAATATGGGGATGCGTCCATGGGGACAGAAGACCCCAGCCTTGTCAGGGCCTTTGGTGAGGCCTAAGAAAAATGTGGGTGCCGCATCCATCTCCAGCCCCCTCAGAACCCACTGTGAAGGTTTGGAAAGATTATGGGCCACATCCATGCTGATAGGAGCCCCGAGCCTCCTCAGGTCTTATGGTGAGGCTTGAGGAAAATGTGGGGCCACGTCAACCCTGACAGGAACCCCGTCCTCCTCAAGACCAGCACTTTGGCTTCAGGACATATGGAAGTTAGGAGTTGGGGTTAGGGTTATGGTTAGCATTAGGGTTGGGCTTAAGTTTGCAGTTAGGGTTAGGGGTTAAGGTGTGAGTTAGGGTTAGGGTTTAGGGTGAGGGGTTGGTTTATAGTTAGGGCTAGGTTTAGAATTAGGGCGAGGGTTAGGGTTAGGATAGGGGTTAGAACTAGGGTTAGGGTTACTGTTTGGTTAGGTGTTAGGGTTAGGGACAGGTCAGGGTCAGAGTACGGTTTTGGAAGAGGGTAAGAGATACATTTAGGGAGTGGGTTAGGGGTTAGTTTTAGGGTACGGGTTAGGGTACAGTTTGGGGTATGAGATAGGATTAGTATTAGAGGGTTAGGGTTAGGGTTAGGGTACAGGTTAAGGTCAGGAATAGGATTTGAGTACATTAAGTTAAGTTTAGGTTTAGAGGTTAGGGTTAGGGTTAGATTTAAGGTACCGCTCAGGGTTAAGGGTTTAGAATAGGTTTAGGAGTTAGGGTGAGGTTTGGCAGGAAGGTTCAGTGAATGTGTTTCGGTCTTGGGGTTTGTGTTTGGTTTTCGATTAGTGATAGGTCTTGTTTAAGATTTAGGTTAACATTGGGCTTAAGTGTAGGCTTAGGGTTATATCTGTTTATGGTTAGAGTTTGGGTCTTGGCATGTGCCTGCACTGGGACTCCTAGTATCTTGGGCAGTTTAGTTTTATGTACTCTATTTAGGTTTTGGGTTCAAAGATAGCCTGACTCCACCAAGTCAGTGGCTTCCCCAGAGAATCAAAATCCAGGCCTCTGTTGTGGTCAGAATAGACATGGCAGGCTTCTCCTGAGCTGAGCTAAGGAGGGGATTTGTGACTCTAAAGACTCTTTATTTGATTTTCAGTTGCCTTTCTGATTTTATCTCTTGTGCGCACATTTTTCATCAATACTACCAATTAGTATTTTAAAGTTTTACTTGAATTCCTGTTTGTAAACACAGTATGATATAGTTTAAGGTTTACCACATAGTGATTCATCCCTTGGATACAACGCCTGGTACTGGTCACAGGTGCCCTCCACTATCCCCATCGCCTGATTCCCCATCCCCCTCACCTTCCTCTGGTATTTATTAGTTTATTCTCTGGGGTTAATAGTGTGTTTTTTTATTTGCTCTCTCATCCCCCCCTCCACCCCTTTGTCAGTTTGTTTGGTTTCTTAAAATTCACATGTGAATGCAATTGTATGATATTTGGTATATGTCTTCCTCTGACTGAGTTCATTTAACATAAGTCCTTTCCCCTTCTCCCACGTCATTGTAAATGGCTTCATTTCATCCCTTCTGATGACCGAGTGATGTCGCAGTGTGTATATTTACCACATCGTCTCTGCCCATTCATCTGTCGATGGACATCTGGGCTCTATACACAGTTTCACTGTTGTTGATAATGCTGCTACCAACACTGGGCTGCGTGTTCCTCTTCGAATCTACTAAACTACTTTTGTATCCTTGGGGTAAATACCTTGCTATGCAATTTTGGAATCATAGGGTAGCTCTATTTTAACTTCTTCTTTTATATATTTTTTTATGATAGTCACAGAGAGAGAGGCAGAGACACAGGCAGAGGGAGAAGCAGGCTACATGCACCGGGAGCCCAATGTGGGATTCGATCACGGGTCTCCAGGATCACGCCCTGGGCCAAAGGCAGGCGCCAAAGCACTGCAGCACCCAAGGATCCCCTATTTTTAACTTCTCAAGGACCCTCCAGACTGTTCCACAGTGGCTGCAACTTTACTTATGTATTCATGAGAGACAAAGAGAGGCAGAGTTATAGACACAGGGAAATTGAGGCTCCATGTGGGGAGCCTGATGTGGGACTTCATTCCCCAAGACCCCGGGATCATGACCTGAGCCAAAGCACATGCCCAACCACTGAGGCACCCAGGTGCCTTGCTGATTCAATTCCTTTGCTAGTTATGGGTCTGTTCACATTTTCTATTTCTTCCTATTTCAGTTTTGCTCATTTGCACATTTCTGGGGATTTGTCCATTTCTTCCAGGTCTCCCAGTATGTTAGCATATAATCTTTCATAGTATTCCCTTATAATTGTCTAATTTTTCTGGTGTTGATTGTGATCTCTCTTCTCTCATTTGTGGTTTTATTTATTTAGGTCTTTTCTCTTTTCTCGTTGATAAGGCTGGCTAGGGCTTGATCCATTTTCTTAATTATTTTGAAGAACCATCTCTTTGTTTCGTTATTCCATTCTACTGCTTTGTTTTTTCTGTATTGTTTATTTCTCTTCTCATCTTTATTTTCCCCCTCTTCTATAGGCATTAGGCTTTGTTTGCTATTCCTTTTCCAGCTCCTTAAGGTGTAGGGTTAGGCTGTGTATTGGAGACTTCTTGTTTCTTGAGGTAGGCCTGTATTGCTATGTACTTCCCTCTCAGGACTGCCTTTGCTACATCCTAGAGGTTTGGAGAAACATGTTTTCATTTTCATTTGTTTTAAATTTCCTCTTTAATTTCCTGGTTGCTCTATTCATTCTCTAGTAGGATGTTCATAAGCTCCACGTATTTTTGCTATGTCCAAATTTTTTCTTACTGTCGACTTCGAGTTTCATAGCGTCGTGGTCCAAAAATGTACAGGGTGTGATATCAACCTTCTTGTACCTGTTGTACCTGTTGAAGGCTGATTTGTGGGCCATGATATGATCTCTTCTGGAGAATGTCCCATGTACAACTGAAAGGAATGTGTATTCTGCTTTAGGATGAAATGTTCAAACTATATCTGTTGAGTCCCTGTGGTCCAGTGTGTCAAGGCTATTTTCCCCTTGTTGATTTTATGTATAGATGATCGGTCCATTGCCATAAGTGGGTGTTAAAATCCCCTGTCATTGTATTATTATCAGTGACTTTCTGTATGTTTGTTGTTAATTGGTTTCTATATTTAGGTACTCCCATGTTGGCAGCATAAATATTTAGTTGTTTGAACATATTTTTAAAAATAAATTTAATTTTTATGGTGTTGAATTTACCAACAAACAGAATAACACCCAGTGCTCATCCCCGCAAGGGCCCCCCTCAGTGCCCTTCACCCATTCACCCGCACCCCCCACCCTCCTCCCCGTAAAGCATCCCTAGTTCCTTTCTCAGAGTTAGGAGTATTTATGTTCTGTCTCCCTTTCTGATATTTCCCACACGTTTCTTCTCCATTCCCTTAAATTCCCTTTTCTATTATTTATATTCTCCAAATGAATGAGAACATACACTGTTTGTCCTTCTCCGATTGACTTACTTTACTCAGCATAATACCCTCCAGTTGCATCTACGTTGAAGCAAATGGTGGGTATTTGTCGTTTCTAATGCCTAAATAATATTCCATTTTATAGATAAACCTCATCTTCTTTACACTTTCATCTTTCAATGGACACCAAGGCTCCTTCCACAGTTTGGCTATTTTGGACATTCTGTTATAAACATCAGGGTGCAGGAGCCCCAGCGTTTCCTTGCATCTGAGTCTTTGGGGTATATTCCCAAAAGTGCAATTGCTGGGTCGTCGAGCAATTCAATTTTTATCTCTTTGAGGAACCTCCACTCACAATATTTATTCTGCCAATCCATGAGCATGGAATATATTTTTCCATCTCTTTGTGTCTTCCTCAATTTCTTTCAGTGGCGTTCTATAGTGTTTATGGTTGAGATCCTTTACCTCCTTGGTTAGGTTTATTCCTAGGTATCTTATGCTTTTGGGTGCATTTGTAAATGAGATTGCCTCCTCAATTTTTCTTTCTTCAGCCTCATTGTTAGTGTATTGAAATGCCATTGATTTCTGGGCATTGATTTTGTTTCCTGCCATGCTACCAAATTGCTGTATGAGTTCTAGCAATCTTGGGGAGGAGGCTTTTGGGTTTTCTAGGTAGAGTATCATGTCATCGGTGAAGAGGGAGAGTTTGACGTCTTCTTTGCCAATTTGAATGCCTTTAATGTCTTTTTGTTGTCTGATTGCTGAGGCTAGGACTTCCAGTACTATGTTGAATAGCAGTGGTGAGAGTGGACATCCCTGTCTTGTTCCTGATCTTAGGGGAAATGCTCCCAGTGCTTCCACATTGAGAATGATATTTGCTGTGGGCTTTGCGTAGATGGCCTTTATGATGTCGAGGAATGTTCCCTCTATCCCTACGTTCTGAAGTGTTTTGATCAGGAATGGATGCTGTATTTTGTCAAATGCTTTCTCTGCATCTAATGAGAGGATCATATGGTTCTTGGTTTTTTTCTTGCTGATACGATGAATCACAGTGATTGTTTGAAAGTGTTGAACCAGCCTTGTGTCCCGGGGATAAATCCTACTTGGTCATAGTCATTAATTTTCTTAATGTATTGTTGGATCCTATGGGCTAGTATCTTGAGAATTTTGCATCCATGTTCATCAGGGATATTGGTCTGTAATTCTCCTTTTTGGTGGGGCCTTTGTATGGTTTTGGAATGAAGGTGATGCTGGCCTCATAGAAAGAATTTGGAAGTACTCCATCTCTTTCTATCTTTCCAAACAGCTTTAGTAGGAGAGGTGTGGTTTCTTCCTTAAACGTTTGATAGAATTCCCCTGGGAAGCCATCTGGCCCTGGACTTTTGTGTCGTGGGAGGTTTTGGATGACTGCTTCAATTACCTCCCTGGTTATTGGCCTGTTTAGGTTTTCTATTTCTTCCTGTTCCAGTTGTTAGTTTGTGGCTTTCCAGAATTGCGTCCATTTCTTCTAGATTGCCTAATTTTTTGGTGTATAGCTGTTCATAATACGTTTTTAAAATCATTTGTATTTTGCTGCATCCCAAATATTTTGAACGGTTGTATGTTCATTCTCATTAGTTTCCATGTATCTTTTTAATTCTTCCTTAATTTCCTGGTTGACCCTTTCATCTTTTAGCAGAATAGTCTCTCACCTCCATGTGTTTGAGGCCCTTCCAAACTTATTGTTGTGACTTAGTTCTAATTTCAAGGCATTATGCTCTGAGAATCTGCAGGGGATGATCCCAGTCTTTTGGTATCAGTTCAGACCCGATTTGTGACCCAGTATGTGGTCTATTCTGGAGAAAGTTCCATGTGCAATTGAGAAGAATGTGTATTCAGTTGAGTTTGGATGTAAAGTTCTGTATATATCTGTGAAATCCATCTGGTCCAGTGTATCATTTAAAGATCTCATTTCTTTGGAGATGTTGTCCTTAGAATAACTATCAAGTATAAAATGGGCTAGATTGAAGTCACCAAGCATAAGATATGTATTATCTAAATATTTCTTCATGTTTGTTATTAGTTGGTTTAAATATTTTCAAGTCCCATATTTGGGGCATATATATTAAGGTTCATTAACTCCTCTTGTTGGATAGATCCTTTAAGTATGATGTGTCTCTCTTCATCTCTCATTTCAGTCTTTGGGATAAATTTTAGTTTATCTGATATAAGGATGGCTACCCCTGCTTTCTTTTGAGGACCATTTGAATGGTAAATGGTTCTCCAAACTTTTATTTTCAGGCTGTAGGTGTTCTTCTGTCTAAAATGAGTCTCTTGTAGACAGCAAATAGATGGGTCCTGCTTTTTTATCCAGTCTGAAACCCTGCGCCTTTTGATTGGGTTCACGTTCAGAGTTACTATCGACAGATATGAGTTTAGTGTCATCATGATATCTCTTCAGTCCTTGTTTTTGTGGATTGTTCCACTGAACTTCTTCTTAAAGGGTAATTTTAAGAGTCCCCCTTAAAATGTCTTGCAGAGCTGGTTTGGAGGTCATATATTCTTTCAGATCCTGCCTGTCTTGGAAGCTCTTTATCTCTCCTTCCATTTTGAATGAGAGCCTTGCTGGATAAAGTATTCTTGGTTGCATGTTCTTCTCATGGAGGACCCTGAATATATCCTGCCAGCCCTTTCTGGGCTGCCAGGTCGCTGTGGAGATGTCTGCTGTTACCCTAATGCTCCTCCCCATAAAGGTCAGGGATTTCTTGTCTCTTGCTGCTTTAAGGATCTTTGGAATTTGCAAGCTTCACTATTAAATGTCGAGGTGTTGGACGCTTTTTATTGATTTCATGGGGGGATCTCTCTATTTCCTGGATCTGAATGCCTGTTTCCGTTCCCAGATTAGGAAAGTTTTCAGCTCGGATTTGTTCAAATACATATTCTGGCCTTCTGTCCCTTTCAGTGCCCTCGGTACCCCCAATTACACATAGGGTTTTCTTCCTCAGGCTGTCGTTTATTTCCCTTAATCTGTCTTCCTGGTCTTTTAATTGTCTGTCTCTGTTTTCCTCAGTTCCCCTCTTTGCCATCAACTTGTCTTCTATGTCACTCACTCGTTCTTCCACCTCGTTAACCCTCATCGTTAGGACTTCTAGTTTGGTTTACATCTCATTCAATTGATTTTTACTTTCTGCCTGATTGGATCAAAATTCTGCTGTCATGAAGTCTCTTGAGTCCTTTATGCTTTTTTCTAGAGCCACCAGTAGCTGGATAATAGTGCTTCTGAATTGGCTTTCTGACATTGAATTGTAATCCAGATTTTGTAACTCTGTAGGAGAGAGGATTGTTTCTGATTCTTTCTTTTGAGGTGAGGTTTTCCTTCTAGTCATTGTGCTCAGTGCAGAGTGGCCAAAAACAAGTTGAATTTGGAAAAGGAGAAAAAGAGTAGAGAGAAAGAATGAAAGAAAAGAGAAAAAGAAAAAAAGAAAAAAGGAAGAAAAAAGGAAAAAAGAGAATAAAAGAGAAAGAAAAAGAAAGGGGGAGAAAAAGGGTGGGGGAAGCAATCAGAATTAAAAAAAATTTGGGGGAGTATCATCTGATTCTGTATACTTTAAGTCCCTTGACATCCCTTGGAACCTGTCCGTCTAGCTGGTCTTCTGGGAGAGGGGCCTGTTGTGCTGATCTTCAGGTGTTAGCCCTTGGGGCAGCTCCTCTCCCCCTGCCTGGTGTAGCGCTCAGTGGGGGTTGTTTACCCCGTGAAGCCCAAGGAGGAACAACCCCAGTGACAGTAGCCAGGTCTGAAAACCGGTATTCAACCCCCACAGTTACTCCAGAGCAGTCCATTTGCAGGGCTCGGGGGCCCGTGGTGGGGCTGCTGATCTGCTGAGCCTTGGCAGGAGCATCCTTACTGTCCTGGGCCCTCCGGGCCTCTGCCTGTCCCGGGGGAGGCCAAATCCTGGGCTGTTTCCCAGCGCCCTGTTTTCCGGAGCTGGTGCTGAGGATTCTCATTCCCAGCTGTGCAGCCACCTCTCCATGTAGCTGCCGCCCAAGCCCCTCTGAGCTGCTCCAGGAGCTACTTCCTCTGGCCTCGGCCCCGCCACCTAGCTGCTCCCAGGGACCCACAAACCCCTCTGCACAGAGCCACCACCCGAGCCCCTCAGAGCTGCTCCTGGGTCAATCCATGTGCCCTGCAGCCCTTAAGGAGCTAGGTGCACTCTCCTGGGAGTGTCCCATGGAGCCCGAGGGTATTTCTGCCCTCCTGGGGTACTGCTCTGAATCCTTGTGGGCGCCTTTCCACCCTGGAACGATTGGTGCAGCTTCTACTCTCTGATACAGAGCTCTCCTGACCGGGGGACACTCGCCCTGGCCTTAGCCCGGCTCCTCGTGGGGCCTCTCCCCCTTGGATGCCTTTTGTTTCTTTAGTTCTTTTTCCTGTCTTCCTACCTTGATAGAAGCGCGAACTTTTCTCACTGTAGCATTCTATCTTGTCTCTGTTTAAATCTCAGGTCGAATTCCTAGATTTTCAGGATGATTTGAAGGTTATCTAGGTAATTTGGTGGGGACAGGTGACTTGGGGACCCTTCTCTTCCACCATCTTGCCCCTCCTCCTGTATGTTGCCTTTTAGCTTTGGTTGTTTCCTTCACTTTGCAGAAGCTTTTCAATTTGATGAAGTCCCAATAGTATTTTTGCTTTTGTTTCCCTCACCTCAGAGGCATATCTAGAAAGAAGATCCAATTGCCAATGTCAAAGATGTTGCTGCCTATCTTTTCTTCTTTGTATGGTTTCAGGTCTCACATTTAGGTCTTTCATTCATTTTGAATTTATTTATTTTTCTTTTTTTAAATGTTTTTTTAAATTTTTATTTATTTATGATAGTCACAGAGAGATAGAGAGGCAGAGACACAGGTAGAGGGAGAAGCAGGCTCCATGCACCGGGAACCCAATATGGGATTCGATTCTGGGTCTCCAGGATCGCGCCCTGGGCCAAAGGCAGGCGCCAAACCGTTGCGCCACCCAGGGATCCCGAATTTATTTTTTATATATATGGTGTAAGAAAGTGGTCCAGTTTCATTCTTTTGCATGTGGCTGCCTGGTTTTCCCAACACCATTTGTTCTTATCCAGGGGTCAGGGTTAGGGTTCGTTGAAGAGACTGTCTTTGTGCTTTGGATATTCCTTCCTGCCTTGTTGTCCATTAATGGATCATAGAGTTACAGGTTTGTATCTGGTTTCGGCTTTCCATTCTGTTCTATTGATCTAAGCGTCTCCTGTTGGGAGATCCTTGATTGCTGATTCAATTTCTTTGCTGGTTATCTGTCTGTTCAAGTTTCTTATTTCTTCCTTTTTCATTATGCTATGTTATATATTTCCAAGAATTGATCTATTTTTTCCAGGTTCTATGTTGCTGGCATATAATTTTTCATAATGTTCTCTTATAATCGTTTGTATTTCTCTAGTGTTGGTTGTTATTTCTCTTTTCTCATTTGTGATTTAATTGGTTCCTTGCTCATCTTTTTATCTTTTTCTTTTTTAAAGATATTATTTATGTATTCATGAGAGACACAGAGAGGCAGAGCTATAGGCAGAGGGAAATTGAGGCTCATTTGGGGATCCTGATGTGGGACTTGATTCCCCAGGACCCCGGGATCATGACCTGAGCCAAAGGAGATGCTCAACCAATGAGGCACCCAGGTGCATTGCTGATTCAATTCCTTTGCTAGTTATGGGTCTGTTCACATTTTCTATTTCTTCCTATTTCAGTTTTACTCATTTGCACATTTCTAGGCATTTGTCCATTTCCTCCAGGTCTCCCAGTATGTTAGTGTATAAGCTTTCATAGTATTCCCTTAAAATGGTCTTATTTTTCTGGTGTTGATTGGGATCTCTCTTCTCTCATTTGTGGTTTTATTTATTTAGGTCTTTTCTCTTTTCTCATTGATAAGGGTGGGTAGGGCTTGATCCATTTTCTTAATTGTTTTGAAGAACCGACCCTTTGTTTTGTTATTCCATTATACTGCTTTGTTGTTTTTGTATTGTTTATTTCTGCTCTCATCTTTTTTTTCCCTTCTTCTATAGCCTTTAGGCATTGTTTGCTATCCTTTTCCCATTCCTGAAGTTGTAGGGTTAGGCTGTGTATTGGAGACTTCTTCTTTCTTGAGGTAGGCCTGTATTGCTATGTACTTCCCTCTTAGGACTACCTTTGCTACATCCCAGAGGTTTGGAGAAACATGTTTTCATTTTCATTTGTTTTAAATTTCCTCTTTAATTTCCTGGTTGCTCCATTCATTCTCTAGTTGGATGTTCATAATCTCCACGTATTTTTGCTATGTCCAAATTTTTTCTTACTGTCGACTTCGAGTTTCATAGCGTCCTGGTCCGAAAATGTACAGGGTGTGATATCAACCTTCTTGTACCTGTTGTATCTGCTGAGGGCTGATTTGTGGGCCATGAATGATCTGTTCTGGAGAATGTCCCATGTGCACTTGAAAGGAATGTGTATTCTGCTTTAGGTTGAAATGTTCAGAGTATATCTGTTGAGTCCCTGTGGTCCACCCTGTCAAGGCTATTTTTCCCTTGTTAATTTTCTATATACACGATCGGTCCATTGCCATAAGTGGTTGTTAAAATCCCCTGTCATTGTATTATTATCAGTGAGTTTCTGTATGTTTCTTGTTAATTGGTTTCTATATTTAGGTACTCCCATGTTGGCAGAAAATAAATATTTAGTTGTTTGTTCTTGATAGAGAGTCTTTTTAATTATGAAATAATGCCCTTCTTCATCACTTCTTACAGTATTTGTTCTTTCTTTTTTGAAATATAAATATTTTGTTTATTTATTCATGAGAGATACACAGAGAAGCAGAGGCAGAAACATAGGCAGAGGGAGAGGTAGGCTCCCCAAAGGGAGGCTGATCCTGGGATCCCAGGATCACACCCTGAGCTGAAGGCAGATGCTCAACCACTGAGCCACCAGGTGTCCCCCAGGGTTTGGTTTCAAATCTCATTTGTCTGATATAAGTATGGGTCCTCCAGCTTTCGTTTGATATCCATAGCGTGATAGATGATTTTCCCTCCCCTGACTGTCAATCTGCTGGTGTCTATAGGTCTAATGTGAGCATCTTGTAGGCAGCATACAGATGGATCTTGTTTTTCTATAACGATTTTATTTATGAGAAAAAGAGAGAGAGAGAGAGAGGCAGAAAATTAGGCAGAGAGAAAAGCATGCTCCCCACCAGCAGCCCAATATGGGACTTGATCCCAGACTCCAGGATCACAGCCTGAGTCAAAGGCAGAGGCTCAACCCCTTGAGCCACCCAGGCATCCCGGATCATGTGTTTTAAGCCACTCTGATACCCTATATCTTTTGATTGAAGCATTTAGTCTATCAGCATTCAGAGTGATTATTCAAAGATATGAACTTTGTGCCTTTGTGTTACCGGAAGAGTTGATGTTTCTGGTGACGTTCTCTGGGCCTTTCTAGTCTTTGTTGCTTTTGTTCTCTTTTTTTCCCCCACTAGAAAAGTCCCTCTTAAAATTCCTTACTGGAATGTTTAAGTGGTCATGAACTCCTTTATATTTTGCCTGTCTGGGAAAATTGTTTTCTCTCCTTCTCTCCTGAATGACACCCTTGCTGAAGCAAGAATTCATACAAATTGGATTCCAATAAAAAGAAATTTAAAAACATAAAATAAATTTTTGGTCTTATGATTGAGGAAAATGGCATTTAGGAGGAAAACCAGAAGCTGATAGAGAGGACAGATTTCTCCATCTGTAGCCTTCACAGGGATATGATGACCTTTCCAAGGAGGGGCCTCCCCTCCGTAGGATGCTTCCTTCCCCTCTGTGCTCCTTGTTGGAACCCAGCAGGCACATCTCTGTGCCTCCAGCACCTCTGCAGTCGTGGTTTATTGTGTCTTCCATGTATCCTATTTGGGACCACAGCGTCATGTATGGAATCATCCGGCTGGTGTTAGACAACATTGGGGGGATTCCGACTTTTGTTGGTTTTCTGGTGTGTGTGTCTCTATCACATGCAGCTATCATATGCAGCTATTGGATCCTCTGGCTGGGTCACCCAAATACCAAAACGGTTGGCACAACATCATTTCTGGTGTGGCGCTGGGCAGATAGCTAGGCTCTCCTGGCAGACCCAGGGCTCGCTTGTGCAGTGACTTTCCGCTGGAGGGTTAGCTGAGCTGGAAGGTCCGGCTTGGCCATATTCACATGTGCGGCAGTGGGTCATGCCATGCGCTGGCTGCTTATCTTCTCCCGGATGCCTCTCCAGCAGGGAGCTAGACCTCGGTGCCACCCTGGGGGGAGCTCTTGAGGAGCTGGGTGCACATGACAGGGAGCACAGGGGCTCCCTGTGTGTGGGAGTTGGGGTAGGGATGGGGCTGGGGTTCCTCGGTCTGCTGTGCTGCCTGGCCTTCAGGCCGAACCCCATGCTCACCCAGCCCCTACTCACTCGGGCAAGGAGGGTGCCCTCCACACTCTGGTGTGAGAGATCCCACACCACAAGGTGTGCACGCAGAGTCCACCTAGTGAGGGTGGCTCAGGTGCATGAGCTGCAAGTGTGGGACCCAAGAAATTTTACAAAAATCTCCTAGCCCTGGACAAGCAGTGCAAGACTTTTTCCATTTTGTGCTACACCTGCCATCTCCAGGATGACCCCCACATGACCTGCTTATGGCTTAAGGCACTGCCCCAACCTAGTCAGGCTGCTGGGCTCACCCTAATCAGAAATCAGCTCATAACAATGTAACCCTGCTTTGTGCCCGCCAAAACTGTGCCCCGATTCTGACCAAAGTAATAGGCCAGCTCAAGTGGATACTATAGGGTAAGGTGTAATTCAATCGGCCACCTGCGTGTGAACGGACATGACTGTGCAACTTTCTGCATATGCATGTGCACTGGCCCCTATAAAGCTACTATGCCTTTTAGTCTCAGGGTCCAAGTCCCTGCTCCGCTGTGTCGGGTGCACTTGGATACAAGCTCCAGCTTGTAAAGAAACCCTCGGGAGTTTGCATCGGTGTTGGCTCCTCGGTGGTTTCTTGGATTCACAATCTTGGGCACAACACAAGGGACTGCTGTCATGACATCCCTTCCAGGGCCATGCTGACCACCGCGCAGGCCCTCTCTGCCCCAGGCACACAGGCACGGGGATGATGGGTGGAGGAATTGCCCCGGAACCCAGCCAGCCCCTGCCCCCTGGACAGAGGGAGCACAGACCTCCGGGTGGCTTTTCACAGACCCTGGTGACCTGAGGCTTCCTGGCTGTCACTCTGTCCCACCCCTCCTGGCCTGCGGGGCATAGCCTGAGTCCCAGTAAAGTCTGTCATGTCCTGACCCTGGCGTCTGGCCGCCCCTGCAAGGCACATGGGGAAGTCGGCTGTGTGTGCATGGCAGCACCCCTGCAGGGGCTGGTGGGGCCTGGGTGGTGCCCCCTCTTCCTCTCTGGGGGTCTCTCTAAGCCCCGTGCACTGTTTTCTGGGAGACACAGAAATGGGCTGCCTGTGCATTTTCCCACCACAACACTTTATTTACTTTCTACAGCAAATGGGCTCAGAGCCGAGGGTGCGTGCCTTCCCTGGGGAGGGAGACCATTCTGTCCTTTAGGGGAGGACACGTATGACATGGGTTGGGGGGCGGGTGCTGGAGTCCCCCACCTGTAAGCATGTGTGGAATCCAGGTGGGGACATGTGTCCTGAGGTTTTAGCCTGAGAGACGGTTCTTAGGACAGCAGAGCTGACCTGGACCTACAGCCCATGGGCTCCTGTGATGGGTCCTCGAAGGGCACTTGGTCCCCGGCCTCAGGGTCCTTGGGGCCCCAGCACCTGGAGCAGCCTGCCTCCTGGTGTGTGTGCGGGTGGGGCTCACTGGCCTACCCCTGCCTCCCCACCCTGGGGTGTCCCAGGATCCACAGGGCACCCTAGGTCAGCGACCTGGATCTGTGGGGTACACCCAGGGCCCAAGAGGCCACATCCAGCTGTGAGAGGGCTCGCTCAGCCCGGGGCCAGATTCCAGGGCTGGCCAGGGCCATGGTGGGCTGGATCCTATTCGTCTTTGTGTTGGGTCTGGTGGGGGCTCAAATCAACTCAGCCCCCACAGAGCCCAGGGCCAGGTCAGCACAGGTCCCTATGGGTTAGGGGCTCGTGTCCTGTGCAGGGTGTGCCGCCCTAAATGAGGGACAGTGGGCAGAGGCAGGGCATGACGCATCCTCTGCACCACTCAGGTGCACCCACCCTGTCGGGGGCTCCCTGTCTTTCCTCCTCCCTGCAACCCTTGGGTACTCTATGGGACACCCAGGCTTCTAATGGGATCAGGGTATGCCGAGAACCCCGGGGAGGCTGAGCATGTACCACAGGGGGCACCTGTACTGGGTCCTTGCTCGGGGTAAATGGTGTGGGGGTAGATGGTGTGGGGGCAAAAGTATGATTGTGGTGGAGTGTGGGGATGGTGTAGGGCGGATGGTATTGTGGTATAGTCTGGGTGGGGATTGTGTGGGGCTGTGTGGGTGTGAGGGGGATGGTGTAGGTGGGATCCCATTTGGCATGATAATGTAGGAGAATGATGTGGGAGTGGGGAATGAGCGGGATGTCGTCGGGGGCCTGTGGTCACAGGGTATCTCCTTCCCCTAAGATGCAGAAAGAGACTTCTACAGTTAAAGGTGAACCCAGTCTGGGGTTTCTTGTGACACCTGCCCCTGAGTCGTGGCGTGGTCAGTGCAGGGCCCTGGCTGGACTGGGGGCATTATCTGGGGGTCATCATAATTTGTATGTTTTCAAATTGCAAATTGTCTCAAATTAAAGGCATAGAATTTAGAAATATATAAAGCACTGAGACTGGGTGTCACTCTGACCCATCTGACTCTCATAGGATCGATGTGTGTCCTGCTTCAGCCATGGCCATGCTGCTTGGCCCCCAGGTCCAGTTCCTGCCCCCCCACGTCCCCCACCCCGTCCCCTGTTTCTCAAGGGGCTGTCCTTCTCCCCTATGGTGTTCGGCTCCCATGGCAACCCCTGGAGGCCCCATCCTAGTGACCTCCTCATCCCTGAGGCCCCAGGGGTGTGGGCACGGTGGTCATCCCCATCACCCTACAATGGAGTGGTGACTTGACTGCTGTTGCTCCCCTGGCCTGAGAGGCCCCGTTTTCCCTAACCAGAAGCCACCGGGGCCCCGAAGCCCCCTGGCCCAGCAGCCTCACCTGACCCCCTAGCAGTCCTAAAACATGATGTGGCTGCCCAACGTCCTGTTGACGTCCAGGTCTACCTGTGTGATGTCCTAGGAGGAGACAAGGGCGTCCTCCTTCATTTCCTGTGGGAAAACCGGGGAGGATGAGCAGGTGTCAGGGACACAGACCTGACCTCTCACAAGCTGCCATGCTGGGCAGGCAGCCCTGGGGCCACCATGGGAATGTGTCCTGCTGAAACCTCCTTCCTTCCTCTGGGAGGCCAGGGACGGTGGGAGTGCCCACCATGCCCGTGGGACCTGTGTGACGGCCTGTGCCCAGCTGTTGTGGGCGGGCAGGTGACTGAGTGTCACCCTGGGTGGGAGGGGATAGGGGTTCAGCCCAGGTTGGAGGGGACATGGGGGTGTTGTGCCCAAGATTGCGAATCCGAGATACCACTAAGGAGCTGACAGCAATGCAAACGCACAGGGTTGATTTCCAAACTTGAGCTTGCATCCAAGTATACCCAACACAGCGGAGCAGGGACTTGGACCCCAAGGTGGGTTTTAGCTTAGTTTTAAGGGCTTGTCTCGGGGTCCTCCAGAAGGGCTGGAGCAATTCCTCAAGTTCTGTTTACATTTTGATATGGGGCCTTCAAGGGCATTGAGCTCTGTTCTCATTCTAATAGGCACTTCCAGCCCTTGACATGGGCTCAGTTCTTATTCTATTGTGGGGGCTTTCTAGGACATTAAGCTGTAAACTTTTGTTTTTTTCCTGTAACTGAAGTGATGTAAATTTCAGCTCTTCTTCACAGGGGCCTGTGATGGCTGGATTTGTTCAAACGCTGAACGTAAAGTGGATAGGCCTTCATTTTCTTGGCCTCCTTGCATCCCTTCCCATCCTATCTAGCTCCTTCACCCTTCCCCGGAGCTCCTAAGAGAGCAATTGCCAATGACCTCAGCCTGGCAGTGTGTGTTGGGGGACAGGCCCAGGGATTTGGGATCAGGAAGATCTGGGGCGCGGGCGTCCCAGTTGTGCAGCGGGATTCGATGCTGCAGGCTCTTATTCCCTAAGGCTGTCTTGACAACTGACTTTGTACATAGAAAACCTCTCCTTTGTCTTTAAAAGATGAGGAGCGAGTCAAAGCGTTTTTTCTCTGCCCATCTGATTGCTCAGATTCCAATCTGAGACGTATTTCCTGTTAATAAGGATAATTTACATTCTGTAGTACTATGGTTAAAATATTCTGACACAAGTAATTCAGAGGGATGAGGGTTTCTCATCTCTTTCTTCACAGCTCAGTCACTCATCAGGAAATGCATCTGTATGGATTTGGAAATAATTGAGAGACATTAGTACCAATGGTCCTATTATTATGTGAAGGATTCTTCCCTGAGATTCTTCCCCTGTTTCAACTGACACTGAAACACTGTGAACTCTTTGGAAGACAAATGTCAAGGAGATAAATGTTATGCATTGCTAATTTTAAATGCACTTGCAATATGGTGTCTATTATAATAGAAGTATTTTTATCTGATTTTTGCTATTTATTATCCGTTCCTGCTTTTCAGGTTGAGGAGGCATTATACGTGTTCATAAGTGTTTTTCTTTCCTTCTGATATAAAATTTTTACTTTGTTCCCATCGAAGGAACTCTTTAAGAATAAGGCAAAAGTTCATTCAATGATTCTTAAAATGTCTTCACACTTGGAGGCTGATTAATTTAAGTCAATTTTCAAAATAAATCTTATTTATTAGGAAAAAAACAAAGATTTACAGGGAAATTGAGAAGATAGTACAGAGCATTCACATGCACTTGCACTCAATTTCTTCATTTATTGATATCTTATATTACTACAGTACAAATATTAGCTAATGAATCAATATTAAAATAGTCGCATTAACCAAAGACGATACTTTATTCAGATTTCCTTAGTTTTTGCTAAGTTACCACCCCTCATATCACATTCCATTTGTCCTCCTGTTTTCTTAGGCTCCTCTCGATTGTTACAGTCTTTCAGCATTTCCTTGTTGTTGTTGAACTGGAACACTTTGAGAAGTAGAGTATTTTGTAAAATTTCCCTCAGTTTGGACATGTCTGTTGTTTATCTCATGATTGAACTGTTTTTTTGGATTATATACAGAGATATACTCCCATTTTCATTATATCATATAAAAAATAGATACTATCTACATGATTTATCAGTCTTGGTATCGATCTGGTCATCTTGCTGAGGTGTTTGTCAGCTTTCTCCGTAGTAAAGTGATTCTTTTATTTATTATTATTATTATTATTATTATTATTATTATTATTATTTTATCATTATTATTTTCAGTTTTTCATAATATATTTTGTAGAAGCAATTTACTATGTGTATTGCACACATAAGAGTGGGAAGCTATGCTCATGAACTAGAGGGTGGAATGTCTACACAAATTGTTTGAAATTCTTCTACATGGGAGATTTCTCTTCCTTCTGGGTTTGTTTCTTTTTCAAAGATGTTATTTAATTATTTGTGAGAGAGAGGAGAGAAAAAGCATGAGCGAGAGGGGCAGAGGGAGAGGGAGAATCAGGTTCCCTGCTGAACAGGGAGCCTGACTTGGGACCTGGATCTTGATCTGAGCCTAAGGCAGAAGCTTAACTGAATGACCACCCAGGTGCCACTTTCTTTCTTTCTTTCTTTCTTTCTTTCTTTCTTTCTTTCTTTCTTTCTTTCTTTCTTTCTTTCTCTTTCTTTCTTTCTTTCTTTCTTTCTCTTTCTTTCTTTCTTTCTTTCTTTCTTTCTTTCTTTCTTTCTTTCTTTCTTTCTTTCTTAATAATAAATTTATTTTCTTATTGGTGTTCAATTTGCCAGCATACAGAATAACATCCAGTGCTCATCCCGTCAAGTGCCCCCCTCAGTGCCCGTCACCCTTTCACTCCCACCCACCGCCCTCCTCCCCTTCCATCACCACTAGTTCATTTCCCAGAGTTTGGAGTCTTTACGTTCTGTCTCCCTTTCTGATATTTCCGACTCATTTCTTCTCCCTTCCCTTATATTCCCTTTCACTATTATCCATATTCCCCAAATGAATGAGAACATACAATGTTTGTCCTTCTCCGATTGACTTACTTCACTCAGCATAATATCTTCCAGTTCCATCCACATTGAAGCAAATGATGGGTATTTGTCGTTCCTAATGGCTGAGCAAGGCCCACCTGTTCTCTCTCTTCATCTTCTGAGTCTCCTATGATATGAATGTTATTGTTTTAATAAGTGACTGAGTTCCCTAAATCTGCCTCTATGGTCCATAACCTTTCTTGTTTTTAAGGCTTCCACTTGGGACTGCATCTCAGTTATAGCATTTTTAACGTTGGCCTGACTAGGTTTTAGTTCTTTTATTTCTACAGTAAGGGATTCTCTAGTTTTCTTCTGTGCTCTTTTTCCAGCCCAGCAGCTATCTTTATAATCATTGTTTTAAACTGTAGTTAGACATCATATATGTGTATTAATGAACTTCCTGGCTGTGAGTAGAACCTCATGTTATTTTATGGAGGTGAATTTCTCAATCTCATTGTTTTTTTCCAGAAAAGAATGAGGGAAGCAAAAGAAAAACCAAGAAAAACAATAACAACTGCCCTCCAAAAAAAAAAAAAAAAAAAAAACAGATTATTTTGGCCTGCTTGTTAAAAGATTCTAAATCCCAAAATAAGAAACACAATTAAAGTGATCCCTGGGTGGCACAGCGGTTTAGCGCCTGTCTTTGGCCCAGGGCGTAATACTGGTGACCCGGGATTGAATCCCACGTTGGGCTCCCGGCATGGAGCCTGCTTCTCCCTCTGCCGGTGTCTCTGCCTCTCTGTCTCTCTCTCTGTGACTATCATAAATAAATTTTAAATAATTAAAAAAGGAAACACAATTAAAATACCATAAAAGTAAAAATAAGAAATATATAAGGTACATACATAAAAATTAAAATAAGGCATATAATAAAAAAGAATCAAAGAAAATACATGAATATAAAGCACAAAGTACAAAGGAGGCTAGACCCTACTTTCCAGGGAGAGCTGAAGATGAAGCTCTGCAGCCTCTGTGGTTCCACAACTTGGTGGCAGCGGGTGGTCTGTACGGGGTCTGGTGATGGGCCATGGCGCTGGTTGTCCAATGCACATCTGCACCCTGCGGGGTCAGAGGCGGGGTGGGCGTCAGCGCCTCTGGCCTCCAGCACGCGGCGCTGTGCTGCTCCCTGAGACTGGGCCAGATGCCGGTGGGGACTTGGGTACTGTGGCTCTGGGGCTGAGCATCCCGCTCCCCAGTCTGCAGGGGCCTTCACAGAAGATTCCCCAAGCCCCCGGGTCTCCGCCGTTTCTCTCCATATCCTGCGTTTATTCTGCCTGTGTTCCAGCTTCTTTTGGTTTTCTTTTTTAATCTCAGACTGTTGTGCCCAAGATTGTGAATCCAAGAAACCACCGAGAAGCCGACAGCGATGCAAACACACGAGGGTTCATTTCCATGCTCGAGCTTGTGTCCAAGTATACCCAACACAGCAGAGCAGGGACTTGGTCCCTGAGGTGGGTTTTAGTTTAGTATTAAGGGCTGGTCTCGGGGACCTCCAGAAGGGCTGGAGCAATTCCTCAAGTCCTGTTTACATTTTGATATGGGGACTTCTTGGGCATTGAGCTCTGTTCTCATTCTAATAGGGGCTTCCTGCCCTTGGCCTGGGCTCTGTTTTTATTCCATTGCTGGGCTTTCTAGGACATTAAGCTGTAAACACAAAGGTTCTACATCTGGAAGAGGGACGTCACACTGTCCCTATATGCTGAAGACATGTACTAGAAACAGGAAACCCGAGAGCCTCCACCAAAACCTGTTAGAATTAAGGAGTGATTTCAAAAGTCACGGGACCCAAACTGACGCTACAGAGCAGAGTAGCCTTGCTGTGTCCTGACAATGAGCACGCAGGAAGGAAATGAAGGATATGACTCCCTTCTCAGGAGCATCAAGGAAAATAAATAATGAGACTGAACCAAAGGAGCACAACACTTGTGCACTGAGCCATACCAGGCTCTGGGAGGCCGTCCTGGGCTCGTGGGGTGGGAGCCCCATCTTGTGAAAATATCCACAGTTCCTGAAGCCACCCTCAGTTTCAATGTCATTCCTATCAAAATCATGGTGGCAGATCTTAGAAATAGGACAAAATTCCCTAACATCCATCTGCCCCCACAAATACCTCCGTATTGGAGAAGCAGGACAGAGGAGGATGCAACACTTTCCTATTTCAAAGGATGTCACAGAGACACAGGATAAAGCAGTGTGGTTCTCAGGCCCCCGGCTGGCTCCATCAGTTAAGCATCCGACTCCTGACCTCTCCTCTGGTCCTGATCTCAGGGGTCGTGAGTTGTAGCCCTGGCCTGGGCCATGGACTAGGTGTGGCACCTACTTAAACAAACCAGACCCTCGGGGGGTGGTCCCGGCATAAGCTGAAAGAGCAAAACAGAGTCCAGATGGAAATGTATTCTGATACAACTGATTTTTTTATCTTAATTTAATTTAACCCAATTAATTAACGTATAATGTATTAACTTTCAGAGGAAGAATTCAGGGATTCACCAGTTGGAGATAACAGCAGTCCTCGTGACATCACGTGCCCTCCTTCATGCCGGTCGCCTGTTTTCCTCTCCCCCCTCCCCTCCCCTCCAGCGACCCTCAGTTTGTTTCCTATCATTAAGAGTTTGTATTTCCTTCATCTATTTTCATCTTATTTGTTTTTCCTTCCAGATGTTCATCTGGTTTGCTTCTTTAATTCCACGTATGAATGACACCACCCGGTCATTCTCTTTCCCGACTGACTTATTTCAATTAACATGATCCCTCTAGTACTATCCACGTCATTGTAAATGGCAAGATTTCCTTCTCTTTGATAGTTTCATTCCATTCCTCTCTCTATGACCATTATCTATCTCCCATCCTCTTTATCCATCATCTGCCAGAGGGCACTGATGCTCCTCCCACAGTGTGTCTACTGTGGACCCGGCAGCTGTGGACATTGGGGTGCAGGTGTCCCGAGTCTCACTGCATTTATATCTTCGGATTGAGCTCCAGGTCCTGCACCTGCTGGTCGCAGGGCGGCTCTATTTGTAACTTCCTGATGAGCCTCCGCACTGTTTCCAGGGCAGCTGCACCAGCCTGCAGTCCCTCCCACAGTGGAAAGGGTTGAGTGAGTTTTGCAGGACATGGTAAAAGTCTGGTCCACATTTCATTTCATGTCCTGTGGGCACCAATTCCTTGTCCTTAAGTATTTCTGGGGAAGCCGGGTGTTGGGCTCCGTTTCAGTGAGACGTTTCCAAAACTAACAGGCCATAGCTGGAGCCTGGGAGGAGGCAGGTGCGGCCCCGGGAGCCCCCGCTGCCTCCTGCAGGGCCTCCTGCAGTGCCTGAGCATCCCGCAGAGGGCGCCCGAGCCCAGGCCCCACCCAGGGGGCGCGCATGCCCAGTCGGCCTCCGCTGTCTGCACTAAAAGGAGCCTGCCTCTGCTGGGAAGGCCTGAGGAGGACGTGGGTACGCGTCCACCCTGGTGAGCTGCAGCCTCCTCAGGACCCGCGGGCAGTCTTCAGGGGGACATTGGGCGGTGTTCATGCTGATAGGAGTCCTGGTTTCCTCAGGACCCGCGGTGAGGCTTCAGGAAGATTTGGGGCAGAATCCACCCGGACAGGAGCCCCTGGGCCATCTCAGGACCCACGGGGAGGCTTCAGGAAATTGTGGGCCCACATATACGCTGACAGGAGCCCCTGGGCCGCCTCAGGACCCTCGGGGAGGCTTCAGAAAGATGTGGGCCCACATCACCCTGACAGCAGCCCTTGGGCCCGCATAACCCTGAATCACCCTGATAGGAGCCCCTGGACCTGCATCACCCTGACAGGAGTCCCTGGATCCCAATGTGGGTTTCGATCCTGGGTCTCCAAGTTCACGCACTGGGCCAAAAACAGGAGACAAACTGCTGCGCCACCAGGGATCCCCTATTTTTAAATTTTCGAGGACGCTCCACACTGTTTTCCACAGTGGCTGCACATTTTCACATGCCCACCAGGAGTGTAAGGAGGATCCCCCTTCTCCATAGCCTCACCAACACCTATAGTTTCTTGTGTTGTTAATTTTAGCCATTCTGGCAGCTGTCAGATGTCAGGTGACATCTCATTGTGGTTTTGGTTTGCATTTCCCTGATGATGGGTGACGCTGAGTGTCTTTCCGTGTGTCTGGTGGCCATCTGGATGTCTTGTCAGAGACAAAGTACATTTATTTCTTCTGCCCATCTGCAGTTGTATAATTTGTGTTTAGGATGCTGAGATTTATATTTGCTTTATGTATTTTGCATACTAACTCTTTATTGGATGTATTGTTTACAAATATCGCCTCTCATTTTGTTTGTTGCCTTTTAGCTTTGGTTGTTTCCTTCACTTTGTGGAAGCTTTTCAATTTGATGAAGTCCCAATAGTATTTTTGCTTTTGTTTCCCTCATCTCAGAGGCATATCTAGAAAGAAGATCCAATGGCCAATGTCAAAGACGTTGCTGCCTATCTTTTCTTCTTTGTATGGCTTCAGGTCTCACTTTTAGGTCTTTCATCCATTTTGAATTCATTTTTTATATATATAGTGTAAGAAAGTGGTCCAGTTTCATTCTTCTGCATTTGGCTGCCTGGTTTTCCCAACACCATTTGTTCTTATCCTGGGGTCAGGGTTAGGGTTTGTTGAAGAGACTGTCTTTGTGCCTTTGGATATTCCCTCCTCCCTGTAACCCCTGGGTATTCTATGGGACACCCAGGCTTCTGATGGGAGCAGGGTATCCAGAGAAACCCGGGGAGGCTGAGCATGTCCCACAGGGTCACCTGCACCGGGTCCTTGCTGAGGGCCGATGGTATGGTGGTGGATGGTGTGGGGGCAAGGTTATGATAGTGGTGGAGTGTGGGGGATGGTGTAGGGGTGATGGTGTTGGGATATAGTGTGAGTGGGGATTGTGTGGGGCTGTGTGGGTTTGAGGGGGATGATGTAGGTGGGATGCCAATGGGGATGATGATGTAGGGGGATGGTGTGGGAGTGGGGAATGAGGGGGATGTCGTGGGGGGCCTGCTGACACAGGGCATCTCCTTCCTCTAAGATGCACAAGGAGACGTCTACAGTTAAAGGCGACTAGTCTGGGGTTTGCAGTGACACCTGCCACTGCCCTGGCTGGACCAGCAGCATTATCTGGGGATCATTATACTATGTATGTTTTCAAATTGCAAATTGTCTCAAATTAAATGCATAGAATTTAGAATAATATAAAGCATCGAGAGTAGGTGTCACTCTGACCTGTCTGACCCTCATGGGATCGATGTTTGTCCTGCTCCAGCAGCAGCCATGCAGCCTGGCCCCCAGGTCCGGTTCCTCCCCCCACGTCCCCCACCCCATCCCCTGCTTCTCAGGGGGCCGTCCCTCTCCCCTTTGGTGTTCAGCTCCCATGGCAACACCTGAAGGCCCCATCCTACTGGCCTCCTCATCCCCGAGGCATTGGGAGTGTGGGCACGGGAGTCTTCCCCAGCATCCTACCATGGAGCAGTGTGTTTTTGGCTTCTATTGCTCCCCCGGCCTCAGAAGCCCCATTTTCCCTACCCAGAAGGACCCGGGCCTCCCTCAGGGCCCCGAATCCCCCTGGCCCAGCAGCCTCACCCGACCCCCTAGCCATCCCAAAATATGGTGTGGCTGCCGAACGTCCTGTTGACGTCCAAGTCTACCTGCGTGATGTCCCTGGAGGAGACCAGGGCCTCCTCCTTCATTTCCTGTGGGAAAACCGGGGAGGAGGAGCAGGCGTCAGGGAAACAGACCCCGACTTCTCACGAGCTGCCGTGCTGGGCAGGGAGCCCTGGGGCAACCATGGGAGTATGTACTGCCGAAACCTCCTTCCTTCCTCTGGAAGGCCAGGCATGGTGGGAGTGCCCACCGTGCCCGTGACACCTGTGTCTGGGCCTGTGCCCAGCTGTTGTGGGCGGGGAGGTGACTGAGTGTCAGCCTGGGTGGGAGGGGATAGGGGTTCAGCCCAGGTGGGAGGGGACATGGGGGTGTTGTGCCCAAGATTGTGAATCTGAGAAACCACTATGGAGCTGACACTGATGCAAACACACAAGGGTTGATTTCCAAACTCGAGTTTGCGTCCAAGTTCACCCGATACAGAGGAGCAGGGACTTGGACCTCGTGGTGGGTTTTTGCTTGGTTTTTAGGACTTGTCTCAGGGACCTCCAGAAGGGCTGGAGTAATTCCTCAAATTCTGTTTACATTTTGATATGGGGCCTTCAAGGACATTGACCTCTGTTCTCATTCTAATAGGCGCTTCCAGCCCTTGGGGTGGGCTCAGTTCTTATTCTATTGTGGGGCTTTCTAGGACATTAAGCTGCAAACTTTTGTTTTTTTCCTGTAACTGAAGTAATGTAAATTTTACCTCTTCTTCACAGGGGCCTGGGATGGATGGACCTGTTCGAACCCTGAACTTAAAGAGGAAAGACCTTCATTTTCTTGGCCTCCTTGCGTCCCTCCCATCCTATCTAGCTCTTTCCCCCTTCCCCGGAGCTCCTGAGAGAGCAATTGCAAATGACCACAGCTTGGCAGGGTCTGTTGGGGGACAGGCCCAGGGATTTGGGATGAGGAAGGCCTGGGGTGCGGGCATACCGGCTGTGCATCGGGATTTGATGCTAGACTCATTCCCTAAGGCTTCTTGACAACTGACTTTGTACATAGAAAAGCTCTCCTTTATCTTTAAAAGATGAAGAGCCAGTCAAAGCCTTTTTTTTCTGCCCATCTGATTGCTCAGATTCCAATGTGAGTAGTATTTCCTGTTAATAAGGATAATTTACTATCCGTGGTACTATGGTTAAAATATTCTGACACAAGTAATTCAGAGGCATGAGGGTTTCTCATCTCTTTCTTCACAGCTCAGTCACTCCTAAGGAAATGCATCGTTATGGATTTGGAATTAACTGAGAGACATTATTACCAATGGTCCAATTATTATGTGAAGGATCATTCCCTGAGATTCTTCCACTATTTCAACTGACACTGAAACAGTTTGAACTCTTTGGAAGACAAATGTCAAGGAAATAAATGTTATGCATTGCTAATTTTAAATGCAGTCTTGGTATCGATCTGATCTTGCTGAGGTAGTGTTGGTCATCTTTCTCCGTAGTTAAGTTATTCTTATTATTGTCATATTATCATTATTTAAGTTTTTCATAATATATTTTGTAGAGGGAAGTTACTATGTGTATTCCACACGTAAGAGTGGGAAGCTATGCTCACCAACTTGAGGGTGGAATGTCTGCACAAATTGTTTGAAATTCTTCTACATGGGAGATTTCTCTTCCTTGTGTGTTTGTTTTTTTTTTCTTTTTCAAAGATGTTATTTATTTATTTGAGAGAGAGAGAGAGGAGAGAAAAACCATGAGTGAGAGGGGCAGATGGACAGGGAGAAGCAGGTTCCCTGCTGAACAGGGAGCCTACATTGGGACCTGGATCATGATCTGACTTAAGGCAGAAGCTCAACTGACTGAGCCACCCAGGTGCCCCTATTTCTTTCTTTCTCTTTCTTTCTTTCTTTCTTTCTTTCTTTCTTTCTTTCTTTCTAATAATAAATTTACTTTTTATTGGTGTTCAATTTGCCAACATACAGAATAACACTCAGTGCTCATCCCGTCAAGTGCCCCCCTCAGTGCCCGTCACACATTCACACGCACCCCTGCCCTCCTCCCCTTCCATCACCCCTAGTTCGTTTCTCAGAGTTAGGAGTCTTTATGTTCTGTCTCCCTTTCTGATATTTCCCACACATTTCTTCTCCCTTCCCCTATATTCCCTTTCACTATTATTTATATTCCCCAAGTGAATGAGAACATACAATGTTTGTCCTTCTCCAATTGACTTACTTCACTCAGCATAATACCTTCCAGTTACATCCACATTGAAGCAAATGGTGGGTATTTGTCGTTTCTAATATATGAGCAAGTCCCACCTTTTCTCTCCCTTCATCTTCTGAGTCTCCTATGACATGAATGTTATTGTTTTAATAAGTGGCTGAGTTCCCTAAATCTGTCTCTGTGGTCCATAACTTTCATTGTTTTTAAGGCTTCCACTTGGGACTGCATCTCAGTTATAGCATTTTTAACGTTGGCCTGACTAAATTTTAGTTCTTTTATTTCTACAGTAAGAGATGCTCTAGTTTTCTATTGTGCTCTTTTTCTAGCCCAGATGCTATCTTTATAATCATTGTTTTAAACTGTAGTTAGACATCATATATTTGTATTGATGGACTTCCTGGCTGTGAGTACTACCTCATGTTATTTTATGGAGTTGAATTTCTACATCTCATTATTTTTTCCAGAAAAGAAAGAAGGAAGCAAAAGAAAAACCAAGAAAAACAATAACAACTTCCCTCCCCACCCCCCCCAAAAAAAACACCAGATTATTTTGGCGTCCTTGTTAAAAGATTCTAAATCCCAAAATAACAAACACAATTAAAGTACCATGAGTGTAAAAATAAGAAATATATATGGTATGTACATAAAAATTAAAATAAGGCAATTAATAAAATAGAATCAAAGAAAGCAAATGAAAATAAAGCACAAATTACAAAGGAAGCTAGACCCTACTTTCCAGGCAGTGCTGAATCTCTACAGCCTCTGTGGTCCGACAACTTGTTGGCAGTGAGTGGTCTGTGTGGGGTCTGGGGATGGCCCATGGTGCTGATTGTCAGGTGCACATCTGCCTAGGTGATGCACCTGCAGGGTCAGGGGCCGGGTGGGTTTCAGTGACTCTTGCCTCCAGCGGGTGACACTGTGCTGCTCCCTGAGACTCAGCGCTGTTTGGCATGATGCCGGTGGGGAAGCTGGGTCCTCTGGGTTTGGGGCTGATCATCCCACCCCCAGTCTGCAGGCCCTCCACAGAAGAGCCCCCAAGCTCATTTCTCAGAATCCTGCTTTCACTCTGCCTACGTCCGAGCTGCTTTTGGTTTTGTTTTTTTATCTCAGAGTGTTGTGCCCAAGATTGCAAATCCGAGAAACCACCGAGAAGCCCACACCGATGCAAACACACGAGGGTTTATTTATAAGCTTGAGCTTGTGTCCAAGTATACCCGACACAGTGGAGCAGGGACTTGGACCCCGAGGTGGGTTTTAGCTTAGTTTTAACGGCTTGTCTCAGGGACCTCCAGAAGGGCTAGAGGAATTCCTCGAGTTCTGTTTACATTTTGATATGTGGCCTTCAAGGGCATTGAGCTCTGTTCTCATTCTAATAGGGGCTTCCTGCGCTTGGCCTAGGCTCAGTTTTGATTCTATTGTGGAGCTTTCTAGGACATTAAGCTGTAAACAGCAAAGGTTCCACACCTGGAAAGGGTATGTCACACTGTTGGTATATGCTGAAAATGCGGTACTGAAAACAGGAAACCCGGGAGCCTCCACCAAAACCTGTTAGAACTAAGGAGTGAGTTCAGTAAAGTCACGGACACAAACTGACCCTACAGAGCAGAGTAGCCTTGCTGTGTCCCAACAATGAGCACTCAGGAAGGAAAGGAAGGACGTGAAGACCTTCTCAGGAGCATCAAGGAGAATAAATAATGAGACTGAACCAAAGAAGCACAAGACATGTGCACTGAGCCATACCAGGCTCTGGGAGGCCGTCCTGGGCTCGTGGGGTGGGAGCCTCATCTTGTGAAAATGTCTGCAGTTCCTGTAGGCACCCTCAGTTTCATGTCATTCCTATAAAAATCATGGTGGCAGGTCTTAGAAATCGGAAAAAAAATTCCATAACATCCATCCGCCCCCACATATGACCCGGGACAGCAAATCAGTATTTGAGAAGCAGGACAGAGCGGGATGCAGCACTTTCCGATTTCAAATGATGTCACAGAGACACAGGATAAAGCAGTGTGGTTTTCCGGCCCCCACCTGGCTCCATTGGTTAAGCATCCGACTCCTGACCACACCTCCTGTCCCAATATTAGGGGTGGTGAGTTCAAGCCCTGGGCTGGGCCATGGACGAGGCATGGAGCCTATGTAGGCAAACCAGTCCCACGGCGGGTGGTCCCTGCATAAGCTGAATGAGCAAAACAGAGAGTCCAGAAGGAAATGTGCTGTGATACAACTGATTTTTTAACTTAATTTAATTTAAACCCAATTAATTAACGTATAGTGATTATACTTTCAGAGGAAGAATTCAGGGATTCACCAGTTGGAGATAACAGCAGTGCTCATGACATCACATGCCCTCCTTCATGCCGGTCTCCTGTTAACCAACCCCCCCCCCCGCCTCCAACGACCCTCAGTTTGTTTCCTATCATTAAGAGTCTGTATTTCCTGCAACTGTTTTCATCTTGTTTTTCCTTCCCTTCACAGTTGTTATATGCTTTGCTTCTTTAATCCCACCTATGAATGACACCACACGGTCATTCTCTTTCCTGACTGACTTATTTCACTTAACATGATCCCTCTAGTTCTATCCACGTCATTGCAAATGGCAAGAATTCTTTCTCTTTGATAGCTGAGTTCCATTCCTCTCTCTATGACCATCATTTATCTGCCATCCCTTTTATCCATCATCTGCCCAAGGGCACCGAGGCTCCTCCCACAGTGTGGCTACTGTTGACCCGGATACTGTGAACATCAGGACATGCAGGTGTCCCGATTCTCACTGCCTCTGTATCTTCGGAGTGAGCTCAGGCCGTTCACCTCCTGGTCGCAGGGCGGCTCTATTTTTAACTTCCTGAGGAGCCTCCGCGCTGTTTCCAGGGCGGCTGCACCAGCCCGCAGTCCCGCCCACAGTGGAAGAGGGTTGAGTGAGTTTTGTGGGATGTGGTAAAGTCTGGTCCACATTTCATTTCGCGTCCTGTGGGCTCCAATTCCTTGTCCTTTAGTATTTCTGGGGAAGCCGGGTGTTGGGCTCCGTTTCAGTGAGACGTTTCCGAAGCTAACAGGCCCCAGCTGGAGCCTGAAAGGAGGCAGGTGCTGTCCCTGAAGCGCCCGCTGCCTCCTGCACAGCCTCCTACAGCGCCTGAGCATCCCGCAGGGGGCGCCCGAGCCCAGGCCCCACCCAGGGGGCATGAATGGGCAGTAGGCCTAATCTGCCTGCAATAACAGGAGCATGCCTGTGCTGGGGTAGGCCTGAGGAGGACGTGGGGAAGCGTCCACACTGATGAGCCGCAGCTTCAGGAAATTGTGGGCTTGCATCCAGGCTGAAAGGAGCCCCTGGGCCACTCAGGACCCACGGGGAGTCTTCAGGAAGATATGGGCCCACATCCACGCTGACAAGAGCCCCTGGGCCACCTCAGGACATAAGTTGAGGCTTCTGGAAGTTGGGGTCCGCATTCACGGTGACAGGAGCCCCGGTCTCCTCAGAACCCTCAGTGATGTTCGGGAGGACGTCGGGTGACATCTACACAACAGGATGCTGACTTCTTTAGGACCCCCGGTGTTGACTTGGGGAAATATGGGATACGTCCATGCGGACAGAAGACCCCATCCTTGTCAGAGCCTGTGGTGAGGCCTAAGAAAAATGTGGGTGGCCAATCCACACTGACAGGAATCTCCAGCCTCCTCAGGACCCACTGTGAAGTTTTTGGAAGATTTGGGGCCACATCTATGCTGACAGGAGCCCCCAGCCTCCTCAGGTCTTATGGTGAGGCTGAGGAAAATGTGGGGCCACGTCAATCCTGACAGGACCTGGACTTTGGCTTCTGGAAATATGGGGCTGCGACTATGCTGACAGGAACCCACAGCCTCCTCAGGATACACCGTGAGTTTTCTGGGGGATGTGGGGCCATGTCCAGGCTGACAGGAGCCCCCGGCCACCTGAGGACCTGCTTGAGGCTTCCAGAGGATGTGAGGCATAGTCCACAGTGACAGGAGACCCAGCATCCTCAGGACCCGCTGACTATGACTTAGGAACACGTGGGGCCATGTCTGCACTCACAGGAGCCCTGCTTCCTCAGGACCCCCTGGAGGACTCTGGGGGCGCCGTTGGGGGCCACGTCCACATCAGAAGGGACTACTCAGAACCACAGGGTAAGTGAATGGGTAGAATGAATGGTAGGGTCAGGGGAGGGGAGGGGAGGCAGTTGGTGGTTAGGCTTAGGTTAGATGTTAGGTGTTTGTGATTAAGCTTATGGTTACGGATTACAGGTTAGGGTGAGGGGTAAGGGTAAGGGTCAGTGGTTAGGAGTTAGGATGGGTGTTAGGGATTAGGGAACGGGGTTAGGGTTAGGGATAGGATTTAGAGTTAGGGTTAGGGTTTAGGCTTTAGGGATTAGGGCAGGAGGTTTGGAGGTGGGGTTAGGGTTATGGTTGCAGTTAGGGTTGGGCTTAGGTTTCCATTTAGGGTTAGGGGTTAAGGTGTGAGTTAGGGTTAGGGGTAAGGGTTAGGGGTTAGGGTAAAAGGCAATGTTTAGGGTTAGGGCGAGGGTTAGGTTTAGGATAGGGGTTAGTGCTAGGTTTAGGGTTAGTGTTTAGTTAGGGATTAGGGTCAGGTCAGGGTCAGGGTATGGTTTTGGAAAAGGGTAAGAGATAGGTTTAGGGTGTAGTTTAGGAGTTAGTTTTAGGGTACAGGTCAGAGTACAGTTTGGGGTATGTGATAGGATTGGTATTAGAGGGTTAAGGTTAGGGTACAGGTTAAGGTTAGGAATAGGATTTGAGTATATTAAGTTAAGGTTAGGGTTAGAGGTTAGGGTTAGATTTAAGGTAGGGGTCAGGCTTAAGGGTTTAGAATAGGTTTAGGAGTTAGGGTGAGGGTTGGCAGAAAGGTTCAGTGAATGTGTTTCGGTCTTGGGGTTTGTGTTTGGTTTTCGATTAGTGATGGGTTTTAAGGGTTACGTTAACATTAGGCTTAAGTGTAGGGTTAGGGTTATGTCTGTGTATGGTTAGAGTTTGTGTCTTGGCATGGGCCTGCACTCAGACTCCTAGTGTTGCGCAGTTTAGTTTTATGCACTCTAGGTTTTGGGTTCAAAGATAGCATGACTCCACCAAGTCAGTGGCCTCCCCGGAGAATCAAAATCCAGGCTTCTGCTGGGGTCAGAATAGACATGGCAGGCTTCTCCCGAGCTGAGCTAAGGAGGGGATTTGTGGGTCTAAAGACTCTTTGTTTGGATTTTCAGTTGCCTTTCTGATATTATCTCTACTGCGCACATGTTTCATCAATACTACCAATTATTATTTTAAAGTTTTACTTGAATTCCTGTTTGTAAACACAGTATGATATAGCTTCCGGTTTACCACATAGTGATTCAACCCTTGGATACAACGCCTGGTACTAGTCACAGGTGCCCTCCACTGTCCCTATCCCCTGATTCCCCATCCCCCCCCTTCCTCTGGTGTTTATTAGTTTATTCTCTGTGACTAAGAGTGTGTCTCTTGGTTTGCTTCTCTCATCCCCCCTGAGCCCCTTTGCCATTTTGTTTGGTTTCTTAAAATCCACATGTGAATGCAATTGTATGGTATTTGGTATCTGTCTTTCTCTGACTGAGTTCATTTAGCATAAATCCTTTCCACTCCTTCCACGTCATTGTAAATGGCTTCATTTCATCCCTTCTGATGACCGAGTGATGTCGCAGTGTGTATATTTACCACATCTTTCTGCCCATTCATCTGCAGATGGACATCTGGGCTGTATCCACAGTTTGGCTGTTGTTGATTACGCTGCTACAAACACTGTGCCGCGTGTTTAGAATCTACTAAAGTACTTTTGTATCCACGGGGTAAATGCCTAGCTCTGCAATTTTGGAATCGTAGGGTAGCTCTATTTTTAACTTCTTTTTAAAAAATTTTTTTTATGATAGTCACAAAGAGAGAGGCAGAGACACAGGCAGAGGGAGAAGCAGGCTCCATGCACTGGGAGCCCGAAGTGGGATTCCATCTCGGGTCTCCAGGATCGCGCCCAGGGCCAAAGACAGGCACCAAACCACTGCACCACCCAGGGATCCCCTTTTTTTAACTTCTCAAGGACCATCCACACTGTTTTCCACAGTGGCTACATCTTTTTGCATGCCCACCAGGAGTGTAAGGGTGCTACCCCTTCTCCATACCCTCACCAACACCTGTTGTTTCTTGTGTTGTTAATATTAGCCATTATGACGGTTGTCAGGAGACATATAATTGTGGCTTTGGTGTGCATTTCCCTGATGATGGGTGATGCTTAGTGTCTTTCCGTGTGTCTGGTGGCCATCTGGCTGTCTTGTCAGAGACAAAGTCCATTCATTTTTCTGCCCATCTCCAGTTGCATAATTTGTTTTTAGGATCTTGAGATTTATATTTCCTTTATGTGTTTTGCATACTAATTCTTCATTGGATGTGTTGTTTACCAATATCTCCTTTCATTTTGTATGTTGCCTTTTAGCTTTGGTTTTTTCCTTCACTTTGCGGAAGCTTTTCAATTTGATGAATTCCATAGTATTTTTGCTTTTGTTTCCTCACCTCAGAGGCATATCTAGAAAGAAGATCCAGGGATCTCTGGGTGGCGCAGCGGTTTAGTGCCTGCCTTTGGCCCAGGGCCCGATCCTGGAGACCTGGGATCGAGTCCCACGTGAGGCTCCCTGCATGGAGCCTGCTTCTGTCTCTGCCTATGTCTCTTTCTCTCTGTGTGTGTGTGTGACTATCATAAATAAATAAAAATTAAAAAAACAAATATATATATATATATATATATATATATATATATATATATATATATATATAAAGATCCAATGGCCAATGTCAAAGACGTTGCTGCCTATCTTTTCTTCTTTGTATGATTTCAAGTCTCACATTTAGGTCTTTCATCCATTTTGAATTTATTTTTTATATATATGGTGTAAGAAAGTGGTCCAGTTTCATTCTTCTGCATTCGGCTGCCTGGTTTTCCCAATACCATTTGTTCTTATCCTGGGGTCAGGGTTAGGGTTTGTTGAAGAGACTGTCTTTGTGCTTTGGATATTCCTTCCTGCCTTGTTGTCGATTAATGGATCATAGAATTACAGGTTTGTATCTTGTTTCGGATTTCCATTCTGTTCTATTGATCTAAGCATCTCCTGTTGGGAGATCCTTGATTACTGATTCAATTTCTTTGCTGGTTATCTGTCTGTTCAAGTTTCTTATTTCTTCCTTTTTCATTTTTGCTATGTTATATATTTCCAGGAATTGATCTATTTCTTCCATGTTCTAGGTTGCTGGCATATAATTTTTCATAATGTTCTCTTATAATCGTTTGTATTTCTCTAGTGTTGGTTGTAATATCTCTTTTCTCATTTGAGATTTTATTTGGGTCCGTTCAACTTTTTATCTTTTTTCTTTTTTAAGGATTTATTTATGATTTCATGAGAGACACAGAGAGGCAGAGGCATAGACACAGGGAAATTGAGGCTCCATGAGGGGAGCCTGATGTGGGACTTGATTCCCCAAGACCCCTGAATGAGCCAAAGCAGATGCTCAACCACTGAGGCACCCAGGTGACTTGCTGATTCAAATCCTTTGCTAGTTATGGGTCTGTTCACATTTTTTATTTCTTCCTATTTCAGTTTTGCTCGTTTGCACATTTCTAGGCATTTGTCCATTTCCTCCAGGTCTCCCAGTATGTTAGCATATAATCTTTCATAGTATTCCCTTATAATTGTCTTATTTTTCTGGTGTTGATTTGATCTCTCTTCTCTCATTTGTGATTTTATTTATTTAGGTCTTTTCTCTTTTCTCGTTGATAAGGTTGGCTAGGGCTTGATCCATTTTCTTAATTATTTTGAAGAACCATCTCTTTGTTTCGTTATTCCATTCTACTGCTTTGTAGTTTATGTTTTGTTTATTTGTGCTCTCATCTTTATTTTCCCCCTCTTCTATAGGCTTTAGGCTTTGTTTACTAATCATTTTCCAGCTTCTTAAGGTGTAGGGTTAGGTTGTGTATTGGAGACTTCTTGTTTCTTGAAGTAGGCCTGTATTGCTATTTACTTCCCTCGTACGACTGCCTTTGCTACATCCCAGAGGTTTGGAGAAACATGTTTTCATTTTTATTTGTTTTAAATTTCCTCTTTAATTTCCTGGTTGCTCCATTCATTCTCTAGTAGGATGTTCATAATCTCCACGTATTTTTGGTCTGTCCAAATTTTTTCTTACTGTTGACTTCGAGTTTCATAGTGTCCTGGTCCGAAAATGTACAGGGTGTGATATCAACCTTCTTGTACCTGTTGTACCTGTTGAGGGCTGATTTGTGGGCCATGATATGACCTGTTCTGGAGAATGTCCCATGTGCACTTGAAAGGAATGTGTAATCTGCTTTAGGAAGAAATGTTCAGACTCTATCTGTTGAGTTCCTGTGGTCCAGTGTGTCAAGGCTATTTTTCCCTTGTTGATTTTCTGTATAGACGATCGGTCCATTGCCATAAGTGGGTGTTAAAATCCGCTGTCATTGTATTATTATCAGTGAGTTCCTGTACATTTGTTGTTAATTGGTTTCTATATTTAGGTACTGCCATTTTGGCAGCATAAATATATAGTTGTTTGATCTTGATAGAGCGTCTTTTTAATTATGAAATAATGCCCTTCTTCATCGCTTGTTACAGTATTTGTTCTTTCTTTTTTGAAATGTAAATAATTTATTTAGTTATTTATGAGAGATACACAGAGAAGCAGAGGCAGAAATATAGGCAGAAGTACAGGCAGTCTCCCCAAATGGAGGCCGATGTGGGACTCGGTCCTGGGATCCCCAGGCATACAGTCACGGGGATGATGGGCGGAGGAGGGGCCCCGGAACACGGCCTGCCCCGGCCCCCTTGACAGAGGGAGCACTGACATCCGGGTGGCTTTGCACAGAAACTGGTGACCTGAGGCTTCCTGGCTGTCACTCTGTCCCAGCCCCTCCTGGCCCGCGGGGCACATCCTGAGTCCCAGTAAAGTCTGTCAGGTCCTGAACCTGGCATCCGGCCACCCCTGGAAGTCACATGGGAGGTCAGCTGGGTGTGGATGGTGGCGCCCCTGCAGGGGCTGGTGGGGCCTGGGTGGTGCTCCCTCCTCCTCCCTGGGGGTCTCTCCAAGCCCCGTGCACAGTGTTCTGGGAGACACAGAAAAGGGCTGGCTGTACATTTTCGCACCACAATACTTTATTGACTTTCTACAGCAAATGGGCTCAGAGCCGAGGGTGCACGCCTTCCCTCGGGACGGAGAGCTTTCTGTCCTTTAGGGGAGGGCAAGAATGACACGGGTTGTGGGGGCGGGTGCTGGAGTCCCCCACCTGGGAGCATGTGTGGAATCCGGGTGGGGGCGTGTGTCCTGAGGTTTCAGCCTGAGAGACGGTTCTGAGGACAGCAGAGCTGACCTGGACCTGCAGCTCATGGGCTCCTGTGCTGGGTCCCCGCAGGGCAGCTGGACCCCGGCCTCGGGCTCCCAGGTACCCCAGCACCTGGAGCAGCCTGCCCCCTGGTGTGGGTATGGGTGGGGCCCACCGGTCTACCCCTGCTCTCTCCACCCTGGGGTGTCCCAGGATCCAAAGGGCGCCCTAGGTCAGCGACGTGGATCGGTGGGGTACGCCCAGGGCCCAAGAGGCCACATCCAGCTGTGAGACGGCTTGCTCAGACCGGGGCCAGAATCCAGGGCTGGCCAGGGCTATGGGGGGCTGGATCCCATTAGTCTTTGTGTTAGGCCTGGGGGGGCTCAAATCAACTCAGCCCCCACAGAGCCCGGGGCCAGGTCAGCCCAGGTTCCTATGGGTTAGGGGCTGGTGTCCTGTGCAGGGTGTGCCGCCCTCCAGGAGGCACAGTGGGCGGAGGCAGGACACGGTGGATCCTCTGCACCACTCAGGTGCACCCACCCTGTCGGGGGCTCCCTGTCTTTCCAGCTCCCTGCAACCCCTGGGTACTCTATGGGACACACGGGCTTCTGATGGGATCAGGGTATACAGAGAAACTCAGGGAGGCTGAGCATGTCCCACAGGGGGCATCTGCACCAGGTTGTTGCTAGGGATAAATGGTGTGGGGGTGGATCCTGTGGGAGCAGGGGTATGATTGTGGTGGAGTGTGGGGGATGGTATAGGGGGGATGGTGTTGGGGTATAGTGTGGGTGGGGATTGTGTGGGGCTGTGTGGGTGTGAGGGGGATCATTTAGGTGGGATGCCTTTGGGGATGATGATGTAGGGGGATGGAGTGAGAGTGGGGAATGAGGGGGATGTCGTGGGGGGCCTGTGCACACAGGGTATCTCCTTCCCCTAAGATGCACAACGAGACGTCTACAGTTAAAGGCGACCCCAGTCTGGGGTTTGTTGTGACACCTGCCCCTGGGGCACGGTGTGGTCAGTGCAGGGCCGTGGCTGGACCGGGGGCATTATCTGGGGGTCATCATAATATGCATGCTTTCAAATTGCAAATTGTCTCAAATTAAATGCATAGAATTTAGAAATATATAAAGCACCGAGAGTGGGTGTCACTCTGACCCGTCCAACCCTCATGGGATCGATGTGTATCCTGCTCCAGCCGCGGCCATGCCACCTGGCCCCCAGGTCCGGTTCCTGCCCCCAACATCCCCCACCCCATCCCCTGTTTCTCATGGGGCCGTCCCTCTCCCCTTTGGTGTTCAGCTCCCATGGCAACCCCTGGAGGCCCCATCCTAGTGGCCTCCTCATCCCTGAGGCCCAGAGGGGTGGGCACGGTGGTCATCCCAATCACCCTACCATGGAGTGGTGTGTCGTTGGCTGCTGTTGCTCCCCCTGGTGTCAGAGGCCCCGTTTTCCCTACACAGAAGCCCCCGGGGCCCCAAAGCCCCCTGGCCCAGCAGCCTCACCCGACCCCTAGCAGTCCTAATATATGATGTGGTTGCCGAACGTCCTGTTGACGTCCAGGTCTACCTGCGTGATATCCCTGGAGGAGACCAGGGCCTCCTCCTTCATTTCCTGTGGGAAAACCGGGGAGGAGGAGCAGGCGTCAGGGACAGACCCCGACCTGTCACGAGCTGCCGTGCTGGACAGGGAGCCTTGTGGTCACCATGGGAGTGTGTCCTGCCAAAACCTCCTTCCTTCCTCTGGGATGCCAGGGATGGGGAGAGTCCCCACCATGCCCGTGGGACCTTCGTGAGGGCCTGTGCCCAGTTGTTGTGGGCGGGGAGGTGACGGAGTGTCAGCCTGGTTGGGAGGGGATAGGGGTTCAGCCAAGGTGGGAGGGGACATGGGGGTATTGTGCCCAAGATTGCGTATCCGAGAAACCACTAAGGAGCTGACACCGATGCAAACACACAAGGGTTGAATTCCAAACTCAAGTTTGCGTCCCAGTACACCCAACACAGCGGAGCAGGGACTAGGACCCGGAGTTGGGTTTTAGCTTAGTTTTAAGGGCTGGTCTCAGGGACCTCCAGAAGGGCTGGAGCAAGTCCTCAAGTTCTGTTTACATTTTGATATGGGGCCTTCAAGGGCATTGAGCTCTGCTCTCATTCTAATAGGGGCTTCCTGTCCTTGGCCTGGGCTCTGTTTTGATTCTATTGTGGGGCTTTCTAGGACATTAAGCTTTAAACTTTTGTTTTTTTCCTGTAACTGAAGTAATGTAAATTTCATCTCTTCTTCACAGGGGCCTGGGATGGCTGGGCGTGTGCTAATGCTGAATTTAAATTGGAATGGCCTTAATTTTCTCGGCCTCCATGTGTCCTGTCCCATCCTATCTAGTTCCTTCCCCCTTCCCAAGAGCTCCTAAGAGAGCAATTGCAAATGACCTCAGCATGGCATCCTGTGTTGGGGGGACAGGCCCAGTGATTGTGATCAGGAAGACCTGGTGTGTGGGTGTCCCAGCTGTGCAGCAGGATTCCATGCTGCTGACTCTTATTCCCTAAGGCTATCTTGACAACTGACTTCGTACATAGAAAAACTCTCCTTTGTCTTTAAAAGATGAGGAGCGGGTCAAAGTGTTTTTTCTCTGCCCATCTGATTGCTCAGATTCCAATGTGAGACGTATTTCCTGTTAATAAGGATAATTTACTATCCGTAGTACTATGGTTAAAATATTCTGACACAAGTAGTTCAGAGGGATGAGGGTTTCTCATCTCTTTCTTCACAGTTCAGTCACTCATTAGAAAATGCATCTTTATGGATTTGGAAAGTACTGAGAGACATTATTACCAATGGTCCTATTATTATGTGAAGGATTCTTCCCTGAGATTCTTCCCCTGTTTCAACTGACACTGAAACACTGTGAACTCTTTTGAAGACAAATGTCAAGGAAATAAATGTTATGCATTGCTAATTTTAAATGCACTTGCAATATGGTGTCTATTGTACTAGAAGTATTTTTATCTGATTTTTGCAATTTATTATCCTTTACTGCTTTTCAGGTTGAGGAGGCATTATACGTGTTCATAAGTGTTTTTCTTTCCTTCTGATATAAAATTCTTACTTTGTTTCCATCAAAGGAACTCTTTAAGAATAAGGCAAAGTTAATTCAACTATTCTTTTTTTTTTAATTTTTATTTATTTATGATAGTCACAGAGAGAGAGAGAGAGAGGCAGAGACATAGGCAGAGGGAGAAGCAGGCTCCATGCACTGGGAGCCTGATGTGGGATTCGATCCGGGGTCTCCAGGATCACGCCCTGGGCCAAAGGCAGGCACCAAACCGCTGCGCCACCCAGGGATCCCTAATTCAACTATTCTTAAAATGTCTTCACACTTGGAGCCTGATTCATTTAAGTCAATTTTCAAAATAAATCTTATTTATTAGAAAAAAAAAACAAAGATTTATAGTGAAATTGAGAAGATACTACAGTGCATTTACATGCAGTTGCACTCAATTTCTCCAATTATTGATATCTTATATTAGTACGGTACAAATATTAGCTAATGAATCAATATTAAAATAGTCACAATAACTAAAGACCATACTTTATTCAGATTTCCTTATTTTTTGCTAAGTTACCATCCCTCATATCACATTCCATTTGTCCTCCTGTTTTCTTAGGCTCCTCTGGATTGTGACAGTCTTTCAGCCTTTCCTTGTTGTTGTTGAACTGGAAGACTTTGAGAAGTAGAGTATTTTGTAAAATTTCCCTCAGTTGGGACATGTCTCATTTATCTCATGATTGAACAGTTTTGGTGGATTATATACAGAGATATACTGCTATTTTCATTTATCATATAAAGGATAGATACTATCAACATGATTTATCAGTCTTGGTATCAATCTGATGATCTTGCTGAGGTAGTTTTTGTCACCTTTCTCCTCAGTAAACTGATCCTTTATTATTATTATTAATTATTATTATTATATTATCAATATTATTTTAAGTTTTTCACATTATATTTTGTAGAAGGAAGTTACTATGTGTATTCCACACATAAGAGTGGGAAGCTATGCTCATGAACTTGATGGTGGAATGTCTGCAAAAATTGTTTGAAATACTTCTACATGGGAGATTTCTCTTCCTTGTGGGTTTGTTTCTTTTTCAAATATATTTTTTATTTATTTGAGAGAGAGTGGAGAGAAGAAGCATGAGTGAGAGGGGCAGAGGGAGAGGGAGAAACAGGTTTCCTGCTGGACAGATAGCCAGCCTTGGTACCTGGATCATGATCTGAGCCTAAGCCAGAAGCTTAACTAACTGAGCCACACAGGTGCCACTCTTCTTTCTTTCCTTCCTTCCTTCCTTCTTTCCTTCCTTCCTTCCTTCCTTCCTTCCTTCCTTCCTTCCTTCCCCTTTCTTTCTTTCTTTCTTTCTTTCTTTCTTTCTTTCTTTCTTTCTTTCTTTCTTCTTCTTTCTTTCTTCTTTTAATAATAATTTTATTTTTTATTGGTGTTCATGTCGCCAACATACAGAATAACACCCAGTGCTCATCCCGTCAAGTGCCCCCCTCAGTGCCCGTCACCCATTCACCCACACTCCCTGTCCTCCTCCCCTCCCAGCATCCCTAGTTACTTTCTCAGAGTTAGGAGTCTTTATGTTCTTTCTCCATTTCTGATATTTCCCACACATTACTTCTCCATTCCCTTATATTCCTTTTCACTATTATTTATATTAATAATATAATATTAAGGACAAACGTATGACAACATACGTTTGTCCTTCTCTGATTGACTTACTTCACTCAGCATAATACCCTCCAGTTCCATCCACATTGAAGCAAATGTTGGGTATTTGTCATTTCTAATGGCTGAGTAATATTCCATTGTATACATAAACCACATCTTCTTTATCCATTCATCTTTCGATGGACACCATGACTCCGTCCACAGTTTCGCTATTGTGGACATTGCTGCTATACACATCGGGGTGCAGGTGTCCCAGCGTTTTATTGCATCTGAATCTTTGAGGTAAATCCCCAGCAGTGCAATTGCTGGGTCATAGGGCAGGTCTATTTTTAACTCTTTGAGGAACCTCCACACAGTTTTCCACAGTGGCTGCACCAGTTCACATTCCCACCAACAGTGTAAGAGTCTTCCCTTTTCTGCGCATCCTCTCCAACATTTGTTGTTTCTTGCCTTGTTAATTATCCCCATTCAGTGGTGTGAGGTGGTTCTCATTGTGGTTTTGATTTGTATTTCCCTGATGTCAAGTGATGCAGAGCATTTTTCCATGTTCATGTTGGCCATGTCAATGTCTTCCTTTGTGAGATTTCTCTTCATGTCTTTTGCCCATTTCATGATTGCATTGTTTGTCTCTTGGTGTTGATTTTAAGATGTTCTTTATAGATCTTTGAAACTAGCCCTTTATCTGATACGTCATTTGCAAATATCTTCTCCCATTCTGTAGGTTGTCTTTTAGTTTGGTTGACTGTATCCTTTGCTGTGCAAAAGCTTCTTATCTTGATGAAATCACAATAGTTCATTTTTGCTTTTGTTTCTTTTGCCTTCGTGGATGTATCTTGCAAGAAGTTACTGTGGCCAAGTTCAAAAAGGATGTTGCCTCTGATCTCCTCTAGGATTTTGATAGACTCTTGTCTCACATTTAGATCTTTCATCCATTTTGAGTTTATCTTTGTTTATGGTGAAAGAGAGTAGTCTAGTTTCATTCTTCTGCATGTGGATGTCCATTATCCCTGCACCATGTATTGAAGAGACTGTCTTTCTTCCAATGGATAGTCTTTACCCCTTTATCGAATATTAGTTGACCATAAAGTTCAGGGTCCAATCCTGGGGTCTCTTTTCTGTTCCACTCATCTATTTGTCTGTTTTTGTGCCAGTACCACACTGTCTTGAACCACAGCTTTGTAGTACACCCTGAAATCTGGCATTGTGATGCCCCCAGATATGGTTGTCTTTTTTAAAATTCCCCTGGCTATTCAGGGTCTTTACTGATTCCACACAAGTCTTTTTTTTTTATGACAGTCACAGAGAGAGAGAGAGAGAGAGGCAGGGACACAAGCAAAGCGAGAAGCAGGCTCCATGTACCGGGAGCCTGACATGGGATTCAAACCCAGGTCTCCAGGATCGTGCCCTGGGCCAAAGGCAGGCGCCAAACCGATGCACCACCCAGGGATCCCGATTCCTCACAAATCTTAAAATAATTTGTTCTAAATCTCTGAAGAAAGTCCATGGTATTTTGATAGGGTTTGCATTAAACCTGTACATTGCCTTGGTAACATTGACATTTTCACAATGTTAATTCTGCCATTCCATGAGCATGGAATATTTTTCCATCTCTTTGTGTCTTCCTCAATTTCTTTCAGAAGTGTTCTATAGTTTTTAGGGTATAGATCATTTACCTCCTTAGTTAGGGTTATTCCTAGGTATCTTATGCTTTTGGGTGCAATTGTAAATGAGATTGACTCCTTAATTTCTCTTTCTTCAGAGTCATTGTTAGTGTATAGAAATGCCATTGATTTCTGGCAATTGATTTTGTATCTTGCAATGCTACCAAATTCTGTATGAGTTGTAGCAATCTTGGGGGGGAGGCTTTTGGGTTTTCTAGGTACAGTATCATGTCATCGGCGAAGAGGGAGAGTTTGACTTCTTCTTTGCCAATTTGAATGCCCTGAATGTCTTTTTGTTGTCTGATTGCTGAGGCTAGGACTTCCAGTACTATGTTGAATAGCAGTGGTGAGAGTGGACATCCCTGTCTTGTTCCTCATCTTAGGGGAAAGGCTTCCAGTGCTTCCCCATTGAGCATGATATTTGCTGTGGGCTTGTCATAGATGGCTTGTAAGATGTCGAGGAATGTTCCCTCCATCCCTACGCTCTGAAGTGTTTTGATCAGGAATGGATGCTCTATTTTGTCAAATACTTTCTCTGCATCTAATGAGAGGATCATATGGTTCTTGGTTTTTCTCTTGCCGATATGATGAATCACATTGATTGTTTTATGAGTGTTGAACCAGCCTTGTGTCCTGGGGATAAGTCCTACTTGGTCATGGTGAATAATTTTCTTAATGTATTGTTGGATCCTATTGGCTAGGATCTTGTTGAGAATTTTTGCATCCATATTCATCAGCGATATTGGTCTGTAATTCTCCTTTTTGGCAGGGTCTTTGTCTGGTTTTGAAATGAAGGTGATGCTGGCTTCATGGAATGAATTTGGTAGTACTCCATCTCTTTCTATCTTTCCAAACAGCTTTAGTAGAATAGGTATGAATTCTTCTTTAAACGGTTGATAGAATTCCCCTGGGAAGCCATTTGGCCCTGGACTCTTGTGTCTTGGGAGGTTTTGGATGACTGCTTCAATTTCCTCCCTGGTTATTGGCCTGTTCATTTTTTCTCTTTCTTCCTGTTCCATTCTTTGGTAGTTTCTGGCTTTCCAGGAATGTGTTCATTTCTTCTAGAATGCCTAATTTATTGGTGTATACCCAATAATATAATAATAATCATAGCCAATAATATAATAATATTATAGCCAATAGTATGTTTTAAAAATCGTTCTATTTCCTTGGTGTTGGTAATGACCACTCCTTTCTGATTCATGATTTTATTAATTTGAATATTCTCTCTCTTCTTTTTAATAAGGTTGGCTAATGGTTTATCTATCTTATTAATTCGTTCAAAGACCCAACTCCTCGTTCTGTTGATCTGTTCCACAGTTCCTCTGGTCTTGATTTCTTTGTGTTCTGCTCGAATGTTAATTAACTCTATTCTTCTGTTGGGTGTAGGATCTATCTGCTGTATTTTCTCTAGCTCCTTTATGTGTAACGTTAGCTTTTGTATTTGAGTAGTTTCCCGTTTTTGAATGGATGCTTGTATTGTGATGTATTTCCACCTTAAGGCTGCTTTTGCTGATCCCAAAGATTTTGAATGCTTGTATGTTCATTCTCATTAGTTTCCATGAATCTTTTTAATTCTTCCTTAATTTCCTGGTTGACCCTTTCGTCTTTTAGCAGGATGATCCTTCACCTCGAAGTGTTTGAGGTCCTTCCAAACTTCTTGTTGTTATTTAGTTCTAATTTCAAGGCATTATGGACTGAGAATATGCAGGGGATGATCCCAATCCTTTGTTATCGGTTCAGACCCTATTTGTGACCCAGTATGTGGTCTATTCTGGAGAAAGTTCCATGTGCACCTGAGAAGAATGTGTATTCAGTTGAGTTTGGATGTATAGTTCTGTATATATCTGTGAAATCCATCTGGTCCAGTGTATCATTTAAAGCTCTCGTTTCTTTGGAGATGTTGTGCTTAGAAGACCTATCGAGGGTAGAAAGAGCTAGATTGAAGTCACCAAGTATAAGATAATTATTATCTAAGTATTTCTTCACTTTGGTTATTAATTGGTTTAAATATTTGGCATCTCCCGCATTCGGGGCATATTGAGGATTATTAAGTCCTCTTGTGGGATAGATCCCTTAAGTATGACTTAGTGTCCCTCTTGAACTCTCACTACACTCTTTGGGTTAAATTTTAGTTTATCTGATATAGGATGGCTACCCCTGCTTTCTTTTGAGCACCATTTAAATGGTAAATGGTTCTCCAACATTTTATTTTCAGATTGTAGGTGTCCTTCTGTCTAAAATGAGTCTCTTGTAGACAGCAAATAGGTGGGTCCTGCTTTCTTATCCAGTCTGAAACCCTGCACCTTTTGATGGGGTCATTAAGCCTGTTCACGTTCAGAGTTACTATCGACAGATATGAGTTTAGTGTCATCATGATATCAATTCAGTCCTTGTTTTTGTGGATTGTTCCACTGAACTTCTTCTTAAAGGGGAATTTTAAGAGTCGCCCTTAAAATTTCTTGCAGAGCTGGTTTGGAGGTCACATATTCTTTCAGTTCCTTCCTGTCTTGGAAGCTCTTTATCTCTCCTTCCATTTTGAATGAGAGCCTTGCTGGATAAAGTATTCTTGGTTGCTTGTTCTTCTCATTTAGGACCCTGAATATATCCTGCCAGCCCTTTCTGGGCTGCCAGGTCGCTGTGGAGAGGTCTTCTGTTACCTTAATGCTCCTCCCCATAAAGGTCAGGGATTTCTTTTCTCTTACTGCTTTAAGCATCTTCTCTATATGTTTGGAATTTGCAAGCTTCACTATTAAATGTCGAGGTGTTGGACGGTTTTTATTGATTTTAGAGGGGATCTCTCTATTTCCTGGATCTGAATGCCTGTTTCCCTTCCCAGATTAGGAAATTTTTCAGCTAAGATTTGTTCAAATACTTATTCTGGCGCTCTGCCCCTTTCGGCGCCCTCGGGAACCCAAATTACACGTTGCTTTTTCTTCCTCAGGCTGTCATTTATTTCCCTTAATCTGTCTTCCTGGTCTTTTAGTTTCTGTCTCTTTTTTCCTCAGTTTCCCTCTTTCCATCAACTTGTCTTCTATGTCACTCCCTCGTTCTTCCACCTCCTTAACCCTCGTCGTTAGGACTTCTAGTTTATATTGCATCTCATTCAATTGATTTTTAATTTCGGCCTGATTGGATCTAAATTTTGCAGTCATGAAGTCTCTTGAGTCCTTTATGCTTTTTTCTAGAGCCACCAGTAGCTGTATAATAGTGCTTCTGAATTGGCTTTCTGACATTGAATTGTAATCCAGATTTTGTAACTCTGTGGGAGAGAGGCCTGTTTCTGATTCTTTCTTTGAGGTAAGGTTTTCTTTCTAGTCATTTTGCTGAGTGCAGAGTGGCCAAAAACAAATTGTATTGGGAAAAGGAGAAAAAGAGAGGAGAGAAAGAAGAAAAGAGAAAAACGAAAAAGAATAAAGGAAGAAAGAAGGAGAAAAGAAAGAAAGGGGTGAAAAGTGTGGGGAAGCAAACAGAAATGAAAAAAATAACATGGGGGAGTATCTTCTGATTCTATATACTTTAAGTCCCTTGACTTCCCCTGGAAATTATCCGTCTAGCTGGTCTTCTGGGAGAGGGGCCTGTTGTGCTGATTTTCAGGTGTTAGCACTTGGGGGAGCTGTTCTGTCCCCTGCCTGGTGCAGGTCTCAGTGCGGGTAGTTTAACCTGTGAGGCCCCAGGAGGAACAACCCCAGTGGCACCGGCCAGCTCTGGAAACCTGTATTCAGCCCCCGCAGTAACTTGGGAGCAGTCCATCTGCAGGGCCTGGAGGCTCTGGGGCAGGGCCGCTCATCTGCTCAGCTCTGGGCAGGAGCGTCCTTGCTGTCCTTGGCCCTCCGGGCCTCTTCCTGTCTCGGGGGAGGCTGAATCCTGGGCTGTGTCCCTGCACCCTGTGCTCCAGGGCCTGCCCTGTTGGATTCTCACTCCCCGCCGCATAGCCGCCTCACTGCGGAGCCACCGCCCAAGCCCCTCCGAGTTGCTCCCGGAGCCCCGCAGCCCCCTCCGCACGGAACCTCTTCCTCTGCAGGAGGCGCCACCACTAAGCTGCTCCTGGGGCCATGCAAACCCCTCCGCACAGAGCCACCGCCCAAGCCCCTCAGAGCTGGTCCGGGGTCAATGCATGTGCCCAGCAGCCCTTAGGGAGTTCGGTGCACTCTTCTGGGAGTGCTGTGTCTGTTAGTGTCCCAGGGAGCCCGAGGGCATCTCTGCTTTCCTGGGGTCCTTCTCTGACTCCTTGAAGGCGCCATTCCACCCTGGAAGATTAGTGCAGCTCCTCCTTCTCCCAGGACAGAGCTCTTCTGTCCTGTGGGCACTCACCCCGGCCTTAGCCCGGCTCCTTGCAGGGCCCCTCACCCTTGGATGTCTTTTGTTCTTTATTTATTTTTCCCATCTTCCTACCTTGATAGAATCACGAACTTTTCTCACTGTAGCATTCGATCTCGTTTCTGTTTATTTTTTTTTCTTTTTATTTTTTTCGTTTCTGTTTAAATCTCAGGCTGAATTCGTTGATTTTCAGGATGATTTGAAGGTTATCTAGGTAATTTCGTGGGGACAGGTGATTTGGGGACACTACACTTCCGCAATCTTGCCCCTCCTCCTCTATGTTGCCTTTTAGCTTTGGTTGTTTCCTTCACTTTGCAGAAGCTTTTCAATTTGATGAAGTCCCAATAGTATTTTTGCTTTTGTTTCCCGCACCTCAGAGGCATATCTAGAAAGAACATCCAATGGCCAATGCCAAAGACGTTGCTGCCTATCTTTTCTTCTTTGTATGATTTCAGGTCTCACATTTAGGTCTTTCATCCATTTTGAATTTATTTTTTATATATATGGTGTAAGAAAGTGGTCCAGTTTCATTCTTCTGCATGTGGCTGCCTGGTTTTCCCAACACCATTTGTGTTCTTATCCTGGGGTCAGGGTTAGGGTTTGTTGAAGAGACTGTCTTGGTGCTTTGGATATTCCTTCCTGCCTCGTTGTCGATTAATGGATCATAGAGTTACAGGTTTGTATCTTGTTTCGGCTTTCCATTCTGTTCTATTGACAAGTGTCTCCTGTTGGGAGATCCTTGATTGCTGATTCAAATTCTTTGCTGGTTATCTGTCTGTTCAAGTTTCTTATTTCTTCCTTCTTCATTTTTGCTATGTTATATATTTCCAGGAATTGATCTATTTCTTCCAGGTTCTTGGTTGCTGGCATATAATTTTTCATAATGTTCTCTTATAATCGTTTGTATTTCTCTAGTGTTGGTTGTTATTTCTCTTTTCTCATTTGTAATTTTATTTGGGTCCTTTCTCATCTTTTTATTTTTATTTTTATTTTATTTTATTTTATTTTATTTTTTTATTTATGATAGGCACACAGTGAGAGAGAGAGAGAGAGAGGCAGAGACACAGGCAGAGGGAGAAGCAGGCTCCATGCACCGGGAGCCCGACGTGGGACTCGATCCCGGGTCTCCAGGATTGCACCCTGGGCCAAAGGCAGGCGCTAAACCACTGAGCCACCCAGGGATCCCTATTTTTTCTTTTTTAAAGATTTTATTTATGTATTCATGAGAGACACAGAGAGGCAGAGGTATAGGCAGAGGGAAAATAAGGCTCCATGCGGGGAGCCTGATGTGGGACTTTATCCCCCATGTCCCCGGGTTCATGACCTGAGCCAAATCAGATTCTCAATCACGGAGGCAACCAAGTGCCTTGCTGATTCAATTCCTTTGCTAGTTATGGGTCTCTTCACATTTTCTATTTCTTCCTATTTCAGTTTTGCTTGTTTGCACATTTCTAGTATTTTGTCCATTTCTTCCAGGTCTCCCAGTTTATTAGCATATAATTTCATAGTATTCCCTTTTAATTGTCTAATTTTTCTGGTGTTGATTGTGATCTCTCTTCTCTCATTTGTGATTTTATTTCTTTAGGTCTTTTCTCTTTTCTCTCTTTAGTTTTAAGATTTTATTTATTTATTCAAAGAGATGCAGAGAGAGAGAAAGAGACAGAGACAGAGGCAGAGGGAGAAGCAGGCTCCATGCAGAGAGCCCGACATGGGACTCGATCCAGGGTCTCCAGATCACGCCCTGAGCTGCAGGCAGCACTAAACCACCACACCACCAGGGCTGCTTGGTCTTTTCTCTTTTTTCATTGATAAGGCTGGCTAGGGCTTGATCCATTTTATTAATTATTTTGAAGAACCAGCTCTTAGTTTCCTTATTCCATTCTACTGTTTTGTTGTTTCTGTATTGTTTATTTCTGTTCTCATCTTTATTCTTTCCCTTCTTCTGTAGGCTTTAGGCTTTGTTTCCTATTCCTTTTCCAGCTCCTTTAGGTGTAGGGTTAGGGTGTGTATTGGAGACTTCTTCTTTCTTGAGGTAGGCCTCTATTGCTATGTACTTCCCTCTGGACTGCCTTTGCTACAACCCAGAGGTTTGGAGAAACATGTTTTGTTTTCATTTTCATTTGTTTTAAATTTCCTCTTTCATTTCCTGGTTGCTCCATTCATTCTCTAGTAGGATGTGCATAATCTCCACATATTTTTGGTCTGTCCAAATTTTTTTTTACTGTCGACTTCAAGTTTCATAGCGTCGTGTTCCAAAAATGTACAGGGTATGATATCAACCTTCTTCTACCTGTTGTACCTGTTGAGGGCTGATTTGTGGGCCATGATATGATCTGTTCTGGAGAATGTCCCATGTGCATTTGAAAGGAATGTGTATTCTGCTTTAGGATGAAATGTTCAGAATATATCTGTTGAGTCCCTGTGACCCGGTGTGTCAAGGCTATTGTTCCCTCTTGATTTTCTGCATAGACGATTGGTCCATTGCCATAAGTGTTAAAATCCCCTGTCATTGTATTATTATCAGTGAGTTCCTGTAAGTTTGTTGTTAATTTGTTTCTATATTTAGATACTGCCATGTTGGCAGCATAAATATTTTGTTGTTTGACCTTGATAGAGAGTCTTTTTAATTATGAAATAATGCCCTTCTTCATCTCTTCTTACAGTATTTGTTCTTTCTTGTTTGAAATTTAAATATTTTATTTATTTATTCATGAGAGATACACAGAGGAGCAGAGGAAGAAACATAGCAGAGTGAGAGGCAGGCTCTCCAAAGGGAGGCTGATGTGGGACTCGATCCTGGGATTCCAGGATCACACCCTGAGCCGAAGGCAGATGCTCAACCACTGAGCCACCAGGTGTCCCCCAGGGTTTCGTTTCAAATCTCGTTTGTCTGATATAAGTATGAGTCCTCCAGCTTTCTTTTGATATCCATTAGCGTGATAGATGATTTTCCATCCCCTGACTTTCAATCTGCTGGTGTCTATAGGTCTAAGGTGAGCATCTTGTAGGCAGCGTACAGATGGATGTTGTTTTTTTAATAATAATTTTATTTATCAGAGAGACAGAGAGAGAGAGAGAGGCAGACAATTATGCAGAGAGAGAAGAAGTCTCCCCACCAGGAGCCCAATATGGGACTCGATCCAAGACTCCAGGATCACACCCTGAGTCAAAGGCAGAGGCTCAACCCCTGAGCCACCCAGGCATCCCGGATCCACTTTTTAAGCTACTCTGATACCCTATATCTTTTGATTGGAGCATTTAGTCTATCAGCATTCAGAGTGACTATTGAAAGATGTGAACTTTGTGCCTTTGTGTTACCCGTAGAGTTGGTGTTTCTGGTGACATTCTCTGGGCCTTTCTAGTCTTTGTTGCTTTTGGTCTCTTTTTTTCCCCCACTAGAAGAGTCCCTCTTAAAATTCCTTACTGGACTGGTTAAGTGGTCATGAACTCCTTTAGATGTAGCCTGTCTGGGAAAATCTTTATCTCTCATTCTGTCCTGTATGACACCCTTGCTGAAGAAAGTATTCATACAAATTGGACTGCAATAAAAATAAATTTAAAAACATAAATTCTTCTAATATGATTGAGGAAAATGGCATTTAGGAGGAAAACCAGAAGCAGAAAGAGCGGAGGACAGATTTCACCCTCCGTAGCCTTCACAGGGACCTGGTGTCCTTTCCAAGGAGGGGCCCCCCCTCCGGAGGATGCTTCCTGCCCCTCTGCCCTCCTTGTTGGAACACAGCAGGCACATCTCCGTGCCTCCAGCACCTCTGCAGTCATGGCTTATAGCGTTATCCATGTATCCCATTGGAGACCACAGTTTTGTGTATGTAAGCATCTGGCTGCTATTTGACAACATTGGAGGGATTCCGACATTTGTTGGTTTTGAGGTGTGTGTGTGTCTATCACATGCAGCTATCAAGTGCAGCTATCGGATCCGCTGGCTGGGTCACCAAAAAAACACCAAAATGGTTGGCACAACATCATTTCTGGTGCTTGCGCTGGGCGGTTAGCTGGGCTATCCTGGCAGACCCGGGGCTCGCTCGTGCAGTTCCTTTCAGCTGGAGGGTCAGCTGAGCTGGATGTTCCGGCTATGCCACATTCTCATGTCCAGCAGTGGGTCTGGCCGCCCTGGAAGGCACGTGGGGTCGTCAGCTGTGTGTGCCTGGCAGCGCCCCTGCAGGGGCTAGTTGGGGCCTAGGTGGTGCCCCCTCCTCCTCTCTGGGGGTCTCTCCACGCCCCGTGCACAGAGTTCTGGGAAACACAGAAACGGGCTGGCTGTGCATTTTTGCACCACAACACTTTATTGACTTTCTACAGCAACCGGGCTCAGAGCTGTGGGTGCGTGCCTTCCCCTGGGGAGGGAGACCTCTCTGTCCTTTAAGAGGGGGCAAGAATCACACAGGGTGGGGGATGGGTGCTGGAGTCCCCCACCTGGGAGCATGTGTGGAATCCGGTTGGGGGTATGTGTCTTGAGGTTTCAGCCTGAGTGATGGTTCTGAGGACAGCAGAGCTGACCTGGACCTGCACCTCATGGGCACCTGTGCTGGGTCCCCGCAGGGCAGCTGGACCCCGGCCTCGGGCCCTCTGGGGCCCCAGCACATGGAGGAGCCCGCATCCTGGTGTGGGTGCAGGTGGGGCCCACCGGCTTACCCCTCCACAACCCACACTGGGGTGTCCTGGGATCCCCAGGGCTGCCTTAGGTCAGCGACCTGGATCAGTGGGGCACGCCCAGGGCCCAGCAGGCCACATCCAGCTGTGAGAGGGCTCGCTCAGCCCGGGACCAGAATCCAGGGCTGGCCAGGGCCATGTGGGTTGGATCCCATTGGTCTTTGTGTTGGGCCTAGGGCGGGGGCTCAAATCACCCCAGCCCTCACAGAGCCCAGGGCCAGGCCAGCCCAGATCTCCATGGGTTAGGAGCTGGTGTCCTGTGCAGGGTGTGCCGCCCTAAATGAGGGACAGTGGGTGGAGGCAGGGCACAGTGGGTCCTCTGCACCACTCATCTGCACCCACCCTGTTGAGGGCTCTGTGTCTTCCCTCCTTCCTGCCACCCCTGGGTACTCTATGGGACACCCGGGCTTCTGATGGGAGCAGGGTATCCAGAGAATCCTGGGGAGTCTGAGCATGTCCCACAGGGGTACCTGCACCAGGTCCTTGCTGGGGACCGATGGTGTGGTGGTGGATGTTGTGGGGGCATGGGTATGATGAAGGTGGTGGAGTGTGGGGGATGGTGTAGGGGTGATGGTGTTGGGGTATAGTGTGAGTGGGGATTGTGTGGGGCTGTGTGGGTGTTAGGGGGATGGTGTATGTGGGATGCCATTGGGAATGATGATGTAGGGGGATGGAGTGGGAGTGGGGAATGAGGGGGATGTCGTGGGGGGCCTGCGGACACAGGGCATCTCCTTCCTCTAAGATGCACAAGGAGACGTCTTCAATTAAAGGCGACTAGTCTGGGGTTTGCAGTGACACCTGCCCCTGGGGCACCGTGTTGTTAGTGCAGGGCCCTGGCTGGACCGGGGGCATCATCTGGGGGTCATCATAATATGTACGTTTTCAAATTGCAAATTGTCTCAAGTTAAATGCATAGAATTTAGAATAATATAAAGCACCGAGAGTGGGTGTCACTTTGACCCGTCCAACCCTCATGGGATGATGTGTGTCCTGCTCCAGCCATAGCCATGCCTCCTGGCCCCCAGGTCTGGTTCCTCCCCCGACAACCCCCATCCCATCCCCTGCTTCTCATGGGGCCGTCCCTCTCCCCTTTGGTGTTCAGCTCCCATGGCAACCCCTGGAGGCCACATCCTAGTGGCCTCCTCATCCCCGAGGCACCGGGAGTATGGGCACGGGAGTCATCCCCAGCATCCTACCATGGAGCAGTGTGTTTTTGGCTGCTATTGCTCCCCCGGCCTCAGAAGCTCAGTTTTCCCTACCCAGAAGGCCCCAGGCCTCCCTCAGGGCCCCAAAGCCCCCTGGCCCAGCAGCCTCACCTGATTCCCTAGCCATCCCAAAATATGGTGTGGCTGCCGAACGTCCTGCTGACGTCCAAGTCTACCTGCGTGATGTCCCTGGAGGAGACCAGGGCCTCCTCCTTCATTTCCTTTGGGAAACCCGGGGAGGAGGAGCAGGCGTCAGGGACACAGACCCCCACCTGTCACGAGCTGCCATGCTGGGCAGGGAGCCCTGTGGCCACCATGGGAGTGTGTCCTGCTGAAACCTCCTTCCTTCCTCTTGGAGGCCGGGCATGGCAGGAGTGCCCACTGTACCCGTGGGACCTGTGTGAGGGCCTGTGCCCAGCTGTTGTGGGTGGGGATGTGACTGAGTGTCAGCCTGGGTGGAAGGGGATAGGGGTTCAGCCAGGTGGGACGTGACATGGGGGTGTTGTGACCAAGATTGCGAATCCGAGAAACCACTACGGAGCTGACATTGATGCAAACCCACAAGGGTTGATTTCCAAACTCGAGTTTGCGTCCAAGTACACCCGACACAGCAGAGCAGGAACTTGGACTCCGAGGTGGGTTTTTGCTTAGTTTTAAGGGCTTGTCTCGGGGACCTCCAGAATGGCTGGAGTAATTCCTCAAGTTCTGTTTATATTTTGATATGGGGCCTTCAAGGCATTGACCTCTGTTCTCATTCTAATAGACACCTCCATCCCTTGGCGTGGGTTCAGTTCTTATTCGATTGTGGGGCGTTCTAGGACATTAAGCTGTAAACTTTTGTTTTTTTTTTTTTTTACTGTAAATGAAGTAATGTAAATTTCAGCTTTTCTTCACGGGGGCCTGTGATGGATGGACTTGTTCGAACGCTGAACTTAAAGTGGAAAGACCTTCATTTTCTCAGCCTCATTGCATCCCCTCCCCTCCTATCTAGCTCCTTCACCTTCCCCGGAGCTCCTGAGAGAGCAATTGCAAATGACCTCAGCATGGCAGTGTTTGTTGGGGATCAGGCCTAGAGATTTTGGATCAGGAAGAGCTGGGGTGTGGGCATCCCGGCTGTGCAGCTGGATTCGATGCTGCAGACTCTTATTCCCTAAGGCTATCTTGACAACTGACTTTGTAGGTAGAAAAGCTGTTCTTTCTCTTTAAAAGATGAAGAGCATGGGGATCCCTGGGTGGCGTAGCGGTTTAGCGCCTGCCTTTGGCCCAGGGCGCGATCCTGGAGACCCAGGATTGAGTCCCGCGTCGGGCTCCTGGTGCATGGAGCCTGCTTCTCCCTCTGCCTGTGTCTCTTCCTCTCTCTCTCTCACTGTGTGCCTACCATAAATAAATAAAATTTAAAAAAAAATAAATAAAAGATGAAGAGTGAGTCAAAGCCTTTTTTCTCTGCTCCACTGATTGCTCAGATTCTAATCTGAGATGTATTTTCTGTTAATAAGGATAATTTACTATCCGTAGTACTATGCTTAAAATATTCTGACACAAGTATTTCAGAGGGATGAGGGTTTCTCATCTCTTTCTTCACAGCTCAGTCACTCCTCAGGAAATGCATCTTTAAGGATCTGGAAACAACTTAGAGGCATTAATACCAATGGTCCTATTATTATGCAACGGATTCTTCCCTGAGATTCTTCCACTATTTCAACTGACACTGAAACACTTTGAACTCTCTGGAAGACAAATGTCAAGGAAATAAATGTTATGCATTGCTAATTTTAAATGCCCTTGCAATATGGTGTCTATTATAATACAAGTATTCTTATCTGATTTTTGCTATTTATTATCCGTTCCTGCTTTTCAGGTTGAGGAGGCATTATACGTGTTCATAAGTGTTTTTCTTTCCTTCTGATATAAAATTACTTTGTTCCCATCAAAGGAACTCTTTAAGAATAAGGCAAAAGTTAATTCAACGATTCTTAAAATGTCTTCACACTTGGAGACTGAATCATTTAAGTCAATTTTCAAAATAAATCTTATTTATTAGGAAAAAAAGATTTATAGGGAAATTGAGAAGATAGTACAGTGCATTCACATGCCCTTGCACTCAATTTCTCCAATTATTGATATATTAATACGGTACAAATAATAGCTAATGAATCAAATTAAAATATTCGCAGTAACCAAAGACCATACATTATTCATATTTCCTTAGTTTTTGCTACTTTACCATCTGTAATATCACACTCCATTTTTCCTCCTGTTTTCTTAGGCTCCTCTGCATTGTGACAGTCTTTCAGCCTTTGCTTGTTGTTGAACTGGAACACTTTGAGAAGTAGAGTATTTTGTAAAATTTCCCTCAGTTGGTACATGTCTGTGGTTTATCTCATGACTGAACTGTTTTTGTGGATTATATACAGAGATATACTGCCATTTTCATTATTTCATATAAAGGATAGATACTATCAACTGGATTTATCAGTCTTGGCATCGATGTGATCATCTTGCTGAGGTAGTGTTTGTCATCTTTCTTCGTAGTAAAGTGATTATTATTATTATTATTATTATGAGTTATATTATCATTATCATTTTAAGTTTTTCATACTATATTTTGTAGAAGGAAGTTACTATGTGTATTCCACACGTAAGAGTGGTAAGCTATGCTCATGAACTTGAGGGTGGAATGTCTGCACAAATTGTTTGAAATTCTTCTACATGGGAGATTTCTCTTCCTTGTGGGTTTGTTTGTTTGTTTTTCAAAGATGTTATTTATTTATTTGAGAGAGAGAGGAGAGAAAAAGCATGAGCAAGAGGGGCAGAGGGAGAGGGAGCAGCAGGTTCCCTGCTGAACAGGGAGCCTGCCTTGGGACCTGGATCATGATCTGAGCCTAAGGCAGAAGCTTAACTGACTGAGCCACATAGGTGCCACTCTTCTTTCTTTCTTTCTTTCTTTCTTTCTTTCTTTCTTTCTTTCTTTCTTTCTTTCTTTCTTTTTTTAATAATAAATTTACATTTTATTGGTGCTAAATTTGCCAACATACAGAATAACACCCAGTGCTCAACCCGTCAAGTGTCCCCCTCAGTGCCACTCACCCATTCACACCCAACCCCGCCCTCCTCCACTTCTCTCAGCCCTAGTTCTTTTCCCAGAGTTTGGTGTCTTTATGTTCTGTCTTCCTTTTCTGTTATTTCCCACACATTTCTTCTCCCGTCCCTTATATTCCCTTTCACTATTATTTATATTCCCCAAGTGAATGAGAACATACAATGTTTGTCCTTCTCCGATTGACTTACGTCACTCAGCATAATACCTTCCACTTCCATCCACATTGAAGCAAATGGTGGGTATTTGTCGTTTCTAATGGCTGAGCAAGGCCCACCTTTTCTCTCTCTTCATCTTCTGAGTCTCCTATGATATGAATGTTATTGTTTTAATAAGTGGCTGAGTTCCCTAAGTCTGCCTCTGTGGTCCATAAACTTCCTTGTTTTTAAGGCTTCCCCTTGGGACTGCACCTAAGTTATAGCATTTTTAACATTGGCCTGACTAGATTTTAGTTCTTTTATTTCTACAGTAAGGGATTCTCTAGTTTTCTTCTGTGCTTTTTGTCCAGCCCAGCTGCTATCTTTATAATCATTGTTTTAAACTGTAGTTAGACAACCTATATGTGTATTGATGGACTTCCTGACTGTGAGTATTACCTCATGTTATTTTATGGAGGTGAATTTCTCCATCTCATTACTTTTTCCAGAAAAGAAAGAGGGAAGAAACAGAAAAACCAAGAAAATCAATAACAACTGCCCTCCAAAAAAAAACAGCTGATTATTTTGGCCTGCTTGTTAAAAGATTCTAAATCCCAAGATATGAATCACAATTAAAGAACCATGAAAGTAAAAATGAGAAATAAATAAGATACATACATAAAAATTAAAATAAGGCAATTAATAAAATAGCATCAAAGAAAATAAATGAAAATAAAACAAAAAGTACAAAGGAAGCTAGACCCTATATTCCAGGCTGAGCTGAAGCTCTGCAGCCTCTGTGGTCCAAAAACTTGGTGGCAGCGAGTGGTCTGTGCCAGGTCTGGGGATGGGCCCTGGTGTACATCTGCCTGGGAGATTCACCTGTGAGGTCAGAGGCGGGGTGGTCGTCAGCCATTCTGGCCTCCATCGGGCAGTGCTGTGCTGCTCCCTGAGACTCGGCGCAGATGGGCAGGATGCGGGTGGGGACGCTGGGTCCTCTGGTTCTGGGGCTGAGCATTCCGCCCCCCAGTCTGCAGGCCCTCCACAGAAGAGCCCCCAAGCCCCCGGGTCTCCGCCGCTTCTCTCAGAACCCTGCTTTCACTCTGCCCGCGTCCGAGCTTCTTTTGGTTTTGTTTTTTTATCTCAGACTGTTGTGCCCAAGATTGAGAATCTGAGAAACCACCGAGAAGCCGATTACGATGCAAACACACGAGGGATTATTTACAAGCTCAATCTTCTGTCCAAGTATATCGGACACAGTGGAGCAGGGAATTGGACCCCGAGGAGGGTTTTAGCTTAGTTTTAAGGGCTGGTCTCGGGGACATCCAGAACGGCTGGAGCAATTCCTCAAGTTCTGTTTACATTTTGATATGGGGACTTCAAGGGCATTGAGTTCTGTTCACATTCTAATAGGGGCTTCCCGAGAGCCTCCACCAAAACCTGTTAGAAATAAGGAGTGAGTTCAGTAAAGTCACGGGACACAAACTGACCCTACAGAACAGAGTAGCCTTGCTGTGTCCCGACAATGAGTACTCAGGAAGGAAAGGAAGGACGTGACGGCCTTCTCAGGAGCATCAAGGTGAATAAATAATGAGACTGAACCAAAGGAGCACAAGACATGTGCACTGAGCCATACCAGGCTCTGGGAGGCTGTCCTGGGCTTGTGGGGTGGGAGCCTCATCTTGTGAAAATGTCCACAGTTCCTGAAGCGACCCTCAGTTTCAATGTCATTCCTATCAAATCATGGTGGCAGATCTTAGAAATAAGAAAAAAAAAACCATAACATCCATTCCCCCCAACAAATGACCCCGAACAGCAAATCAGTATTTGAGAAGCATGACAGAGCGGGATGCATCACTTTCTGATTTCAAACGATATCACAGAGACACAGGATAAAGTAGTGTGGTTCTCAAGCCCCCGGCTGGCTCCATCGGTTAAGCTTCCGACTCCTGACCTCACCTCTGGTCCTGATCTCAAGGTCGTGAGTTCTCTCCGTGGGCTGGGTCATGGACGAGGCGTGGAGCCTACTTAGATAAACCAGACCCACGTGGGGTGGTCCCGGCATAAGCTGAATGAGCAAAACAGAGAGTCCAGAAGGAAATGTGCTCTGATACAACTGATTTTTTTAACTTAATTTAATTTAAACCGAATTAATTAACATATATTGTATTATACTTTCAGAGGAAGAATTCAGGGATTCACCAGTTGGAGATAACAGCAGTGCCCGAGACATCACGTGCCCTCCTTCATGCTGGTTCCCTGTTATCCCCCCACCTCCAGCGACCCTCAGTTTGTTTCCTATCATTAAGAATCTGTATGTCCTACATCTGTTTTCATCTTATTTGTTTTTCCTTCCCTTCACCGATGTTCATCTGCTTTACTTCTTTAATTTCACCTATGAATGACACCACACGGTCATTCTCTTTCCAGACTGACTTATTTCACTTAACATGATCCCTTTAGTTCTATCCACATCATTGCAAATGGCAAGATTTCCTTCTCTTTGATAGCTGAGTTCCATTCCTCTCTCTATGACCATCATCTATCTCCCATCCTCTTTATCCATCATCAGCCCGAGTACACCGAGGCTCCTCCCACAGTGTGACTAATGTGGACACGGCTGCTGTGGACATTAGGGTGCAGGTGTCCCGAGTCTCACTGCATCTGTATCTTCTGAGTGAGCTCCAGGCCTTTCAACTGCTGGTCGCAGGGCGGCTTTATTTGTAACTTCCTCAGGGGCCTCCACACTGTTTCCAGGGCTGCTGCACCAGCCCGCAGTCCCGCCCACACTGGATGAGGGTATGTGAGTTTTCCAGGACGTGGTAAAAGTCTGGTCCACATTTCATTTCACGTCCTGTGGGCTGCAATTCCTTGTCCTTAAGTATTTCTGGGGAAGCCAGGTGTTGGGCTCCTTTTCAGTGAGAGGTTTCTAAAGCTAACATGCCCCATTTGGAGCCTGAAAGGAGGCAGGTGGGGTCCATGGAGCACCCGCTGCCTCCTGCACAGCCTCCTGCAGTGCCGAGCTTCCAGCAGGGGCTGCCCGAGACCAGGCCCCTCCCATGGGGCGGGCATGTGCAGTAGGCCTCCTCTGCCTGCACTAACAGGAGCCAGCCTCTGCTGGGGAGGCCTGAGGAGGACGTGGGGACGCATCTACGCTGATGAGCTGCAGCCTCCTCAGGATGCGCGGGAGTCTTTTGGGGGAAATTGGGCCGCGTTTACGCTGACAGGAGCCCCGGTCTTCTCAGGACCCTCGGTGAGGCTTTAGGAAGATGTGGGCCCGCATCCACCCTGACAGGAGCCCTAAGGCCGCCTCAGGACCCACGGGGAGGCTTCAGGAAGATGTGGGTCCACATCCACACTGACAGGAGCCCTGAGCCACTTCAGGAACCGCGGGGAGGCTTAGGAAATTGTGGGCCCGCATCCATGCTGACAGGAGCCCCTGAGCCACCTCAGGACCTGCGGGGAGGCTTCAGGAAGATGTGGCACCGCATCCACTCTGGCAGGAGCTCCCGGGCCCCTCAGGACATAAGTTGAGGCTTCTGGAAGCTGGGGGCCACATTCATGGTTATAGGAGCCCCGGCCTCCTCAGAACCCTCGGTGACGCTTCGGGAGGAATTGGGGCCACATAGACACAACAGGACGCTGACTCCTCAGGATCACCAGTGTAGATTTGGGGAAATATGGGGATGTGTCGATGTGGACAGAAAACCCCAGGCTTCTCAGGGCCTGTTGTGAGACCTAAGAAAAATGTGGGTGCCACATCCACACTGACAGGAGTCTCCAGCCTCCTCAAGACCCACTGTGAAGGTTTGGGAAGATTTGGGGCCATATCCATGCTGACAGGAGCCCCCCAGCCTCCTCAGGTCTTATGGTGAAGCTTGAGGAAAATGTGGGGCCACGTCAACCCTGAGAGGAACCCTGTCCTCCTCAGGACCTGCACTTTGGCTTCGGGACATATGGGGGTGTGTCGATGCTGACAGGAGCCCACAGCCTCCTCAGGACCTGCGGTGAGTTTCTGGGGGACGTGGGGCCATGTCCAGGCTGACAGGAGCCCGCGGCCTCCTGACGACATGCTGTGAGGCTTCCAGAGGATGTGAGGCATAGTCCACAGTGACAGGAGACCCGGCTTCCTCAGGACCCGCTGACTATGACTCAGGAACACGTGGGGCCACGTCCACATTCACAGGAGACCGGCTTCCTCAGGACCCCCTGGAGGACTCTGGAGGAGCCGTTGGGGGCCATGTCCACATCAGAAGGGAGTCCTCAGAACCACAGGGTAAGTGAAAGGGTAGAATGAATGGTAGGGTTAGCGGAGGGGGATAGTTGGTGGTTAGCCTTAGGGTAGATGATAGGGGTTAGTGATTATGCTTATGGTTACGGATTAGAGGTTAGGTGAGGCATAAGGGTAATGGTCAGTAGTTAAGAGTTAGGATGGGGGTTAGGGTAAGGGACAGGATTTAGTGTTAGGGTTAGGGTTTAGGCTCTAGGGATTAGGGCAGGAGGTTAGGATTTGGGGTTAGGGTTATGGTTAGAGTTAGGGTTGGGCTTAGGTTTGCAGTGAGGGTTAGGGATTAGGGTGTGAGTTATCGTTAGGGTTTAGGGTGAGGGGTTAGGGTTATACTTAGGGCTAGGTTTAGGGTAGGGCGAGGGTTAGGTTTAAGATAGGGGTTAGGGCTAGGGTTAGGGTTAGTGTTTGGTTAGGGGTTAGGGTTAGGGTCAGGTCAGGGTCAGGGTACGGTTTTGGAAGAGGGTTAGAGATACGGTCAGGGAGTGGGTTAGGGGTTTGTTTTAGGGTATGGGTTAGGGTAGAGTTTGGGGTATGAGATAGAGTTTGGGGTATGAGATAGGATTAGTATTAGAGCGTTAGGATTAGGGTACAGGTTAAGGTTAGGAATAGGATTTGAGTACATTAAGTTAAGTTTAGGTTTAGAGGTTAGGGTTAGATTTAAGGTAGGGGTCAGGCTTAAGGGTTTAGAATAGGTTTAGGAGTTAGGGTGAGGGTTGGCAGGAAGGTTCAGTGAATGCGTTTCGGTCTTGGGGTTTGTGCTTGGTTTTGATTACTGTTAGGTCTTGTTTAAGGGTTAGGTTAACATTAGGCTTAAGTGTAGGGTTAGGGTTATGTCTGTGTATGGTTAGAGTTTGGGTCTTGGCATGTGCCTGCACTGGGACTCCTAGTATCTTGGGCAGTTTAGTTTTATGCATTCTGTTTAGGTTTTGGGTTCAAAGATAGCCTGACTCCACCAAGTCAGTGGCCTCCCCAGAGAATCAAAAATCCAGGCTTCTGCTGGGGTGAAGACATGGCAGGCTTCTCCTGAGCTGAGCTAAGGAGGGGATTTGTGGCTCTAAAGACTCTTTGTTTGGATTTTCAGTTGCTTTTCTGATTTTATCTCTTGTGTGCACGTTTCATCTACCAATTATTATTTTAAAGTTTTACTTGAATTCCTGTTTGTAAACACAGTATGATATGATATAGTTTCAGGTTTACCACATAGTGATTCAACCCTTGAATACAATGCCTGGTACTGGTCAGAGGTGACTTCCACTATCCCCTTCCCCTGATTCCCCTTCCCCCCCACCTTCCTCTGGTATTGATTAGTTTATTCTCTGTGGTTAAGAGTGTGTAACTTGGTTTGCTTCTCTCATTCCCTCCTCCTCCCCTTTGCCAGTTTGTTTGGTTTCTTAAAATTCACATGTGAATGCAATTGTATGGTATTTGGTATCTGTCTTTCTCTGACTGAGTTCATTTAGAATAAGTCCCTTCTGCTTCTCTCATGTCATTGTAAATGGCTTCATTTCATCCCTTGTGATGACCCAGTGATGTCGCAGTGTGTATATTTACCACATCTTTCTGCCCATTCATTTGTCGATGGACATCTAGGGTGTATCCACAGATTGGCTGTTGTTGATAACGCTGCTACCAACACTGGGCTGCGTGTTTTCTTCAAATCTACTAAACTACTTTTGTATTCTCAGGATAAATACCTAGCTGTGCAATTTTGGAATCGTAGGGTAGCTCTATTTTTAACTTCTTTTTTTTTTTAATTTTTATTTATTTATGATAGTCACAGAGAGAGAGAGAGGCGCAGAGACACAGGCAGAGGGAGAAGCAGGCTCCATGCACCGGGAGCCCGATGTGGGATTCGATCCTGGGTCTCCAGGATCGCGCCCTGGGCCAAAGGCAGGCGCCAAACTGCTGCGCCACCCAGGGATCCCCTTTAACTTCTTTTTTAAAAATTTTTTTATGATAGTCACAGAGAGAGAGGCAGAGGCACAGGCAGAGGGAGAAGCAGGCTCCATGCACCGGGATCCCAATGTGGGATTTGATCCTGGGTCTCCAAGATTGCGCCCTGGGCCAAAGGCAGGCGCCAAACCGCTGCGCCACCAGGGATCCCCTATTTTTAAATTTTCGAGGACCTTCCACACTATTTTCCACAGTGGCTGCACATCTTTCCATGCCCACCAGGAGTTTAAGGGGGCTACACTATCTCCATAGCCTCACCAACACCTAACACTGCACTGCACTGTTGTTTCATGTGTTGTTAATTTTAGCCATTGTGACGGCTGTCAGGTGACATCTCATTGTGGATGTGGTTTGCATTTCTCTGCTGATGGGTGATGCTGAGTGTCTTTCCATGTGTGTCTGGTGGCCATCTGGATGTCTTGTCAGAGACAAAGTCCATTCATGTCTTCTGCCCATCTGCAGTTGGATAATTTGTGTTTAGGATGTTGAGATTTATATTTGCTTTATGTATTTTAGATAGTAAATCTTTATTGGATGTGTTGTTTTCAAATATCTCCTCTCATTTTGTATGTTGCCTTTTAGGTTTGGTTGTTTCCTTCACTTTGTGGAAGGTCCGGATTGGCTATATTCCCATGTGAGGCAGTGGGTCCTGCAATGCGCTGGCTGCTTACCTTCTCCCTGATGCCTCTCCAGCAGGGAGCCAGACCTCGGGCCACCCTGGCGGGAGCTCCTAAACACCAGCTGCCAAGGGGGGGGGGGGAAGCCCTGGGGCTTCCTGTGTTTGGGAGTGTGTGTGGGGATGGGGCTAGGGTTCCTCGGTCCCCTGTGCTGCCTGGCCTTCAGGCCGAGCCCCATGCTCACCCAGCCCCTAGTCACTAGGGCAAGGAGGGTATCCTTCACACGCTGGTGTGAGAGATCTAGCACCACAAGGTGTGCACGCTGAGTACACCTTGTGAGGGTGGCTCACGTGCGTGAGCTGCAGTGTGGGACCCAGGAAATTTAACAAAAATCCCTTTCCCTGGACAAGCAGAGCAGGAATGATTCAATTTTGTACTCCACCTGCCATCTCCCCTATGACCCCACATGACCTGCTTATGGCTTAAGGCGCTGCCCCACCCGACTCAAGCCGCTGGGCACAACCTAATCCAAAATCGGTTCATAACAATGTAACACTGCTTTGTGCCCCACAAAACTGCGCGCCAATTCTGACCAAAGTAATAGGCCAGTTCAAGTCGATACTATAGGATAAAGTGTAATTCAATCGGCCACCTGCGTGTGGACTGACATGACTATGCATCTTTCAGCGTTCCCATGGGACACTAGCTCCTATAAAGCTGCTACGCCTTTTAGTCTCGGGGTGCAAGTCCCTACTTCTCTGTGTCGGGTGCACTTGGACCCAAGCTCCAGCTTGTAAAGAAACCCTCGGGAGTTTGCATTGGTGTGGGCTCCTTGGTGGTTTCTCGGATTAGCAATCTTGGGCACAACACAAGGGCCTGTTGTCCTGACATCCCTTCCAGGGCCACGCTACTGCCCCGTAGGCCCTCTGTGCCCCAGGCACACAGGCACAGGGATGCGGAGAGGGGAGGAAGTGCCCCAGAACACGGCCAGCCCCGGGTCCCTGGACAGAGAGAGCACAGACCTCCCAGGTCGCTTTTCACAGACCCTGGTGACCAGAACCTCTCTGGCTGTCATTCTGTCCCAGCCCCTCCTGGCCTGCGGGGCACAGGCTGAGTCCCAGTAATGTCTGTGGGGTCTGACCCTGGCATCTGGCCGCCCCCGGAATGCACGTGGGGACGTCAGCTGGGTGTGCCTGGCAGCGCAACTGCAGGGGCTGTTTGGGGCGTGGATGTAGCCCCCTCCTCCTCTCTCAGGGTCTCTCCACGCCCTCTGCACAAAGTCCTGGAAGACACAGAAATGGGCTGGCTGTGCATTTTCGCACCACAACATTTTATTGACTTTCTACAGCAAAGGGGTTCAGAGACTAAGGTGCGCGCCTTACCCTGGGGAGGGAGACCTCCCTCCCGCATCCTGCCTGACTGTAGACGTAGCTGCTAACATCCTTATGTTAGGTGCTGGGTGAGGTTGTGAGAAAAGCATGTGGAAGCGTTGGGCCTGAACTCACGCGTATCTGAGTTGAATACAGCGATTTCCAACGGCCTTATTCAATCAGAGGGTAGCAGGTTTCTAACTCAAATGTACGAGTGGATAAAGACATCTGCCTACCAAGCGTACACACTTTTGAGAGTTGAGCTGATGGCCTGTACTTCCCACATCCCGACTTCAGGTACACTTTGCTGCAAAAAGGCCTAGGCTCGATGCGTGACTGAAGTGTTGTGAGATGTAAGCGGAATGCCCCGGCACACAAGACTTGTGCCTCCAAGCTCAATCCAGCAATTTCCTAGTAATTCCTGTCTCAGACTGGTGCTACATACTAAGTTCCATAGGTGAGAACCTAGCTGAACGCCCTGTCCAAAGGCAACTTACTTCTGAGAGTTGAGCTCACACTCAGTCCCTCACAGTTCCACACTGCCTGCAGAATGAGTTTCCAAAATCTTCACCATAGACGTTTGTCAGAGGCTTCTGAGCCGCAAGTGGAACAATGCAGACCTGGAAGGTATGTCCAGGTGCAGGAGAGGGGTAATCTTGGATCCTCCTGACTCAGAATAGTGCTGCGTTCTCACTGCCATAAGAACACAGCTGGTTGAGAGCTGGCTTCTAGGCATGCTTCCTTGTGAGAGCTGAGGTCAGGGCAGAACCCTCCCGCATCCTGACTGCCTGTAGACATAGGTCCAAGCATCCTTATGTTAGGTGCTGGAAGGGGTTGTGTGAAAAGCTTGTGGAAGTGACAGGCCTGCAGTCTCGTGTATCTGAGTTCAGTACAGCGATTGCCAACGTCCTTGTTCAATTCGAGTGTAGCTCAGTTCTAGCTCCCCTGAATAAGTGTCTAGCAGACATCGGCCTGCAAAGCACACACACTTCTGAGAGTTGAGCTCATGGCCTTTACCTCGGCCATCCTGGCTGCCTGTATGCTCTGCTTCCACATCATTTCGTTGTAGGCAGGACAGTAGCGAAGTGAGAAACAAGGGTCTGCCTTGTCAGTTTTGTGCCTAGAAGACGGCTGCCTCCAAGGCATGCACACTCCTATGGATTGAACTTATGGCTGTACCTCCCACATGCTGACCGCCTGTACGCTACGCTTGCAAAGGATATCGTTCGATATGGGACGCAAGCTTTGTGAGTGGCAAGTGTGTCTTAGCTCAATCCAGCGACTTCTGAGCAATTCCTCCCTCAGAAGGGAGCTGCATACTAACTTCCAAACCCGAGTACCTCGGTGAAAGTGTCTCTCTGGGCAACTTCCTTCTGCGAGGTGAGCTGACACGCGGTCTTTCCCAGTTCCACACTGCCTGCACATGGATTTACCAACATCCTCACAAGACATGTATGTCAGAAGCTCGTGGGACGCAAGGGGCAAGCTGCAGCCTCTATAGCTTGCGTCTCCAGGTGCGGTAGAGCGGTATTAACGGAATGTCCTGACTTACAATGCTGCTGCATTCTCACGGCCATAACAACTCAGCTAGTGGAAAGCTGGCTTGCAGGCATGCTTCCTTTTGAGAGCAGAGCTCAGGGCAGGACCCTCCGGCATCCTGACTGACTGTAGACGTAGCTGCTAACATCCTTATGTTAGGTGCTGGAAGAGGTTGTGAGAAAAGCATGTGGAAGCGTTGGGCCTGAACTCACGTGTATCTGAGTTGAATACAGCGGTTTCCAACGGCCTCCTTCAATCAGAGTGTAGCTAGTTTCTAACTCCCATGTACGAGTCGCTAGCAGACATCTGCCACCCAGGTGTACACACTTTAGAGAGTTGAGCTTATGGCCTGTACTTCCCACATCCTGCCTGCAGGTCCACTTTGCTGCTAACAGGCCTAGGCTCGATGCGTGACTGAAGTGTTGTGAGAGGTAAGCGGAATGTCCCGGCACACAAGACTAGTGCCTCCACGCTCAATCCAGCGATTTCCTAGTAATTCCTCTCTCAGACTGATGCTACATACTAAGTTCCATCGGTGAGAAGCTAGCTGAACTCCTTGTCCAAAAGCATCTTACTTCTGAGAGTTGAGCTCACACTCAGTCCCTCACAGTTCCACACTGCCTGCAGAATGAGCTTCCAACATCTTCAACATAGACGATTGTCAGAGGCTTCTGAGATGCAAGTGGAACAATGCAGTCCTGGAAGGTATGTCCCGGTGCAGTAGAGTGGTAATCTTGGAACCTCCTGACTCAGAATACTGCTGCGTTCTCACTGCCATAAGAACGCAGCTGGTTGAGAGCTGGCTTCTAGGCATGCTTCCTTGTGAGAGCTGAGGTCAGGGCAGAACCCTCCCGCATCCTGCCTGCTTGTAGACATAGGTCCTAGCATCCTTATGTTAGGTGCTGGAAGAGGTTGTGTGAAAAGCTTGTGGAAGTGACAGGCCTGCAGTCTCGTGTATCTGAGTTCAATACAGCGATTGCCAAAGTCCTTGTTCAATTCGAGTGTAGCTCGGTTCTAGCTCCCCTGAATAAGTGTCTAGCAGACATCGGCCTGCAAAGCATACACACTTCTGAGAGTTGAGCTCATGGCCTTTACCTCGGCCATCCTGACTGGCTGTACGGTCTGCTTCCCCAGCATTTCATTGTATGAGGAACAGTAGCGAAGTGAGAACAAAGTGTCTGTCTTGTCAATTTCGCCAGGCACACCCAGCTGACGTTCCCATGTGCCTTGCAGGGGCGGCCAGACGCCAGGGTCAGGACCTGACAGATTTACTGGGACTCAGGCTGTGCCCCGCAGGCCAGGAGGGGCTGGGACAGAGTGACAGCCAGGGAGCCTCAGGTCACCAGGGTCTGTGCAAAGCGACCTAGGAGGTCTGTGCTCCCTCTGTCCAGGGGGCCTGGGCTGGCCGGGTTCCGGGGCACTTCCTCCCCTCCCCGCATCCCCGTGCCTGTGTGCCTTGGGCACAGAGGGCCTGTGGGGCGGTCAGTGTGGCCCTGGAAGGGAGGTCAGGGCAGCAGGCCCTGGTCTTGTGCCCAAGATTGCAAATCCGAGAAACCACCAAGGAGCCGGCACCGATGCAAATGCACGAGGGTTTATTTACAAGCTCGAGCTTGGGTCCAAATATACCCGACACAGCGGAGCAGGGACTTGGACCCCGAGACTAAGAGGCGGCGTAGCAGCTTTATAGGGGCCAGTGGCCCATGGGATACACAGAAAGGTGCACAGTCATGTCGGTCCACACGCAGGTGGCTGATTGAATTACATCTTACCCTATAGTATCCAATTGAGCTGGCCTATTACTTTGGTCAGAATTGGCGCGCAGTTTTGGCGGGCACAAAGCAGGGTTACATTGTTATGAGCCGATTTCCAATTAGGGTGTGCCCAGCGGCCTGACTAGGGTGGGGCAGCGCCTTAAGCAATAAGCAGGTTATGTGGGGGTCATACAGGAGGTGGCAGGTGTAGCACAAAATGGAATCAGTCCTGCTCTGCTTGTCCAGGGGTAGGGGATTTTTGTTAAATTTCCTGGGTCCCACATTCCCCCCTTTTTCAGAGAATCCTATGCAGGATCCAATCAAGGGTCCAGGTTGCTCTTAGAGTGAGCCAGGTTGAATGATTAAACCAGGATTTTAACCAACCTCGTTGCTGTTCTCGCTCCCATTTATATTCCATCTAAGAAGCAGCATTCTACGTTTAAAGCAGCACATAACCCCCCCGCCCACACACACACACACACCCTTTGTTGTAAGAAGACTAAGTCTAATCCCTTTCTATTTTGAAGGACAACCTCAGACTAGGGAGTCTTGGAGGTGCGAAATTAGTGAGAACGGCGCACTCTTAGCTTTAGGGGATTGTCCTTGTCCGGTTGGCTTTTCCATTCTGGAACAAAGTTCTTGAGAACTGTGTGTGGGTCAGCTGGCTGGACGTGGGTGTAGTGACCCAGGGAGTAATCCCGTTGACCTTGAGAGCGGTGGGAGTGGTCAAGATCACGGTGTAAGGTCCCTTCCAGCGAGGTTGAAGTGTCCAGTGTTGGTATCTCCACACGTACACACGTACATCCAGTCACCTGGCCGATATCAATGGGGATACGGGGGTGGCCCAGTCTCATAGAGGGCCCTCAGCTTAGGCCACACCTTCTCATGGGTTCATGACATTTGGAGGGAGAAAAGAAGTTGGTGATCATCAAAGTCAGCAAGCACCTCAAGTTTTAAAATGGGGATAACAGGTGGAGGAAGACCGAACATGATCTCGTAGGGAGTCAGTCCCATCTTATATGGGGAGTTCCTCACCCTATATAGGGCGAAGGGGAGGAGAGTCACCCAGTCCCTGCCAGTCTCCAGGGCTAATTTAGTTAAGGTCTCCTTTAATGTTCTGTTCATCCTCTCTACCTGTCCTGAGCTCTGGGGCCTATATGCACAATCTAATTTCCAATCTGCCTCAAGTACTAGAGCCACTCCCTGTGTTACCTTAGAGAAGAATCCTGGGCCATTGTCTGACCCAATCTTAACAGGAAAACCATACCTCGGTAAGATGTCTTCCAGCAGTTTCTTGGTCACGGTCTGTGCCGTTTCATGTTTGGTGGGAAATGCCTCTGTGCATCCTGAAAAAGTATCTACAAACACTAATAAATACCTGTATCCGTATTTTCCAGGTTTTACCTCAGTGAAGTCCACTTCCCAGTAGGCTCCTGGGCGGTCCCCCCGGAGCCAGGTGCCTGGGTTAGATCCATGGGCGGTGGCATTAGTTAACTGGCATGAGTGGCAGCTTGCCACGATCTGCTCGATCTTTGCTCGAGAGTCTTTAATAGTGATCTTTGCATGTCGTATGAGGTCTTCCATCTTCCTTGTTCCCGTGTGAGTACTCCGATGCGTTTTGGATAGGACTCGCCGTCCCAGTTCCTCTGGCAAGATGATGCTGGAGTCTGCGGCCCTCCACCAGCCACACAATCACTGGGTCATAGGCAAGTGTTTGATCCAGTGTAAGTCAGCATCACAATAGTTGGGGGTGTCCGGCAGGGTCCGTTCCCCCGGATCAGGTAGCGTGGTTGCTAAGACCTGGGTCACCAAAAGGGATGCCTCCTTTGCTTTTAAGTCAGCTAGCCGGTTTCCCCTGGCTACTGGTGTGTCTGCCTTTTGGTGCCCCGGACAGTGGATGATGGCTAGGGCCTTGGGCAGCCAGAGGGTCCTCAGGAGTTCAAGAATCTCCGTTTTGTTTTTAGCAGTCTTTGCCTCTGTTGTCAGGAGCTCTCTCTCTCTCTGTAAAGGGCTCCGTGGATGTGAGCGGTAGCAAAGGCGTACCTGCTGTCGGTGTAGATGTTTATTCGTTTACCTTCCCCCATGGTCAGCGCCTTGGCCAGTGGGATCAGTTCTGCCCATTGAGCCAACATTTAGGCTGTCAATGGCTCCGCCCAGACGGTCTCCGTCTCCGTGGTTATGGTATGGCTGCCCCCGCAAATCTGACTCCTTCTCGGACAAAACTGCTGCCGTCCGTGTACCAGGTGGCATCGGCGTTCGGCAGTGGCTGGTTCTGGAGGTCAGCTCTGATTCCGTACACCTGTGCCAAAATTTCTTGACAGTCATGCAGAAGGGGGTCCCAGTCTGGGTTAGGGAGTAGCGTTGCCAGATTCAGGGTTGTTGGTGGCTTAAATAAAATTCTGGTGGGGTTTAGCAGTAGGCTCTGATAATGGGTCAGATGGGCATTGCTGATCCAGCTGTCTGGGGGCTGTTGGAGTACCCCTTTAATAGCGTGTGGGGTGGTAACATGCAGTTCTTCCGAACTTTTTCTATTATAGACTCGTTCTGCTATTATCACTAAGTCCTGCAAGCTCTTCTCTCCCAGTCTCTCTACTCTTTGCAATTTCTTTTTAATGTTCAGAATGGCCTGGTTAACAAAAGCCATGATAATTGCGGCCTTTGTTTCCGGGGCTTCTGGGTTCATAGGGGTGTACTGCCTAAAAGCCTCTATGACTCCCTCTAAGAAGGCTGCTGGACTCTCATCCTTACTCTGTCTCACATCATAGACCTTGGCCAGATTGGTAGTCTTTCACGCGGCAGCCTGGAGACCTGCCATTAGAGTCTGGCGGTGGACCCGGAGTCTCTCCTTACCTTCAGGCGAGTTGTGTGCTTTGGGGAGTAAAAAAGGGTTTTAGCCAAGGAGGGGAATTCTCGATCATGTCCTGCCAGGCCAGGATGTTGGGCATCTGGTCAGGGTGGCCATCTGGTTTGTCCCTGAAGTTCACGGCCTTAACCTGTAAGATAATAGGTAGGTGAAAATTTCCTTCTCGGGGCCATCCCACATCAAAGGTTGGCCATTCTGATATGCAATAAATTTGGAATCTCTCTCTCTGTATGTCTATGCTCAGAATAAGAGCTCTTTCCCTAACATCCAAGAAGTGGGAGAGCATAAGAGACAAGGGTATGGTTTGCATCTGCCCCATTATGTCCCCCGTCCACACCAAGGCACAGACAGTTATGACAGTTCACAAATAACACAGTCAAACACACAGTTAACAAGAACACAGTAACACAGACCAGCACACAAACAGGTAACAAGAACACAGTAACAGACAAACGTTCTAGTGGGGCTGCGGAGACAAGACAGGAAGTAATCCAAAGGGCTGGCAGCCAGCCCTCCTTACAGATGAGGACCCCCGTCCTCCATACAGATGAGGACTCCCGTCCTCCTTACAGATGAGGACCCCCGTCCTCCATACAGAGGACCCCCGTCCTCCATACAGATGAGGACCCCATCCTCCTTACAGATGAGGACCCCCATCCTCCATACAGATGAGGACCTCCGTCCTCCTTACAGATAGGACCTCCATCCTCCAGGCAGGGGCAAGGGACGTCTCCTCAAGACCCCCGGTTGATGGCCCACCAGTGCGTCCGCCTAAGCCAATGCCGACCTAATACAGATTGGAATTCCCTCAGGTTAGAGCTCTCAGAGAATATGCGCGCAAAAGGTGGAAAAAAGTTGAGGGCACTCACCACGCGTGAAACCCTCTGGTGGGTCCTGGAGGTCTCTCAGATCCCGGACGAGCACCCAAATGTTGTGGCCAAGATTGTGAATCCTAGAAACCACTGAGAAAAAAAAAGAGGAAAAAAAAAGGAAAAAAAAAAAAAAAGAAACCACTGAGAAGGGGACACCAATGCAAACACAAGGGGGTTTATTTACAAGCTGGAGCATGGGTCTAAGTATACCCAACACAGCGGAGCAGGGACTTGGACCCCGAGACTAAGAGGCATAGCAGCTTTATAGGGGCCAGTGGCCCATGGGATACACAGAAAGTTGCACAGACATGTCGGTCCACACGCAGGTGGCCGATTGAATTACATCTTACCCTATAGTATCCATTTGAGCTGGCCTATTACTTTGGTCAGAATTGGCACGCAGTTTTGGCGGGCACAAAGCAGGGTTACATTGTTATGGGCCGATTTCTGATTAGGGTGTGCCCAAAAGCTTGACTAGGTTGGGGCAGCACCTTAAGCAATAAGCAGGTTATGTAGGGGTCATACAGGAGGTGACAGGTGTAGCACAAAATGGCATCAGTCCTGCTCTGCTTGTCCAGGGGTAGGGGATTTTTGTTAAATTTCCTGGGTCCCGGGATCCGTGGGTGGCGCAGTGGTTTAGTGCCTGCCTTTGGCCAGGGGCGCGATCCTGGAGACCCGGGATCGAATCCCACATCGGGCTCCCAGTGCATGGAGCCGGCTTCTCCCTCAGCCTATGTGTCGGCCTCTCTATCTCTCTCTCGCTGTGTGACTATCATAAATAAATAAAATGAAATTTCCTGGGTCCCACACTGACTTCGCTTCTAACAGGCCTAGGTTCGTTGCGGGACAGAAGTTGTGTGAAAGGCAATTGGAAGGTGCAGGCCAGGAGACAAATGTCTTCAAGCTCAATCCAGCAACTACCGCGAAATTCCTATCATACATTGGTACTACATACTAACTTCCATACAAGAGAAGCTAGGTGAACGCAGTGTTCAGGGGAACTTGATTCTGAGAGGTGAGACCACACGCAGTTCCTCACAGTTCCACACTGCCTGCAGATAGAGTTTCGAACATCCTCACTAGAGATGTATGCCAGAAGCTCATGGGACGCAGGAGGCAAGTCGAAACTTCAGAAACTTCAGTGGTTGTGTCTCCAGGTGCAGTAGAGCAGTATTCATGGAACGTCCCGCCTTACAATGCTGCTACGTTCTTCCGGCCATAAAAACACAGCTAGTAGAAACCTGGCTTCTAGGCAGACTTCCTTTTGAGAGCTCAGTTCAGGGCAGGACCCTCCCGCATCCTGCCTGCCTGTAGAAGTAACTGCTAATATCCTTAAGTTAGGTGCTGGGAGAGGGCAGCGAAATGCATGTGGAAGTGTCAGGCCTGTACTCACGATTATCTGAGTTGAATACAGCGATTTAAACGGCCTTCTTCAAAAAGTGTAGCTAGTTTCTAACTCCCATGTATGAGTGGGTAGCAGACATCTGCCTCTCAGGCGTACACACTTTTGAGAGTTGAGCTTATGGCCTGTACTTCCCACATCCTGCCTGTAGGTACACTTCGCTGCTAACAGGCCTAGGCTCGATGCATGACTGAAGTGTTGTGAGAGGTAAGTGGAAAGTCCCGGCACCCAAGACTAGTGCCTCCAAGCTCAATCCAGCGATTTCCTAGTAATTCCTGTCTTAGACAGGTGCTACATACTAAGTTCCATACGTGAGAAGCTAGCTGAACCCCGAGTCCAAAAGCATCTCTCTCCCGAGAGTTGAGATCACACCCAGTCCCTCACAGTTCCACACTGACTGCAGAATGAGTTTTGAACATCTTCACCTGAGACATTTGTCAGAAGCTTTTGAGACACAAGTGGAATCATGCAGGCCTGAAGGTGTCTCCTGGTGCAGTAGAGTGGTATTCTTTGAACCTCCTGAGTTAGAAGGCTGCTATGGTCTCACGGCCATTAGAACGCAGCTAGTTGAAAGCTGGTTTCTAGGCATGCTCTCTTGTGAGAGCTGAGCTCAGGGCAGGACCCTCCTGCATCCTGCCTGCCCATAGTCATAGCTGCTAACATCCTTAAGTGAGGTGCTGGGAGAGGTTGGAGAAATGCAAGTGGAAGTGTCAGGACTGTATTCACGTGTATCTGAGTTCAATACAGCGATTGCCAATGTCCTTGTTCAATTAGAGTGTAGCTCGGGTATACCTCACCTCGATAAGTGTCTAGCAGACATCGGCCTGCAAATCATACACACTTCTTAGAGTTGAGCTTATGGCCTGTACCTCCCCCATCCTGACTGCCTGTACGTTCTGCTTCCACAGCATTTCGTTGTATGCAGGAGTGTAGTGGAGTGAGAACAAAGTGTCTGCCTTGTCAATTTTGCTCCTAGCGGACAGCTGCCTCCAAGGCATGCACACTCCTTTGGATTGAGCTTAGGACTTGAACATCTCACATGCAGACCGCCTGTACGCTTCACTTCCAAAGGATTTTGTTCGATACGGGACGCAAGTTTTGTGAGAGACAAATGTGTCTTAGTTCAATCCAGCAACTTCTGAGGAATTCCTCCCTCCGATGGGAGCTGCATACTAACTTCCAAACCTGAGTACCTAGCTGATAGCTCTCTCTCTGGGGAACTTCCCTCTTGGAGATGAGCTGAAACGTGGTCCTTCCCTGTTTCACACTGCCTTCAGATACAGTTACGAACATCCTCACTAGACATATTTGTCAGAAGCTCATGCGAGAGACAAATGTGTCTACGGGCCTCCTCTCCGGGCCTCTGTGGTCTGACAACTTGGTGGCAGCGTGTAGTCTGTGTGGCGTCTGGGGATGGGATGTGGCACTGATTGTCAGGTGCACATGTGCCTGGGAGATGCACCTGCGGGGATCAGAGACAGGGTGGTCATCAGCACCTCTGGCCTCCAGCGGGCAGTGCTGTGCTGCTCCCTGAGACTCGGGGCTGATGGGGGGGAGGCGGGTGGGGATGCTGGGTCCTCTGTCTCTGGGGCTGAGGATTCCACCCCCCAGTCTGCAGGCGCACCACAGAAGAGCCGCCAAGCCCCTGGGGCCCTTCCGCTTCTCTCAGAACCCTGCTTTCACTCTTCCCGCATCCGAGTTTCTTTTGGTTTTGTTTTTTATCTCATCCTGTTGTGCCCAAGATTTCGAATATGAGAAACCACCAAGAAGCCGATTCCGATGCAAACACACGTGGGATTATTTACAAGCTCGATCTTGTGTCCAAGTATACCCGACACAGCAGAGCAGGGACTTGGACCCCGAGGTGGGTTTTAGCTTAGTTTTAAGGGCTGGTCTCGGGGACCTCCAGGAGGGCTGGAGCAATTCCTCAAGTTCTGTTTACATTTTGATATGGGGCATTCAAGGACATTGAGCCCTGTTCTCATTCTAATAGGGGCTTCCTGCCCTTGGCCTGGGCTCAGTTTTGATTCAATTGTGGGGCTTTCTAGGACATTAAGCTGTAAGCAGCAAAGGTTCCACACCTGGAAGGGGGACGTCACACTGTCCCTATTTGCTGAAGATGCGGTACTGAAAACAGGAAACCCGGGAGCCTCCACCAAAACCTGTTAGAACTAAGGAGTGAGTTCAGTAAAGTCACGGGACACAAACTGACCCTACAGAGCAGAGTAGCCTTGCTGTGTCCTGACAATGAGCACTCAGGAAGGAAATGAAGGACGTGACGCCCTTCTCAGGAGCATGAAGGAGAATAAATAATGAGACTGAATAATGAGACTGAACTGAATAATGAGACTGAATGAGACTGAACAAGACTTGTGCACTGAGCCATACCAGGCTCTGGGAGGCCGTCCTGGGCTCGTGGGGTGGGAGCCTCATCTTGTGAAAATGTCCGCAGTTCCTGAAGCCATCCTCAGTTTCAAAGTCATTCCTATCAAAATCATGGTGACAGATCTTAGAAATAGGAAAAAAAAAAACCATAACATCCAACCCCCACAACAAATGACCCCGGACAGCAAATCAGTATTGAAGAAGCATGACAGAGAGGGACGCAGCACTTTCCTATTTCAAAAGATGTCACAGAGACAGAGGATAAGCAGTGTGGTTCTCGGGCCCCCGGTTGGCTCCGTCGGTTAAGCATCCGACTCCTGACCTCACCAATAGTCCTGATCCCAGGGGTCGTGAGTTCTAGCCCTGTGCTGGGCCATGGACGAGGCGTGGAGCCTACTTAGACAAACCAGACCCACGGGGGGTGGTCCCTGCATAAGCTGAATGAGCAAAACAAAGAGTCCAGAAGGAAATGTGCTCTGATAGAACTGATTTTTTTAACTTAATTTAAACCCAATTAATTAATGTATAGTGTATTATACTTTCAGAGGAAGAATTCAGGGATTCACCAGTTGGAGATAACAGCAGTGCTCGTGACATCACATGCCCTCCTTCATGCCGGTCCCCGTTATCCACCCCCTCCAGCGACCCTCAGTTTGTTTCCTATAATTAAGAGTCTGTATTTCCTGCATCTGTTTTCATCTTATTTGTTTTTCCTTCCCTTCACAGATGTTATATGCTTTGCTTCTTTAATCCCACCTATGAATGACACCACGCGGTCATTCTCTTTCCTGACTGACTTATTTCACTTAACATGATCCCTCTAGTTCTATCCACGTCATTGCAAATGGCAAGATTTCTTTCTCTTTGATAGCTGAGTACCATTCCTCTCTCTATGACCATCATCTATCTCCCATCCTCATTATCCATCATCTGCCACAGGGCACTGAGGCTCCTCCCACAGTGTGGCTACTGTGGGCCCGGCTGCTGTGGACATTGGGGTGCAGGTGTCCCGAGTCTCACTGCATCTGTATCTTCAGAGTGAGCTCCAGGCCGTTCACCTGCTGGTCGCAGGGCCGCTCTATTTGTAACTTCCTTTTTTTTTAATTTTTTTTATTTATTTATGATAGTCTCACAGAGAGAGAGAGGCAGAGACACAGGCAGAGGGAGAAGCAGGCTCCATGCACTGGGAGCCCGATGTGGGATTCGATCCTGGGTCTCCAGGATCGCGCCCTGGGCCAAAGGCAGGCGCCAAACCGCTGCGCCACCCAGGGATCCCTATTTGTAACTTCCTGAGGGGCCTCCACATTGTTTCCAGGGCGGCTGCACCAACCGGCGGTCCCGCCCACAGTGGAAAAGGGTTGAGTGAGTTTTGCAGGACATGGTAAAAGTCTGGTCCACATTTCATTTCACATCCTGTGGGCTCCAATTCCTTGTCCTTAAGTATTTCTGGGGAATCCGGGTGTTAGGCTCCTTTTCAGTGAGATGTATCCGAAGCTAATGGGCCCCAGCTGGAGCCTGAAAGGAGGCAGGTGCGGCCCATAGAGCACCTGCTGCCTCCTGCACAGTCTCCTGTAGCGCCTGAGCATCCCGCAGGGGGCGCCTGAGCCCAGGCCCCTCCCATGGGGCACGCATGTGCAGTAGGCCTCCTCTGCCTGCACTAACAGGAGCCAGCCTGTGCTGGGGAGGCCTGCGGAAGACATGGGGACGCGTCTATGCTGATGAGCTGCAGCCTCCTCAGGACCCGCGGGGAGTCTTCAGGGGGAAATTGGGCCACATTCATGCTGACAGGAACCCCGGTCTCCTCAGGACCCGCGGTGAGGCTTTAGGAAGATGTGGGCCCACATCCACCCTGACAGGAGCCCCTGGGCCGCCTCAGGACCCGTGGGGAGGCTTCAGGAAGATGTGGGCCCACATCCACACTGACAGGAGCCCTGAGCACCTCAGGACCCGCGGGGAGGTTTCAGGAAATTGTGGGCCCGCATCCACGCTGACAGGAGCTCCTGAGCAGCCTCACCACCCTTGGGGAGGCTTCAGGAAGATATGGGCCCGCATCCATGCTGACAAGAGTCCCTGAGCCGCCTCAGGACCTGCGGGGAGGCTTCAGGAAGATGTGGTGCCACGTCCACTCTGGCAGGAGCTCCCGGGCCCCTCAGGACATAAGTTGAGGCTTCTGGAAGCTGGGGGCGGCATTCATGGTTACAGGAGCCCCAGCCTCCTCAGAACCCTCGGCGACGCTTTGGGAGGACTTGGGGCCACTTGGACACAACAGGATGCTGACTTCCTCAGGACCCCTGTGTAGACTTTGGGAAATATGTGGATGCGTCCCTGTGGACAGAAGACCCCAGCTTTGTCAGAGCCTGTGGTGAGGCCTAAGAAAAATGTGGGTGCCGCATCCACAGTGATAGGAGTCTCCAGCCTCCTCAGGACCCACTGTGAAGTTTTGGGAAGATTTGGGGCCACATCCATGCTGACAGGAGCCCCGAGCCTCCTCAGGTCTTATGGTGAGGCTTGAGGAAAATGTGGGGCCACGTCAATGCTGGCAGGAACCCTGTCTTCCTCAGGACCTGCACTTTGGCTTCGGGACATAAGGGATGCATGTATACTGACAGGAGCCCACAGCCTCCTCAGGACACGCGGTGAGTTTTCTGGGGGACGTGGGGCCATGTCCATGCTGACAGGAGCCCCGGGCCTCCTGAGGACCTGCTATGAGGCTTCCAGAGGATGCGAGGCATAGTCCACAGTGACAGGAGACCCAGCGTCCTCAGGACCCGCTGACTATGATTCAGGAACACGTGGGGCCACGTCCACACTCACAGGAGCCCGGCTTCCTCAGGACCCCCTGGAGGACTCTGGAGGAGCCGTTGAGGGCCATGTCCACATCAGAAGGGAGTCCTCAGAACCACAGGGTAAGTGAACGTGTAGAATGAATGGTAGGGTCAGGGGAGCGGAGGAAGTTGGTGGTTAGCCTTTGGTTAGATGTTAGGGGTTAGTGATTATGCTTATGGTTATGAATTAGAGGTTAGATGAGGCATAAGGGTATTGGTCAGTGTTAAGAGTTAGGATGGGGGTTAGGGTAAGGGACAGGATTTAGTGTTAGGGTTAGGGTTTAGGCTCTAGGGATTAGGGCAGGAGGTTAGGATTTGGGTTTAGGGTTATGGTTAGAGTTAGGGTTGGGCTTAGGTTTGCAGTGGGGTTAGGGGTTAGGGTGTGAGTTATGGTTAGGGGTTAGAGTTAGGGGTTAGAGTTAAGGGTTAAAGTTAAAGTTAGGGCTAGGTTTGGGGTTAGGGTGAGGGTTAGGATTAGGATAGGGGTTAGGACTAGGGTTAGGTTTAGTGTTTGGTTAGGGGTTAGGGTTAGGGTCAGGTCAGGGTCAGGGTACGATTATTGGAAAACGGTAAGATATAGGGTTAGGGAGTGGGTTAGAGGTTGGTTTTAGGGTACGGGTTAGGGTACAGTTTGGGGTATGAGATAGGATTAGTATAAGAGGGTTAGGGTTAGGGTACAGTTTAAGGTTAGGAATAGGATTTGAATACCTTATTTTAAGGTTAGGGTTAGAGGTTAGGTTTCAGGTTAGTTTTAAGGTAGAGGTCAGGGTTAAGGAAACCTAAGTTTAGGTGAACCTACATTTAGGAGTTAGGGTGAGGATTGGCAGAAAGGTTCAGTGAATGTGTTTTGGTCTTGGGGTTTGTGTTTGGTTTTCCATTAGTGATGGGTCTTGTTTAAGGGTTAGGTTAACTTTAGGATTAAGTGTAGGGTTAGGGTTATGTCTGTGTATGGTTAGAGTTTGGGTCTTGGCATGTGCCTGCACTGGGACTCCTAGCATCTTGGGCAGTTTAGTTTTATGCACTCTATTTAGATTTTGGTTTCAAAGATATCCTGACTCCACCAAGTCAGTGGCCTCCCCAGAGAATCAAAATCCAGGCTTCTGCTGGGGTGAGAATAGACATGGCAGGCTTCTCCCAAGCTGAGCGAGGGAGGGTATTTGTGGCTCTAAAGACTCTTTATTTGGATTTTCCTTTGCCTTTCTGATTTTATCTCTAGTGCGTACATGTTTCATCAATACTACCTATTATTATTTTAAAGTTTTACTTGAAATCCTCTTTGTATACACAGAATGATATAGTTTCAGGTTTACCACATAGTGATTCATCCCTTGGATACAACGCTTGGTACTGGCCACAGGTGCCCTCCACTATCCCCATCCCCTGATTCCCCATCCCCCCCACCTGCCTCTGGTATTTATTAGTTTATTCTCTGTGATTAAGAGTGTGTTTTTTTGTTTGCTTCTCTTATCCCCCCCCCCGCCCCTTTGCCAGTTTGTTTGGTTTCTTAAAATTCACATGTGAATGCAATTGTATGGTATTTGGTATCTTTCTCTGACTGACTGAGTTCGTTTAGCATAAGTCCTTTCCACTTCTCCCACGTCATTGTAAATGGCTTCATTTCATCACTTCTGATGACCCAGTGATGTTGCAGTGGGTATATTTACCACATCGTCTCTGCCCATTCATCAGTCGATGGACATCTGGCCTGTATCCATAATTTGGCTCTTGTTGATAATGCTGCTACAAACACTGGGCTGCGTGTCCCACTTGGAATCTACTAAACGACTTTTGTATCCTCGGGGTAAATACCTAGCTCTGCAATTTTGGAATCGTAGGGTAGCTCTATTTTTAACGTCTTTTTTTAATTTTTTTTATGATATTCACAGTGAGAGAGGCAGAGACACAGGCAGAGGGAGAAGCAGGCTCCATGCACCGGGAGCCCGATGTGGGATTTGATCCTGGGTCTCCAGGATCATGCCCTGGGCCAAAGGCAGGCACCAAACCGCTGCGCCACCCAGGGATCCCCTATTTTTAACTTCTTGAGGACCCTCCAGACTGTTTTGCACAGTGGCTGCACCTTTATTTATGTATTCATGAGAGACACATAGAGGCAGATTTATAGGAAGAGGGAAAATGAGGCTCTATGCGGGGAGCCTGATGTGGGACGTGATCCCCCATAACCCCGGGATCATGACCTGAGCCAAAACAGATGCTCAACCACTGAGGCACCCAGGTGCCTTGCTGATTCAATTTCTTTGCTAGTTATGGGTCTGTTCATATTTTCTATTTCTTCCTATTTCAGTTTTGCTCATTTGCACATTTCTAGGAGTTTGTCCATTTCTTCCAGGTCTCCCAGATTGTTAGTGTATAATCTTGCATAGTATTCCCTTATAATTGTCTTATTTTTCTGATGTTGATTGTGATCTCTCTTCTCTCATTTGTGATTTCATTTATTTAGGTTTTCTCTTTTCTCATTGATAAGGCTGACTAGGGCTTGATCCATTTTATTAATTTTTATGAAGAACCAGCTCTTAGTTTCATTATTCATTCTCCTGTTTTGTTTTTCCTGCATTCTTTATTTCTGCTCTCATCTTTATTTTTTCCCTTCTTCTTAGGCTTAGTCTTTGTTTGCTATTCCTTTTCCAGATCCTTTAGGTGTAGGGTTAGGTTGTGTATTGGAGAATTCTTGTTTCTTGACGTAGGCCTGTATTGCTATGTACTTCCCTCTTAGGATTGCCTTTTCTACATCCCAAGGTTTGGAGAAATAGGTTTTCATTTTCATTTGTTTTAAATTTCTTCTTTAATTTCCTGGTTGCTCCATTCATTCTCTAGTAGGATGTTCATAATCCCCACGTACTTTTGGTATGTCCAATTTTTTTTCTTACTGTCGAATTTGAGTTTCATAGCGTCGTTTTCCTAAAATGTACAGGGTGTGATATCAACCTTCTTGTACCTGTTGTACCTGTTGAGGGCTGATTTGTGGGCCATGATATGATCTGTTCTGGAGAATGTCCCATGTGCACTTGAAAGGAATGTGTATTCTGCTTTAGGTTGAAATGTTCAGACTATATCTGTTGAGTCCCTGTGGTCCAGTATGTCTAGGCTATTGTTCCCCTGTTGATTTTCTGCATAGACGATCGGTCCATTGCCATAAGTGGGTGGGTGTTAAAATCCCCTGTCATTGTATTATTATCAGTGAGTTCCTGTACGTTTGTTGTTAATTGGTTTCTATATTTAGGTACTCCCATGTTGGCAGCATAAATATTTAGTTATTTGAACTTTTTTTAAATAAATTTATTTTTATTGGTGTTCAATTTACCAACAAACAGAATAACACCCAGTGCTCATCCCGGCAAGTGCCCCCCTGAGTGCCCATCACCCATTCACCCGCACCCCCTGCCCTCCTCCCCTTCTAGCTCCCTAGTTCCTTCTCAGAGTTAGGAGTCTTTATATTCTGTCTCCCTTTCTGATATTTCCCACACATTTCCTCTCCATTCCCTTATATTCCCTTTCACTATTATTTATATTCCCCAAATGAATGAGAACACGCCTTTGTCCTTCTCTGATTGACTTTCTTCACTCAGTATAATACCCTCCAGTTCCATCCACGTTGAAGCAAATGGTGGGTATTTGTCGTTTCTAATGGCTGAGGAATATTCCATTGTATACATAAACCACATCTTCTTTATCCATTCATCTTTCAATGGACACCATGGCTCCGTCCACAGTTTCATTATTGTGGACATTCTTGCTAAAAATATCGGAGTGCAGGTGTACCGGCGTTTCATTGCATCTGAATCTTTGGGGTAAATCCCCAACAGTGCAATTGCTGGATCATAGGGCAGGTCTATTTTTAACTCTTTGAGGAACCTCCACACAGTTTTCCAGAGTGGCTGCACCGGATCATAATCCCACCAACAGTGTAAGAGGGTTCCCTTTTCTCCACATCCTCTCCAACATTTGTGGTTTCCTGCCTTGTTAATTTTCCCCATCCTCACCAGTGTGAGGTGGTATCTCATTGTAGTTTTGATATGTATATCCCTGAGGCGCGTGATGCAGAGCATTTTCTCATGTGCATGTTGGCCATGTCTATGTCTTCATCTGTGAGATTTCTGTTCATGTCTTTTGCCTATTTCATGATTGGATTGTTTGTTCCTTTGGTGTTGAGTTTAAGAAGTTCTTTATAGATCTTGGAAACTAGCCCTTTATCTGATACGTCTTTTGCAAATATCTTCTCTCATTCTGTAGGTTGTATTTAGTTTTGTTGACTGTACTCTTTGCTGTGCAAAAGCTTATCTTTTTTTTATCAAAAGCTTCTTATCTTGATGAAGTCACAATAGTTCATTTTTGCTTTTGTTTCTTTTGCCTTCGTGGATGAATCTTGCAAGAATTTAGTGTGGCCGAGTTCAAAAAGGGTGTTGCCTGTGTTCTCCTCTAGGATTTTGGTGGACTCCTGTCTCACATTTAGATCTTTCATCCATTTTGAGTTTATCTTTGTGTATGGTGAAAGAGAGTGGTCTAGTTTCATTATTCTGACTGTGGATGTTCAATTTTCCCACCACCATGTATTGAAGAGGCTGTCTTTTTTCCAATGGATAGTCTTTCCCCCTTTATTGAATATTTGACCATAAAGTTCAGGGTCTCTATTCTGTTCCATTGATCTATGTGTCTGTTTTTTTTTAATTTTTTTATTTATTTATGATAGGCACACAGTGAGAGAGAGAGAGGCAGAGACACAGGCAGAGGGAGAAGCAGGCTCCATGCACCGGGAGCCCAACACGGGACTCGATCCCAGATCTCCAGGATCGCGCCCTGGGCCAAAGGCAGGTGCTAAACCGCTGCGCCACCCAGGGATCCCTATGTGTCTGTTTTTGTACCAGTACCTCACTGTCTTCATGACCACAGCTTTGTAGTACAACCTGAAATCTGGCATTCTGATGCCTCTAGATATGGTTTTCTTTTTTAAAATTCCCCGGGCTATTTGGGATCTTTCCTGATTCCACACAAATTTTAAAAATTAATTTGTTCTAATTCTCTGAAGAAAGTCCATGGTATTTTGATAGAGGTTGCATTCAACATGTACATTGTCCTTGGTAACATTAACTTTTTCATAAGATTAATTCTGCCAATCCATGAGCATGGAATATTTTTCCATCTCTTTGTGTCTTCCTCAATTTCTTTCAGAAGTGTTCTATAATGTTTAGTGTATAGATGCTTCACCTCTTCGGTTAGGTTTATACCTATGTATCTTATGCTTTTGGGTACAATTGTAAATGAGATTGACTCCTTCATTTCTCTTTCTTCAGTCTCATTGTTAGTGTATAGAAATGCCATTGATTTCTAGGCATTGATTTGTATCCTGCAACGCTACCAAATTGCTGTATGAGTTCTAGCAATTTTTTGGGGGGAGGCTTTTGGGTTTTCTAGGTAGAGTATCATGTCATCGGTGAAGAGGGAGAGTTTGACTTCTTCTTTGCCAATTTGAATGCCTTTAATGTCTTTTTGTTGTCCCATTGCTGAGGCTAGGACTTCCAGTACTATTTTGAATAGCAGTGGTGAGAGTGGACATCCCTCTCTTGTTCCTGATCTTAGGGGAAAGGCTCCCAGTGCTGCCCCACTGAGAATATTTGCTGTGGGGTTTTCCTAGAATGGTTTTAAGATGACGAGAAATATTCCATCTCTCCCTATGCTCTGAAGTGTTTTGATCAGGAATGGATGCTCTATTTTGTCAAATGCTTTCTCTGCATCTAATGAGAGGATCATATGGTTCTTCGTTTGTCTCTTACTGATATGATGAATCACATTGATTGTTTTACGAGTGTTGAACCAGCCTTGTGTTCCGAGGATAAATCCTACTTGGTCATGGTGAATAATTTTCTTAATGTACTTTTGTATCCTATTGGCTAGTATCTTGTTGAGAATTTTTGCATTCATGTTCATCAGGGATATTGGTCTGTAATTCTCCTTTTTGGTGGGGTCTTTGTCTGGTTTTGGAATTAAGGTGATGCTGGCCTCATAGAATGAATTTGGAAGTACTCCATCTCTTACTATCTTTCCAAACAGCTTTAGTAGGATAGGTATGGTTTCTTCTTTAAAAGTTTGATAGAATTCCCCTGGGAAGCCATCTGGCTTTGGACTTTTGTTTCTTGGGATGTTTTGGATGACTGCTTCAATTTCCTCCCTGGTTATTGGCCTGTTCAGGTTTTCTATTTCTTCCTGTTCCAGTTTTGATAGTTTCTGGCTTTCCAGGAATGCGTCCAATTCTTCTAGATTGTCTAATTTATTGGTGTATGGCTGTTCATAATATGTTTTTAAAATCATTTGTATTTCCTTGGTGTTGGTAGTGACCTCTCCTTTCTCATTCATGATTTTATTAATTTGAATATTCTCTCTCTTCTTTTTAATAAGGCTGGCTAATGGTTTATCTATCTTATTAATTCATTCAAAGAACCAACTCCTCGTTCCGTTGATCTGTTCCAGAGTTCTTCTGTTCTCAATTTCCTTGAGTTCTGCTCGATTTAATTAACTAACTCTATTTAATTAACTCTATTCTTCTGTTGGGTGTAGGATCTATCTGCTTTTTTTTTCTCTAGCCTCTTTATGTGTAAGGTTAGCTTTGTATTTGAATAGTTTCCCGTTTTTGAATAGATGCTTGTATTGTAATGTATTCCCCCCTTAGGACTGCTTTTGCTGCATCCCAAAGATTTGAACGGTTGTATGTTCATTCTCATTAGTTTCCATGAATCTTTTTAATACTTCCTTAATTTCCTGGTTGACCCTTTCGTCTTTTAGCAGGATGATCCGAACCTCCACATGTTCGAGCTCCTTCCAAACTTCTTGTTATGATTTAGCTCTCATTTCAAGGTATTATGGTCTGAGAATATGCAGGGGACGATCCCAATCTTTTGGTATCGGTTCAGACCCTATTTGTGACCCAGTATGTGGTCTATTCTGGAGAAAGTTCCATGTGCACTTGAGAAGAATGTGCATTCAGTTGAGTTTGGATGTAAAGTTCTGTAGATTTCTGTGAAATCCATCTGGTCCAGTGTATCATTTAAAGCTCTCGCTTCTTTGGAGATGTTGTGCTTGGAAGACTTATCGAGGGTAGAAAGAGCTAGATTGAAGTCACCAAGTATAACTGTATTATTATCTAAGTATTTCTTTACTTTGGTTATTAGTTGGTTTAAATATTTGGCAGCTCCCATTTTTGGGGCATATATTGAGGATTGTTAAGTCCTCTTGTTGGATAGATCCCTTAAGTACGATTTAGTGTCCCTCTTCATCTCTCACTACAGTCTTCGGGGTAAATTTTAGTTTATCTGATATAAGGATGGCTACCCCTGCTTTCTTTTGAGGACCATTTGAATGGTAAATGGTTCTCCAACATTTAATTTTCAGATTGTAGGTGTCCTTGTGTCTAAAATGAGTCTCTTGTAGACAGCAAATAGATGGGTCCTGCTTTTTTATCCAGTCTGAAACCCTGCGCCTTTTGATGCGTTCATTAAGCCCATTCATGTTCAGAGTTACTATCAACAGATATGAGTTTGGTGTCATCATGATACCTATTCAGTCCTTGTTTTTGTGATTGTTCCACTGAACTTCTTCTTAAAGGAGAATTTTAAGAGTCCCCCTTAAAATTTCTTGCAGAGCTGGTTTGGAGGTCACATATTCTTTCAGTTCCTGCCTGTCTTGGAAGCTCTTTATCTCTCCTTCCATTTTGAATGAGAGCCTTGCTGGATAAAGTATTCTTGGTTGCATGTTCTTCTCATTGAGGACCCTGAATATATCCTGCCAGCCCTTTCTGGCCTGCCAGGTCGCTGTGGAGACATCTGCTGTTACCCTAATTCTCCTCCCCATAAAGGTCAGGGATTTCTTGTCTCTTGCTGCTTTAAGGATCTTCTCTTTATCTTTGGAATTTGCAAGCTTCACTATTAAATGTCGAGGTGTTTGGCGGTTTTTATTGATTTTAGGGGGGTATCTCTCTATTTTCTGGATCTGAATGCCTGTTTCCCTTCCCAGATTAGGAAAGTTTTCACTAGGATTTGTTCAAATACTTATTCTGGCCCTCTGTCCATTTTGGTGCCCTCGGGAACCCCAATTATATGTAGGTTTTTCTTCCTCGGGCTGTCATTTATTTCCCTTAATCCGTCTTCCTGGTCTTTTAACTGTCTGTCTCTTTTTACCTCAGTTTCTCTCTTTGCCATTAACTTGTCTTCTACATCACTCCCTCGTTCTTCCACCTCGATAACCCTCGTCATTAGGACTTCTAGTTTTGATTGCATCTCATTCAATTGATTTTTACTTTCTGCCTGATTGGATCTAAATTCTGCAGTCATGAAGTCTCTTGAGTCCTTTATGCTTTTTTCTAGAGCCACCAGTAGCTGTATAATAGTGCTTCTGAATTGGCTTTCTGACATTGAATTGTAAATCAGATTTTGTAACTCTGTGGGAGAGAGGACTGTTTCTGATTCTTTCTTTTGACGTGCGGTTTTCCTTCTAGTAATTTTGCTCAGTGCAGAGTGGCCCAAAACAAATTGTATAGGGAAAAGGAGAAGAAGAGAGGAGAGAAAGAAGGAAAGAAAAGAGAAAAAGAAAAAAGAATAAAGGAAGATAGAAGAAAAAAGGGAATAAAAAGAGAAAGAAAAAGAAAGAAAGGGGGAAAAAGTGTGGGGGAAGCAATCAGAAATAAAAAAAAAAACATGGGGGAGTATCTTCTGATTCTGTATACTTTAAGTCCCTTGACTTCCCCTGGAAATTGTCCGTCTAGCTGGTCTTCTAAGGGAGGAGCCTGTTTTGCTGATTTTCAGGTGTTAGCACTTGGGGGAGCTGCTCTGTCCTCTGCCTGGTGCAGGGCTCAGTGGGCGTAGTTTACCCCGTGACGCCCAAGGGGGAAAAATCCCAGTGGCAGCGGCCAGCTCTGGAAACCTATATTCAGCCCCCACAGTAACTCCAGAGCAGTCCATCTGCAGGGCCTGGAGGCTCTGAGGTGGGGCCGCTGATCTGCTCAGCTTTGAGCAGGAGCATCCTTGTTGTCCTGGGCCCTCCGGGCCTCTGCCTGTCCCAGGGGAGGCCAAATCCTGGGCTGTGTCCTGGCGCCCTGTGCTCTGGGGCCTGCGCTGTTGGATTAGCGCTCCTGGCCACGCCACTGCCTCTCCCAGAGCTGCTGCCCAGCCCCTCTGAGCTGCTCCTGGTCGCGCAGCCCCCTCAGGGATCCACCGCCTGAGCACCTCCGAGTTGTTCCCGGAGCCACACAGCCCCCTCTGCACGGAGCCCCTTCCTCTGCCAGAGGCACCGCCGCCAAGCTGCTCCCGGGGCATGCAAACCCCTCCACGCAGAGCCCTGCCCGAGACCCTCTGAGCTGCTCCCAAGTCAGAGCATGTGCCCTGCAGCCCTTAGGGAGCTTGGTGCACTCTCCTGGGAGTGCAGGTGTCTGTTAGTGTCCCAGGGAGCCCGTGGGTATCCCCGCCCTCCTGGGGTCATGCTCTGAATCCCTGCAAGCGCCATTCCACCCAGGAAGATTGGTGCAGATCCTGCTTCTCTGGGACAGAGCTCTCCTGACCGGGGGGCACTCGGTCTGGCCTTAGCCCGGCTCCTCGTGGGGCCTCTCCCCCTTGGATGCCTTTTGTTTCTTTATTTCTTTTTCCCCGTCTTCCTACCTTGATAGAAGCGTGAACTTTTCTCACTGTAGCATTCTATCTGTTCTCTGTTTAAATCTCAGGCCGAATTCCTAGATTTTCAGGATGATGTGAAGGTTATCTAGGTAATGTGGGGACAGGTGACTTGGGGACCCTACTCTTCCGCCATCTTGCCCCTCCTCCTGTATGTTGCCTTTTAGCTTTGGTTGTTTCCTTCACTTTGCAGAAGCTTTTCAATTTGATGAAGTCCCAAAAGGATTTTTGCTTTTGCTTCCCTCACCTCAGAGGCATATCCTGACAGAAGATCCAATGGCCAATGTCAAAGACGTTGCTGCCTATCTTTTCTTCTTTTTATGCTTTCAGGTCTCACATTTAGGTCTTTCATCCATTTTGAATTTATTTTTTATATATATGGTGTAAGAAAGTGGTCCAGTTTCATTCTTCTGCATTTGGCTGCCTGGTTTTCCCAACACCATTTGTTCTTATCCTGCAGTCAGTGTTAGGGTTTGTTGAAGAGACTGTCTTTGTGCCATTGGATATTCCTTCCTGCCTTGTTGTCCATTAATGGATCATAGATACATGTTTGTATCTTGTTTCGGCTTTCCATTCTGTTCTATTGGTCTAAGCGTCTCCTGTTGGGAGAACCCTGATTGCTGATTCAATTTCTTTGCTGGTTAACTGTCTGTTCAAATTTCTTATTTCTTCATTTTTCATTTTTGCTATGTTATATATTTCTAGGAATTCATCTATTTCTTCCAGGTTCTAGGTTGCTGGCATATAATTTTCCATCATATTCTCTTATAAATGTTTGTATTTCTCTAGTGTTGGTTGTTATTTCTCTTTTCTCATTTGTGATTTTATTTGGGTCCTTTCTCATCTTTTTATCTTTTTTCTTTTTTAAATATTTATTTATGTATTCATGAGAGACAGAGAGATGCATAGGTATAGGCACAGGTAAAATGAGGCTCCATGCGTGTAGCCTGATGTTTGACTTGATTCCCCAGGACCTCAGGATCGTGACCTGAGCCAAAGCACATGCTAAACCACTGAGGCACCCAGATGCCTTTCTGATTCAATTCCTTTGCTAGTTATGGGTCTGTTCACATTTTCTATTTCTTCCTATTTCACTTTTGCTTGTTTGCACATTTGTAGGGATTTGTCCATTTCTTCCAGGTCTCCCAGTTTGTTAGCATATAATCTTTCATAGTATTCCCTTATGATTGTCTTATTTTTCTGGTGTTGATTGTGATCTCTCTTCTCTCTTTTGTGATTTTATTTATTTAGGTCTTTTCTCTTTTCTCGTTCATAAGGCTGGAGAGGGCTTGATCCATTTTATTAATTATTTTGAAGAACCAGCTCTTAGTTTCGTTATTCCATTCTACTGTTTTTTTTATTTCTGTATTGTTTATTTCTGCTCTCATCTTTATTTTTTCCCTTCTTCTGTAGGCTTTAGGCTTTGTTTCCCATTCCTTTTCCAGCTCCTTTAGGTGTAAGGTTAAGTTGTGTATTAGAGACTTCTTGTTTCCTGAGATAGGCCTGTATTGCTATGTACTTCCCTCTTTGGACTGCCTTTGCTACATCCCAGAGGTTTGGAGAAACATGTTTTCATTTTCCTTTGTTTTAAATTTCCTCTTTAATTTCCTGGTTGCTCCATTCATTCTCTAGTAGGATATTCATAATCTCCTAGTATTTTTGGTCTGTCCAAATTTTTTCTTACTGTCGACTTCGAGTTTCATAGCGTCGTGGTTGAAAATGTACAGGGTGTGATATCAACCTTCTTGTACCTGTTGTACCTTTGAGGGCTGATTTGTGGCCCATGATATGATCTGTTCTGGAGAATGTCCCATGTGCATTTGAAAGGAATGTGTATTTTGCTTTAGGAAGAATTGTTCAGACTATATCTGTTGAGTCCCTGTGGTCCAGTGTGTCAAGGCTATTGTTCCCCTGTTGATTTTCTTGCCCTAAGTGAATAGGTGGTAAAATCACCTGTCATTGTATTATTATCAGTGAGTTCCTGTACGTTTATTGGTAATTGGTTTCCATATTTAGGTACTCCCATGTTGGCAGCATAAATATTTAGTTGTTTGATCCTGATAGAGAGTCTTTTTAACTATGAAATAATGCCCTTCTTCATCACTTCTTACAGTATTTGTTCTTTCTTTTTTGAGATTAAATATTTTATTTATTTATTCATGAGAGATACACAGAGAAGCAGAGGCAGAAACATAGGCAGAGGGAGAGAGGCTCCCCAAAGGGATGCCGATGTGGGACTCAGTCCTGGGATCCCAGGAACACACCCTGAGCCGAAAGCAGATCCTCAACCACTGAGCCATCAGGGGACCCCCAGGGTTTGGTTTCAAATCTAGTTTGTCTAATATAAGTATTGGTCCTCCAGCTTTCTTTTCATAACCATTAGCATGATAGATGATTTTCCATCCCCTGACTTTCAATCTGCTGGTGTCTATAGGTCTAAGATGAGCATCTAGTAGGCAGCATACCGATGGACCTTGTTTTTTTAATAACAATTTTATTTTTGAGAGCATGAGAGAGAGGGGGGCGGGGCAGAAAATTAGGCCAAGAGAGAAGCAGGGTCCCCACCAGGAGCCCAATATGGGACTCAATCCCAGGCTCTAGGATCATACCCTGAGTCAAAGGCAGAGGCTCAACCCCTGAGCCACCCAGGCATCCCGGATCCTGTTTTTTAAGCCACTCTGATACTCTATATCTTTTGATTGGAGCATTTAGTATCAGCATTCAGAGTGCTTATTCAAAGATATGAACTTTGTGCCTTTGTGTTACCGGTAGAGTCGGTGTTTCTGGTGACGTTCTCTGGTCCTTTCTAGTCTTTGTTGCTTTTGGTCTCTTTTTTCCCCCACTAGAATAGTCCCTCTTAAAATTCCTTACTGGACTGGTTTAGTGGTCATGAACTCCTTTATACTTTGCTTGTCGGGGAAAATCTTTCTCTCTATCCTGTATGACACCCTTGCTGAAGACAGAATTCATACAAATTGGACTCCAATAAAAAGAAATTTAAAGACATAAAATAAATTTTTGCTATTATGATTGAAAAAATGGCATTTAGGAGGAAAAGCAGAAGCTGAAAGAGAGTAGGAAAGATTTCACCATCCGTAGCCTTCACAGGGACCTGGTGTCCTTTCCTAGGATGCCCCCCCCCCCCCCCCGTAGGATGCTTCCTGCCCCTCTGCGCTCCTTTTTGGAACACAGCAGGCACATCTCCGTGCCTCCAGCACCTCTGCAGTCATGGTTTATAGCGTCTTCCAGGTATCTTATGCGGGACCATGGCATCGTGTCTGTAACCATCCAGCTGCTGTTTGACAACATTGGGGGGATTCTGACTTTTGTTGGTTGTGGGGTGTGTGTGTGTGTCTATCACATTAAGCTAACACGTGCAGCTATCAGATCCTCTGGCTGGGTAACCCAAATGCCGAAATGGTTCATACAACATCATTTCTGGTGCTGATGCTGGGTCACTAGCTGGGCTCTCCTGGCTGACCCGGGGCTCGCTCCTGTAGTGAATTTCAGCTGGAGGTTCAGCTGAGGTGGAAGGTCTGGCTCGGCCACATTCCCATGTCCAGAAGTGGGTCTTGCCGAGCGCCGGCTGCTTCTCTTCTCCCCGATGCCTCTCCAGCAGGGAGTCAGACCTCGGGGCCGCCCTGGGCGGAGCTCCTGAGTAGCCGGGTGCCCATGGCGGGGAGCCCTGAACCTGCCTGTGGGTGGAGGTCGGGGTGGGGATGGGGCTGGGGTTCCTCAGTCCCCTGTGCTGCCTGGCTTTCAGGTCGAGCCCCATGCTCACCCAGCCCCTACTCACTAGGGCGAGGAGGGTGTCCTCCACACTCTGGTGTGATAGATCCAACACCTCAAGGTGTGCACGCTGAGTCCACCTGGTGAGCGTTGCCCAGGTGCATGAGCTGCAAGTTGGGACACAGGAAATTTAACAAAAATCCCCTACCCCTGGACAAGCAGAGCAGGACTGATTCTATTCTGTGCTACATCCGCCAATTCCCTATCATCCCCAAATGACCAGCTTATGGCTTAAGATGCTGCCCTACCCAAGTCAAGCTGCTGGGCACACCCTAATCGGAAATTGGCTCATAGCAATGTAACCCTGCTTTGTGTCCCCAAAACTGCACACCGATTCTGACCAAAGTAATAGGCCAGCTCAAGTGGATACTATAGGGTAAGGTGTAATTCAATCAGCCACCTGCGTGTGGACCGACATGACTGTGCAAATTTCTGCATATCCCACGGTCCACTGACCCTATAAAGCTGATATGCTTCTTAGTCTCGGGGTCCAAGTCCCTGCTCCGCTCTGTGGGGTGCACCTGGACCCAAGCTCCAGCTTGTAGAGAAACCCTCGGGAGTTTGCATAGGTGTCGGCTCCTCGGTGGTTTCTCAGATTCATAGTCTTGAGCACAACACAAGGGCCTGCTGTTCTGACATCCCTTCCAGGGCCACGCTGAGTGCCCTACAGGCCCTCTGTGCCCAAGGCACACTGGCATGGGGATGCGGGGAGGGTAGTACGTGCCCTGGAACTGGGCCAGCCCCGGCCTCCTGGACAGAGGGAGCACAGACCTCCCAGGTCGCTTTGCACAGACCCTGGTGACCTGAGGTTCCCTGGATGTCACTCTGTCCTAGCCCATTCTGGTCCGCGGGGCACAGGATGAGTCCCAGTATAGTCTGTGGGGTCCTGACCCTGGCGTCTGGCCGCCCCTGGAAGGCACGTGGGGACGTCAGCTGTGTGTGCCTTGCGGTGCCCCTGCAGGGGCTGTTTGGGGCCTGGGTGATGCCCCCTCCTCCTCTCTGTGGGTCTCTCCACACCCCGTGCAAAGAGTTCTGGGAGACACAGAAAAGGGCTGGCTGTGCATTTTCATACCACAACACTTTATTGACTTTCTACAGTAAACGGGCTCAGATCCATGGGTGCACGCCTTCCCCTGGGGAGGAGACCTTTCTGTCCTTTCCGGGAGGACAAGAATCACATGGATTGGGGGTCGAGTGCTTGAGTCCCCCACCTGGGAGTATGTGTGGACTCTGGGTGGGGACATGTGTCCTGAGGTTTCAGCCTCAGAGACGGTTCTGAGGACAGCAGAGCTGAACTGGACCTGCAGCTCATGGGCTCCTGCGCTGGGTTCCTGCAGGGCAGCTGGACTTCGGCCTCGGCCCCCCTGGGGCTCCAGCACCTGGAGGAGCCTGCCTCCTGCTGTGGGTGTTGGTGGGGCCCACCGGCCTACCCCTGCTCTCCCCACCCTGGGGTGTACTGGGAACCTCAGGGCTGCCCTAGGTCCGCGACCTGGATCTGTGGGTCACACCCAGGGCCCAGGAAGCCACAGCCAGCTGTGAGAGGGCTCGCTCAGCGTGGGGCAGAATCCAGGGCTTCCCAGGGCCATGGGGGGCTGGAACCCATTAGTCTTTGTGTTGGGCCTTGGGGGGGCCCAAATCAACCCAGCCCCCACAGATACTGGTGCCAGGGCAGCCCAGGTCCCACTGGGTTAGGGTCTGTTGTCCTGTGCAGGGTGTGTCACCCTCCAGGAGGGAGAGTCGGCGGAGGCAGGGCACAGTGGGTCCTTTGCACCACTCACCTGCACCCACTCTGTTGGGGACTCCATGCCTTCCCTCCTCCCTGCAACCCCTGTGTGCTCTATTGGACATCCGGTCTTCTGATGGGAACAGGGTATCCAGAAAACCCCAGGGAGGCTGAGCATGTCCCACAGGGGGCATCTGCACCGGGTTTGCTGGGGGCCGATGGTGTGGGGTTGATGGTGTGGGACCAGGGGTATGATGGTGGTGGAGTGTGGGGGATGGTGTAGGGGGGATGGTGTGTGGTGTAGTGTGGGTTAGTATTGTGTGGCGCTGTGTGGCTGTGAGGGGCGTGGTGTTATGTGGAATGCTATTGGGGATTATGATGTAGGGGGATGATGTGGGGGTGGGGAATGAGGAGGATGGCGTGGGGGGCCTGTGGACACAGGGCATTTCCTTCCTCTAAGATGCACAAGGAGACATCTACAGTTAAAGGCGACCCCAGTCTGGGGTTTGCTGTGACACCTGCCCCTGTGGCGCCATGTGGTCAGTGCAGGGCCCTGGCTGGACTGGGGTCATTATCTGGGGGTCATCATACTATGTATGTTTTCAAATTGCAAATTGTCTCAAATTAAATGCATAGAATTTAGAAATATACAAAGCACCGAGAGTGGGTGTCACTCTGACCCATCCGACCCTCATGGGATCGAAGTGTGTCCTGCTCCAGCCGCGGCCATGCTGCCTGGCCCCCAGGTCTGGTTCCTGCCCCCCACGTCCCCCACCCCATCCCCTGCTTCTCAGGGCGCCGTCCCTCTCCCCTTTGGGGTTCAGCTCTCATGGCAACCACTGGAGGCCCCATCCAATTGGCCTCCTCATCCCTGAGGCCCCGGGGTTGGGGGCATGTGGGTCATCCCCATCACCCTACCATGGAGCGGTGTGTTGTTGGCTGCTGTTGTTCCCCCCAGCTTCAGAAGCCCCGTTTTCCCTACCCAGAAGCCCCCAGGCCTCCCCTGGGGCCCCTAAGCCCCCTGGCCCAGCAGCCTCACCCAACCCCCTAGCAGGCCCAAAACATAGTGTGGCTGCCGAACGTTCTGTTGACGTCCAGGTCTACCTGCGTGATGTCCCTGGAGGAGACCAGGGCCTCCTCCTTCATTTCCTGTGGGAAAACCGGGGAGCAGGAGCCCGCGTCAGGGACACAGACCCCGACCTGTCACGAGCTGCCATGCTGGGCAGGGAGCCCTGGGACCACCATGGGAGTGGGTCTGCCGAAAACTCCTGCCTTGCCCTGGGAGGCCGGGGATGGCGGGAGTGCCAACCGAGCCCATGTGACCTGTGTGATGGCCTGTCCCAAGCTGTTGTGGGCGTGGAGGTGACTGAGGGTCAGCCTGGGTCGGGAGGGGACAGGGGGTCAGCCCAGGTGGGGAGACGACATGGAGGTGTTGTGCCCAAGATTGCAAATCTGAGAAACCACTGAGGAGCCGACACCAATGCAAACACACGATGGTTGATTTCCAAACTCGAGCTTGCGTCCAAGTACACCCGACACAGCGGAGCATGGACTTGGACCCCGAAGTGGGTTTTAGCTTAGTTTTAAGGGCTGGTCTCGGGGACCTCCAGAAGGGCTGGAGCAATTCCTCAAGTTCTGTTTACATTTTGATATGGGGCCTTCAAGGGCATTGAGCTCTGTTCTCATTCTAATATGGGGCTTTCTGGGACCTTAAGCTGTAAGCTGTGTTTTTCTTTTTTTCCTGTAACTGAAGTAATGTAAATTTTAGCTCTTATTCACAGGGGCCTGGGATGGCAGTACTTGTGCTAACAGTGAACTTAAAGTGGAACCGCCTCAATTTTGTCAGCCTCCACACAGACAAGTTACTGAAGTTTAAAACTCCAAATGTTAGGGGCTGCCCTGGTGGAGCCCTGTGCTCTTCCTGCCTGGGAAGGTGTCCTCCCACTCCTGGCCTTTGCTGGTCTGCCCCAGGAATGCGTCCCCGTGACTGCACAGGGGTTTGCAGCTTACGGCCACACAGGGCAGACAGCTGGCCCGAGTACCGCTGCTCTCAGCCTCGTTCCTGCTCCTGTGCCTGAGAACAGTTGGTGCCACCATCTTTGGGACCTGTGGGATCCTGATCCCACCCTGTCCCTCCAGGGACTGCCCCTGACTTCTTCACCTGAACACCTTAAGGCTGGTGTGTCCCCCACTCTAGGAGACTTCTGAAAGTTCACATTTTGTGCTCTGCTGCATATAATATTGTGTGTAGAACCATCAGCTGGCTCCCTGCCCTTGTGGGATCCAGGGCTATGTCTTCCCAAGATAAACTGATTGATTTTTTTTAAGATTTTATTTTTCTGTAATCTCTACAGCCAACATTGGGCTTGAACATGCTACCCCAAGAACAAGAGTCCCATGTTCTTACGAACCACACCGAGCCAGTTAGGCTCCCTTTGATTGAATGATACATGTTAATTGAAGCAGGGGTGTTGCATGTGTCAGGGCAGAAACTGAGCCCACGCTTTGAGGTGTGGTGGAGTCATTTGGACCTTGATCAATGTTAAAGAAACCATAGCTTCCCTGGGAGCCCAAGGAGCAGGGACCACATACGTGAAAATTTGATAATTTCCTTTTCTGTAGTAGTTATTTTACTATTTATTTAAAGTGCTATTCGGGGATCCCTGGGTGGCGCAGCGGTTTTGCACCTGCCTTTGCCCCGGGGCACGATCCTGGAGACCCGGGATCGAATCCCACGTCGGGCTCCCGGGATGGAGCCTGCTTCTCCCTCTGCCTGTGTCTCTGCTTCTCTCTCTCTCTCTCTGTCTATCATAAATAAATAAATAAATCTTTAAAAAAAATAAAAATAAAAAATAAAGTGCTATTCAATGGTAAATGTCAATATAGGATTGGGATACAGTGAGAAAGTTCTAGGATTTGGAGGTTACTAAAGCTCCCTGTCAAGGACTCAATGTTCCAGTTCAATGCAGAGATAGGCAAGGAAGCAAAGAGTTATGAAACATGGCACTGGGGTGCCTGGCTGGCCTGGTTGGGGTATCTTGAACTCTGGGTTATGAGTTTGAACACCATGTTGGGTATAGACAGGACATAAAATTAAAATATTTAACAAATAATAAATGGATGAACAAATAAAGCATGATATCAAAGGTAAGTGCTTGCTTATGTCTCACCTGCGACCTATTCTTGATTACCCCACTTGCACTACATGGCCCAGATGACGTTCTCCACAAGGGACAGTCCCGCCCTAGTGGAAGTGGGCGTCTTTTATTGTAAGACCTGTGGTTCCCCTCGTTCTGCAGGGAGAGAAGAGCCATGAAGGCACGAGTTCGGGGGATCAGCATACACCTAGAAAATGATCGTTTTTGAACCCGGTAGCCAGAGCTCAGCCTCCTTTTAGGACCAGATATCATAAAGAAGCCTCTTTGGTCATTGGTTTGGATGCAGGGTGGAGGGTCAACTAGAATTAGGAAGAACAAAGGAGGAGGAAAACCAGAAGCTGAAAGAGAGGAGGAAAGATTTCACAATCTGTAGCCTTCACAGGGACCTGGTGTCCTTTCCTAAGAGGGGCCCCCCATTGAAGTATGCTTCCTGACCCTCTGCTCTCCTTGTTGGAACCCAGCAGGCACATCTCCGTGCCTCCAGCACGTCTGCAGTCGTGATTTATTTTTTTTTTAATTTTTATTTATTTATGATAGTCACAGAGAGAGAGAGAAAGAGAGGCAGAGACATAGGCAGAGGGAGAAGCAGGCTCCATGCACCGGGAGCCCAACGTGGGATTCGATCCCGGGTCTCCAGGATCGTGTCCTGGGCCCAAGGCAGGCGCCAAACCGCTGCGCCACCCAGGGATCCCTGCAGTCGTGATTTATAGCGTCGTCCATGTATCCTATTGGGGACCACAGCGTCGTGTATGTAACCATTCGACTGCTGTTTGACAACATTGGGGGATTCCGACTTTTGTTGCTTTCGGGGTGTGTGTGTGTCTATCACATGCAGCTATCACGGGCAGCTATCGGATCCTCTGGCTGGGTCACCCAAACACCGAAATGGTTGGCACAACATCATTTCTGGTGCTGGCGCCGGGCAGCTAGCTGGACTCTCCTGGCCGACCCGGGGCTGGCTTGTGCAGTGACTTTCCGCTGGAAGGTCAGCTGAGCTGGAAGGTCTGGCTCGGCCACATTCCCATGTCTGGCAGTGGGTCCCGCTGAGCGCCAGAAGCTTCTCTTCTCCCCGATGCCTCTCCAGCAGGGAGCCAGACCTCGGGGCCACCCTGGGGAGATCTCCAGCGGTGCCGGGTGCCCATTACGGGGAGCCATGGGGCAGCTTGTGTGTGGGAGTAGGGCTGGTGATGGAGCTGGGGTTCCTCGGTCCCCTGTGCTGCCTGGCCTTCATGCCGAGCCCCATGCTCACCCAGCCCCTACTCACTAGGGCGAGGAGGGTGCCCTCTACACGCTGGTGAGAGATCCAGCACCACAAGGTGTGCAGGCTGAGTCCACCTGGTGAGGGTGGCCCAGGTGCATGAGCTGCAAGTGTGGGACCCAGGAAATTTAACAAAAATCCCCTACCCCTGGACAAGCAGAGCAGGACTGATTCCATTTTGTGCTACACCCGCCACCTCCCCTATGACCCCCACATAACCTGCTTATGTCTTAAGGCGCTGCCCCAACCCAGTCAAGCCACTGGGCACACCGAAATCGGAAATCGGCTCATAACAATGTAACCCTGCTTTGTGCCTGCCAAAACTCTGCGACGATTCTGACCAAAGTAATAGGCCAGGTCAAGTGGATCCTATAGGGTAAGATGTAATTCAATTGGCCCGTTGCGTGTGGACCGACACGACTGTGCAACTGTCTGTGTATCCCATGGGCCACTGGCCCCTTTAAAGCTGATAGGCCTCTTAGTCTCAGGGTCCAAATCCCTGCTCCGCTGTGTCGGGTGCACTTGGACTCAAGCTCCAGCTTGTAAAGAAATCCTCGGGAGTTTGTATCGGTGACGGCTCATCGGAGGTTTCTTGGATTTGCAATCTTGGGCACAACACAAGGGCCTGCTGTCCTGACATCCCTTCCAGGGTCTCGCTGACGGCCCCACAGGCCCTCTGTTCCCCAGGCACTCAGGCACAGAGATGCGGGGAGGGGAGGAAGTACCCCAGAAACCACCCAGCCCCGGCCCCCTTGACAGAGGGAGCACAGACCTCCCAGGTCGCTTTACAGAGACCCTGGTGACCTGAGGCTCCCTGGCTGTCACTCTGTCCCAGGCCCTCCTGGCCTGTGGGGCACAGGCTGAGTCCCAGTATAGTTTGTGGGGTCCTGACCCTGGCATCTGGCCGCCCCTGGAAGGCACGTGGGGACGTCAGCTGTGTGTGCCTTGCAGTGCCCATGCAGGGGCTGTTTGGGGACTGGGTGGTGCCCCCTCCTCCTCTCTGTGGGTCTCTCCACGCCCCGTGCACAGAGTTCTGGGAGACACAGAAATGGGCTGGCTGTGCATTTTCACACCACAACACTTTATTGACATTCTACAGCAAACGGGCTCAGAGTCGAGGGTGTGCACCTTCCCCTGTGGAGGGAATGTCTGTCCTTTAGGGGAAGGCAAGTATCACATGGGTGGGGTGCGAGTGCTGGAGTCCCCCACCTGGGAGCACGTGTGGACCTCGGGTGGGGGCTTGTGTCCTGAGGTTTCAGCCTGAGAGATGGTTCTGAGGACAGCAGAGCTGACCTTGACCTGCAGCTCATCGGTTCCTAGCTGGGTCCCCGCAGGGCAGTTGGACCCTAGCCACGGGGCCCCTGGGACCCCAGCACCTGGAGGAGCCTGCCTCCTGGTGTGGGTGCGAGTGGGGCCCACCGGCCCACCTCTGTTCTCCCCAACCTTGGGTGTCCCGGGATCTCCAGGGCTGCCCTCAGTCAGTGACCTGGATCTGTGGGGCACCCCCAGGGCCCAGGAGGCCACGTCCAGCTGTGAGAGGGCTCATTCAGCAGGGGCCAGAATCCAGCGCTGGACAGTGCAATGGAGGGCTGGATCCCATTAGTCTTTTTGTTGGGACTGGGGCGGGGTCTCAAATCACCCCCGCCCTCACAGAGCCCGGAGCCAGGCCACCCCAGATGCCCCTGGGTTAGGGGCTGGTGTCCTGTGCAGTGTAAGCTACCCTCCAGGAGGGACAGTGGGCGGAGACAGGGCACAGTGCATACTCTGCACCACTCACCTGCACACACCCTGTCGGGGGCTCCCTGTCTTCCCTCCTCCCTGCAACCCCTGGGTACTCTATGGGACACCCGGGCTTCTGATGGGAGCAGGGTATCCAGAGAACCGCGGGGAGGCTGAGCATGTCCCACAGGGGGCACCTGTAACGGGTCCTTGCTGGGGGCCGATGGTGTGGGGGTGGAAGGTGTGGGGGCAGGGGTATGATGATGGTGGGGTGTGGTGGATGGTGTAGGGTGGATGGTGTTGGGGTATAGTGTGGGTGGGGATTGTGTGGGGCTGTGTGGGTTTGAGGGGGATGGTGTAGGTGGGATGCCATTGGGGATGATGATGTAGGGGGATGGAGTGGGAGTGGGGAATGTGGGGGATGAGGTGGGGGTCCTGTTGACACAGGGCATCCCCTTCCTCTAAGATGCACAAGGAGATGTCTACACTTAACACGACTCCAGTCTTGGGTTTGCTGTGACACCTGCCCCTGGGGCCGGGTGTGGACATTTCAGGGCCCTGGCTGGTACGGGGGTATTATCTGAGGTTCATCATACTATGTGTGTTTTCAAATTGCAAATTGTCTCAAATTAAATGCGTAGAATTTAGAAATATATAAAGCACCGAGAGTGGGTGTCACTCTGACCCCTCTGACCCTCATGGGATCGATGTGTGTCCTGCTCCAGCTGGCCATGCCGCCTGGCCCCCAGGTCCGGTTCATGCCCCTCACATCCCCCACCCCTTCCTCTGCTTCTCAGGGGGCAGTCCCTCTCCCCTTTGGGGTTCAGCTCCCCTGGCAAGCCCTGGAGGCCCCATCCTAGTTGCCTCCTCATCCCCGAGGCTCCGGGGGTGTGGGCATAGAGGTCATCCCCAACACCCTACCATGGAGCAGTGTGTTGTTGGCTGCTGTTCTGCCCCCTGCCTCAGAAGCCCCGTTTTCCCTACCCAGAATCCCCCAGTCCTCCCCTGGGTCCTGATCCCCCCTGGCCCCTCAACCTCACCCTACCCCGTAATAGTCCCAAAATATGATGTGACTGTTGAACGTCCTGTTGATGTCCAGGTCCACCTGCGTGATGTCCCTGGAGGAGACCAGGCATCCTCCTTCATTTCCTGTGGGAAAACTGGGGAGGAGGAGCTGGCGTCAGGGACACAGACTCCGACCTGTCACCAGGTGCTCTCCTGGGCAGGGAGCCCTGGGGTCACCATGGGAGTGTGTGCTGCCAAAGCCTCCTTCTTTCCCCTGGGAGGCTGGGGATGGAGGAGTGCCCACCGTGCCCGTGGAACTGTGTGAGGGCCTGTGCCCAGCTGTTGTGGGCGGGGAGGTGACTGAGGGTCAGCCTGGGTGGGAGGGGACAGGTCAGTCCAGGTGGGGAGGGGTCATGGGGGTGTTTTGCCCAAGATTGCGAATCCGAGAAACCACTAAGGAGCTGACACTGATGCAAACACACGAGGGTTGATTTCAAAACTCGAGCGTCGGTCGAGGTATACCCCACACAGTGGAGCAGGACTTGGACCCCGAGGAGGGTTTAGGGCAGTTTTAAGGGCTGGTCTCGGGGGACCTTCTGAAGGGCTGGAGCAATTCCTCAAGTTCTGTTTACATTTTGATATGGGGCCTTTAAGGTCATTGAGCTCTCTTCTCATTCTAATTGGGGCTTCCAGTCCTTGGCTTCAGCTCAGTTTTTATTCTATTGTAGGGCTTTCTAAGACATTAAGCTGTAAACTTTTGTTTTTTTCCAGTAACTGAAGTAATGCAAATTTCAGCTCTTCACAGGGGCCTGGGATTGCTGGACGTGTGCTAATACTGAACTAAAGTAGAGTGGCCATAATGTTCTCGGCCTCCAGGCATCCCGTCCCATCCTTTCTAGCTCATGCCCCCCTCCCTGGAGCTCCTAAGAGAGAAATTGCAAATGACCTCAGCGTGGCAGCCTGTGTTGGGGGACAGGACCAGGGATTTGGGATCAGGAAGACCTGGGGCGCGGGCATCCCGGCTGTGCAGCACGATTCCATGCTACAGACTCTTATTCCCTAAGGCTATCTTGACAACTGACTTTGTACATAGAAAAGTTCTCCTTTGTCTTTAAAAGTTGAGGAGCCACTTAGGCATTTTTTCTCTGCCCATCTGATTGCTCAGATTCCAACCTGAGACGTATTTCCTGTTAATAAGGATAATTTACTATCCGTAGTACTATGGTTAAAATATTCTGACACAAGTAATTCAGAGGGATGAGGGGTTCTCATCTCTTTCTTCACAGCTCAGTCAGTCATCAGGAAATGCATCTTTATGAATTTGGAAATAATTGAGAGACATTAGTACCAATGGTCCTATTATTATGTGAAGGATTCTTCCCTGAGATTCTTCCCCTGTTTCAACTGACACTGAAACACTGTGAACTCTTTGGAAGTCAAATGTCAAGGAAATAAATGTTATACATTCCTAATTTTAAATGCACTTGCAATATGGTGTCTATTATACTAGAAGTATTTTTATCTGATTTTTGCTCTTTATTATCCTTTCCTGCTTCAGGTTGAGGAGGCATTATACGTGTTCATAAGTGTTTTTCTTTCCTTCTGATATAAAATTCTTACTTTGTTCACATCGAAGGAACTCTTTAAGAATAAGGCAAAAGTTAATTCAACGATTCTTAAAATCTCTTCACACTTGGAGCCTGATTCATTTAAGTCAATTTTCAAATTAAATCTTATTTCTTAGAAAGAAAACAAAACTTTATAGGGAAATTGAGAACATAGTACAGAGAATTCTCATGCACTTGCACTCAATTTCTCCAATTATTGATATCTTGTATCAGTACGGTACAAATATTAGTGAATCAATATTAAAAATTTTCCAATAACCAAAGACCAAACTTTATTCAGATTTCCTTAGTTTTTGCTAAGTCTCCATTCCTCATATCACACTCCATTTGTCCTCATGTTTTCTTAGGCTCCTCTGGATTGTGACAGTCTTTCAGCCTTTCCTTGTTGTTGTTGAACTGGAACACTTTGAGAAGTAGAGCATTTTGTAAAATTTCCCTTAGTTGAGACATGTCTGTTATCTCATGATTGAACTGTTTTTGTGGATTATATACAGAGATATACTGCCATATTTATTGTATCATATAAAGGTTAGATACTATCAACATGATTTATCAGTCTTGGTATCGATCTGATCATCTTGCTGAGGTAGTGTTTGTCAGGTTTCTCTGTAGTAAAGTGATTCTTTATTATTATTATTACTACTAATATTATTATTATATTATCATTATTAAGTTTTTCATAATATATTTTGTAGAAGGAAGTTACTATGTGTATTCCACACATAAGAGTGGGAAGCTATGCTCATGAGCTTGACGGTGGAATGTCTGCACAAATTGTTTGAAAATCTTCTACATGGGAGATTTCTTTTCCCTCTGGGTTTGTTTCTTTTTCAAAGATGCTATTTATTTATTTGAGAGAGAGAGGAGTGAAAAACATGTGCTAGAGGGGCAGAGGGCAAGGGAGAAGCAGGTTCCCTGCTGAACACGGAGCCTTCCTTGGGACCTGGATCATGATCCAACCCTAAGGCAGAAGCTTAACAGAGTGAGCCACCCAGGTGCCAATCAATCTTTTCTTTCTTTCTTTCTTTCTTTCTTTCTTTCTTTCTTTCTTTCTTTCTTTCTTTCTTTCTTCTTTCTTTCTTTCTATCTTTCTTTCTTTCTTTCTTTCTTTCTTTCTTCTTTCTTTCTTTCTTTCTTTCTTTCTTTCTTTTTAATAATAAATTTACTTTTTACAACTGATTTTTTAACTTAATTTAATTTAAACCCAATTAATTAACGTATAGTGTATTATACTTTCAGAGGAAGAATTCAGGGATTCACCAGTTGGAGATAACCGCAGTGCTCGTGACATCACGTGCCCTCCTTCATGCTGGTCCCGTTATCCCCTCCCCCGTCCCCTCCCTTGCAGCGACACTCAGTTTGTTTCCTATATATAAGAGTCTGTATTCCCTGCATCTGTTTTCATCTTATTTGTTTTTCCTTCCCTTCACCGATGTTCATCTGCTTTGCTTCTTTAATTCCACATATGAATGACACCACATGGTCATTCTCTTTCCCGACTGACCTATTTCACTTAGATGATCCCTCTAGTTCTATCCACGTCATTGCAAATGGCAAGATTTCCTTCTCTTTGATAGCTGAGTACCATTCCTCTCTCTATGACCATCATCTATCTCCCATCCTCTTTATCCATCCTCAGCCAGAGGGCACCGAGGCTCCTCCCACATTGTGACTACTGTGGACACGGCTGCTGTAGACATCGGGGTGCCGGTGTCCCGAGTCTCACTGCATCTGTATCTTCGGAGTGAGCTCCAGGCCATACACCTGCTGGTCGCAGGGCGGCTCTATTTGTAACTTCCTGAGGGGCCTCCACACTGTTTCCAGGGCGGCTGCACCAGCCTGCTGTCCCGCCCACAGTGGAAGAGGGTTGAGTGAGTTTTACAGGACGTGGTAAAAGTCTGGTCCACATTTCATTTAGTGTCCTTTGGGCTCCAATTCCTTCTCCTTAAGTGTTTTTGAGGAAACCGGGTGTTGGGCTCCTTCTCAGTCATATGTTTCCGAAACTAACAGGCCACAGCTGGAGCCTGGAAAGAGGCAGAGGTGGGCCCCGGGCCGGGCACGCTGTCTCCTGCAAGTCTCCTGCAGCATCTGAGCATCCCGCAGGGGGCACCTGAGCCCAGGCACCGCACAGGGGGCACACATGCGCAGTAGGCCTCATCTGCCTCCACTAACAGGAGCCAGACTGTGCTGGGGAGGCCTGAGGAAGACGTGGGGACACATCCACGCTGATGAGCCACAGCCTCCTCAGTACCTGAGGGGAGTCTTCAGGGGGATATTGGGCAGCGTTCACACTGACAGGAGTCCCAGTCTCCTCAGGACACACGGTGAAGCTTCAGGAAGATGGGGGTCCACATCCAACCTAACAGGAGCCCCTGGGCCGCTTCAGGACCTCCCGGGAGGCTTCAGGAAATTGTGGGCCCGCACCCACCCTGACAGGAGCCCCTGGGCTGCCTTAGGACCCGTGGGGAGGCTTCAGTAAGATGTGGGCCTGCATCCACGCTGACAGGAGCCCCTGGGCCACCTCAGGACATGCGGGGAGGCTTCTGAAAGATGTGGTGCTGCAACCACTCTGGCAGGAGCTAATGGGCCCCTCAGGACATAAGTTGAGTCTTCTGGAAGCTGGGGGCTGCATCCACAGTGACAGGAGCCCCGGCCACCTCAGAACCTGCGGTGTTACTTCGGGAGGACGTGGGGCCATGTCCACACAACCGGACGCTGATGTCTTCAGGAGCCCCAGTGTAGACTTCGGGAAATCGGAGGATGCGTCCATGCGGACAGAAGACCCCAGCCTTATCAGAACCTGTGGTGAGGCCTAAGAAAAATGTGGATGCCGAATCAACACTGACAGGAGTCTCCGGCCTCCACAGGACACACTGTGAATGATTGGGATGATTTGGGGCCACGTCCATTCTGACAGGAGCCCCCAGCCTCCTCAGGTCTTATGGTGAGGCTGAGGAAAATGTGGGGCCACGTCAAGACTGAGAGGACCCCGTCCTCCTCAGGACCTGCACTTTGGCTTCGGGACACATGGGGCTGCATCTAGGCTGACAGGAACCTACAGCCTCCTGAGGACCCGCGGTGAGTTTTCAGGGGACGTGGGGCCATGTCCAGGCTGACAGGTGCCCCCGGCCTCCTGAGAACCTGCTGTGAGGCTTCCAGAGGATGTGAGGCATACTCCACGGTGACAGGAGATCTGGCGTACTCAGGACCCGCTGCTTATGACTCTGGAACACGTGGAGCCACATCCGCACTCACAGGAGCCCGGCTTCCTCAGGACCCCCTGGAGGACACTGGAGGCGCCATGTGGGCCACGTCCATGTCAGAAGGGACTCCTCAAATCCATAGGGTAAGTGAATGGGTAGAATGAATGGTAGGGTCAGGGGAGGGGAGGCAGTTGGTGGTTAGGCTTAGGTTAGATGTTAGGGTTTAGTGATTATGCTTATGGTTATGGATTAGAGGTTAGGGTGAGGGAAAAGGATAAGGGTCAGAGGTTAGGAGTTATGATGGGGGTTTGGGTTAGGGACAGGAGTTAGAGTTAGGGTTATGGTTTAGAGTTTAGGGATTAGGGCAGGAGGTTAGGAGTTGGGGTTTGGGTTATGGTTAGAGTTAGGGTTGGGCTAGGTTTGCAGTTATGGTTAGGGGTTAGGGTGTGAGTTAGGGTTAGGGGTTAGGGTTAGGGATTAGAGTTAAAGTTAGGGCTAGGTTTAGGGTTAGGGTGAGGGTTAGGTTTAGGATAGGGGTTAGGGCTAGGGTTAGGTTTAGTGTTTGTTTAGGGGTTAGGGTTAGGGTCAGGTCAGGGTCAGGGTACGCTTTTGCAAAAGGGTAAGAGGGTTAGGCAGTGGGTTAGGGATTAGTTTTAGGGTACAGGTTATGGTACAGTTTGGGGTATGAGATAGGATTAGTATTAGAGGGTTAGGGTTAGGGTACAGGTTAAGGTTAGGAATAGGAGTTGAATACATTAAGATAAGGTTAGGGTTGGAGGTTAGGGTTAGGGTTAGATTTAAGGTAAGGGTCAGGGTTAAGGGTTTAGAATAGGTTTAAGAGTTAGGGTGAGGGCTGGCAGGAAGGTTCAGTGAATGTGTTTCGGTCTTGGAGTTTGTGTTTGGTTTTTTGATTAGTGATAGTTCTTGTTTAGGGATTACCTTATCAAAAAAAAAAAAAAAAGGATTACCTTAACATGAGGCTTAAGTGTATGGTTAGGGTTATGTATGTGTATGGTTAGAGTTTGTGTCTTGGCATGTGCCTGCACTGGGACTCCTAGCATCTTGGGCAGTTTAGTTTTATGCCCTCTATTTAGGTTTTAGGTTCAAAGGTAGCCTGACTCCACCAAGACAGCGGCCTCCCCAGAGAATCAAAATCCAGGCTTCTGCTGGGGTCAGAATAGGCATGGCAGGCTTCTCCTGAGCTGAGCTAAGGAGGGGATTTGTGGCTCTAAATACTCTATTTGGATTTTCAGTTGCCTTTCTTATTTTATCTCTCGTGTGCTCATGTTTCCTCTATACTACCAATTATTATTTTAAAGTTTTACTTGAATTCCTCTTTGTCAACACAGTATGATATAGTTTCAGGTTTAACACATAGTGATTCAACCCTTGAATACAACGCCTGGTACTGGTCAGAGGTGACCTCCACTATCCCCATCCCCTGATTCCCCATCCCCCCCACCTTCCTCTGGTATTTATTAGTTTATTCTCTGTGATTAAGAGTGTGTTTTTTTGTTTGCTTCTCTCATCCCCCCTCTGCCCCTTTGCCAGTTTGTTTGCTTTCTTAAAATTCACCTGTGAATGCAGTTGTATGGTATTTGGTATCTGTCTTTCTCTGACTGAGTTCATTTAGCATAAGTCTCTTCCACTTCTCCCACGTCATTGTAAATGGCTTCATTTCATCCCTTCTGATGACCGAGTGATGTCGCAGTGTGTATATTTACCACATCGTCTCTGCCCATTCATCTGTCGATGGACATCTGGGCACTATACACAGTTTCGCTGTTGTTGATAACGCTGCTGCCAACACTGGGCTGCGTGTTCCTCTTCGAATCTACTAAACTACTTTTGTATCCTCAGGGTAAATACCTAGCTGTGCAGTTTTGGAATCGTAGGGTAGCTCTATTTAAAAAAATTTTTTTTACAATAGTCACAGAGGGAGAGGCAGAGACACAGGCAGAGGGAGAAGCAGGCTAGATGCACCGGGAGACCGATGCGGGATTCAATCCTGGGTCTCCAGGATTACGCCCTGGGCCAAAGGCAGGCGCCAAACCGCTGCGCAACTCAGGGATCCCCTATTTTTAACTTCTCGAGGACCCTCTAGACTGTTTTCCACTGTGGCTGCTCCTTTATTTATGTATTCATGAGAGACACAGAGAGTCAGAGTTATAGGCAGAGGGAAAATGAGGCACCATGCGGGGAGCCTGATGTGGGACGTGATTCCCCCAGGACCCGAGGATCATGACATGAGCCAAAGCAGATGCTCAAACACTGAGGCACTCAGGTGACTTGCTGATTAAATTTCTTTGCTAGTTATGGGTCTGTTCATATTTTCTATTTTTTCCTGTTTCAGTTTTGCTCGTTTGCACATTTCTAGGGATTTGTCCATTTCTTCCAGGACTCCCAGTTTGTTAGCGTATAATCTTTCATAGTATTCCCTTATAATTGTCTAATTTTTCTGGTGTTGATTGTGATCTCTCTTCTCTCATTTGTGATTATATTTATTTAGGTCTTTTCTCTTTTCTCATTGATAAGGCTGGCTAGAGCTTGATCTATTTTATTAATTATTTTGAAGAACCAGGGATCCCTGGGTGGCGCAGCGGTTTGGCGCCTGCCTTTGGCCCAGGGCGCGATCCTGGGGACCCGGGATCGAATCCCACGTCGGGCTCCCGGTGCATGGAGCCTGGTTCTCCCTCTGCCTATGTCTCTGCCTCTCTCTCTCTCTGTGACTATCATAAATAAATAAAAAATTTAAAAAAAAAATAATTATTTTGAAGAACCAGCTCTTAGTTTCGTTATTCCATTCTACTGTTTTGGTTTTTTCTGCATTGTTTATTTCTGCTCTCATCTTTATTTTTTCGCTTCTTCTGTAGGCTTTAGGCTTTGTTTCCCATTCCTTTTCCAGCTCCTTAAGGTGTAGGGTTAGGCTGTGTATTGGAGACTTCTTGTTTCTTGAGGTAGGCCTGTATTGCTATGTACTTCCTACTTAGGACTGCCTTTGCTACATCCCAGAGGATTAGAGAAACATGTTTTCATTTTCATTTGTTTTAAATTTCCTCTTTAATTTCCTGGTTGCTCCATTCATTCTCTAGTAGGATGTTCATAATCTCCACATATTTTTGGTCTGTCTACTTTTTTTTCTTACTGTCGACTTCGAGTTTCATAGCGTCATGGTCCGAAAATGTACAGGGTGTGATATCAACCTTCTTGTACCTGTTGTACCTGTTGAGGGCTGATTTGTGGGCCATGATATGATCTGTTCTGGAGAATGTCCCATGTGCACTTGAAAGGAATGTAATTTCTGCTTTAGGTTGAAATGTTCAGACTATATCTGTTGAGTCCCTGTGGTCCAGTGTGTCAAGGCTATTGTTCCCCTGTTGATTTTCTGCATAGACGATCGGTCCATTGCCATAAGTGGGTGGGTGTTAAAATCCCCTGTCATTGTATTATTATCAGTGAGTTCCTGTACATTTGTTTTTAATTGGTTTCTATATTTAGGTACTTCCATGTTGGCAGCATAAATATTTAGTTGTTTGAAGTTTTTGTTTTAAATAAATTTATTTTTTATTGGTGTTCAATTTACCAACAAACAGAATAACACCCAGTGCTCATCCCGGCAAGGGCCCCCGTCAGTGCCCTTCACCCATTCACCCGCACCCTCCGCCCTCCTCCCCTTCCAGCATCCCTTGTTCCTTTCTCAGAGTTAGGAGTCTTTATGTTCTTTCTCCATTTCTGATATTTCCTGCACATCTCTTCTCCATTCCCTTATATTTCCTTTCACTGTTATTTATATTAACCAATTGAATGAGAACATACGTTTGTCCTTCTCCGATTGACTTACTTCACTCCACATAATACCCTCCGGTTCCATCCACGTTGAAGCAAATGGTGGGTATTTGTCATTTCTAATGGCTGAGTAATATTCCATTTTATACAAAAACCACATCTTCTTTATCCATTCATCTTTCGATGGACACCATGGCTCTGTCCACAGTTTCGCTATTGTGGACATTCTTGCTAAAAACATCGGGGTGCAGGTGTCCCGGCGTTTCATTTCATCTGAATATTTTGGGTAAATCCCCAAGAGTGCAATTGCTGGGTCGTAGGGCAGGTCTATGTTTAACTCTTTGATAACCTCCACACAGTTTTCCAGAGTGGCTGCACCAGATCACATTCCCACCAACAGTGTAAGAGGGTTCCCTTTTCTCCGCATCCTCTCCAACATTTGTGGTTTCCTGCCTTGTTAATTTTCCCCATGCTCACTGGTGTCAGGTTGTATCTCATTGTGGTTTTGATTTGTATTTCCCTGAGGCAAGTTTTGCACAACATTTTCTCATGTGATGTTGGCCATGTCTATGTATTCGTCTGTGAGATTTCTGTTCATGTCTTTTGCCCATTTCATGATTGGATTGTTTGTCTCTTTGGTGTTGATTTTAAGAAGTTCTTTATAGATCTTGGAAACTAGCCCTTTATCTGATATGTCATTTGCAAATATCTTCTCTCATTCTGTAGGTTGTCTTTAGGTTTGTTGACTGTATTTTTGCTGTGCAAAAGCTTTTTATCTTGATGAAGTCACAATAGTTCATTTTTGCTTTTGTTTCTTTTGTCTTCGTGGATGAATCTTGCAAGAATTTACTGAGACCAAGTTCAAAAAGGGTGTTGCCTGTGTTCTCCTCTAGGATCTTGATGGACTGTTGTCTCATATTAGGTATTTCATCCAGTTTGACTTTATCTTTGTGTATGGTGAAAGAGAGTGGTCTAGTTTCATTCTTCTGAATGTGGATGTCCAATTTTCCTACCACCATCTATTGAAGAGATTGTCTTTCTTCCAATGGATAGTCTTTCCTCCTTTATTGAATATTCGTTGACCATAAAGTTCAAGGTCCACTTCTGGGTTCTCTATTCTTTTTTTTTTTAAACATTTTTTTTATTTATTTATGATAGTCATCAGAGAGCGAGAGAGAGAGAGAGAGAGAGAGAGAGAGAGGCAGAGACACAGGCAGAGGGAGAAGCAGGCTCCATGCACCGGGAGCCCGATGTGGGATTCGATCCCGGGTCTCCAGGATCGCGCCCTGGGCCAAAGGCAGGCGCCAAACCGCTGCGCCACCCAGGGATCCCTGGGTTCTCTATTCTGTTCCATTGATCTATGTGTCTGTTTTTTTGTCAGTTCCACACTGTCTTGATGACCATAACTTTTAATACAACCTGAAATCTGCTATTTTGATGCCCCCAGATATGGTTTTCTTTTTTAAAATTCCCCTGGCTATTTGGGGTCTTTTCTAATTCCACACAAATCTTAAAATAATTTGTTTTAACTCTCCGAAAAAAGTCCATAGTATTTTGATAGGGATTGCATTAAACTTGTACATTTCCCTGTGTAACATGACATTTTCACAATATTAATTCTGCCAATCCATGAGCATGGAATATTTTTCCATCTCTTTGTGTCTTCCTCAATTTCTTTCAGAAGCGTTCTATAGTGTTTATGGTTGAGATCCTTTACCTCCTTGGTTCGGTTTTTTCCTAGGTATCTTATGCTTTTGGGTGCAATTGTAAATGAGATTGACTCCTTAATTTCTCTTTCTTCAGAGTCATTGTTAGTGTATAGAAATGCCATTGATTTCTGGGCATTGATTTTGTATCCTGCAATGCTACCAAATTGCTGTATGAGTTCTAGCAATCTTGGGGTGGAGGCTTTTGGGTTTTCTAGGTAGAGTATCATGTCATCGGTGAAGAGGGAGAGTGTGACTACTTTTTGGCCAATTTGAATGGCTTTAATGTCTTTTTGTTGTCTGATTGCTGAGGCTAGGACTTCCAGTACTACGTTGAATAGCAGTGGTGAGAGTGGACATCCCTGTCTTGTTCCTTGTCTTAGGGGAAAGGCTCCCAGTGCTACCTCATTTAGAATGATATTTGCTGTGGGCTTTTCATAGATGGCTCTTAAGATGTCGAGGAATGTTCCCTCTATCCCTATGCTCTGAAGGGTTTCGATCAGCAATGAGTGTTCTATTTTGTCAAATGCTTTCTCTGCATCTAATGAGAGGATCATAGGGTTCTTGGTTTTTCTCTTGCTGATATGATGAATCACATTGATTGTTTTACAAGTGTTGAACCAGCCTTGTGTCCCTGGGATAAATCCTACTTGTTCATGGTGAATAATTTTCTTAATGTACTGTTGGATCCTATTGGCTAGTATCTTGTTGAGAATTTTTGCATCCATGTTCATCAGGGATATTGGTCTGTAATTCTCCTTTTTGGTGGGGTCTTTATCTGGTTTTGGAATTAAGGTGATGCTGGCCTCCTAGAACGAATTTGGAAGTACTCCATCTCTTTCTATCTTTCCAAACAGCTTTAGTAGGATAGGTATGTTTTCTTCTTTAGACGTTTGATAGAATTCCCCTGGGAAGCCATCTGGCTGTGGTCTTTTGTGTCTTGGGAGGCTTTGAATGACTGCTTCAATTTCCTCTCTGGTTATTGGCCTGTTCAGGTTTTCTTTTTCTTCCTGTTCCAGTTTTGGTAGTTTCTGGCTTTCCAGGAATGCGTCCATTCCTTCTAGATTGCCTAATTTGTTGGCGTATGGCTGCTCATAATATGTTTTTAAAATCGTTTGTATTTCCTTGGTGTTGGATGTGATCTCTCCTTTCTCATTCATGATTTTATTAATTTGAATCTTCTCTCTCTTCTTTCTAATAAGGTTGGCTAATGGTTAATGTATCTTATTAATTCTTTCAAAGAAGCAACTCCTGGTTTTGTTGATCTGTTCTACAGTTCTTCTGGTCTGATTTCATTGAGTTCAGCTCGAATCTTAAATAACTCTCTTCTTCTGCTGGGTGTAGGATCTATCTGCTGTTTTTTTCCTTAGCTCCTTTATGTGTAAGGTTACCTTTTTATTCAAGTTCTTTACAGTTTTTGAATGGAGGCTTTTATTGTGATGTATTTCCCCCTTAGGACTGCTTGTGCTGCATCCCAAAGATTTTGAACAGTTGTATCTTCATTCTCATTAGTTTCCAGAATCTTTTTTTTAATAAATTAATTTTTTATTTGTGTTCAATTTACCAACATACATAATAACACCCAGTGCTCATCCCGTCAAGTGCCTCCCTCAGTGTCCATCACCATTCTCCCCACCGCCCGCCCTCCTACCTTTCTACCACCCCTAGTTTGTTTCCCAGAGTTAGAAGTCTTTATGTTCTGTTTCCAATTCTTTATGTTCTGTCTCCAATATTCCCTTTCACTATTATTTATATTCCCCAAATGAATGAGAACATACACAGTTTGTCCTTCTCCAATTGACATACTTCACTCAGCATAATACCCTCCAGTTCCAACCACGTTGAAGCAAATGGTGGGTATTTGTCATTTTTAATGGCTGAGAAATATTCCATTGTATACAAAAACCACATCTTCTTTATCCATTCATCTTTCAATGGACACCAAGCCTCCTTCCACATTTTGGCTATTGTAGACATTGCTGCTATAAAAATCAGGGTGCAGGTGTCCCGGCGTTTCATTGTATCTGTATCTTTGAGGTAAATCCCCAACAGTGCAAATGCTGGGTCATAGGGCAGGTCTATTTTTAACTCTTTGAGGAACCTCCACACAGTTTTTCAGAGGGGCTGCACCGGATCACATTCCTACCAACAGTGTAAGAGTGTTCCCTTTTCTCCGCATCCTCTCCAACATTTGTGGTTTCCTGCTTTGTTAACCTTCCCCATTTTCACTGGTGTGAAGTGGTATCTCATTGTGGTGTTGGTTTGTATTTCCCTGATGGCAAGTGATGCAGAGCATTTTTTCATGTGCATGTTGGCCATGTCTGTGTCTTCCTCTGTGAGATTTCTCTTCATGTCTTTTGCCCATTTCATGATTGGATTGTTTTTTTCTTTGGTGTTGAGTTTAATAAGTTTTTTATAGATCTTGGAAACTAGACCTTTATCTGATACATCATTTGAAAATATCTTCTCCCATTCTGTAAGTTGTCTTTTAGTTTTGTTGACTGTATCCTTTGCTGTGCAAAAGCTTCTTACCTTGATGAAGTCACAATAGTTCATTTTTGCTTTTGTTTCTTTTGCCTTCATGGATGAATCTTGCAAGAAGTTACTGTGGCCAAGTTCAAAAGGTGTTGCCTGTGTTCTCCTCTAGGATTTTGATGGACTCTTGTCTCACATTTAGATCTTTCATCCATTTTGAGATTATCTTTGTGTATGGTGAAAGAGAGTGGTCTACTTTCATTCTTCTGCATGTGGATGTCCATTTTCCCAGCACCATTTATTGAAGAGACTGTGTTTCTTCCAATGGATAGTCTTTCCTCCTTTATCAAATATTAGTTGACCATAAAGTTCAGGGTCCACTTCTGGGTTCTCTATTCTGTTCCATTGATCTATGTTTCTGTTTTTGTGCCAGTTCCACACTGTCTTCATGACCACAGCTTTGTACTACACCCTGAAATCTGGCATTGTGATGCCCCCAGATATGGTTTTCTTTTTTAAAATTCCCCTATTTGGGGTCTTTTCTGTTTCCATACAAATCTTAAAATAATTTGTTCTAACTCTCTGAAGAAAGTCCATGGTATTTTGATAGGGATTGCATTAAACGTGTATATTGCCCTGGGTAACATTGACATTTTCACAATATTAATTCTGCCAATCCATGAGCATGGAATATTTTTCCATCTCTTTGTGTCTTCCTCAATTTCTTTCCAAAGTTTTCTATAGTTTTTAGGGTATAGATCATTTACCTCCTTGGTTAGTTTTATTCCTAGGTATCTTATGCTTTTGGGTGCAATCTTAAATGGGATTGACTCCTTAATTTCTCTTTCTTCAGTCTCATTGTTAATGTATAGAAATGGCATTGATTTCTAGGCATTGATTTTGTATCCTGCAATGCTACTAAATTGCTGTATGAGTTCTAGCAATCCTGGGGGGGAGGGTTTTGGGTTTTCTAGGTAGAGTATCATGTCATCGGTGAAGAGGGAGAGTTTGACTTCTTCTTTGCCAATTTGAATGGCTTTAATGTCTTTTTGTTGTCTGATTGCTGAGGCTAGGACTTCCAGTACTATGTTGAATAGCAGTGGCGAGAGTGGATATCCCTTTCTTGTTCCTGATCTTATTTGAAAGGCTCCCATTGCTGCCTCATTGAGAATGATATTTGCTGTGGACATTTCCTAGATGGCTTTTAAGATTTCGAGGATTGTTCCCTCTATCCCTACGCTCTGAAGGGTTTTGATCAGGAATGGATGCTCTATTTTGTCAAATGCATTCTCTGCATCTAATGAGAAGATCATAGGATTCTTGGTTTTTCTCTTGCTGATATGATGAATCACATTGATTGTTTTACGAGTGTTGAACCAGCCTTGTGTCCCGGCGATAAGTCCTACCTGGTCATGGTGAAAAATATGTATTAATGTATTGTTGGATCCTATTGGCTAGTATCTTGTTGAGAATTTTTGCATCCATGTTCATCAGTGATATTGGTCTGTAATTCTCCTTTTTGGTCGGGTCTTTGTCTGGTTTTGGAATTAAGGTGATGCTGGCCTCCTAGAATGAATTTGGAAGTACTCCATCTCTTTCTATCTTTCCAAACAGCTTTAGTAGGATAGGTATGTTTTCTTCTTTAAACGTTTGATAGAATTCCCCTGGGAAGCCATCTGGCCCTGGACTTTTGTGTCTTGGGAGGTTTTTGATGACTGCTTCAATTTCCTCTCTAGTTATTGGCCTGTTCAGGTTTTCAATTTCTTTCTGTTCCTGTTTTGGTAGTTTGTGGCTTTCCAGGAATGCGTCCATTTCTTCTACATTGTGTAATTTATTTCCGTATAGCTGTTCATAATATGTTTTAAAATCGTTTGTATTTCCTTGGTGTTGGATGTGATCTCTCCTTTCTCATTCATGATTTTATTAATTTGAGTCTTCTCTCTCTTCTTTTTAATAAGACTGGCTAATGGTTTACGTATGTTATTAATTCTTTCATAGAACCAACTCCTGGTTTTGTTGATCTGTTCCACATTTTTTCTGGTCTCGATTTCCTTTGAGGTCTGCTCGAATTTTAATTAACTCTCTTATTCTTTTGGTTGTAGTATCTATCTGCTGTTTTTTTCTATAGCTCCTTTATGACTAAGGTTAGCTTTTGTATTTCCGTTTTTTCCAATTTTTGAATGGATGCTTGTATTGTGATGTATTTCCCCTGTAGGATTGCTTTTGCTGCATGCCAAAGATTTTGAACGTTTGTATCTTCATTCTCATTAGTTTCCATGAAACTTTTTAATTCTTCCTCAATTTCCTGGTTGACCCTTTCATCTTTTAGCAGGATGGTCTTTAACCTCCACGTGTTTGAGGTCCTTCCAAACTTCTTGTTGTGATTTAGTTCTAATTTCAAGGCATTATGGTCTGAGAATATGCAGGGGACGATCTGAATCTTTTGGTATCGGTTCAGACGCGATTTGTGACCCAGTATGTGGTCTATTCTGGAGAAAGTTCCATGTGCACTTGAGAAGAATGTTTATTCAGTTCAGTTTGGATGTAAAGTTCTGTAGATATCTGTGAAATCTGTCTGCTCCAGTGTATCATTTAAAGTTCTCGTTTCTTTGGCGATGTTGTGCTTAGAAGACTTATTGAGAGTAGAAAGACCTAGATTGAAGTCACCAAGTATAAGATAATTATTATCTAACTATTTCATCACTCTCGTTATTAATTGGTTTAAATATGTGGCAGCTCCCACATTCGGGGCATATATATGGAGGATAGTTAAGTCGTCTTGTTGGATAGATCCTTTAAGTATGATTTAGTGTCCGTCTTCATCTCTCACTACAGTCTTCGGGGTAAATTTTAGTTTACCTGATATAAGGATGGCTACCCCTGCGTTCTTTTGAGGACCATTTGAATGGTAAATGGTTCTCCAACATTTTATATTCAGATTGTAGGTGTCCTTCTGTCTAATATGAGTCTCTTGTAGACAGCAAATAGATGGGTCCTGCTTTTTTATCCAGTCTGAAACCCTGCGCCTTTGATGGGGTCATTAAGCCTGTTCATGTTCAGAGTTACTATCGACAGATATGAGTTTAGTGTCATCATGATATCAATTCAGTCCTTGTTTTTGTGGATTGTTCCACTGAACATCTTCTTAAAGGGGAATTTTAAGAGCCCCCCTTAAAATTTCTTGCAGAGCTGGTTTGGAGGTCACATATTCTTTCATTTCCTGCCTGTCTTGGAAGCTCTTTATCTCTCCTTCCATTTTGAATGAGAGCCTTGCTGGATAAAGTATTCTTGGTTGCATGTTCTTCTCATTGAGGACCCTGAATATATCCTGCCAGCCCTTTCTGGCCTGCCAGGTCTCTGTGGAGAGGTCTGCTGTTACCCTAATGCTCCTCCCCATAAATGTCAGGGTTTTCTTGTCTCTTACTGCTTTAAGGATCTTCACTTTACCTTTGGAATTTGCAAGCTTCACTATTAAATGTCGAGGTGTTGGACGGTTTTTATTGATTTCGGGGAGGATCTCCTATTTCTTAGATCTGAATGCCTGTTTCCCTTCCCAGATTAGGAAAGTTTTCAGCTATGATTTGTTCAAATACATATTCTGGCCCTCTGTCCATTTCGGCACCCTTGGGAACCTCAATTACACATAGGTTTTTCTTCCTCAGGCTGTCGTTTATTTCCCTTAATCTGTCTTCCTGGTCTTTTAATTGTCTGTCTCTTTTTTCCTCAGTTTCCCTCTTTGCCATCAACTTGTCTTCTATGTCACTCACTCGTTCTTCCACCTCGTTAACCCTTGTGGTTAGGACTTCTAGTTTTGATTGCATCTCATTCAATTGATTTTTACTTTCTGCCTGATTAGATCTAAATTCTGCAGTCATGAAGTCTCTTGAGTCCTTTATGTTTTTTTCTAGAGCCACCAGTAGCTGTATAATAGTGCTTCTGAATTGGTTTTCTGACATTGAATTGTAATCCAGATTTGTAACTCTTAGGAGAGAGTTCTGTTTCTTTCTTTTGAAGTGGTGTTTTCCTTCTAGTCACTTTGCTCAGTGCAGAGTGGCCAAAAAGAAGTTGTATTGGGAAAAGGAGAAAAAGAGAGGAGAGAATGAAGGAAAGAGAAATGAAAAAGAAAACAGGAAAAAGGAAGAAAAAAGCAAAAAAGAGAATAAAAGGAAAAAGAAAAAGAAAGAACAGCGGGGGGGAAAAGGCTGGGGGAAGCAATCAGAAATAAAAAAAAAACATGGAGGAGTATCTTCTGATTTTGTATACTTTAAGTCCCTTGACTTCCCCTGAACTTGTCTGTCTAGCTGGTCTTCTGGGGGAGGGTCCTGTTGTGCTGATTTTCAGGTGTTAGCCCTTGGGGGATCTCCTCTCCCCCTGCCTGGTGAAGCGCTCAGTGGGGGTTGTTTACCTCGTGACACCCTAGGAGGAACAAGCCCAGTGGCAGCGGCCAGGTCTGAACACCTGTATTCAGCCCCCGCAGTCACTCCGGAACAGTCCATCTACAGGGCCTGGAGCCTCCGGGGTGGGGCTGCTGATCTGCTCAGCTCTGGCCAGGAGCGTCCTTGCTGTCCTGGGCCCTCCAGGCCTCTGCCTGTCCTGGGGGAGGCTGAATCCTGGGTTGTGTTCCGGCGCAGTGCTCCGGGGCCTGGGCTGTTGGATTATCGCTCCCGGCTCTGCAGCCACCTCTCCACAGAGCCACGGCCCCTTCCCCTATGAGCTGCTCCTGGAGCCGCGCAGGCCCCTCCACAGAGAGCCTCTTCCTCTGCCCTAGGCGCCGCCGCCTAGCTGCTCCCAGGGACCGGCAGCCACCTCTATAGAGAGCCACGGCCTGAGCCCCTCAGAGCTGTTCCCTGGTCAATGCATGTGCCCTGCAGCCCTTAGGGAGCTCGATGCACTCTCCTGTGAGTGCAGGTGTCTGGTAGTGTACCATGGAGCCCGAGGGTATCCCCGCCCTCCTGGGGTCCTGCTCTGAATCCCTGTGGGCGCCATTCCACCCTGGAAGATTGGTGCAGCTCCTGATTCTCTGGGACAGAGCTCTCCTGACTGGGGGGCACTCAGCCTGGCCTTAGCTCGGCACCTCATGGGGCCCCTCCCCCTTGGATGCCTTTTGTTTCTTTATTTCTTTTTCCCTGTCTTCCTACCTTGATAGAAGCATGAACTTTTCTCACAATAGCATTCGATCTGGTCTCTATTTAAATCTCAGGCCAAATTTGTAAATTTTCAGGATGATTTGAAGGTTATCTAGGTAATTTGGGGGGGACAGGTGACATGGGGACCATACTCTTCTGCCATCTTGCCCCTCCTCCAGTATGTTGCCTTTTAGCTTTGGTTGTTTCCTTCACTTTGCAGAAGATTTTCAATTTGATGAATCCCCAATAGTATTTTTGCTTTTGTTTCCTTCACCTCAGAGGCATACCTAGAAAGAAGATCCAATGGCCAATGTCAAAGATGTTGCTGCCTATCTTTTCTTCTTTGTATGGTTTCAGGTCTCACCTTTAGGTCTTTCATCCATTTTGAATTTATTTTTTATATATATGGTGTAAGAAAGTGGTCCAGTTTCATTCTTCTGCATGTGGCTGTCTGGTTTTCCCAACACTATTTGTTCTTTTCCTGGGGTCAGGGTTAGGGTTTGTTGAAGAGACTGTCTTTGTGCCATTGGATATTCCTTGCTGCCTTGTTGTCGATTAATGGATCATAGAGTTACAGGTTTGTATCTTGTTTTGGCATTCCATTCCATTCTATTCTATTGATCTAAGCGTCTCCTGTTGGGAGATTCTTGATTGCTGATTCAATTTCGTTGCTGGTTATCTGTCTGTTCAAGTTTTTTATTTCTTCCTTTTTCATTTTTGCTATGTTATATATTTCCAGGAATTGATCTATTTCTTCCAGATTCTAGGTTGCTGGCATATAATTTTTCATCATATTTTGTTATTATCATTTGTATTTCTCTAGTGTTGGTTGTTATTTCTCTTTTCTCATTTGTGATTTTATTTGGGTCCTTTCTCATCTTTTTATCTTTTTTCTTTTTTAAAGACTTTATTTATGTATTCATGAGAGATACAGAGAGGCAGAGGTATAGGCAGAGGGAAAATGAGGCTCCATGCAGGGAGCCTGATGTGGGACATGATTCCCCAGGACCCCGGGATCATGACCTTAGCCAAAGCACATGCTCAACATACCCCCCTTCGTAGGATGCTTCCTGCCTCTCTGCGCTCCTTTTTGGAACCCAGCAGGCACATCTCCATGTCTCCAGCACCTCTGCGATTATGGCTTATAGCGTCGTCCATGTATCTATTGGGGACCACACCGTCGTGTGTGTAACCATCCAACTGCTGTTAGACAACATTGGGGGGATTCCAACTTTTGTTGGTTTTGGGGTGTGTGTGTGTCTATCACATGCAGCTATCACGTGCAGCTATCTGATCTTCTGGCTGGGTAACCCAAACACCGACATGGTTGACACAACATCTTTTCTGGTGCTGGCACTGGGCGGCTAGCTGGGCTCTCCTGGCTGACCCGGGGCTCGCTCGCGCAGTGAATTTCCGCTGGAGGGTCAGCTGAGCTGGAAGGCCCGGCTCGGCCACATTCCCATGTCTGGCAGTGGGTCCCGCTGAGCTCCGGCTGCTTCTCTTCTCCCCATTGCCTCTCCAGCAGGGAGCCAGACCTCGGGGCTGCCCTTGGGGGATCTCAGAGGAGCTGGGTGCCCATTACCAGGAGTCATGGGGCTGCTTGTGTGTGGGAGTAGGGGTGGTGATGGGGCTGGTGTTCCTCGGTCCCCTGTGCTGCCTGGCCTTCATGCCGAGCCCCATGCTCACCCAGCCCCTACTCACTAGGGTGAGGAGGGTGCCCTCTACATGCTGGTGTGAGAGATCCAGCACCACAAGGTGTACACACTGAGTCCTCCTAGTGAGGGTGGCCCAGGTATGTGAGCTGCAAGTTTGGGACCCAGGAAATTAAAAAAAAATCCCCTACCCCTGGACAAGCAGAGCAGGACTGATTCCATTTTGTGCTACACCCGCCACCTCCCCTATGACCCCCACATGACCTGCTTATGGCTTAAGGCACTGCCCCAACCCAGTCAAGCCACTGGGCACACCCTAATCGGAAATCGGCTCATAAGAATGTAACCCTGCTTTGTGCCCGGCAAAACTCGGGCCGTTTCTGACCAATGTAATAGGCCAGGTCAAGTGGATCTCATAGGGTAAGGTGTAATTCAATTGGCCACCTGCATGTGGACCGATATGACTGTGCAACTTTCTGTGTATCCCAAGGCCCACTGGCCCCTATAAAGCTGCTACACCTCGTAGTCTCAGGGTCCAAGTCCCTGGTCCGCTGTGTCGGGTGCACTTGGACTCAAGCTCCAGCTTGTAAAGAAATCCTTGGGAGTTTTCATCAGTGTCGGCTCATCGGTGGTTTCTTGAATTTGCAATCCTGGGCACAACACAAGGGCCTACAGTCCTGACATCCGTCCTGGGTCCCACTGACCACCCCGCAGGCCCTCTGTTCCCCAGGCACACAAGCACAGAGATGCGGGGAGGGGAGGAAGTGCCCCAGAAACCAGCCAGCCCCGGGCCCCTTGACAGAGGGAGCACAGACCTCCCAGGTCGCTTTACAGAGACCCTGGTGACCTGAGGCAGCCTGGCTGTCAGTCTGTCCCAGGCCCTCCTGGCCCATGGGGCACGGCTGAGTCCCAGTATAGTCTGTGGGGTCCTGACCCTGGCGTCTGGCCGCCCTTGGAAGTCACATGGGTACGTCAACTGTGTGTGCCTTGCAGTGCCTGTGCAGGGGCTGTTTGGGGCCTGGGTGTTGCCCCCTCCTCCTCTCTGTCGGTCTCTCCACGCCCCGTGCACAGAGTTCTGGGAGACACAGAAATGGGCTGGCTGTGCATTTTCACACCACAACACTTTATTGACATTCTACAGCAAAGGGGCTCAGAGCCGAGGGTGCACGTCTTCCCCTGGGGAGGGAGACCATTCTGTCCTTTAGGGGAGGGCAAGAATCACATGGGTGGGAGGGCAAGTGCTGGAGTCCCCCACCTGGGAGCATGTGTGGACTCTGGGTGGGGGCGTGTGTCCTGAGGTTTCAGCCTGAGAGATGGTTCTGAGGACAGCAGAGCTGACCTTGACCTGCAGCTCATCGGTTCCTAGCTGGGTCCCTGCAGGGCAGCTGGACCCTAGCCTCGGGCCCCTGGGGCCCCAGCAACTGGAGGAACCTGCCTCCTGGTGTGGCTGCGGGTGGGGCCCACCGGCCTACCTCTGCTCTCCCCAACCTTGGGTGTCCCGGGATCCCTGGGCTGCTCTACGTCAGCGACCTGGATCTGTGGGGCACCCCCAGGGCCCAGGAGGCCACTCCCAGCTGTGAGAGGGCTCGCTCAGCATGGGGCTAGAATCCAGGGCTGGACAGGGCCATGGGGGGCTGGATCCCATTAGTCTTTTTGTTGGGCCTGGGGCGAGGGCTCAAATCACACCCACCCTCACAGAGCCCGGGGCCAGGCCAGTCCAGATCCCCCTGGGTTAGGGGCTGGTGTCCTGTGCAGGGTGTGCCACCCTCCAGGATGGACAGTGGGCAGAGGCAGGGCACAGTGCTTCCTCTGCACCACTCACCTGCACACACCCTGTCGGGGGCTCCCTGTCTTCCCTTCTCCCTGCAACCCCTGGGTACTCTATGGGACACCCGGGCTTCTGATGGGAGCAGGGTATCCAGAGAACCCCAGGGAGGCTGAGCATGTCCCACAGGGGGCACCTGTACCAGGTCCTTGCTGGGGGCCGATGGTGTGTGGCGGATGGTGTAGGGGCAGGGGTATGATGGTGGTGGAGTGTGGGGGATGGTATAGGGGGGATGGTGTTGGGGTATAGAGTGGGTGGGGATTGTGTGGTGCTGTGTGGGTTTGAGGGGGATGGTGTAGGTGGGATGCCATTGAGGATGATGATGTAGGTGGATGGAGTGGCAGTGGGGAATGAGGGAGATGTCGTGGGGGGCCTGCGGACACAGGGCATCCCCTTCCTCTAAGATGCACAAGGAGATGTCTACACTTAAAGGAGACTCCAGTCTGGGGTTTGCTGTGACACCTGCCCCTGGGGCCTGGTGTGGTCAGTGCATGGCCCTGGCTGGACCAGGGGAATTATCTGGGGTTCATCATACTTTGTGTGTTTTCAAATTGCAAATTGTCTCAAATGCATAGAACTTAGAAATATGTAAAGCACCGAGAGTGGGTGTCACTCTGACCTGTCCGACCCTCATGGGATCGAAGTGTGTCCTGCTCCTGCCGCGGCCATTCCGCCTGGCACCCGGGTCCTGTTCCTGCCCCCCATGTCTCCCACCCCATCCTCTGCTTCTCAGCAGGTCGTCCCTCTCCCCTTTGAGGTTCAGCTCCCATGGAAACCCCTGGAGGCCCCATCCTAGTGGTCTCCTCATCCCCGAGTCCTTGGGCATGGGGGCACAGAGGTCATCCCCAACACCCTACCATGGAGCGGTGTGTTTTTGGCTGCTGTTCTGCCCCCTGCCTCAGAAGCCCCGTTTTCCCTACCTGGAATGTCCCGGTCCTCCACTGGGTCCTGATCCCCCCTGGCCCCTCAACCTCACCCTACCCCGTAGTAGTCCCAAAATATGATGTGACTGCTGAACGTCCTGTTGACGTCCAGGTCCACCTGCGTGATGTCCCTGGAGGAGATGTGGGCATCCTCCTTCATTTCCTGTGGGAAAACCGGGGAGGAGGAGCTGGCATCAGGGACACAGACCCCGACCTGTCACCAGGTGATCTTCTGGGCAGGGAGCCCTGGGGCCACCATGGGAGTGTGTCGTCCCGAAACCTCCTTCCTTCCCCTGGGAGGTGGGGATGGAGGAGTGCCCACCGTGTGCGTGGAACTGTGTGAGGGCCTGTGCCCAGCTGTTGTGGGCGGGGAGGTGACTGAGGGTCAGCATGGGTGGGAGGCGACAGGTCAGTCCAGGTGGGGAGGGGTCATGGGGGTGTTGTGCCAAATATGGCAAATCCGAGAAACCACTAAGGAGCTGACACTGATGCAAACACATGTGGGTTGTTTTACAAACTTGAGCATGGGTTCAAGTATACGCCACACAGTGGAACAGGGACTTGGACCCCAAGGAGGGTTTTAGCTTAGTTTTAAGGGCTGGTCTTAGGGACCTCCAGAAGGGCTGGAGCAATTCCTCAAGTTCTGTTTACATTTTGATATGGGGCCTTTAAGGGCATTGAGCTCTCTTCTCATTCTAATTGGGGTTTCCAGCCCTTTGCTTAGGCTCAGTTTTTATTCTATTGTGGGGCTTTCTAAGACATTAAGCTGTAAACTTTTGTTTTTTTCCAGTAATTGAAGTAATGCAAATTTCAGCTCTTCTTCACAGGGGACTGGGATTGCTCGACGTGTGCTAATACTGAACTTAAAGTAGAAAGGCTGTAATGTTCTCGGCCTCCACGCATCCCATCCCGTCCTATCTAGCTCATGCCCCCCTCCTTGGAGCTCCTAAGAAAGAAATTGCAAATGACCTCAGCGTGGCTACCTGTGTTGTGTGACAGGCCCAGGGATTTGAGATCAGGGAAGACCTGGGGCATGGGCATCCCGGCTGTGCAGCAGGATTCCATGCTTCACACTCTTATTCCCTAAGGCTATCTTGACAACTGACTTTGTATATAGAAAAGTTCTCCTTTGTCTTTAAAAGTGCAGGAGCAAGATAAAGCATTTTTTCTCTGCCCATCTGATTGCTCAGATTCCAATCTGAGACCTATTTCCTGTTTATAAGGATAATTTACTATCCATAACACTATGGTTAAAATATTCTGACACAAGTAATTCAAAGGGATGAGGGTTTCTCATCTCTTTCTTCACAGCTCAGTCACTCATCAGGAAATGCATCTTTATGGATTTGGAAATAATTGAGAGACATTAGTACCAATGGTCCTATTATTATGTGAAGGATTCTTCCCTGAGATTCTTCCCCTGTTTCAACTGACACTGAAACACTATGAACTCTTTGGAAGTCAAATGTCAAGGAAATAAATGTTATACATTGCTAATTTTAAATGCACTTGCAATATGGTGTCTATTATAATAGAAGTATTTTTATCTGATTTTTGCTATTTATATCGTTCCTGCTTTTCAGGTTGAGGAGGCATTATACGTGTTCATAAGTGTTTTTCTTTCCTTCTGATATAAAATTCTTACTTTGTTCCCATCGAAGGAACTTTTTAAGAATAAGGCAAAAGATAATTCAATGATTCTTAAAATCTCTTCACACTGGAACCTGATTCATTTGAGTCAATTTTCAAATTAAATCTTTTTTTAAAATTTTTTAAATTTATTTATTAGTCACAGAGAGAGAGAGAGAGAGGCAGAGACACAGGCAGAGGAAGAAGCAGGCTCCATGCACCGGGAGTCTGATGTGGGATTCAATCCCGGGTCTCCAGGATCGTGCCCTGGGCCAAAGGCAGGCGCCAAACTGCTGCGCCACCCAGGGATCCCTAAATCTTATTTCTTAGAAAGAAAACAAAGATTTATAGGGAAATTGAGAAGATAGTACAGAGAATTCTCATGCACTTGCACTCAATTTCTCCAATTATTGATATTGTATATCAGTACGGTACAAATATTAGCTAGTGAATCAATATTAAATTTTTCGCCATAACCAAAGACCATACGTTATTCAGATTTCCTTAGTTTTTGCTAAATCACCATCCCTCATACCACACTCCATTTGTCCTCATGTTTTCTTAGGCTCCTCCTGATTGTGACAGTCTTTCAGCCTTTCCTTGTTGTTGTTGAACTGGAACACTTTGAGAAGTAGAGTATTTTGTAAAATTTCCCTCAGTGGGACATGTCTGTTGTTTATCTTATGATTGAAATGTTTTTGTGGATTATATACAGAGATATACTGCCATTTTTATTATATCATATAAAGGATAGATACTATCAACATGATTTATCAGTCTTGGTATCGATCTGATCATGCTGAGGTAGTGTTTGTCAGGTTTCTCTGTAGTAAAATGATTCTGTATTATTATTATTATTATATTATCATTATTATTTTAAGTTTTTCATAATATATTTTGTAGAAGGAAGTTACTATGTGTATTCCACACATAAGATTGGGAAGCAGGGATCCCTGGGTGGCGCAGCGGTTTGGCGCCTGCCTTTGGCCGGGGACGCAATCCTGGAGATCCGGGATCGAATCCCACGTCAGGCTCCCGGTGCATGGAGCCTGCTTCTCCCTCTGCCTGTGTCTCTGCCTCTCTCTCTCTCACTGTGTGCCTATCATGAATAAAAAAAAAAAAAAAGATTGGGAAGCAATGCTCAGGAACTTGAGGGTGGAATGTTTGCACAAATTGTTTGAAAATCTTCTACATGAGAGATTTCTTTTCCCTCTGGGTTTGTTTGTTTCTTTTTCAAATATGCTCTTTATTTATTTGAGAGAGAGAGGTGTGAAAAACATGTGCTAGAGGGACAGAGGGCGAGGGAGAAGCTGGTTCCCTGCTGAACAGGGAGCCTTCCTTGGGACCTGTATCATGATCTGACCCTAAGGAAGAAGTTTAACTAACTGAGCCACACAGGTGCCACTCTTTCTTTCTTTCTTTCTTTCTTTCTTTCTTTCTTTCTTTCTTTCTTTCTTTCTTTCACTTAATAATAAATTTACTTTTTATTGGTGTTCAATTTGCCAACATACAGAATAACACCCAGTGCTCATCGCGTCAAGTGCCCCCCTCAGTGCCCGTCACACATTCACACGCACCCCTGCCCTCCTCCCCTTACATCACCCCTAGTTCGTTTCCCAGAGTTAGGAGTCTTTATGTTCTGTCTCCCTTTCTGATATTTCCCACACATTTCTTCTCCCTTCCCTTATATTCCCCAAGTGAATGAGAACATACAATATTTGTCTCTCTCTGATTGACTTACTTTACTCAGCATAATACCTTCCAGTTCCATCCATGTTGAAGGAAATGGTGGTTATTTGTCGTTTCTAATAGCTGAGCAAGCCCACCTTTCCTCTGTCTTCATCTTGGGAGTCTCCCATGATATGAATGTTATTGTTTTAATAAGTGGCTGAGTTCCGAAGTCTGCCTTTGTGGTCCATAACCTTCCTTGTTTTTAAGGCTTCCACTTCATACTGCATCTCAGTTATAGCATTTTTAACGTTGGCCTGACTAGTTTTTAATTCTTTTATTTCTACAGTAAGGGATTCTCTAGTTTTCTGTTGTGCTCTTTTCCAGCCCAGATGCTATCTTTATAATCATTGTTTTAAACTGTAGTTAGACATCATATATTTGTATTGATGGACTTCCTGGCTGTGAGTACTACCTCATATCATTTTATGGAGGTGAATTTCTCCATCTCATTATTTTTTCCAGAAAAGAAAGAAGGAAGAAAAAGAAAAACCAAGAAAAACAATAACAACTGCCCTCCCAAAAAAAACTACCAGATTATTATTGCCTGGTTGTTAAAAGATTCTAAATCCCAAAATAAGAAACACAATTAAAGTACCATGAAACTAAAAATGAGAAATATATAGGTATATACATAAAAATTAAAATAAGGCAATTTATAAAATAGAATCAAAGAAAATAAATGAAAATAAAGCACAAACTACAAAGGAAGCTAGACCCTACTTTCCAAGCAGAGCTGAAGCTCTGCAGCCTCTGTGGTCCGACAACTTGGTGGCAGTGAGGGGTCTGTGCGGGGTCTGGGGATGGCCCATGGCGCTGATTGTCAGGTGCACATCTGCCTGGGAGATGCATCTGCAGGGTCAGAGGCGGGGTGGGCATCAGTGCGTCTGGCCTCCAGCAGGCGGCGCTGTGCTGCTCCCTAAGACCCGGCCCAGATGGGTGCGATGCAGGTGGGGACGCTGGGTCCTCTGGCTCTGGGGCTGAGCATCCTGCCCCCCAGTCTTCTGGGGCCTTAACAGAAGAGCCCCCAAGCCCCCGGGTCTCCGCCGCTTCTCTCAGAATCCTGGGTTCACTCTACCTGCGTCCGAGCTTTTTTTGGTTTTCTTTTTTTTTTTTTAATTTTTAATTAATTTATTTATTTATGATAGTCATCAGAGAGCGAGAGAGAGAGAGAGAGAGAGAGAGAGAGGCAGAGACACAGGCAGAGGGAGAAGCAGGCTCCATGCACCGGGAGCCCGATGTGGGATTCGATCCCGGGTCTCCAGGATCGCGCCCTGGGCCAAAGGCAGGCGCTAAACCGCTGCGCCACCCAGGGATCCCCTAGTTTTCTTTTTTTATCTCAGACTGTTGTGCCCAAGATTGCGAATCCGAGAAACCTCCGAGAAGCCAACACTGATGCAAACACACGTGGGTTTATTTACCACTTCGAGCTTGTGTCCAAGTATACCAACAGAGCGGAGCAGGGACTTGGACCCTGAGGTGGATTTTAGCTTAGTTTTAAGGGCTGGTCTTGGGGACCTTCAGAAGGGCTGGAGCAATTCCTCAAGTTCTGTTTACATTTTGATATGGGGCCTTCAAGGGCATTGAGCTCTGTTCTCATTCTAATAGGGGCTTCCTGCCCTTGGCCTGGGCTCAGTTTTGATTCAATTGTGGGGCTTTCTAGGACATTAAGCTGTAAAAATCAAAGGCTCCACACCTGGAAGGGGGACGTCACACTCTCCCTATATGCTGAAGACGTGGAACTAGAAACAGGCAACCCCAGAGCCTCCACCAAAACGTGTTAGAACTAAGGAGTGAGTTCAGTAAAGTCAGGGGACACAAACTGACCCTACAGAGCAGAGTAGCCTTGCTGTGTCCCGACAATGAGCACTCAGGAAGGAAAGGAAGGATGTGAAGGCCTTCTCAGGAGCATCAAGGAGAATAAATAATGAGACTGAACCAAAGGAGCACAAGACTTGTGCACTGAGCCATACCAGGCTCTGCGAGGCCGTCCTGGGCTCATGGGGTGGGAGCCTCATCTTGTGAAAAGGTCCGCAGTTCCTGAAGCCACCCTCAGTTTCAATGTCATTCCTATCAAAATCATGGTGGCAGAACTTAGAAATAGGAAAAAAAAAAACCCATAACATCCATCCTCCTCAACAAATAACCCCGGACAGCAAATCAGTATTGGAGAAGCAGGACAGAGTGAGACGCAGCACTTTCCTATTTCCCCTGTTATGCCCCCACCCCTCCAGCGACCCTCAGTTCGTTTCCTATTGTTAAGAGTCTGTATTTCCTGCATCTGTTTTCATCTTATTTGTTTTTCCTTCCCTTCACAGATGTTCATCTGCTTTGCTTCTTTAATCCCACCTATGAATGACACCACACGGTCATTCTCTTTCCCGACTGACTTACTTCATTTAACATGATCCCTTTAGTTCTATCCACATCATTGCAAATGGCAAGATTTCCTTCTCTTTGATAGCTGAGTTCCATTCCTCTCTCTATGACCATCATCTATCTCCCATCCTCTTTATCCATCATCTGCCACAGGGCATTGAGGCTCCTCCCACAGTGTGACTACTGTGGACCCGGCTGCTGTGGACATTGGGGTGCAGTTGTCCCACGTCTCACTGCATCTGTATCTTTGGAGTGAGCTCCAGGCCGTTCACCTGCTGGTCGCAGGGCCGCTCTATTTGTAACTTCCTGAGGGGCCTCCGCACTGTTTCCAGGGCGGCTGCACCAACCCGCGGTCCCACCCACAGTGGAAGAGGGTTGAGTGAGTTTTGCAGGACGTGGTAAAAGTCTGGTCCACATTTCATTTGGCGTCCTGTGGGCTCCATTCCTTGTCCTTAAGTATTTCTGGGGAAGCCGGGTGTTGGGCTCCTTTTCAGTGAGATGTTTCCAAAGCTAACAGACCCCAGCTGGAGCCTGAAAGGAGGCAGGTGGGGCCCATGGAGCACCCGCTGCCTCCTGCACAGCCTCCTGCAGCGCCTGAGTGTCCTGCAGGGGCCCCCGAGCCCAGACCCCTCCCATGGGGCACGCATGTGCAGTAGGCCTCCTCTGCCTACCCTAACAGGAGCCAGCCTGTGCTGGGGAGGCCTGAGGGGGATGTGGGGACGCGTCTACGCTGATGAGCTGCAGCCTCCACAGGACCCGCGGGAAGTCTTCAGGGGGAAATTGGGTCGCGTTCAAGCTGACAGGAGCCCCGGTCTCCTCAGGACCCACGGTGAGGCTTTAGGAAGATATGGGCCCGCATCCACTCTGACAGGAGCCCCTGGGCCCCCTCAGGACCTGCGGGGAGGCTTCAGGAAGATGTGGTGCCACGTCCACTCTGGCAGGAGCTCCCAGGCCCCTCAGGACATAGGTTGAGGCTTCTGGAAGCTGGGTGCCGCATTCATGGTTACAGGAGCCCCGGCCTCCTCAGAACCCTCGGTGATGTTTCTGGAGGACTTGGGGCCACATGGACACAACAGGACGCTGACTTCCTCAGGACCCCCGGTGTAGACTTTGGGAAATATGGGGATGCGTTCATGCAGACAGAAGACCCCACCCTTGTCATGGCCTGTGGTGAGGCCTAAGAAAAATGTGGGTGCCGCATCCACACTGACAGGAGTCTCCATCCTCCTCAGAACCCACTGTGAAGGTTTGGGAAGATTATGGGCCACATCCATGCTGACAGGAGCCCCCAGCCTCCTCAGGTCTTATGGTGAGGCTTGAGGAAAATGTGGGGCCACGTCAAACCTGACAGGAACCCCGTCCTCCTCAGGACCAGCACTTTGGCTTCAGGACATATGGGGCTGCGTCTATGCTGACAGGAGCCCACAGCCTCCTCAGGACCCGCAGTGAGTTTTCTGGGGGACGTGGGGCCATGTCCATGCTGACAGGAGCCTCCGGCTTCCTGAGGACCTGCTGTGAGGCTTCCAGAGGATGTGAGACATAGTCCACAGTGACAAGAGACCCAGCGTCCTCAGGACCAGCTGAATATGACTCAGGAACACGTGGGGCCATGTCCACACTCAAAGGACCCCGGGTCGCTTGGACCCCCTGGAGGACTCTGGAGGAGCCGTTGGGAGCCACGTCTACATCAGAAGGGACTCCTCAGAACCACAGGGTAAGTGAAAGGGCAGAATGAATGGTAGGGTTAGGGAAGGGGAGGCAGTTGGTGGTTAGCCTTAGGTTCTATGTTAGGTGTTAGTGATTATACTTATGGTTACGGATTAGAGGTTAGGTGAGGCATAAGGGTAATGGTCAGTAGTTAAGAGTTAGGATGGGGGTTAGGGTAAGGGACAGGATTTAGTGTTAGGGTTAGGGTTTAGGCTCTAGGGATTAGGGAAGGAGGTTAGGAGTTGGGGTTAGGGTTATGGTTACAGTTAGGGTTGGGCTTAGGTTTGCAGTTAGGGTTAGGGGTTAGGGTGTGAGTTAGGGTTAGGGTTTAGGGTGAGGGGTTAGGGTTATAGTTAGGCCTAGGTTTAGAATTAGGGCGAGGGTTAGGTTTAGGATAGGGGTTAGGACTAGGGTTAGGGTAATTGTTTGGTTAGGGGTTAGGGTTAGGGAGAGGTCCGGGTCAGGGTCAGGGTACGGTTTTGGAAGAAGGTAAGAGATACATTTAGGGAGTGGGTTAGGGGTTAGTTTTAGGGTAAGGGTTAGGGTAGTGTTTGGGGTATGAGATAGGATTAGTATTAGAGGGTTAGGGTTAGGGTACAGGTTAAGGTCAGGAATAGGATTTGAGTATATTAAGTTAAGTTTATGTTGAGAGGTTAGAGTTAGGTTTAAACATTTTTTATTTATTTTTTTTATTTATTTATGATAGGCACACAGTGAGAGAGAGAGAGGCAGAGACACAGGCAGAGGGAGAAGCAGGCTCCATGCACCGGGAGCCCGATGTGGGATTCGATCCCGGGTCTCCAGGATCGCGCCCTGGGCCAAAGGCAGGCGCCAAACCGCTGCGCCACCCAGGGATCCCCTAGAGTTAGGTTTAGATTATAGTAGCGGTCAGGGTTAAGGGTTTAGAATAGGTTTAGGAGTTAGGTTGAGGTTTGGCAGGAAGGTTCAGTGAATGTGTTTTGGTCTTGGGGTTTGTGTTTGGTTTTCATTAGTGATAGGTCTTGTTTAAGGTTTAGGTTAACATTAGGCTTAAGTGTAGGGTTAGGGTTATATCTGTGTATGGTTAGAGTTTGGGTCTTGGCATGTGCCTGCACTCAGACTCCTAGCATCTTGGGCCGTTTAGTTTTATGCATTCTATTTAGGTTTTGGGTTCAAAGATAGCCTGACTCCACCAAGTCAGTGGCCTCCCCAAAGAATCAAAATCCAGGCTTCTGCTGGGGTCAGAATGGACATGGCAGGCTTCTCCCGAGCTGAGCTAAGGAGGGGATTTGTGACTCTAAAGACTCTTTATTTGGATTTTCAGTTGCCTGTCTGATTTTATCTCTAGTGCGCACATGTTTCATCAATACTACCAATTATTATTTTAAAGTTTTACTTGAACTCCTTTTTGTAAACACAGTATGATATAGTTTCAGGTTTACCACATACTGATTCAACCCTTGGATACAACGCCTGGTACTGGTCACAGGTGCTCTCCACTATCCCCATCGCCATTCCCCATCCCCCCCACCTTCCTCTGGTATTTATTAGTTTATTCTGTGTGGTTAAGAGTGTGTTTTTTTATTTGCTTCTCTCATCCCCCCCCTGCCTCTTTGCCAGTGTGTTTGGTTTCTTAAAATTCACATGTGAATGCAATTGTATGGTATTTGGTGTATGTCTTCCTCTGACTGATTTCATTTAGCATAAGTCCTTTCCATTTCTCCCACGTCATTGTAAATGGCTTCAATTCATCCCTTGTGATGACCGAGTGATGTCACAGTGTGTATATTTACCACATCGTCTCTGCCCATTCATCTGTCGATGGACATCTGGGCTGTATCCACAGTTTGGCTCTTGTTGATAATGCTGCTACCAACACTGGGCTGCGTGTCCCTCTTCAAATCTACTAAACAACTTCTGTATCCTTGGGGTAAATACCTAGCTGTGCAATTTTGGAATCGTAGTGTAGCTCTATTTTTAACTTTTTTTAAAAATTTTTTTTATGATAGTCACAGAGAGAGAGGCAGAGACAGGCAGAGGGAGAAGCAGGCTCCAAGCACTGTGAGTCTGACGTGGGATTCGATCCCGGGTCTCCAGGATCGCGACATCGGTCAAAGGCAGGTGTCAAACCGCTGAGCCACCCAGGGATCCCCTATTTTCAACTTCTCGAGGACCCTCCACAGTGTTTTCCAAAGTGGCTGCACCTGTTCGCCTGCCCACCAGGAGTGTAAGGGGCCTCCCTCTTCTCCATAGCCTCAACAACACCTGTTGTTTCTTCTGTTCTTAATTTTAGCCATTATGATGGCTGTCAGGTGACATCTCATTGTGGTTTTGGTTTGCATTTCCCTGCTGATGGGTGACGCTGAGTGTCTTTCCGTATGTCTCATGGCCATCTGGATGTCTTGTCAGAGACAATGTCCATTCATGTGTTCTGCCCATCGGCAGTTGGATAATTTGTGTTTAGGATGCTGAGATTTATATTTGCTTTATGTATTTTGGATACTAAATCTTTATTGGATGTGTTGTTTACAAATATTTTCTCTCATTTTGTATGTTGCTTTTTAGGTTTGGTTGTTTCCTTCACTTTGTGGCAGCTTTTCAATTTGATGAAGTCCCAATAGTATTTTTGCTTTTGTTTCCCTCACCTCAGAGGCATATCTAGAAAGAAGTTCCAATGGCCAATGTCAAAGACGTTGCTGCCTATCTTTTCTTCTTTGTATGGTTTCAGGTCTCACATTTAGGTCTTTAATCCATTTTGAATTTATTTCTTATATATATGGTGTAAGAAAGTGGTCCAGTTTCATTCTTCTGCATGTGGCTGCCTGGTTTTCCCAACAGCATTTGTTCTTATCCTGGGGTCAGGGTTAGGGTTTGTTGAAGAGACTGTCTTTGTGCTTTGGATATTCCTTCCTGCCTTGTTGTCGATTAATGGATCATAGAGTTACAGGTTTGTATCTTGTTTCGGCTTTCCATTCTGTTCTATTGATCTAAGCTTCTCCTGTTGGGAGATCCTTGATTACTGATTCAATTTCTTTGCTGGTTATCTGTCTGATCAAGTTTCTTATTTCTTCCTTTTTCATTTTTGCTATGTTATTTATTTCCAGGAATTGATCTATTTCTTCCAGGTTCGGGGTTGCTGACATATAATTTTTCATAATGTTTTCTTATAATCGTTTGTATTTCTCTAGTGTTGGTTGTTATATCTCTTTTCTCATTTGTGATTTTATTTGGGTCCTTTCTCATCTTTTTATCTTTTTTCATATTTTAAAGATTTATTTATGGATTCATGAGAGACACAGAGAGGCAGAGATATAGACACAGGGAAATTGAGGCTCCATGTGCGGAGCCTGATGTGGGACTTGATTCCCCAGGACCTCTGGATCATGACCTGAGCCAAAGCACATGCTCAACCACTGTGCACCCAGGTGCCCTGCTGATTCAATTCCTTTGCTAGTTATGGGTCTGTTCATATGTTCTATTTCTTCCTATTTCAGTTTTGCTCATTTGCACATTTCTGGGGATTTGTCCATTTCTTCCAGGTCTCCCAGTATGTTAGCGTATAATCTTTCATAGTATTCACTTATAATAGTCTTATTTTTCTGGTGTTGATTGTGATCTCTCTTCTCTCATTTGTGATTTTATTTATTTAGGTCTTTTCTCTTTTCTCGTTGATAAGGCTGGCTAGGGCTTGATCCATTTTCTTAATTATTTTGAAGAATCATCTCTTTGTTTCGTTATTCCATTCTACTGCTTTGTTGTTTCTGTATTGTTTATTTCTCCTCTCATCTTTATTTTCCCCCACTTCTATAGGCTTTAGGCTTTGTTTGCTATTCCTTTTCCAGCTCCTTAAGGTGTAGGGTTAGGCTGTGTATTGGAGACTTCTTCTTTCTTGAGGTAGGCCTGTATTGCTATGTACTTCCCTCTCAGGATGCCTTTGCTATATCCCAGAGGTTTGGAGATACATGTTTTCATTTTCATTTGTTTTAAATTTCCTCTTTAATTTCCTGGTTGCTCCATTCATTCTCTAGTAGGATGTTCATAATCTCCACGTATTTTTGCTATGTCCAAATTTTTTCTTACTGTCGACTTCGAGTTTCATAGCGTCGTGGTCCAAAAATGTACAGGGTGTGATATCAACCTTCTTGTACCTGTTGTACCTGTTGAGGGCTGATTTGTGGGCCATGATATGATCTATTCTGGAGAATGTCCCATGTACACTTGAATGGAATGTGTATTCTGCTTTAGGTTAAAATGTTCAGACTATATCTGTTGAGTCCCTGTGATCCAGTGTGTCAAGGCTATTTTTCCCTTGTTGATTTTCTGTATAGACGATCGGTCCATTGCCATAAGTGGGTGTTAAAATCCCCTGTCATTGTATTATTATCAGTGACTTTCTGTACGTTTGTTTAATTGGTTTCTATATTTAGGTACTCTCATGTTGGCAGCATAAATATTTAGTTGTTTGAACTTTTTTTAAAAATAAATTTATTTTTTTATGGTGTTCAATTTACCAACAAACAGAATAACACCCAGTGCTCATCCCGGCAAGGGCCCCCCTCAGTGCCCTTTACCCATTCACCCACACCCCCCGCCCTCCTCCCTTTAAAACATCCCTAGTTCCTTTCTCAGAGTTAGGAGTATTTATGTTCTTTCTCCCTTTCTGATATTTCTCACACATTTCTTCTCTATTCCCTTATATTCCCTTTCACTATTATGTATATTAACCAATTGAATGAGAACATACGTTTGTCCTTCTCCAATTGACTTACTTCACTCAGCATAATACCCACCAGTTTCATCCACGTTGAAGCAAATGGTGGGTATTTGTCATTTCTACTGGCTGAGTAATATTCCATTGTATACATAAACCACATCTTCTTTATCCATTCATCTTTCAGTGGACACCATGGCTCCATCCTCAGTTTCGCTATTGTGGACATTCCTGCTAAAAACATCGGGGTGCAGGTGTCCCGGCGTTTCATTGCATCTGAATATTTTGGGTAAATCCCCAAGAGTGCAATTGCTGGGTCGTAGGGCCGGTCTATTTTTAACTCTTTGAGGAACCTCCACTCAGTTTTCCAGAGTGGCTGCACCAGATCACATTCCCACCAACAGTGTAAGAGGGTTCCCTTTTCTCCGCATCCTCTCCAACATTTGAGGTTTCCTGCCTTGTTAATTTTCCCCATGCTCACTGGTGTGATATGGTATCTCATTGTAGTTTTGATTTGTATTTCCCTGAGGCAAGTAATGCAGAGCATTTTCTCATGTGCATGTTGGACATGTCAATGTCTTCCTCTGTGAGATTTCTGTTCATGTCTTTTGCCCATTTCATGATTGGATTGTTTGTTTCTTTGTGTTGAGTTTAAGAAGTTCTTTATAGATCTTGGAAACTAGCCCTTTTTCTGATATGTCTTTTGCAAATATCTTCTCCCATTCTGTAAGTTGTCTTTTAGTTTTGTTGACTGTATTCTTTGCTGTGCAAAAGCTTATCTTGATCACGTCACAATAGTTCATTTTTGCTTTTGTTTCTTTTGCCTTCATGGATGTACCTTGCAATAATTTACCGTGGCCGAGTTCAAAAAGGGTGTTGCCTGTGTTCTCCTCTTGGATTTTGATGGATTCTTGTCTCACATTTAGATCTTTCATCCATTTTGAGTTTATCTTTGTGTATGCTGAAAGAGAGTGCTCTAGTCATTCTTCTGCATGTGGATGTTCAATTTTCCCACCACCATCTATTGAAGAGACTGTCTTTCTTCCAATGGATAGTGTTTCCTCCTTTATCGAATATTAGTTGACCATAAAGTTCAAGGTCCACTTCTGGGTTCTCTATTCTGTTCCATTGATCTATGTGTCTGTTTTTGTGCCAGTACCACACTGTCTTGATGACCACAACTTTTAATGCAACCTGAAATCTGTCATTCTGATGCCCCAGATATGTTTTTCTTTTTTTTCAAATTCCCCTGGCTATTCGGAGTCCTTCCTGATTCCACACAAATATTAAAATAATTTGTTCTAACTCTCTGAAGAAAGTCCATAGTATTTTGATAGGGATTGCATTAAACGTGTACATTGCCCTGGGTATCATTGACATTTTCACAATATTAATTCTGTCAATCCATGAGCATGGAATATTTTTCCATCTCTTTGTGTCTTCCTCAGATTCTTTCAGTAGCGTTCTATAGTGTTTATGGTTGAGATCCTTTACCTCCTTGGTTAGGTTTATTCCTAGGTATCTTATGCTTTTGGGTACAATTGTAAATGAGATTGCCTCCTCAATTTCTCTTTCTTCAGTCTCTTTGTTTTTGTATAGAAATGCCATTGATTTCTGGGCAGTGATTTTGTATCCTGCCAGGCTACCAAATTGCTGTATGAGTTCTAGCAACCTTGGGGTGGAGGCTTTTGGGTTTTCTGTAGAGTATCATGTCATCGGTGAAGAGGGAGAGTTTGACTTCTTCTTGGCCAATTTGAATGGCTTTAATGTCTTTTTGTTGTCTGATTGCTGAGGCGAGGATTTCCAGTACAATGTTGAATAGCAGTGGTGAGAGTGGACATCCCTGTCTTGTTCCTGATCTTAGGGGAAAGGCTCCCAATGCTTCCCCATTGAGAATGATATTTGTTGTGGGCTTTTCTCAAATGGCTTTTTTTATTTATTTATTTGTGATAGTCACAGAGAGAGAGAGAGAATGAGGCAGAGACACAGGCAGAGGGAGAAGCAGGCTCCACGCACCGGGAGCCCGACTTGGGATTCGATCCCGGGTCTCCAGGATCGCGCCCTGGGCCAAAGGCAGGCGCCAAACCGCTGCGCCACCCAGGGATCCCTCTTGGGAGGTTTTTGATAACTGTTTCAATTTCCTCTCTGGTTATTGGCCTCTTCAGGTTTTCTATTTTTTTCTGTTCCAGTTTTTGTAGTTTCTGGCTTTCCAGGAATGCGTCCATATCTCTAGATTGCCTACTTTGTTGGCGTAAAGCTGTTCATAATACGTTTTTAAAATCATTTGTATTTCCTTGGTGTTGGTAGTGATCTTGCCTTTCTCATTCATGATTTTATTAATTGAATATTTTCTGTCTTCTTTTTAATAAGGCTGGCTAATGGTTTATGTATCTTTTTAATTCTTTCAAAAAACCAACTCCTGGTTTTGTTGTTCTCTTCCACAGTTCTTCTGGTCTCGATTTCATTGAGTTCTGCTAAAATATTAATTAACTCTCTTCTTCTGTTGGGTGTAGGATCTATCTGCTGTTTTTTCCCTAGCTCCTGTATGTGTAAGGTTAGCTTTGTATTTGAATTCTTTACAGTTTTTGAATGGATACTTGTGTTGCGATGTATTTCCCCCTTAGGGCTGCTTGTGCTGCATCCCAAAGATTTTGAATGGTTGTATCTTCATTCTCATTAGTTTCCATGAATCTTTTTTTAAATAAGTTAATTTTTTATTTGTGTTCAATTTACCAATATACAGAATAACACCCAGTGCTCATCCCGTCAAGTGCCCCCCTCAGTGCCTGTTACACAATCACCCCCAACCCCCACCCACCTCCCCTTCCACCACCCCTAGTTCATTTCCCAGAGTTAGGAGTCTTTATTTTCTGTCTCCTATTGTGATATTTCCCTCACATTTCTTCTCCATTCCCTTATATTCCCTTTCACTATTATTTATATTCTCCAAATGAATGAGAACATACACTGTTTGTCCTTCTCCAATTGACTTACTTTACTCAGCATAATACCCTCCAGTTTCATCTACGTTGAAGCAAATGGTGGGTATTTGTCGTTTCTGATGCCTAAATAATATTCCATTTTATACATAAACCTCTTCTTCTTTACACATTCATCTTTCAATGGACACCAAGGCTCCTTCCACAGTTTGGCTATTGTGGAAATTCTGCTATAAACATCGGGGTGCAGGAGTCCCGGCGTTTCCTTGCATCTGAGTCTTTGGGGTAAATCCCCAAAGGTGCAAATGCTGGGTCGTCGAGCAAGTCAATTTTTAACTCTTTGAGGAACCTTCACTCAGTTTTCCAGAGTGGCTGCACCAGATCACATTCCCACAAACGGTGTAAGAGTCTTCCCTTTTCTCCGCATCGTCTCCAACATTTGTGATTTCCTGCCTTGTTAATTTTCCCCATGCTCACTGGTGTGAGGTGGTATCACATTGTGGTTTTGATTTGTATTTCCCTGATGGCAAGTGATGCAGAGCATGTTTTCATGTGCATGTTGGCCATGTCAATGTCTTCCTCTGTGAGATTTCGCTTTTCTCCTGTCTTTTGTCCATTTCATGATTGGATTGTTTGTTTCCTTGGGTTTGAGTTTAAAACGTTCTTTATAGATCTTGGAAACTAGCCCTTTATCCGATACATCATTTGCATATATCTTCTCCCATTCTTTATGTTGCCTTTTAGTTCTGTTGACTGTATCCTTTGCTGTGCAAAAGCTTCTTATCTTAATGAAGTCCCAATAGTTCATTTTTGCTTTTGTTTCTTTTGCCTTCATGTATTTATCTTGCAAGAAGTTACTGTGGCCGAGTTCAAAAAGGGTGTTGCCTGTGCTCTCCTCTAGGATTTTGATGGACTCTTGTCTCACATTTAGATCTTTCATCCATTTTGAGTTTATCTTTGTGTATGGTGAAAGAGAGTGGTCTAGTTTCATTCTTCTGACTGTGGATGTCCATTTCCCTGCACCGTATATTCTAGAGACTGTCTTTCTTCCAATGGATAGTCTTTCCTACTTTATCGAATGTCAGTTGACCATGAAGTTCAGGGTCCACTTCTGGGTTCTCTATTCTGTTCCATTGATCTATGTGTCTGTTTTTGTGCCAGTACCACACTGTCATGATGAACACAGCTTTGTGGTACAACCTGAAATCTGGCATTGTGATGCCCCCAGATATGGTTTTCTTTTTTAAAATTCCCCTGGCTATTTGGGGTCTTTCCTGATTCCACACAAATATTAAAATAGTTTGTTCTAACTCTCTGAAGAAAGTCCATAGTATTTTGATAGGGATTGCATTAAACGTGTACATTGCCCTGGGTAACATTGACTTTTTCACAATATTAATTCTGCCAATCCTAGAGCATGGAATATTTTTCCATCTCTTTGTATCTTCCTCAATATCTTTCAGTAGCATTCTATAGTGTTTATGGTTGAGATCCTTTACCTCCTTGGTTAGGTTTATTCCTAGGTATCTTATGCTTTTGGGTGCCATTGTAAATGAGATTGCCTCCTCAATTTCTCTTTCTTCAGTCTCTTTGTTAGTGTATAGAAATGCCATTGATTTCTGGGCAGTGATTTTGTATCCTGCCAGGCTACCAAATTGCTGTATGAGTTATAGCAATCTTGTGGGCGAGGGTATTGGGTTTTCTAGGTAGAGTATCATGTCATCGGTGAAGAGGGAGAGTTTGACTTCTTCTTGGCCAATTTGAATGGCTTTAATGTCTTTTTGTTGTCTGATTGCTGAGGCGAGGATTTCCAGTACTATGTTGAATAGCAGTGGTGAGAGTGGACATCCCTGTCTTGTTCCTGATCTTAGGGGAAAGGCTCCCAGGGCTTCCACATTGAGAATGATATTTGCTGTGGGTTTTTCCTAGATGGCTTTTAAGATGTCAAGGAATGTTCCCTCTATCCCTACGTTCTGAAGTGTTTTGATCAGGAATGGATGCTTTATTTTGTCAAATGCTTTCTCTGCATCTAATGAGAGGATCATATGGTTCTTGGTTTTTCTCTTGCTGATATGATGAATCACATTGATTGTTTTACGAGTGTTGAACCATCCTTGTGTCGCGGGGATAAATCCTACTTGGTCATGGTGAATAATATTCTTAATGTATTGTTGGATCCTATTGGCTAGTATCTTGTGAGAATTTTTGCATCCTTGTTCATCAGTGATATTGTTCTGTATTATCCTTTTTGGTGGGGTCTTTGTCTGGTTTTGGAAGTAAGGTGATGCTGGCTTCATAGAACGAATTTGGAAGTACTCCATCTCTTTCTATCTTTCCAAACAGCTTTAGTAGGATAGGTATGGTTTCTTCTTTAAACGTTTGAGAGAATTCCCCTGGGAAGCCATCTGCCTTGGTCTTTTGTGTCTTGGGAGGTTTTGGATGACTGCTTAATTTCCTCCCTGGTTATTGGTCTGTTCAGGTTTTGTATTTCTTCCCGTTCCAGTTTTTGTAGTTTCTGGCTTTCCAGGAAAGCGTCCATTTCTTCTAGATTGCCTAATTTATTGGCGTATTGGCGTATGTTTTTAAAATCGTTTGTATTTCCTTGGTGTTGGTAGTGACCTCTCTTTTCTCATTCATGATTTTATTAATTTGAGTCCTCTTTCTCTTCTTTTTAATAAGGCTGGATAATGCTTTAGGTATCTTATTAATTCTTTCAAAGAACCAACTCCTGGTTCTGTCTATCTGTTGCAAATTTCTTCAGGTCTCGATTTCCTTGAGTTCTGCTTGAAATTTAATTAACTCTCTTCTGTTGAGTCTAGGATCTATCTGCTGTGTTTTCTCTAGCTCCTTTATGAGTAAGGTTAGCTTTTGTATTTGAGTTCTTTCCAGTTTTTGAATGGATTCTTGTATTGCGATGTATTTCCCTCTTAGGACTGCTTTTGCTGCATTCCAAAGATTTTGAATGGTTGTAATTTCATGCTCATTAGTTTCCATGAATCTTTTTAATTCTTCCTTAATTTCCTATGACCCTTTCATCTTTAGCAGGATGGTCCTTCACCTCCACGTGTTTGAGGTCCTTCCAAACTTCTTGTTATGATTTAGTTTTAATTTCAAGGCATTATGGTCTGAGAATATGCAGGGGACGATCTGAATCTTTTGGTATCGGTTCAGACGCGATTTGTGACCCAGTATGTGGTCTATTCTGGAGAAAGTTCCCATGTGCACTTGAAATTGAAAAGAATGTGTATTCAGTTGAGTTTCGATGTAAAGTTTTGTAGATTTCTGTGAAATCCATCGGGTCCAGTGTATCATTTAAAGCTCTCATTTCTATGCAGATGTTGTGCTTAGAAGACCTTTCGAGTATAGAAAAGGCTAGACCGAAGTCACCGAGTATAAGTGTATTGTTATCTAAGTATTTCTTCACTTTGGTTATTAATTGGTTTAAATATTTGGCAGCTCCCACATTCAGGGCATATATGTAGAGGATTGTTAAGTCCTCTTGTTGGATAGACCCTTTAAGTATGATGTAGTGTCACTCTTCATCTCTCACTACAGTCTTCGGGGTAATTTTTAGTTTATCTGATATAAGGATGGCTACCCCTGCTTTCTTTTGAGGACCATTTGAATGGTAAATGGTTCTCCAACCCATTATTTTCAGGCTGTAGGTGTCCTTCTGTCTAAAATGAGTCTCTTGTAGACCGCAAATAGATGGGTTCTGCTTTTTTATCCAGTCTGAAACCCTGTGCCTTTTGATGGGGTCATTAAGCCCGTTCACATTCAGAGTTACTATCGACAGATATGAGTTTAGTGTCATCATGATATCTATTCAGCCCTTGTTTTTGTGTATTGTTCCGCTGAACTTCTTCTTAAAGGGGAATTTTAAGAGTCCCCCTTAAGATTGCTTGCAGAGCTGGCTTGGTGGTCACATATGCTTTCAGTTTCTGCCTGTCTTGGAAGCTCTTTATCTCTCCTTCCATTTTGAATGAGAGCCTTGCTGGATAAAGTATTCTTGGTTGCATGTTCTTCTCATTTAGGACCCTGAATATATCCAGCCTGCCCTTTCTGGACTGCCAGTTCTCTGTGGAGTGGTCTGCTGTTACCCTAATGCTCCTCCCCATAAAGGTCAAGGATTTCTTGTCTCTTGCTGCTTTAAGGATTTTCTCTTTATCTTTGGAATTTGCAATCTTTACTATTAAATGTCGAGGTGTTGGACAGTTTTTATTGATTATAGGGGGGGATCTCTCTATTTCCAGGATCTGAATGCCTGTTTCCCTTCCCAGATTAGGAATGTTTTCAGCTAGGATTTGTTCAAATACATATTCTGGCCCTCTGGCCCTTTCGGTGCCCTCTGGAACCCCAATTACACGTAGGTTTTTCTTCCTCAGGCTGTCGTTTATTTCCCTTAATCTGTCTTCCTGGTCTTTTAATTGTCTGTCTCTTTTTTCCTCTGTTTCCGTCTTTGCCATCAACTTGTCTTCTATGTCACTCACTCATTCTTCCACCTCCTTACCCTCGTCGTTAGGACTTCTAGTTTGGATTGCATCTCATTCAATTGATTTTTAATTTGTGCCTGATTGGATCTAAATTCTGCAGTCATGAAGTCTCTTGAGTCCTATGCTTTTTTCTAGAACCATCAGTGGCTGTATAAGTGCTTCTGAATTGGCTTTCTGACATTGAATTGTAATCCAGATTTTGTAACTCTTAGGAGAGAGGACTGTTTCTTTCTTTTGAGGTGATGTTTTCCTTCTATTCATTTTGCTCAGTGCAGAGTGGCAAAAAAATTGTAGTGGGAAAAGGAGAAAAAGGGAGAGAAAGAAGGAAAGAAAAGAGAAAAAGAGAAAAGGAAGAAAAAGAAAAAAGAAGAAAAAGAAAGAAAGCAATAAAGTGTGGGGGATGCAAACAAATCAAAAAGAAAGGAAAAGAAAAGAAAAGAAAAGAAAATAGAAAAGAAAAGAAAAAACCACGGGGGAGTATCTTCTGATTCTGTATACTTTAAGTCCGTTGACTTCCCCTGGAACTTGTGCGTCTAGCTGGTCTCTTGGGGGAGGGGCCTGTTGTGCTGATTTTCAGGGGTTAGCTCTTGGGGGAGCTGCTCCGCCCTCTGCCTGGTGCAGGGCTCAGTGGGGGTTGTTTAACCCGTGAGGCCCCAGGAGGAACCTTCCCAGTGACGCCGGCAGCTCTGGAGCCCTGGATTCAGCTCCCACAGTAACTATGGATCTCTCCCTCTGCAGGGCCTGGAGATGCCAAGGCGGGGACGCTGATCTGCTCAGCTCTGGGAAGAAGCGTCCTAGCTGTCGTAGGCCTTCCCAGGCTCTGCCTGTCCCAGGGGGAGGCCGGGTCCTGGTCTTTGTCCTGCCGCCCTGTGCTCCAGTGCCTGTGCTGTTGGATTCCCCCTCCCAGCCACACAGCCGGCTCTGCGGCGCCACCGCCCGAGCCCCTCTGACCTGGTCCCAGAGCCCCACAGCCCTCTCCGCAGGGATCCTCTTCCTCTGCCGGAGCCCCCCCCGAGCTGCTCCTGGCCTCGCAGCCCCCTCCATGCGGAGCCGCCGCCTGAGCCCCTCCGAGCTGCTCCAGGTCCAGCCGTGGGCCCTGCAGTCTTTTAGGGAGCTCGGCCGCGGGGTATGGTGCAGTCTCCTGGGTGTGCAGGTGTCTTGTAGTATTCCAGGAAGCCCGAGGGCATCCCCACCATCCTGGCATCCTGCTCCAACTCCCTGTGGGTGCCTTTCCACCCGGGAAGATTGGTGAAGCTCCTGCTTCTCCGGGACAGAGCTTTCCTGTCCTGGGGGCCCTCGCCCCGGCCTTAGCCCGGCACCTCATGGGGCCCCTCCCCCTTGGATGTCTTTTGTTTCTTTATTTCTTTTTCCCCCTCTTCCTACCTTGATAGCAGTGCGAACTCTTCTCACTGTAGCATTCCAGCTGGTCTCTCTTTAAATCTCAGGCCAAATTAAATGATTTTCAGGATGATGAAGATTATCTAGGTAATTTGGTGGGGACAGGTGATTTGGGGACCCTACTCTTCCACCATCTTGACCCTCCCTCCACTTTCCTATTCTAAACAATGTCACAGAGACACAGGATAAAGCAGTGTGGTTCTCGGGCCCAGCTGTCTCCGTTGGTTAAGCATCCAACTCCTGACTTCACCCTTGTTCTTGACCTTGGGGTCATGATTTCCAGCCCTGTGCTGAACTGTGGATGAGGCATGGAGCCTACTTAAACAAGCTAAACCCACAGGGGTGTGGTTCTGGCATAAGCTGAAGGAGCAGAATAGAGAGCCTGGAAGAAAATGCACTCCGATACCGTCAACTGATTTTTTAAACTTAATTTAATTTAAACCCAATTAATTAACAGTATAGTGTATTATACTTTCAGAGGTAGAATTCAGGGATTCATCAGTTGGAGATAACACCAGGGCTCATGACATCACGTGCCCTCCTTCATGCCCGTCTACCAGTTACCCTGTCCCTCCACTCCCCTCCCCTCCAGCGACCCTCAGTTTGTTTCCTGTGATTGAGTCTTTTTTTCCTCCATCTCTGTTTTCATCTTGTTTTTCCTTCCCTTCACAGATGCCCATCTGCTTTGCTTCTTTAATTTCGCCTATGAATGCAACCATACGGTAATTTTCTTTCCTGACTGACTTATTTCACTTAACATGATCCCTCTAGTTCTATCCACGTCATTGCAAATGGCAATATTTTCTTCTCTTTGATAGCTGAGTACCATTCCTATCATCTAACTATCTATCATCTATGACCATCATCTATCTTCCATCCTCTTTATCCATCATCTGCCTGAGGGCACCGAGGCTCCTCCCACAGTGTGGTTACTGTGGACCCGGCTGCTGTGGACATTGGGGTGCAGGTGTCCCCGAGTCTCATGCATCTGTATCTTCGGGGTGAGCTAAGGCCGTGCACCTGCTGGTCCCAGGGCGGCTCTATTTGTAACTTCCTGAGGAGCCTCCACACTGTTTCCAGGGCGGCTGCGCCAGCCTGCAGTCCCACCCACAGAGGAAAAGGGTTGAGTGAGTTTTGCAGGACGTGGTTAAGTCTGATACACATTTCTTTTTGTGTCCTGTGGGCTCCAATCATTGTCCTTTAGTATTTCTGGGGAAGCCGGGTATTGGGCTCCATTTCAGTGAGACGTTTCTGAAGCTCATAGGCCTCAGCTGGAGCCTGGAAGGAGGCAGGTGTGGCCTCGTGCATGGGGACGCTGCCTCCTCATGGCCTCCTGCAGGTCCTGAGCATCCCAAAGGAGGCGCCCGAGCCCAGGCCCTGCCCAAGGGCCGCGAAGGCTCAGTAGGCCTCGTCCACCTGAACTAACAGGAGCCCACCTGTGCTGGGGAGGCCTGAGGAGGACATGGGGACACATCCACACTGATGAGCCCCGGTCTCCTCAGGAACCGCGGTGAGGCTTCAGGAAGATGTGGGCCCGCATCCACCCTTACAGGAACACCTGGGCCACTTCAGGACCTGCAGTGAGGCTTCAGGAAGCTGTGGTGCTGCATCCACTCTGGCAGGAGTTCCCGGGCCACTCAGGAAATAAGTTGAGGCTTCTGGAAGGTGGGGGCCGCATCCGGGGTCAGGAGCCCTGGCGTCCTCAGAACCCGCAGTGACGCTATGGGAGGACGTGGGGTCACGCCCACACAACAGAACGCTGACGTCCTCAGGACCCCTGGTGTAGACTTCGGGAAATATGGGGATGCTTCCATGCAGACAGAAGACCCCAGCCTTGTCAGGGCCTGTGGTGAGGCGTAAGAAAGATGTGGGTGCCGAATCCACACTGACAGCAGTCTCCGGCCTCCTCAGGACCTGCCTTTTGGCTTCGGGGCATATGGGGCTGTGTCTATGCTTACAGGAGCCCACAGCCCCCTCAGGACCCGCGGTGAGTTTTCTGGGGGCCATGGGGCCATGTCCAGGCTGACAGGAGCCCTCAGCCTCCTGAGGACCTGCTGTGAGGCTTCCAGAGGATGTGAGGCATAGTCCACAGTGACAGGAGACCCGGCGTCCTCAGGACCCGCTGACTATTACTCGGGAACACGTGGGGCCACGTCCACACTCACAGGATCCTGGCTTCCTCAGGACCCCCTGGAGGACTCTGGAGGCACCGTTGGGGGCCATGTCCACATCAGAAGGGACTCCTCAGAACCACAGGGTAAGTGAATGGGTAGAATGAATGGTAGGGTCAGGGGAGAGGAGGCAGTTGGTGGTTAAGTTAGGTTAGATGTTAGGGTTTAGTGATTATGCTTATGGTTACGGATTAGAGGATAGCGTGAGGGATAAGGGTAAGGGTCAGTGGTTAGGAGTTGGATGGGGGTTAGGGATTAGGGAAAGGGGTTAGGGTTAGTGTTAGGGACAGGATTAAGAGTTTGGGTTAGGGTTTAGGCTTAGGGATTAGGGCAGGATGTTAGGAGTTGGGGTTAGGGTTATGGTGAGTGGTAGGGTTGTGATTAGGTTTGCAGTTAGGGTTAGGGGTTAGGGAGTGAGTTAGGGTTAGTTGTTAGGGTTAGGGGTTAGGGTTAAAGTTAGTGCTAGGTTTAGAGTTATGGTGAGCGGTAGGGTTAGGATAGGTGTTAGGATTAGGTTTAGTGTTTGGTTAGGGGTAATGGTCAGGTCAGGGTCAGGGTAGGGTCAGGGTACGGTTTTGGAAAAGGGTAAGAGATAGGGTTAGGCAGTGGGTTAGGGGTTAGTTTTAGGGTACGGGTTAGGATACAGTTTGGGGTATGAGATAGGGTTTAGTATTAGAGGGTTAGGATTAGGGTACAGGATAAGGTTAAGAATAGGATTTGAGTACATTAAGATAAGGTTAGGGTTAGAGGTTAGGGTTAGGATTAGATTTAAGGTAGGGGTCAGGGTTAAGGAAACCTAAGAATAGGTTTAGGAGTTAGGGTGAGGCTTGGCAGGTAGGTTCAGTGAATGTGTTTCGGGCTTGGGGTTTGTGTTTGGTTTTTGATTAGTGATAGGTCTTGTTTAAGGGTTAGGTTAACATTAGGCTTAAGTGTAGGGTTAAGGTTATGTCTGTGTATGGTTAGAGTTTGGGTCTTGGCCTGTGCCTGCACTGGGACTCCTAGTATCTTGGGCAGTTTAGTTTTATCCAAACTATTTAGGTTTTGGGTTCAAAGATAGCCTGACTCTACCAAGTCAGTGGCCTCCCCCGAGAATCAAAATCCAGGCTTCTGCTGGGGTCAGGAAAGACATGGCAGGCTTCTCCCGAGCTGAGCCAAGGAGGGGATTTGTGGCTCTAAATACTCTATTTGGATTTTCAGTTGCCTTTCTGATTTTATATCTTGTGCACACATGTTTCATCAATACTAACAATTATTATTTTAAAGTTTTACTTAATTCCTCTTTGTCAACACAGTATGATATAGTTTCAGGTTTACCACATAGTGATTCAACCCTTGGATGCAACGCCTAGTACTGGTCACAGGTGCCCTCCACTATCCCCATCCCCTGATTCCCCATCCCCCCCCCACCTTCCTCTGTTATCTATTAGTTTATTCTCTGTGGTTAAGAGTGAGTTTCTTGGTTTGCTTCTCTCATCCCACCCCATCGATCCACTTGCCAGTTTGTTTGGTTTCTTAAAATTCACATGTGAATGCAATTCTATGGTATTTGGTATCTGTCTTTCTCTGACTGAGTTTATTTAGCATAAGTCCTTTCCACTTCTCCCACGTCATTGTAAATGGCTTCATTTCATCCCTTGTGATGACCGAGTGATGTCGCAGTGTGTATATTTACCACATCGTCTCTGCCCATTCATCTGTCGATGGACATCTGGGCTGTATCCACAGTTTGGCTATTGTTGATAACGCCACTACAAACACTAGGCTGCGTGTCCCTCTTTGAATCTAAGAGACTACTTTTATATCCTCGGGATAAATACCTAGCTGTGCGATTTTGGAATCATAGGGTACTTCTACTTTTAACTTCTTGAGGACCCTCCACACTGTATTCCACACTAGCTGCACTTGTTCGCATGACCACGAGGAATGTAAGGGGGCTTCCCCTTCTCCATACCCTCACCAATACCTGTTCTTTCTTGTGTTATTAATTTTAGCCATTCTGACGGCTGTCAGGTGACATCTCATTGTGGTTTTGGTTTGCATTTCCCTGATGATGGGTGACGCTGATTGTCCGTGTGTCTGGTGGCCATCTGGATGTCTTGACAGAGACAAAGTCCATTCATGTCTTCTGCCCATCTGCTGTTGGATAATTTGTGTTTAGGATGCTGAGATTTATATTTGCTTTACATATTTTGCATACTAACTCTTTATTGGATGTGTTGTTTACAAATATCTCCTCTCATTTTGTATGTTGCATTTTAGCGTTGCTTCTTTCCTTCACTTTGCAGAAGCTTTTCAATTTGATGAACTCCCAATAGGATTTTTGCTTTTGTTTCACTCGCCTCAGATGCATATTTGGATAGAAGATCCAATGGCCAATGTCAAAGATGTTGCTGCCTATCTTTTCTTCTTTGTATGGTTTCAGGTCTCACATTTAGGTCTTTCATCCATTTTGAACTTATTTATATATATATGGTGTTAGAAAGTGGTCCAGTTTCATTCTTCTGCATGTGGCTGCCTGGTTTTCCCAACACCATTTGTTCTTATCCTGGGGTCAGGGTTAGGGTTTGTTGAAGAGACTGTCATCGTGCCATTGCATATTCCTTCCTGCCTTGTTGTCGATTAATGGATCATAGAGTTACAGGTTTGTATCTGTTTCGGCTTTCCATTCTGTTCTATTGATCTAAGCGTCTCCTGTTGGGAGATCCTTGATTAGTGATTCAATTTCTTTGCTGGTTATCCGTCTGTTCAAGTTTCTTATTTCTGGGATCCCTGGGTGGCACAGCGGTTTGGCGCCTGCCTTTGGCCCAGGGCGCGATACTGGAGACCCGGGATCAAATCCCACAACGGGCTCCCGGTGCATGGAGCCTGCTTCTCCCTCTGCCTGTGTCTCTGCCTCTCTCGCTCTCACTGTGACTATCATAAATTAAAAAAAATAAAAAAAATTTAACAAAACTGCCTTATTTCTTCCTTTTTCATTTTTGCTATGTTATATATTTCCAGGAATTGATCTATTTCTTCCCGGTTCTGGGTTGCTGGCATATAATTTTTCATAATGTTCTCTTTTAAATGTTTGTATTTCTCTAGTGTTGGTTGTTATTTCTCTTTTCTCATTTGTGATTTTATTAGGGTCCTTTTTCATCTTTTTATCTTTTTTCTTTTTTAAATATTTTATTTATGTATTCATGCGAGATACAGAGAGGCAGAGGTATAGGCAGGGGGAAAATGATGCTCCATGCAGGGAGCCTGATGTGGGACATGATTCCCCAGGACCCCAGGATCATGACCTGAGCCAAAGCAGATGCTCAACCACTGATGCACCCAGGTGCCTTGCTGATTCAATTCCTTTGCTAGTTATGTGTCTGTTCATATTTTCTATTTCTTCCTATTTCAGTTTTGCTCATTTGCACATTTCTAGGGATTTGTCCATTTCTTCCAGGTCTCCCAGTGTGTTAGCGTATAATCTTTCATAGTATTCCCTTATAATTGTCTTATTTTTCTGGTGTTGATTGTGATCTCTCTTCTCTCATTTGTGATTTTATTTATTTAGGTTTTCTCTTTTCTCGTTGATAAGGCTGGCTAGGGCTTGATCCATTTTATTAATTATTTTGAAGAACCAGTTCTTAATTTCGTTATTCCATTCTACTGTTTTGTTTTTTCTGCATTGTTTATTTCTGCTCTCATCTTAATTTTCCCCTTCTTCTGCAGGCTTTAGGGTTTGTATGCTATTCCTTTTCCAGCCTCATTAGGTGTAGGGTTAGGTTGTGTATTGGAGACATTTTGTTTCTTGAGGTAGGCCTGTATTGTTATGTACTTCCCTCGTACGACTGCCTTTGCTACATCCCAGAGGTTTGGAGAAACATGTTTTCATTTTCATTTGTTTTAAATTTCTTCTTTAATTTCCTGGTTGCTCCATTCATTCTCTAGTAGGATGTTCATAATCTCCAAGTATTTTTGGTCTGTCCAAATTTTTTCTTACTTTTGACTTTGCGTTTCATAGCCTTGTGGTCCGAAAATGTACAGTGTGTGATATCAAACTTCTTGTACCTGTTGTACCTGTTGAGGGCTGATTTGTGGCCCATGATATGATCTGTTCTGGAGAATATCCCATGTGCACTTGAAAGGAATGTGTATTCTGCTTTAGGATGAAATGTTCAGACTATATCTGTTGAGTCCCTGTGGTCCAGTGTGTCAAGGCTACTGTTCCCCTGTTGATTTTCTGCATAGACAATATGTCTATTGCCATAAGTGGGTGTTAAAATCCCCTGTCATTGTATTATTATCAGTGAGTTCCTGTACATTTGTTGTTATTTGGTTTCTATATTTAGGTACTCCCATGTTGGCAGCATAAATATTTAGTTGTTTGAACATTTTTTTAATAAATTTATTTTTTATTGGTGTTCAATTTACCAACAAACAGAATAACACCCAGTGCTCACCCCGGCAAGGACCCCCCTCAGTGCCCATCAGCTATTCACCCGCACCACCTGTCCTCCTCCCCTTCCAGCACCCCTCGTTCCTTTCTCAGAGTTAGGAGTCTTTATGTTCTGTCTCCCTTTCTGATATTTCCCCACACATTTCCTCTCCATTCCCTTATATTCCCTTTCACTATTATTTATATTAACGAATTGAATGAGAACATACGTTTGTCCTTCTCCAATTGATTTACTTTACTCAGCATAATACCCTCCAGTTCCATCCACGTTGAAGCAAATGGTGGGTGTTTGTCGTTTCTCATGGCTGAGTAATATTCCATTGTGTACATAAACCACATCTTCTTTATCCATTCATCTTTCGAAGGACACCATGGCTCCATCCACAGTTTCGCTATTGTGGACATTCCTACCAAAATCTACGGCGTGCAGCTGTCCCGGCATTTCATTGCATCTGAATATTTTGGGTAAACCCCCAACAATGCTGTGGTCATACGGCAGGTCTATTTTTAACTCTTTGAGTAACCTCCACACAGTTTTCCAGAGTGGCTGCACCAGTTCACATTCCCACCAACTGTGTAAGAGGGTTCCCTTTTCTCTGCACCCTCTACAACATTTTTGGTTTCCTGCCTTGTTAATTTTCCCTAGCTCACCGGTGTGTGGTGGTATCTCATTGTAGTTTTGATTTGTATTTCCCTGAGGCAAGTGATGCAGAGCATTTTCTCATGTGCATGTTGGCCATGTCTATGTCTTTGTCTGTGAGATTTCTGTTCATGTCTTTTGCCCATTTCATGATTGGATTATTTGTTTCTTTGGTGTTGAGTTTAAGAAGTTCTTTATAGATCTTGGAAACTAGCCCTTTATCTGATACGTCTTTTGCAAATATCTTCTCTCATTCTGTAGGTTGTATTTAGTTTTTTTGACTGTACTCTTTGCTGGGCAGGAGCTTCTTATCTTTTTTTTTATTTTTTTTATTTTTTTTATTTTTTTTTTTAAAAGCTTCTTATCTTGATGAAGTCACAATAGTTCATTTTTGCTTTTATTTCTTTTGCCTTCGTGGATGAATCTTGCAAGAATTTAGTGTGGCCGAGTTCAAAAAGGGTATTGCCTGTGTTCTCCTCTAGGATTTTGATGGACTCCTGTCTCACATTTAGATCTTTCATCCATTTTGAGTTTATCTTTGTGTATGGTGAAAGACAGTGGTCTAGTTTCATTATTCTGACTGTGGATGTTCAATTTTCCCACCACCATGTATTGAAGAGACTGTCTTTCTTCCAATGGATAGTCTTTCCCCCTTTATTGAATATTAGTTGACCATAAAGTTCAGGGTCTCTATTCTGTTCCATTGATCTATGTGTCTGTTTTTGTACCAGTACCGCACTGTCTTGATGACCAGAGCTTTGTAGTACAACCTGAAATCTGGCATTGTGATGCCTCTAGATATGGTTTTCTTTTTTTTTAAATTTTTTTATTTATTTATGATAGTCACAGAGAGAGAGAGAGGCAGAGACATAGGCAGAGGGAGAAGCAGGCTCCATGCATCGGGAGCCTGATGTGGGATTCGATCCCGGGTCTCCAGGATCGTGCCCTGGGCCAAAGGCAGGCGCCAAACCGCTGTGCCACCCAGGGATCCCTGGTTTTCTTTTTAAAAATTCCCCTGGCTATTTGAGATCTTTCCTGATTCCACACAAATTTTAAAAATTGATTTGTTCTAACTCTCTGAAGAAAGTCCATGGTATTTTGATAGGGGTTGCATTCAACGTGTACATTGTCCTTGGTAACATTAACATTTTCATAAGATTAATTCTGCCAATCCATGAGCATGGAATATTTTTCCATCTCTTTGTGTCTTCCTCAATTTCTTTCAGAAGTGTTCTATAATGTTTAGTGTATAGATGCTTCACATCTTCGGTTAGGTTTATACCTAGGTATCTTATGCTTTTGGGTACAATTGTAAATGAGATTGACTCCTTCATTTCTCTTTCTTCAGTCTCATTGTTAGTGTATAGAAATGCCATTGATTTCTAGGCATTGATTTTGTATCCTGCAACGCTACCAAATTGCTGTATGAGTTCTAGCAATTTTGGGGGGGAGGCTTTTGGGTTTTCTAGGTAGAGTATCATGTCATCGGTGAAGAGGGAGAGTTTGACTTCTTCTTTGCCAATTTGAATGCCTTTAATGTCTTTTTGTTGTCTGATTGCTGAGGCTGGCACTTCCAGTACTATATTGAATAGCTGTGGTGAGAATGGACATCCCTGTCTTGTTCCTGATTTTAGGGGAAAGGCTCCCAGTGCTTCCGCTTTGAGAAAGATATTTGCTGTGGGCTTTTCGTAGATGGCTTTTAAGATGTCGAGGAATGTTCCCTCTATCACTATACTCTGAAGAGTTTTGTTCAGGAATGGATGCTGTATTTTTTCAAATGCTTTCTCTGCATCTAAAGAGAGGATCATATGGTTCTTGGTTTTTCTCTTGCCGATATGTTGAATCACATTGATTGTTTTACGAGTGTTGAACCACCCTTGAGTCCCAGGGATAAATCCTACTTGGTAATGGTGAATAATTTTCTTAATGTACTTTTGGATCCTATTGGCTAGTATCTTGTTGAGAATTTTTGCATCCACATTCATCAGTGATATTGGTCTGTAATTCTCCTTTTTGGTGGTGTCTTTGTCTGGTTTTGGAATGAAGGTGCTGCTGGCTTCATGGAACGAAGTTGGTAGTACTCCATCTCTTTCTATCTTTCCAAACAGCTTTAGTAGAATAAGTATGATTTCTTCATTAAGCGTTTGATAGAATTCCCCTGGGAAGCCATCTGGCCCTGGACTCTTGTGTCTTGGGAGGTTTTGGATGACTGCTTCAATTGCCACCCTGGTTATTGGCCTGTTCAGGTTTTCTATTGCTTCCTGTTCCAGTTTTGGTAGTTTCTGCCTTTCCAGGAATGCGTCCATTTCTTCTAGATTGCCTAATTTATTGGTGTATGGCTGTTCATAATGTTTTTAAAATCGTTTGTATTTCCTTGGTGTTGGTAGTGATCTCTCCTTTCTCATTCATGATTTTATTAATTTGAGTTTTCTCTCTCCTCTTTTTAATAAGGCTGGCTAATGGTTTATGTATCTTATTAATTCTTTCAAACAACCAACTCCTGGTTTTGTTGATCTCATCCACAGTTCTTCTGGTCTTGATTTCATTGAGTTCTGCTCAAATCTTAATTAAATCTCTTCTTCTGCTGGGTGTAGGACCTATCTGATGTTCTTTCCCTAGCTCCTTTATGTGTAAGGTTAGCTATTCTTTTGAGTTCTTTCCAGTTTTTGCATGGATGCTTGTACTGTGATGTATTTCCCCCTTAGACTGCTTTTAATGCATTCCAAAGATTTTGTACGGTAGTATCTCCATTCGTATTAGTTTCCATGAATCTTTTTTTTTAAGATTTTATTTATTTATTCATGATAGTAACACAGAGAGAGAGAGAGAGAGGCAGAGACATAGGCAGAGGGAGAAGCAGGCTCCATGCAGGGAGCCCGATGTGGGATTCGATCCTGGGTCTCCAGGATCGCGCCCTGGGCCAAAGGCAGGCGCCAAACCGCTGCGCCACCCAGGGATCCCTGAATCTTTTTTTTAATTAATTTTTTATTTGTGTTCGATTTATCAACATACATAAACACCCAGTGCTCATCCCGTCAAGTGCCCCCCTTAGTGTCCGTCACCCATTCACCCCCACCCCTTGCCCTCGTCCCCTTCTACCACTCCTAGTTCATTTCCCAGAGTTAGGAGTCTTTATGTTCTATCTCCATTTCTGATATTTCCCACACAATTCTAATCCATTCCCTTATATTCCCTTTCACTATTATTTATATTCCCGAAATGAATGAGAACATACACTTTGTCCTTCTCTGATTGACTTACTTCACTCATCCTGATACTCTCCAGTTCCATCCACTTTGAAGCAAATGGTGGGTATTTGTCATTTCTAATGCCTGAGTAATATTCCATTGAATACATAAACCACATCTTCGTAATCCATTCATCATTCAATGGATTCCAAGCCTCCTTCCACATTTTGGCTATTGTGGACATTGATGCTATACACATCCGGGTGCAGGTGTCCCGGCGTTTCATTGCATCTGAATCTCTGAGGTAAATCCCCAACAGTGCAATTACTGAGTCATAGGGCAGGTGTATTTTTAACTCTTTGAGGAACCTCCACACAGTTTTCCAGAGTGGCTGCACCAGTTCTCATTCCTACCAACAGTGTAAGAGTCTTCCCTTTTCTCCGCAAACTCTACATTTTTTGTTTCCTGCCTTGTTAATTATCCCAATTCAGTGGTGTGAGGTGGTATCTCATTGTGGTTTTGATTTGTATTTCCCTGATGGCAAGTGATGCAGAGCATTTTTTCATGTTCATGTTGGCCATGTCAATGTCTTCCTCCTTGAGATTTCTCTTCACGACTTTTGCCCATTTCATGATTGGATTCTTTGTCTCTTTGGTGTTGATTTTAAGAAGTTCTGTATAGATCTTTGAAACTGGCCATGTATCTGATACGTCATTTGCAAATATCTTCTCCCATTCTGCAGGTTGACTTTTAGTTTTGTTGACTGTATCCTTTGCTGTGCAAAAGCTTCTTATCTTGATGAAGTCCCAATAGTTCATTTTTGCTTTTGTTTCTTTTGCCTTCGTGGATAAATCTTGCAAGAATTTAGTGTGGCCGAGTTCAAAAAGGGTGTTGCCTGTGTTCTCCTCTAGGATTTTGATGGACTCTTGTCTCACATTTAGATCTTTCATCCATTTTGAGTTTATCTTTGTGTATGGTGAAAGGGAGTTGTCTAGTTTCATTCTTCTGAACATGGATGTCCATTATCCCTGCACCATTTATTGAAGAGACTGTCTTTCTTCCAATGGATAGTCTTTCCTCCTTTATTGAATATTAGTTGACCATGAAGTTCAGGGTCCACTTCTGGGTTCTTTATTCTGTTCCATTGAACTATTTGTCTGTTTTTGTGCCAGTACCACACTGTCTTGATGACCACAGCTTTGTAGTACACCCTGAAATCTGGCATTGTGATGCCCCCAGATATGGTTGTCTTTTTTAAAATTCCCCTTGCTATTCAGGGTCTTTTCTGATTCCATTCAAGACTTTTTTATGATAGTCACAGAGAGAGAGAGAGAGAGAGAGAGGCAGAGACACAGGCAGAGAGAGAAGCAGGCTCCATGCACCGGAAGCCTGACATGGGATTAGAACCCGGGTCTCCAGGATTGTGCCTGGGCCAAAGTCAGGCGCCAAACTGCTGCACCACCCAGGGATCCCGATTCCACAGAAATCTTAACATAATTTGTTCTAACTATCTGAAGAAAGTCCATGGTATTTTGATAGGGTTTGCATTAAACCTGTACATTGCCTTGGTAATATTGACATTTTCACAATGTTAATTCTGCCAATCCATGAGCATGGAATATTTTTCCATCTCTTTGTGTCTTCCTCAATTTCTTTCAGAAGTGTTCTATAGTTTTTAGGGTATAGATCCTTTACCTCCTTGGTTAGGTTTATTCCTAGGTATCTTATGCTTTTGGGTGCAATTGTAAATGGGATTGACTCCTTCATTTCTCTTTCTTCAGTCTCATTGTTAGTGTATAGAAATGCCATTGATTTCTGGGCATTGATTTTGTATCCTGCAACGCTACCAGATTGCTGTATGAGTTCTAGCAATCTTGGGGTGGAGGCTTTTGGGTATTCTAGGTAGAGTAACATATCATCAGTAAAGAGGGAGAGTTTGACTTCTTCTTTGTCAATTTGAATAACCTGAATGTCTTTTTGTTGTCTGATTGCTGAGGCTAGGACTTCCTGTATTATGTTGAATAGCAGTGCTGAGAGTGTACATCCCTGTCTTGTTCCCGATCTTAGGGGAAAGGCTCCCAGTGCTTCCACTTTGAGAATGATATTTGCTGTGGGCTTTTCGTAGATGGCTTTTAAGATGTCGAGGAATATTCCCTCCATCCCTACGCTCTGAAGTGTTTTGATCAGGAATGGATGCTGTATTTTGTCAAATGCTTTCTCTGCATCTAATGGGAGGATCATATGGTTCTTGGTTTTTCTCTTGCTGATATGATGAATCACATTGATTTTTTTTCTTTTTTTTTTTAATTTTTATTTATTTGTGATAGTCACAGAGAGAGAGAGAGAGAATGAGGCAGAGACACAGGCGGAGGGAGAAGCAGGCTCCATGCACCGGGAGCCCGTAGTGGGATTTGATCCCGGGTCTCCAGGATCGCGCCCTGGGCCAAAGGCAGGCGCCAAACCGCTGCGCCACCCAGGGATCCCTACATTGATTGTTTTACAAAAGTTGAACCAGCCTTGTGTCCCGGGGATAAGTCCTACTTGGTCATGGTGAATAATTTTCTTAATGTATTGTTGGATTCTATTGGCTAGTATCTTGTTGAGAATTTTTGCATCCATGTTCATCAGGGATATTGGTCTGTAATTCTTTTTGGTGGGGTCTTTGTCTGGTTTTGGAATTAATTTGATGCTGGCTTCATACAACGAATTGGGAAGTACTCAATCTCTTTCTATCTTTCCAAAAGCTTTAGTAGGATAGGTATGGTTTCTTCTTTAAACGTTTGATAGAATTCCCCTGGGAAGCCATCTGGCCCTGGACTTTTGTGTTTTGGGAGGTTTTGGATGACTGCTTCAATATCCTCCCTGGTTATTGGCCTGTTCAGGTTTTCTATTTCTTCCTGTTCCAGTTTTGGTAGTTTCTGGCTTTCCATGAATGCGTCCATTTCTTCTAGATTACCTAATTTATTGGCGTATAGATGTTGATAATATGTTTTTAAAATCGTTTGTATTTCCTTGGTGTTGGTAGTGATCTCTCCTTTCTCATTCATGATTTTATTAATTTGAGTTTTCTCTATCTTCTTTTTAATCAGGTTGGCTAATGGTTTATCTATCTTATTAATTCGTTCAAAGAACCAACTCCTCGTTCCGTTGATCTGTTCCACAGTTCTTCTGGTCTCAATTTCCTTGAGTTTTGCTCGAATTTTAATTAACTCTATTCTTCTGTTGGGTGTAGTATCTAGCTGCTGTTTTTTTCTCTAGCTCCTTTATGTGTAAGGTTAGCTTTTGTATTTGAGTAGTTTCCTGTTTTTGAATGGATGCTTGTATTGTGATGTATTTCCCCCTTAGGACTGTTTTTGCTGATCCCAAAGATTTGAAGTTTTGTATGTTCATTCTCATTAGTTTCCATGAATCTTTTTAATTCTTCCTTAATTTCCTGGTTGACCCTTTCGTCTTTTAGCAGGATGATCCTTCACCTCCATGTGTTTGAGATCTTTTCAAATTTCTTGTTGTGATTTAGTTCTAATTTCAAGGCATTATGCTCTGAGAATATGCAGGGGACGATCCCAGTTCTTTTGTATTGGTTCAGACCCTACTTGTTACCCCGTATGTGGTCTATTCTGGAGAAAGTTCCATGTGCACTTGAGAAGAATGTGTATTCAGTTGAGTTTGATGTAAAGTTCTCTAGATTTCTGTGAAATCCATCTGGTCCAGTGTATCATTTAATGCTCTCTTTTATTTGGAGATGTTGTTCTTAGAAGACATATCGAGGGTAGAAAGAGCTAGATTGAAGTCACCAAGTATAAGTGTATTATTATCAAAGTTTTCTTTACTTTGGTTAATAATTGGTTTAAATATTTGGGAGCTCCCACATTCTGGGCATATATTGAGGATTGTTAAGTCCTCTTGTTGGATAGATCCCTTAAGTATGATTATTGTCCCTCTTCATCTCTCACTACAGTCTTCGGGGTAAATTTTAGTTTATCTGATATAAGGATGGCTACCCTGGTTTCTTTTGAGGACCATTTGAATGGTAAATTGTTCTCCAAACTTTTATTTTCAGGCTGTAGGTGTCCTTCTCTCTAAAATGAGTCCCTTGTAGACAGCAAATACATGGGTCCTGCTTTTTTATCCAGTCTGAAACCCTGCACCTTTTGATGGGGTCTTTAATCCCGTTCACATTCAGAGTTACCATCAACAGATATGAGTTTAGTGTCATCATGATATCAATTCAGTCCTTGTTTTTGTGGATTGTTCCACTGAACTTCTTCTTAAAGGGGAATTTTAAGAGTCCCCCTTAAAATTCCCTGCAGAGCTGCTTTGGAGGTCACATATTCTTTCAGTTCCTGCCTGTCTTGGAAGCTCTTTATCTCTCCTTCCATTTGGAATGAGAGCCTTGTTGGATAAATTATTCTTGGTGGCATGTTCTTCTCGTGGAGGACCCTGAATATATCTTGCCAGCCCTTTCTGGCCTGCCAGGTCACTGTGGATAGGTCTGCTCTTACCCTAATGCTCCTCCCCATAAAGGTCAGGATTTTCTTGTCTCTTGCTGCTTTAAGGATCTTCTCTTTATCTTTGGAATTTGCAAGCTTCACTATTAAATGTCGAGGTGTTGGACGGTTTTTATTGAATTTAGGGGGGGGATCTCTCTATTTCCTGGATCTGAATGCCTGTTTCCATTCCCAGATTAGGAATGTTTTCAGCTATGATTTGTTCAAATACTTATTCTGGCCCTCTGTCCATTTTGGCGCCCTCGGGATCCCCAAATACATGTAGGTTTTTCTTCCTCAGGCTGTTGTTTATTTCCTTAATCTGTCTTCCTGGTCTTTTAATTGTCTGTCTCTTTTTTCCTCAGTTTCCCTCTTTGCCATCAACTTGTCTTCTATGTCACTCACTCGTTCTTCCACCTCGTTAACCCTCGTCGTTAGGACTTCTAGTTTGGATTGCATCTCATTCAATTGATTTTTACTTTCTGCCTGATTGGATCTAAATTCTGCAGTCATGATGTCTCTTGAGTCCTTTATGCTTTTTTCTAGAGCCACCAGTAGCCGTATAATAGTGCTTCTGAATTGTCTTTCTGACATTGAATTGTAATCCAGATTTTATAACTCTGTGGGAGAGAGGACTTTTTCTGATTCTTTCTTTTGAGGTGAGGTTTTCCTTCTAGTCATTTTTTTCAGTGCAGAGTGGCCAAAGCAAATTGTATTGGGGAAAGGAGAAAAAGAGAGGAGAGAAAGAAACAAAGAAAAGTGAAAAAGAAAAAAGAACAAAGGAACAAAGAAGGAAAAAAGAGAATAAACGAGAAAGGAAAAGAAAGAAAGGGGGGAAAAGGGTGGGGGAAGCAATCAGAAATGAAAAAAAAAACCTGGGGGAATATCTTCTGATTCTGTATACTTTAAGTCCCTTGACTTCCCCTGGAACTTGTCCGTCTAGCTGGTCTTCTGGGGGAGGGGCCTGTTGTGCTGATTTTCAGGTGTTAGCAGTTGGAGGAGCTGCTCTGTCCCCTGCCTGGTGCGGGCTCAGTGGGGGTAGTTTACCCCGTGAGGCTCCAGGAGGAACAACCCTTGTGGCAGCGGCCAGCTCTGGAAACCTGTATTCAGCCCCCGCAGTAACTCGGGAGCTGTCCATCTGCAGGGCCTGAATGCTCTGGGGCGGGGCTGCTAATCTGCTCAGCTCTAGGCAGGAATGTCCTTGCTGTCCTGGACCCTCCAGGCCTCTGCCTGTCCCGGGGGAAGCCGAATCCTGTGCTGTATCCCGGCACCTGTGCTCCGGGAGCTGCACTGTTGGATTCTCGCTCCCGGCCGCACTACCGCCTCACTGCAGAGCCACTGCCGGAGCCCCTCCAAGTTGCTCCCCAAGCCCCGCAGGCCCCTGCGCATGGAGCCTCTTCCTCTGCAGGAGGCGCCACTGCCAAGCTGCTCCCGTGGTCGTGCAAACCCCTCTGCGCAGAGCCACTGCCCGAGCCCCCAGAACTGCTCCTGGGTCAATGCATGTGCCCTGTAGTCCTTAGGGAGCTTGGTGCACTCTCCTGGGAGTGCAGGTGTCTGTTCGTGTCCCACGGAGCCCTAGGGCAACCCTGCCCTCCTGGGGTCCTGCTCTGACTCCTTGAAGGTGCCATGTCGCCCTGGAAGATTGGTGCATCTCCTCCTTCTCCCAGGACAGAGCTCTTCTGTCCTGTGGGCACTCGCCCTGGCTTAGCCGGGCTCCTCGCAGGGCCCCTCACCCTTGGATGCCTTTTGTTTCTTTATTTCTTTTTCCCGTCTTCCTACCTTGATAGAATCACGAACTTTTCTCACTGTAGCATTTGATCTGGTCTCTGTTTAAATCTCAGGCTGCATTCATAGATTTCAGGATGATTTGAAATTTATCTAGGTAATTTCATGGGGACAGGTGATTTGGGGACCCTACACTTCCGCCATCTTGCCCCTCCTCCTGTATGTTGCCTTTTAGCTTTGGTTGTTTCCTTCACTTTGCGGAAGCTTTTCAATTTGATGAAGTCCCAATAGTATTTTTGCTTTTGTTTCCCTCACCTCAGAGTCATATCTAGAAAGAACATCCAATGGCCAATGTCAAAGACGTTGCTGCCTGTCTTTTCTTCTTTGTATGGTTTCAGGTCTCACATTTAGGTCTTTCATCCATTTTGAATTTATTTTTTATATATATGGTGTAAGAAAGTGGTCCAGTTTCATTCTTCTGCATGTGGCTGCCTGGTTTTCCCAACACCATTTGTTCTTATCCTGGGGTCAGGGTTAGGGTTTGTTGAAGAGACTGTCTTGGTGCTTTGGATATTCCTTTCTGCCTTGTTGTCGATTAATGGATCATAGAGTTACAGGTTTGTATCTGTTTCAGCTTTCCATTCTGTTCTATCGATCTAAGCATCTCCTGTTGGGAGATTCTTGATTGCTGATTCAATTTCTCTGCTGGTTATATGTTGGTTCAAGTATCTTATTTCTTCCTTTTTCATTTTTACTATGTTATATACTTCCTGGAATTTATCTTTTTCTTCCAGGTTCTTGGTTGCTGGCATATAATTTTTCATAATGTTCTCTTATAATTGTATTTCTCTAGTGTTGGTTGTTATTTCTGTTTTCTCATTTGTGATTTTATTTGGGTCCTTTCTCATCTTCTTATCTTTTTTCTTTTTTAAAGATTTTATCTATGTATTCATGAGAGACACAGAGAGGTAGAGGTATAGGGAGAGGGAAAATGAGGCTCCATGCGGGGTGCCTGATGTGGGACTTGATCCCCCAGGTCCCCGGGATCATGACCTGAGCCAAAGCAGATGCTCAACCACTGAAGCACCCAGGTGCCTTGCTGGTTCAATTCCTTTGCTAGTTATGGGTCTGTTCAATTTTCTATTTCTTCCTATTTCAGTTTTGCTCGTTTGCACATTTGTAGGGTTTTGTCCATTTCTTCCAGGTCTCCTAGTTTGTTAGCATATAATTTCATAGTATTCCCTTATCATTGTCTTATTTTCTGGTGTTGATTGTGATCTCTCTTCTCTCATTTGTGATTTTATTTCTTTAGGTCTTTTCTCTTTTCTCTCTTTAGTTTTAAGATTTTATTTATTTATCAAAGAGATGCAGAGAGAGAGAAAGAGACAGAGACAGAGGCAGAGGGAGAAGCAGGCTCCATGCAGAGAGCCCGACATGGGACTCGATCCAGGGTCTCCAGATCACGCCCTGAGCTGCAGGCAGCACTAAACCACCACACCACCAGGGCTGCTCGGTCTTTTCTCTTTTCTCATTGATAAGGCTGGCTAGGGCTTGATCCATTTTATTAATTATTTTGAAGAACCAGCTCTTAGTTTCCTTATTCCATTCTACTGTTTTGTTGTTTCTGTATTGTTTATTTCTGCTCTCATCTTTATTTTTTCCCTTCTTCTGTAGGCTTTAGGCTTTGTTTGCTATTCCTTTTTCAGCTCCTTCAGGTGTAGGGTTAGGTTGTGTATTGGAGACTTCTTGTTTCTTGAAGTAGGCCTATATTGCTATATACTTCCCTCGGGACCTCCTTTGCTACATCCCAGAGGTTTGGAGAAACATGTTTTCATTTTCATTTGTTTTAAATTTCCTCTTTATTTCCTGGTTGCTCCATTCATTCTCTAGTAGGATGTTGATAATCCCCATGTGTTTTCAGTCTGTCCAATTTTTTCTCTTACTGTCAACTTCGAGTTTCATAGTGTCGTGTTCCAAAAATGTACAGCGTGTGATATCAACCTTCTTGTACCTATTGTACCTGTGGAGGGCTGATTTGTGGGCCATGATATGATCTGTTCTGGCGAATGTCCCATGTGCAGTTGAAAGGAATGTGTATTCTGCTTTAGGAAGAAATGTTCAGACTATATCTGTTGAGTCCCTGTGGTCCAGTGTGTCAAGGCTATTGTTCCCCTGTGATTTTCTGCATAGATGATCAGTCCGTTGCCATAAGTGGGTGTTAAAATCCCCTGTCATTCTATTATTATCAGTGAGTTTCTCTATGATTGTTGTTAATTGGTTTCTATATTTAGGTACTCCCATGTTGGCAGCATATTTATTTGTTTGATCTTGATAGAGAGGTTTTTCAATTATGAAATAATGTGTTTCTTCATCTCTTCTTACAGTATTTGTTCTTTCTTGTTTGAAATTTAATTATTTTATTTATTTATTTATGAGAGATACACAGAGGAGCAGAGGAAGAAACATAGCAGAGTGAGAGGCAGACTCCCCAAAGGGAGGCCAATGTGGGACTCGATTCTGGGATCCCAGGATCACACCCTGAGCCGAAGGCAGATGCTCAACCACTGAGCCACCAGATGTCCCCCAGAATTTGGTTTCAAATCTCGTTTGTCTGATATAAGTATGGGTCCTCCACCTTTCTTTTGATATCCATTAGTGTGATAGATGATTTTCCATCCCCTGACTTTCAATCTGTTGCTGTCTATAGGTTTAAGATGAGCATCCTTTAGGCAGCGTACAGATGGATGTTGTTTTTTTAATAATAAGTTTATTTATCAGAGAGACAGAGAGAGAGAGAGACAGAAAATTATGCAGAGAGAGAAGCAGTCTCCCCACCAGGAGCCCAATATGGGACTGGATCCCAGACTCCAGGATCACACCCTAAGTCAAAGGCAGAGGCTCAACCCCTGAGCCACCCAGGCATCCCAGATCCTGTTTTTTAAGCTACTGTGATCCCCTATATCTTTTGATTGGAGCATTTAGGCTATCAGCATTCAGAGTGACTATTCAAAGATATGAACTTTGTGCCTTTGTGTTACCTGAAGAGTTTCTGGTGACGTTCTCTGGTCCTTTCTAGTCTTTGTTGCTTTTGGTTTCTTTTTTTCCCCCACTAGAAGGGTCCCTCTTAAAATTACTTACTGGACTGGTTAAGTGGTCATGAACTCCTTTATATGTTGCCTGTCTGGGAAAATCTTTATTTCTCCTGAATGATACCCTTGCTGAAGAAAGAATTCATATAAATTTGACTGCAATAAAAAGAAATTTAAAAACATAAAATAAATTCTTGCTAATATGATTGAGAAAATTGGCATTTAGGAGGAAAAACAGAAGCAGAAAGAGAGGAGGACAGATTTCACCATCTGTAGCCTTCACAGGGACCTGGTGTCCTTTCCTGGGATGGGCCCCCCCTCCGGAGGATGCTTCCTGCCCCTCTGCCCTCCTTGTTGGAACACAGCAGGCACAGCTCCGTGCCTCCAGCACCTCTGCAGTTGTGGCTTATAGCATTTTCCATGGATCCTATTGGGGACCACAGCGTTGTGTATGTAACCATCTGGCTGCTGTTTGACAACATTGGGGGATTCCAACTTTTGTTGGTTTTGAGGTGTGTGTGTGTCTATCACATACAGCTATCACGTGCAGCTATCACATCCTCTGGCTGGGTCACCAAAACACCCCGAAATGGTTGACACAACATCATTTCTGGTGCTGGCACCAGGCGGTTAGCTGGCCTCTTCAGGCAGCGCCGGGGCTTGCTCATGCAGTGAATTTCAGCTGGAGGGTCAGCTGAGCTTGAAGTTCCAGCTCGGCCACATTCCCATGTCCAGCAGTGGGTCTGGCTACCCCTGGAAGGCATGGGGGGCCGTCAGCTATGTGTGTCTGGTGGCCCCCCTGCAGGGGCTAGTTGGCACCTAGGTGGTGCCTCCTCCTCCTCTCTGGGGGTCTCTCCACTCCCCGTGCACAGAGTTCTGGGAGACACAGAAACGGGCTGGCTGAGCATTTTTGCACAAGACTTTATTGACTTTCTACAGCAAATGGGCTCAGAGCCGTGGTTGTGTGCCTTCCCCAGGGGAGGGAGACCTTTCTGTCCTTTAAGGTGGGGCAAGAATCACACGGGGTGGGTGGGCGGGTGCTGGAGTCCCCCACCTGGGAGCATGTATGGACTCCGGGTGGGGGCGTGTGTCCTGAGGTTTCAGCCTGAGTGACGGTACTGAGGACAGCATAGCTGACCTGGACCTGCAGCTCATGGGCTCCTGTGCTGGGTCCCCGCAGGGCAGCTGGACCCCAGCCTCAGGCCCTCTGGGGCCCCAGCACCTGGAGGAGCCTGCATCCCGGTGTGGGTGCTTTAGGGCCCACCAGCTTACCCCCTCTGCCCTCATTGGGGTGTCCCAGGATCCCCAGGGCTGCCCTAGATCAGCAACCTGGATCTGTGGGGCACGCCCAGGGGGCCACATCCAGCTTTGAGAGGGCTCGCTCAGCCCGGGGCCAGAATCCAGGGCTGGCCAGGGCCATGGGGACCTGATTCCATTAGTCTTGTGTTGGGACTGGTGGGGGCTCAAATCAACCCAGCCCCCACAGAACCTGGGCCCAATCAGCCCAGGTACCTCTGGGTTAGGGGCTGGTGTCCTGTTCAGGGGGTCTGACCCTCCAGGAGGGACAGTGGGTGGAGGCAGGGCACAGTATGTCTTCTGCATCACTCACCTGCTCACACATTGTCAGGGGCTCCCTTCCTTCCCACTTCCCTGCAACCCCTGGGTACTCTATGGGACACCCGGGCTTCTGATGGGAGCAGAGTATCCAGAGAACCCAGGGGAGGCTGATCATGTCCCACAGGGGGCAGCTGCACCGGGTCCTTGCTCAGGGCCGATGGTGTGGTGGTGGAATGTGTGGGGGCATGGGTATGATGGTGGTGGACTTTGGGGGATGGTGTAGGGGGGATGAAGTTGGGGTATAGTGTGGCTGGTGATTGTGTGGGGCTGTGTGTGTGTGAGGGGGATGGTGTAGGGGCAATGCCATGGGGGATGATGATGTAGGGGGATGGTGTGTGTTTCGGGAGTGGGGGGATGGCGTGGGGCGCCGCCGGACACAGTGCATCCCATTTCTCTAAGATGCACACAGAGACATCTACAGATAAAGGCGACCCCATTCTGGGGTTTGCTGTGACACCTGCCCCTGGGGTCCCATGTCATGAGTGCAGGGCCCTGGCTGGACCAGGGGCATTATCTGGGGGTCATCATACTATGTATGTTTACAATTGCAAATTGTCTCAAATTGAATTCATAGAATTTAGAAATATATAAAGTACTGAGGGTGGGGAGCAGTCTGACCTGTCCAAACCTCATCAGATTGATGTGTGTCCTCCTCCAGTCACAGCATGTCCTTACACAACCCTTACTGCCCCCACGGCCCCCACCCCAGCCCCCTGCCTTTCAGGGAGCCGTCCCTCACCCCTTTAGGGTTCAGCTCACATGGAAATCCCTGGAGGCCCCATTCTCATGGCCTCCTCATCCCTGAGACTCCGAGGGTGGGGGCACGGTGGTCATCCCCAACACGCTACCATGCAGCCGTGTGTTGTTGGCTGCTGTTCTTCCCCTGGGCTCCGAAGCCCCGTGTTCCCTACCCAGAAGCCCCTGGTCCTCCCCGGGACCTGATACTCCCTGGCCCCTAAGCCTGACCCTACCCTGTAGTAGTCTCAAAACATGACATGACAGCTGAACATCCTGCTGACGTCCAGGTCCCCCAGCGTGATGTCCCTGGAGGAGACCAGGGCCTCCTCCTTCATTTCCTGCGGGAAAACCGGGGAGGAGGAGCTGGCATCAGGGATACAGATCCCGACCTGTCTGTCCTGGACAAGGTGCCCTGGGGCCACCATGGGAGAGTGTCCTGCCGAAAACTCTGTCCTTCCCCTGGGAGGCTGGGGACGGCGGGAGTGCCCACCGTGCCCATGGACGTGTGTGAGGGCCTGTGCCTAGCTGTTGTGGGGAGGTTACTGGGGGTCAGCCTGGGTGGGAGGGGACATGGGGGTGTTGTGCCCAAGATTGCGAATCCGAGAAACCACTAAGGAGCCGACACCAATGCAAATGCACAAGGGTTGTTTTACAAACTCGAGCATGGGTCCAAGTATACCCCACACAGTGGAGCAGGGAGTTGGACCATGAGGACGGTTTTAGCTCAGTTTTAAGGGCTGGTCTCGGGGACCTCCAGAAGGGCTGGAACAATTCCTCAAGTTCTGTTTACATATTGATGTGGGGTTTTCAAGGGCATTGAGCTCTCTTCTCATTGTAATAGGGGCTTCCAGCCCTTGGCTTGGCTCAGTTTTTATTCTATTGTGGGGCTTTCTAAGACATTAAGCTGTAAACTTTTGTTTTTTTCTAGTAACTGAAGTAATGTAAATTTCACCTCTTCTTCACAGAGGCCTGGGATGGATGGACATGTGCTAATGCTGAATTTAAATTGGAATGGCCATAATGTTCTCGGCCTCCTTGCATCCCGTCCCATCCTATCTAGCTCCTTCTCCCTTCTCAGGAGCTCCTAGGAGAGCAATTGAAAAATGACCTCAGCATGGCATCGGGTGTTGGGGGACAGGCCCAGGGATTTGGGATCAGGAAGACCAGGGGTGCGGGTGTCCTGGCTGTGCAGTGGGATTCCATGCTGCAGACTCTTATTCCCTAAGGCTATCTTGAAAACTGACTTTGTACATAGAAAAGTTCTCCTTTATCTTTAAAAGATGAAGAGCGAGTAAAAGTGTTTTTTCTCTGCCCATCTGATTGCTCAGATTCCAATCTGAGACGTATTTCCTGTTAATAAGGATAATTTACTATCCGTGGTACTATGGTTAAAATATTCTGACACAAGTAATTCAGAGGGATGAGGGTTTCTCATCTCTTTCTTCACAGCTCAGTCACTCATCAGGAAATGCATCTTTATGGATTTGGAAAGAACTGAGAGACATTATTACCAATGGTCCTATTATTATGTGAAGGATTCTTCCATGAGATTCTTCCCCTATTTCAACTGACACTGAAACACTGTGAACTCTTTTGAAGACAAATGTCAAGGAAATAAATGTTATGCATTGCTAATTTTAAATGCACTTGCAATATGGTGTCTATTATAATACAAGTATTTTTATCTGATTTTTGCATTTATTATCCTTTCCTGCTTTTCAGGTTGAGGAGGCATTATACGTGTTCATAAGTGTTTTTCTTTCCTTCTGATATAAAATTCTTACTTTGTTCCCATCGAAGGAACTCTTTAAGAATAAGGCAAAAGTTAATTCAACTATTCTTAAAATGTCTTCACACTTGGAGCCTGATTCATTTAAGTCAATTTTCAAAATAAATCTTATTTATTAGAAAGAAAACAAAGATTTACAGGGAAATTGAGTAGACAGTACAGAGAATTCACATGCACTTGCTCTCAATTTCTCCAATTATTGATATCTTATATCAGGACGGTACAAATATTAGCTAATGAATCAATATTAAAATATTCGCAGTAACCAAAGACCATACATTATTCACATTTCCTTAGTTTTTGCTAAGTTACCATCCCTCATATCACCCTCCATTTCTCCTCATGTTTTCTTAGGTTCCTCTGCATTATGACAGTCTTTCAGCCTTTCCTTTTTGAACTGCAACCCTTTAGAAGTAGAGTATTTTGTAAAGTTCCCTCAGTTGGGACATGTCTGTTTATCACATGATTGAACTGTTTTTGTGGATTATATACAGAGATATACTGCCATTTTTATTATATCATGTAAAGGATAGATACTATCAACATGATTTATCAGTCTTGGTATTGATCTGATTATCTTGCTGAGGTAGTGTTTGTCATCTTTCTCCATAGTAGTGATTATTTTTATTACTTTTATTATTGTTGTTGTTATTGTTATTATCATTATTATTATAATTTTTCATAATATATATTGTAGAAGGAAGTTACTATGTGTATTCCACACGTAAGATTGGTAAGCTATGCTCATCAACTTGAGGGTGGAATGTCTGCACAAATTGTTTGAAATTCTTCTACATGGGAGGTTTCTCCTCCTTCTGGGTTTGTTTGTTTGTTTCTTTTTCAAAGATGTTATTCATTTATATGAGAGAGAGAGGAGAGAAAAAGCATGAGCGAGAGGGGCAGAGGGAGAGGGAGAAGCAGGTTTCCTACTGAACACGGAGCCTGCCTTGGGACCTGGATCATGATCTGACCCTAAGGCAGAAGCTTAACTGACTGAGCCACACAGGTGCCACTCTTTCTTTCTTTCTTTCTTTCTTTCTTTCTTTCTTTCTTTCTTTCTTTCTTTCTCTTTCTTTCTTTCTTTCTTTCTTTCTTTCTTTCTTTCTTTCTTTTCTTTCTTTCTTTCTTTCTTTTTTTAATAATAAATTTACATTTTATTGGTGTTCAATTTGCCAACATACAGAATAACACCAAGTGCTCATCCTGTCAAGTGCCCCCCTCAGTGCCTGTCACTCATTCACACCCAACCCCGCCCTCCTCCCCTTCCACCACCCCTAGTTCTTTTCCCAGAGTTAGGAGTCGTTAGGTTCTGTCTTCCTTTTCTCTTATTTCCCACACATTTCTTCTCCCTTCCCTTATATTCCCTTTCACTATTATTTATATTCCCCAAGTGAATGAGAACATACAATGTTTGTCCTTCTCCGATTGACTTACTTCACTCAGCATAATACCTTCCAGTTCCATCCACGTTGAAGCAAATGGTAGGTATTTGTCGTTTCTAATGGCTGAGCAAGGCCCACATTTTCTCTCTCTCCTTCTTCTGAGTCTCCTATGATATGAATGTTATTTTTTTAATAAGTGGCTGACTTCCTTAAGGCTGCCTCTGTGGTCCATAAACTTCCTTGTTTTTAAGGCTTCCACTTGGGACTGCATCTCAGTTATAGCATTTTTAACATTGGCCTGACTAGATTTTAGTTCTTTTATTTCTACAGTAAGGGATTCTCTAGTTTTCTTCTTTGTTTTTTTTCCAGCCCAGCTGCTATCTTTATAATCATTGTTTTAAACTGTAGTTAGACATCATATATGTGTATTGATGGACTTCCTGGCTGTGAGTAGAACCTCATGTTATTTTATGGAGGTGAATTTCTCAATCTCATTGTTTTTTCCAGAAAAGAAAGAGGGAAGAAAAAGAAAAACCAAGAAAAACAATAACAACTGCCCTCCAAAAAACAAAAACAAAAACAAAACACCAGATTATTTTGGCCTGCTTGTTAAAAGATTCTAAATCCCAAAATATGAAACACAATTAAAGAACCATGAAAGTAAAAATGAGAAATATATAAGGTACATACATAAAAATTAAAATAAGGCAATTAATAAAATAGAATCAAAGACAATAAATGAAAATAAAGCACAAAGTACAAAGGAAACTAGACCCTACTTTCCAGGCAGAGCTGAAGCTCTGCAGCCTCTGGGGTCCAAAAAATTGGTGGCAGCGAGTGGTCTGTGTGGGGTCTGGGGATGGGCCATGGCGTTGATTGTCAGGTACACATCTGCCTGGGAAATGGACCTGTGGTGTCAGAGGCGGGGTGGGCGTCAGCGCCTCTGGGCTCCAGCGGGTAGCGCTGTGCTGCTCCTTGAGACAGGGCGCAGATGGGCATGATGCGGGTGGGGACACTGGGTCCTCTTGCTTTGGGCTGAGCATCCCGCCCCCCAGTTTGCAGCCCCTCCACAGAAGAGCCCCAAAGACCCGGGTCTCCGCCGCTTCTCTCAGAACCCTGCTTCCACTCTGCCCAGGTCTGAGCTGCTTTTGGTTTTGTTTTTTTATCTCAGACTGTTGTGCCCAAGACTGCGAATCCGAGAAACCACTGAGAAGCCGACACCAATGCAAACACAGGAGGGTTTATTTACAAGCTCGAGCTTGTGTCCAAGTATACCCGACACAGCGGAGCAGGAACTTGGACCCCGAGGTGGGTTTTTGCTTAGTGTTAAGGGCTAGTCTCGGGGACCTCAAGAAGGGCTGGAGCAATTCCTCAAGTTCTGTTTACATTTTGATATGGGGCCTTCAAGGGCATTGAGCTCTGTTCTCATTCTAATAGGGGCTTCCTGCCCTTGGCCTGGGTTCAGTTTTGATTCAATTGTGGGGCTTTCTAGGACATTAAACTGTAAACAGCAAAGGTTCCACACCTGGAAGGGGGACGTCACACTGTCCCTATATGCTGAAGACGCGGTACTAGAAACAGGAAACCCGAGAGCCTCCACCAAATCCTGTTAGAACTAAGGAGTGAGTTCAGTAAAGTCACGGGACGCAAACTGACCCTACAGTGCAGAGTAGCCTTGCTGTGTCCCGACAATGAGCACTCAGGAAGGAATGGAAGGACGTGACTCCCTTCTCAGGAGCATCACATTGACTAAATAATGAGACTGAACCTAAGGAGCACAAGACTTGTGCACTGAGCCATACCAGGCTCTGGGAGACCGTCCTGGGTTCATGGGGTGGGGGCCTCATCTTGTGAAAATGTCCGCAGTTCCTGAAGCCACCCTCAATTTCAATGTCAATCCTATGAAAATCATGCTGGCAGACCTTAGAAATAGGGAAAAGAAAACCATAACATCCATCCGCCCCCACAAATGACCCTGGACAACAAATCAGTATTGGAGAAGCAGGACAGAGCGGGATGCAGCACTTTACTATTTCCCCTGTTATGCTCCCCCACTCCATCAACCCTCAGTTCATTTCCTATCGTTCAGAGTCTGTATTTCCTGCATCTGTTTTCATCTTATTTGTTTTTCCTTCCCTTCACAGTTGTTATCTGCTTTGCTTCTTTAATCCCACCTATGAATGACACCACACGGTCATTCTCTTTCCCGACTGACTTACTTCATTTAACATGATCCCTTTAGTTCTATCCACATCATTGCAAATGGCAAGATTTCCTTCTCTTTGATAGCTGAGTTCCATTCCTCTCTCTATGACCATCATCTATCCCCCATCCTCTTCATCCATCATCTGCCAGAGGGCACCGAGGCTCCTCCCACAGTGTGGCTACTGTGGACCCGGCTGCTGTGGACATTGGGGTGCAGGTGTCCCGAGTCTCACTGCATCTGTATCTTCGGAGTGAGCTCCAGGCCGTTCACCTGCTGGTCGCAGGGCGGCTCTATTTGTAACTTCCTGAGGGGCCTCCGCACTGTTTCCAGGGCGGCTGCACCAACCCGCGGTCCCACCCACAGTGGAAGAGGGTTGAGTGAGTTTTGCAGGATGTGGTAAATGTCTGGTCCACATTTCATTTTGCGTCCTGTGGGCTCTAATTCCTTGTCCTTAAGTATTTCTGGGGAAGCCGGGTGTTGGGCTCCATTTCAGTGAGATGGTTCCGAAGCTACCAGGCCCCAGCTGGAGCCTGAAAGGAGGCAGGTGCAGCCCATGGAGCACTCGCTGCCTCCCTCACAGCCTCCTGCAGTGCCTGAGTGTCCCGCAGGGGCCGCCCAAGACCAGGCCCCTCCCATGGGGCGGGCATGTGCAGTAGGCCTCCTCTGCCTACCCTAACAGGAGCCAGCCTGTGCTGGGGAGGCCTGAGGAGGACGTGGGGACCCATCTATGCTGATGAGCTGCAGCCTCCTCAGGACCCACGGGGAGTCTTCAGGGGGAAATTGGGCCACGTTCACTCTGACAGGAGCCCCGGTCACTCAGGACCGGCGATGAGGCTTCAGGAAGATGTGGGCCCGCATCCATGCTTAAAGGAGCCCCTGAGCAGCCTCAGGAACTGCGGGGAGGCTTCAGGAAGATATGGGCCCAAATCCATGCTGACAGGAGCCCCTGAGCCACCTCAGGACCTGCGGGGAGGCTTCAGGAAGATGTAGCGCCGCGTCCACTCTGGCAGGAGCTCCCAGGCCCGTCAGGACATAAGTTGAGGCTTCTGGAAGCTGGGGGCCGCATTCATGGTTACAGGAACCCCGGCCTCCTCAGAACCCTCGGTGACACTTCGGGAGGTCTTGGGGCCACATGGACACAACAGGAAGCTGACTTCCTCAGGACCCCCGGTGTAGACTTGTGGAAATGTGGGGATGAGTCCATGCGTTCAGAAGACCCCAGCCTTCTCAGGGCCTGTGGTGAGGCCTAAGAAAAATGTGGGTGCCGCATCCACACTGACAGGACTCTCTAGCCTCCTCAGGACCCACTGTGAAGGTTTGGGAAGATTTGGGGCCATATCCATGCTGACAGGAGCCCCCAGCCTCCACAGGTCTTATGGTAAGGCTTGAGGAAAATGTGGGGCGAGGTCATCCCTGACAGGAGCCCACAGCCTCCTCAGGACCCATGGTGAGTTTTCTCGAGGACGTGGGGCCATGTCCAGGCTGACAGGAGCCCCCGGACTCCTGAGGACCTGTTTGAGGCTTCCACAGGATGTGAGGCATAGTCCACAGTGACAGGAGCCCCGGCGTTTTCAGGACCCACTGACTATGACTCAGGAACACGTGGGCCACGTCCACACTCAGAGGAGCCCGGCTTCCTCAGGACCCCCTGGAGGACTGTGGAGGAGCCGTTGGGGGCCACTTCACATCAGAAGGGATTCCTCAGAACCACAGGGTAAGTGAAAGGGTAGAATGAATGGTAGGGTCAGGGGAGTGGAGGAAGTTGGTGGTTAGACTTAGGTTAGATGTTAGGGGTTAGCGATTATGCTTATGGTTATGGATTGGAGGTTAGGTGAGGCATAAAGGTAATGGTCAGTAGTTAAGAGTTAGGATGGGGGTTAGGGTAAGGGACAGGATTTAGTGTTAGGGTTAGGGTTTAGGCTCTAGGGATTAGGGCAGGAGGTTAGGATTTGGGTTTAGGGTTATGGTTAGAGTTAGGGTTGGGCTTAGGTTTGCAGTTAGGGTTAGGGGTTAGGGTGTGAGTTAGCGTTAGGGTTTAGGGTGAGGAGTTAGGGTTATACTTAGGGCTAGGTTTAGGGTTGGGCGAGGGGTAGGGTTAGGTTAGGGGTTAGGGCTAGGGTTAGGGTTAGTGTTTGGTTAGGGGTTAGGGTCAGGTCAGGGTCAGGGTACGGTTTTGGAAGAGGGTTAGAGATACGGTCAGGGAGTGGGTTAGGGGTTTGTTTTAGGGTACAGGTTAGGGTACAGTTTGGGGTATGAGTAAGGATTAGTATTAGAGCGTTATGGTTAGGGTACAGGTTAAGGTTAGGAATAGGATTTGAGTACATTAAGTTAAGTTTAGATTTAGAGGTTAGGGTTAGGGTTAGGGTTAGATTTAAGGTAGGGGTCAGGGTTAAGGGTTTAGAATTGGTTTAGGAGTTAGGGTGAGGGTTGGCAGGAAGGTTCAGTGAATGTGTTTCAGTCTTGGGGTTTGTGTTTGTTTTTCGATTAGTGATGGGTCTTAAGGGTTAGGTTAATATTAGGCTTAAGTGTAGGGTTAGGGTTATGTCTGTGTATGGTTAGAGTTTGGGTTTTGGCATGTGCCTGCACTGGGACTCCTAGCATCTTGGGCAGTTTAGTTTTATGCACTCTGTTTAGGTTTTGGGTTCAAAGATAGCCTGACTCCACCAAGTCAGTGGCCTCCCCAGAGAATCAAAAATCCAGGCTTCTGCTGGGGTGAGAATAGGCCTGGCAGGCTTCTCCTGAGCTGAGTTAAGGAGGGGATTTGTGGCTCTAAATACTCTCTATTCGGATTTTCAGTTGCCATTTTGATTTTATCTCTAGTGCGCACATGTTTCATCAATACTACCAATTATTATTTTAAAGTTTTACTTGAATTCCTGTTTGTAAACACAGTATGATATAGTTTCAGGTTTACCACATAATGATTCAACCCATGGATACAATGCCTGGTACTGGTCAGAGATGACCTCCACAATCCCCATCCCCTGATTCCCCATCCCCCCACCTTCCCTTGGTATTTATTAGTTTATTCTCTGTGGTTAAGAGTGTGTATCTCGGTTTGCTTCTCTCATCCCCCCTCCGCCCCTTTGCCAGTTTGTTTGGTTTCTTAAAATTCACATGTGAATGCAATTGTATGGTATTTGGTATCTGTCTTTCTCTGACTGACTGAGTTTATTTAGCATAAGTCCTTTCCACTTCTCCTACGTCATTGTAAATGGCTTCATTTCATCCCTTATGATGACCCAGTGATGTCGCAGTGTGTATATTTACCACATCATCTCTGCTCATTCATCTGTCGATGGACATCTGGGCTGTATCCACAGTTTGGCTGTTGCTGATAACGCTGCTAGAAACACTGGGTGAGTGTCCCTCTTCGAATCTACTAAACTACTTCTGTATCCTCAGGGTAAATACCTAGCTGTGCAATTTTGGAATTGGAGGGTATCTCTATTTTTAACTTCTTTATTCAAAATTTCTTATGATAGTCACAGAGAGAGAGGCAGAGGCACAGGCAGAGGGAGAAGGAGGCTCCATGCACCGGGATCCCTACGTGGCATTCGATCCTTTTTCTCCAAGTTCGCACCCTGGGCCAAAGGCAGGCACCAAACCACTGCACCACCCAGGGATCCAATATTTTTAAAATTCCGAGGACCCTCCACACTGTTTTCCACAGTGGCTGTACATTTTTGCATGCCCACCAGGAGTGTAAGGGGGTTCCCCCCTTCTCCATAGCCTCAGCAACACCTGTTGTTTCTTGTGTTGTTAATTTTAGCCATTCTGACGGCTATCAGGTGACATCTCATTGTGGTTTTAGTTTGCATTTCCCTGAGGATGAGTGATGCTGAGCGTCTTTCCATGTGTCTGGTGGCCATCTGGCTGTCTTGTTAGAGACAAAGTCCATTCATGTCTTCTGACCATCTGCAGTTGGATAATTTGTGTTTAGGATGCTGAGATTTATATTTGCTTTATGTATTTTGGTTACTAAATCTTTATTGGATGTGTTGTTTACAAATATCTCCTCTCATTTTGTATGTTGTCTTTTAGGTTTGGTTGTTTCCTTCACTTTGCAGAAGCTTTTTAATTTGATGAAGTCCCAATAGTATTTTTGCTTTTGTTTCCCTCAACTCAGAGGCATATCTAGAAAGAAGATCCAATGGCCAAGGTCAAAGACGTTGCTGCCTGTATTTTCTTCTTTGCATGGTTTCAGGTCTCACATTTAGGTCTTTCATCCATTTTGAATTCGTTTTTTATATATATGGTGTAAGAAAGTGGTTTAGTTTCATTCTTCTGCATGTGGCTGCCTGGTTTTCCCAACACCATTTGTTCTTATCCTGGGGTCAGGGTTAGGGTTTGTTGAAGAGACTGTCTTGGTGCTTTGGATATTCCTTCCTGCCTTGTTGTCGATTAATGGACCATAGAGTTACAGGTTTGTATCTTGTTTCGGCTTTCCATTCTGTTCTATTGATCTAAGCATCTCCTGTTGGGTGATCCTTGAGTGCTGATTCAATTTCGTTGCTGGTTATCTGTCTGTTCAAGTTTCTTATTTCTTCCTTTATCATTTTTGCTATGTTATATATTTCCAGGAATTGATCTATTTCTTCCAGGTTCTAGGTTGCTGGCATATAATTTTTCATAATGTTCTCTTAAAAACGTTTGTATTTCTCTAGTGTTGGTTGTTATTTCTCTTTTTTCATTTCTGACTTTATTTGGGTCATTTCTCATCTTTTTATAATTTTTCTTTTCTTAAGATTTTATCTATGTATTCAGGAGAGGCACAGAGAGGCAGAGGTATAGGCAGAGGGAAAATGAGGCTCCATGCGGGGAGCCTGATGTGTCACTTGATTCCCCAGGACCCCGGGATTATGACCTGAGCCAAAGCAGATGCTCAACCACTGAGGCACCCAGGTGCCTTGCTGATTCAATTCCTTTGCTAGTTATGGGTCTGTTCACATTTTCTATTACTTCCTATTTCATTTTTACTCACTTGCACATTTCTAGGCATTTGTCCATTTCCTCCAGGTCTCCCAGTATGTTAGCGTATAAGCTTTCATAGTATTCCCTTATAATTGTCTTATTTTTCTGGTGTTGATTGTGATCTCTCTTCTCTAATTTGTGGTTTTACTTATTTAGGTCTTTTCTTTTTCTTGTTGATAAGGGTGGCTAGGGCTTGATCCATTTTCTTAATTATTTTGAAGAACCGTCCCTTTCTTTCGTTATTTCACTCTACTGCTTTGTTGTTTCTGTATTGTTTATTTCTGCTCTCATCTTTATTTTTCCCTCTTCTATAGCCTTTAGGCATGTTTGCTATTCTTTTTCCAGCTCCTTAAGGTATAGGGTTAGGCTGTGTATTGGAGACTTCTTTTTTCTTGAGGTAGGCCTGTATTGCTCTGTACTTCCCTCTTAGGACTGCCTTTGATATATCCTAGAGGTTTGGAGAAACATGTTTTCATTTTCATTTGTTTTAAATTTCCTCTTTAATTTCCTGGTTGCTCCATTTGTTATCTAGTAGGATGTGCATAATCTCCAAGTATTTTTGGTCTGTCCAAATTTTTTCTTACTGTCGACTTCGAATTTCATAGCGTCGTGGTCCAACAATGTACAGGGTGTGATATCAACCTTCTTGTACCTCTTGTACCTGTTGAAGGCTGATTTGTGGGCCATGATATGATCTGTTCTGGAGAATGTCCCATGTGCACTTGAAAGGAATGTGTATTCTGCTTTAGGTTGAAACGTTCAGAGTATATATGTTGAGTCCCTGTTGTCCAGTGTGTCAAGGCTATTTTTCCCTTGTTGATTTTTTGTATAGACGTTCAGTCCATTGGCATAAGTGGTTGTTAAAATCCCCTGTCATTGTATTATTATCAGTGAGTTTCTGTACGTTTGTTGTTAATTGGTTTCTATATTTAGGTACTTCCATGTTGGAAGCATAAATATTTAGTTGTTTGATCTTGATAGAGAGTCTTATTAATTATGAAATAATGCCCTTCTTCATTGCTTTTACAGTATTTGTTCTTTCTTTATTGAAATGTAAATATTTTATTTATTTATTCATGAGAGATACACAGAGAAGCAGAGGCAGAAATATAGGCAGAAGGAGAGGCAGGCTCCCCAAAGGGAGGCCGATGTGGGACTCGATCCTGGGATCCTAGGATCACTCCCTGAGCCGAAGGCAGATGCTCAACCACTGAGCCACCAGGTGTACCCCAGGGTTTGTTTTCAAATCTAGTTAGTCTGATATAAGAATGGGTCCTCCAGCTTTCTTTTGATATCCATTACCTTTATAGATGGTTTTCCATCCCCTGACTTTCAATCTCCCGGTGTCTATAGGTCTAACGTGAGCATCTTGTAGGCAGCATACAGATGGATCTTGTTTTTTTAATAACAATTTTATTTATGAACGAGTGAGAGAGAGAGAGAGATGTAGAAAATTAGGCAGAGAGAGAAGCAGGCTCCCCACCAGGAGCCCAATATGGGACTGGATCCCAGACTCCAGGATCACACCCTGAGTCAAAGGCAGAGGCTCAACCCCTGAGCCACCCAGGCATCCCAGATCCTGTTTTTTAAGCTACTCTGATACCCTATATCTTTTGTTTGGAGCATTTAGTCTATCAGCATTCAGTGTGATTATTGAAAGATATGAACTTATTGCCTTTGTGTTACTGGTAGAGTTGGTGTTTCCGGTGACGTTCTCTGGTCCTTTCTAGTCTTTGTTGCTTTTGGTCCCTTTTTTTGCCCACTAGAACAGTCCCTCTTTAATTCCTTACTGGACTGGTTAAGTGGTCATGAACTTCTTCATATTTTGCCTGTCTGGAACAATCTTTCTCTCTCCTTCTATCCTGAATGACACCCTTGCTGAAGCAAGAATTCATACAAATTGGACTCCAATAAAAAGAAATTTAAAGACATAAAATAAAGTTTTGTTCTTATGATTGAGGAAAATGGAATTTAGGAGGAAAACCAGAGGCTGAAAGAGAGGAGGACAGATTTCACCCTCCGTAGCCTTCACAGGGACCTGGTATCCTTTCCTAGGAGGGCCCCCCCCCCCCGCCGTCGGATGCTTCCTGACCCTCTGATCTCCTTGTTGGAACCCAGCGGGCACATCTCCGTACTTCCGGCACCTCTGCAGTCGTGGTCTATACCACCTTCCATATATCCTATTGGGGACCACAGCGTCGGGTATGGAATCATCCAGCTGCTGTTTGACAACATTGGGGGGATTCTGACTATTGTTGGTTTTGGGGGGTGTGTGTGTCTATCACATGCAGCTATCATGTGCAGCTATCGGATTCTCTGGCTGGGTCACCCAATTGCCAAAATGGTTGGCACAACATCATTTCTGGTGCTGGAGCTGGGTGGCTAGCTGGGCATTCCTGGCCAACCCGGTGCTTGTTCATGCAGTGATTTTCCACTGGAGGGGCAGCTGAGCGGGAGGTCCAGCTCGGCAACATTCTCATGTATGGCAGTGAGGCCTGCCAATCACCGGCTGCTTCTCTTCTCCCCGATGCCAATCCAGCAGGGAGCCAGACCTAGGGGACACCCTGGGGGGAGCTCCTGAGGCCCTGGGTGCACATGGCGGGGAGCCCAGGCGCAGCCTGTGTGTGGGAGTTGGGGTGGGGACGGGGCTGGGGTTCCTCGGTCTGCTGTGCTGCCTGGCCTTCAGGACGATCCCCATGCTCACCCAGCCCCTACTCACTCGGGCAAGGAGGGTGCCCTCCACACTCTGGTGTGAGAGATTCCGCACTACAAGTTGTGCATGCTAGTCCATCTGGTGAGGGTGGCCCAGGTGCGTGAGCTACAAGTGTGGGACCCAGGAAATTTAACAAAAATCCCCTACCCCTGGGCAAGCAGAGCAGGACTGATTCCATTTTGTGTTACACCCGCCACTTCCAGGATGACCCCCACATGACCTGTTTATGGCTTAAGGCGCTGCCCCACCCAAGGCAGGCCGCTGGGCACACCCTAATCAGTAATCGGCTCATAACAATGTAACCCTGCTTTATGCCCCCCAAAACAGCGCGCCGATTCTGACCAAAGTAATAGGCCAGCACAAGTGGATACTATAGGGTAAGGTGTAATTTAATCATCCACCTGCTTGTAAACAGACATGACTGTGCAACTTTCTGCGTATCCCATGGGCCACTGGCCCCTATAAAGCTGCTATGCCTCTTAGTCTCGTGGTCTAAGTCCCTTCTCCTCTGTGTCGGGTGCACTTGGAACCAAGCTCCAGCTTGTAGAGAAACTCTTGGGAGTTTGCATTGGTGTCGGCTCCTCGGTGGTTTCTCGGATTCATAATCTTGGGCACAACACAAGGGCCTGCTGTCCTGACATCCCTTCTAGGGCCATGCTAACCACCCCGCAGGCCCTCTCTACCCCAAGGACACAGGCACGGGGATGATGGGTGGAGGAAGGCCCTGGAACACGGCCAGCCCTGGCCCCCTGGACAGAGGGAGCACAGACCTCCGGGTGGCTTTGCACAGACCCTGGTGACCTGAGGCTTCCTGGCTGTCACTCTGTCCCAGCCCCTCTTGGCCTGCGGGGCACAGCCTGAGTCCCAGTAAATCTGTCAGGTCCTGACCCTGGCGTCTAGCTGTCCCTTCAAGGCACATGGGAACGTCAGCTGGGTGTGCATGGCGGCACCCCTGCAGGGGCTGGTGAAGCCTCGTTGTTGCCCCCTCCTCCTCTCTGGGGGTCTCTCCAAGCCCCGTGCACAGTGTTCTGGGAGACACAGAAACGGGATGGCTGTGCATTTTCCCACCACAACACTTTATTGACATTCTACAGCAAATGGACTCAGAGCTGAGGGTGTGCGCCTTCCCCTGGGAGGGAGACCTTTCTGTCCTTTAGGAGAGGGTGGGATCCCTGGGTGGCACAGCAGTTTGGCGCCTGCCTTTGGCCCAGGGCGTGATCCTGGAGACCCAGGATCGAATCCCACGTCGGGCTCCCGGTGCATGGAGCCTGCTTCTCCCTCTGCCCGTGTCTCTGCCTCTCTCTCTCTCTCTGTGTGACTATCATAAATAAATAAAAATTAAAAAAAAAGGAGAGGGCAAGAATGACACGGGTTGGGGGGCAGGTACTGAATCCCCCACCTGGGAGCATGTGTGGAATCCGGGTGGGGGCGTGTGTCCTGAGGTTTCAGCCTGAGAGATGGTTCTGAGGACAGCAGAGCTGACCTGGACCTGCAGCTCATGGGCTCCTGCGCTGGGTACCTGCAGGGCAGCTGGACCCCGGCCTCAGGCTCCCTGGGGCCCCAGCACCTGGAGCAGCCTGCCTCCTGGTGTTGGTACGGGTGGGGCCCACCGGCCTACCACTACTCTCCCCACCCTTGGGTGTCCCAGGATCCACAGGGCGCCCTAGGTCAGTGACCTGGATCGGTGGGGTACGCCCAGGACCCAAAAGGCCATATCCAGCTGTGAGAGGGCTCGCTCAGCCCGGGGCCAGAATCCAGGGCTGGACAGGGCCATGGCAGGCTGGATCCCATTAGTCTTTGTGTTGGGCCTGGCGGGGGGGCTCAAATCAACTCAGCCCCCACAGAGCCCGGGGCCAGGTCAGCCCAGGTTCCTATGGGTTAGGGGCTGGTGTCCTCTGCAGGGTGTGCCGCCCTCCAGGAGGGACAGTGGGCAGAGGCAGGGCACGGTGCATCCTCTGCACCATTCACCTGCACCCACCCTGTCAGAGGCTCCCTGTCTTTCCTCCTCCCTGCTATCCCTGGGTACTCTATGGGACACCCGGGCTTCTGATGGGATCAGGGTATGCAGAGAAACCCAGGGAGGCTTAGCATGTCCCACAGGGGGTACCTGCACTGGGTCCTTGCTGGGGGTTAATGGTGTGTGGGTGCATGGTGTGGGGGCAGGGGTATGATTGTGGTGGAGTGTGGGGGATGGTGTAGTGGGGATGGTGTTGGGGTATAGTTGGGTGGGGATCATATGGGGCTGTGTGGGTGTGAGGGGGATGGCGTAGTTGGGATGCCATTGGGGATGATGATGTAGGGGGATGATGTGGGAGTGGGGAATGAGGGGGATGTACTGGGGGGCCTGCAAACACAGGGTATCTCCTTCCCCTAAGATGCACAAGGAGACCCTACAGTTAAATGCGACCCCAGTCTGGGGTTTGTTGTGACACCTGCCCCTGAGGCGCGGTGTGGTCAGTGCAGGGCCCTGGCTGGACAGGGACATTATCTGGGGGTCATCATAATATGTATGTTTTCAAATTGCAAATTGTCTCAAATTAAATGCATAGAATTTAGAAATATATAAAGCACCGAGAGTGGGTGTCACTCTGACCCGTCCAACCCTCTTGGGATCGATGTGTGTCCTGCTCCAGCCATGGCCATGCCCCCTGGCCCCCAGGTCTGGTTCCTGCCCCCCACATCCCCCACCCCATCCCCTGCTTCTCAGGGGGCCGTTCCTCTCCCCTTTGGTGTTCAGCTCCCATGGCAACCCCTGGAGGACCCATCCTAGTGGCCTCCTCATCCCTGAGGCCCAGAGGGGTGGGCACGGGGGTCATCCCAATCACCCTACCATGGAGTGGTGTGTTGTTGACTGCTGTTTCTCCCCCTGGCCTCAGAGGCCCCGTTTTCCCTACCCAGAAGCCCCCGGGGCCCCGAAGTCCCCTGGCCCAGCAGCCTCACCCAACCCCTAGCAGTCCTAAAACATGATGTGGCTGCTGAACGTCCTTTTGATGTCCAGGTCTACCTGCGTGATGTCCTAGGAGGAGACCAGGGCCTTCTCCTTCATTTCCTGTGGGAAAACCGGGGAAGAGGAGCAGGCGTCAAGGACACAGAACCCGACCTGTCACGAGCTGCCATGCTGGGCAGGGAACCCTGTGGTCACAATGGGAGTATGTCCTGAGGAAACCTCCTTCCTTCCTCTGGGAGGCCAGGGATGGCGGGATTGCCCACGGTGCCCGTGAGACCTGTGTGACGGCCAGTGCCCAGCTGTTGTGGGCGGGGAGATGACTGACTGTCAGCCTGGGAGGAGGGGATAGGGGTTCAGCCAAGGTGGTAGGGCACATGGGGGTATTGTGCCCAAGATTGCGAATCCGAGAAACCACTAAGGAGCTGACACCGATGCAAACACACAAGGGTTGATTTCCAAACTCGAGCTTGCGTCCAAGTACACCCGACACAGTGGAGCAGGGACTTGGACCCGGAGGTGGGTTTTAGCTGAGTTTTAAGGGCTGGTCTCAGGGACCTCCAGAAGGGCTGGAGCAATTCCTCAAGTTCTGTTTACATTTTGATATGGTGCCTTAAAGGGCATTGAGCTCTGTTCTCATTCTAATTGGGGCTTCCTGCCCTTTGCCTGGGCTCAGTTTTGATTCTATTGTGGGGCTTTCTAGGACACGAAGCTGTAAACTTTTGTTTTTATCCTGTAACTGAAATATTGTAAATTTCAGCTCTTCTTCACAGAGGCCTGGGATAGCTGGGCATGTGCTAATGCTGAATTTAAATTGGAATGGCCTTAATTTTCTCGGCCTCCATGTGTCCTGTCCCATCCTATCTAGCTCCTTCCCCCTTCCCAAGAGCTCCTAAGAGAGCAATTGCAAATGACCTCAGCATGGCATCCTGTGTTGGGCAACAGGCTCAGTGATTGGGATCAGGAAGACGTGGAGCGTGGGCGTCCCAGCTGTGCAGCGGGATTCCATGCTGCAGACTCTTATTCCCTAAGGCTATCTTGACAACTGACTTTGTACATAGAAAAGCTCTCCTTTGTCTTTAAAAGATGAGGAGCGAGTCAAAGCGTTTTTTCTGCCCATCTGATTGCTCAGATTCCAATCTGAGACATATTTCCTGTTAATAAGGATAATTTACCACTATCCGTAGTACTATGGTTAAAATATTCTGACACAAGTAGTTCAGAGGGATGAGGGTTTCTCATCTCTTTCTTCACAGTTCAGTCACTCATCAGGAAATGCATCTTTCTGGATTTGGAAAAAACTAGAGACATTATTACCAATGGTCCTATTATTATGTGAAGGATTCCTCCCTGAGATTCTTCCCCTGTTTCAACTGACACTGAAACACTGTGAACTCTTTGGAAGACAAATGCAAGGAAATAAATGTTATGTATTGTTAATGTTAAATGCACTTGCAATATGGTGTCTATTATACTAGAAGTATTTTTATCTGATTTTTGTTATTTATTATCCATTCCTGCTTTTCAGGTTGAGGAGGCATTATACGTGTTCATAAGTGTTTTTCTTTCCTTCTGATCTAAAATTCTTACTTTGTTTCCATCAAAGGAACTCTTTCAGAATAAGGCAAAAGTTAATTCAACTATTCTTAAAATGTCTTCACACTTGGATCCTGATTCATTTAAGTCAATTTTCAAAATAAATCTTATTTATTAGAAAAAAAACAAAGATTTATACGGAAATTGAGAAGATAGTACAGTGCATTCACATTTACTTGCACTCAATTTCTCCAATTATTGATATATTAGTACGGTACAAATATTAGCTAATGAATCAATATTAAAATATTCGCATTAACCAAAGACCATATTTTATTCAGATTTCCTTAGTTTTTGCTAAGTTACCATCCCTCGTATCACATTCATATCACATTCCATTTGTCCTCATGTTTCTTAGGCTCCTCTGGATTGTGAGAGTCTTTCAGCCTTTCCTTTAGTTCTTGAACTGGAACACTTTGAGAAGTAGAGTATTTTGTAAAATTTCCCTCAGTTGGGACATATCTGTCATTCATCTCATGATTGAACTGTTTTTGTAGATTATATACAGAGATATACTGCCATTTTCATTATATCATATAAAGGATAGATACTATCAACATGATTTATCAGTCTTGGTATCGATCTGATCATCTTGCTGAGGTAGTGTTTGTCAGCTTTCTCCATAGTAAACTGATCCTTTATTATTATTATTAATTATTATTATTATATTATCAATATTATTTTAAGTTTTTAATATTATATTTTGTAGAAGAAAGTTTCTATGTGTATTCCACACATAAGAGTGGGAAGCTATGCTCATGAACTTGATGGTGGAAGGTCTGCACAAATTGTTTGAAATTCATCAACATGGGAGATTTCTCTTCGTTAGGGGTTTGTTTGTTTCTTTTTCAAAGATGTTATTTATTTATTTGAGAGAGAGAGGAGAGAAAAAGCATGAGCGAGAGGGGCAGAGGGAGAGGGAGAAGCTGGTTCCCTGCTGAACAGGGAGCCTGCCTTGGGACCTGGATCATGATCTGAGCCTAAGGCAGAAGCTTAACTAACTGAGCCACACAGGTGCCACTCTTTCTTTCTTTTTTCTTTCTTTTTTCTTTCTTTTTCTTTCTTCTTTCTTTCTTTCTTTCTTTTTTTCTTTCTTTCTTTCTTTTTCTTAATAATTTTATTTTTTTATTGGTGTTCAATTTGCCAACATACAGAATAATACCCAGTGCTCATCCCGTCACGTGCCCCCTTTAGTTCCCATCACCCATTCACCCCCACCGCCCGACCTCCTCCCCTTCCATCACCCCTAGTTCATTTCCCTGAGTTAGGAGTCTTTATGTTCAGTCTCCCTTTCTGATATTTCCCACACATTTCTTCTCCCTTCCCTTATATTCCCTTCACTATTATCTGTATTCCCCAAATGAATAACATACAATGTTTGTCCTTCTCCGATTGACTTACTTCACTCAGCATACCTTCCAGTTCCATCCACGTTGAAGCAAATGGTGGGTATTTGTCATTTCTAATGTCTGAGCAAGGCCCACCTTTTCTCTCTCTTTATCTTCTGAGTCTCCTATGATATGATTGTTATTGTGTTAATAAGTGGCTGACTTCCCTACATCTGTCTCTGTGGTCCCTAACCTTTCTTCTTTTTAAGGCTTCCACTTGGGACTGCATCTCAGTTATAGCATTTTTAACATTGGCCTGACTAGATTTTAGTTCTTTTATTTCTACAGTAAAGGTTTCTCTAGTTTTCTTCTGTGCTTTTTTCCAACCCAGCTGGTATCTTTATAATCATTGTTTTAAACTGTAGTTAGACATCATATATGTGTATTGATGAACTTCCTGGCTGTGAGTAGACCTCCTGTTATTTTATGGAGGTGAATTTCTCCATCTCATTATATTTTCCAGAAAAGAAATAAGGAAGAAAAAGAAAAACCAAGAAATACAATAACAACTGCTCCCCCCAAAAACAAACAAACAAACAAACCAACAAACAAACAAAAACCAGATTATTTTGGCCTGCTTGTTAAAAGATTCTAAATCCCAAAATAGAAACAATTAAAGTGATCCCTGGGTGGCGCAGTGGTTTAGTGCCTGCCTTTGGCCCAGGGCATGATCCTATAGATTCTGGATCGAACCCCACGTCGGGCTCCCAGTGCATGGAGCCTGCTTCTCCCTCTGCCCATGTCTCTGCCTGCCTCTCTCTCTCTCTCTCTTTCTGTTTGTGACTATCATAAATAAATTGAAAAAAAATTTAAAAAAAGAAACACAAAGTACTATGAAAGTAAAAATAAGAAATATATAAGGTACATACATAAAAATTAATATAAGGCAATTAATAAAAAGGAATACAAAAAATAGAAAAAAGAGCACAAAGTACAAAGGAATCTAGACCCTACTTTCCAGGCAGAGCTAAAGCTCTGCAGCCTCTGTGGTCCGACAACTTGGTGGCAGCGAATGCTCTGTGTGGGGTCTGGGGATGGGCCGTGGCGCTGATTGTCAGGTGCACATCTGCCTGGGAGGTGCACCTGCGGGTTCAGAGGCGGCGTGGGCGTCAGCGCATCTGGGCTCAGCGGGCAGTGCTGTGCTGCTCTTGAGACCCGGCCCTGATAGGCGGGATGTGGGTGGGGTCTCTGGGTCCTCTGGCTCTGGGGCAGAGCATCCCACCCCCCAGTCTGCTAGGGCCTCCACAGAAGAGCTGCCAAGCCTCCGGATCTCCGCCGTTTCTCTCAGAACCCTGCTTCCACTCTGCCTGCGTCCGAGCTTCTTTTGGTTTTGTTTTTTTATCTCAGACTGTTGTGCCCAAGATTGCGAATCCAAGAAACCACTGAGAAGCCGACACTGATGCAAACACACGAGAGTTTATTTACAAGCTCGAGCTTGTGTGCAAGTATACCTGACAGAGCGGAGCAGGGACTTGGACCCCGAGGTGGGTTTTAGCTTAGTTTTAAGGATTGGTCTCAGGGTACTCCCGACGGGCTGGAGCAATTCCTCAAGTTCTGTTTACATTTTGATATGGGGCCTTCAAGGGCATTGAGATCTGTTCTAATAGGGGCTTCCTGCCCTTGGCCTGGGCTCAGTTTTTATTCTATTGTGGGGCTTGCTGTGTCCTGACAATGAGCACTCAGGAAGGAAATGACGGACGTGACTCACTTCTCAGAAGCATCACAGAGAATAAAAAATGAGACTGAACCAAAGGAGCACAAGACTTGTGCAATGAGCCATACCAGGCTCTGGGAGGTCATCTGGGCTCATGGGTTGGAGCCTCATCTTGTGAAAATGTCTGCAGTTCCTGAAGCCACCCTCAGTTTCAATGTCATTCCTGTCAAGTCATGGTGGCAGATCTTATAAATAGGAAAAAAACCCATAACATCCATCCGCACACAGAAATGACCCCGGAGAGCAAATCAGTATTGGAGAAGCAGGACAGAGTGGGACGCAGCACTTTCCTATTTCAAACGATGTCACAGAGACAAAGGGTACAGCAGTGTTGTCCTCGAAACCCCGCCTGGCTCCATCGGTTAAGCATCCGACTCCTGACCACACCTCCGGTCCAGTTCCTGGGGTCGTGAGTTCTAGCCCTGGGCTGGTCCATGGATGAGACCTGACGCCTACTTAAACAAACCAGACCCATGAGGGTTGGTCCCAGCATAAGCTGGAGGAGCAGAACAGAGAGTCCAGAAGGAAACGTGCTCTGATACAACTGATTTTTTTAACTTAATTTAATTTAAACCCAATTAATTAACGGATAATGTATTATACTTTCAGAGGAAGAATTCTGGGATTCACCAGCTGGAGATAACCGCAGTGCACATGACATCACGTGCCCTCCTTCATGCTGGTCCCCTGTTAACCCCTCGCCCATCCCCTCCACTGAAACGACCCTCAGTTTGTTTCCTTTAATTAAGGGTCTCTATTCCCTGCATCTGTTTTCATCTTACTTGTTTTTCCTTCCCTTCACAGATGTTCATCTGCTTTGCTTCTTTAATTCCACCTATGAATGACACCACACGCTCATTCTCTTTTCCGACTGACCTATTTCACTTAAGATGATCCCTCTAGTTCTATCCACGTCATTGCAAATGGCAAGATTTCCTTCTCTTTGAGATCTATGAGCTCCATTCCTCCATTCCTCTCTCTATGACCATCATCTATCTCCCATCCTCTTTATCCATCATCTGGCAGAGGGCACCGAGGCTCCTCCCACAGTGTGGCTACTGTGGACCCGGCTGCTGTGGACATTGGGGTGCAGGTGTCCCGAGTCTCACTGCATCTGTATCTTCGGAGTGAGCTCTAGGCCGTTCATCTGCTGGTCGCAGGGCGGCTCTATTTGTAACTTCCTGAGGAGCCTCCAAACAGTTTCCAGAGTGGCTGCACCAGGCCACAGTCCTGCCCACAGTGGAAGAGGGTTGAGTGAGTTTTACAGGATGTAGTAAAAGTCTGGTCCACATTTCATTTCGTGTCCTTTGGGCTCCATTCCTTCTCCTTAAGTATTTTTGGGGAAGCCGGGTGTTGGGCTCCTTTTCAGTCAGATATTTCCGAAGCTAACAGGCCATAGCTGGAGCCTGGAAGGAGGCAGAGGTGGGCCTGGGGAGGGGCATGCTGCCTCCTGCACAGCCTCCTGCAGTGCGTGAGCATCCCGCAGGGGGCGCCGGAGCCCAGACACCACCCAGGGGGCACGCATGCACAGTGGGCCTTGTCTGCCTGCACTAACAGGAGCCAGCCTGTGCTGGGCAGGTCTGAGGAAGTCGTGGAGACTCGTCCACGCTGATGAGCCACAGCCTCCTCAGAACCTGCGGTGAGTCTTCAGGGGGATATTGGGCAGCGTTCACACTGACAGGAGTCCCAGTCTCTTCAGGACACACGGTGAGGCTTCAGGAAGATGAAGGCACACATCCACCCTGACAGGAGCCCCTGGGCTGCTTCAGGACCTGCGGGGAAGCTTCAGGAAATTGTGGGCCCGCACCCACCCTGACAGGAGCCCCTGGGCTGCCTCAGGACCCGCGGGGAGGCTTCAGTAAGATGTGGGTCCGCATCCACACTGACAAGAGCGCCTGGGCCACCTCATGACACGCGGGGAGGCTTCTGAAAGATGTGGCGCTGCCTCCACTCTGGCAGGAGGTAACAGGCTCCTCAGGACATAAGTTGAGGCTTCTGGAAGCTGGGGGCTGCATCCACAGTGACAGGAGCCCCGGCCACCTCAGAACCCTCGGTGACACTTTGGGAGGAAGTGGGACCACGTCCACACAACAGGACGCTGATGTCCTCAGGACCTCTCCGTGTAGACTTCGGGAAATATGGGGATGCTTCCATGCGGACAGAAGACCCCATCCTTGTCAGAGCCTGTGGTGAGGCCTAAGAAAGATGTGCAGGCTGAATCCACACTGACAGGTGTCTCCGGCCTCTTCAGGATGAACTGTGAAGGATTAGGATGATTTGGGGCCACGTCCAGGCTGACAGGCTCCTCCAGCCTCCTCGGGTCTTATGGTGAGGCTAAGAAAAATGTGGGGCCACGTCAAGACTGAGAGGATCCCCGTGCTCCTCAGGACTTTGGCTTCGGGACACATGGGGCTGCGTCTAGGCTGACAGGAACCCACAGCCTCCTCAGGACCCGTGGTGAGTTTTCAGGGGACGTGGGGCCATGTCCAGGCTGACAGGAGCCCCCGGCCTCCTGAGAACCTGCTGTGAGGCTTCCAGAGGATGTGAGGCATATCCATGGTGACAGGAGACCCAGCGTACTCAGGACCCGCTGACTATGACTCTGGAACATGTAGGGCCACGTCTCCACTCACAGGAGCCAGGCTTCCTCAGGACCCCCTGGAGGACTCTGGAGGTGCTGTTGGGGGCCACGTCCATGTCAGAATGGACTCCTCAGAACCATAGGGTATGTGAATGGGTAGAATGAATGGTTGGGTCAGGGGAGGGGAGGCAGTTGGTGGTTAGGCTTAGGTTAGATGTTAGGGGTTAGTGATTATGCTTATGGTTATGGATTAGAGGTTAGGGTGAGGAATAAGGGTAAGGGTCAGTGGTAAGGAGTTAGGATGGGGGTTTTGGTTAGGGACAGGGGTTAGAGTTAGGGTTAGTGTTTAGACTTTAGGGATTAGGGCAAGAGGTAAGGAGTTGGGGTTTGGGTTATGGTTAGAGTTAGGGTTGGGCTAGGTTTGCAGTTAGGGTTAGGGGTTAGGGTTAGAGGTTAGAGTTAAAGTTAGGGCTAGGTTTAGGGTTAGGGCAAGGGTTAGGTTTAGGATAGGGGTTAGGGCTGGGTTAGGGTTAGTGTTTGGTTAGGGGTTAGGGTTAGGGTCAGGTCAGGGTCAGGGTATGGTTTTGGAAAAGGGTAAGAGAGGGTTAGGCAGTGGGTTAGGGATTAGTTTTAGGGTACAGGTTAGGGTACACTTTGGGGTATGAGATAGGATTAGTATTAGAGGGTTAGGGTTACGGTACAGGTTAAGGTTAGGAATAGACGAGTACATTAAGTTAAGGTTAAGTTTAGAGGTTAGGTTTAGGGTTAGATTTAAGGTAAGGGTCAGGGATAAGGGTTTAGAATAGGTTTATGAGTTAGGTTGAGGGTTGGCAGGAAGGTTCAGTGAATGTGTTTCGGTCTTGGGGTTTGTGTTTGGTTTTCGATTAGTGATAGGTCTTGTTTAAGGGTTAGGTTAACATTAGGCTTAAGTGTAGGGTTAAGGTTATGTCTGTGTATGGTTAGAGTTTGGGTCTTGGCATATGCCTGCACTGGGAATCCTAGCATCTTGGGCAGTTTAGTTTTATGTACTCTATTTAGGTTTTGGGTTCAAAGATAGCCTGACTCCACCAAGTCAGTGGCCTCCCCAGAGAATCAAAATCCAGGCTTCTGCTTGGATGTGAATAGGCATGGCAGGCTTCTCCTGAGCTGAGCTAAGGAGGGGATTTGTGGCTCTAAAAGATGGTTTGGATTTTCAGTTGCCTTTCTGTTTTTATCTCTTGTGCGCACATGTTTCCTCTATACTACCAATTATTATTTTAAAGTTATACTTGAATTCCTCTTTGTAAACACAGTATGATATAGTTTCAGGTTTACCACATAGTGATTCAACCCTTGAATACAATGCCTGGTACTGGTCAGAGGTGACCTCCACAATCCCCATCCCCTGATTCCCCATCTGCCACACCTTCCTCTGGTATTTATTAGTTTATTCTCTGTGGTTAAGAGTGTTTCTTGGTTTGCATCTCTCATCCTCACCTTCGCCTCTTTGCCAGTTTGTTTGGTTTCTTAAAATTCACATGTGAATGCAATTGTATGGTATTTGGTATCTGTCTTTCTCTGACTGACTGAGTTCATTTAGCATAAGTCCCTTCCACTTCTCCCACGTCAGTGTAAATGGCTTCATTTCATCCCTTCTGATGACCCAGTGATGTCGCAATGTATATATTTACCACATCGTCTCTGCCCATTCATCTGTCGATGGACATCTGGGCTGTATACACAATTTCGCTGTTGTTGATAATGCTGCTACCAATACTGGGCTGCGTGTTCCTCTTCGAATCTACTCAACTACTTTTGTATCCTCAGTGTAAATAACTAGCTGTGCCATTTTGGAATCATAGGGTAGCTCTATTTTTAACTTCTCTTTTTAATTTTTTTTTATGATAGTAACAGAGAGAGAGGCAGAGACACAGGCAGAGGGAGAAGCAGGCTACATGCACCGGGACCCCGATGTGGGATTCGATCCCGGGTCTCCAGGATCACGCCCTGGGCCAAAGGCAGGCGCCAAACCACTGCGCCACCCAGGGATCCCTTATTTTTAACTTCTCGAGGACCCTCCAGAGTGTTCCACAGTGGCTTCACCTTTACTTATGTATTCATGAGAGACACAGAGAGACAGAGTTATAGGCAGAGGGAAAATGAGGCTCCATGCGGGGAGCCTGATGTGGGACATGATCCCCTTGGACCCTGGGATCATGACCTGAGCCAAAGCAGATGCTCAACCACTGAGGCACCCAGGTGCCTTGCTGATTCAATTTCTTTATTACTCATGGGTCTGTTCATATTTTCTATTTCTTCCTATTTCAGTTTTGCTCGTTTGCACATTTCTAGGGATTTGTCCATTTCTTCCAAGTCTCCAGTTTGTTAGTGTATGATCTTTCATAGTATTCTCTTATAATTGTCTTATTTTTCTGGTGTTGATTGTGATCTCTCTTCTCTCATTTGTGGTTTTATTTATTTAGGTCTTTTCTCTTTTCTCGTTGATAAGGCTGGCTAGGGCTTGATCCATTTTATTAATTATTTTGAAGAACCATCTCTTAGTTTCGTTATTCCATTATACTGTTTTGTTTTTTCTGCATTGTTTATTTCTGCTCTCATCTTTATTTTTTCCCTTATTCTGTAGGCTTTAGGCTTTGCTTGCTAGTCCTTTACCAGCTCCTTTAAGTGTAGGGTTAGGTTGTGTATTGGAGACTTCTTGTTTCTTGAGGTAGGCCTGTATTGCTATGTGCTTCCCTCTTAGGACTGCCTTTGATACATCCCAGAGGTTTGGAGAAAAATGTTTTCATTTTCATTTGTTTTAAATTTCCTCTTTATTTCCTGGTTGCTCCATTCATTCTCTAGTAGGATGTTCATAATCTCCACGTATTTTTGGTCTGTCCAATTTTTTTTCTTACTGTCGACTTCAAGGTTCATAGCGTTGTGATCCTAAAATGTACAGGGTGTGATATCAACCTTCTTGTACCTGTTGTACCTGTTGAGGGCTGATTTATGGGCCATGATATGATCTCTTCTGGAGAATGTCCCATGTGCAGTTGAAAGGAATGTGTATTCTGCTTTAGGATGAAATGTTCAGACTATATCTGTTGAGTCCCTGTGGTCCAGTGTGTCAAGGCTATTGTTCCCCTGTTGATTTTCTGCAAAGACGATCTGTCCATTGCCATAAGTGGGTATTAAAATCCGCTGTCATTGTATTATTATCAGTGAGTTCCTGTACGTTTGTTGTTAATTGGTTTCTATATTTAGGTACTCCCATGTTGGCAGCATAAATATTTAGTTGTTTGAACATTTTTTTAAATCAATTTATTTTTTATTGGTCTTTAATTTACCAACAAACAAAATAACACCCAGTGCTCATCCCGGCAAGGGCCACCCTCAGGGTCCTTCACCCATTCACCTGCACCCCCCCGCCCTCCTGCCTTAAAGCATCCCTAGTTCCTTTCTCAGAGTTAGGAGTCTTTATGTTCTGTCTCCCTTTCTGATATTTCCCACACATTTCTTCTCCATTCCCTTTTATTCCCTTTCACTATTATTTATATTAACCAATTGAATGAGAACATATGTTTGTCCTTCTCCGATTGACTTACTTCACTGAGCATAATACCTTCCACTTCCATCCACTTTGAAGCAAATGGTGGGTATTTGTCGTTTCTGCTGGCTGAGTAATATTCCATTGTATACATAAACCACATCTTCTTTATCCATTCATCTTTCGATGGACACCATGGCTCCATCCACAGATTCGCTATTGTGGACTTCCTGCTAAAAACATCGGGGTGCAGGTGTCCCGGCATTTCATTACATCTGAATATTTTGGGTAAATCCCCAAGAATGCAATTGCTGGGTCGTAAGGCAGGTCTACTTTTAACTCTTTGAGGAACCTCCACACAGTTTTCCAGAGTGGCTGCACCAGTTCACATTCCCACCAACAGTGTAAGAGCGTTCCCTTTTCTCCGTATCCTCTCCAACATTTGTGGTTTCCGGTCTTGTTAATTTTCCCCATGCTCACTGCTATGAGGTGGTATCTCATTGTAGTTTTGATTTGTATTTCCCTGAGGCAAGTGATGCAGAGCATTTTCGCATGTGCATGTTGGCCATGTCTATGTCTTCGTCTGTGAGATTTCTATCCATGTCTTTTGCCCATTTCATGATTGGATTGTTTGTTTCTTTGGTGTTGAGTTTAAGAAGTTCTTTATAGATCTTTGAAACTAGCCCTTTATCTGATACGTCTTTTGCAAATATCTTCTCCCATTCTGTAGGTTGTCTTTTAGTTTTGTTGACTGTATCCTTTGCTGTGCAAAAGCTTCTTATCTTGATGAAGTAACAATAGTTCATTTTTGCTTTTGTTTCTTTTGCCTTCGTGGATGTACCTTGCAAGAAGTTACTGTGGCCAAGTTCAAAAAGGGTATTCCCTGTGTTCTCCTCTTGGATTTTGATGGATTCTTGTCTCACATTTAGATCTTTCATCCATTTTGAGTTTATCTTTGTGTATGGTGAAAGAGAGTGGTCTAGTTTCATTATTCTGACTGTGGATGTCCAATTTTCCAACCCACCATCTATTGTAGAGACTGCCTTTCTTCCAATGGATATTATTTCCTAATTTATCGAATATCAGTTGACCATAAAGTTCAGGGTCCACTTCTGGGTTCTGTATTCTGTTCCATTGATGTATGAGTCTGTTTTTGTGCCAGTACCACACTGTCTTGATGACCACAGCTTTGTAGTACAACCTGAAATCTGGCATTGTGATGCCCCCAGATATGGTTTTCTTTTTTAAAATTCCCCTGGCTATTCGGGGTCTTTCCTGATTCCTCACAAATATTAAAATAGTTTATTCTAACTCTCTGAAGAAAGTCCATGGTATTTTGATAGGGATTGCATTAAACGTGTACATTGCCCTGGGTAACATTGACATTTTCACAATGTTAATTCTGCCAATCCATGAGCATGGAATATTTTTCCATCTCTTTGTGTCTTCCTCATTTCTTTCAGAAGTGTTCTATTGTTTTTAGGGTATATCATTTACCTCCTTGGTTAGGATTATTCCTAGGTATCTTAAGCTTTATGGTGCAATTGTAAATGAAATTGACTCCTTAATTTCTCTTTCTTCAGTCTCATTGTCAGTGTATAGAAATGCCATTGATTTCTGGGCATTGTTTTAATCTTGCAACGCTACCAAATTGCTGTTTGAGTTCTAGCAATATTGGGGGGGATGGTTTTGTGTTTTCTAGGTAGAGTATCATGTCATCTGAGAAGAGGGAGTGTTTGACTTCTTCTTTGCCAATTTGAATGCCTTTAATGTCTTTTTGTTGTCTGACTGCTGAGGCTAGGACTTTCAGTACTATGTTGAATAGCAATGGTGAGAGGGGACATCCGTGTCTTGTTCCTGATCTTAGGGGAAAGGCTCCCAGTGCTGCCCCACTGAGAATGATATTTGATGTGGGTTTTTCCTAGATTGCTTTTAAGATGACGAGAAATATTCCCCCTATCCCTATGCTCTGAAGTGTTTTGATCAGGAATGAATGCTTTATTTTGTCAAATGCTTTCTCTGCATCTAATGAGAGGATCATATGGTTCTTGGTTTGTCTCTTGCTGATATGATGAATCACATTGATTGTTTTATGAGTGTTGAACCAGCCTTGTGTCCCGAGGATAAATCCTATTTGGTCATGGTGAATAATTTTCTTAATGTATTGTTGGATCCTATTGGCCAGTATCTTGTTGAGAATTTTTGCATCCATGTTCATCAGGGCTATTGGTCTGTAATTCTCCTTTTTGGTGGGGTCTTTGTCTGGTTTTGGTATTGAGGTGATGCTGGCCTCATAGGATGAATTTGGAAGTACTCCATCTCTTTCTATCTTTCCAAACAGCTTTAGTAGGATAGGTATGGTTTCTTCTTTAAACGTTTGATAGAATTCCCCTGGGAAGCCATCAGGCCCTGGACTATTCTTTCTTGGGAGGTTTTGGATGACTGCTTCAATTTCCTCCCTGGTTATTGGCCTGTTCAGGTTGTCTATTTCTTCCTGTCCCAGTTTTGGTAGTTTCTGCCTTTCCTGGAATGCGTCCATTTCCTCTAGATTGCCTAATTTATTGGCATATGGCTGTTCATAATATGTTTTTAAAATCGTTTGTGTTTCCTTGGTGTTGGTAGTGATCTCTCCTTTCTCATTCATGATTTTATTTTATTTTTTTTAAAGATTTTATTTATTTATTCATGATAGTCACAGAGAGAGAGAGAGGCAGAGACCTAGGCAGAGGGAGAAACAGGCTCCATGCAGGGAGCCCGACGTGGGACTCAATCCCAAGTCTCCAGGATCACGCCCTGGGCCAAAGGCAGGCGCCAAACTGCTGCGCCACCCAGGGATCCCACATTCATGATTTTATTAATTTGACTCTTCTCTCTCGTCTTCTTAATAAGGCTGGCTAATGGTTTATGTATCTTATTGATTCTTTCAAAGACCAACTCCTGGTTTGCTTATCTGTTCCACATTTCTTCTGGTATCGATTTCGTTGAGTTCTGCTCCAATTTTAATTAACTCTCTACTGTTGGGTATAGGATCTATCTGATGTTTTTTCTCTAGTTCCTTTATGAGTAAGGTTATCTTTTGTATTTGAGTTCATTCCAGTTTTTGAATGGATGCTTGTACTGTGATGTATTTCCCCCTTAGGACTGCTAATGCTGCATTCCAAAGATTTTGTATGGTAGTATCTTCATTCGTATTAGTTTCCATGAATCTTTTTTATTAATAAATAAAAAATTAATATTAACCAAAGAGGTAAAGGATCTATACCCTAAAAACAATAGAACACTTCTGAAAGAAATTGAGGAAGACACAAAGAAATAGAAAAATATTCCATGCTCATGGATTGGCAGAATTAACATTGTGAAAATGTCAATGTTACCAAGGCAACGTACACGTTTAATGCTAACCCTATCAAAATACCATGGACTTTCTTCAGAGAGTTAGAACAAATTATTTTAAGATTTGTGTGGAATCAGGATCCCTGAGTGGTGCAGCAGTTTGGCGCCTGCCTTTGGCTCATGGCATGATCATGGAGACACAGGATCGAATCCCATGTCAGAATCCCAGTGTAGGGAGTCTGCTTCTCCCTCTGCTTGTGTCTCTGCCTCTCTGTCTCTCTCTCTGTGTGACTATCATAAAAAAAAGACTTGTGTAGAATCAGAAAAGACCCTGAATAGCCAGGCGAATTTTAAAAACGACAACCATATCTGGGGGCATCACAATGCCAGATTTCAGGGTGGACTACAAAGCTGTGATTCAAGACAGTGTGGTACTGGCAAAAAACAAATAGATCAATGGAACAGAATAGAGAACCCAGAAGTGTACCCTCAACTTTATACTCAACTAATATTCAATAAAGGTGGAAAGACTATCAATTTGAAGAAAGACAGTCTCTTCAATAAATGGTGCTGGGAAAATAGACATCCACATGCAGAAGAATGAAACTAGACCACTCTCTTTCACCAAAGACAAAGATAAACTCAAAATGGATGAAAGATCTAAATGTGAGACAACAGACCATCAAAATCCTAGAGGAGAACACAGGCAACATCCTTTTTGAACTTGGCCACAGTAACTTCTTGCAAGATTCATCCATGAAGGCAAAAGAAACAAAAGCAAAAATGAACTATTGTGATTTCATCAAGTTAAGAAGCTTTTGCACAGCAAAGGATACAGTCAACAAAACTAAAAGACAACCTACAGAATGGGAGAAGATATTTGCAAAAGACGTATCAGATAAAGGGCTAGTTTCAAAGATCTATAAAGAACTTCTAAAAATCAACACAAAAGAGACAAAGAATCCAATCATGAAATGGGCAAAAGACATGAACAGAAATCTCACAGAGGAAGACATTGACATGGCCAACATGAACATGAAAAAATGCTCTGCATCACTAGCCATCAGGGAAATACGAATCAAAACCACAATGAGAACCACCTCACACCACTGAATGGGGTTAATTAACAAGGCAAGAAACAACAAATGCTGGAGAGGATGCGGAGAAAAGGGAAGACGCTTACACTATAGGTAGTAATGTGAACTGTTGCAGCCACTCTGGAAAACTGTGTGGAGGTTCCTCAAAGAGTTAAAAATAGACCTGCCTTACGACCCAGCAATTGTACTCTTGGGGATTTACCTCAAAGATTCAGATGCAATGAAACGCGGAGACACCTGCACCCCGATGTTTATCGCAGCAATGTGCACAATAGCCAAAATGTGGAAGGAGGCTTGGAGTCCTTTGAAAGATGAATGGATAAGGAAGATGTGGTTTATGTATACAATGGAATATTACTCAGCCATTAGAAACGACAAATACCCACCATTTGCTTCAACGTGGATGGAACTGGAGGGTATTATGCTGAGTGAAGTAAGTCAATCGGAGAAGGACAAACGGTGTATGTTCTCATTCATTTGGGGAATATAAACAATAGTGAAAGGGAATATAAGGGAATGGAGAACAATTGTGTGGGAAATATCAGAAATGGAGACAAAACATAAAGACATAAGGCATAAAGGTATCTTATGCTTTTGGGTGCAATTGTAAATGAGATTGACTCCTTCATTTCTCTTTCTTCAGTTTCATTGTTAGTATATAGAAATGCCATTGATTTCTGGGCATTGATTTTGTATCTCGCAATGCTACCAAATTACTGTATGAGTTCTAGCAACCTTGGGGTGGAGACTTTTGGGTTTTCTAGGTAGAGTATCTTATCATCAGTGAAGAGGGTGGGTTTGACTTCTTCTTTGCCAATTTGAATGCCTTTATTTCTTTTTGTTGTCTGATTGGTGAGGCTGGACTCCCAGTACTATGTTGAATACCAGTGGTGAGAGTGGACATCCCTGTCTTGTTCCTGATCTTAGGGGAAAGGCACCCAGTGCTTTCCCATAGAGAATATTTGCTGTAGGCTTTTCGTAGATGGCTTTTAAGATGTCGAGGAATGTTCCCTCTATCCCTACGCTCTGAAGTGTTTTGATCAGGAATGGATGCTCTATTTTGTCAAAAACCTTCTTTGCATCTAATGAAAGGTTCATATGGTTCTTGGTTTTTCTCTTGCCGATAAGATGAATCACATTGATTGTTTTACGAGTGTTGAACCAGCCTTGTGTCCCAGGGATAAGTCCTACTTGGTCATGGTGAATAATTTTCTTAATGTATTTTTGGATCCTATTGGCTAGTATCTTGTTGAGAATTTTTGCATCCATGTTCATCAGGGATATTGGTCTGTAATTCTCCTTTTTGGTGGGGTCTTTGTCTGGTTTTGGAATTAAGGCGATGCTGGCTTCATACAATGAATTTGGAAGTACTCCATCTGTTTCTATTTTTCCAAACAGCTATAGTAGGATAGGTATGGTTTCTTCTTTAACCGTTTGGTAGAATTCCCCTGGGAAGCCATCTGACCCTGGACTTTTGTGTCTTGGGAGGTTTTGGATGACTGCTTCAATTTCCTCCCTGGTTATTGGCCTGTTCAGGTTTTCTATTTCTTCCTGTTCCAGTTTTGGTAGTTTCTGCCTTTCCAGGAATGCGTCCATTTCTTCTAGATTGCCTAATTTATTGGTGTATGGGTGTTCATAATATGTTTTAAAATCGTTTGTGTTTCCTTGGTGTTGATAGTGACCTCTCCTTTCTTATTCATGGTTTTATTAATTTGAATATTCTCTCTCTTCTTTTTAATAAGGTTGGCTAATGGTTTATCTATCTTATTAGTTCGTTCAAAGAACCAACTCCTCGTTCCGTTGATCTTTTCCAAAGTTCTTCTGGTCTCGATTTCCTTGAGTTCTGCTTGAGTTCTAATTAACTTATTCTTCTGTTGGGTGTAGGATCTATCTGCTTTTTTTTTCTCCAGCCCCTTTACGTGTAAGGTTAGCTTTTGTATTTGAGTAGTTTCCCGTTTTTGAATGGATGCTTGTACTGTGATGTATTTCCCCCTTAGGACTGCTAATGCTGCATCCCAAAGATTTTGAACGGTTGTATGTTCATTCTCATTAGTTTCCATGAATCTCTTTAATTCTTCCTTAATTTCCTGGTTGACCCTTACATCTTTTAGCAGGATGATCCTTACCTCCACGTGTTTGAGCTCCTTCCAAACTTCTTGTTGTGATTTAGTTCTAATTTCTTTTTTTCATTTTTTATTATTATTTTTAAATTTATGATAGTCACACAGTGAGAGAGAAAGAGAGGCAGAGACACAGGCAGAGGCAGAAGCAGGCTTCTAGCACCGGAAGCCCGACGTGGGATTCGATCCCAGGTCTCCAGGTTCATGCCCTGGGCCAAAGGCAGGCGCCAAACTGCTGAGCCACTCAGGGATACCTTATTTCTAATTTCAAGGCATTATGGTCTGAGTATATGCAGGGGACAATCCCAATCTTTTGGTATCGGTTCAGACCCAATTTGTGCCCCAGTATGTGGTCGATTCTGGAGAAAATTCCATGTACACTTGAGTAGAATGTGTATTCAGTTGAGTTTGGATGTAGAGTTTGTTCTGTAGATTTCTGTGAAATCCATCTGGTCCACTGTATCATTTAAAGCTCTCGTTTCTTTGGAGATGTTGTGCTTAGAAGACCTATCAAGGGTAGAAGAGCTAGATTGAAGTCACCAAGTATAAGTGTATTATTATCTAAGTATTTCTTCACTTTGGTTATTAATTGGTTTAAATATTTGGCAGCTTTCACATATGGGGCATATATATTGAGGATTGTTAAGTCCTCTTGTTGGATAGATCCTTTAAGTATGATTTACTGTCCCTCTTCATCTCTCACTACAGTCTTCGGGGTAAATTTTAGTTTATCTGATATAAGGATGGCTACCCCTGCTTTCTTTTCAGGACCATTTGAATGGTAAATGGTTCTCCAAACATTTATTTTCAGGCTGTAGGTGTCCTTCTGTCTAAAATGAGTCTCTTGTAGACAGCAAATAGATGGGTCCTGCTTTTTTATCCAGTCTGAAACCCTGCGTCTTTTGATGGAGTCATTGAGCCCGTTCACATTCAGAGTTACTATCGACAGATATGAGTTTAGTGTCATCATGATATCTATTCAGCCCTTGTTTTTGTGTATTGTTCCGCTGAACTTCTTCTTACAGAGGAATTTTAAGAGTCCCCCTTAAAATTTCTTGCAGAGCTGGTTTGGAGGTCACATATTCTTTCAGTTCCTGCCTGTCTTGGAAGCTCTTTATCTCTCCTTCCATTTTGAATGAGATCCTTGTTGGATAAAGTATTCTTGGTTGCAGGTTCTTCTCATTTAGAATCCTGAATATATCCTGCCAGCCCTTTCTGGGCTGTCAGGTCGCTGTGGAGAGGTCTGCTGTTATCCTAATGCTCCTCCCCATAAAGGTCAGGGATCTCTTGTCTCTTGCTGCTTTAAAGATCTTTTCTTTATCTTTGGAATTTGCAAACTTCATTATTAAATGTGGAGGTGTTAGACAGTTTTTATTGATTTTAGGGAGGGATCTCTCTATTTCCTGGATCTTAATGCCTGTTTCCCTTCCCAGATTAGGAAAGTTTTCAGCTATGATTTGCTCAAATACATATTTTGAACCTCTGTCCATTTCGACACCCTCTGGAACCCCAATTAAACGTAGGTTTTCTTCCTCAGGCTGTCGTTTATTTTCCTTAATCTGTCTTCCTGGACTTTTAATTGTCTGTCTCTTTTTTCCTCAGTTTCCCTCTTTGCCATCAACTTGTCTTCTATGTCACTCACTTGTTCTTCCACCTCATTAACCCTTGTGGTTAGGACTTCTAGTTTGGATTGCATCTCATTCAATTGATTTTTACTTTCTGCCTGATTGGATCTAAATTCTGCAGTCATGAGTCTCTTGAGTCCTTTATGCTTTTTTCTAAAGCCACCAGTAGCTGTATAATAGTGCTTCTGAATTGGCTTTCTGACATTGAATTGTAATCTAGATTTTGTAACTCTGTGGGAGAGAGGACTGTTGCTGATTCTTTCTTTTGAGGTGAGGTTTTCCTTCTAGTCATTTTGCTCAGTGCACAGTGGTCAAAAACAAGTTGTATTGGGTAAATGAGAAAAGGTGAGGAGAGAAAGAAGGAAAGAATAGAGAAAAAGAAAAAAGGAAGAAAGAAGGAAAAAAGAATAAAAAGAGAAACAAAAAGAAAGGGGGGAAAGGGTGGGGGAAGCAATCAGAAATAAAAAAAAACATGGGGAGTATCTTCTGATTCTGTATACTTTAAGTCCCTTGACTTCCCCTGGAACTTGTCCGTCTAGCTGGTCTTCTGGGGGAGGGGCTTGTTATGCTGATTTTCAGATGTTAGCCCTTTGGGGAGCTGCTCTGCCCCCTGCCTGGTGCAGGGCTCAGTGGGGGTTGTTAACCCTGTGAGGCCCCAGGAGGAACAATCCCAGTGGCAGCGGCCAGCTCTGGAAACCTGGATTCAGGGCCCCCAGTTACTCCATAGCAGTCCGTCTGTAGGGCCAGGAGGCTCCGGGGTAGGGCCTCTGATCTGCTCAGTTCTGGGCAGGAGAGTCCTTGCTGTCCTTGGCCCCCCCGGCCTCTGCCTGTCCTGGGCGAGGCCGGATCCTGGGCTGTGTACAAGAGCCCTGTCCTCTGGGGCCTGCGCTGTTGGATTCGCGCTCCCGGCCATGCAGCCGCCTCTCCGTCAAACCACCTCCCCAGCCCCTCTGAGCTGCTCATGGAACCTCACAGCCCCCTCTGCCTGGAGCCTTTTCCTCTGCCCTAGGCGGTGCCGCCAAGCCCCTCCCAGGGTCGTGCAGCCCCTTTGGCACAGAGCCACCACCCGAGCCCCTTGGAGCTGCTCTGGGGTCAATGCATGTGCCCTGTACCCCTTAGTGAGCTCAGTGCACTCTCCTGGGAATGCAGGTGTCTGTTAGTGTCCCAGGGAGCCCGAGGGCATCCCCACCCTCCAAGGTCCTGCTCTGACTCCCTGCGGGCCCAATTCCACCCTGGAAGGTGGTGTAGCTCCTTGTTCTCTGGGACAGAGCTCTCCTGACTAGGGGGCACTCGCTGTGGCCATAGCCTGGCTCTTTGCAGGGCCCCTCCCCTTGGATGCCCTTTGTTTCTTTATTTCTTTTCCCCCGTCTTCCAACCTTGATAGAAGCGCAAACTTTTCATACTGTAGCATTCGATCTGGTCTCTTTTTAAATCTCAGGCTGAATTCGTAGATTTTCAGGATGATTTGAAGGTTACCTAAGTAATTTGGTGGGTACAGGTGACTTGGGGACCCTACTCTTCCGCCATCTTGCCCCTCCTCCTGTATGTTGCCTTTTAGCTTTGGTTGTTTCCTTCACTTTGCAGAAGCTTTTCAATTTGATGAAGTCCCAATAGTATTTTTGCTTTTGTTTCCCTCACCTCAGAGGCATATCTAGAAAGAAGATCCAATGGCCAATGTCAAAGACGTTGCTGCCTATCTTTTCTTCTTTGTATGGTTTCAGGTCTCACATTTAGGTCTTTCATCCATTTTGAATTCATTTTTTATATATATGGTGTAAGAAAGTGGTCCAGTTTCATTCTTCTGCAAGCGGCTGCCTGGTTTTCCGAAAACCATTTGTTCTTATCCTGGGGTTAGGGTTAGGGTTTGTTGAAGAGACTATCTTTGTGCCTTTGGATATTCCTTGCTGCCTTGTTGTCGATTAATGGATCATAGAGTTACAGGTTTGTATCTTGTTTCGGCTTTCCATTCTGTTCTATTGATCTAAGCGTCTATGGTCGGGAGATCCTTGAAAGCTGATTCAAATTCTTTGCTGGTTATCTGTCTGTTCAAGTTTCTTATTTCTTCCTTTTCATTTTTGCTATGTTATATATTTCCAGGAATTGATCTATTTCTTCCAGGTTCTTGGTTGCTGGCATATAATTTTTCATAATGTTCTCTTATAATCATTTGTATTTCTCTAGTGTTGGTTGTTATTTCTCTTTTCCTTTGTGATTTGATTTGGGACCGTTCTCTTTTTTATCTTTGTTCTTTTTAAAAGATTTTATTTATGTATTCATGAGAGACACAGGGAGGCCGAGTTATAGGCAGAGGGAAAATGAGGCTCCATGCAGGGAGCCTGATGTGGGACGTGATCCCCCAGGACCCTGGGATCATGACCTGAGCCAAAGCAGATGCTCAACCAATGAGGCACCCAGGTGCCTTGCTGATTCAGTTCCTTTGCTTGTTATATGTCTGTTCACATTTTCTATTTCTTCCTAATTAGGTTTCCTCGTTTGCACATTTCTAGGGATTTGTCCATTTCTTCCAGGTCTCCCAGTTGGTTAGCGTATAATCTTTCATAGTGTTCTCTTATAGTTGTCTTATTTTTCTGGTGTTGATTGTGATCTCTCTTCTCTCATTTGTGATTTTATTTATTTAGGGTTTTCTCTCTTCTCATTGATAAGGCTGGCTAGGGCTTGATTCAATTTATTATTTATTTTGAAGTACCATCTCTGTTTCGTTATTCCATTCTACTGCTTCGTTGTTTCTGTATTGTTTATTTCTGTTCTCATCTTTATTTTTTCCCTCTTCTATAAGCTTTAGGCTGTGTTTGCTATTCCTTCTCCAGCTCCTTAAGGTGTAGGGTTAGGCTGTGTATTGGAGACTTCTTGTTTCTTGAGATAGGCCTGTATTGATATGTACTTCCCTCTTAGGACTGCCTTTGCTGCATCCAAGAGGCTTGGAGAAACATGTTTTCATTTTCATTTGTTTTAAATTTCCTCTTTCATTTCCTGGTTGCTCCATTCTCTAGTAGGATGATCATAAACTCAACGTATTTTTGGTCTGTCCAAATTTTTTCTTACTGTCGACTTCGAGTTTCATAGCGTCATGGTCCGAAAATGTACAGGGTGGGATATCAACCTTCTTGTACCTGTTGTACCTGTTGAGGGCTGATTTGTGGGCCATGATATGATCTGTTCTGGAGAATGTCCCATGTGCACTTGAAAGGAATGTGTACTCTGCTTTAGGTTGAAATGTTCAGAGTATATCTGTTGAGTCCCTGTGGTCCAGTGTGTCAAGGCTATTGTTCCCTTGTTGATTTTCAGTATAGATGATCGGTCCATTGCCATAAGTGGGTGTGAAAATCCGCTGTCATTGTGTTATTATCAGTGGGTTCCTGTAAGTTTGTTGTTAATTGGTTTCTGTATTTAGGTACTCCCATGTTGGCAGCATAAATATTTAGTTGTTTGATCTTGATAGTCTTTTTAATTATGAAATAATGCCCTTCTTCATCTCTTCTTACAGTATTTGTTCTTTCTTTTTTGAAATGTAAATATTTTATTTATTTATTCATGAGAGATACACAAAGAAGCATAGGCAGAAACATAGACAGAAGGAGAGGCAGGTTCCACACAGGGAGGCTGATGTGCGACTCGGTCCTGGGATCCCAAGATCACACCCTGAGCTGAAGGCAGATGCTCAACCACTGAGCCACCAGGTGTCCCCCTGGGTTTGGTTTCAAATCTAGTCTGATATAAGTATGGGTCCTCCAGCTTTCGTTTGACATCCATTACCATGATAGATGGTTTTCCATCCCCTGGCTTTCAATCTCCTGGTGTCTATAGGTCTAAGGTGAGCATCTTGTAGGCAGCATACTGATGGATCTTCTTTTTTTAATAACAATTTTATTTATGTGAGAGAGAGAGAGAGAGAGAGAGAGAGAAGCAGAAAATTAGGCAGAGAGAAAAGCATGCTCCCCACCAGGAGCCCAATATGGAACTGGATCCCAGACTCCTGGATCACACCCTGAGTCAAAGGCAGAGGCTCAACCCCTGAGCCACCCAGGCATCCCGGATCCTGTTTTTTAAGCTACTCTGATACCCTATATCTTTTGATTGGACCAATTATTCTATCAGCATTCAGAGTGATTATTGAAAAATATGAACTTATTGTCTTTGTGTTACCGGTAGAGTTGGTGTCTCTGGTGACGTTCTCTGGTCCTTTCTAGTCTTTGTTGCTTTTGGTCTCTTTTTTTCGCCCACTAGAAAAATCCCTCTTAAAATTCCTTACTGGACTGGTTTAGTGATCATGAACTCCTTTATACTTTGCCTGTCTGGGAAATCTTTATCTATCCTTCTATCCTGAATGACACCCTTGCTGAAGAAAGAATTCATATGAATTGGACTCCTATAAAAAGAAATTTAAAAACATAAAATAAATTTTTGCTATTATGATTGAGGAAAATGGCATTTAGGCGGAAAATCAGAAGCTGAAAGGGAGAAGGACAGATTTCACCCTCCGAAGCCTTCACAGGGACCTGGTGTCCTTTCCTAGGAGGGCCCCCCTCCGTAGGATGCTTCCTTCCCCTCTGCGCTCCTTGTTGGAACCCTCCAGGCACATCTCCGTACCTCTGACACCTCTGCAGTTGTGGTTTATACCATCTTCCATGTATCCTTTTGGAGACCACAGCATCGAGTATGGAATCATCCAGCTACTGTTTGACAACAATGGGGGGATTCTGACTTTTGTTGGTTTTGGCGTGTGTCTGTGTGTCTATCACATGCAGCTATCATGTGCAGCTATCGGATCCTCTGGCTGGGTCACCCAAATGCCGAAATGGTTGGCACAACATCATTTCTGGTGCTGGAGTTGGGTGGCTAGCTGGGGTCTCCTGGCCGACTCTGTGCTCGCTCGTGCAATGACTTTCACCTGGAGGGTCAGCTGAGCTGGAATTCCGGCTTGACCACATTCCCATGACCTGGATTGGGTCCCGCCAAGTGCCGGGTGCTTCTCTTCTCCCCGATGCCTCTCCAGCAGGGAGCCAGACATTGGGGCCGCTCTGGGGGGAGCTCCTGAGGAGCCAGTTGCCCATGGCGGGGAGCCCTGGGGCTGCCTGTGTGTGGGAGTCAGGGTGGGGACAGGGCTGGGGTTCCTCGGTCTGCTGTGCTGCCTGGCCTTCAGGCCGAGCCCCATGTTCACCCAGCCCCTACTCACTAGGGTGAGGAGGGTGCCCTCCATACGCTGGTGTGAGATATCCAGCACCACAAGGTGTGCAGGCTGAGTCCACCTGGTGCGGGTGGCCCAGGTGCATGAGCTGCAAGTGTGGGACCCAGGAAATTTAACAAAAATCCCCTACCCCTGGACAAGCAGAGCAGGACTGATTCCATTTTGTGCTATACCCGCCACTTCTCCTATGACCCCGACATGACCTGATTATTGCTTAAGGCACTGCCCCACCCTAGTCAGGCTGCTTGACACACCCTAATCGGAAATCTGCTCATAACAATGTAACCGTCCTTTGTGCCCGCCAAAACCCCGCAGCGATTCTGACCAAAGTAATAGACCAGCTCAAGTGGATACTATAGGGTAAGGTGTAATTCAATCGGCCACCTGCTTGTGAACCGACATGACTGTGCAACTTTCTGCATATCCCATGGGCCACTGGCCCCTATAAAGCTGCTACGCCTTTTAGTCTCGGGGTCCAAGTCCCTGCTCCACTGTGTCGGGTGCACTTGGACACAAGCTCCAGCTTGTAAAGAAACCCTTGGGAGTTTGCATTGGTGTTGGCTCCTCAGTGGTTTCTCAGATTCACAATGTTGGGCACAACACAAGGGCCTACTGTCCTGACATCCCTTCTAGGGCCATGCTGACCGCCCTGAAGGCCCTCTCTGCCCCAGGCACACAGTCAAGGGAATGCGGGGAGGGGAGGAAGTGCCCCACACCCAGCCAGCCACAGCCTCCTGGACAGAGGGAGCACAGACCTCCGGGTAGCTTTGCACAGACCCTGGTGACCTGAGGCTTCCTGGCTATCACTCTGTCCCATGCTGTCCTGGCCCGCGGGGTGCAGCCTGAGTCCCAGTAAAGTCTGTTGCATCTTGACCCCGGCATCTGGCCACCAGTGGAAGTCACGTGGGGACGTCAGCTGGGTGTTGTCGTGGCGCCCCTGCAGGGGCTGGTGGGGCCTAGGTGGTACACTGTCCTCCTCTCTGGGGGTCTCTCCATGCCCCGTGAACAGTGTTCTGGGAGACACAGAAACGGGCTGGCTGTGCATTTTCACACCACAACACTTTATTGACTTTTTACAGTAAACGGGCTCAGAGCCGAGGGTGCTGCCTTCCCCTGGGGAGGGAGACCTTTCTGTCCTTTAGTGGAGGGCAAGAATGACATGGGTTGGGGGCGGGTGCTGGAGTCCCCCACCTGGGAGCATGTGTGGACTCTGGGTGGGGGCGTGTGTCCTGAGGTTTCAGTCTGAGAGATGGTTCTGAGGACAGCAGAGCTGACCTGGAGCTGCAGCTCATGGACTTCTGCGCTGGGACCCCACAGGGCAGCTGGACCCCGGCCTTGGGCTCCCTGGGGCCCCAAAACCTGGAGGAGCCTGCCTCCTGGTGTGGGTGTGGGTGGGGCCCACCATCCTACCCCAGGGTCCAGGAGTCAACATCCAGCTGTGAGAGGGCTCACTCAGCCTGGGGTCAGAATCCAGGCCTGGCCAGGGCCATGTGGGCTGGATCCCATTAGTCTTTGTGTTGGGCCTGGGTCGGAGGCTCAAATCACCCCAGCCCCCACAGAGCCCAGGGCCAGGCCAGCTCAGATCCCCATGGGTTAGGGACTGGTGTCCTGTGCAGGGTGTGCCACGCTAAATGAGGGACAGTGGGCGGAGGCAGGGCACAGTGGGTCCTCTGCACCACTCACCTGCACCCACCCTGTTGGGGGCTCTCTGTCTTCCCTCCTCCCTGCAACCTCTGGGTTTTCTATGGGACACCCAGGCTTCTGATGGGAGCAGGGTATCCAGAGAACCCCGGGGAGTCTGAGCATGTCCCACAGGGAGCACCTGCACCGGGTCCTGGTGTGGTGGTGGATGGTGTGGGGGCAAGGTTATGATGGTGGTGGAGTGTGGGGAATGGTGTAGGGGTGATGGTGTTGGGGTATAGTGTGAGTGGGATTGTGTGGGTCTGTGTGGGTGTGAGGGGGATGGTGTAGGTGGGATGCCATTGGGGATGATGATGTAGGGGGATGGTGTGGGAGTGGGGAATGAGGGGGATGTCGTGGGGGGCCTGCGGACACAGGGCATCTCCTTCCTCTAAGATGCACAAGGAGACGTCTACAGTTAAAGGCGACTAGTCTGGGGTTTGCAGTGACACCTGCCCCTGCCCTGGCTGGACCAGCAGCATTATCTGGGGATCATTATACTATGTATGTTTTCAAATTGCAAATTGTCTCAAATTAAATGCATCGTATTTAGAATAATATAAAGCATCGAGAGTGGGTGTCACTCTGACCCGTCTGACCCTCATGGGATCAATGTTTGTCCTGCTACAGCCGTGGCCATGCAGCCTGGCCACCAGGTACGGTTCCTCCCCCCACGTCCCCCACCCCATCCCCTGCTTCTCAGGGGGCCGTCCCTCGCGTTCAGCTCCCATGGCAACACCTGAAGGCCCCATCCTACTGGCCTCCTCATCCCCGAGGCACCAGGAGTGTGGGCACGGGAGTCATCCCCAGCATCCTACCATGGAGCAGTGTGTTTTTGGCTTCTATTGCTCCCCCCGGCCTCAGAAGCCCCATTTTCCCTACCCAGACGGACCCGGGCCTCCCTCAGGGCCCCGAAGCCCCCGAAGCCCCCAGGCCCAGCAGCCTCACCCAACCCCCTAGGCATCCCAAAATATGGTGGTGCCGAACGTCCTGTTGACGTCCAAGTCTACCTGCGTGATGTCCCTGGAGGAGACCAGGGCCTCCTCCTTCATTTCCTGTGGGAAAACTGGGGAGGAGGAGCAGGCATCAGGGACACCGACCCCGACTTCTCACGAGCTGCTGTGCAGGGCAGGAAGCCCTGGGGCCACCATGGGAGTGTGTACTGCCGAAACCTTCCTTCCTCTGGGAGGCCGGGCATGGCGGGAGTGCCCACCGTACCCGTGGGATCTGTGGAGGGCCTGTGCCCAGCTGTTGTGGGCGGGGAGGTGACTGAGTGTCAGCCTGGGTGGGAGGGGATAGGGGTTCAGCCCAGGTGGGAGGGGACATGGGGGTGTTGTGCCCAAGATTGCGAATCCTAGAAACCACTACGGAGCTGACACTGATGCAAACACACAAGGGTTGATTTCCAAACTCAGGTTTGCGTCCAAGTACACCCGACACAGAGGAGCAGGGACTTGGACCCCGAGGTGGGTTTTTGCTTAGTTTTAAGGACTTGTCTCGGACCTCCAGAAGGGCTGGAGTAATTCATCAAGTTCTGTTTACATTTTGATATGGGGCCTTCAAGGGCATTGACCTCTGTTCTGATTCTAATAGGCGCCTCCAGCCCTTGGGGTGGGCCTAGTTCTTATTCTATTGTGGGGCTTTTAGGACATTAAGCTGTAAACTTTTGTTTTTTTCCTGTAACTGAAGTAATGTAAATTTCACCTCTTCTTCACAGGGGCCTGGGATGGATGGACCTGTTCAAACCCTGAACTTAAAGTGGAAAGACCTTCATTTTCTCGGCCTCCTTATGTCCCCTCCCATCCTATCTAGCTCCTTCCCCCTTCCCCGGAGCTCCTAAGAGAGCAATTGCAAATGACCTCAGCTTGGCAGCATGTGTTGGGGGACAGGCCCAGGGATTTGGGATCAGGAAGACCTGGGGTGCAGGAATACTGGCTGTGCATCGGGATTCGATGCTGCAGACTCTTATTCCCTAAGGCTATCTTGACAACTGACTTTGTACATAGAAAAGCTGTCCTTTATCTTTAAAAGATGAAGAGCCAGTCAAAGCCTTTTTTCTCTGCCCATCTGATTGCTCAGATTCCAATCTGAGACATATTTCCTGTTAAGAAGGATAATTTACTATCTGTAGTACTATCCTTAAAAATTCTGACACAAGTAATTCAGAGGAATGAGGGTTTCTCATCTCTTTCTTCACAGCTCAGTCACTCCTCAGGAAATGCATCTTTATGGATTTGGAAAGAACTGAGAGACATTATTACCAATGGTCCTATTATTATGTGAAGGATTCTTCCCTGAGATTCTTCCCCTGTTTCAACTGACACTGAAACACTGGGAGCTCTTTGGAAGACAAATGTCAAGGAAATAAATGTTATGCATTGCTAATTTTAAATGCCCTTGCAATATGGTGTCTATTATAATAGAAGTATTTTTATCTGAGTTTTGCTATTTATTATCCTTTCCTGCTTTTCAGGATGAGGAGGCATTATACGTGTTTTTAAGTGTTTTTCTTTCCTTCTGATCTAAAATTCTTACTTTGTTTCCATCAAGGGAACTCTTTCAGAATAAGGCAAAAGTTAAATAAACTATTCTTAAAATGTCTTCACAGTTGGAGCCTGATTCATTTAAGTCAATTTTCAAAATAAATCTTATTTATTAGGGAAAAAAAAAGATTTATAGGGAAATTGAGAAGATAGTACAGAGCATTTGCATGCACTTGCACTCAGTTTCTCCAATGATTGATACCTTATATCAGTACGGTACAAATATTAGCTAATGAATCAATATTAAAATATTCACATTAACCAAAGACGATACTTTATTCAGATTTCCTTAGTTTTTGCTAAGTTACCATCCCTCATATCACACTCCATTTGTCCTCCTGTTTTCTTAGGCTCCTCTGGATTGTGACAGTCTTTCAGCCTTTCCTTGTTGTTGCACTGGAACCCCTTTAGAAGTAGAGTATTTTGTAAAGTTCCCTCAGTTGGGACATATCTGTTGTTTATCTCATGATTGAACTGTTTTTGTGGATTATATACAGAGATATACTGCCATTTTTATTATATCATATAAAGGATAGATAGTATCAACATGATTTATCAGTCTTGGTATCGATCTGATCTTGCTGAGGTAGTGTTGGTCATCTTTCTCCGTAGTTAAGTTATTCTTATTATTGTCATATTATCATTATTTAAGTTTTTCATAATATATTTTGTAGAGGGAAGTTACTATGTGTATTCCACACGTAAGAGTGGGAAGCTATGCTCACCAACTTGAGGGTGGAATGTCTGCACAATTTTTTTGAAATTCTTCTACATGGGAGATTTCTCTTCCTTGTGGGTTTTTTTTTTTTGGTTTCTTTTTTAAAGATGTTATTTATTTATTTGAGAGAGAGAGAGGAGAGAAAAACCATGAGTGAGAGGGGCAGATGGACAGGGAGAAGCAGGTTCCCTGCTGAACAGGGAGCCTACATTGGGACCTGGATCATGATCTGACTTAAGGCAGAAGCTTAACTGACTGAGCCACCCAGGTGCCACTATCTATCTATTTATCTATCTATCATCTATCTATCTATCTATTTATTTATTTCTTCTTTCTTTCTTTCTTTCTTTCTTTCTTTCTTTCTTTCTCTTTCTTTCTTTCTTTTAAAAAATAAATTTACTTTTTAATGGTGTTCAATTTGCCAAAATACAGAATAACACTCAGTGCTCATCCCGTCAAGTGCCCCCCTCAGTGCCCATCACACATTCACACCCACCCCTGCCCTCCTCCCCATCCATCACCCCTAGTTAGTTTCTCAGAGTTAGGAGTCTTTATGTTCTGTCTCCCTTTCTGATATTTCCCACAGATTTCTTCTCCCTTCCCCTATATTCCCTTTCACTATTATTTATATTTCCCAAGTGAATGAGAACATACAATGTTTGTCCTTCTCCAATTGACTTCACTCAGCATAATACCTTCCACTTCCATCCACGTTGAAGCAAATGGTGGGTATTTGTCGTTTCTAATGGATGAGCAAGGCCCACCTTTTCTCTCCCTTCATCTTCTGAGTCTCCTATGACATGAATGTTATTGTTTTAATAAGTGGCTGAGTTCCCTAAATCTGTCTCTGTGGTCCATAAGTTTCCTTGTTTTTAAGGCTTCCACATGGGACTGCATCTCAGTTATAGAATTTTTAACGTTGGCCCGACTAAATTTTAGTTCTTTTATTTCTACAGTAAGGGATTCTTTAGTTTTCTTTTGTGCTCTTTTTCCAGCCCAGCTGCTATCTTTATAATCATTGTTTTAAACTGTAGTTAGACATCATATATTTGTATTGATGGACTTCCTGGCTGTGAGTACTACCTCATGTTATTTTATGGAGGTGAATTTCTCCATCTCATTATTTTTTCCAGAAAAAAAAAGAAGGAAGAAAAAGAAAAACCAAGAAAAACAATAACAACTTCCCTCCCCCCTCCCAAAAAAAAAAAACCCCACCAGATTATTTTGGCCTCCTTGTTAAAAGATTCTAAATCCCAAAATAACAAACACAATTAAAGTACCATGAAAGTAAAAATAAGGGCAGCCCCAGTGGCACAGCGGTTTAGCACCGCCTGCAGCCCAGGGCGTGATTTGGAGACCCTGGATCGAGTCCCACGTCAGGCTCTCTGCATGGAGCCTGCTTCTTCCTCTGCCTGTGTCTCTGCCTCTCTCTCTCAATCTGCATCTCTATGAATAAATAAATAAAATCTTTAAAAAAAAGTAATAAGAAATATATATGGTACATACATAAAAATTAAAATAAGGCAATTAATAAAATAGAATCAAAGAAAATAAATGAAAATAAAGCACAAAGTAGAAAGGAAGCTAGACCCTACTTTCCAGGCAACGCTGAATCTCTACAGCCTCTGTGGTCCGACAACTTGTTGGCAGCGAGTGGTCTGTGCGGGGTCTGGGGATGGCCCATGACGCTGATTGTCAGGTGCACATCTGCCTGGGTGATGCACCTGCGGGGTCAGGGGCGGGGTGGGTTTCAGTGACTCTTGCCTCCAGCGGGTGGCACTGTGCTGCTCCCTGAGACTCGGCGCTGTTTGGCATGATGCTGGTGGGGACGCTGTGTCCTCTGAGTCTGGGGCTGAGCATCCCACCCCCAGTCTGCAGGCCCTCCACAGAAGAGCCCCCAAGCTCATCTCTCAGAACCTGCCTTCACTCTGCCTACGTCCGAGCTGCTTTTGGTTTTGTTTTTTTATCTCAGAGTGTTGTGCCCAAGATTGCAAATCCGAGAAACCACCGAGAAGCCCACACCGATGCAAACACACGAGGGTTTATTTATAAGCTTGAGCTTGTGTCCAAGTATACCCGACACAGCGGAGCAGGGACTTGGACCCCGAGGTGGGTTTTAGCTTAGTTTTAACGGCTTGTCTCAGGGACCTCCAGAAGGGCTAGAGCAATTCCTCGAGTTCTGTTTGCATTTTGATATGGGGCCTTCAAGGAAATTGAGCTCTGTTCTCATTCTAATAGGGGCTTCCTGCCCTTGGCCTGGGCTCAGTTTTGATTCTATTGTGGAGCTTTCTAGGACATTAAGCTGTAAACAGCAAAGGTTCCACACCTGGAAGGGGTATGTCACACTGTTGCTATATGCTGAAAACGCGGTACTGGAAACAGGAAACCCGGGAGCCTCCACCAAAACCTGTTAGAACTAAGGAGTGAGTTCAGTAACGTCACGGGACACAAACTTTCCCTACAGAGCAGAGTAGCCTTGCTGTGTCCCGACAATGAGCACTCAGGAAGGAAATGAAGGACGTGACTCCCTTCTCAGGAGCATCAAGGAGAATAAATAATGAGACTGAACCAAAGGAGCACAAGACTTGTGCACTGAGCCATACCAGGCTCTGGGAGGCAGTCCTGGGCTCGTGGGGTGGGAGCCTCATCTTGTGAAAATGTCCGCAGTTCCTGTAGCCACCCTCAGTTTCAATGTCATTCCTATCAAAATCATGGTGGCAGGTCTTAGAAATAGGAAAAAAAACCCATAACATCCATCCCCTCCCCCAGAAATGACCCCGGACATCAAATCAGTATTGGAGAAGCAGGACAGAGCGGGACACAGCACTTTCCTATTTCAAACGATGTCACAGAGACACAGGATAAAGCAGTGTGGTTCTTGGGCCCCCAGCTGGCTCCGTTGGTTAAGCATCCGACTCCTGACCACACCTCCTGTCCTGATATTAGGGGTGGTCAGTTCTAGCCCTGGGCTGGGCCAAGGACGAGGCGTGGAGCCTACGTAGGCAAACCAGTCCCACAGCGGGTGGTCCCGGCATAAGCTGAATGAGCAAAACAGAGAGTCCAGAAGGAAATGTGCTCTAACTGATTTTTTAAATTAATTTAATTTAAACCCAATTAATTAACGGATAGTGTATTATACTTTCAGAGGAAGAATTCAGGGATTCACCAGTTGGAGATAACCACAGTGCACGTGACATCACGTGCCCTCCTTCATGCCGGTCCCCTGTTATCCCCAACCTCCAGCGACCCTCAGTTTGTTTCCTATCATTAAGAGTCTGTATTTCCTGCATCTGTTTTTGTCATATTTGTTTTTCCTTCCCTTCACAGTTGTTATCTGCTTTGCTTCTTTAATTCCACCTATGAATGACACCACACGGTCATTCTCTTTCCCAACTGATTAATTTCACTTAACATATCCCTCTAGTTCTATCCACGTCATTGCAAATGGCAAGATTTCCTTCTCTTTGAGAGCGGAGTACCATTCCTCTCTCTATGACCATCATCTATCTCCCATCCTTTTTATCCATCATCTGCCTGAGGACACCGAGGATCCTCCCACAGTGTGGCTACTGTTGACCCGGATGCTGTGAACATCGGGACATGCAGGTGTCCCGAGTCTCACTGCATCTGTATCTTCGGAGTGAGCTCCAGGCCGTTCACCTGCTGGTCGCAGGGCAGCTCTATTTGTAACTTCCTGAGGAGCCTCCGCACTGTTTCCAGGGCGGCTGCACCAGCCCGCAGTCCCACCCACAGTGGAAGAGGGTTGAGTGAGTTTTGTGGGACGTGATAAAAGTCTGGTCCACATTTCATTTCACATCCTGTGGGCTCCAATTCCTTGCCCTTTAGTATTTCTGGGGAAGCCGGGTGTTGGGCTCCATTTCAGTCAGACGTTTCCGAAGCTAACAGGCCACAGCTGGAGCCTGAAAGGAGGCAGGTGCCGCCCCTGGAGTGCCCGCTGCCTCCTGCACAGCCTCCTGCAGTGCCTGAGCGTCCAGCAGGGGCTGCCCGAGACCAGGCCCCTCCCATGGGGTGCGCATGCGCAGTAGGCCTCATCTGCCTGCACTAACAGGAGCCAGCCTGTGCTGAGGAGGCCTGAGGAGGACGTTGGGACTCATCTACGCCGATGAGCTGCAGCCTCCTCAGGACCCGCGGAGAGTCTTCAGGGGGAAATTGGGCTGCGTTCACGCTGACAGGACCCCCGGTCTCCTCAGGACCTGCGGTGAGGCTTTAGGAAGATGTGGGCCCGCATCCACACTGACAGGAGCCCTGAGCCACCTCAGGAACCGCGGGGAGGCTTAGGAAATTGTGGGCCCGCATCCATGCTGACAGGAGCCCCTGAGCCACCTCAGGACCTGCGGGGAGGCTTCAGGAAGATGTGCCGCGTCCACTCTGGCAGGAGCTCCTGGGCCCCTCAGGACATAAGTTGAGGCTTCTGGAAGCTGGGGGCCGCATTCATGGTTACAGGAGCCCCGGCCTCCTCAGAACACTCGGTGACGTTTCGGGAGGAATTGGGGCCACATAGACACAACAGGACGCTGACTTCCTCAGGATCACTGGTGTAGATTTGGGGAAATATGGGGATGCGTCCATGCGGACAGAAAACCCCAGGCTTGTCAGGGCCTGTGGTGAGGCCTAAGAAAAATGTGGGTGCTGCATCCACACTGACAGGAGTCTCCAGCCTCCTCAGGACCCACTGTGAAGGTTTCGGAAGATTTGGGGCCATATCCATGCTGACAGGAGCCCCCAGCCTCCTCAGGTCTTATGGTGAGGCTTGAGGAAAATATGAGGCCAGGTCAACCCTTACAGGAACCCCGTCCTCCTCAGGACCTGCACTTTGGCTTCGGGACATATGGGGCTGTGTCGATGCTGACAGGAGCCCACAGCCTCCTCAGGACCTGCGGTGAGTTTTCTGGGGGATGTGAGGCCATGTCCAGGCTGACAGGAGCCCCCGGACTCCTGACGACGTGCTGTGAGGCTTCCAGACGATGTGAGGCATAGTCCACAGTGACAGGAGACCCAGCGTCCTCAGGACCAGCTGACTATGACTCAGGAACACGTGGGGCCACGTCCACACTCACAGGAGCCCGGCTTCCTCAGGAACCCTGGAGGACTCTGGAGGAGCCGTTGGGGGCCATGTCCACATCAGAAGGGAGTCCTCAGAACCACAGGGTAAGTGAAAGGGTAGAATGAATGGTAGGGTTAGGGGAGGGGGAAAGTTGGTTGTTAGCCTTAGGGTAGATGTTAGGGGTTAGTGATTATGCTTATGGTTATGGATTAGAGGTTAGGTGAGGCATAAGGGTAATGGTCAGTAGTTAAGAGTTAGGATGGGGGTTAGGGTAAGGGACAGGATTTAGTGTTAGGGTTAGGGTTTAGGCTCTAGGGATTAGGGCAGGAGGTTAGGATTTGGGTTTAGGGTTATGGTTAGAGTTAGGGTTGGGCTTAGGTTTGCAGTGAGGGTTAGGGGTTAGGGTGTGAGTTAGCGTTAGGGTTTATGGTGAGGGGTTAGGGTTATACTTAGGGCCAGGTTTAGGGTTAGGGCGAGGGTTAGGGTTACGATAGGGATTAGGGCTAGGGCTAGGGTTAGTGTTTGGTTAGGGGTTAGGGTTAGGGTCAGGTCACGGTCAGGGTATGGTTTTGGAAGAGGGTTAGAGATACGGTCAGGGAGTGGGTTAGGGGTTTGTTTTAGGGTATGTGTTAGGGTACAGTTTGGGGTATGAGATAGGATTAGTATTAGAGCGTTAGGGTTAGGGTACAGGTTAAGGTTAGGAATAGGATTTGAGTACATTAAGTTAAGTTTAGGTTTAGAGGTTAGGGTTAGGTTTAGATTTAAGGTAGGGGTCAGGGTTAAGGGTTTAGAATAGGTTTAGGAGTTAGGGTGAGGGTTGGCAGGAAGGTTCAGTGAATTTGTTTCGGTCTTGGGGTTTGTGTTTGGTTTTCGATTAGTGTTAGGTCTTGTTGAAATGATTATTTAACATTAGGCTTAAGTGTAGGGTTAGGGTTATGTCTGTGTATGGTTAGAGTTTGGGTCTTGGCATATGCCTGCCCTGGGACTCCTAGTATCTTGGGCAGTTTAGATTTACGCACTCTATTTAGGTTTTGGGTTCAAAGATAGCCTGATTCCACCAAGTCAGTGGCCTCCCCAAAGAATCAAAATCCAGGCTTCTGCTGGGGTGAGAATAGGCATGGCAGGCTTCTCCTGAGCTGAGCTAAGGAGGGGATTTGTGGCCCTAAAGACTCTTTGTTTGGATTTTCAGTTGCTTTTCTGTTTTTATCTCTTGTGTGCACATGTTTCATCAATACTACCAATTATTATTTTAAAGTTTTATTTGAATTCCTGTTTGTAAACACAGTATGATATAGTTTTGGGTTTACCACATAGTGATTCAATCCTTGGATACAACGCCTGGTACTGGTCACAGATGAATTCCACTATCCCCATCCCCTGATTCCCCTCCCCCCCCACCTTCCTCTGGTATTGATTAGTTTATTCTCTGTGGTTAAGAGTGTGTATCTTGGTTTGCTTCTCTCATTCCCCTCTCCTCCCCTTTGCCAGTTTGTTTGGTTTCTTAAAATTCACATGTGAATGCAATTGTATGGTATTTGGTATCTGTCTGACTGTGTTCATTTAGAATAAGTCGTTTCCACTTCTCCCACGTCATTGTAAATGGCTTCATTTCATCCCTTCTGATGGCCAGGTGATGTCACAGTGTGTATATTTACCACATCATCTCTTCCCATTCATCTGTCGATGGACATCTGGGGTGTATCCACAGATTGGCTGTTGTTGATAACGCTGCTACCAACACTGGGCTGCGTGTCCCTCGACGAATCTACTAAACTACTTTTGTATTCTCAGGATAAATACCTAGCTGTGCAATTTTGGAATGGTAGAGTAACTCTATTTTTAACATCTTTTTAAAATTTTTTTTTATGATAGTCACAGAGAGAGAGGCAGAGGCACAGGCAGAGGGAGAAGCAGGCTTCATGCACCGGGATCCCAACGTGCCCTGGGCCAAAGGCAGGCGCCAAACCGCTGCACCACCAGGGATCCCCTATTTTTTAATTTTCGAGGACCCTCCACACTGTTTTCCACAGTGGCTGCACATCTTTGCATGCCCACCAGGAGTGTAAGGGGGCTCTCCCTTCTCCATAGCCTCACCAATACCTGTTGTTTCTTGTGTTGTTAATTTTAGCCATTCTGATGGCTGTCAGGTGACATCTCATTGTGGATGTGGTTTGCATTTCTCTGCTGATGGGTGACACTGAGTGTCTTTCCGTGTGTGTCTGGTGGCCATCTGGATGTCTTGTCAGAGACAGAGTCCATTCATGTCTTCTGCCCATCTGCAGTTGGATAATTTGTGTTTAGGATGCTGAGATTTATATTTGCTTTATGTATTTTAGATAGTAAATCTTTATTGGATGTGTTGTTTACAAATATCTCCTCTCATTTTGTATGTTGCCTTTTAGGTTTGGTTGTTTCCTTCACTTTGTGGAAGCTTTTGAATTTGATGAAGTCCCAATAGTATTTTTGCTTTTGTTTCCCTCACCTCAGAGGCATATCTAGAAAGAACATCCAATGGCCAATGTCAAAGATGTTCCTGCCTATCTTATCTTCCTTGTATGGTTTCAGGTCTCACATTTAGGTCTTTAATCCATTTTGAATTTATTTTTTATATATACGGTGTAAGAAAGTGGTCCAGTTTCATTCTTCTGCATTTGGCTGCCTGGTTTTCCCAACACCATTTTTCTTATCCTGGGGTCAGGGTTAGGGTTTGTTGAAGAGACTGTCTTTGTGCTTTGGATATTCCTTCCTGCCTTGTTGTCGATTAATGGATCATAGAGTTACAGGTTTGTACCTTGTTTCGGCTTTCCATTCTGTTCTATTGATCTAAACGTCTCCTGTTGGGAGATTCTTGATTGCTGATTCAATTTCTCTGCTGGTTATTTGTCGGTTCAATTTCTTATTTCTTCCTTTTTCATTTTTGCTATGTTATATATTTCCAGGAATTGATCTAGTTCTTCCAGGTTCTAGGTTGCTGGCCTATAATTTTTCATAATGTTCTCTTATAATCGTTTGTATTTCTCTAGTGTTGGGTGTTATTTCTCTTTTCTCATTTGTGATTTTATTTGGGTCCTTTCTCATCTTTTTATCTTTTTTCTTTTTTAAAGATTTTGTTTATGTATTCATGAGAGACACGGAAAGGCAGAGTTATAGGCAGAGGGAAAATGAGGCTCCATACAGGGAGCCTGATATGGAACGTGATCGGCCACTACCCCGGGATCATGACCTGAGCCAAAGCAGATGCTCAACCATGGAGGCACCCAGGTGCCTTGCTGATTCAATTTCTTTGCTACTCATGGGACTGTTCATATTTTCTATTTCTTCCTATTTCAGTTTTCCTTGTTTGCACATTTCTAGGCATTTGTCCATTTCCTCCAGGTCTCCCAGTTTGTTAGCATATAATGTTTCATAGTATTCCCTTATAATTGTCTTATTTTTCTGGTGTTGAATGTGATCTCTCTTTTCTCATTTGTGATTTATTTATTTAGGTTTTCTCTTTTCTCATTGATAAGGCTGGCTAGGGCTTGATCCGTTTTATTAATTATTTGAAGAACCAGCTCTTATTTTCATTATTCCATTCTACTGTTTTGTTTTTTCTGCATTGTTTATTTCTGCTCTCATCTTTATTTTTTCCTTTCTTCTGTAGGCTTTAGGCTTTGTTTCCTATTCCTTTTCCAGCTCCTTTAGCCACCCAGACCTCCCGGATCCTTTAGGTGTAGGGTTAGGTTGTGTATTGGAGACTTCTTGTTTCTTGAGGTAGGCCTGTATTGCTATATACTTCCCCAAGGACTGCCTTTTCTACATCCCAGAGGTTTGGAGAAACTTGTTTTCATTTTCATTTGTTTTAAATTTCCTCTTTAATTTCCTGGTTGCTCCATTCATTCTCTAGTAGGATGTGCATAATCTCCACGTATTTTCGGTCTGTCCAATTTTTTTTCTTACTGTCGACTTCGAGTTTCACAGCATCATGTTCCAAATATGTACATGGTGTGATATCAACCTTCTAGTACCTGTTGTACCTGTTGAGGGCTGATTTGTGGCCCATGATATGATCTGTTCTGGAGAATGTCCCATGTGCACTTGAAAGGAATGTGTATTCTGCTTTAGGATGAAATGTTCAGACTATATCTGTTGAGTCCCTGTGGTCCAGTGTGTCAAGGCTATTGTTCCCCTTTGATTTAATGCATAGATGATCGGTCCATTGCCATAAGTGGGTGTGAAAATCCCCTGTCATTGTATTATTATCAGTGAGTTCCTGTACGTTTGTTGTTAATTGGTTTCTATATTTAGGTACTCCCATGTTGGCAGCATAAATATTTAGTTGTTTGATCTTGATAGTCTTTTTAATTATGAAGTAATGTTCTTCATCTCTTCTTACAGTATTTGTTCTTTTTTTATTAAAATGTAAATATTTTATTTATTTATTCATGAGAGATACACAGAGAAGCAGAGGAAGAAATGTAGGCAAAAGGAGAGGCAGGCTCCCCACAGGGAGGCCGATGTGGGACTCGATCCTGCGATCCCAGTATCACACCCTGAGCTGAAGGCAGATGCTCAACCCCTGAGCCACCAGGTGTCCCCCAGGGTTTGGTTTCTAATCTCTTTTGTCTGGTATAACTATGGGTCCTCCAGCTTTCGTTTGCTATCCATTAGTGTGGTAGATGATTTTCCCTCCCCTGACTATCAATCTGCTGGTGTCTACAGGTCTAAGGTGAGCATTTTGTAGGCAGCGTACAGATGGATCTTGTTTTATTAATAACGATTTTATTTATGAGATAGAGAGAGAGAGGCAGAAAATTAGGCAGAGAAAGAAGTAGACTCCCCACCAGGAGCCCAATATGGGACTCGATCCAAGACTCCAGGATCCCACCCTGAGTCAAAGACAGATGTTCAACCCCTTGAGCCACCCAGACCTCCCGGATCCTGTGTTTTAAGCCACTCTGATACCCTATATCTTTTGATTAGAGCATTTAGTCTATCAGCTTTCAGGGTGATTATTCAAAGATATGAAATTTGTGCCTTTGTATTACCAGAAGAGTTGGTGTTTTTGGTGACGTTCTCTGGGATTTTCTAGTCTTTGTTGCTTTGGGTCTCTTTTTTTCCCCCACTAGAAGAGTCTCTCTTAAAATTCCTTACTGGACTGGTTAAGTGGTCATGAACTCCTTTATATTTTGCCTGTCTGGGAAAATCTTTATCTCTCCTCTCCTGAATGACACCCTTGCTGAAGCAAGAATTCATACAAATTGAACTCCAATAAAAAGAAATTTAAAAACATAAAATAAATTTTTGGTCTTATGATTGAGGAAAATGGCATTTAGGAGGAAAACCAGAAGCTGAAATGGAGGAGGACAGATTTCACCATCCGTCGCCTTCACAGGGACATGATCTCCTTTCCAAGGAGGGGCCTCCCCTCCGTAGGATGCTTCCTGCTCCTCTGTGCTCCTTGTTGTAACCCAGCAGGCATCTCTGTGCCTCCAGCACCTCTGCAGTCGTGGTTTATTGCGTCTTCCATGTATCCTATTGGGGACAGCAGCATGGTGTAATTAACCATCCAGCTGCTGTTAGACAAATTGGGGGATTCAGACTTTTGTTGGTTTGGGGTGTGTGTGTGTCTATCACATGTAGCTATCACGTGCAGCTATCTGATCCTCCGGCTGCATCACCCAAATGCCGAAATGGTTGGCACAACATCATTTCTGGTGCTGGCGCTGGGTGGCTAGCTAGGCTCTCCTGGCAGACCCGGGGCTCGCTCTTGCATTGACTTTCCACTGGAGGGTCAGCTGAGCTGGAAGGTCCGGATTGGCTATATTCCCATGTGCGACAGTGTGTCCTGCAATGCGCTGGCTGCTTACCTTCTCCCTGATGCCTCTCCAGCAGGGAGCCAGACCTTGGGGCCACCCTGGCGGAAGCTCCTGAAAACCAGCTGCCAATGGGGGGGAGCCCTGGGGCTTCCTGTGTTTGGGAGTCTGGGTGGGGACGGGGCTAGGGTTCCTCGGTCCCCTGTGCTGCCTGGCCTTCAGGCCGAGCCCCATGCTCACCCAGCCCCTAGTCACTAGGGCAAGGAGGGTATCCTCCACACTCTGGTGTGAGAGATCTAGCACCACAAGGTGTGCACGCTGAGTACACCTTGTGAGGGTGGCCCACGTGCGTGAGCTGCAGTGTGGGACCCAGGAAATTTAACAAAAATCCCTTTCCCCTGGACAAGCAGAGCAGAACTGATTCAATTTTGTACTCCACCTGCCATCTCCCCTATGACCCCACATGACCTGCTTATGGCTTAAGGCGCTGCCCTATCCGACTCAAGCCGCTGGGCACACCCTAATCAGAAATCGGCTCAAAACAATGTAACCCTGCTTTGTGCCCCACAAAACTGCGTGCCAATTCTGACCAAAGTAATAGGCCAGTTCAAGTCGATACTATAGGGTAAAGTGTAATTCAATCGGCCACCTGTGTGTGGACCGACATGACTACGCATCTTTCAGCGTTCCCATGGGCCACTAGCTCCTATAAAACTGCTACGCCTTTTAGTCTCGGGGTGCAAGTCCCTCCTTCTGTGTCGGGTGCACTTGGACCCAAGCTCCAGCTTGTAAAGAAACCCTCGGGAGTTTGCATTGGTGTGGGCTCCTTGGTGGTTTCTCGGATTCCCAATCTTGGGCACAACACAAGGGACTGCTGTCCTGACATCCCTTCCAGGGCCACGCTACCGCCCCGCTGGCCCTCTGTGCCCCAGACACATGGGCATAGGGATGCGGGGAGGGGAGGAAGTGCCCCAGAACCCGGCCAGCCCCGGGCCCCTGGACAGAGGGAGCACAGACCTCCCAGGTTGCTTTCTACAGATCCTGGTGACCGGAACCTCCCTGGCTGTCACTCTGTCCCAGCTCCTCCTGGCCTGCGGGGCACAGGCTGAGTCCCAGTAAAGTCTGTGGGGCCTGACCCTGGCATCTGACCGCCCCCGGAAGGCAAGTGGGGACGTCAGCTGGGTGTGCCTGGCAGCGTCACTGCAGGGGCTGTTTGGGGCGTGGATGTACCCCCTCCTCCTCTCTCGGGGTCTCTCCACGCCCTCTGCACAAAGTACTGGGAGACACAGAAACAGGCTGGCTGTGCATTTTCGCACCAGAACACTTTATTGACTTTCTACAGCAAAGGGGCTCAGAGCCGAGGGTGCGTGCCTTACCCTGGGGAGGGAGACCTTTCTGTCCTTTTGGGTAGTGCAAGAATCACATGTGGGGCTGGGGCGGGTGCTGGAGTCCCCCACCTGGGAGCATCTTTGGACTCCGGGTGGGGACATGTCCTGAGGTTTCAGCCTGAGAGATGGTTCTGAGGACAGCAGAGCTGACCTGGACCTGCAGCTCATGGGCTCCTGTGCTGGGTCACTGCAGGGCAGCTGGACCCTTGTCTCGGCCACCCTGGGGCCCCGGAACCTGGTGGATAATGTCTCCTGGTGTGGGTGCGGGTGGGGCCCACCGGCCTACCCCTTGTCTCCCTAACCTGGGGTGTTCTGGGATGCCCAGGGCTGCCCTAGGTCTGCGACCTGGATCTGTGTGGCACACCCAGGGCCCAAGAGGCCACATCCAGCTGTGAGAGGGTTCTCTCCTCCTGGGGCCAGAATCCAGGGCTGGCCAGGGCCATGGGGGGCTGGATCCCGTTAGTCTTTGTGTTGGGCCTGGGGGGGTGCTCAAATCACCCCAGCCCCCACAGAGCCTGGGACCAGGCCAGCCCATGTCCCTCTGGGTTAGGGGCTAGTGTCCTATGCAGGGTGTGCCACCCTCCAGGAGGGACAGTGGGTGGAGGCAGGGTACAGGGGGTCCTCTGCACCACTCACCTGCACCCACCCTGTCGGGGGCTCCCTGCCTTCCCTCTTTCCTGCAACCCCTGGGTACTTTATGGGAAACCCGGTCTTCTGATGGGAGCAGGGTATCCAGAGAACCCCGGTGAGCCTGAGTATGTCCCACAGGGGGCAGCTGCACTGGGTCCTTGCTGGGGGCAGATGGTGTGGGGGTTGATGTTGTGGGGGCAGGGGCATGATGGTGGTGGAGTGTGGGGGATGTTGTAGGGGGAATGGTGGGGGGTATAGTGTGGGTGGGGATTGTGTGGGGCTGTCAGGGTGTGAGGGGGATGGTATAGGTGGGATACCATTGGGGATGATGATGAAGGGGGATGGTGTGGAGGTGGGGAATGAGGGGGTGGTGTGGGGGGCCTGCCAACACCAGGCATCCACTTCCTCTCAGATGCACACGGATACATCTACAGATAAAGGCGACCCCAGTCTGGGGTTTGCTGTGACACCTGCCCCTGGGGCCCTGTGTGGTCAGTGCAGGGCGCTGGCTGGACTGGGGGCATTATCTGGGGGTCATCATACTATGTATGTTTACAAATTGCAAATTGTCTCAAATTAAATGCATAGAATTTAGATATATATAAACACAGAGTATGGGTGTCACCCTGACCCATCCAACCCTCATCGGATTGATGTGTGTCCTGCTCCAGCCACGGCCATGCCGCCTGGACTCCAGGTCCAGTTACTGCCCTCCACGGACCCCACTGCAGCCCACTGCTTTTCAAGGGGCCGTCCCTCACCCCTGTGGGGTTCAGCTCCCATGGAAACCCCTAGAGGCACCAACGTAGTGACCTCCTCATCCCCGAAGCCCCGGGGGTTGGGACACGGGGGTCATCTCAGGCACCCAACCATACAGTGGTGTGTTGTTGGCTGCTGTTGCTTCCCCCGGCCTCTTAAGCCCCCTGTTCCCTACCCAGAAGCCCCTGGGCCTCCCCCGGGGCCCTGAAGCCCCCTGACTCAGCAGCCTCACCCCACCCCCTAGCAGTCCCAAAACAAGATTTTGCTGCCGAACGTCCTGTTGATGTCCAGGTCTATCTGCGTGATGTCCCTGGAGGAGACAAGGCCTCCTCCTTCATTTCCTGTGGAAAAACCGGGGAGGAGGAGCCAGCATCAGGGACACAGACACTGGCCTGTCACCAGCTGCCATCCTGGGCAGGGAGCCCTGGGGACACCATGGGAGTGTGTCCTGCCGAAACCTCCTTTCTTCTCCTGGGATGCCGGCGACAGCCAGAATGCCCACCGTGGCTGTGGGACCTTGTGAGGGCCTGTGCCGAGCTGTTGTGGGCGGGAGGTGACTGAGGGTCAGCCTGGGTTGGAGGGGACAGGGGAACAGCCCAGGTAGGGAGGGGACTTTGGGGTGCTGTGCCCAAGATTGCAAATCGGAAAACCAACTAAGGAGCTGACACTGATGCTAACACACGAGGGTTGATTTACAAAATCCAGCTTGGGTCCAAGTATACCCCACATAGTGGAGCAGGGACTTGGACCCCGAGGTGGGTTTTAGCTTAGTTTTAAGGGCTGGTCTCAGGGACCTCCAGAAGGGCTGGAACAATTCCTCAAGTTCTGTTTACATTTTGATATGAGGCCTTCAAGGGCATTGAGCTCTGTTCTCATTCTAATATGGGGACTTTAAGCTGTAAGGTTTTTTTTTTCGTTTTTTCCTGCAACTGAAGTAATGTAAATTTTAGCTCTTATTCACAGGGTCCTGGGATGGCAGTACTTGTGCTAACAGTGAACTTAAAGTGCAACGATATCCATTTTATCAGCCTCCACACAGACAAGTGACTGAATTTTAAAACTCCAAATTTTAGGGGCTGCCCTGGTGGAGACCTGTGCTCTTCCTGCCTGGGAGGGTGTCCTCGCACTCCTGTCCTTTGTTGGCCTGTCCCAGGAACTGGGCCCCGTGACTGCACAGGGGTTTGTAGCTTATGGCCACACAGAGCAGACAGCTGGCCTGAGTCCCGCTGCTCTAGCCGGATTCCGGCTCCTTTGCCTGGGAACAGTTGGCGCCACCGTCCTTGGGAACCCTGGAATCCTGAGCCCACCCTGTCGCTCCAGGGACTGCCCCCCCACTTCTCCACCTGAACACCTTAAGGCTGGTGTGTCCCCCACTCTAGGAGACTTCTGAAAGTTCAGATTTTGTGCTCTGCTGCTTATAATACTGTGCGTAGACCCGTCAGCTAGCTCTCTGCTCTTGTGGGATCCGGGTCTGTGTCTCCCCAAGATCAACTGATTGATTTTTTTTTTTTAGATTTTTTTTTCTGTAATCTCTACAGCCAACATGGGGCTTGAACTTGCTACCCCAAGAACAAGAGTCCCATGTTCTTACGAACCACACAGAGCCGGTCAGGCTCTCTTTGATTGATTGATACATGTTAATTGAAGCAGGGGTCTTACATGTGTCAGGGCAGAAACTGAGCCCACGCTTTGAGGTGTGGTGGAGTCATTTGGACCTGATCAATGTGAAAGAAACCATAGCTTCCCTGGGAGCCCAGGGAGCAGGGCCCACACACGTGAAAAGGTGATAATATCCTTTACTGTAGTAGTTATTTTACTGACTATTTATTTAAAGTGCTATTCAATGGTAAATGTCAATCTAGGATTGGGATACAGTGAGAACGTTCTAGGATTCAGAGGTAACTAAAGCTTCCCGTCAAGGACTCAATGTTCCAGTTGGTTGCAGAGATAGGCAAGGAAGTAAAGAGTTTTGAAACATGGCCCTGGGGTGCCTGGCTGGCCTGGTTGGGGGATCTTGATCTCAGGGTTGTGAGTTTGAACTCCATGTTGGGTATAGAGAGGACATGAAACGAAAATATTTAACAAATAATAAATGGATGAACAAATAAAGCATGACATCAAAGGTAAGTGTTTGCTTATGTCTCACCTGTGAACTATTCTTGATCACCCTGCTTGTACTACTTGGCCCAGATGACGTCCTCCACAAGGGATAGTCCCGCCCCAGTGGAAGTGGGCGTCTTTCATTGTAAGACCTGTGGTTCCCCTCGTTCTGCAGGGAGAGAAGAGCCGTGAAGCCACGACTTTGGGGGATCAGCATACACCTAGGCAATGACCATTTCTCAACCCGGTAGCCAGGGATAGTCCTCCTTTTACGACGCAATGTCATAACGAAGCCTCTTTGGTCATTGTCTTGGATGCAGGGTGGAGGCTAAACTAGAATTAGGAAGAACAAAAGAGGAGGAAAACCAGAAGCTGAAAGAGAGGAGGACAGATTTCACCATCCATAGCCTTCACAGGGACCTGGTGTCCTTTCCTGGGAGGGGCACCCCCTCCGTAGGATGCTTCCTGCCTCTCTGTGCTCCTTTTTGAAACCCAGCAGGCACATCTCCGTGCCTCCAGTACCTCTGCAGTCATGGTTTATAGCGTCTTCCATGTATCCTATTGGGGACCATAGCGTCATGTATGTAACCATCCGGCTGCTGTTTGACAACATGGGGGAATTCGGACTTTTGTTGGTTTTGGGTTGTGTGTGTGTCTATCACATGCAGTTATCACGTGCAGCTATCTGATCCTCTGGCTGGGTCACCCAAATGCCGAAATGGTTGGCACAACATCATTTCTTTTTTTTTTTTTTTTAATTTTTTTAAAATTTATTTATGATAGTCACAGAGAGAGAGAGAGAGGCAGAGACACAGGCGGAGGGAGAAGCAGGCTCCATGCACCGGGAGCCTGATGTGGGATTCGATCCCGGGTCTCCGGGATCGCGCCCTGGGCCAAATGCAGGCGCCAAACCGCTGCACCACCCAGGGATCCCCACAACATCATTTCTGATGCTGGCGCTGGGCAGATAGCTGGGCTCTCTTTTTCGACTCGGGTCTTGCTCCTGCAATGACTTTCCGCTGGAGGGTCAGCTGAGCTGGAAGTTCCCACTCGGCCAAATTCCCATGTGCAGCAGTGGGTCCCGCTGAGCGCTGGCTGCTTCTCTTCTCCCTGATGCCTCTCCAGCAGGGAGCCAGACCTCAGCGCCGCCCTGGGGGGAGATCCTGAGGAGCTGGCTGCCCATGGTGAGGATTCCTGTTGCTGGCTGTGTGTGGGAGTCAAGTTGGGGTCAGGGCTGGGGTTCTCTGTCCCCTGTGCTGCCTGGGCTTCTGGCGAGCCCCATGTTCACCCAGCCCCTACTCACTAGGGCGAGGAGGGTGTCCTCCACACGCTGGTATGAGAGATCCAGCACCACAAGGTGTGCAGGCTGAGTCCACCTGATGAGGGTGGCCCCCGTGCATGAGCTGCAACTGTGGGACCCAGGAAAGTTAACAAAAATCCCCTACCCCTGGACAAGCAGAGCAGGACTGATTCCATTTTGTGCTACAACCGCCACCTCCCCTATGACCCCCACATGACCTGCTTATTGCTTAAGGTGCTGCCCCACCCTAGTCAGGACTCTGGGCTCACCCTAATCAGAAATCAGCTCATAACAATGTAACCCTGCTTTGTGCCCCCCAAAACTGTGCGACGATTCTGACCAAAGTAATAGGCCAGCTCAAGTGGATACTCTAGGGTAATGTGTAATTCAATCGGCCACCTGCGTGTGGACCAGCATGATCGTGCAACTTTCTGTGTATCCCATGGGCCACTGGCCCCTATAAAGCTGCTATGCCTTTTAGTCTCAGGATCCACGTCCCTGCTCTGCTGTGTCGGGTGCAATTAGACCCAAGCTCCAGCTTGTAAAGAAACCCTCGGGAGTTTCCATCGGTGTGGGCTCGTTGGTGGTTTCCCTGATTTGCAATCTTGGGCACAACACCAGGACCTGGTGTCCTGACCTCCCTTCCAGGGCCACGCTGACCGCCCCACAGGCCCTCTGTGCCTCAGGGACATAGGCACGGGGATGCGGGGAGGGGAGGAAGTGTCCCGGAACTCAGCCATCCTCGGCCGTCTGGACAGAGGGAGCATAGACCTCCCAGGTCGCTGTGCACAGACCCTGGTGACCTGAAGCTCCCTGGCTGTCACTCTGTCCCAGCCCGTCCTGGCCCGGGGGGCACAGCCTGAGTCCAAGTAAAGTCTGTGGGGTCCTGACCCTGGTGTCTGGCCGCCCCTGGAAGGCACGTGGGGACGTCAGCTGTGTGTACCTGGCGGCGCCCCTGCTGGGGCTGTTTGGGGCCTGGATGGTGCCCCCTCCTCCTCTCTGGGTGTCTCTCCACGCCCCATGCACAGAGTTCTGGGAGATACAGAAACGGGCTGGCTGTGCATTTTCACACAACACTTTATTGACTTTCTACAGCAAATGGGCTCAGAGCCTATTGCGCACCTTCCACTGGGGAGGGAGACCTTTCTGTCCTTTTGGAGAGGGCAAGAATCACACGGTGTGGGGGGGCGGGTGCTAGAGTCCACATCGTGGGAGCATGTGTGGACTCTGGGTGGGAGCGTGTGTCCTGAGATTTCAGCCTGAGTGACTGTTCTGAGGACAGCAGAGATGACCTAGACCTGCAGCTCATGGGCTCCTGCACTGGGCCCCTGCAGGGCAGCTGGACCCCACCCTTAGGCCCTCTGGGGCCCCAATACCTGAAGGAGCCTGCCACCTCGTGTGCGGTCAGGTGGGGCCACCTGTCCTGTCCATCCTCTCCCCACCCTGGGGTGTCCCGGGATCCCCTGGCCTGCCTTAGGTCAGCGACCTGGATCTGTGGGACACACCCAGGGCCCAGGAGGCCACATCCAGCTGTGAGAGGGCTCACTCAACCTGGGCCAGAATCCAGGGCTGGCCAGGTCCATGGGGGCCTGGATCCCATTAGTCTTTGTGTTGGGTCTGGGTGGGGGGCTCAAATCAACTCAGCCCCCACAGAGCGTGGGGCCAGGTCAGCCCAGGTCCCTCTGGGTTAGGGGCTGGTGTCCTGTGCAGGGTGTGCAGCCCTCCAAGAGGGACAGTGGGCGGAGGCAGGGCCCAATGTGTCCTCTGCACCACTCACCTGCACCCACCCTTTCGGGGATCCCTGCCTTCCCTCCTCCCTGCAACCCCTGGGTTCTCTATGGGACAATCGGGCTTCTGATGGGAGCAAGGTACCAGAGAACCCCGGTGAGGCTGAGCATGTCCCAGAGGGGGCAGCTGCACTGGGTCCTTGCTGGGGGCCGATGGTGTGGGGGTGGATGATGTGGGGCTGGGATATGATGGTGGTGGTATATTAGTACGGTATAAATATTAACTAATGAATCAATATTAAAATATTCGCATTAACCAAAGACCATACTTTATTCAGATTTCCTTAGTTTTTGCTAAGTTACCATCCCTCATATCACATTCCATTTGTACTCATGTTTTCTTAGGCTCCTCTGGATTGTGACAGTCTTTCAGCCTTTCCTTGTTCTCATTGAACTGGAACACTTTGAGAATTAGAGTATTTTGTAATATTTACCTCAGTTGGGAAATGTCTGTTGTTTATCTCATGATTGAACTGTTTTTGTGGATTATATACAGAGATATAATGCCATTTTTATTATATTATATAAAGGATAGATATTATCAACATGATTTATCAGTCTTGGTATCGATCTGATCATCTTGCTGAGGTAGTGTTTGTCAGCTTTCTCCGTAGTAAAGTGATTCTTATTATTATTATTATATCATCATTTTTATATAAAGATTTTCATATTATATTTTGTAGAAGGAAGTTACTATTTATATTCCATACATAAGAGAGGGAGGCTATGCTAATCTACTTGAGGGTGGAATGTCTGGACAACTTCTTTGAAATTCTTCTATATGGGAGATTTCTCTTCCTTCTGAGTTTGTCTGTTTCCTTTTAAAGATGTCATTTATTTATTTGAAAGAGAGAGGAGAGAAAAACCATGAGCGAGAGGGGCAGATGGAGAGGGAGAATCAGGTTCCCTGCTGAACAGGGAGCCTGCCTTGGGACCTGGATCATGATCTGAGCCTAAGGCAGAAGCTTAACTGAGCCACCCAGATGCCACTTTTTCTTTCTTTTTCTTTTTTTTTAATAATAAATTTACTTTTTATTGGTGTTCAATTTGCCCACATACAGAATAACACCCAGTGCTCAGCCCGTCAGTACCCGTCACACATTCACACCCACCCCCGCCCTCCTCCCCTTCCATCACCCCTAGTTCATTTCCCAGAGTTAGGAGTCTTTATGTTCTGTCTCTATTTCTGATATTTCCCACACATTTCTTCTCCATTCCCTTATATTCCCTTTCACTCTTATTTATATTCCCCAAGTGAATGAGAACATGCAATGTTTGTCCTTCTCCGATTGACTTACTTCACTCAGCATAATACCTTCCAGTTCCATCCACGTTGAAGCAAATGGGTGGGTATTTGTCATTTCTAATGGCTGAGCAAGGTCCGCCTTTTCTCTCTCTTCATCTTCTGAGTCTCCTATGATATGAAAGTTATTGTTTTAATAAGTGGCTTACTTCCCTACGTCTGTCTCTGTGGTCCATAACCTTTCTTGTTTTGAAGGCTTCCACTTGGGACTGCATCTCAGTTATAGCATTTTTAACATTGGCCTGACTAGATTTTAGTTCTTTTATTTCTACAGTAAAGGTTTCTCTAGTTTTCTTCTGTGCTCTTTTTCTAGCCCAGCTGCTGTCTTTATAATCATTGTTTTAAACTGTAGTTAGGGGATGCCTGGGTGGCTCAGCAGTTGGGCATCTGCCTTTGGCCTAGGGCATGATCCCAGGATCTGGAATCGAGTCCCACATCGGGCTCCTTGCAGGGAGCCTGCTTCTCCCTCTGCCTGTGTCTCTGCCTCTCTCTCTCTCTCTCTCTGTCTCTCATGAGTAAATAAATAAAATCTTAAAAAAAAAATAAATAAACTGTAGTTAGACATCATATATGTGTATTGATGAACTTCCTGGCTATGAGTAGAACCTCATGTTATTTTATGGAGGTGAATTTCTCCATCTCATTATTTTTTCCAGAAAAGAATGAGGGAAGAAAAAGAAAAACCAAGAAAAACAATAACAACTGCCCTCAAAAAAAAAAAAAAAAAACAACAACAACACCAGATTATTTTGGCCTGCTTGTTAAAGATTCTAAATCCCAAAGTAAGAAAAACAACTAAAGTACCATGAAAGTAAATATAAGAAATATATAAGGTACATACAGAAAAATTAAAATAAGGCAATTAATAAAAAAGAATCAAAGAAAATAAATGAAAATAAAGCACAAAATACAAAGGAAGCTAGACCCTACTTTCCAGGCAGAGCTGAAGCTCTGCAGCCTCTGTGGTCCATCAACTTGGTGGCAGCGAATAGTCTGTGCAGGGTCTCGGGATGGGTCTTGGTGCTGATTCTCAGGTGCACATCTGCCTGGGAGATGCACCTGCGGGGTCAGTGGCGTGGTGGGCGTCAGCGCCTCTGGCCTCCAGTGGACAGCGCTGTGCTGCTCCCTGAGTCTCCATGCTGATGGGCGGGATGTGGGTGTGGACGCTGGGTCCTCTGGCGCTTGGGCTGAGCATCCCGCCCCCCCCCCCCCGTCTGTAGGGGCCTCGACAGAAGAGCCGCCAACCACCCGGGTCTCCGCTGCTTCTCTCAGAACCCTGCTTTTACTCTGCCTGCGTCCGAGCTTCTTTTGGTTTTGTTTTTTTATCTCAGACTGATGTGCCCAATATTGCAAATCCGAGAAACCACCGAGAAGCCGACACCGAAGCAAACACATGAAGGTTTATTTCCAAGCTGGAGCTTGTGTCCAAGTACACCTGACATAGCGGAGCAGGGACTTGAACCCCGAGGTGAGTTTTAGCTTAGTTTTTTTTTTTTAATTTTTTTTAACTTTTATTTATTTATGATAGTCACACAGAGAGAGAGAGAGGCAGAGACACAGGCAGAGGGAGAAGCAGGCTCCATGCACTGGGAGCCCGACGTGGGATTCGATCCCGGATCTCCAGGATCGTGCCCCGGGCCAAAGGCAGGCGCCAAACCGCTGCGCCACCCAGGGATCCTTAGCTTAGTTTTAAGAGCTGGTCTTGGGACCTCCAGGAGGGCTGGAGCAATTCCTCAAGTTCTGTTTACATTTTGATATGGGGCCTTCTAGGGCATTGAGCTCTGTTCTCATTCTAATAGGGACTTCCTGCCCTTGGCCTGAACTCAGTTTTTATTCTATTGTGGGGCTTTCTCGACATTAAACTGTAAACAGTAAAGGTTCCACAACTGGAAGGGGAACTCACAATGTCCCTATATTTTGAAGACGTGCTACTAGAAACAGGAAACCTGAGAGCCTCCACCAAAACCTGTTAGAAATAAGGAGTGAGTTCAGTAAAGTCAGGGGGCACAAACTGACCCTACAGAGCAGAGTAGCGTTGCTGTGTCCTGACAATGAGCACTCAGGAAGGAAATGAAGGATGTGACTCCCTTCTCAGGAGCATCACAGAGAATAAATAATAAGACAGAACCAAAGGAGCGCAAGATTTGTGCACTGAGCCAGACCAGTCTCTGGGAGGCCTTTCTGGGCTCGTGGGGTAGGAGCCTCATCTTGTGAAAATGTCCACAGTTCCTGAAGCGACCCTCAGTTTCAATGTCATTCCTATCAAAATCATGGTGGCAGGTCTTAGAAATAGGAAAAAATAACCCATAACATCTATCTGCCCCCACAAATGACCCTGGACAGCAAATCAGTATTGGAGAAGCAGGACAGAGCGGGAAACAGCACTTTCCTATTTCAAACGATGTCACAGAGACACAGAATATAGCAGTGTTGTTCTTGGGCCCCTGGCTGGCTCTGTCGGTTAAGCATTCGAGACCTGACTTCACCTCCAGTCCTGATCTCGGGGTCGTGAGTTCTAGCCCTGGGCTGGACCATGGACGAGGTGTGGAGCCTACTTAAACAAACCAGACCCAAGGGGGGTGGTCCCAGCATAAGCTGAAGGAGCAGAACAGAGAGTCCAGAAGGGATTGTGCTCTGATACCACTGATTTTTTTAACTTAATTTAATTTAAACCCAATTAATTAACGTATAGTGTATTATACTTTCAGAGGAAGAATTCAGGGATTCACCAGTTGGAGATAACAGCAGTGCATGTGACATCACGTGCTCTTCTTCATGCCGGTCCCCTGTTATCCCTTCGCCTGTCCCCTACCCTCCAGTGACCCTCAGTTTGTTCCCAATAATTAAGAGTCTGTATTTCCTGCATCTGTTTTCATCTTATTTGTTTTTCCTTCCCTTCACAGATGTTCATTGCTTCTTTAATTCCACCTATGAATGACACCACACGGTCGTTCTCATTCCCGACTGACTTATTTCACTTAACATGATTTCTCTAGTTCTATCCACATCATTTCAAATGCAAGATTTCCTTCTCTTTGATAGCTGAGTACCATTCCTCTCTCTATGACCGTCATCTATCTCCAATCCTCTTTATCCATCATCTGTCTGAGGGCACTGAGACTCCTCACACAGTGTGGCTACTGTGGACCCGGCTGTTGTGGACATTGGGGTGCAGTTGTCCCACGTCTCACTGCATCTGTATCTTTGGAGTCAGCTCCAGGCCCTGCACCTGCTGGTCGCAGGGTGGCTCTATTTGTAACTTCCTGAGGAGCCTCCACACTGTTTCCAGGGCGGCTGCACCAGCCCGTGGCCCCGCCCACAGTGGAATAGGGTTGAGTGAGTTTTGCGGGACATGGTAAAGTCTGGTCCACATTTCATTTTGCGGTCTGTGGGCTCCAATTCCTTGTCCTTAAGTATTTCTAGGGAAGCAGGGTGTTGGGCTCCGTTTCAGTGAGATGTTTCCGATGCTAACAGGCCCCAGCTAGAGCCTGGAAGGAGGCAGGTGCGGCCCCCTGCACCAGCAAGCCGCCTCCTACACAGCCTCCTTCAGCGCCTAGCGACCCGAAGGGGGCGCCCGAGCCCAGGCCCCACACAGGGGTCCCGCATGTGCAGTAGGCCTCCTCTGCCTGCACTAACAGGAGCCAGCCTGTGCTGGGAAGGCCTGAGGAGGACATGGGGACGTGTCCACCCTGATGAGCGACAGCCTCCTCAGGATGAGCAGGGAGTCTAAAGGGGGACATTGGGCCGTGTTCACGCTGACAGGAGCCCTGGTCTCCTCAGGACACGCGGTGAGGCTTCAGGAAGATGTGGGCCCACATACACCCTGATAGGAGACCCTGGGCTGCCTCAGGACCCACGGGGATGATTCAGAATATTGTGAGCCCGCATCCACGCTGATAGGAGCCACTGGGCCGCCTCAGGACCCGCGGTGAGGCTTCAGGAAGATGTGGCACCACGTCCACGCTGACAGGAGCCCTTGGCCGCCTCAGGACCCACAGGGAGGCTTCAGGAAATTGTGGGCCTGCATCCAGGCTGACAGGAGTCCCTGGGCCGCCTCAGGACCTGCGGGGAGGCTACAGGAAGATGTGGCACCGCGTCCACTCTGGTAGGAACTCCCAGGCCCCTCAGGATATAAGTTGAGGCTTCTGGAAGCTGGGGGTCGCATTCAGGGTGACAGGAGCCCTGGCCTCTTCAGAACCGTCGGTGACAATTCGGGTGTACGTGTGGTCATGTCCACACAACAGGACGCTGACTTCCTCAGGACCCCTGGTGTAGTCTTCGGGAAATATGGGGATGCGTCCATGCGGACAGAAGACCCCATCCTTGTCAGGGCCTCTGGTGAGGCTTAAGAAAGATGTGGGTGCCGCATGCACACTGACAGGAATCTCCGGCCTCCTCAGGACACACTGTGAAGGTTTGGGAATATTTGGGGCCATGTCCATGCTGACAGGAGCCCTCAGCCTCCTCAGGTCTTATGATGAGGCTTGAGGAAAATGTGGGGCCACGTCAACACTGACAGGACACCCGTCCTCCTCAGGACCTGCACTTCGGCTTTGGGATATATGGGTCTGGGTCTATGCTGACAGGAGCCCACAGCCTCCTCAGGACCCACGGTGAGTTTTCTGGGGGGCGTGGGGTCATGTCCAGGCTGACAGGAGCCCCTGGCCTCCTGAGGCCCTGCTGTGAGGCTTCCAGAGGATGTGAGGCATAGTCCACAGTGACAGGAGACCCGGCATCCTCAGGACCCGCTGACTATCACTCAGGAACACATGGGGCCATGTCCGCACTCACAGGAGCCCGGCTTCCTCAGGACCCTCTGGAGGACTCTGGAGGCGCCGTTGGGGGCCACGTCCACATCAGAAGGGAGTCCTCAGAACCACAGGGTAAGTGAATGGGTAGAATGAATGGTAGGGTCAGGGAAGTGGAGGCAGTTGGTGGTTAGCCTTAGGTTACATGTTAGGTATTAGTGATTATGCTTATGGTTACAGATTAGAGGTTAGGGTGAGGGGTAAGGGTAAGGGTCAGTGGTTAGGAGTTAGGAAGGGGGTTAGGGTAAGGGACAGGATTTAGAGTTAGGGTTAGGGTTTAGGATTTAGGGATTAGGGCAGGAGGTTCGGAGTTGGGGTTAGGGTTATGGTTAGAGTTAGGGTTGGGCTTAGGTTTGCAGTTAGAGTTAGGGATTAGTGTGTGAGTTAGGGTTAGGGGTTAGAGTTAGGGGTTAGAGTTAAGGGTTAGAGTTAAAGTTAGGGCTAGGTTTAGGGTTAGGGTGAGGGTTAGGATTAGGATAGGGGTTAGGGCTAGGGTTAAGGTTAGTGTTTGGTTAGGGGTAGGGTTAGGGTCAGGTCAGGGTCAGGGTACGGTTTTGGAAAAGGGTAAGATATAGGGTTAGGGAGTGAGTTAGGGGTTGGTTTTAGGGTACGGGTTAGGGTACTGTTTGGGATATGAGATAGGATTAGTATTAGAGCGTTAGGGTTAGGGTACATGTTAAGGTTAGGAATAGGATTTGAGTACATTAAGCTAAGTTTAGGTTTAGAGGTTAGAGTTAGGGTTAGATTTAAGGTAGGGGTCGGGGTTAAGGGTTTAGAATAGGTTTAGGAGTTAGAGTGAGGGTTGGCAAGAAGGTTCAGTGAATGTGTTTTGGTCTTGGGGTTTGTGTTTGGTTTTCAATTAGTGATAGTTCTTGTTTAAGGTTTAGGTTAACATTAGGCTTAAGTGTAGGGTTAGGCTTATGTCTGTGTATGGTTAGAGTTTGGGTCTTGGCATGTGCCTGCACTGGGACTCCTAATATCTTGGGCAGTTTAGTTTTATGAACTCTATTCAGGTTTTGGGTTCAAAGATAGCCTGACTCCACCAAGTCTGTGGCCTCCCCAGAGAATCAAAATCCAGGCTTCTGCTTGGGTAAGAATAGGCATGGCAGTCTTCTCCTGAGCTGAGCTAAGGAGGGGTTTTGTGGCTCTAAATACTCTTTATTTGGATTTTCAGTTGCCTTTCTGATTTTATCTCTAGTGCACACATGTTTCATCAATGCTACCAATTATTATTTTAAAGTTTTACTTGAATTTCTGTTTTTTTTTTAATTTTTATTTATTTATGATAGTCACAGAGAGAGAGAGAGGCAGAGTCAGAGGCAGAGGGAGAAGCAGGCTCCATGCACCAGGAGCCCGACGTGGGATTCGATCCTGGGTCTCCAGGATCACGCCCTGGGCCAAAGACAGGCGCCAAACCGCTGCGCCACCCAGGGATCCCTGAATTCCTGTTTGTAAACACAGTATGATATAGTTTCAGGTTTACCACATAGTGATTCAACCCTTGGATACAACGACTGGTACAGGTCAGAGGTGACTTCCACTATCCCCATCCCCTGATTCCCCTTCCCCGCCACCTTCCTCTGGTATTGATTAGTTTATTCTCTGTGGTTAAGAGTGTGTATCTTGGTTTGCTTCTCTAATCCCCTTTCTCCGCCCCTTTGCCTGTTTGTTTGGTTTCTTAAAATTCACATGTGAATGCAATTGTATGATATGTGGTATCTGTCTTTATCTGACTGAGTTCATTTAGCATAAGTCTTTCCACTTCTCCCTCGTCATTGTAAATGGCTTCATTTCATCCCTTCTGATGACCCAGTGATGTCGCAGTGGGTATATTTACCACATCGTCTCTGCTCATTCATCTGTCGATGGACATTTGGGCTGTATCCATAGATTGGCTGTTGTTGATAACGCTGCTACCAATACTGGGCTGCGTGTCCCTCTTTGAATCTACTAAACTACTTTTGTATCCTCAGGGTAAATACCTAGCTGTTTAATTTTGGAATCAGAGGGTAGCTCTATTTTTAACTTCTTTTATCAAATTTTTTTAATGATAGTCACAGAGACAGAGGCTGAGACACAGGCAGAGGGAGAAGCAGGCCCAATGCACCGGGATCCTGATGTGGGATTCGATCCCGGTTCTCCAAGATCATGCCCTGCGCCAAAGACAGGCGCCAAACTGCTGCACCACCAGGGATCCCCTATTTTTAAATTTTTGAGGACCCTCCACACTGTTTTCCACAGTGGCTGCACATTTTCGCAAGCCCAGCAGGAGTGTAAGGGGGCTACCCCTTCTCCATAGCCTCACCAACACCTGTTGTTTCTTGTGTTGTTAATTTTATCCATTCTGACGGCTGTCAGGTGACATCTCATTGTGGTTTTGTTTGCTTTTCCGTGCTGATGGGTGACGCTGAGTGTCTTTCTGTGTGTCTGGTTGCTATCTGGATGTCTTGTCAGAGACAAAGTCCATTCATGTCTTCTGCCCATCTGCAGTTGGATAATTTGTGTTTAGGATGCTGAGATTTATATTTGCTTTACATATTTTGGATACTACATCTTTATTGTATGTGTTGTTTACAAATATCTACTCTCATTTTGTATGTTGCCTTTAGGTCTGCTTGTTGCCTTCACTTTGCGGAAGCTTTTCAATTTGATGAAGTCCCAATAGTATTTTTGCTTTTGTTTCCCTCACCTCAGAGGCATATCTAGAAAGAACATCCAATGGCCAATGTCAAAGACGTTGCTGCCTATCTTTTCTTCTTTGTATGGTTTCAAGTCTCACATTTAGGTCTTTAATCCATTTTGAATTTATTTTTTATATATATGGTGTAAGAAAGTGGTCCAGTTTCATTCTTCTGCATGTGACTTCCTGGTTTTCCAACAGCATTTGTTCTTATCCTGGGGTCAGGGTTAGGGTTTGTTGAAGAGACTGTCTTTGTGCTTTGGATATTCCTTCCTGCCTTGTTGTCAATTAATGGATCATAGAGTTACAGGTTTGTATCTTGTTTTGGATTTCCATTCTGTTCTATTGATCTAAGCATCTCGTGTTGGGAGATCCTTGAGTGCTGATTCATTTTCGTTGCTGGTTATCTGTCTGTTCAAGTTTCTTATTTTTTCCTTTATCATTTTTGCTATGTTATATATTTCTAGGAATTGATCTATTTCTTCCAGGTTCTAGGTTGCTGGCATATAATTTTCATAATGTTCTCTTATAATCATTTGTATTTCTCTAGTGTTGGTTGTTATTTCTCTTTTCTCATTTGTGATTTTATTTGGGTCCTTTCTCATCTTTTTATCTTTTTTCTTTTTTTAAGATTTTATTTATGTATTCATGAGAGACACAGAGAGGCAGAAGTATAGGCAGAGAGAAAATGAGTCTCCATTCGGGGCGCCTGATGTGGGACGTGATCCACCAGGACCCCAGGATCATGACCTGAGTCAAAGCAGATGCTCAACCACTGAGGCACCCAGGTGCCTTGCTGATTCAATTCCTTTGCTAGTTATGGGTCTGTTCACATTTTCTATTTCTTTCTATTTCAGTTTTGCTCATTTGCACATTTCTATGGATTTGTCCATTTCCTCCAGGTCTCCCAGTATGTTAGCGTATAATCTTTCATAGTATGCCCTTATAATTGTCTTATTTTTCTGGTGTTGATTGTGATCTCTCTTCTCTCATTTGTGATTTAATTTATTTAGTTCTTTTCCCTTTTCTCGTTGATAAGGCTGGCTAGGGCTTGATCCATTTTCTTAATTATTTTGAAGAACCATCTCTTTGTTTCGTTATTCCATTCTACTGTTTTGTTTCTGTATTGTTTATTTCTGCTCTCATCTTTGTTTTTCCCCTCTTCTATAGGCTTTAGGCATTGTTTGCTATTTTTTTCCAGCTCCTTAAAGTTTAGGGTTAGGCTGTGTATTGGAGACTTCTTGTTTCTTGACGTAGGCCTGTATTGCTATGTACTTTCCTCTTTTTTTTTTTTTTTTTTTTTTTTTTTTACTTTCCTCTTAGGACTGCCTTTGCTACATCCCAGAGGTTTGGAGAAACATGTTTTCATTTTCATTTGTTTTAAATTTCCTCTTTAATTTCCTGGTTTCTCCATTCATTCTCTAGTAGGATGTTCATAATCTCCACGTATTTTTGGTCTGTCCAAATTTTTTCTTACTGTCGACTTCGAGTTTCATAGCGTCGTGGTCCAACAATGTAGAGGATGTGATATCAACCTTCTTGTACCTGTTGTACCTGTTGAGGGCTGATTTGTGGACCATGATATGATCTGTTCTGGAGAATGTCCCATGTGCACTTGAAAGGAATGTGTATTCTGCTTTAGGTTGAAATATTCAGAGTATATCTGTTGAGTCCCTGTGGTCCAATGTGTCAAGGCTATTTTTCCCTTGTTGATTTTCTGTATAGACGATTGGTCCATTGCCATAAGTGGGTGTTAAGATCCCCTGTCATTGTATTATTATCAGTGAGTTTCTGTACATTTGTTTTTAATTGGTTTGTATATTTAGGTACTCCCATGTTGGCAGCATAAATATTTAGTTGTTTGATCTTTATAGAGATTCTTTTTAATTATGAAATAATGCCCTTCTTCATCTCTTCTTACAGTATTTGTTCTTTCTTTTTTGAAATGTAAATATTTTATTTATTTATTCATGAGAGATACACAGAGAAGCAGAGGAAGAAATATAGGCAGAAGGAGTGGCAGGCTCCCCAAAGGGAGGCCGATGTGGGACTCGATCCTGGGATCCCAGGATCACCCCCTGAGCCGAAGGCAGATGCTCAACCACTGAGCCACCAGGTGTACCCCAGGTTTGGTTTCAAATCTAGTTAGTCTGATATAAGTATGGGTCCTCCAGCTTCATTTTGATATCCATTACCTTTATAGATGGTTTTCCATCCCCTGACTTTCAATCTCCCGGTGTCTATAGGCCTAACGTGAGCATCTTGTAGGCAGCATACAGATGGATCTTGTTTTTTTAATAACGATTTTATTTATGAGCGAGTGAGAGAGAGAGAGAGAGACAGACAATTAGGCAGAGAGAGAAGCAGTTTCCCCACAAGGAGCCCCATATGGGACTGGATCCCAGACTCCAGGATCCCACCCTGAGTCAAAGGCAGAAGCTCAACCCCTGAGCCACCCAGGCATCCTGGATCCTGTTTTTTTAAGCTACTCTGATACCCTATATCTTTTGATTGGAGCATTTAGTGTATCAGCATTCAGAGTGATTATTCAAAGATATGAACTTTGATCCTTTGGTTTTACCAGAAGAATTCGTGTTTCTGGTGACATTCTCTGGTCCTTTCTAGACTTTGTTGCTTTTCATCTCTTTTTTTCACCCAAGAATAGTCCCTCCAAAAATTCTTTACTGGACTGGTTAAGTGGTCATGAACTCCTTTATATTTTGCCTATCTGGGACAATCTTTCTCTCTCCTTCTATCCTGAATGACACCCTTGCTGAAGAGAGAATTCATACAAATTGGACTCCAATAAAAAGAAATTTAAAAACATCAAATAAATTTTTGCTATTATGATTGAGGAAAATGGCATTTAGGAGGAAAAACAAGCTGAAAGGGAGGAGGACAGATTTCACCCTCCGTAGCCTTCACAGGGACCTGGTATCCTTTCCTAGGAGGGCCCCCCCCCCTCTGTAGGATGATTCCTGACCCTCTGCACTCCTTGTTGGAACCCATCAGGTTCATCTCCGTACCTCCGGCACCTCTGCAGTCGTGGTTTATACCGCCTTCCATGTACCCTTTTGGGGATCACAGCGTCGTGTATGGAATCATCTGGCTGCTGTTTGACAACATTGGGGGATTCTGACTTTTGTTGGTTTTGAGGTGTGTGTGTGTCTATCACATGCAGCTATTACGTGCAGCTATCGGATCCTCTGGCTGGGTCACCCAAATGCCAAAATGGTTGGCACAACATCATTTCTGGTGCTGGAGTTGGGCGGCTACCTGGGCACTCCTGGCCGACCCGGTGCTCACTCGTGCAGTGACTTTCCACTGGAGGGGCAGCTGAGCTGGAAGGTCGAGCTCGGCCCCATTCTCATGTCCGGCAGTGGGGCCTGCCGAGCGCCAGGTGCTTCTCTTCTCCCCGATGCCTCTCCAGCAGGGAGCCAGACTTCAGGGCCAGCCTGGGGGGAGCTCCTGAGGAGTTGGGTGCACATGGCGGGGAGCGCAGGAGCTCCCTGTGTGTGGGAGTTGGGGTGGGGACGGGTCTGGGGTTCCTCGGTCTGCTGTGCTGCCTGGCCTTCAGGCAGAGCTCCATGCTCACCCAGCCCCTACTCACTCGGGCAAGGAGGGTGCCCTCCACACTCTGGTGTGAGAGATCCCGCACCACAAGGTGTGCACGCTAAGTCCAACTAGCGAGGGTGGCCCAGGTGCGTGAGCTGCAAGTGTGGGACCCAAGAAATTTTACAAAAATCTCCTAGCCCTGGACAAGCAGAGCAGGACTGTTTCCATTTTGTGCTACACCTGCCATCTCCAGGATGACCCCCACATGACCTCCTTATGGCTTAAGGTGCTGCCCCACCCTAGTCAGGCTGCTGGGTCACCCTAATCAGAAATCAGCTCATAACAATGTAACCCTGCTTTGTGCCCCCAAAAACTGCGCCCCGACTCTGACCAAAGTAATAGGCCAGCTCAAGTGGATACTATAGGGTAAGGTGCAATTCAATCGGCCACCTGAGTGTGAACCGACATGACTGTGCAACTTTCTGCGTATGCATGTGCCACTGGCCCCTATAAAGCTGCTACGCCTTTTAGTCTCAGGTCCAAGTCCCTGCTCCGGTGTATCGGGTGCACTTGGACACAAGCTCCAGCTTGTAAAGAAACCCTCGGGAGTTTGCATCGGAGTTGGCTCCTCGGTGGTTTCTTGGATTCACAATCTTGGGCACAACACAAGGGACTGCTGTCCTGACATCCCTTCCAGGGCCATGCTGACCACTGCACAGGCCCTCCCTGCCCCAGGCACACAGGCACAGGGATGATGGGTGGAGGAATTGCCCCAGAACCCGGCCAGCCCCGGCCCCCTGGACAGAGGGAGCACAACCTCCGGGTAGCTTTGCACAGACCCTGGTGACCTGAGGCTTCCTGGCTGTCACTCTGTCCCACCCCACCTGGCCCGCGGGGCACAGCCTGAGTCCCACTAAAGTCTGTCATGTCCTGACCCTGGCATCTGGCCGCCCCTGCAAGGCACATGGGGAAGTCAGCTGTGTGTGCATGGCAGCACCCCTGCAGGGGCTGGTGGGGCCTGGGTGGTGCCCCCTCCTCCTCTCTGGGGGTCTCTCCAAGCCCCATGCACAGTGTTCTGGGAGACACAGAAACGGGCTGGCTGTGCATTTTCACACCACAACACTTTATTTACTTTCTACAGCAAACGGGCTCAGAGCCGAGGGTGCGTGCCTTCCCCTGGGGAGGGAGACCATTCTGTCTTTAGGGAAGGGCACATATGACACGGGTTGGGGGGGGCGGGTGCTGGAGTCCCCCTCTGTGAGCCTGTGTGGAATCCAGGTGGGGGCGTGTGTCCTGAGGTTTTAGTCTGAGAGATGGTTCTTAGGACAGCAGAGCTGACCTGGACCTGCAGCTCATGGGCTCCTGCGATGGGTTCCCGAAGGGCAGCTGGTCCCCGGCCTCAGGCTCCCTGGGGCCCCAGCACCTGGAGCAGCCTGCCTCCTGGTGTGGGTGTGGGTGGGGCCCAATGGCCTACCCCTGCTCTCCCCACCCTGGGGTGTCCCAGGATCCACAGGGCACCCTAGGTCAGCGACCTGGATCTGTGGGGTACGCCCAGGGCCCAAGAGGCCACATCCAGCTGTGAGAGGGCTCTCTCAGGCTGGGGCCATTTTCCAGGGCTGGCCAGGACCATGGGGGCTGGATCCCATTAGTCTTTGTGTTGGGCCTGGTGGGGGCTCAAATCAACTCAGCCCCCACAGAGCCCGGGGCCAGGTCAGCCCAGGTTCCTATGGGTTACGGGCTGGTGTCCTGTGCAGGGTGTGCCGCCCTAAATGAGGGACAGTGGGCAGAGGCAGGGCACGATGCATCCTCTGCACCACTCAGGTTCACCCACCCTGTCGGGGGCTCCCTGTCTTTCCTCCTCCCTGCAACCCCTGGGTACTCTATGGGACACCCGGGTTTCCAATGGGATCAGGGTATGCAGAGAACCCAGGGGAGTCTGAGCATGTCCCACAGGGGGAACCTGCACCGGGTCCTTGCCCGGGTAAATGGTGTGGGGGTAGATGGTGTGGGGGCAGAGGTATGATTGTGGTAGAGTGTGGGGGATGGTGTAGGGGGGATGGTGTTGTGGTATAGTCTGGGTGGGGATTGTGTGGGGCTGTGTGGGTGTGAGGGGGATGGTGTAGGTGGGATGCCATTTGGGATGATCATGTAGGGGAATGATGTGGGAGTGGGAAATGAGGGGGATGTCGTCGGGGGCCTGCGGTCACAGGGTATCTCTTTCCCCTAAGATGCAGAAGGAGACATCTACAGTTAAAGGTGACCCCAGTCTGGGGTTTGTTGTGACACCTGCCCCTGAGGCACGGTGTGGTCAGTGCAGGGCCCTGGCTGGACTGGGGGCATTATCTGGGGGTCATCATAATTTGTATGTTTTCAAATTGCAAATTGTCTCAAATTAAATGCATAGAATTTAGAAATATATAAAGCACCGAGAGTGGGTGTCACTCTGACCCATCCGACCCTCATGGGATCGATGTGTGTCCTGCTCCAGCCGCGGCCATGCCGCTTGGCCCCCAGGTCCGGTTCGTGTCCCCCACGTCCCCCTCCCCGTCCCCTGCTTCTCAAGGGGCCATCCCTCTCACCTATGGTGTTCAGCTCCCATGGCAACCCCTGGAGGCCCCATCCTAGTGGCCTTCTCATCCCTGAGGCCCCAAGGGTGTGGGCACGGTGGTCTTCCCCATCACCCTACCATGGAGTGGTGTCTTGTTGACTGCTGTTGCTCCCCCTGGCCTCAGAGGCCCCATTTTCCCTACCCAGAAGCCACCGGGGCCCCGAAGCCCCCTGGACCAGCAGCCTCACCCGACCCACTAGCAGTCCTAAAACATGATGTTGCTGCCCAACGTCCTGTTGACATCCAGGTCTACCTGCATGATGTCCTAGGAGGAGATCAGGGCATTCTCCTTCATTTCCTGTGGGAAAACCGGGGAGGAGGAGCAGGTGTCAGGGACACAGACCTGACCTGTCAGGAGCTGCCATGCTGGGCAGGGAGCCCTGGGGCCACCATGGGAGTGTGTCCTGCCGAAACCTCCTTCCTTCCTCTGGGAGGCCAGGGATGGCGGAAGTGCCCACCGTGCCCGTGGGACCTGTGTGACGGCCTGTGCCCAGCTGTTGCGGGCAGGAAGGTGACTGAGTGTCACCCTGGGTGGGAGGGGATAGGGGTTAAGCCCAGGTGGGAGGGGACATGGAGGTGTTGTGCCCAAGATTGTGAATCCGAGAAACCACTAAGGGGTTGACACCAATGCAAACACACAAGGGTTGATTTCCAAACTCAAGCTTGCGTCCAAGTACACCCAACACAGCAGAGCAGGGACTTGGACCCCAAGGTGGGTTTTAGCTTAGTTTTAAGGGCTTGTCTCGGGGTCATCCAGAAGGGCTGGAGCAATTCCTCAAGTTCTGTTTACATTTTGATATGGGGCCTTCAATGGCATTGAGCTCTTTTATCATTCTAATAGGCACTTCCAGCCCTTGACGTGGGCTCAGTTCTTATTCTATTGTGGGGGCTTTCTAGGACATTAAGCTGTAAACTTTTGTTTTTTTCCTGTAACTGAAGTGATGTAAATTTCAGCTCTTCTTCACAGGGGCCTGTGATGGCTGGACGTGTTCAAACGCTGAACGTAAAGTGGATAGGCCTTCATTTTCTTGGCCTCTTTGAGTCCCTTCCCATCCTATCTAGCTCCTTCACCCTTCCCCAGAGCTCCTAAGAGAGCAATTGCAAATGACCTCAGCCTGGCAGCGTGTGTTGGGGGACAGGCCCAGGGATTTGGGATCAGGAAGATCTGGGGCGCAGGCGTCCCAGCGGTGCAGCGGGATTCGATGCTGCAGACTCTTATTCCCTAAGGCTATCTTGACCATTGACTTTATACATAGAAAAGCTCTCCTTTATCTTTAAAAGATGAAGAGTGAGTCAAAGTGTTTTTTCTCTGCCCATCTGATTGCTCAGATTCCAATCTGAGATGTATTTCCTGTTAATAAGGATAATTTACTATCTGTAGTACTATGCTTAAAATATTCTGACACAAGTAATTCAGAGGGATGAGGGTTTCTCTTCTCTTTCTTCACAGCTCAGTCACTCCTCAGGAAATGCATCTTTATGGATTTGGAAAGAACTGAGAGACATTATTACCAATGGTCCTATTATTATGTGAAGGATTCTTCCCTGAGATTCTTCCCCTGTTTCAACTGACACTGAAACGCTGGGAACTCTTTGGAAGACAAATGTCAAGGAGATAAATGTTATGCATTGCTAATTTTAAATGCACTTGCAATATGGTGTCTATTTTAATAGAAGTATTTTTATCTGATTTTTGTTATTTATTATCCGTTCCTGCTTTTCAGGTTGAGGAGGCATTATACGTGTTCATAAGTGTTTTTCTTTCCTTCTGATATAAAATTCTTACTTTGTTCCCATCGAAGGAACTCTTTAAGAATAAGGCAAAAGTTCATTCAATGATTCTTAAAATGTCTTCACACTTGGAGCCTGATTCATTTAAGTCAATTTTCAAAATAAATCTTATTTATTAGGAAAAAAACAAAGATTTATAGGGAAATTGAGAAGATAGTACAGAGCATCCTCATGCACTTGCACTCAATTTCTCCAATTATTGATATCTTATATTAGTACGGTACAAATATGAGCTAAAGAATCAATATTAAAATATTCACATTAACCAAAGACCATACTTTATTCAGATTTCCTTAGTTTTTGCTAAGTTACCACCCCTCATATCACATTCCATTTGTCCTCCTGTTTTCTTAAGCTCCTCTGGATTGTTACAGTCTTTCAGCATTTCCTTCTTGTTGTTGAACTGGAAAACTTTGAGAAGTAGAATATTTTGTAAAATTTCCCTCAGTTGGGACATATCTGTTGTTTATCTCATGAGTGAACTGTTTTTTTTTGGATTATATACAGAGATATACTCCCATTTTCATTATGTCATATAAAAAATAGATACTATCTACATGATTTATCAGTCTTGGTATCGATCTGCTCATCTTGCTGAGGTAGTGTTTGTTAGCTTTCTCGTAGTAAAGTGATTCTTTATTATTATTATTATTATTATTATCATTATCATTATTTTAAGATTTTCATAATATATTTTGTAGAAGGAAGTTACTGTGTGTATTGCACACATAAGAGTGGGAAGCTATGCTCATGAACTTGAGGGTGGAATGTCTGCACAAATTGTTTGAAATTCTTCTACATGGGAGATTTCTCTTCCTTCTGGGTTTGTGTGTTTCTTTTTCAAAGATGTTATTTAATTATTTGTGAGAGAGAGGAGAGAAAAAGCATGAGCGAGAGGGGCAGAGGGAAAGGGAGAATCAGGTTCCCTGCTGAACAGGGAGCCTGACTTGGGACCTGGATCATGATCTGAGCCTAAGGCAGAAGCTTAACTGACTGAACCACCCAGGTGCCACTCTTTCTTTCTTTCTTTCTTTCTTTCTTTCTTTCTTTCTTTCTTTCTTTCTTTCTTAACTTCTTTCTTTCTTTCTTTCTTTCTTTCATTCTTTCTTTCTTTCTTTCTTTTCTTTTTTCTTAACTTCTTTCTTTCTTTCTTTCTTTCTTTCTTTCTTTCTTTCTTTCTCTTTCTTTCTTTTTAATAATAAATTTATTTTCTTATTGGTGTTCAATTTGCCAGCATACAGAATAAAACCCAGTCTCATCCCATCAAGTGCCCCCCTCAGTGCCTGTCACACTTTCACCTCCACCCACCGCCCTCCTCCCCTTCCATCACCCCTAGTTCATTTCCCAGAGTTAGGAGTCTTTATGTTCTGTCTCCCTTTCTGATATTTCCCACTCATTTCTTCTCCCTTCCCTTATATTCCCTTTCACTATTATCCATATTCCCCAAATGAATGAGAACATACAATGTTTGTCCTCTCCAATTGTCTTACTTCACTCAGCATAATACCTTCTAGTTCCATCCACGTTGAAGCAAATGGTGGGTATTTGTCGTTCCTAATGGCTGAGCAAGGCCCACCTTTTCTCTCTTTTCATCTTCTGAGTCTCCTATAATATGAATGTTATTGTTTTAATAAGTGGCTGAGTTCCCTAAATCTACCTCTATGGTCCATAACCTTTCTTGTTTTTAAGGCTTCCACTTGGGACTGCATCTCAGTTATAGCATTTTTAATGTTGGCCTGACTAGATTTTAGTTCTTTTATTTCTACAGTAAGGGATTCTTTAGTTTTCTTCTGTGCTCTTTTTTCAGCCCAGCTGCTATCTTTATAATCATTGTATTAAACTGTAGTTAGACATCATATATGTGTATTGATGAACTTCCTGGCTGTGAGTAGAACCTCATGTTATTTTATGGAGGTGAATTTCTCCATCTCATTATATTTTCCAGAAAAGAATGAGGGAAGAAAAAGAAAAACCAAGAAAAACAATAACAACTGCCCTCCAAAAAAAAAAAAAAAAACAAAAAACAACACCAGATTATTTTGGCCTGCTTGTTAAAAGGTTCTAAATCCCAAATTAAGAAACACAATTAAAGTGATCCCTGGTTGGCGCAGTGGTTTAGCGCCTGCCTTTGGCCCAGGGCGTAATACTGGAGACCCAGGGTTGAATCCCACGTTGGGCTCCCGGTGCATGGAGCCTGCTTCTCCCTCTGCCTCTCTCTCTCTCTCTCTCTCTCTCTGTCATAAATTTTAAAAAATTAAAAAAAAGAAACACAGTTAAAATACCATGAAAGTAAAAATAAGAAATATATAAGGTACATACATAAAAATTAAAATAAGGCATATAATAAAAAAGAATCAAAGAAAATATATGAAAATAAAGCACAAAGTACAATGGAGGCTAGACCCTACTTTCCAGGCAGAGCTGAAGGTGAAGCTCTGCAGCCTCTGTGGTTCCACAACTTGGTGGCAGCGAGAGGTCTGTGCAGGGTCTGGGGATGGGACATGGCGCTGATTGTCCAATGCACATCTGCTTGGGAGATGCACCTGCGGGGTCAGAGGCGGGGAGGGCGTCAGCGCCTCTGGCCTCCAGCGCACGGCGCTGTGCTGCTCCCTGAGACTGGGCCGGATACGGGTGGGAACGCTGGGTCCTGTGGCTCTGGGGCTGAGCATCCCACTCCCCAGTCTGCAGGGGCCTTCACAGAAGATCCCCCAAGCCCCCGGGTCTCCGCTATTTCTCTCCATACCCTGCGTTTACTTTGCCTGTGTTCCAGCTTCTTTTGGTTTTGTTTTTTAATCTCAGACTGTTGTGTCCAAGATTGCGAATCCAAGAAACCACCGAGAAGCCGACACCGATGCAAACACACGAGGGTTTATTTACAAACTCGAGCTTGTGTCCAAGTATACCCGACACAGCGGAGCAGGGACTTGGTCCCCGAGGTGGGTTTTAGCTTAGTATTAAGGGCTGGTCTCCTGGACCTCCAAAAGGGCTGGAACAATTCCTCAAGTCCTGTTTACATTTTGATATGGGGACTTCTTGGGCATTGAGCTCTGTTCTCATTCTAATAGGGGCTTCCTGCCCTTGGCCTGGGCTCTGTTTTTATTCCATTGCTGGGCTTTCTAGGACATTAAGCTGTAAAGAGCAAAGGTTCCACATCTGGAAGAGGGACGTCACACTGTCCCTATATGCTGAAGACATGTACTAGAAACAGGAAACCCAAGAGCCTCCACCAAAACCTGTTAGAACTAAGGAGTGAGTTCAGTAAAGTCACGGGACACAAACTGACGCTACAGAGCAGAGTAGCCTTGCTGTGTCCTGACAATGAGCATGCAGGAAAGAAATGAAGGACGTGACTCCCTTCTCAGGAGCATCAAGGAGAATAAATAATGAGACTGAACCAAAGGAGCACAAGACTTGTGCACTGAGCCATACCAGGCTCTGGGATGCCGTCCTGGGCTCATGGGATGGGAGCCTCTACTTGTGAAAATATCCGCAGTTCCTGAAGCCACCCTCAGTTTCAATGTCATTCCTATCAAAATCATGGTGGCAGATCTTAGAAATAGGACAAAATTCCTAACATCCATCCGCCCCCACAAATACCTCAGTATTGGAGAAGCAGGACAGTGCAGGATGCAGCACTTTGCTATTTCAAAGGATGTCACAGAGACACAGGATAAAGCAGTGTGGTTCTCGGGCCCCCGGCTGGCTTCGTCGGTTAAGCATCCGACTCCTGACCTCTCCTCCAGTCCTGATCTCAGGGGTCGTGAGTTCTAGCCCTGGCCTGGGCCATGGACGAGGTGTGGCACCTACTTAAACAAACCAGACCCACGGGGGGTGGTCCCGGCATAAGCTGAAAGAGCAAAACAGAGAGCCCAGATGGAAATGTATTCTAATACAACTGATTTTTTTAACTTAATTTAATTTAACCCAATTAATTAATGTATAATGTATTATACTTTCAGAGGAAGAATTCATGGATTCACCAGTTGGAGATAACAGCAGTCCTCGTGACATCACGTGCCCTCCTTCATGCTGGTCCCCTGTTATCCTCTCCCCCCTCCCCTCCCCTCCAGCGACCCTCAGTTTGTTTCCTATAATTAAGAGTCTGTATTTCCTACATCTGTTTTCATCTTATTTGTTTTTCCTTCACAGATGTTCATCTGGTTTGCTTCTTTAATTCCACGTATGAATGACACCACCTGGTCATTCTCTTTCCCGAAAGACTTATTTCAATTAATATGATCCCTCTAGTACTATCCACGTCATTGCAAATGGCAAGATTTCCTTCTCTTTGATAGCTTAGTTCCATTCCTCTCTCTATGACCATCATCTATCTCCCATCCTCTTTATCCATCATCTGGCAGAGGGCACCTAGGCTCCTCCCACAGTGTGGCTACTGTGGACCCAGCAGCTGGGGACTTTGGGGTGCAGGTGTCCTGAGTCTCACTGCATTTGTATCTTCGGAGTGAGCTCCAGGTCCTGCACCTGCTGGTCGCAGGACGGCTCTATTTGTAACTTCCTGACAAGCCTCCACACTGTTTCCAAGGCAGCTGCACCAGCCTGCAGTCCCGCTCACAGTGGAGAGGGTTGAGTGAGTTTTGCAGGACATGGTAAAAGTCTGGTCCACATTCATTTCATGTCCTGTGGGCACCAATTCCTTGTCCTTAAGTATTTCTGGGGAAGCCGGGTGTTGGGCTGCATTTCAGTCAGACTTTTCCGAAGCTAACAGGCCATAGCTGGAGCCTGGGAGGAGGCAGGTGTGGCCCCGGGAGCCCCCACTGCCTCCTGCAGTGCCTCCTGCAGTGCCTGAGCGTCCCGCAGGGGGCGCCCGACCCAGGCCCCACCCAGGGGGCACGCATGCCCAGTAGGCCTCTGCACTAAAAGGAGCCTGCCTCTGCTGGGGAGGCCTGAGGATGACGTGGGTACGCGTCCACCCTGATGAGCTGCAGCCTCCTCAGGACCCGCAGGCAGTCTTCAGGGGGACATTGGGTGGTGTTCATGCTGACAGGAGCCCAGGCCACCTCAGGACCCGCGGGGAGGCTTCAGGAAATTGTGGGCCTGCATCCACACTGAGAGGAGCTCCTGGGCCGCCTCAGGACCTCGGGGAGGCTTCAGGAAGACGTGGGCCCGCATCACCCTGACAGTAGCCCCTGGGCCCGTGTAACCCTGAATCACCCTGATAGGAGCCCCTGGGCCCGCATCACCCTGACAGGAGTCCCTGATTCCCGATGTGGGTTTCGATCCTGGGTTTCCAAGTTCGCGCACTGGGCCAAAAGCAGGAGACAAACCGCTGCGCCACCAGGGATCCCCTATTTTTAAATTTTCGAGGACGCTCCACACTGTTTTCCACAGTGGCTGCACATTTTCACATGCCCACCAGGAGTGTAAGGGGGATCCCCCTTCTCCATAGCCTCACCAACACCTGTAGTTTCTTGTGTTGTTAATTTTAGCCATTCTGGCAGCTGTCAGATGTCAGGTGACATCTCATTGTGGTTTTGGTTTGCATTTCCCTGATGATGGGTGACGCTGAGTGTCTTTCCGTGTGTCTGGTGGCCATCTGGATGTCTTGTCAGAGACAAAGTACATTCATTTCTTCTGCCCATCTGCAGTTGTATAATTTGTGTTTAGGATGCTGAGATTTATATTTGCTTTATGTATTTTGCATACTAACTCTTTATTGGATGTGTTGTTTACAAATATCGCCTCTCATTTTGTATGTTGCCTTTTAGGTTTGGTTGTTTCCTTCACTTTGTGGAAGCTTTTGAATTTGATGAAGTCCCAATAGTATTTTTGCTTTTGTTTCCCTCACCTCAGAGGCATATCTAGAAAGAAGATCCAATGGCCAATGTCAAAGACGTTGCTGCCTATCTTTTCTTCTTTGTATGGTTTCAGGTCTCACATTTAGGTCTTTCATCCATTTTGAATTCATTTTTTATATATATGGTGTAAGAAAGTGGTCCAGTTTCATTCTTCTGCATGTGGCTGCCTGGTTTTCCCAACAACATTTGTTCTTATCCTGGGGTCAGGGTTAGGGTTTGTTGAAGAGACTATCTTTGTGCCTTTGAATATTCCTTGCTGCCTTGTTGTCGATTAATGGATCATAGAGTTACAGGTTTGTATCTTGTTTCGGCTTTCCATTCTGTTCTATTGATCTAAGCGTCTCCAGTAGGGGATTCTTGATTGCTGATTCAATTTCTTTGCTGGTTATCTGTCTGTTCAAGTTTCTTATTTCTTCCTTTTTCATTTTTGCTATGTTATATATTTCCAGGAATTGATCTATTTCTTCCAGGTTCTAGGTTGCTGGCATATAATTTTTCATAATGTTCTCTTATAATCGTTTGTATTTCTCTGTGTTGGTTGTTATATCTCTTTTCTCATTTGTGATTTTATTTGGGTCCTTTCTCATCTTTTCATCTTTTTTTCTTTTTTAAAGATTTTATTTATGTAGTCATGAGAGACACAGAGAGGCAGAGGGAAATTGAGGCTCCATGCGGGGAGCCTGATGTGGGACTTGATTCCCCAGGACCCCGGGATCATGACCTAAGCCAAAGCAGATGCTCAACCAATGAGGCACCCAGGTGCATTGATTATTCAAATTCCTTTGCTAGTTATGGGTCTGTTCACATTTTCTATTTCTTTCTATTTCAGTTTTACTCATTTGCACATTTCTAGGCATTTGTCCATTTCCTCCAGGTCTCCCAGTATGTTAGCGTATAAGCTTTCATAGTATTCCCTTATAATTGTCTTATTTTCTGGTGTTGATTGTGATCTCTCTTCTCTCATTTGTGGTTTTATTTATTTAGGTCTTTTCTCTTTTCTCGTTGATAAGGCTGGGTAGGGCTTGATCCATTTTCTTAACTGTTTTGAAGAACCATCCCTTTGTTTCATTATTCCATTCTACTGCTTTGTTGTTTCTGTATTGTTTATTTCTGCTCTCATTTTTCCCCCCTCTTCTATAGCATTCAGGCATTGTTTGCTACTCCTTTTCCAGCTCCTTAACGTGTAGGGTTAGGCTGTGTATTGGAGACTTCTTGTTTCTTGAGGCAGGCGTGTATTGCTATGTACTTCCCTCTTAGGACTGCCTTTGCTACATCCCAGAGGTTTGGAGAAACATGTTTTCATTTTCCTTTGTTTTAAATTTCCTCTTTAATTTCCTGGTTGCTCCATTCATTCTCTAGTAGGATGTTCATAATCTCCACGTATTTTTGGTCTGTCCAATTTTTTTCTTACTGTCGACTTCGATTTTCATAGCATCGTGGTCCAAAAATGTACAGGATGTGATATCAACCTTCTTGTACCTGTTGTACCTGTTGAGGGCTGATTTGTGGCCCATGATATGATCTGTTCTGGAGAATGTCCCATGTGCACTTGAAAGGAATGTGTATTCTGCTTTAGGAAGAAATGTTCAGAGTATATCTGTTGAGTCCCTGTGGTCCAGTGTGTCAAGGCTATTTTTCCCTTGTTCGTTTTCTGTATAGACGATTGGTCCATTGCCATAAGTGGTTGTTAAGATCCCCTGTCATTGTATTATTATCAGTGAGTTTCTGTACGTTTGTTTTTAATTGGTTTGTATATTTAGGTACTCCCATGTTGGCAGCATAAATATTTAGTTGTTTGATCTTTATAGAGATTCTTTTTAATTATGAAATAATGCCCTTCTTCATCTCTTCTTACAGTATTTGTTCTTTCTTTATTAAAATGTAAATATTTTATTTATTTATTCATGAGAGATACACAGAGAAGCAGAGACAGAAATATAGGCAGAAGAAGAGGCAGGCTCCCCAAAGGGAGGCCGATGTGGGACTCGATCCTGGGATCCCAGGATCACACCCTAAGCCGAAGGCAGATGCTCAACCACTGAGCCACCAGGTGTACCCCAGGTTTGGTTTCAAATCTAGTTAGTCTGATATAAGTATGGGTCCTCCAGCTTTCTTTTGATATCCATTACCTTTATAGATGGTTTTCCATCCCCTGACTTTCAATCTCCCGGTGTCTATAGGTCTAACGTGAGCATCTTGTAGGCAGCATACAGATGGATCTTGTTTTTTTTTAATAACGATTTTATTTATGAGCGAGTGAGAGAGAGGGAGAGAGACAGAGAGAGAGGCAGAAAATTAGGCAGAGAGAGAAGCAGGCTCCCCACCAGGAGCCCAATATTGGACTGGATCCCAGACTCCAGGATCACACACTGAGTCAAAGGCAGAGGCTCAACCCCTGAGCCACTCAGGCATCCCAGATCCTGCTTTTTAAGCCACTCTGATACCCTCTATCTTGTGACTGGAGTATTTAGTCTATCAGCATTCAGTGTGATTATTGAAAGATATGAACTTATTGCCTTTGTGTTACTGGCAGAGTTAGTGTTTCTGGTGACGTTGTCTGGTCCTTTCTAGTCTTTGTTGCTTTTTTTCACCCACACTAGAACAGTCCCTCTTAAAATTCCTTACTGGACTGGTTAAGTGGTCATGAACTCCTTTATATTTTGCCTGTCTGGGACAATCTTTCTGTCTCCTTCTATCCTGAATGACACCCTTGCTGAAGAAAGAATTCATACAAATTGGACTCCAATAAAAAGAAATTTAAAAACATAAAATAAATTTTTGCTATTATGATTGAGGAAAATGGCATTTAGGAGGAAAACCAGAAGCTAAAAGAGAGGAGGACAGATTTCACCATCCGTAGCCTTCACAGCGACCTGGTATCCTTTCCTAGGATGGGCCCCCCCTTCCTGACTCTCTGCGCTCCTTGTTGGAAACCAGCAGTCACATCTCCGTACCTACCCCACCTCTGCAGTCATGGTTTATACCGCCTTCCATGTATCTTATTGGGGACCACAGCGTCGTGTATGGAATCATCCGGCTGCTGTTTGACAACATTGGGGGGATTCTGACTTTTGTTGGTTTTGTGGTATTTGTGTGTCTATCACGTGCAGCTATCGGATCCTCTGGCTGGGTCACCCAAATGCCAAAATGGTTGGCACAACATCATTTCTGGTGCTGGAGCTGGGCGGCTAGCTGGGCACTCCTGGCCGACCCGGTGCTCGCTCGTGCAGTGACTTTCCACTGGAGGTGCAGCTGAGCTGGAAGGTCAGCTCGGCCCCATTCTCATGTCCGGGAGTGGGGCCCGCCAAGGGCGGCTGCTTCTCTTCTCCCCGATGCCTCTCTAGCAGGGAGCCAGACCTCGGGGCCGCCCTGGGGGGAGTTCCTGAGGAGCTGGGTGCACATGGCGGGGAGCCCAGGGGCTGCCTGTGTGTGGGAGTTGGGATGGGGCCAGGGCTGGGTTCCTCGGTCTGCTGTGCTGCCTGGTCTTCAGGCCGATCCCCTTGCTCACCCAGCCCCTACTCACTCGGGCAAGGAGGGTGCCCTCCACACGCTGGTGTGAGAGATCCTGCACCACAAGGTGTGCACACTGAGTCCACCTGGTGAGGGTGGCCCAGGTGCGTGAGCTGCAAGTGTGGGACCCAGGAAATTTAACAAAAATCTCCTATCCCTGGACAAGCAGAGCAGGACTGATTCCATTTTATGCTACACCTGCCACCTCCAGGATGACCTCCACATGACCTGCTTATGGCTTAAGGTGCTGCCCCACCATAGTCAGGCCGCTGGGCACACCCTAATCAGAAATCAGCTCATAACAATGTAACCCTGCTTTGTGCCCCCCAAAACTGCGTGCCAATTCTGACCTTCCCCTGGGGAGGGAGAGCTTTCTGTCCTTTAAGGGAGGGCAAGAATGACACGGGTTGTGGGGGCGGGTGCTGGAGTCCCCCACCTGGGAACATGTGTGGAATCTGGGGGGGGGGGCGTGTGTCCTGAGGTTTCAGCCTGAGAGACGGTTCTGAGGACAGCAGAGCTGACCTGGACCTGCAGCTCATGGGCTCCTGTGATGGGTCTCTGCAAGGCAGCTGGACCCCGGCCTTGGGCTCCCAGTGGCCCCAGCACCTGGAGCAGCCTGCCTCCTGGTGTGGGTGTGGGTGGGGCCCAATGGCCTACCCCTGCTCTCCCCACCCTGGGGTGTCCCAGGATCCAAAGGGCACTCTAGGTGAGCGACCTGGATCTGTGGGGTACGCCCAGGGCCCAAGAGGCCACATCCAGCTGTGAGAGGGCTCACTCAGCCTGGGGCCAGAATCCAGGGCTGGCCAGGGCCATGGGGGGCTGGATCCCATTAGTCTTTGTGTTGGGCCTGGAGGGGCTCAAATCAACTCAGCCACCTCAGAGCCCGGGGCCAGGTCAGCCCAGGTCCCTATGGGTTAGGGGCTGGTGTCCTGTGCAGGGTGTGCTGTCTTCCAGGAGGGACAGTGGGTGGAGACAGGGAACGGTGCATCCTCTGCACCACTCACCTGCACCCACCCTGTCAGGGGCTCCCTGTCTTTCCTCCTCCCTGCAACCCCTGGGTACTCTTTGAGACACCCGGGCTTCTGATGGGATCAGGGTATGCAGAGAAACGCCGGGAGGCTGAGCATGTCCCACAGGGGGCACCTGCACCTGGTCCTTGCTGGGGGTAAATGGTTTGGGGGTGGATGGTGTGGGACAGGGGTATGATTGTGGTGGTGTGTGGGGGATGGTGTAGGGGGATGGTGTTGGAGTATAGTGCGGGTTGGGATTGTGTGGGACTGTGTGGGTGTGAGGGGGATGGTGTAGGTGGGATGCCATTGAGGATGATGATGTAGGGGTATGGAGTGGGAGTGGGGAATGAGGGGGATGTCGTGGGGGGCCTGCAGACACAGGATATCTCCTTCCCCTAAGATGCAGAAGGAGATGTCTACAGTTAAAGGCGACCCCAGTCTGGGGTTTGTTGTGACACCTGCCCCTGGGGCACGGTGTGGTCAGTGCAGGGCCCTGGCTGGACCAGGGGGCATTATCCGGGGGTCAGCATAATATGTATGCTTTCAAATTGCAAATTGTATCAAATTAAATGCATAGAATTTAGAAATATATAAAGCACCGAGAGTGGGTGTCACTGACCCGTCCGACCCTCATGGGATCGATGTGTGTCCTGCTCCAACCGCGGCCATGCCGCCTGACCCCCAGGTCCGGTTCCTGCCCCCCACATCCTCCACCCAATCCCCTGCTTCTCATGGGACCGTCCCTCTCCCCTTTGGTGTTCAGCTCCCATGGCAACCCCTGGAGGCCCCATCCTACTGGCCTCCTCATCCCTGAGGCCCGGAGGGGTAGGCATGGGGGTTATCCCAATCACCCTACCATTGAGCAGTGTGTTATTGGCTGCTGTTGCTCCCTCTGGCACAGAGGCCCCGTTTTCCCTACCCAGAAGCCCCTGGGGCCCCGAAGCCCCCTGTCCCAGCAGCCTCACCCGACCCCCTAGCAGTACTAAAACATGATGTGGCTGCCCAACGTCCTGTTGACGTCCAGGTCTACCTGCGTGATGTCCCTGGAGAAGACAAGGGCATCCTCCTTCATTTCCTGTGGGAAAACCGGGGAGGAGGAACAGGCGCCAGGGATATAGACCCCGACCTGTCATGAGCTGCCGAGCTGGGCAGGGAGCCCTGGTGCCACTATGGGAGTGTGTCCTGCCGAAACCTCCTTCCTTCCCCTGGGAGGCCAGGGATGATGGGAGTGCCCACCGTGCCCATGGGACCTGTGTGACGGCTCGTGCCCAGCTGTTGTGGGCGGGGAGGTGACTGAGTTTCACCCTGGGTGGGAGGGGATAGGGGTTCAGCCAAGGTGGGAGGGGACATGGGGGTGTTGTGCCCAAGATTGCAAATCTGAGAAACCACTAAGGAGCTGACACCAATGCAAACACACAAGGGTTGATTTCCAAACTCGAGCTTGCATCCAAGTACACCCAACACAGCGGAGCAGGAACTTGAACCCCGAGGTGGGTTTTAGCTTACTTTTAAGAGCTTGTCTTGGGGTCCTCCAGAGGGCTGGAGCATTCCTCAAGTTCTGTTGACATTTTGATATGGGGCCTTCAAGGGTATTGAGCTCTGCTCTCATTCTAATAGACGGTTACAGCCCTTGGCATGGGCTCAGTTTTGATTCATTTGTGGGGCTTTCTAGGACACGAAGCTGTAAACTTTTGTTTTTTTCCTGTAACTGAAGCAATGTAAATTTCAGCTCTTCTTCACAAGGGCCTGGGATGGCTGGGCGTGTGCTAACGCTGAATTTAAATTGGAATGGCCTTAATTTTCTCGGCCTCCTTGCTTCTTGTCCCACCTATCTAGCTCCTTCCCCCTTCCCCAGAGCTCCTAAGAGAGCAATTGCAAATAACCTCAGCTTGGCATCCTGTGTTGGGCAACAGGCCCAGTGATTTGGGATCAGGAAGACCTGGAGCACAGGCGTCCCAGCTGTGCAGCGGGATTCGATGCTGCAGAATCTTATTCCCTGAGGCTATCTTGACAACTGACTTTGTACATAGAAAAGCTCTCCTTTGTCTTTAAAAGATGAGGAGCGAGTCATAGCGTTTTATCTCTGCACATATGATTGCTCAGATTCCAATCTGAGATGTATTTCCTGTTAATAAGAATAATTTACTACTATCCCTAGTACTATGGTTAAAATATTCTGACACAAGTAATTCACAGGGAAGGGTTTCTCACCTCTTTCTTCACAGTTCAGTCACTCATCAGGAAATGCATCTTTATGGATTTGGAATGAACTGAGAGACATTATTACCAATGGTCCTATTATTATGTGAAGGATTCTTCCCTGAGATTCTTCCCCTGTTTCAACTAACACTTTAACACTGTGAACTCTTTGGAAGACAAATGTCAAGGAAATAAATGTTATGCATTGCTAATTTTAAATGCGCTTGCAGTATGGTGTCATTTATACTAGAAGTATTTTTATCTGATTTTTGTTATTTATTATCCTTTCCTGCTTTTCAGGTTGAGGAGGCATTATACGTGTTCATAAGTGTTTTTCTTTCCTTCTGATCTAAAATTCTTACTTTGTTTCCATTAAAGGAACTCTTTAAGAATAAGGCAACAGTTAATTAAACTATTCTTAAAATGTCTTCACACTTGGAGCCTGATTCATTTAAGTCAATTTTCAAAATAAATCTTATTTATTAGGAAAAAAACAAAGATTTATAGGGAAATTGAGAAGATAGTATAGTGCATTCACATGCACTTGCACTCAATTTCTCCAATTATTGATATATTAGTACGGTACAAATATTAGCTAATGAATCAATATTAAAATATTCGCATTAACCAAAGACCATACTTTATTCAGATTTCCTTAGTTTTTGCTAAGTTACCACCCCTCATATGACATTCCATTTTTCCTCCTGTTTTCTTAGGCTCCTCTGGATTGTGACAGTCTTTCAGCCTTTCCTTGTTGTTGTTGAACTGGAACACTTTGAGAAGGAGAGTATTTTGAAAAATTTCCCTCAGTTGGGACATGTCTGTCGTTTATCTCATGATTGAACTGTTTTTGTGGATTATATACAGAGATATGCTGCCATTTTTATTATATCATAAAAAGGATAGATACTATCACATGATTTATCAGTCTTGGTATCGATCTGATCATCTTGCTGAGGTAGTGTTTGTCAGCTTTCTCCGTAGTAAACAGATTCATTTTTGTTATTTTTATTATTAGTAGTAGTATATTATCATTATTATTTTAGGCTTTTCATAATATATTTTTAGAAGGAAGTCACTATGTGTATTGCACACATAAGAGTGGGAAGCTATGCTCATGAACTTGAGGGCGGACTGTCTGTACAAATTTTTTCAAATTCTTCTACATGGGTGATTTCTCTTCCTTCTGGGTTTGTTTCTTTTTCAAAGATGTTATTTATTTATATGAGAGAGAGAGAGAGGAGAAAAAGCATGAGCGAGAGGGGTAAAGGGAGAGGGTGAAGCAGGTTCCCTGCTCAACAGGGAGCCTGCCTTGGACCTGGATCATGATCTGAGACTAAGGCAGAAGCTTAACTAACTGAGCCACCCACGTGCCACTCTTTCTTTCTTTTTTTTTAATAATAAATTTATTTTTTATTGGTGTTCAATTTGCCAAATATAGAATGACACCCAGTTCTCATCCCGTCTAGTGCCCCCTCAGTGCCCATCACCCATTCACCCTCACCCCTGCCCTCCTCCCATTCAATCACCCCTAGTTCATTTCCAGAGTTAGGAGACTTTATGTTCTGCCTCCCTTTCTGATATTTCCCACACATTTCTACTCCCTTCCCTTATATTCCCTTTCAATATTACCTATATTCCCCAAATGAATGAGAACAAACAATGTTTGTCCTCTCCGATTGTCTTACTTCACTCAGCATAATACTTTCCAATTCCATCCACCTTGAAGTAAATAGTGGGTATTTGTCATTTCTAATGGCTGAGCAAGGCCCACCTTTTCTCTCTCTTCATCTTCTGAGTCTCCTATGATATGAATGTTATAGTTTTAATAAGTGGCTGAACTCCCTAAGTCTGCCTCTGTGGTCCATAACCATTCTTGTTTTGAAGGCTTCCACTTGGGACTGCATCTCAGTTATAGAATTTTTAACGTTGGACTGACTTGATTTAAGGCCTTTTATTTCTACAGTAAGGGATTCTCTAGTTTGCTTCTGTGCTCTTTTTCCAGCCCGGCTGCTATCTTTATAATCATTGTTTTAAACTGTAGTTAGACATCATATATGTTTATTGATGAACTTCCTGGCTATGAGTACTACCTCATGTTATTTTATGGAGGAGAATTTCTCCATCTCATTATTTATCCAAAAAAAGAAAGAAGAAAGAATAAGAAAAACCAAGAAAAACAATAACAACTGCCCTCCCAAAAAAAACCAGATTATTTTAGCCTGCTTGTTTAAAGATTCTAAATCCCAAAATATGAAACACAATTAAAGTACCATGAAAGTAAAAATAAGAAATATATAAGGTACATACATAAAAATTAAAATAAGGCAATTAATAAAAAAGAATCAAAGAAAATAAATTTAAAAAGATCACAAAGTAGCTAGACCCTACTTTCCAGGCAGAGCTGAAGCTCTGCAGCCTCGTGGTCCAACAACTTGGCAGCAGCGAATGGGGATCTGTGTGGGGTCTGGGGATGGGCCGTGGTGCTGATTGTCAGGTGCACATCTGCCTGGGAGTTGACCCTGCGGGGGTCAGAGGCAGGGTGGGCCTCAGCACCTCTGGGCTCAAGCCGGCGGCGCTGTGCTGCTCCCTGAGACCTGGCCCTGATGGGCGGGATGCGGGTGGGGATGCTGGGTCCTCTGGCTCTGGGGTGAGCATCCCATCCCCCTGTCTGCTGGGGCCTCCAGAGAAGAGCCCCCAAGCCCCCGGGTCTCCGCCGCTTCTCTCAGAACCCTGCATTCACTCTACCTGCGTCCGAGCTTCTTTTGGTTTTGTTTTTTTATCTCAGACTGTTGAGCCCAAGATTGCGAATCTGAGAAACCACCGAGAAGCTGACACTCATGCAAACACACGAGGGTTTATTTACAAGCTCGAGCTTGTGTCCGAGTATACCTGACAGAGCGGAACAGGGACTTGGACCCCGAGGTGGGTTTTAGCTTAGTATTAAGGGCTGGTCTTGGGGAACTCCCGAAGGGCTGGAGCAATTCCTCAAGATCTGTTTACATTTTGATATGGGGCCTTCAAGGGCATTGAGATCTGTTCTAATAGGGGCTTCCTGCCCTTGGCCTGGGCTCAGTTTTTATTCTATTGTGGGGCTTGCTGTGTCCTGACAATGAGCACTCAGGAAGGAAATGACGGACATGACTCCCTTCTCAGGAGCATCAAGGAGAATAAATAATGAGACTGAACCAAAGGAGCACAAGACTTGTGCACTGAGCCATACCAGGCTCTGGGAGGCCGTCCTGGTCTCGTGGGTTGGGAGCCTCATCATGTGAAAATGTCCACAGTTCCTGAAGCCACCCTCAATTTCAATGTCATTCCTGTCAAATCATGGTGGCACATCCTATAAATAGGAAAAAAAAACCCATAACATCCATCCGCCCCCAGAAATGACCCCGGACATCAAATCAGTATTGGAGAAGCAGGACAGAGCGGGACGCAGCACTTTCCTATTTCAAACGATGTCACAGCACACAGGATAAAGCAGTGTTTTCCTCGGGACGCCGCCTGGCTCCATCGGTTAAGCATCCGACTCCTGACCTCACCTCCGGTCCTGATCTCAGGGTCATGAGTTCTAGCCCTGGGCTGGTCCATGGAGGAGGCCTGACGCCAACCTAAACAAACCACACCCACGAGAGTTGGTCCCAGCATAAGCTGGAGGAGCAGAACAGAGAGTCCAGAAGGAAACGTGCTCTGATACAACTGATTTTTTTAACTTAATTTAATTTAAACCCAATTAATTAACGTATAGTGTATTATACTTTCAGAGGAAGAATTCTGGGATTCACCAGCTGGAGATAACCGCAGTGCACGTGACATCACGTGCCCTCCTTCATGCTGGTCCCCTGTTATCCCCTCCTCCGTCCCCTTCACTGCAGCGACACTCAGTTTGTTTCCTTTAATTAAGAGTCTGTATTTCCTGCATCTGTTTTCATCTTATTTGTTTTTCCTTCCCTTCACAGATGTTCATCTGCTTTGCTTCTTTAATTCCACCTATGAATGACACCACACGCTCATTCTCTTTTCCGACTGACCTATTTCACTTAGGATGATCCTTCTAGTTCTATCCACGTCATTGCAAATGGCAAGATTTCCTTCTCTTTGATAGCTGAGTACCATTCCTCTCTCTATGACCATCATCTATCTCCCATCCTCTTTATCCATCATCTTGCAGAGGGCACCGAGTCTCCTCCCAAGTGTGGCTACTGTGGACCCAGCTGCTGTGGACATTGGGGTGCAGTTGTCCCACATCTCACTGCATCTGTATCTTCCGAGTGAGCTCCAGGCCGTTCACCTGCTGGTCGCAGGGCGGCTCTATTTGTAACTTCCTGAGGAGCCTCCACACTGTTTCCAGGGCGGCTGCACCAGCCCGCTGTCCCCGCCCACAGTGGAAGAGGGTTGAGTAAGTTTTACAGGACGTGGTAAAAGTCTGGTCCACATTTCATTTCGCGTCCTTTGGGCTCCAATTCCTTCTCCGTAAGTATTTTTGGGGAAGCTGGGTGTTGGGCTCCTTTTCAGTCAGATGTTTCCGAAGCTAACAGGCCACAGCTGGAGCCTGGAAGGAGGCAGAGGTGGGCCTGGGGAGGGGCATGCTGCCTCCTGCACAGCCTCCTGCAGTGCGTGAGCACCCTGCAGGGGGCGCCCGAGCCCAGGCACCACCCAGGGGGCACGCATGCGCAGTAGGCCTCATCTGCCTGCACTAACAGGAGCCAGCCTGTGCTGGGGAGGCCTGAGGAAGACGTGGGGACACGTCCACGCTGATGAGCCACAGCCTCCTCAGAACCTGCGGTGAGTCTTCAGGGGGATATTGGGCAGCGTTTACGCTGACAGGAGCCCCGGTCTCCTCAGTACACATGGTGAGGCTTCAGGAAGATGTGGGCCCACATCCACCCTGACAGGAGCCCCTGGGCCGCTTCAGGAACTGCGGGGAGGCTTCAGGAAATTGTGGGCCCGCACCCACCCTGACAGGAGCCCCTGGGTTGCCTCAGGACCCGCGGGGGGGCTTCAGTAATATGTGGGTCCGCATCCACGCTGACAGGAGCCACTGGGCCACCTCAGGACACGCGGGGAGGCTTCTGAAAGATGTGGCGCCGCGTCCACTCTGGAAGGAGCTAAGGTGCCCCTCAGGACATATGTTGAGGCTTCTGGAAGCTGGGGGCTGCATCCACAGTGACAGGAGCCCCGGCCACCTCAGAACCTGCGGTGATGCTTCGGGAGGTCGTGGGGCACATCCACACAATAGGACGCTGATGTCCTCAGGACCCCCAGTGTAGATTTCGGGAAATATGGGGATACGTCCGTGTGGACAGAAGACCCCAGCCTTGTCAGAGCCTGTGGAGAGGCCTAAGAAAGATGTGGGTGCCGAATCCACACTGACAGGAGTTCCGGCCTCCTCAGGACACACTGTGAAGGTTTGGGAAGATTTGGGGCCACATCCATGCTGACAGGAGCCCCCAGCCTCCTCAGGTCTTATGATGAGGCTGAGGAAAATGTGGGGCCACGTCAAGACTGAGAGGACCCCCGTCCTCTTCAGGACCTGCACTTTGGCTTTGGGACACATGGGGCTGCGTCTAGGCTGACAGGAACCCACAGCCTCCTCAGGACCCGCGGTGAGTTTTCAGGGGACGTGGGGCCATGTCCAGGCTGACAGGAGCCCTCGGCCTCCTGAGAATCTCCTGTGAAGCTTCCAGAGGAAGTGAGGCATACTCCACAGTGACAGGAGACCCGACATACTCAGGACCCGCTGACTAAGACTCTGGAACCCGTGGGGCCTCGTCTGCACTCACAGGAGCCCGGCTTCCTCAGGACCTCCTGGAGGACTCTGGGGGTGCCATTGGAGGCCACGTCCATGTCAGAAGGGACTCCTCAGAACCATAGGGTATGTGAATGGGTAGAATGAATGGTAGGGTCAGGGGAGGTGAGACGGTTGGTGGTTACGCTTAGGTTAGATGTTAGGGGTTAGTGATTATACTTATGGTTACGGATTACAGGTTAGGGTGAGGGATAAGGGTAAGGGTCAGTGGTTAGGAGTTAGGATAGGGGTTTGTGTTAGGGTCAGGAGTTAGAGTTAGGGATAGGGTTTAGACTTTAGGGATTAGGGCAGGAGGTTAGGAGTTGGGGTTTGGGTTATGGTGAGAGTTAGGTTTGGGCTAGGTTTGCAGTTAGGGTTAGGGTTTAGGGTGTGAGTTAGGGTTAGGAGTTAGGGTTAGGGGTTAGAGTTAAAGTTAGGGCTAGGTTTAGTGTTAGGGCGAGGGTTAGGTTTAGGATAGGGGTTAGGGATAGGATTAGGGTTAGTGTTTGGTTAGGTGTTAGTGTTAGGGTCAGGTCAGGGTCAGGATACAGTTTTGGAAAAGGGTAAGAGTGGGTTAGGCAGTGGGTTAGGGATTAGTTTTAGGGTACGAGTTAGGGTACACTTTTGGGTATGAGATAGGATTAGTATTAGAGGGTTAGGGTTAGGGTACAGGTTAAGTTTAGGAATAGGATTTGAGTACATTAAGTTAAGGTTAGGGTTAGGGTTAGATTTAAGGTAAGGGTCAGGGTTAAGGGTTTAGAATAGGTTTAGGAGTTAGGGTGAGGGTTGGCAGAAAGGTTCAGTGAATGTGTTTTGGTCTTGGGGTTTGTGTTTGGTTTTTGATTAGTGACAGTTCTTGTTTAAGGGTTAGGTTAACATTAGGCTTAAGTGTAGGGTAAGGGTTATGTCTGTGTATGGTTAGAGTTTGGGTCTTGGCATGTGCCTGCACTGGGACTCCTAGTATCTTGGGCAGTTTAGTTTTATGCACTCTATTTAGGTTTTGGGTTCAAAGATAGCCTGACTCTACCAAGTCAGTGGCCTCCCCAGAGAATCAAAATCCAGGCTTCTCTGGGGTGAGAATAGGCCTGGCAGGCTTCTCCTGAGCTGAGCTAAGGAGGGGATTTGTGGCTCTAAAGACTCTTTGTTTGGATTTTCAGTTGCCTTTCTGATTTTATCTCTTGTGCGCACATGTTTCCTCTATACTACCAATTATTATTTTAAAGTTTTACTTGAATTCCTCTTTGTAAACACAGTATGATATAGTTTCAGGTTTACCACATAGTGATTCAACCCTTGAATACAACGCCTGGTACTGGTCAGAGGTGACCTCCACTATCCCCATTCCCTGATTCCCCATCAACCCCATCTTACTCTGGTATTTATTAAAATATTTTCTGTGGTTAAGAGTGTGTATCTTGGTTTGCATCTCTCATACCCCCCTTTGCCCCTTTGCCAGTTTGTTTGGTTTCTTAAAATTCACATGTCAATCCAATTGTATGGTATTTGGTATCTGTCTTACTCTGACTGACTGAGTTCATTTAGCATAAGTCCTTTCCACTTCTCCCATGTCATTTTAAATGGCTTCATTTCATCCCTTCTGATGACCGAGTGATGTCGCAGTGTGTATATTTACCACATCGTCTCTGTCCATTCATCTGTCGATGGACAACTCGGCTGTATACACAGTTTCGCTCTTGTTGATAAAGCTGCTACCAACACTGGGCTGCGTCTTCCTCTTCGAATCTACTAAACTATTTTTGTATCCTCGGGGTAAATACTTAGCTGTGCAATTTTGGAAATGTAGGGTAGCTCTATATTTAACTTCTTTTTTTTTTAATTTTTTTATGATAGTCACAGAGAGAGAGACAGAGACACAGGCAGAGAAAGAAGCAGGCTACATGCACTGGTAGCCCGACTTGGGATTCGATCCCGGGTCTCCAGGATCACGCCCTGGGCCAAAGGCAGGCGCCAAACCGCTGCGCCACCCAGGGATCTACTATTTTTAACTTCTCGAGGGCCCTCCAGACTGTTTTCCACAGTGGCTGCACCTTTATTTATGTATTCATGAGAGACATAGAGAGGCAGAGTTATAGGCAGAGGAAAATGAGGCTCCATGGGGGGATCCTGATGTGGGACGTGATCCCCCAGGAGCCCGGGAACATGACCTGAGCCAAAGCAGAACTCAACCACTGAGGCACCCAGGTGCCTTGCTGATTCAATTTCTTTGCTACTCATGGGTCTGTTCATATTTTCTATTTCTTCCTATTTCAGTTCAGCTCGTTTGCACATTTCTAGGGATTTTTCCATTTCTTCCAGGTCTCCCAGTTTGTTAGCGTATAATGTTTCATAGTATTCCCTTATAATTGTCTTATTTTTCTGGTGTTGATTGTGATCTCTCTTCTCTCACATGTGATTTTATTTATTTAGGTTTTCTATTTTCTCGTTGATAAGGCTGGCTAGGTCTTGATCCATCTTATTAATTATTTTGAAGAACCAGCTCTTAGTTTCGTTATTCCTTTCTACTGTTTTGTTTTTTCTGCATTCTTTATTTCTGCTCTCATCTTTATTTTTTCCCTTCTTCTGTAGGCTTTAGGCTTTGTTTCCTATTCCTTTACCAGCTTCTTTAGGTGTAGGGTTAGGTTGTGTATTGGAGACTTCTTGTTTCTTGAGGTAGGCCCGTATTGCTATGTACTTCCCTATTAGGACTGCCTTTGCTACATCCCAGAGGTTTGGAGAAACATGTTTTCATTTTCATTTGTTTTAAATTTCCTCTTTAATTTCCTGGTTGCTCCAGACATTCTCTAGTAGGATGTTCATAATCTCCATGTATTTTTCGTCTGTCCAAATTTTTTCTTACTGTCGACTTCGAGTTTCATAGCGTCGTGATCCGAAAATGTACAGGGTGTGATATCAACCTTCTTGACCTGTTGTACCTGTTGAGGGCTGATTTGTGGGCCATGATATGATCTGTTCTGGAGAATGTCCCGTGTGTACTTGAAACGAATGTGTATTCTGCTTTAGGATGAAATGTTCAGACTATATCTGTTGAGTCCCTGTGGTCCAATGTGTCAAGGCTATTGTTCTCCTGTGGATTTTCTGCATAGACAATTGGTCCATTGCCATAAGTGGGTGCTAAGATCCCTGTAATTGTATTATTATCACTGTGTTCCTGTACGTTTGTTGTTAATTGGTTTCTATGTTTAGGTACTCCTATGTTGGCAGCATAAATATTTAATTGTTTGAACATTTTTTTGAAAATAAATTTATTTTTTATTGGTGTTCAATTTACCAACAAGCAGAGTAACACCCATGCTCATCCCGGCAAGTGCCCCCCTCAGTGCCCATCACCCATTCACCCGCACCCCCTGCCCTCCTCCCCATCCAGCATCCCTTGTTCCTTTCTCAGAGTTAGGAGTCTTTATGTTCTGTCTCCCTTTCTGATATTTCCCACACATTTCTTCTCCATTCCCTTATATTCCCTTTCACTATTATTTATATTAACCAATTGAATGAGAACATTTGTATGTCCTTCTCCGATTGAGTTACTTCACTCAGCGTAATACCCTCCAGTTCCATCCACGTTGAAGCAAATGGTGGGTATTTGTCTTTTCTAATGTCTCAGTAATATTCCATTGTATACATAAACCACATGTTCCTTATCCATTCATATTTCAAAGGACTCCAAGCCTCCTTCCACATTTTGGCTATTGTGGACATTGCTGCTATAAACATTGAGGTGCTGGTGTCCCCGCGTTTCATTGCATCTGAATATTTGAGGTAAATCCCCAGCAGTGCAATTGCTGGGTCGTAGGGCAGGTCTATTTTTAACTCTTTGAGGAACCTCCACACAGTATTCCAGAGTGGTTGCACCAGTTCACATTCCCACCAAAAGTGTAAGAGTCTTCCCTTTTCTCCGCATCCTCTCCAGCATTTGTTTTTCTTGCCTTGTTAATTATCCCCATTCAGTAGTGTGAGGTGGTTCTCATTGTGGTTTTGATTTGTATTTCCCTGATGGCAAGTGATGCAGAGCATTTTTTCATGTTCATGTTGGCCATGTCAATGTCTTCCTCTGTGAGATTTCTCTTCATGTCTTTTGCCCATTTCATGATTGGATTCTTTGTCTCTTTGTTGTTGATTTTAAGAAGTTCTTTATCAATCTTTGAAACTAACCCTTTATCTGATACGTCATTTGCAAATATCTTCTCCCATTCTGTAGGTTGTCTTTTAGTTTTGTTGACTGTATCCTTTGCTGTGCAAAAGCTTCTTACCTTGAAAAGTCACAATAGTTCATTTTTGCTTTTGTTTCTTTTGTCTTCGTGGATGTATCTCCAAGAAGTTACTGTGGCCAAGTTCAAAAAAGATGTTGCCTGTGTTCTCCTCTATGATTTTGATGGACTCTTGTCTCACATTTAGATCTTTCATCCATTTTGAGATGATCTTTGTGTATGCTGAAAGAGAGTGGTCTAGTTTCATTCTTCTGCATGTCTATGTCCATTTTCCCAGCACCATTTATTGAAGAGACTGTCTTTCTTCCAATCGAAAGTCTTTCCACCTTTATTGAATATTACTTGACCATAAAGTTCAGGGTCCACTTCGGGGTTCTCTCTTCTGTTCCATTGATCCATTTGTCTGTTTTTGTGCCAGTACCACACTGTCTTGATGACCACAGCTTTGTAGTACAACCTGAAATCTGGCATTGTGATGCCCCCAGATATGGTTGTCTTTTTAAAAATTCGCCTCGCTATTCAGGGTCTTTTCTGATTCCACACAAGTCTTTTTTTATTATGATAGTCACACACACAGAGAGAGAGAGAGGCAGAGACACATTCAGAGGGAGAAGCAGGCTCCACGCACTGGGAGCCTGACATGGGATTCGATCCCGGGTCTCGATGATCGTGCCCCGGTCCAAAGGCAGGCGCCAAACTGCTGCACCACCCAGGGATCCTGATTCCACACAAATCTCAAATAATTAGTTCTAACTCTCTGAAGAAAGTCCATCGTATTTTGATAGGGTTTGCATTAAACGTGTACATTGCCCTGGGTAACATTGACTTTTTCACAATCTTAATTCTGCCAATCCATGAGCATGGAATATTTTTCTATCTGTTTGTGTCTTCTTAAATTTCTTTCAGAAGTTTTCTATAGTTTTTAGGGTATAGATCCTTTACCTCCTTGGTTAGGTTTATTCCTAGGTATCTTATGCTTTTGGGTGCAATTGTAGATGAGATTGACTCCTTAATTTCTCCTTCTTCTGTCTCATTGTTAGTGTATAGAAATGCCATTGATTTCCGGGCATTGATTTTGTATCCTGCCACGCTACCAAATTGCTGTATGAGTTCTAGCAAACTTGGGGTGGAGGCTTTTGGGTTTTTTTTGTAGAGTATCATGTCATCGGCGAAGAGGGAGAGTTTGACTTCTTCTTTGCCAATTTGAATGACTTTATTTCTTTTTGTTGTCTGATTGCTGAGGCAGGACTTCTAGTAATATGTTGAATAGCAGAGGTGAGAGTGGACATCCATGTCTTGTTCCTGATCTTAGGGGAAAGGCTCCCAGTGCTTCCACATTGAGAATGATATTTGCTGTGGGCTTTTCGTAGATGGCTTTTAAGATGTCGAGGAATGTTCCCTCTATCCCTACACTCTGAAGTGTTTTGACCATGAATGGATGCTCTATTTTGTCAAATGCTTTTTCTGCATCTAATGAGAGGTTCATATGGTCCTTGGTTTGTCTCTTGCTGATATGATGAATCACAATGATTGTTTTACGAGTGTTGAACCAGCCTTGTGTCCCAGGGATAAATCCTACTTGGTCATGGTGAAAATTTTCTTAATGTGCTGTTGGATCTTGTTGGCTAGTATCTTGTTGAGAATTTTTGCATCCATGTTCATCAAGGATATTGTTCTGTAATTCTCCTTTTTGGTGGGGTCTTTGTCTGGTTTTGGAATTAAGGTGATGCTGGCCTCATAAAACGAATTTGGAAGTACTCCATCTCTTTCTGTCTTTCCAAACAGCTTTAGTAGGATAGGTATGGTTTCTTCTTTAAACGTTTGATAGAATTCCCCTGGGAAGCCATCTGGCGCTGGACTTTTGTGTCTTGGGATGTTTTGGATGACTGCTTCAATTTCCTCCCTGGTTATTGGCGTGTTTATGTTTTCTATTTCTTCCTGTTCCAGTTTTGGTAGTTTGTGGCTTTCCAGGAATGTGTCCATTTTTTCTAGATTGCCTAATTTATTGGCGTATAGCTGTTCATAATATGTTGTTAAAATCGTTTTATTTCCTTGGCGTTGGTAGTGACCTCTCCTTTCTCATTCATGATTTTATTAATTTGAGTCTTCTCTCTCTTCTTTTTAATAAGGTTGGCTAATGGTTTATCTGTCTTATTAATTCGTTCAAAGAACCATCTCCTCGTTCCGTTGATCTGTTCCACAGTTCTTCTGGTCTCGATTTCCTTGAGTACTGCTCGAATTTTAATTAACTCTATTCTTCTGTTGGGTGTAGGATCTATCTGCTTTTTTTTCTCTAGCCCCTTTATGTGTAAGGTTAGCTTTTGTATTTGGGTAGTTTCCTGTTTCTGAATGGATTCTTGTATTGTGATGTATTTCCCCCTTAGGACTGCGTTTGAGCATTGCAAAGATTTTGAACAGTTGTATGTTCATTCTCATTAGTTTCCATGTATCTTTTTAATTCTTCCTTAATTTCCTGGTTGACCCTTTCGTCTTTTAGAGGATGATCCTTCACCTCCACGTGTTTGAGGTCCTTCCAAACTTCTTGTTGTGATTTAGTTCTAATTTCAAGGCATTATGGTCTGAGAATATGCAGGGGATGATCTCAATCCCTTGGTATCGGTTCAGAACCTATTTGTGACCCAGTATGTGGTCTATTCTGGAGAAAGTTCCATGTGCACTTGAGAAGAATGTGTATTCAGTTGAGTTTGGATGTAAAGTTCTGTAGATTTCTGTGAAATCCATCTGGTCCACTGTATTATTTAAAGCTCTTATTTCTTTGGAGATGTTGTGCTTACAGACAACAGGTAGAGGGTAGAAAGAGCTAGATTGAAGTCAGCAAGTATAAGTGTATTATTATCTAAGTATTTCTTCACTTTGGTTATTAATTGGTTTAAATATTTGGCAGCTCCCACATTTGGGGCATATACTGAGGATTGTTAAGTCCTCTTGTGGGATAGATCCCTTAAGTATGATTTAATTTCCCTCTTCATCTTCATCACTACAGTCTTCTGGGTAAATTTTAGTTTATCTGATATAAGGATGGCTACCCCTGCTTTCTTTTGAGGACCATTTGAATGGTAAATTGTTCTCCAACATTTCATTTTCAGGTTGTAGGTGTCCTTCTGTCTAATATGAGTCTCTTGTAGACAGCAAATAGATGGGTCTTTCTTTTTTATCTAGTCTGAAAACCTGCGCCTTTTGATGGGGTCATTAAGCCTGTTCAAGTTCAGTGTTACTATCGACAGATTTGAATTTAGTGTCTTCATGATATCTATTCAGTCCTTGTTTTTGTGGACTGTTCCACTGAACTTCTTAAAGGGGAATTTTAAGAGTCCCCCTTAAAATTTCTTGCAGAGCTGGTTTGGAGGTCACATATTCTTTCAGTTCCTGCCTGTCTTGGAAGCTCTTTATCTCTCCTTCCATTTTGAATGAGAGCCTTGCTGGATAAAGTATTCTTGGTTGCATGTTCTTCTCATGAAGGACCCTGAATATATCCTGCCAGCCCTTTCTGGGCTGCCAGGTCGCTGTGGAGACATCTGCTGTTACCCTAATGCTCCTCCCCATAAATGTCAGGGTTTTCTTGTCTCTTGCTGCTTTAAGGATCTTCTCTTTATCTTTGGAATTTGCAAGCTTCACTATTAAATGTCGAGGTGTTGGACGGTTTTTATTGATTATAGGGGGGGATCTCTCTATTTCCTGGATCTGAATGCCTGTTTCCCTTCCCAGATTAGGAATGTTTTCACCTATGATTTGTTCAAATACTTATTCTGGTCCTCTGTCCATTTTGGCCCCCTCGGGATCCCCAATTACATGTAGGTTTTTCTTCCTCAGGCTGTTGTTTATTTCCCTTAATCTGTCTTCCTGGTCTTTTAATTGTCTGTCTCTTTTTTCCTCAGTTTCTCTCTTTGCCATCAACTTGTGTTCTATGTCACTCACTCGTTCTTCCACCTCGTTATCCCTCGTTGTTAGGACTTCTAGTTTGGATTGCATCTCATTAAATTGATTTTTAATTTCGGCCTGATTGGATCAAAATTCTGCAGCCATGAAGTCTCTTGAGTCCTTTATGCTTTTTTCTAGAGCCACCAGTAGCTGTATAAGAGTGCTTCTGAATTGGCTTTCTGACATTGAATTGTAATCCAGATTTTGTAACTCTGTGGGAGAGAGGACTGTTTCTGATTCTTTCTTTTGAGGTGAGGTTTTCCTTCTAGTCATTTTCCTGAGTGCCGAGAGGCCTTAAACAAATTGAATTGGGAAAAGGAGAAAAAGAGAGGAGAGAAAGAAGGAAAGAAAAGAGAAAAAGGAAAAAGAATAAAGGAAGAAAGAAGGAAAAAAGAATAAAAAAAGAAAGAAAAGAAAGAAAATGGGGGAAAAGGGTGGGGGAAGCAATCAGAAATAAAAAAAAACATGGGGAGTATCTTCTGTTTCTGTATACTTTAAGTCCCTTGACTTCATCTGGAACTTGTCCGTTTAGCTGGTCTTCTGGGGGAGGGGCCTGTTGTGCTGATTTTCAGGTGTTAGCACTTGGGGGAGCTGCTCTGTCCCCTGCCTGGTGCAGGGCTCAGTGGGGTTAGTTTACCTGTGAGGCCCCAGGAGGAACAACCTCAGTGACAGCAGCCAGCTCTGGAAACCTGTATTCGGTTCACGCAGTAACTCGGGAGCAGTCCATTTCTAATGGCTGAGTAATATTCCATTGTATACATAAAGCACATCTTCTTTTTCCATTCAACTTTCGATGGACACCGAGGCTCCGTCCACAGTTTGGCTATTGTGAACATTCCTAATATAAACATCGGGGTGCTTGTGTCCCAGCGTTTCATTGCATCTGAATCTTTGGGGTAAATCCCCAACAGTGCAATTTCTGGGTCGTTGTGCAGGTCTATTTTTATCTCATTGAGGAACCTCCACAGAGTTTTCCAGAGTGGCTGCACCAGTTCACATTCCCACCAACAGTGGTTTCTATATTTAGGTACTCCCATGTTGGCAGCATAAATATTTAGTTGTTTGATCATGATAGAGAGTCTTTTTAATTATGAAATAATGCCCTTCTTCATCTTTTCTTACAGTATTCGTTCTTTCTTTTTTGAAATTTAAAATATTTATTTACTTATTCATGAGAATTACACAGAGAAGCAGAGGAAGGAACATAGCAGAGTGAGAGGCAGGCTCCCCAAAGGGAGGCTGATGTGGGACTCGATCCTGGGATCCCAGAATCACACCCTGAGCCGAAGGCAGATGCTCAACCACTGAGCCACCAGGTGTCCCCCAGGGTCTGGTTTCAAATCTCATTTGTCTGATATAAGGGCAGCCCCGGTGGCGCAGCGGTTTAGCGCCGCCTGCAGCCCGGGGTGTGATCCTGGAGACCTGGGATCGAGTCCCACATCAGGCTTCCTGCATGAAGCCTGCTTCTCCCTCTGCCTGTGTCTCTGTCTCTCTCTGAATGAATAAATAAATAAATCTTAAAAAAAAAAAATCTCATTTGTCTGATATAAGAATGGGTCCTCCAGCTTTCTTTTGATATCCATTAGCGTGATAGATGATTTTCCCTCCCCTGACTTTCAATCTGTTGGTGTCTATAGGTCTAAGGTGAGCATCTTGTAGGCAGCGTACAGATGGATGTTGTTTTTTTAATAATAATTTTATTTATGATAGTGTGAGAGAGAGTGAGAGAGAGAGAGCGAGAGGCAGAAAATTAGGCAGAGAGAGAAACAGGCTCCCCACCAGGAGCCCAATATGGGACTCGATCCAAGACTCCAGGATCACACCCTGAGTCAAAGGTCAACCCCTGAGCCACCCAGACATCCCAGATCCTGTTTTTTAAGCCACTCTGATACCCTATATCTTTTGATTGGAGCATTTAGTCTATCAGCATTCAGAGTGATTATTCAAAGATATGAACTTTGTGAATTTGTGTTACCGGAAGAGTTGGTGTTTCTGGTGATGTTCTCTGGGCCTTTCTCGTCTTTGTTGCTTTTGGTCTCTTTTTTTCCCCCACTAGAAGAGTCCCTCTTAAAATTCCTTACTGGACTGGTTAAGTGGTCATGAACTCCTTTATATGTTGCCTGTCTGGGAAAATCTTTATCTCTCCTTCTCTCCTGTATGACACCCTTGCTGAAGAAAGAATTCATACATTTTGGACTCAAATAAAAAGAAATTTAAAAACATAAAATGAATTCTTGCCAATATGATTGAGGAAAATGGCATTTAGGATGAAAACCAGAAGCAGAAAGAGAGGAGGACAGATTTCACCCTCCGTAGCCTTCACAGGGACCTGGTGTCCTTCCTAGGAGGGCCCCCCCACTCTGTAGGATGTTTCCTGCCCCTCTGCCCTCCTTGTTGGAACACAGCAAACACATCTCCGTGCCTCCAACACCTCTGAAGTCATGGCTTATAGCGTTTTCCAAATATCCTATTGGGGACCACAGCGTAGTGTATGTAACCATCTGGCTGCTGTTTGACAACATTGGGGGGATTCCGACTTTTGTTGGTTTTGAGGTGCATGTGTGTCTATCACATGCAGCTATCCCGTGCAGCTATCAGATCCTCTGGCTGGGTCACCCAAAACCCCGAAATGGTTGGCAGAACATCATTTCTGGTGCTGGCACTGGGCGGCTCGCTGGGCTCTCCTGGCCACGCCGGGGCTCACTCGTGCAGGAACTTTCAGCTAGAGGGTCAGCAGAGATGGAAGTTCTGGCTCAGCCACATTCCTATATCCAGCAGGGGGTTCGGCCGCCCCTGGAAGGCACCTGGGGATGTCAGCTGTGTGTGCCTGGTGGCGCACCTGCAGGGGCTGGTTGCGGCCTAGGTGGTGCCCCCTCCTCCTTTCTGGGGGTCTCTCCACGCCCTGTGCACATAGTTCTGGGAGACACAGAAATGGGCTGGCTGTGCATTTTCACACCACAACACTTTATTGACTTTCTACAGCAAACAGGCTCAGAGCCATGAGTGCGTGACTTCCCCTAGGGAAGGAGACCTTTCTGTCCTTTAAGGGGGGGCAAGAATCACACGGGGTGGGGGCGCGGGTGCTGGAGTCCCCCACCTGGGAGCATGTGTGGACTCCTGGTGGGGGTGAGTGTCCTGAGGTTTCAGCCTGATTGACGGTCATGAGGACAGCAGAGCTGACCTGGACCTGCAGCTCATGGGCTCCTGCACTGGGTCCCCGCAGGACAGCTGGACCCCGGCCTCGGGCTCTCTGGGGCCGCAGCACCTGGAGGAGCCTGCCTCCTGGTGTGGGTGTGGGTGGGGCCCACCGGCTTACCCCTCCTCTCCCCACCCTGGGGTGTCCCGGGATAGCTAGGGCTGCCCTAGATCAGCGACCTGTATCTGTGGGCACTCCCAGGGCCCAGGAGGCTACATCCAGCTGTGAGAGGGCTCGCTCAGCCCGGGGTCAGAATCCAGGGCTGGCCAGGTCCATGGGGGCCTGATTCCATTAGTCTTTGAGTTGGGACTGGTGGGGGCTCAAATCAACCCAGCACCCAAAGATCCTGGGCCCAAGTCAGCCCAGGTCCCTCTGGGTTCGGGGCTGGTGTCCTGTGCAGGGTGTGCCGCCCTCCAGGTGACAGAGTGGGAGGAGGCAGGGCACAGTGCTTCCTCTGCTCCACCCACCTGTACCCACTCTGTCCGGTGCTCCCTGCCTTCCCTCCCCCCTGCAACCCCTGGATACTCTATGGGACACCGGGCTTCTGATGGTAGCAGGCTGTCCAGAGAACCACAGGGAGGCTGAGCATGTCCCACAGGGGGCAGCTGCACTGGGTCCTTGCTGGGGGGCGATGGTGTGTGAGTGGATGGTGTGGGGGCAGGGTTATGATGGTGGTGGATTGAGGGGGATGGTGTAGGGGGATGGTGTAGGGGTATAGTGCAGGTGGGGTTTGTGTGGGTGTGTGGGGGTGTGAGGGGGATGGTGTAGGGGGGATGCCATGAGGGATAATGATGTAGGGGGATAGTGTGTGGGTGGGGAATGAGGGGGATGGTGTGGAGGGCATCCCCTTTCTCTAAGATGCACACCGAGACATCTACAGATAAAGGCGACCACAGTCTGTGGTTTGTTGTGACACCTGCCCCAGGGGCCCCGTGTGGTCAGTGAAGGGCCCTGGCTGGGCTGGGCGCATTATCTGGGGGTCATCATACTATGTATGTTTACAAATTGCAAATTGTCTCAAATTAAATTCATAGAATTTAGAAATATTTAAAGCACCGAGGGTGGGTGTCACTCTAACCCTTCCTACCCTCAACGGATCGATGTGTGTCCTCCTCCAGTCACAGCCATGCAACCTGCCCCCAGGTCCCCTTACTGCCCCCCATGGCCCCCACCCAGGCACCTGGTTTTCAGGTTGCCATCCGTCACCCCTTTGGGGTTCAGCTCATATGGAAACCCCTGGATGCCCCATCCTAGTTGCCTCCTCATCCGTGAGACACCGGGGATGGGGGCACGGAGGTCATCCCCAGCACCGTACCATGCCGCCGTGTTTTGTTGGCTGCTGTTCTTCCCCCGGCCTCAGAAGCCCCATGTTCCCTCCCAGAAGCCACCAGTCCTCCCCCGGGTCCCAATACCCCTGGCCCCTCAGCCTCACCCTACCCCGTAGTAGTCCCAAAACATGATGTGACTGCTGAACGTCATGTTGATGTCCATGTCCACTTGCTTGATGTCCCTGGAGGAGACCAGGGCCTCTTACTTCATTTCCTGAGGGAATACTGGGGAGGAGGAGCCAGCGTCAGGGACTCAGACCCCGACATGTCACCAGGTGCCATCCTGGTCAGGGAGCCCAGGGGCCACCATGGGAGTGTGTCCTGCCGAATCCTCCTTCCTTCCCCTGGGAGGCCGGGGATGGCAGAAGTGCCTAGCGTGCCCATGGACCTGTGTGAGGGCCTGTGCCCAGCTGTTGTGGGCGGGGAGGTGACTGAGGGTCAGCCTGGGTGGGAGGGGACAGGGGGTCAGTCCAGGTGGGACTGGGACATGGGGGTGTTGTGCACAAGATGGCGAATCCGAGAAACCACTAAGGAGCCGACACTGATGCAAACAAATGAGGGTTGTTTTACAAACTCGAGCATGGTCCAAGTATACCCCACAGAGTGCAGCAGGGAGTTGGACCCCGAGGACGGTTTTAGCTTAGTTTTAAGGGCTGGTCTTGGGGACCTCCAGAAGGGCTGGAACAATTCCTCCAGTTCTGTTCACATTTTGATGTGGGGCCTTCAAGGGCATTGAGCTCTCTTCTCATTCTAATAGGGGCTTCCAGCCCTTGGCTTCGGCTCAGTTTTTATTCTATTATGGGGCATTCTAGGGCATTAAGCTGTAAACTTTTGTTTTTTTCCTGTAACTGAAGTAATGTAAATTTCAGCTCTTCTTCACAGGGGACTGGGATTGCTGGACGTGTGCAAATGCTGAACTTAAAGTGGAATGGCCGTAATGTTCTCGGCCTCCACGCATCCCGTCCCATACTTTCTAGCTTCTGCTGCCCTCCCCGGAGCTCCTAAGAGAGCAATTGCAAATGACCTCAGCGTGGCAGCCTGTGTTGGGGGACAAGCCCAGGGATTTGGGATCAGGAAGACCTGGAGATCGGGCGTCTTGGCTATGCAGCGGGATTCTATGATGCAGACTCTTATTCCCTAAGGCTATCTTGACAACTGACTTTGTACATAGAAAAGTTCTCCTTTGCCTTTAAAAGATGAGGAGCAAGTCAAAGCGTTTTTTCTCTGCCCATCTGATTGCTCAGATTCCACTCTGAGATATATTTCCTGTTAATAAGGATAATTTACTATCCATAACACTACGGTTAAAATATTCTGACACTAGTAATTCAGAGGGATGAGGGTTTCTCAACTATTTCTTCACAGCTCAGTCACTCATCAGAAAATGCATCTTTATGGATTTGGAAAGAACTGAGAGACATTATTACCAATGGTCCTATTATTATGTGAAGGACAATTCCCTGAGATTCTTCCCCTGTTTCAACTGACACTGAAACACTGTGAACTCTTTGGAAGACAAATGTCAAGGAGATAAATATTATGCCTTGCTAATTTTAAATGCACTTGCAATATGGTGTCTATTATAATAGAAGTCTTTTTATCTGATTTTTGCTATTTATTATCCGTTCCTGCTTTTCAGGTTGAGGAGGCATTATACGTGTTCATAAGTGTTTTTCTTTCCTTCTGATATAAAATTCTTACTTTGTTCCCATCGAATGAACTCTTTAAGAATGTGGCAAAAGTTAATTCAACGATTCTTAAAATGTCTTCACACTTGGAGCCTGATTCATTTAAGTCAATTTTCAAAATAAATCTTATTTATTAGGAAAAAAACAAAGATTTGTAGGGAAATTGGGAAGACACTACAGAGCATTCGCATGCACTTGCACTCAATTTCTCCAATTATTGATATCTTATATTAGTACGGTACAAATATTAGCTAATGAATCAATATTAAAATATTCGCATTGTTAAAATAAACACAGATCATTTCAATAAAAAAAAATATTCGCATTAACAAAAGACCATGCTTTATTCAGATTTCCTTAGTTTTTGCTACATTAGCATCCCTCATATCACATTCCATTTCTCTTCATGTTTTCTTAGGCTCCTCTGGATTGTGACAGTCTTTCAGCCTTTCCTTGTTGTCGTTGAACCGGTACACTTTGAGAAGTAGAGTATTTTGTAAAATTTCCCTCAGTTGGGACATGTCTGTTGTTTATCTCATGATTGAACTGTTTTTGTGGATTATATACAGAGATATACTGCCAATTTTATTATATCATATAAAGGATCGATACTATCAACATGATTTATCTGTCTTGGTATTGATCTGATCATCTTGCTGAGGTAGTTTTTGTCAGCTTTCTCCGTAATAAAGTGATTATTATTACTATTATTATTATTATTATTATATTTTCATTATTATTTTAAGTTTTTCATAATATATTTTGTAGAAGGAAGATACTCTGTGTATTGCACACATAAGAGTGGGAAGCTATGCTCATGAACTTGAGGATGGAATGTCTGCACAAATTGTTTGAAATTCTTCTACATGGGATATTTCTCTTCCTTCTGGGTTTGTGTGTTTCTTTTTCAAAGATGTTATTTATTTATTTAAGAGAAAGGAGAGAAAAAGCATGAGCAAGAGGGGCAGAGGGAGAGGGAGAAGCAGGTTCCCTGCTGAACAGGGAGCCCGCCTTGGGACCTGTATCATGATCTGAGCCTAAGGCAGAAGCTTAACTGACTGAGCCACACAGGTGCCACTCTTTCTTTCTTTCTTTCTTTCTTTCTTTCTTTCTTTCTTTCTTTCTTTCTTTCTTTCTGTCTTTCTTTCTCTTTCTTTCTTTCTTTCTTTCTTTCTTTCTTTCTTTCTTTCTTTCTTCTTTCTTTCATTCATTCTTTCTCTTTCTTTCTTTCTTTTTAAATAATAGATTTATTTTTTATCGGTATTCATTTTGCCAACATACAGAATAACACCCAGTGCTCCTCCCGTCAAGTGCCCCACTCAGTGCCCATCACCCAATCACCCCCACCCCCCGCCCTCTTCCCCTTCCATCACCCCTAGTTCATTTCCCAGAGTTAGGAATCTTTATGTTCTGTCTCCCTTTCTGACATTTCCCACACGTTTCTTCTCCCTTCCCTTATATTCCCTTTCACTATATTTACATGTCCCAAATGAATGAGAACATACAATGTTTGTCCTTCTCCGATTGACTTACTTCACTCAGCATAATACCTTCCAGTTCCATCCACCTTGAAGCAAAAGGTGGGTATTTGTCATTTCTAATGGCTGAGCAAGGCCCACCTTTTCTCTCTCTTCATCTTCTGAGTCTCCTATGTTATGAATGTTATTGTTTTAATAAGTGGCTGACTTCCCTATGTCTGCCTCTGTGGTCCATAACCTTTCTTGTTTTTAAGGCTTCCACTTGGGACGGCATCTCAGTTATAGCATTTTTAATGTTGGCCTGACTAGATTTTGGTTCTTTTGTTTCCACAGTAAGGGATTCTCCAGTTTTCTTCTGTGCTCTTTTTCCAGCCCAGCTGCTATCTTTATAATCATTGTTTTAAACTGTAGTTAGACAACCTATATGTGTATTGATGGACTTCCTGGCTGTGAGTACTACCTCATGTTATTTTATGGAGGTGTATTTCTCCATCTCATTATTTTTTCCAGAAAAGAAAGAAGGAAGAAAAAGAAAAAACAAGAAAAACTATAACAACTGCCCTCCCAAAAAAACCACCAGATTATTTTGGCCTTTTTTTTTAAAAGATTCTAAATCCCAAAGTAAGAAACACAATTAAAGAACCATGAAAGTAAAAATAAGAAATATATAAGGTACATACATAAAAGTTAAAATAACGCAATTTATAAAATAGAATCAAAGAAAATACATGAAAATAAGGCACAAAGTACAAAGGAAGCTAGACCATATTTTCCAGGCAGAGCTGAAGCTCTGCCGCCTCTGTGGTCCAACAACTTGGTGGCACGAGTGATCTGTGCCGGGTCTGGGGATGGGCCATGGCACTGATTGTCAGGTGCACATCTGCCTGAGAGATGCACCCGCGGGGTCAGAGGCGGGTTGGGCGTCAGCGCCTCTCGCCTCCAGCCGGTGGCACTGTGCTGTCTCTGAGACTTGGTGCTGATGGACGGGATGCGGGTGGGGACGCTGGGTCCTCTGGCTCTGGGGCTGAGGATTCCGCCCCCCAGTCTGCAGGCCCGCCACAGAAGAGCCCCCAGCCCCCGGGTCTCCATCGCTTCTGACAGAACCCTGCTTTCACTCTGCCCGCGTCCAAGCTGCTTTTGGTTTTGTTTTTTTATCTCAGACTGTTGTGCCCAAGATTGCAAATCCGAGAAACCACTGAGAAGCCGACACGAATGCAAACACAGGGGGGTTAATTTACAAGATCGAGCTAGTGTCCAAGTATCCCCGACACAGCAGAGCAGGGACATGGACCCCAAGGTGATTTTTGCTTAGTTTTAAGGACTAGTCTCAGGGACCTCCAGAAGGGCTGGAGCAATTCCTCAAGTTCTGTTTACATGTTGATATAGGGCCTTCAAGGGCATTGAGCTCTGTTCTCATTCTAATAAGGCCTTCCTGTCCTGGCCTGGGCTCAGTTTTGATTCAATTGTGGGGCTTTCTAGGACATTAGGCTGTAAACAGCAAAGGTTCCACATCTGGAAGGAGGACGTCACACTGTCCCTATATGCGGAAGATGCAGTACTGGAATCAGGAAACCTGAGAGCCTCCACCAAAACCTGTTAGAACTAAGGAGTGAGTTCAGTAAAGTCAGGGGACACAAACTGACCCTACAGAGCAGAGTAGCCTTGCTGTGTCCCGACAATGAGCACTCAGGAAGGAAAGGAAGGATATGACGCCCTTCTCAGGAGCACACATCGACTAAATAATGAGACTGAACCAAAGGAGCACAAGACTTGTGCACTGAGCCATACCAGGCTCTGGGAGGCCGTCCTGGGCTCGTGGGGTGGGAGCCTCATCTTGTGAAAATGTCCGCAGTTCCTGAATCCACCCTCAGATTCAATGTCATTCCTATCAAAATCATGGTGGCAGAACTTCGAAATAGGAAAAAAAAACCCATAACATCCATCCACCCCCATAAATGACCCCGGACAGCAAATCAGTGTTGGAGAAGCAGGAGAGAGCGGGACACAGCACTTTCCTATTTCACATGATGTCACAGAGACACAGGATAAAGCAGTGTGGATCTCGGGCCCCCGGCTGGCTCCGTCGGTTAAGCATCCGACTCCTGACCTCACCTCCGGTCCTGATCTCAGGGGTCGTGAGTTCTAGCCCTGGGCTGGGCCATGGACGAGGCATGGAGCCTATTTAGACAAACCAGACCCACGGTGGGTGGTCCCGGTATAAGCTGAATGAGCAAAACTGAGAGTCTAGAAGGAAATGTGCTCTGATACAAATGATTTTTTAACTTAATTTAATTTAAACCCAATTAATTAATGTATAGTGTATTATACTTTCAGAGGAAGAATTCAGGGATTCACCAGTTGGAGATAACAGCAGTGCACGTGACATCAAGTGCCCTCCTTCATGCTGGTCCCCTGTTATCCCCAACCTCCAGCGACCCTCAGTTTGTTTCCTATCATTAAGAGTCTGTATTTCCTGCATCTGTTTTTGTCATATTTGTTTTTCCTTCCCTTCACAGTTGTTATCTGCTTTGCTTCTTTAATTCCACCTATGAATGACACCACACGCTCATTCTCTTTTCCGACTGACCTATTTCACTTAACATGATCCCTCTAGTTCTATCCACGTCATTGCAAATGGCAAGATTTCCTTCTCTTTGAGAGCGGAGTACCATTCCTCTCTCTATGACCGTCATCTATCTCCCATCCTCTTTATCCATCATCTGCCCGAGGGCACCAAGGCTCCTCCCACAGTGTGGCTACTGTGGACCTTGGCTGCTGTGGAAATTGGGGTGCAGGTATCCCGAGTCTCACTGCATCTGTATCTTCGGAGTGAGCTCCAGGCCGTTCACCTGCTGGTCGCAAGGCGGCTCTATTTGTAACTTCCTGAGCGGCCTCCACACTGTCCAGGGCGGCTGCACCAGCCCGCAGTGCCACCCACAGTGGAAGAGGGTTGAGTGAGTTTTGCAGGACGTGGTAAAAGTCTGATCCACATTTCATTTCATGTCCTGTGGGCTCCAATTCCTTGTCCTTAAGTATTTCTGGGTAAACCGGGTGTTGGGCTCCTTTTCAGTGAGATGTTTCCGAAGCTAACAGGCCACAGCTGGAGCCTGGATGAGGGAGGTGCGGCCTCTGGAGCGCCTGCCTCCTCCTGTATGGCCTCCTGCAGCGCCTGAGCGTCCCGCAGGGGGCGCCCGAGCCCAGGCCCCACCCAGGGGTGCACATGCGCAGTAGGCCTCCTCTGCCTTCACTAACAGGAGCCAGCCTGTGTTGGGGAGGCCTGAGGAGGACATGGGGACGCATCCATGCTGATGAATCGCAGCCTCCTCAGGATCCGCGGGAAGTCTCAGGGGGAAATTGGGCCGCGTTCTCGCTGACAGGAGCCCTGGTCTCCTCAGGACCAGCGCTGAGGTTCAGGAAGATGTGGGTCCGCATCCACGCTGAGGAGCCCTGGGCCGCCTCAGGACCCGCGGGGAGGCTTCAGGAAATTGTGGGCCCGCATCTATGCTGACAGGAGCCCCTGAGCCGCCTCAGGACCCGCGGGGCACTTCAGGAAGATGTGGCACAGCTTCCACTCTGGCAGGAGCTCCCGGCCCCCTCAGGACATAAGTTGAGGCTTCTGGAAGCTGGGTGCCGCATTCACAGTGACAGGACCCCCATCCTCCTCAGGACCTGCACTTTGGCTTCGGGACGTATGGGGATGCGTCTATACTGATAGGAGCCCACAGCCTCCTCAGGACACGCGGTGAGTTTTCTGGGGGACATGGCGCCATGCCCAGGCTGACAGGAGCCCCTGGCCTCCTGAGGACCTATTGTGAGGGTTCCAGAGGATGTGAGGCATAGTCCACAGTGATAGGAGACCCGGCGTCCTCAGGACCCGCTGACTATGACTCAGGAACATGTGGGGCCACGTCCGCACTCACATGAGCCTGGATTACTCAGGACCCCGTGGAGGACTCTGGAGGCGCCATTGGGGGCCACGTCCACATCAGAAGGGACTACTCACAACCATAGGGTAAGTGAATGTGTAGAATAAATGGTAGGGTCAGGGGAGGGGAGGCAGTTGGTGGTTAAGCTTAGGTTAGATGTTAGGAGTTATGATTATGCTTATGGTTACGGATTAGAGGTTACGTGAGGCATAAGTGTAAGGGTCAGTAGTTAAGAGTTAGGATGGGGATTAGGGTGAGGGACAGGATTTAGAGTTAGGGTTAGGGTTTAGGCTCTAGGGATTAGGGCAGGAGGTTTGGAGTTGGGGTTAGGGTTATGGTTAGAGTTAGGGTTGGGCTTAGGTTTGCATTTAGGGTTAGGGATTAGGGTGTGAGTTAGGGTTAGGGTTAAGGGTTAGGGGTTAGAGTTAAAGAAGGGCTAGGTTTAGGGTTAGGGCGAGGGTTAGGGTTAGGATAAGGATTAGGGCTAGAGTTAGTGTTAGTGTTTGGTTAGGGGTTAGGTTTAGGGTCAGGTCAGGGTCAGGGTACGGATTTGGAAAAGGGTAAGAGATACGGTTAGGGAGTGGGTTAGGGGTTTGTTTTAGGGTATGTGTTAGGGTACAGTTTGGGGTATGAGATAGGATTAGTATTAGAGTGTTAGGGTTAGGGTACTGGTTAAGGTTAGGAATAGGATTTGAGTACATTAAGTTAAGGTTAGGGTTAGAGTTTAGGGTTAGGGTTAGATTTAAGATAGGGGTCAGGCTTAAGGGTTTAGAATAGGTTTAGGAGTTAGGGTGAGGTTTGGCAGGAAGGTTCAGTGAATGTGTTTCGGTCTTGGGGTTTGTGTTTGGTTTTTGATTAGTGATGGGTCTTGTTTAAGGGTTAGGTTAACATTAGGATTAAGTGTAGGGTTAGGGTTATGTCTCTGTATGGTTAGAGTTTGGGTCTTGGCATATGCCTGCACTGGGACTCCTAGTATCTTGGGGAGTTTAGTTTATGTACTCTATTTAGGTTTTGGGTTCAAAGATAGCCTGACTCCAGCAAGTCAGTGGCCTCCCCAGAGAATCAAAATCCAGGCTTCTGCTGGGGTCAGAATAGACATGGCAGGCTTCTCCCAAGCTGAGCTAAGGAGGGGATTTGTGGCTCTAAATACTCTATTTGGATTTTCAGTTGCCTTTCTGATTTTATCTCTTGTGCACACATGTTTCATCAATCCTACCAATTATCATTTTAAAGTTTTACTTGAATTCCTGTTTGTAAACACAGTATGATATAGTTTCAGGTTTACCACATAGTGATTCAATCCTTGGATACAACGCCTGGTACTGGTCACAGGTGCCCTCCAGTATCCCCCTCCCCTGATTCCCCATTCCCCCACCTTCCTCTGGTGTTGATTAGTTCATTCTCTGTGGTTAAGAGTGTGTATCTTGGTTTGCTACTCTCATCCCCCCTCTGCCCCTTTGCCAGTTTGTTTGGTTTTTTAAAATTCACATGTGAATGCCATTGTATGGTATTTGGTATCTCTCTTTCTTTGACTGACTGAGTTCATTTAGCATAAGTCCTTTCCACTTCTCCCACATCACTTTAAATGGCTTCATTTCATCCCTTCTGATGACCCAGTGATGTCACAGTGTGTATATTTACCACATCGTCTCTGCCCATTCTTCTGTCGATGGACATCTGGGCTGTATCCACAGACTGGCTTTTGTTGATAACGTTGCTACAAACACTGTGCTGCGTGTCCCTCTTCCAATCTACTAAACTACTTTTGTACCCTCGTGGTAAATACCTAGCTGTGCAATTTTGGAATCATATGGTAGCTCTATTTTTAACTTCTTTTTATTTTATTTTATTTTTTTATGATAGTCACAGAGAGAGAGGCAGAGACACAGGCAGAGGGAGAAGCTGGCTCCATGCACCAGGAGTCCGAAGTGCGATTCAAACCCGGGTCTCCAGGATTGCGCCATGGGCCAAAGGCAGGTGCCAAACCGCTGCGCCACCCAGGGATCCCCTATTTTTAAAATTTCGAGGACCCTCCACACTGTTTTCCACAGTGGTTGTACATTTTCGCATGCCCACCAAGAGTGTAAGGGGGCTCCCCCTTCTCCATAGCCTCACCAACACCTGTTGTTTCTTGTGTCGTTAATTTTAGCCATTCTGACGGCTGTCAAGTGACATCTCATTGTGGTTTGCATTTCCCTGATGATGGGTGACGCTGAGTGTCTCTCCGTGTGTCTGGTGGCCATCTGGATGTCTTGTCAGAGACAAAGTCCATTCATCTCTTCTGCTCATCTGTAGTTGGATAATTTGTGTTTAGGATGCTGAGATTTATATTTGCTTTATGTTTTTTGCATACTAACTCTTTATTAGATGGGTTGTTTACAAATATCTCCTCTCATTTTGTATGTTGCCTTTTAGCTTTGGTTGTTTCCTTCACTTTGCAGAAGCTTTTAAATTTGATGAAGTCCCGATAGTATTTTTGCTTTTGTTTCCCTCACCTCAGAGGCATATCTAGAAAGAAGATCCAATGGCCAATATCAAAGACGTTGCTGTCTATCTTTTCTTCTTTGTATATGGTTTCAGGTCTCACATTTAGGTCTTTCATCCATTTTGAATTTATTTTTTATATATATGGTGTAAGAAAGTGGTCCAGTTTCATTCTTCTGCATGTGGCTGCCTGGTTTTCCAAAAACCATTTGTTCTTATCCTGTGATCAGGGTTAGGGTTTGTTGAAGAGACTGTCTTTGTGCCATTGGATATTCCTTCCTGCTTTGTTGTCGATAATGGATCATAGAGTTACAGGTTTGTATCTTGTTTCAGCTTTCCATTCTGTTCTGTTGATCTAAGCATCTCCTGTTGGGAGATTCTTGATTGCTGATTCAATTTCTTTGCTGGTTATCTGTCTGTTCAAGTTTTTTATTTCTTCCTTTTTCATTTTTACTATGTTATATATTTCCAGGAATTGAACTATTTCTTCCAGGTTCTAGGTTGCTGGCATATAATTTTTCATAATGTTCTCTTATAATCGTTTGTATTTCTCTAGTGTTGGTTGTTATTTCTCTTTTCCCATTTGTGATTTTATTTGGGTCCTTTCTCATTTTTTATCATTTTTCTTTTTTAAATATTTTATTTATGTATTCATGTGAGACACAGAAAGGCAGAGGTAAAGGCAGAGGGAAAATGAGGCTCCAGTGGGCCCTGATGTTGGACATGATTCCCCAGGACCCCAGGATCATGATCTGAGCCAAAGCAGATGCTCAACCCCTGATGCACACAGGTACCTTGCTGATTCAATTCCTTTGCTCATTATGGGTCTGTTCACATTTTCTATTTCTTCCTATTTCAGTTTTGCTCGTTTCCACATTTCTAGGGATTTGTCCATTTCTTCCAGTTTCCCCAGTTTCTTAGCATATAATCTTTCATAGTATTCCCTTATAATTGTCTAATTTTGCTGGTGTTGATTGTGACCTCTCTTCTCTCATTTGTGGTTTTATTTATTTAGGTCTTTTCTCTCATTGATAAGGCTGGCTAGGGCTTGATCCATTTTCTTTTTTTTTTTTTAATTTTTATTTATTTATGATAGGCACACAGAGAGAGAGAGGAGAGAGTCAGAGACACAGGCAGAGGGAGAAGCGGCTCCACGCACCGGGAGCCTGACGTGGGATTCAATCCCGGGTCTCCAGGATCGCGCCCTGGGCCAAAGGCAGGCGCTAAACAGCTGCGCCACCCAGGGATCACCATTTTCTTAATTATTTTCAAGAACCATCTCTTTGTTTCATTATTCCATTCTACTGCTTTGTTGTTTCTATATTGTTTATTTCTGCTCTCACCCTTTTTCCCCCCTTCTTCTGTAGTCTTTAGGCTTTTTTGCTATTCCTTTTCCAGCCTATTTAGGTGTAGCATTAGGTAGTGTATTAGAGACTTCTTGTTTCTTGACGTAGGCCTCTATTGCTATTCTACTTCCCCTTAGGACTGCCTTTTCTACATCCTAGAAGTTTGGAGAAACATGTTTTCATTTTCATTTGTTTAAATTTCCTCTTTAATTTCCTGGTTGCTCTATTCATTCTCTAGTAGGATGTCCATAATCTACACGTATTTTTGGTCTGTCCAAATTTTTTCTAACTGTCGACTTCGAGTTTTATAGCGTCGTGTTCTGAAAATGTACATGGTGTGATACCATCGTTCTTGTACCTGTTGTACCTGTTGAGGGCTGATTTGTGGTCCATGATATGATCTTTTCTGGACAATATCCCATGTGCACTTGAAAGAAATGTGTATTCTGCTTTAGGTTGAAATGTTCTGACTATATCTGTTGAGTCCCTGTGGTCCAATGTGTCAAGGCTATTGTTCCCCTGTTGATTTAATGCATAGACGATAGGTCCATTGACATAAGTGGGTGTTAAAATCCCCTGTCCTTGTATTATTATCAGTGAGTTCCTGTATGTTTGTTGTTAATTGGTTTGTATATTTAGGTACTCCCATGTTGGCAGCATAAATATTTCGTTGTTGGAACTTTTTTTTTGAATAAATTTATTTTTTATTGGTGTTCAATTGACCAACATACAGAATAACACTCAGTGCTCATCCCGTCAAGTGTCCCACTCAGTGCCCGTCACCCATTCACCCTCTCTTCCCGCCCTCCTCCCCTTCCAGCACAACCAGTTCGTTTCCTAGAGTTAGGAGTCTTTATATTCTGTCTCCCTTTCTGATATTTCCCACACGTTTCTTCTCCATTCCTTTATATTGCCTTTCACTATTATTTATATTCCCCAAATGAATGAGAACATACACTGTTTGTCCTTCTCCGATTGACTTACTTCACTCAGCATAATACCCTCCAGATCCATCCACGTTGAAGCAAATGGTGGGTATTTGTCGTTTCTAATGGCTGAGTAATATTCCATTGTATACATAAACCACATCTTCTTTATCCATTCATGTTTCAGTGGACACCAGGCTCCTTCCACAATTTGGCTATTGTGGACATTCCTGCTATAAACATTGGGGTGCAGGTGACCCGGCGTTTCATTGCATCTGAATCCTTGGGTAAATCCCCACCAGTGCAATTGCTGGACTGTAGGGAAGGTCTATTTTTTTTCTTTTTAAAATATATTTATGATAGTCCCACTAAGAGAGAGAGAGAGAGAGAGAGAGAGGCAGAGACATAGGCAGAGGGAGAAGCAGACTCCATGACTGGGAGCCCGACGTGGGATTCGATCCCAGGTCTCCAGGATCGCTCCCTGGGCCAAAGACAGGCGCCAAACTGCTGTGCCACCCAGGGATACCTTAGTTCTAATTTCAAGGCATTATGGTCTGAGAATATGCAGGGGACCATCCCAATCATTTGGTATCGGTTCAGACCCAATTTGTGACCCAGTATGTGGTCTATTCTGGAGAAAGTTCCATGTGCACTTGAGAAGAATGTGTATTCAGTTGAGTTTGGTTGTAAAGTTCTGTAGATTTCTGTGAAATCCATCTGGTCCAGTGTATGATTTAAAGCTCTCGTTTCTTTGGAGATGTTTTGCTTAGAAGACCTATAGAGGGTAGAAAGAGCTAGATTGAAGTCACCAAGTGTAAGTGTATTATTATCTAAGTATTTCTTCACTTTGGTTATTAATTGGTTTAATATTAAACAGCTCCCACAACGGGGCATATATATTGAGGATTGTTAAGTCCTCTTGTTGGATAGATCCCTTAAGTATGATTTAGTGTCCCTCTTCATCTCTCACTACAGTTCGGGGTAAATTTTAGATTATCTGATATAAGGATGGCTACCCCTGCTTTCTTTTGAGAACCATTTGAATGGTAAATGGATCTCCAACATTTTATTTTCAGGTTATAGGTGTCCTTCTGTCTAAAATGAATCTCTTGTAGACAGCAAATAGATGGGTCCTGCTTTTTTATCCAGTCTGAAACCCTGCACCTTTTGATGGGGTCATTAAGCCCGTTCACGTTCAGAGTTACTATCGACAGATATGAGTTTAGTGTCATCATGATATCTATTCAGTCCTTGTTTTTGTGGATTGTTCCACTGAACTTCTTCTTAAAGGGGAATTTTAAGAGTCCCCCTTAAAATTTCTTGCAGAGCTGGTTTGGAGGTCACTTATTCTTTCAGTTCCTGCCTGTCTTGGAAGCTCTTTATCTCTCCTTCCATTTTGAATGAGAGCCTTGCTGGATAAAGTATTCTTGGCTGCATGTTCTTCTCATTGAGGTGCCTGAATATATCCTGCCAGCATTTTCTGGGCTGCCATGTCGCTATGGAGAGGTCTGCTGTTACCCTAATGCTCCTCCCCATAAAGGTCAGGGATTTCTTGTCTCTTGATGCTTTAAGGATCTTCTCTTTATCTTTGGAATTTGCAAGCTTCACTATTAAATATCGAGGTATTGGATGGTTATTATTGATTTAGGGGGGGGTCTCTCTATTTCCTGGATTTGAATGCCTGTATCCCTTCCCAGATTAGGGAAGTTTTCAGCTATGATTTGTTCAAATGCATATTCTGGCCTTCTGTCCATTTTGGCACCCTTGGGAACCCCAATTACACGTAGGTTTTTCTTCCTCAGGGCGTCGTTTATTTCCCTTAATCTGTCTTCCTGGTCTTTTAGTTGTGTGTCTCCTTTTTCCTCAGTTTCCCTCTTTGCCATCAACTTGTCTTCTATGTCACTCACTCGTTCTTCTACCTCATTAATCCTCGTCGTTAGGACTTCTAGTTTGGATTGCATCTCATTCAATTGATTTTTAATTACGGCCTGATTGTATCAAAATTCTGCAGTCATGAAGCCTCTTGAGTCTTTTATGCTTTTTTCTAGAGCCACCAGTAGCTGTATGATAGTGCTTCTGAATTTGCTTTCTGACATTGAATTGTAATCCAGATTTTGTAACTCTGTGGGAGAGACTACTGTTTCTGATTCTTTCTTTTGAGGTGAGGTTTTCCTTCTAGTCATTTTCCTGAGTGCCAAGTGGCCTAAAACAAATTGTATTGGGAAAAGGAGAAAAAGAGAGGAGAGAAAGAAGGAAAGAAAAGAGAAAAATGAAAAAGAATAAAGGAAGAAAGAAGGAAAAAAGAGAATAAAAAGAGAAAGAAAAAGAAAGAAAGGGGGAAAGTGGGAGGGTGAAGCAATGAGAAATAAAAAAAAACATGGGGGAGTATATTCTGATTCTGTATACTTTAAGTCCCTTGACTTCCCCTGGAACTTGGCCGGTCTTCTGAGGGAGGGGCCTGTTGTGCTGATTTTCAGGTGTTAGCACTTGGGGGAGCTGCTCTGTCCCCTGCCTGGTGCAGGGCTCAGTGGGGGGAGTTTCCCCATGAGGCACCAGGAGGAACAACCCCAGTGGCAGCGGCCAGCTCTGGAAATCTGTATTCAGTCCCTGCAGTAACTCAGGAGCAGTCCATCTGCAGGTCCTGGAGGCTCTGGGGTGGGGCCACTGATCTGCTCAGCTCTGGACAGGAGTGTCCTTGCTGTTCTGGCCCCTGCGGGCCTCCGCCTGTCCCGGGGGAGGCCGAATCCTGGGCTGTGTCCTGGCGCCCTGTGCTCCGGGGCCTGCGCTGTTGGATTCTCACTCCCGGCCGCACAGCCACCTCACTGCAGAGCCACTGCCAGAGCCCCTCCAAGTTGCTCCTGGAGCTCCGCATTCCCCTCCGAATGGAGCCTCTTCCTCTGCAGGAGGCGCTGCTGCCAAGCTGCTCCCAGGGCCGTGCAAACCCCTCTGTGCAGAGCCGCCACCCAAGCCTATCAGAGCTGCTCCCCGGTCAATGCATGTGCCCTGCAGCCCTTAGGGAGCTCGCTGCACTCTCCTGGGAGTGCAGGTGTCTATTAGTGTCCCAGGGAGCCCTAGGGCATCCCCGCCCTCCTGGGATACTGCTCTGACTCCTTGAAGGTGCCATTCTGCCCTGGAAGATTGGTGAAGCTCCTCCTTCTCCCAGGACAGAGCTCTTCTGTCCTGTGGGCACTCGCCCCGGCCTTAGCCAGGCTCCTCACAGGGCCCCTCACACTTGGATGCCTTTTGTTTCTTTATTTCTTTTTCTCATCTTCCTACCTTGATAGAATCACGAACTTTTCCACTGTAGCATTCGATCTGGTCTCTGTTTAAATCTCAGGCCGAATTCGTAGATTTTCAGGATGATTTGAAGGTTATCTATGTAATTTTGTGGGACAGGTGATTTGGGGACCCTACACTTCCGCCATCTTGCCCCTCCTCCTGTATGTTGCCTTTTAGCTTTGGTTGTTTCCTTCACTTTGCAGAAACTTTTCAATTTGATGAAGTCCCAATAGTATTTTTGCTTTTGTTTCCTTCACCTCAGAGGCATATCTAGAAAGAACATCCAATGGCCAATGTCAAAGACGTTGCTGCCTATCTTTTCTTCTTTGTATGGTTTCAGGTCTCACATTTAGGTCTTTCATCCATTTTGAATTTATGTTTTATATCTATGGTGTAAGAAAGTGGTCCAGTTTCATTCTTCTACATGTGGCTGCCTGGTCTTCCCAACACCATTTGTTCTTATCCTGGGGTCAGGGTTAGGGTTTGTTGAAGAGACTGTCTTTGTGCCTTTGGATATTCCTTCCTGCTTTGTTGTCGATAATGGATCATAGAGTTACAGGTTTGTATCTTGTTGCGGCTTTCCATTCTGTTCTATTGATCTAAGCGTCTCCTGTTGGGAGATTCTTGATTGCTGATTCAATTTCTTTGCTGGTTAACTGTCTGTTCAAGTTTCTTATTTCTTCCTTTTTCATTTTTGCTATGTTATATATTTCTAGGAATTGATCCATTTCTTCCAGGTTCTAGGTTGCTGGCATATAATTTTTCATAATGTTCTCTTATAATCGTTTGTATTTCTCTAGTGTTGGTTGTTATTTCTTTTTTCTCATTTGTGATTTTATTTGGGTCTTTTCTCATCTTTTTATCTTTTTTCTTTTTTAAAGATTTTATTTATGGATTCATGAGAGACACAGGGAGGCAGAGGGATAGGCAGAGGGAAAATGAGGATCCATGCGGGGAGCTTGATCCCCCAGGACCCTGGGATCATGACCTGAGCCAAACCAGATGCTCAACCACTGAGGCACCCAGGTGCCTTCCTGATTCAATTCCTTTGCTAGTTATGGGTCTGTTCACATTTTCTATTTCTTCCTATTTCAGTTTTGCTCGTTTGCACATTTCTAGGGATTTGTCCATTTCTTCCAGGTCTCCCAGTTTGTTAGCGTATAATTTCATAGTATTCCCTTATAATTGTCTAATTTTGCTGGTGTTGATTGTGACCTCTCTTCTCTCATTTGTGATTTTATTTATTTAGGTCTTTTCTCTTTTCTCATTGATAAGGCTGGCTAGGGCTTGATCCATTTTCTTAATTATTTTGAAGATCCAGCTCTTAGTTTTGTTATTCCATTCTACTCTTTTGTTGTTTCTGTATTGTTTATTTCTGCTCTCATCTTTATTTTTTCCCTTATTCTGTAGGCTTTAGGCTTTGTTTGCTATTTCTTCTCCAGCTCCTTTAGGTGTAGGGTTAAGTTGTGTGTTGGAGACTTCTTGTTTCTTCAGGTAGTCCTGTATTGCTATGTACTTCCCTCTTAGGACTGCCTTTGCAAAATCCCAGAGTTTTGGAGAAACATGTTTTCATTTTCATTTGTTTTAAATTTCCTCTTTAATTTCCTGGTTGATCCATTCATTCTCTAGTAGGATGTTCATAATCTACACGTATTTTTTGTCTGTCCAATTTTTTTTCTTACTGTCGACTTTGAGTTTCATAGCGTCGTGTTCTGAAAATGTACAGCATGTGATATCAACCTTCTAGTACCTGTTGTACCTGTTGAGGGCTGATTTGTGGCCCATGATATGATCTGTTCTGGAGAATGTCCCATGTGCACTTGAAAGGAATGTGTATTCTGCTTTAGGAAGAAATGTTCAGACTATGTTGAGTCCCTGTGGTCCAGTGTGTCAAGGCTATTGTTCCCCTGTTGATTTTCTGCATAGATGATCGGTCCATTGCCATAAGTGGGTGTTAAAATCCCCTGTCATTGTATTATTATCAGTGAGTTCCTGTATGTTTGTTGTTAATTCATTTCTATACTTAGGTACTCCCATGTTGCAGCATAAATATTTAGTTGTTGGATCTTTTTTTAAAAATAAATTTATTTTGTATTGGTGTTGAATTGACCAACGTTTCGAATAACACCCAGTGCTCATCCCATCAAGTGTCCCCCTCAGTGCCCATCACCCATTCACCCACACTTCCACCCTCCTCCCCTCCCAGCACCCCTAGTTCATTTCCCAGAGTTAGGAGTCTTTATGTTCTGTCTCCCTTTCTGATATTTCCCACACGTTTCTTCTCTGTTCCCTTATATTCCCTTTCAGTATTATTTATATTCCCCAAATGAATGAGAACACACACTGTCCTTCTCCGATTGACTTACTTCACTCAGCATAATACCTTCCAGTTCCATCCACGTTGAAGCAAATGGTGGGTATCTGTCATTTCTAATGGCTTAGTAGTATTCCATTGTATACATAAACCACATCTTCTTTGTCCATTCAACTTTCGATGGACAGCGAGGCTCCTTCCACAGTTTGGCTATTGTGGACATTCCTAATATAAACATCAGGGTGCAGGTGTCCTGGCGTTTCATTGCATCTGAATCTTTGAGGTAAATCCCCAACAGTGCAATTTCTGGGTCGTTGTGCAGTTCTATTTTTATCTCATTGAGGAACCTCCACAGAGTTTTCCAGAGTGGCTGCACCAGTTTACATTCCCACCAACAGTGGTTTCTATATTTGGGTACTCCCATGTTGGCAGCATAAATATTTAGTTGTTTTATCTTGATAGAGTCTTTTTAATTATGACATAATGCCCTTCTTCATCTCTTCTTACAGTATTTGTTCTTTCTTTTTTGAAATTTAAATTACTTATTTATTTATTCATGAGAGATACACAGAGAGGCAGAGGAAGGAACATAGCAGAGTGAGAGGCAGGCTCCCCAAAGGGAGGTTGATGTGGGACTCGATCTTGGGATGCCAGGATCACACCCTGAGCCAAAGGCAGATGCTCAACCACTGAGCCACCAGGTGTTCCCCAGGGTTTGGTTTCAAATCTCATTTGTCTGATATAAGAATGGGTCCTCCAAAAAAAAAAAAAAAAAAAAAAGAATGGGTCCTCCAGCTTTCTTTCGATATCCATTAGCGTGATAGATGATTTTCCATCCCCTGACTTTCAATCTTGGTGTCTATAGGTCTAAGGTGAGCATCTTGTAGGCAGTGTACAGATGGATGTTGGTTTTTAATAATAATATTATTTATGATAGTGTGTCTGTGTGTGAGAGAGAGAGAGAGAGGCAGAAAATTAGGCAGAGAAAGAAACAGGCTCCCCACCAGGAGCCCAATATGGGACTCGATCCCAGACTCCAGGATCACACCCTGAGTCAAAGGCAGAGGGTCAACCCCTGAGCCACCCAGGCATCCCGGATCCTGCTTTTTAAGCCACTCTGATACCCTATATCTTTTGATTGAAGCATTTAGTCTATCAGCATTCTGAGTGATTATTCAAAGATATGAACTTTGTGCCTTTGTGTTACCGGAAGAGTTGGTGTTTCTGGTGACGTTCTCTGGGCCTTTCTAGTCTTTGTTGCTTTTGGTCTCTTTTTTTCCCCCACTAGAAGAGTCCCTCTTAAAATTCCTTACTGGACTGGTTAAGTGGTCATGAACTCCTTTATATGTTGCCTGTCTGGGAAAATCTTTATCTCTCCTTCTCTTCTGAATGACACACTTGCTGAAGAAAAATTCATACAAATTGGACTCCAATAAAAAGAAATTTAAAAACAAAAAATAAATTCTTGCTAATATGATTGAGGAAAATGGCATTTAGGATGAAAACCAGAAGCAGAAAGAGAGGAGGACAGATTTCACCCTCCGTAGCCTTCACAGGGACCTGGTGTCCTTTCCTAGGAGGGCCCCCTCTCCAGAGGATGCTTCCTGCCCCTCTGCCCTTCTTGTTGGAACACAGCAGGCACATCTCCGTGCCTCCAGCACCTCTGCAGTCATGACTTATAGCGTTTTCCATGTATCCTATTGGGGACCACAGCGTAGTGTATGTAACCATCTGGCTGCTGTTTGACAACATTGGGGGGATTCCGACTTTTGTTGGTTTTGAGGTGCGTGTGTGTCTATCACATGCAGCTATCCCGTGCAGCTATCGGATCCTGTGGCTGGGTCACCCAAAACCCCAAAGTGGTTGGCAGAATATCATTTCTGGTGTTGGCGCTGAGTGGCTAGCTAGGCTCTCCTGGCCATGCCGGGGCTCACTCATGCAGTGACTTTCAGCTGGAGGGTCAGCTGAGCTGGAAGTTCCAGCTCGGCCACATTCCAATGTCCGGCAGTGGGTCCGGCCACCCCGGGAAGGCACGTGGGGATGTCCGCTGTGTTTGCCTGGGGGGCCCCTGCAGGGGCTGGTTGGGGCCTAGGTGGTGCCCCCTCCTTCTCTGTTTGGGTCTCTCCACACCCCGTGCACAGAGTTCTGGGAGACACAGAAATGGGCTGGCTGTACATTTTCGCACCACATCACTTTATTGACTTTCTACAGCCAACGTGCTCAGAGCCGTGGATGTGTGCCATCCCCTGGGGAAGGAGACCTTTCTCCTTTAAGTGGGGGCAAGAATCACACGGGGTCGGTTGGCTGGTGCTGGAGTCCCCCACCTAGGAGCATGTGTGGACTCCGGGTGGGGGCGTTTGTCCTGAGGTTTCAGCCTGAGTGACAGTTCTGAGGACAGCAGAGCTGACCTGGACCTGCAGCTCATGGGCTCCTGCGCTGGGTCCCCGCAGGGCAGCTGGACCCCGACCTTGGGCCCTCTGGGGCCCCAGCACCTGGAGGAGCCTGCCTCGTGGTGTGGGTGCGGGTGGGCCCCACCGGCTTACCCCTCTACTCCCCACACTGGTGTGTCCCGGGATCCCCAGGGCTGCCCTAGATAAGTAATCTGTATCTGTGGGGCACGCTCACGGCCCAGTAGGCCACATCCAGCTTTGAGAGGGCTCGCTCAGCCCGGGGCCAGAATCCAGGGTTGGCCAGGGCCATAGGGGCCTGATTCCATTAGTCTTTGAGTTGGGGCTGGTGGGGGCTCAAATCAACCCAGCCCCCACAGAGCCTGGGCCCAAGTCAGCCCAGGTCCCTCTGGGTTAGGGGCTGGTGTCCTATGCAGGGTGTCCCACCCTCCAGGAGGGACAGTGGGTGGAGGCAGGGCACAGTGTGTCCTCTGCACCACTCTCCTGCACACACACTGTCCGGGGCTCCCTGCCTTCCCTCCTCCCTGCAACCCTTGGGTACTCAATGGGACACCCGGGCTTCTGATGGGAGCAGGGTATCCAGAGAACCCCGGGGAGTCTGAGCATGTCCCACAGGTTGCAGCTGCACTGGGTCCTTGCTCTGGGCCGATGGTGTGGGGGTGGATGTTGTAGGGGCATGGGTATGATGGTGGTGGGGTGTGGGGGATGGTATAGGGGAGATGGTGTTTGGGTATAGTGTGGGTGGGGATTATGTGAGGTTGTGTGTGTGTGAGGGGGATGGTGTAGGGATATGCCATGGGGGATGATGATGTTAGGGAATGGTGTGGGTCTGGGGAATGGGAGGATTGTGTGGGGGGCCAGCGGACACAAGGCACTCCCTTTCTCTAAGATGCACACGGAGACGTCTACAGATAAAGGTGACCCCAGTCTGGGGTATGCTGTGACACCTGCCCCTGGGGCCCCGTGTGGTGAGTGCAGGGCCCTGGCTGGACCAGGGGCATTATCTGGGGGTCATCATACTATGTATGTTTACAAATTGCAAATTGTCTCAAATTGAATGCATAGAATTTAGAAATATATAAAGTCCTGAGGGTGGGTATAACCCTGACCCATCCGACCCTCATCAGATCTATGTGTGTCCTCCTCCAGTCACGGCCATGCACCCTGCCCCCAGGTCCCCTTACTGGCCCCACTGCCCCTACCCCAGCCCCCTGCTTTTCAGGGGACCGTCCCTCTCCCCTTTGGGGTTCAGCTCACATGGCAATCCCTGGAGGCCCCATCCTAGTGGCCTCCTCATCCCTGAGACCCCGAGGGTGGGGGCACGGTGTTCAGCCCCAACACCCTACCATGCAGCCATGTGTTGTTGGCTGCTCCTCTTCCCCCAGGCTCTGAAGCCCCGTGTTCCCTACCCAGAAGCCCCCGGTCCTCCCGGGTCCTGATCTCCCTGGCCCCTCAGCCTCACCCTAACCCATAGTAGTCCCAAAACATGACGTGACTGCTGAACATCCTGTTGACATCCAGGTCCCACAGCGTGATGTCCCTAGAGGAGACCAGGGCCTCCTCCTTCATTACCTGTGGGAAAACCGGGGAGGAGGAGCTGGCATCAGGGACACAGACCCCAACCTCTCTGTCCTGGGCAGGGAGCCCTGGGGCACCATGGGAGTGTGTACTGCCAAAACCTCCTTCCTTCCTCTGGGAGGCCAGGGACGGCGGGAGTGCCCACTGTGCCCATGGAACCTGTGTGACGGCCTGTGCCCAGCTGTTGTAGGCAGGGAGGTGACTGAGTGTCACCCTGGGTGGGAGGGGATAGGGGTTCAGCCAAGGTGGGAGGGGACATGGGGGTGTTGTGCCCAAGATTGCAAATCCGAGAAACCACTAAGGAGCTGACCAATGCAAACACACAAGTGTTGATTTCCAAACTTGAGTGCTTCCAAGTACACCCAACACAGTGGAGCAGGGACTTGGACCCCGAGGTGGCTTTTAGCTTAGTTTTAAGGGCTTGTCTCAGGGTCCTCCAGAAGGGCTGGAACAATTCCTCAAGTTATGTTTACATTTTGATATGGGGCCTTCAAGGGTATTGGGCTCTGTTCTCATTCTAATAGGCGCTTCCATCCCTTGGCATGGGCTCAGTTTCATTCTATTGTGGGGCTTTCTAGGACATTAAGCTGTAAACTTTTGTTTTTTTTCCTGTAACTGAAGTAATGTAAATTTCAGCTCTTCTTCACAGGGGCCTGGGATGGCTGGACTTGTTCGAACACTGAACTTAAAATAGAAAGGCCTTCATTTCCTCGGCCTCCTTGCATCCAGTCCCATCCTATCTAGATCTTTCCCCTTCCCTGGAGCTCCTAAGAGAGCAATTGCAAATGACCTCAGCCTGACAGCATGTGTTGGGAGACAGGCCCAGGGATTTGGGATTAGGAAGACCTGAGGCGTGGGTGTCCCAGCTGTGCAGCAGGATTCCATGCTGCAGACTCTTTTTCCCTAAGGCTATCTTGACAACTGACTTTGCACATACAAAAGCTCTCCTTTATCTTTAAAAGATGAGGAGAGAGTCAAAGTTTTTTTTCTCGCCCATCTAATTGCTCAGATTCCAATCTGAGACATATTTCCTGTTAATAAGGATAATTTACTATCCATAGTACTATGGTTAAAATATTCTGACACAAGTAGTTCAGAGGGATGTGGGTTTCTCATCTCTTTCTTCACAGCTCAGTCACTCATCAGGAAATGCATTTTATGGATTTGGAAAGAACTGAGAGACATTATTACAATGGTCCTATTATTATGTGAAGGATTCTTCCCTGAGATTCTTCCCCTATTTCAACTGACACTGAAACACTGTGAACTCTTTGGAAGACAAATGTCAAGGAAATAAATGTTATGCCCTGCTAATTTTAAATGCACTTGCAATATGGTGTCGATTATAATAGAAGTCTTTTTATCTGATTTTTGCTATTTATTATCCGTTCCTGCTTTTCAGGTGGAGGAGGCATTATACGTGTTCATAAGTGTTGCTCTTTCCTTCTGATATAAAATTATTTATTTGTTCCCACCGAAGGAACTCTATAAGAATAAGACAAAACTTAATTCAACAATTCTTAAAATGTCTTCACACTTGGAGCTTGATTCATTTAAGTGAATTTTCAAAATAAATCTTATTTATTAGGAAAAAAACAAAGATTTATAGGGAAATTGAGAAGATAGTACAGAGCATTTGCATCCACTGGCACTCAATTTCTCCAATTATTGATATCTTATATGAGTACGGTACAAATATGAGCTAATGAATCAATATTAAAATATTCGCATTAACCAAAGACCATACTTTATTCAGATTTCCTTAGCTTTTGCTAAGTTACCATCCCTCATATCACATTCCATTTGTCCTCCTGTTTTCTTAGGCTCCTCTGGATTGTGACAGTCTTTCAGCCTTTCCTTGTTGTTGTTGAACTGGAACACTTTGAGAAGTAGAGTATTTTGTAAAATTTCCCTCAGTTGGGACATGTCTGTTGTTTATCTCATGATTGAACTGTTTTTGTGGATTATATACAGAGATATACTGCCATTTTTATTATATCATATAAAGGATCGATACTATCAACATGATTTATCAGTCTTGGTATCGATCTGATCATCTTGCTGAGGTAGTGTTTGTCAGCTTTCTCCATAGAGGAGTGATTCTTTTATTATTATTATTATTATTATTATTATTATTATTATTATATTATCATTATTATTTTAGGTTTTTCATAATATATTTTGCAGAAGGAAGTTACTATGTGTATTGCACACATAAAAGTGTGAAGCTAAGCTCATGAACTTGAGTGTGGTATGTCTGCACGAATTGTTTGAAATTCTTCTACATGGGAGATTTCTCTTCCTTCTGAGTTTGTTTGTTTCTTTTTCAAAGATGTTATTTATTTATATGAGAGAGAGAGAGAGAGGAGAAAAACATGAGCGAGAGGGGCAGAGGGAGAGGGAGAATCAGGTTCCCTGCTGAACAGGGAGCCTGACTTGGGACCTGGATCATGATCTGAGCCTAAGGCAGAAGCTTCACTGACTGAGCCACACAGGTGCCACTCTTTCTTTCTTTCTTTCTTTCTTTCTTTCTTTCTTTCTTTCTTTCTTTCTTTCTTTCTTTTGTTTTAATAATAATTTTATTTTTTATTGGTGTTCAATTTACCAACATACAGAATAACACCCAGTGTTCATCCCGTCAAGTGCCCCCCTCAGTGCCCATCACCCATTCACCCCCACCGCCCACCCTCCTCCCCTTCCATCACCCCTAGTTCATTTCCCTGAGTAAGGAGTCTTTATGTTCTGTCTCCCTTTCTGATATTTCCCACACATTTCTTCTCCATTCCCTTATATTCCCTTTCACTATTATCTATATTCCCCAAATGAATGAGAACATACAATGTTTGTCCTTCTCCGATTGACTTACTTCACTCAGCATAATACCTTCCAGTTCCATTCACGTTGAAGCAAATGGTGGATATTTGTCGTTTCTGATGGCTGAGCAATGCCCACCTGTTCTCTCTCTTCATCTTCTGAGTCTCCTAAGATATGAATGTTATTGTTTTAATAAGTGGCTGACTTCCCTACGTCTGTCTCTGTTGTCCATAACCTTTCTTGTTTTTATGGCTTCCACGTGGGACTGCATCTCAGTTATAGCATTTTTAACATTGGCCTGACTAGATTTTAGCTCTTTTATTTCTACAGTAAGGGATTCTCCAGTTTTCTTCTGTGCTCTTTTTCCAGCCCAGCTGCTATCTTTATAATCATTGTTTTAAACTGTAGTTAGACATCATATATGTGTATTGATGGACTTCCTGGCTGTGAGTACTACCTCATGTTATTTTATGGAGGTGAATTTCTCCATCTCATTACCTTTTCCAGAAAAGAAAGAGGGAAGAAAAAGAAAAACCAAGGAAAACAATAACAACTGCCCTTCAAAAAAAAACACCAGATTATTTTGGCCTGCATTTTAAAAGATTCTAAATCCCAAAATATGAAACACAATTAAAGTACCATGAAAGTAAAAATAAGAAATATATAAGGTACATACATAAAAATTAAAATAAGGCAATTAATAAAAAAATCAAAGAAAATGAATGAAAATAAAGCACAAAGTACAAAGGAAGCTAGATCCTACTTTCCAGGCAGAGCTGAATCTCTGCATCCTCTGTGGTCCGACAACTTGGTGGCAGTGAGTGGTCTGTGCAGGGTCTGGGGATGGGCTCTGGCGCTGATTATCAGGTGCACATCTGGGTGGTAGATGCACCTGCGGAGTCAGAGGCGGGGTGGGCGTCAGCACCTCTGGCCTCCAGTGGGTGGTGCAGTGCTGCTCCCTGAGACCCCCCCTGATGGGCGGGATGCGGGTGGGGTCTGTGGGTCCTCTGGCTCTGGGGCTGAGCATCCTACCCCCCAGTCTGCATGGGCCTCCACAGAAAAGCCATCAAGCCCCCGGGCCTCCGCCAATTCTCTCAGAAACCTGCGTTTACTCTACCTGCATCCGAACTTCTTTTGGTTTTGTTTTTTTATCTCAGAGTGTTGTGCCCAAGATTGCGAATCCGAGAAACCACCGAGAAGCTGACACTCATGCAAACACACGAGGGTTTATTTACAAGCTCGAGCTTGTGTCCAAGTATACCCGACAGAGTGGAGCAGGGACTTGGACCCCGTGGTGGGTTTTAGCTTAATTTTAAGGGCTGGTCTTGGGGACCTCCAGAAGGGCTGGAGCAATTCCTCAAGTTCTGTTTACATTTTGATGTGGGACATTCAAGGACATTGAGCTCTGTTCTCATTCTAATAGTGGCTTCCTGTCCTTGGCCTGGGCTCAGTTTTGATTCTATTGTGGGGCTTTCTAGGTCATTAAGCTGTAAACTTTTGTTTTTTTCCTGTAACTGAAGTAATGTAAATTTCAGCTCTTCTTCACAGGGACCTAGGATGGGTTGACTTGTGCTAACACTGAATTTAAATTGGAATGGCCTTAATTTTCTTGGCCTCCACGCTTCCCTTCGCATCCTATCTAGCTCCTTCCCCCTTCCCCAGAGCTCCTGAGAGAGCAATTGCAAATGACCTCAGCATGGCAGCCTGTGTTGGGGGACAGGCCCAGGGACTTGGGGTCAGGAAGACCTGGGGTGCAGGAATACTGGCTGTGCATCCGGATTCTATGCTGCAGACTCTTATTCCCTAAGGCTATCTTGACAACTGACTTTGTACATAGAAAAGCTCTCCTTTGTCTTTAAAAGATGAGGAGCCAGTCAAAGCATTTTTTCTCCGCCCATCTAATTGCTCAGATTCCAATCTGAGACACATTTCCTGTTAATAAGGATAATATACTATCCATGGTACTATGGTTAAAATATTCTGACACAAGTAATTCAGAGGGATGAGGGTTTCTCATCTCTTTCTTCACAGCTCAGTCACTCATCAGGAAATGCATCTTTATGGATTTGGAAAGAACTGAGAGACATTATTACCAATGATCCTATTATTTATGTGAAGGATCCTTCCCTGAGATTCTTCCCCTGTTTCAATTGACACTGAAACACTGTGAACTCTTTGGAAGACAAATGTCAAGGAAATAAATGTTATGCCCTGCTAATTTTAAATGCACTTGCAATATGGTGTCGATTATAATAGAAGTCTTTTTATCTGATTTTTGCTATTTATTATCCATTCCTGCTTTTCAGGTTGAGGAGGCATTGTACGTGTTCATAAGTGTTTTTCTTTCCTTCTGATCTAAAATTCTTTGTTTCTATCAAAGGAACTCTTTCAGAATAAGGCAAAAGTTAATTCAACTATTCTTAAAATGTCTTCACACTTGGAGCCTGATTCATTTAAGAGAATTTTCAAAATAAATCTTATTTATTAGGAAAAAAACAAAGATTTATAGGGAAATTGAGAAGATAGTACAGAGCATTCGCATGCACTTGCACTCAATTTCTCCAATTATTGATATCTTATATTAGTATGGTTCAATATTAGCTAATGAATCAATATTAAAAAATTCGCATTAAACAAAGACCAAAAAAAAAAAAAAAAAAACAAAGACCATAGTTTATTCATATTTCCTTAGTTTTTGCTAAGTTACCATCCCTCATATCACATTCCATTCGTCCTCCTGTTTCCTTAGGCTCCTCTGGATTGTGACAGTCTTTCAGCCTTTCCTTGTTGTTGTTGAACTGGAACACTTTGAGAAGTAGAGTATTTTGTAAAATTTCCCTCAGTTGGGACATGTCTGTTGTTTATCTCATGACTGAACTGTTTCTGTGGATTATATACAGAGATATACTGCCATTTTTGTTATATCATATAAAGGATAGATAGTATCAACATGATTTATCAGTCTTGGTATCGATCTGATCATCTTGCTGAGGTAGTGTTTGTCAGCTTTCTCCGTAGTAAACTGATTCTTTATTATTATTATTAAATATTATTATTATTATATTATCAATATTATTTTAAGTTTTTCATATTATATTTTGTAGAAGGAAGTCACTATGTGTACTCCACACTTAAGAGTGGGAAGCAAAAAAAAAAAAAGTGGGAAGCTATGCTCATGAACTTGACAGTGGAATGTCTTCAGAAATTGTTTGAAATTCTTCTACATGGGCGATTTCTCTTCCTTGTGGGTTTGTTTCTTTTTCATAGATGATTTTTATTTATTTGAGAGAGAGAGGAGCGATAAAGCATGAGTGAGAGGGGCAGAGGGAGATGGAGAAGCAGGTTCCCTGTTGAACAGGGAGCCTACATTGGGACCTGGATCATGATCTGAGCCTAAGGCAGAAGCTTAACTGACAGAGCCACACAGGTGCCACTCTTTCTTTCTTTCTTTCTTTCTTTCTTTCTTTCTTTCTTTCTTTCTTTCTTTCATTTCTTTCCTTTCCTTTCCTTCCTTCCTTCCTTCCTTCCTTCCTTCCTTCCTTCCTTCCTTCCTTCCTTCCTTCTTTCCTTCCTTATTTCTTTCTTTCTTTCTTTCTTTCTTTCTTTCTTTCTTTCTTTCTTTCTTTCTTTCTTTCTCTCTTTCTTTCTTTCTTCTTTCTGTTCAATCCAGCAACTTCTGAGGAATTCCTCCCTCAGATGGGAGCTACATACTAACTTCCAAACCTGAGTACCTAGCTGAAAGCTCTCTCTCTGGGGAACTTCCCGTTCAGAGATGATCTGAAACGTGGTCCTTCCCTGTTCTACACTGCCTGCAGATACAGTTACAAGCATCCTCACTAGACATGTTTGTCAGAAGCTCATGGGACACAAGGGGCAGGCTGCAGGCTTCAAGGTTTTGTCTCCAGGTGTAGTAATTACGAACATCCTCACTAGACATGTTTGTCAGAAGCTCATGGGACGCAAGGGCCAGCTGCAGGCTTCAATGGTTGTCTCTTCAGGTGCAGAAGAGCGGTATTCATGGAATATCCCACCTTACAATGCTGCTACGTTCTTACGGCCATCAGAACAAGCTAGTAGAAAGCTGGCTTCTAGGCATGCTTCCTTTTGAGAACTGACCTCAGGGCAGGACCCTCACGCATCCTGCCTGCCCGTAGAGGTCGGCAAAATGCATGTGGAGGTGTCAGGCCTGTACTCCCAATTATCTGAGTTGAATATAGCGATTTCAATCGGCATTCTTCAAAGAGTGTAGCTAGTTTCTAACTCCCATGTATGAGTGAGTAGCAGACATCTGCCTCCCAGGCGTACACACTTTTGAGAGTTGAGCTTATGGCCTGTACTTCCCACATCCTGCCTGCAGGTACACTTCGTTGCTAACAGGCCTAGGTTCGATGCGTGACTGAAGTGTTATGAGAGGTAAGTGGAAAGTGCCGGCACACAAGACTAGTGCCTCCAAGCTCAATCCAGCGATTTCCTACTAATTCCTGTCTTAGGCAGGTGCTACATACTAAGTTCCATACGTGAGAAGCTAGCTGAACCCCGAGTCCAAAAGCATCTCTCTTCTGAGATTTGAGCTCACACCCAGTCCCTCACAGTTCCACACTGCCTGCAGAATGAGTTTTGAACATCTTCAGCAGAGACGTTTGTCAGGAGCTTGGGAGACGCAAGTGGAATAATGCAGGCCTGGAAGGTGTCTCCAGGTGCAGTAGAGTGGTATTCTTCGAACCTCCTGAGTTAGAAGGCTGCTATGGTCTCACGGCCATTAGAACGCAGCTAGTTGAAAGCTGGCTTCTAGCATGGTCTCTTGTTAGAGCTGAGCACAGGGCAGGACCCTCCCGCATCCCGCCTGCCCATAGTTGCAGCTGCTAACATCCTTTTGTTAGGTGCTGGGAGAGGTTGGAGAAATGCCAGTGGAAGTGTCAGGACTGTACTCACGTGTATCTGAGTTCAATACAGCGATTGCCAACGTCCTTGTTCAATTAGAGTGTAGCTCGGGTATACCTCGCCTCGATAAGTGTCTAGCAGACATCGGCCTACAAAGCATACACACTTCTGAGAGTTGAGCTTATGGCCTGTACCTCCCCCATCCTGACTGCCTGTACGGTCCACTTCCACAGCATTTCGTTGTATGCGGGACTGTACCGGAGGGAGAACCAAGTGTCTGCCTTGTCAATTTTGTGCCTAGCAGATGGCTGCCTCCAAGGCATGCACACTCCTTTGCATTGAGCTTAGGACTGGAACCTCCCACATGCTGACCACCTGTACGCTTCGCTTCCAAAGAATTTCTTTCGATACAGGACGGAAGTTTTGCGAGAGGCAAATGTGTCTTAGTTCAATCCAGCAACATCTGTGGAATTCCTCTCTCAGATGGGAGCTACATACTAACTTCCAAACCTGAGTACCTAGCTGAAAGCTCTCTCTCTGGGGAACTTCCCTCTTGGAGATGAGCTGCAACGTGGTCCTTCCCAGTTCCACACTGCCTGCAGATACAGTTACAAAAGTCCTCACTAGACATGGTTGTCAGAAGCTCATGGGATGCAAAGGGCCAGCTGCAGACTTCAAGGTTGTGTCTCCAGGTGCAGTAAAGCGGTATTCATGGAACATCCTGAATTACAATGCTGCCACGTTCTCATGGCCATCAGAACGCAGTTAGTAGAAAGCTGGCTTCGAGGCATGCCTCCTTTTGAAAGCTGAGCTCAGGGCAGGACCCTCCCGCATCCTGCCTGCCCGAAGTCGTAGCTGCTAACATCCTTATTAGGTGTTGGGAGAGGTTGGAGAAATGCAAGTGGAAGTGTCAGTACTGTACTCACGTGTATCTGAGTTCAATACAGCGACTGCCAACGTCCATGTTTAATTAGAGTGTAGCTTGGGTATAGGTCACCTCGATCAGTGTCTAGCAGACATCGGCCTGCAAAGCATACACACTTCTGATAGTTGAATTTATGCCTTGTACCTCGTACATGCTGACTGCAGGTACAATTCGCTCCTATCAGGCCTAGGCTCGATGCGTGACAGAAGTTTTGTCAGAGGTTAGTGGAAGGTGCCGGCCCACACGACTAGTGTCTCCAAGCCCAATCCAGAGATATGTGAGGAACTGCTCTCTTAGATTGGTGCTACATACTAAGTTCCATACATGAGAAGCTAGTTGAACACAGTGTCCAAAGGGTACTTGCTTCTGAGACTTGAGCTCACCTCCAGTCCCTCACAGTTCCACACGGCCTTCAGATGGAATTTCGAACATCCTCACTAGACATGTTTGTCAGAAGCTCATAGGACACAAGGAGCTAGCTGCAGGCTTCAATGCTTGTCTCTCCAGGTGCAGTAGAGCGGTATACATGGAACGTCCTGACTTACAGTGGTGCTACATTCCCACGGCCATAACAACGCAGCTAGGAGAAAGCTGGCTTCGGGCATGCTTCCTTTTGAGAGCTGAGCTCAGGGCAGGACCCTCCCGCATCCTGCCTGACTGTAGATGTAGCTGCTAACATCCTTGTGTTAGGTGCTGGGAGAGGTTGTGAGAAAAGCATGTGGAAGCATCGGGCCTGAACTCACGTGTATCTGAGTTGAATACAGAGATTTCCAACGGCTTTCTTCAATCAGAGTGTAGCTATATTCTAACTCCCATGTACGAGTGGGTAGCAGAAATCTGCCTCCCAGGCATACACACTACTGAGAGTTTAGCTTATGACCTGTACCTCGACATCCTGCCTTCAGGTACACTTCACTTCTAAAAGGCCTAGACTCGATGCGTGACGGAAGTGTTGTGAGAGGTAAGTGGAATGTCCCGGCACACAAGACTAGTGCCACCAAGGTCAATCCAGAGATTTCCTAGTAATTCCTGTGTTAGACTGGTGCTACATACTAAGTTCCATAGTATGAGAAGCTAGCTGAACGCCTTGTCCAAAAGCAACTTACTTTTGAGAGTTGAGCTTGCACTCAGTCCCTCATGGTCCGATACTGCCTTCAGAATGAGTATCAAACATCTTCACCATAGACTTTTGTCAGAAGCTTGTGGGACGCAAGTGGAACAATGCAGACCGGGAAGGTATCTCCAGGTGCAGTAGAGTGGTAATCTTGGAACCTCCTGAATTAGAATACTGCTACATTCTCACTGCCATAAGAAGGCAGCTAGTTGAAAGCTGACTTCTAGGCATGCTTCCTTGTGAGAGCTGAGGTCAGGGCAGGACCGTCCCGCATCCTGACTGCCTGTAGACATAGATCCTAGCATCTTTATGTTAGGTGCTGGAAGAGGTTGTGTGAAAAGCATGTGGAAGTGACAGGCCTGTACTCACGTGTATCTGAGTTCAATACAGCGATTGCCAACGTCCTTGTTCAAATCGAGTGTAGCTCGGTTCTAGCTCCCATCAATAAGTGTCTAGCAGACATCTGCCTGTAAAGCATACACACTTCTGAGAGTTGAACTTATGCCCTGTACCTCCCACATGCTGACTGCAGGTACACTTTGCTCCTATCAGGCCTAGGCTCGAATCGTGACAGAAGTGTTGTGAGAGGTTAGTGGAAGGTGCCGGCCCACACGACTAGTGTTTCCAAGCCCAATCCAGAGATATGTGACGAACTGCTCTCTAGGATTGGTGCTACATACTAAGTTCCATACATGAGAAGCTAGTTGAACACAGTGTCCAAAGGGTACTTGCTTCTGAGACTTGAGCTCACCTCCAGTCCCTCACAGTTCCACACGGCCTTCAGATGGAATTTCGAACATCCTCACTAGACATGTTTGTCAGAAGCTCATAGGACACAAGGAGCTAGCTGCAGGCTTCAATGCTTGTCTCTCCAGGTGCAGTAGAGCGGTATACATGGAACGTCCTGACTTACAGTGGTGCTACATTCCCACGGCCATAACAACGCAGCTAGGAGAAAGCTGGCTTCGGGCATGCTTCCTTTTGAGAGCTGAGCTCAGGGCAGGACCCTCCCGCATCCTGCCTGACTGTAGATGTAGCTGCTAACATCCTTGTGTTAGGTGCTGGGAGAGGTTGTGAGAAAAGCATGTGGAAGCATCGGGCCTGAACTCAATCAATATCAATAAGTGTCTAGCAGACATCTGCCTGTAAAGCATACACACTTCTGAGAGTTGAACTTATGCCCTGTACCTCCCACATGCTGACTGCAGGTACACTTTGCTCCTATCAGGCCTAGGCTCGAATCGTGACAGAAGTTTTGTCAGAGGTTAGTGGAAGGTGCCGGCCCACACGACTAGTGTCTCCAAGCCCAATCCAGAGATATGTGAGGAACTGCTCTCTTAGATTGGTGCTACATACTAAGTTCCATACATGAGAAGCTAGTTGAACACAGTGTCCAAAGGGTACTTGCTTCTGAGACTTGAGCTCACCTCCAGTCCCTCACAGTTCCACACGGCCTTCAGATGGAATTTCGAACATCCTCACTAGACATGTTTGTCAGAAGCTCATAGGACACAAGGAGCTAGCTGCAGGCTTCAATGCTTGTCTCTCCAGGTGCAGTAGAGCGGTATACATGGAACGTCCTGACTTACAGTGGTGCTACATTCCCACGGCCATAACAACGCAGCTAGGAGAAAGCTGGCTTCGGGCATGCTTCCTTTTGAGAGCTGAGCTCAGGGCAGGACCCTCCCGCATCCTGCCTGACTGTAGATGTAGCTGCTAACATCCTTGTGTTAGGTGCTGGGAGAGGTTGTGAGAAAAGCATGTGGAAGCATCGGGCCTGAACTCACGTGTATCTGAGTTGAATACAGAGATTTCCAACGGCTTTCTTCAATCAGAGTGTAGCTATATTCTAACTCCCATGTACGAGTGGGTAGCAGAAATCTGCCTCCCAGGCATACACACTACTGAGAGTTTAGCTTATGACCTGTACCTCGACATCCTGCCTTCAGGTACACTTCACTTCTAAAAGGCCTAGACTCGATGCGTGACGGAAGTGTTGTGAGAGGTAAGTGGAATGTCCCGGCACACAAGACTAGTGCCACCAAGGTCAATCCAGAGATTTCCTAGTAATTCCTGTGTTAGACTGGTGCTACATACTAAGTTCCATAGTATGAGAAGCTAGCTGAACGCCTTGTCCAAAAGCAACTTACTTTTGAGAGTTGAGCTTGCACTCAGTCCCTCATGGTCCGATACTGCCTTCAGAATGAGTATCAAACATCTTCACCATAGACTTTTGTCAGAAGCTTGTGGGACGCAAGTGGAACAATGCAGACCGGGAAGGTATCTCCAGGTGCAGTAGAGTGGTAATCTTGGAACCTCCTGAATTAGAATACTGCTACATTCTCACTGCCATAAGAAGGCAGCTAGTTGAAAGCTGACTTCTAGGCATGCTTCCTTGTGAGAGCTGAGGTCAGGGCAGGACCGTCCCGCATCCTGACTGCCTGTAGACATAGATCCTAGCATCTTTATGTTAGGTGCTGGAAGAGGTTGTGTGAAAAGCATGTGGAAGTGACAGGCCTGTACTCACGTGTATCTGAGTTCAATACAGCGATTGCCAACGTCCTTGTTCAAATCGAGTGTAGCTCGGTTCTAGCTCCCATCAATAAGTGTCTAGCAGACATCTGCCTGTAAAGCATACACACTTCTGAGAGTTGAACTTATGCCCTGTACCTCCCACATGCTGACTGCAGGTACACTTTGCTCCTATCAGGCCTAGGCTCGAATCGTGACAGAAGTGTTGTGAGAGGTTAGTGGAAGGTGCCGGCCCACACGACTAGTGTTTCCAAGCCCAATCCAGAGATATGTGACGAACTGCTCTCTAGGATTGGTGCTACATACTAAGTTCCATACATGAGAAGCTAGTTGAACACAGTGTCCAAAGGGTACTTGCTTCTGAGACTTGAGCTCACCTCCAGTCCCTCACAGTTCCACACGGCCTTCAGATGGAATTTCGAACATCCTCACTAGACATGTTTGTCAGAAGCTCATAGGACACAAGGAGCTAGCTGCAGGCTTCAATGCTTGTCTCTCCAGGTGCAGTAGAGCGGTATACATGGAACGTCCTGACTTACAGTGGTGCTACATTCCCACGGCCATAACAACGCAGCTAGGAGAAAGCTGGCTTCGGGCATGCTTCCTTTTGAGAGCTGAGCTCAGGGCAGGACCCTCCCGCATCCTGCCTGACTGTAGATGTAGCTGCTAACATCCTTGTGTTAGGTGCTGGGAGAGGTTGTGAGAAAAGCATGTGGAAGCATCGGGCCTGAACTCAATCAATATCAATAAGTGTCTAGCAGACATCTGCCTGTAAAGCATACACACTTCTGAGAGTTGAACTTATGCCCTGTACCTCCCACATGCTGACTGCAGGTACACTTTGCTCCTATCAGGCCTAGGCTCGAATCGTGACAGAAGTTTTGTCAGAGGTTAGTGGAAGGTGCCGGCCCACACGACTAGTGTCTCCAAGCCCAATCCAGAGATATGTGAGGAACTGCTCTCTTAGATTGGTGCTACATACTAAGTTCCATACATGAGAAGCTAGTTGAACACAGTGTCCAAAGGGTACTTGCTTCTGAGACTTGAGCTCACCTCCAGTCCCTCACAGTTCCACACGGCCTTCAGATGGAATTTCGAACATCCTCACTAGACATGTTTGTCAGAAGCTCATAGGACACAAGGAGCTAGCTGCAGGCTTCAATGCTTGTCTCTCCAGGTGCAGTAGAGCGGTATACATGGAACGTCCTGACTTACAGTGGTGCTACATTCCCACGGCCATAACAACGCAGCTAGGAGAAAGCTGGCTTCGGGCATGCTTCCTTTTGAGAGCTGAGCTCAGGGCAGGACCCTCCCGCATCCTGCCTGACTGTAGATGTAGCTGCTAACATCCTTGTGTTAGGTGCTGGGAGAGGTTGTGAGAAAAGCATGTGGAAGCATCGGGCCTGAACTCACGTGTATCTGAGTTGAATACAGAGATTTCCAACGGCTTTCTTCAATCAGAGTGTAGCTATATTCTAACTCCCATGTACGAGTGGGTAGCAGAAATCTGCCTCCCAGGCATACACACTACTGAGAGTTTAGCTTATGACCTGTACCTCGACATCCTGCCTTCAGGTACACTTCACTTCTAAAAGGCCTAGACTCGATGCGTGACGGAAGTGTTGTGAGAGGTAAGTGGAATGTCCCGGCACACAAGACTAGTGCCACCAAGGTCAATCCAGAGATTTCCTAGTAATTCCTGTGTTAGACTGGTGCTACATACTAAGTTCCATAGTATGAGAAGCTAGCTGAACGCCTTGTCCAAAAGCAACTTACTTTTGAGAGTTGAGCTTGCACTCAGTCCCTCATGGTCCGATACTGCCTTCAGAATGAGTATCAAACATCTTCACCATAGACTTTTGTCAGAAGCTTGTGGGACGCAAGTGGAACAATGCAGACCGGGAAGGTATCTCCAGGTGCAGTAGAGTGGTAATCTTGGAACCTCCTGAATTAGAATACTGCTACATTCTCACTGCCATAAGAAGGCAGCTAGTTGAAAGCTGACTTCTAGGCATGCTTCCTTGTGAGAGCTGAGGTCAGGGCAGGACCGTCCCGCATCCTGACTGCCTGTAGACATAGATCCTAGCATCTTTATGTTAGGTGCTGGAAGAGGTTGTGTGAAAAGCATGTGGAAGTGACAGGCCTGTACTCACGTGTATCTGAGTTCAATACAGCGATTGCCAACGTCCTTGTTCAAATCGAGTGTAGCTCGGTTCTAGCTCCCATCAATAAGTGTCTAGCAGACATCTGCCTGTAAAGCATACACACTTCTGAGAGTTGAACTTATGCCCTGTACCTCCCACATGCTGACTGCAGGTACACTTTGCTCCTATCAGGCCTAGGCTCGAATCGTGACAGAAGTGTTGTGAGAGGTTAGTGGAAGGTGCCGGCCCACACGACTAGTGTTTCCAAGCCCAATCCAGAGATATGTGACGAACTGCTCTCTAGGATTGGTGCTACATACTAAGTTCCATACATGAGAAGCTAGTTGAACACAGTGTCCAAAGGGTACTTGCTTCTGAGACTTGAGCTCACCTCCAGTCCCTCACAGTTCCACACGGCCTTCAGATGGAATTTCGAACATCCTCACTAGACATGTTTGTCAGAAGCTCATAGGACACAAGGAGCTAGCTGCAGGCTTCAATGCTTGTCTCTCCAGGTGCAGTAGAGCGGTATACATGGAACGTCCTGACTTACAGTGGTGCTACATTCCCACGGCCATAACAACGCAGCTAGGAGAAAGCTGGCTTCGGGCATGCTTCCTTTTGAGAGCTGAGCTCAGGGCAGGACCCTCCCGCATCCTGCCTGACTGTAGATGTAGCTGCTAACATCCTTGTGTTAGGTGCTGGGAGAGGTTGTGAGAAAAGCATGTGGAAGCATCGGGCCTGAACTCAATCAATATCAATAAGTGTCTAGCAGACATCTGCCTGTAAAGCATACACACTTCTGAGAGTTGAACTTATGCCCTGTACCTCCCACATGCTGACTGCAGGTACACTTTGCTCCTATCAGGCCTAGGCTCGAATCGTGACAGAAGTTTTGTCAGAGGTTAGTGGAAGGTGCCGGCCCACACGACTAGTGTCTCCAAGCCCAATCCAGAGATATGTGAGGAACTGCTCTCTTAGATTGGTGCTACATACTAAGTTCCATACATGAGAAGCTAGTTGAACACAGTGTCCAAAGGGTACTTGCTTCTGAGACTTGAGCTCACCTCCAGTCCCTCACAGTTCCACACGGCCTTCAGATGGAATTTCGAACATCCTCACTAGACATGTTTGTCAGAAGCTCATAGGACACAAGGAGCTAGCTGCAGGCTTCAATGCTTGTCTCTCCAGGTGCAGTAGAGCGGTATACATGGAACGTCCTGACTTACAGTGGTGCTACATTCCCACGGCCATAACAACGCAGCTAGGAGAAAGCTGGCTTCGGGCATGCTTCCTTTTGAGAGCTGAGCTCAGGGCAGGACCCTCCCGCATCCTGCCTGACTGTAGATGTAGCTGCTAACATCCTTGTGTTAGGTGCAGACATCGGCCTGCAAAGCATACACACTTCTGATAGTTGAATTTATGCCTTGTACCTCCCACATGCTGACTGCAGGTACAATTCGCTCCTATCAGGCCTAGGCTCGATGCGTGACAGAAGTTTTGTCAGAGGTTAGTGGAAGGTGCCGGCCCACACGACTAGTGTCTCCAAGCCCAATCCAGAGATATGTGAGGAACTGCTCTCTTAGATTGGTGCTACATACTAAGTTCCATACATGAGAAGCTAGTTGAACACAGTGTCCAAAGGGTACTTGCTTCTGAGACCAGGTCCAGGTCACCAGGTCACCAGGTCCAGGTGAGTCCCAGTGGGGAATAGAGGAACCATGTCCCGATGATGCCCAGGTAGGGACCAGAGTCACCAGGTCCAGATGAGGCCCAGGTGGGGAGCATATTCACTAGGTCCAGGTGAGGCCCAGTTGAGGAACAGAGTCACCAGTTCTGGTTGACGCCTAGAGGGGTACCAGAATCACCTGGTCCAGGTGACATCCAGATGGGGACCAGAGTCACCAGGTCAGGGTGAGGCCCAGAGGGGTTCCAGAGTCATCATGTCCAGGTGAGGCTCAGGTATGGAACAGAGTAACGAGGTCCCAATGATGCCAAGGTGAGGACCAGAGTCACCAGATCTGGGTGAGGCCCAAATAGGATCAGAGTCACCAGTTCCAGGTGAGGCCAAGAAGGAGTCCACAGCAATCATGTCCAGGTGGAGAACAAAGTCCCCAGGACTGGTTGAGGCCCAGATGGACCAGATTCACCAGGTCCAGGTGAAGCCCAGGTGGTGACCAGAGTCACCTGGTACAGGTGAGGACCATGTAAGGACCACATTCACCAGGTTCAAGTGAGTCCCATGTGGGGCCCTGAGTCACCAGGTATAGGTGAGGCCCAGGTGGCAACCCCACTCACCAGGTCCAGGTGAGGCCAACCTACAGGCCAGAGTCACCACATCCAGGTGAGGTCCTGGTGGGGACCGGAGTCACCAGGTAAATGTGAGGCTAGAAGGACACCACAGTCACCAGGTCGAGGTGTGGTTCATGTGGGAACGAGAGTCACCATGTCCAGGTGAGACCCAGGTAGGGACCACAGTCACCAGATCCAGATTGAGGCAAAGGTGGGGGACCCAGAGTCATCAGGGCCAGGTGAGGCCAAATTGTGGAGCAAGTTATCAGGTCCAGGTGAGTCCCAGGTGGGGAACAGAGTAACCATGTCCCATTGAGGCCCAGTTGAGGACCAGAGCCCACAGCTCCGGGTGAGGCCCAGAGAGGGACCATAGTCACCTGGTCCAGGTGATATCCAGGTGGGGACCAAGTCACCACGTCAGGGTGAGGCCCAGAGGGGGACGAGAGTCACTAGGTCCAAGTGAGGCCCCGATGTGGAACTGAGTAACCAGGTCCCATGATGCCCATGTGAGGACCGGATTCATCAGGTCCAGGTGAGGTCCCTGTGGGAACCAGTCACCTCGTCCAGGTGAGGCCCAGGTGGGACCACAGTCACCAGGTCAGGGTGAGGTCCAGAGGGTGACCAGAGTCACCAGGTCCAGGTGAGGCCCAGGTATAGAAGAGAGTAACCAGGTCCCAATGATGCCCAGTTAAGGACCAGAGTCACCAGGTCAGGTGAGGCCCAAATATGGATCAGGGTAGTTTTGTTCCAGGTGAGGCCAGCAGGAGACCCCAGGAACCAGTTCCGGGAGCCCAATATGGGAAACAGAGCCACCAGATCCAGGTGAGGTCCACAGTCACAAGGTCCAGGTGAGGCCCAGGTGGCAACAAGATGCACCAAGTCCAGGTGAGTCCCAGGTGGTGACCAGAGTCACGAGGTCCAGGTGAGGACCAGCTAAGGACCAGATTCACCAGGTCCAAGTGAAGCCCAGGGGAGGACCAAAGTCGCCAGGTAAGGGTGAGGCCCAGAGTGGGAACCAGAGTAACCAGTTTAGTTGAGGCCCAGAGTGGGACCAGAGGTCTCCCATGAAAGTAAGGCCCACGTGTTGAATAGAGTATCCAGGTCCCAATGATGCCTAGGTGAGGACCAGAGTCACTAGGGCCATGCAAGGCCCAGATGGGGATCAGAATCACCAGGTCCTGGTGAGGCATAGAAGGAGACCACAGTCACCAGTATCAGCTGAGCCCCATGTGGGAACCAGAGCCACTCTATCCAGCTGAGTCCCAGGTCCATGTGAGGCCCACGTGAGGACCAGATTCATCAGGTCGAATTGAGGCATAGCTGGGGACAACAGTCACCAGGTCTGGGTGAGGCCTAGGTGGGGACAAGATTCACCAGGTCTGAGTTAGGTCAAAGTGGGGACTAGAATCACCAGGTCCAGGTGAGGCCAAACTGAGGACCAGAGTCACCAGATCCAGGTGAGGTCCATGTTGGAAAGAGAGTCACCAGGTCCAGGAGAGGTCCAGGTGGGGACCAGAGTCACCAGATCCAGGTGAAGTCCAGGTGGGGACCAGAGTCACCAGATCCAGATGAGGCCCAGGTGAGGACCAGAGTTACCAGGTACATGTGAGGCCCAGGTGGGGACCAGAGGCAACAGGTCTACGTGAGGCCCAGGCGTGGAACACAGTAACCAGGTCCAGATGAGTCCCAGGTGGTGACAACAGTCAGCACGTCCCGGTGAGGCCCATTTGGGGACCAGGATCACCAGGTACAGGGGAGGCCCTTGAAAATACCAGAGTCAACAGTTCGAGGTGAGGCACAGGTGGCAACCAGAGTCAGCAGGTCCAAGTCAGGCCAAAGTGGGGTTCACAGTCACCAGGTCAGGGTGAGACCCAGAGGGGGACCAGAGTCACCTTGTCCAAATGACGTCCAGTTGTGGAACACAGTAACCGGGTCCCAATTATGCCCAGTTGAGGACCATGGTCAACAGGGCCAGGTGAGGCCCAGATGGGGATCAGAGTCACCAGGTCCAAGTGAGGCCCAGGTAGGGACCACAGTCACCAGATCCAGGGTAGTCTCAGGTGCCAACCAGAGTCACCAGGTCCAGGTGAGGTGCAGGTGGTAACCACACTCACCAGGTCCCAGTGAGGCCCTGGTGGGGACCAGAGTCACCAGGTCCATGAGAAGCTAGAAACACTGCAGCCACCAGGTCCACATGAGGTCCATGTGGGAACGAGAGTCACCAGTTACAGGTGAGGCCCAGGTGGGGATCAGACTCACCAGGTCCAGGTGAGACCCAGGTGGGAACCAGTGTCACCATGTCCAGGTGTGGCCCAGGTAAGGACCAGATTCACCAGGTCCAAGTGAGGCCCATGTGGGGACCTGAGTCACCAGGTATGGGTGAGGCCCAGTTGGCAAACCCACTCACCAGGTCCAGGTGAGGCCAACCTGCAGGCCAGAGTCACCAGTTCCAGGTGAGGCCCTGGTGGGGACCAGAGTCACCAGGTAAATGTGAGGCTAGAAGGACACCACAAAAAAAAAAAAAAAAAAAGAAGGACACCACAGTCACCAGGTCCAAGTGTGGTTCATGTGGGAACGAGAGTCACCAGGTCCAGGTGAGACCCAGGTGGGGACCACAGTCACCAGGTCCAGATTGAGGCCTAGGTGGGGCCCAGAGTCATCAGGGCCAGGTGAGGGCAAAGTGTGGAGCAACGTTATCAGGTCCAGGTGAGTCCCAGGTGGGAACCAGTCACCTCGTCTAGGTGAGGCCCACAAGAGTAGTGCCTCCAAGCTCAATCCCGCGATTTCCTAGTAGTTCCTGTCTTAGACTGGTGCTACATACTAATTTCCATACTAACTAATTGAACCCTGCATCCAACGGCAACTTACATCCGAGAGTTGGGCTCACATGCAGTCCCTCACAGTTCCACACTGACTGCAGAATGTGTTTCCAACGTCTTCACCAGAGACACTTGTCAGAAGCTTGTGAGACGCAAGTGGAATAATGCAGGCCTGGAAGGTGTCTCCAGGTGGAGTAAAGTGGTATTCTTGGAACCTCCTGAGTTAGAATACTGCTGTGTTCTCAGGGCCAGAAGAATGCAGCTAGTTGAAAGCTGGCTTCTAGACATGCTTCCTTGTGAGAGTTGAGGTGAGGGCGGGACCCTCCCACAACCTGAGTGCCTGTAGACATAGGTCCTAACATCTTTATGTTAGGTGCTGGAAGAGGTTGTGAAAAGCATGTAGACGTTTCAGGCTTGTAGTCACGTGTAACTGAGTTCAATACAGCGATTTCCAACAGCCTTGTTCAATTAAAGTGTAGCTAGGTTCTAACTCCCTTAAAAGAGTGGCTAGCAGACATCTGCCTGCAAAGCATACACGCTTCTCAGAGTTGAGCTTATGGGCTGTACCTCCCACAATCTGACGGCCTGTGCGGATCGCTTCCACAGCATTCCCTTCTATGCGGGACAGTAGCGGAGTGAGGACCAAGTGTCTGCATTGTTAATTTCGCGACTACCGGACACCTGTCTCCAAGTGATGCACACTCCTTTGGATGAGCTTATGGCTTGTTCCTCCCACATGCTGACCGCCTGTACCTTTCACTTCGAAAGGACGTCGTTCGATACGGGACACAAGTTTTGTGAGAGGCAAGTGTCTCTTAGCTCAATCCAACGACTTCTGAGTAATTCCTCCCTCAGAAGGGAGCTACATACTAACTTCCAAACCTAGTTTGGAAGTACCTAGTTGAAAGCTGTCTCTCTGGGGAACTTCCTTCTGAAAGATGAGCTGACACGCGGTCCTTCCCAGTTCCACACTGCCTGCAGATGGAGTTACGAACATCCTCACTAGACATGTTTGTCAGAAGCTCATGGGACGCAAGGGGCAAGCTGCAGGCTTCAACGGTTGTGTCTCCAGGTGCAGTAGAGCTTTATTCATGGAACGACCTGACTTCCAATGCTGTAAAGTTTGGGTTAGGTTACGGGTTAGGGTTAGGGTTAGGGTCCTATTTAAGCTTAGGGTCAGGGTTAGGGTTAGGATTAGGGTTAGGGTTAGGGTTAGGGTTCAGGTTAGGGTTAGGGGTGGGTTCAGGGTTAGGGGTAGGCTACAGGTTAGCGTTAGGGTTAGGGTTAGGGTTAGGGTTAGGTTACAGGTTAGGGTTCGGGTTAGGTTACGGATTAGGGTACGGGTTAGTGTTAGGGTTAGGGTACGGGTTAGGGTTAGGGTATGGCTTATGGTTCGGTTTAGGTTTACGGTTAGGGTTAGGGTTAGGGTATGGGTTAGGTTTAAAATTAGGGTACTGTTTAGGGTTAGGGTTAGGGTTAGGTTACGGGTTAGGGTTAGGGATAGGGTAAGGGTTAAGGTTAGGATTAGGTTAGGGTTAGGGTTAGGATTAGGGATTGGGTTTCTTTAGGTTTAGGGTTGGGGTAAGGTTAGGGTTAGGGTACGGGTTAGAGTTTGGGTTAGGGTACGGGTGAGGGTTAGGGTAAGCGTTAGGGTACGGGTTAGGATTAGGGTACGGGTTAAGGTTAGGTTTAGGGTTAGGTTTAGGGTTAGGGTATGGGATAGGGTTAGGTTTAGGGTATTGTTTAGCATTAGGGTTAGGGTTAGGGTTAGGTTACAGGTTAGAGTTACGGTTAGGGTTAGAGTTAGAGTTCGGGTGATGTTTAGGGTTCGGGTTCGGGTTAGGCTACGAGTTAGGGTTAGTGTTAGGGTTATGATTAGGGCTCGGTTTAGGCTTAGGTTTAGGGTACAGATTAGGGTTAGGGTACGGGTTAGGGTTAGGGTTAGGGTATGGTTTAGAGAAATGGTATGGATTACGGTACGGGTTAAGATATGGGTTAGGGTACTGGTAACGGTTAGGGTTTGGGTTAGGTTTAGGGTACGGGTTAGGGTTAGGTTTAGGGTTAGGGTTAGGGTACAGGATAGGGTTAGGTTTAGGGTTAGTGTTAGAGTTTGGGTTAGGGTACGGGTTAGGGTTAGGTTTAGGGTACTGTTTAGGGTTAGGGTTAGCGTTAGGTTTAGGTTACAGGTTAGGGTTAGGATTAGGGTAGGTTACGGTTAGGGTTAGGGTTAGGTTTCGGTTAGGGTTAAGGGTGGGGTTAGGGTTTAGGGTTAGGGTTAGGGTACTGTTTAGGGTTAGGTATAGTGTTAGGTTTAGGTTACAGGTTAGGGTTAGGGAACGGGTTAGAGTTAGGGTTGGGGTTAGGGTTAGGCTTCGGGTACGGGTTCAGGTTAGGGTTGGGGTAGGGTATGGGTTTGTTTATGGGTTAGGGTACGGGTACAGTTACAGGTTAGTGTATGGGTTAGTGTTAGGGTTCGGGTTAGGGAATGGGATAGGATTAGGTTTTGGGTACGGGTTAGGGTACAGGTTAGGGTACAGGTTAGGTTACGGTTTAGGGTTAAGGTACAGGTTAGAGTTAGGATTCAGTTTAGGGTTGGGTTTAGGGTTAGGTTTAGGGTACGGGTTAGGTTTAGGGTTACGGTAGAGGTTAGGGTACGGATAAGGTTTAGGGTTAGGGGATCCCTGGGTGGCGCAGCGGTTTGGCGCCTGCCTTTGGCCCAGGGCGCGATCCTGGAGACCTGGGATCGAATCCCACGTCAGGCTTCCAGTGCATGGAGCCTGCTTCTCCCTCTGCCTGTGTCTCTGCCTCTCTCTCTCTGTGTACTATCATAAATAAATAAAAATTAAAATTAAAAAATTAAAAAAAAGGTTTAGGGTTAGGGTACGGGTTAGGGTTAGGGTATGGGAGAGTTAGTGTTAGAGTTAGGGTACGGGTTTGGGTTAGGGTTAGGGTTACCGTACGGCTTAGGGATAGGTTTAGGGTTAGGGTTAGGGTTAAGGTACACATTAAGGTTAGGGTTAGGGTACTGTTTAGGGTTAGGGTTAGGGTTAGGTTTAGTTTTCGGGTTAGGGTTAGGGTTAGTTTACGTGTTAGGGATAGGGTTAGGGTGAGGTTTAGGGTTAGGTTAGGGTTAGGGTTAGGGTTAGAGATAGGGTTAGGGTTATGATTAGTGTTAGGGTTAGGTTAGGGGTAGTTTTTGTGTGAGGGTACGGGTTATGGTTAGGGTTAGGGTAGGGTACGGTTTAGGGTTAGGGTACGGGTTAGTGTTAGGGGTAGGAGTTAGGGTTAGGGTTTGTGTTAGGGTTAGGTTTAGGGTTAGGGTTATGGTTAAGGGTTATGGTTAAGGGTTAGGGTAAGGGTTAGGGGTTTGGGGTTTGTGTTCGGGTTAGGGTTAGGGGTTAGGGTTAGAGTTAGGGGTTAGGGGTTAGGGTTATGGTTAGGGTTAAGAGTTAGGGTTAGGTTTTGTGTTAGGGTTAGGGTTAGGGTATGGCTTGGTTAGGTTTAGGGTTAGGGTTAGGGTTAAGGTACACATTAGGGTTAGGGTTAGGGTACTGTTTAGGGTTAGGGTTAGGGTTAGGTTTAGTTTATGGTTTATGGTTAGGGTTAGTTTACATGTTAGGAATACGGTTAGGGTGAGGGTTAGGCTTAGGTTAGGGTTAGGGTTAGGTTTAGAGATAGGGTTAGGGTTTTGATTAGTGTTAGGGTTAGGTTAGGGGTAGTTTTTGTGTGAGGGTACGGGTTATGGTTAGGGTTAGGGTAGGGTACGGTTTAGGGTTAGGGTACGGGTTAGGGTTAGTGTTAGGGTTAGGAGTTAGGGTTACGGTTTGTGTTAGGGTTAGGTTTAGGGTTAGGGTTATGGTTAAGGGTTATGGTTAAGGGTTAGGGTAAGGGTTAGGGGTTAGGGGTTCGTGTTCAGGTTAGGGTTAGGGGTTAGGGTTAGGGGTTAGGATTAGGGTTACGGTTAGGGTTAAGAGTTAGGGTTAGGTTTTGGGTTAGGGTTAGGGTTAGGGTTAGGGTACGGCTTGGTTAGGTTTAGGTTTAGGGTTAGGATTAAGGTACACATTAGGGTTAGGGTTAGGGTACTGTTTAGGGTTAGGGTTAGGGTTAGGTTTAGTTTATGGTTTAGGGTTAGGGTTAGTTTACATATTAGGGATACGGTTAGGGTTAGGGTTAGGTTAGGGTTAGGGTTAGGGTTAGGTTTAGAGATAGGGTTAAGGTTATGATTAGAGTTAGGGTTAGGGGTAGTTTTAGTGTTAGGGTACGAGTTAGGGTTAGGGTAGGGTACGGTATAGGGTTAGGGTACGGGTTAGGGTTAGTTTTAGGGTTAGGATTAGGGTACGGGTTAGGGTTAGTGTTAGGGTACCATTTAGGGTTAGTGTACGGGTTAGCGTTAGGGTTGGGGTTAGTGTAAGAGTTAGGGCATGGGTTAGGGTTAGGGTACGGGTTAGGGTTAGTTTTAGGGTTAGGATTAGGGTACGGGTTAGGGTTAGTGTTAGGGTACCATTTAGGGTTAGTGTACGGGTTAGCGTTAGGGTTGGGGTTAGTGTAAGAGTTAGGGCATGGGTTAGAATTAGGGTTAGGGTATTGTTTGGGTTAGGGTCAGGGTTAGATTTAGGTTACTTGTTAAGGTTAGGGTTAGGGTACGGGTTAGGGTTAGGATACGGGTTAGGGTTAGTGTACGGGTTAGGGTTGGGGTTAGGGTATGGTTTAGGGTTAGGGTACGGGTTAGTGTTAGGGTACAAGTTACGGTTAGGGTTCGGTTAGGGTTAGGTTTAGGGTTTAGTGTTGAGGTTAAGGGTTACGGATAGTGTTAGGGGTTAGGGGTTAGGGGTAGAGTTAGGGTTATGGTTAAGGGTTGGGGTTATGGTTAGGGTTTGGGTTAGGGTTAGGGTTTGGGTCACGGTTAGGGTTAAGGGTAGGGTTAAGGTGTAGGGTTAGGAGTTAGGGGTTTGGGTTAGGGTTAGGAATTAGGTTTTGGGTTAGGGTTAGGGTTAAGGGGTAGGGTTAAGGGGTAGGGTTAGGGTTACGTTCAGGGTTTATGGGTTAGGGGTTAGGGTTAGGGGTTAGGGGTTACAGTTAGGGTTACAGTTACGGTTAGGGTTAGAAATTAGGTTTAGGGTTAGGGTTAGAGTTAGGGGTTAGGGTTAGGTTTAGGGATAGGGGTTTGGGTTAGGGTTAGGGTTAGGGTTATGGTTAGGGTACGGGTTAGGGTTAGGGCTAGGATACGGGTTAGGGTACGGGTTAGGATCAGGTTAGGGTTAGGGTACGGTTTAGGGTTAGGGTACGGTTTAGGTTTTGGGTACGGGTTAGGGTTAGGGTACTGGTTAGTGTTAGGGTGCCGGTAAGATTAGGGTTAAGGTACGGGTTAGTGTTAGGGTACAGGTTAGGGTTAGGGTACGGGTTAGGGTTAGGGTTAGGGTATGGGATAGGGTTAGGGTACGGGATAGAGTTAGGGTATGGGTTAGGGTTAGGGTACGGGTTAGGTTACGGGTTAGTGTATGGGTTAGGTTTTGGGTTAGGTTTAGGGTTAGGTTTAGGGTTAAGGTTAGGGTTAGGTTTAGGGTTAGGGATAGGGTGAGGGGTTAGGGTTAGGGTTAGGTTTAGGTTTAGGGTTAGTGTTAGGGTAAGGGTATGGGTTACGGTTAGAGTACGGGTTTACAGGTTACGGTTAGGGTTAGGGTATGGGTTAGGGTACGGGTTTGGGTTAGGGTAACGGGTTAGGTTACGGGTTAGGGTTAGGGTATGGTTTAGGGTTAGGGTACGGGTTAGGGTACGGGTTAGGGTTAGGGTTAGGGTTAGGGTATGGTTTAGGGTTAGGGTACGGGTTAGGGTACGGGTTAGGGTAGGGTACAGTTTAGGGTTAGTGTAAGGGTAGGGTTAGGGTTAGGGTACCGGTACGGGTTAGGGTTAGGTTTAGGGTATGGGTTAGAGTTAGGGTACAGGTTAGGGTTAGGTTTAGGTTACGGGTGAGTGTTAGGGTTAGGGTACGGGTTAGTGTATCGGTTCGGTTTCAGGTTAGGTTTAGGGTTAGGGTTAGAGTTAGGGGTTAGGGTTAGTGTTAGGGTTAGGGTGTGGGTGAGGGGTTAGGGTTAGCGTTAGGGTTAGGGGTTAGGGTTAGGACTAGGGTTAGGGTTAGGTTTAACTGTTAGGTTTAAGGGTTACGGAAAAGGTTAGGTTTAGGGTTAGGGGTTAGGAGTTAGGGGTAAGGTTAGGGTTAAGGGTTAGTGTTAAGGGTTAGGATTAGGGTTAGCGGTTAGGGCTAGGGTTAGGGTTTAGGTGTTAGGGTTAGTGTTAGGGTTAAGGCTAGGGTTAGGGTTAGTGTTTGGGTTAGTGTTAGGATTAGGGTTAGGGTTAGGGTTAAGGGTTAGGGTTAGGTTTAGGGTTAGTGGTTAGGGGTTCAGGTTAGGGTTAGCGTTAGGGGTAGGGGTTAAGTTTAGGGTTAGGTGTTAGGGTTCAGTTTTGGTTTAGGGTTAGTGTTAAGGGTTAGGGTTTAGGGTTAGGGTTAGGTTTTGGTGTTAGGGTAGGGTTAGGGGTTAGGGTTAGGGTTATGGTTAGGTACGTGTTAGGGTTAGGCTAGAATACGGGTTAGGGTACGGGTTAGTGTTAGACTACTGGTTAGGGTTAGGGTTAGGGGACGGGTTAGTGTACGGGTTAGGGGTTGGGCTTAGGGTTAAGGTACGGGTTAGGCTACGGGTTAGGGTTAGGGTACGGGTTAAGTTTAGGGTTAGTGTTAGGGTTAGGGTTAGGGGTTAGGGGTTAGCGTTAGGGTTAGGTTACGGGTTAGGGTTAGGGGTAGGGTTAGGTTTAGGATTAGCTTTAGGATTAGGGTACTGTTTAGGGTTAGGTTTAGTGTTAGGTTTAGGTTACGGGTTAGGGTTAGGGTTAGGTTTAGGTTATGGGTTAGGGTTAGGGTCGGTTTAGGGTATGGGATACGTTTAGGGTCAGGGTTAGGGAACAGGTTAGGTTTAGGGTTGGGGTTAGGGTTAGGCTTAGGGTACGTGTTCAGGTTAAGGTTAGGGGTAGGGTATGGGTTTGTTTATGGGTTAGGGTACAGGTACGGTTACGGGTTAGTGTAAGGGTTAGTGTTAGGGTTCGGGTTAGAGAACCGGATAGGATTAGGGTTTGGGTACGGGTTAGGGTATGGGTTAGGGTACAGGTTAGGTTATGGTTTAGGGTGAGGGTACGGGTTAGGGTTCGGGTTAGGGTTGGGTTTAGGGTTAAGGGTTAGGGTTAAGGGTTAGGGTTAGGTTTAGGGTTAGTGGTTAGGGGTTCAGGTTAGGTTTAGGGTTAGGTTTAGGGGTTAAGGTTAGGGTTAGGGGCTAGGGTTAGGTTTTGGTTTAGGGTTAGGGTTAGGGTTAGAGGTTAGGGTTAGGATTATGGTTAGGTACGTGTTAGGTTTAGGGTTAGGATACGGGTTAGGGTACGGGTTAGTGTTAGAGTACTGGTTAGGGTAATGTTTAGGGGATGGGTTAGTGTAAGGATTAGGGTACGGGCTTAGGGTTAGGGTATGGGTTAGGCTACAGGTTAGGGTACAGGTTCGGGTACGGGTTAGGGTTGGGGTACAGGTTAGTGTTAGGGTACCTGTTAGGTTAGGGTATAGGTTAGTTTTAGGGTACGGATTAAGTTTAGGGTTAGTATTCGGGTTAGGGTTAGGGTTAGGTTTAGGGGTTAAGGGTTAGGGTTAGTGTTAGGGTTACGGTTAGGGTTAGGGTTATGGTTAAGGGTTAGGGTTAAGTGTTCAGGTTACGATAGGCTTAGTGTTAGGGGTTAGGGGTTAGGGGTTAGGGTTAGGGATTTGATTTGATTCGATTCTTTTCAATTCGATTCAATTCGATTCAATTATTTTTGATTCGAATCGATTCGATTCAATTCTTTTCAATTCGATTCTTATCGATTCGATTCTTTTCTATTCGATAGATTCTCTTCTATTCGATTCGATTTGATTCGATTCAATTCTTTTTGATTCGATTCGATTCGAGTCTTTTTGATTCGATTCGATTCGATTCGATTCTTTTCAATTCGACTCGAATTTTTTCGATTCGAATCGATTCTTTTCCATTCAATTTGATTCGATTCTTTTCGATACGATTCGATTCTATTCTTTTCGATTCAATTCGATTCTTTTCGATTCGATTCAATTCCTTTCAATTCGATTCAATTCGATTCAAATCTTTCGTTTCGATTCGATTCTTTTCGATTCGATTCGATTCAATTATGTTCGATTCGATTTGATTCGATTCAATTCGATTCGATTCAATACTTTTCTATTCGATTGTATTCAATACTTTTCGTTTCAATTCTTTCTGATTTGATTCGATTCTTTTCGATTTGTTCGATTCTTTTCAATTCGATTCGATTCGATTCGATTCAATTTGATTCTTTTCAATTCGATTCGATTATTTTTTATTCGACTCAATTCGATGGTTTGATTCGATTATTTTCGATTCAATTTGATTCTATTCAAATATTTTCAATTCGATTCGATTGCATTAGATTCGATTATTTTTGATTCAATTCGATTCGATTATTTTTTATTTGATTCAATTCATTTTGGTTCGATTCGATTATTTTCGATTCAAATCGATTTGATTCGATTATTTTCGATTCAATTCGATTATTTTTGACTCCTTTCGATTCGATTATTTTCGATTCAATTCGATTCGATGCGAATCGATTATTTTCAATTCGATTCTATTTGATTCGATTATTTTCGATTCGATTTGATTCGATTCGATTCTTTTCGATTCGATTCGATTCTTTTCAATTTGAATCAATTCGATTCTTTTCCATTGGATTATTTTCGATTCGATTCGATTATTTTCGATTCAATTAGATTATTTTCGATTCAATTCGATTGGATTATTTTCGATTCGATTCAATGCGAATCGATTATTTTCGATTCAATTCGAATCGATGCGATTCTTTTCGATTCAATTCAAATCAATTTGATTATTTTTGATTTGATTGGATTGGATTGGATTCGATTATTTTCGAACCAATTCAATTATTTTTGGTTCGATTGGATTCTTTTCAATTCGATTCGATTATTTTTTATTCGATTCGATTATTTTCGATTCAATTCGATTTGATTCGGTTCGATTATTTTCGATTCGATTCGATTCGATTATTTTCGATTTGATTCAATTAAATTATTTTCGATTCGATTAGATTAGATTATTTTCGAATTAATTCGGTTCGATTCGAATCGATTATTTTCAATTCAATTCGGTCCGATCGATTCGATTATTTTAGATTCAATTCGGTTCGATTCGGTTCGGTTATTTTCGATTTGATTTGATTCGATTCGATTATTTTCGATTATATTCGATTGGATTAGTTTAGATTATTTTCGATTCGATTCGATTCTTTTCAATTCAATTCGATTATTTCCGATTTGATTTGATGCGAATTATTTTCAATTCGATTCGATTCGATTCGATTCGATTATTTTCGATTCGATTCTATTCTTTTAAATTCGATTCGATTCTTTTCGATTCGATTCAATATCTATGTTTCGAATCGACTCGATTCTTTTCGATTCAATTATTTTAGATTCGATTCGATTATTTTCTATTAGATTCGATTATTTTCGATTCAATTTGATTAGATTATTTTCGATTCCATTCGATTTGATGCGAATCGATTATTTTCGATTCTATTCGATTCGATGATTCGATTCGATTATTATCGATTTGATTTGATTCTATTCTTTTCGATTCGATTCGATTATTTTAGATTTGATTATTTTTGATTTGATTCGATTATTTTCCATTCGTTTCGATTATTTTCGATTCAATTCGATTCGATTCTTTTTGTTTTGATTCGATTCGATTCTTTTCAATTCGATTCGATTCTTTTCAATTCGGTTCGATTCGATTAATTTCGATTCGATTATTTTCGACTCGATTTGATTCAATTCGATTATTTTCGATTCAATTCGATTGGATTATTTTAGATTCGATTCGAATATTTCGATTCAATTCGATTTTTTTGATTTGATTCGATTATTGTAGATTCAATTCGATTATTGTAGATTCGATTTGATTTGATACGAATCGATTATTCTCGATTCGATTTGATTATTTTTGATTCGGTTAAATTATTTTTGATTCGATTAGATTTGATTCGTTTATTTTCGATTTGACTTGATTCTTTTCTATTCAACTCGATTGTTTTCGATTCCATTCTATTTGATTGTTTTGATTCGATTGAGTCGATTGGATTATTTTCTATTCGATTCAATTCGATTCGATTTGATTTTTTCGATTTGATTCGATTCGATTCGATTATTTTCGATTCGATTTGATTCGATTATATGAATTCTTTTTGATTCGATTTGATTACTTTTGATTCGATTCGATTCGATTATTTTGGATTCCATTCTATTTTTTCGATTCGATTATTTTCGATTCGATTCAATTTGATTCGATTATTATCGATCCGATTCTATTGTTTTCGATTTGATTCTATTCGATTCGATTCGATTATTTTCAATTCGATTCAATTCGATTATAATGAATTCTTTTCGATTCGATATGATTACTTTTGATTCGATTCTATTATTTTTGATTCGATTCTATTTTTCAATTCGATTATTTTCGATTTGATTCGATTCGATTATTTTTGATTCGATTCGATTCAATTATTTTTGATTCGATTCGATTCGATTCAATTCTTGATGATTCGATTATTTTCGTTTCAGTTCGATTCGATTCGATTCGATTATTTTCGATTCGATTCGATTCGATTAGTTTCAATTCATTTCGATTTGATTCGATTCGATTATTTTCGATTCGATTCGTTTCGTTTCAATTATTTTGGTTCGATTTGATTCGAATCTATTCGATTATTTTCGATTCGATTCTATTATTTTCGATTTGATTCTATTCGATTATTTTCGTTTCAATTCGAATCGATTTGATTCGATTGTAATGAATTCTTTTTGATTCAATTCGATTATTTTTGATTCGATTCAATTGGATTATTTTCGATTCGATTCAATTCGATTTGATTTTTTTCTATTTGATTCGATTCGACTATTTTCGATTTGATTTGATTCGATTCGAATATTTTCAATTTGATTCTATTCGATTATTTTCGTTTTAATTCGATTCGATTCGACTGTAATGAATTTTTTTGATTCAATTCGATTACTTTTGATTCGATTCGATTCGATTATTTTCGATTTGATTCGATTCGATTATTTTCGATTCGATTATTTTAGATTCGATTCTATTATTTTACATTGGATTCGATTATTTTCGATTGGATGCGATACCTTTCTATTCGATTCGATTATTTATGATTCTATTCGTTTCCTTTTTTGATCGATTCGATGTGAATCGATTATTTTCAAAACGATTCGTTTCAATTCGATTCGATTCAATTCGATTATTTTCGATTCGATTCGATTCGATTAATTTCAATTCAATTCGATTATTTTGATTCAATTCGATTTAATTTGATTATTCTCGATTCGATTCGCTTGGATTCAATTCGATTATTTTTTATTCGATTCGATTATTTTTTATTCGATTTGCTTCTTTTTGATTCGATTTGATTATTTTCGATTCGATTCAATGCGAATCGATTATTTTCAATTCGATTCGATGATTTTCGATTCGATTCGATTCATTCTTTTCGATTTGATTCGATTTTTTTTATTCGATTCGATTTAATTATTTTCGATTCGATTCATTCGATTCAATTTGATTATTTCTGATTCAATTCGATTCGATTATTTTCTATTCGAGTCGATTATTTTCGATTCAATTCGGTTCAATTCAATTTGATTATTTTTGATTCAACTCAATTCGATTCGATTCGATTCGATTGTTTTGTATTCGATTCGATTCAATTATTTTCGATTCAATTCGGTTCGATTTGATTCGATTATTTTCGATTCAATTCGATTCGATTCAATTTGATTCGATTATTTTCTTTTTTTAAAATTTTTTAAAAATTTATTTATGATAGTCACAGAGAGAGAGAGAGAGAGGCAGAGACACAGGCAGAGGGAGAAGCAGGCTCCATGCACCGGGAGCCCGACATGGGATTCGATCCCGGGTCTCCAGGATCACGCCCTGGGCCAAAGGCAGGCGCTAAACCGCTGCGCCACCCAGGGATCCCTGATTCGATTATTTTCAATTCGATTCGATTATTTTCTATTCAATTCGGTTCGATTTGATTCAATTATTTTCGATTCGATTCGATTATTTTCATTTCAATTCGATTCGATTCGAGTATTTTCAATTCTATTCGATTATTTTCGATTCAATTCTATTCAATTCTATACAATTATAATGAATTCTTTTCCATTCGATTTGATTACTTTTGATTCGATTCGATTATTTTTTATTCGATTCTATTTTCTCGATTTTATTATTTTCTAATTGATTCTCTTTGATTCGATTATTATTGATTCAATTCGATTATTTTCGATTCAATTCTATTTGATTCAATTCTTTTTGTTTCGTGTCGCCCCGATTCTTTTCGATTCGATTATTGAATCGAATCGAATTGAATGAAAAAAAACGAATCGAAAAGAATCAAACCGAAACGAAAAGAATTGAATCGAATCGGTTGAATATATTGTAATCGAATGAAATCAAAAAGAATCAAATCAACTCGAATCGAATCGAAAAGAATCGAATTGTATCGAATCGAATTGAAAAGAATCTAATCGTATCGAATCGAATTGAATAGAAAAGAATTGAATAAAATTGAATCGAAAAGAATCAAATCCAATCGAATCGAATTGAATCAAAAAGAATCAAATTGAAATGAATCGAATCAAATTTAATGGAATCGAAAAGAATCAAATCGAATTGAATTGAATCAAAACCAATCGAATTGAATCGAAAAGAATCTAATCGAATCGAAAATAATCGAATCAAATTTAATGGAATCGAAAAGAATCGAATCGAAACAAATCGAAAAGAATGGAATCGAAATGAATCGAAAAGAATGAAATGAAATAGAATCGAAAAGAATCAAAACGAATCGAATCGAAAAAAATCGAATAGAATCAAATAGAATCGAAAAGAATCAAAACGAATAGAATCAAAGAGAATCGAAAAGAATCAAAATGAAAAGAATCGTATCGAATCGAATCGAAAAGAATCAAATCGAATTGAATCAAAAGAATTGAATTGAAAACAATCGAATCGAATGGAATCAAATCAAAAAGAATCGAATCGAATCGAATCAGATCGAATGGAAAAGAATCGAATCGAATTGAAAAGAATCGAATCGAAAAGAATCGAATCAAAAAGAATCGAATCGAAAATAATTGAATCGAAAAGAATCAAATCGAATAGAATCTAAAAGAATCAAATAGAAATGAATCGAATCGAAATGAAAAGAATCGAATCGAATAGAATCAAAAAGAATCTAATCAAAATGAATCAAATTGAAACAAAAGAATCTAATTGAAAAGAATCGAATCGAATGGAATCGAAAAGAATCGAATTGACAAAAATCGAATAGAAACGAATCAAATCAAATAGAATCGAACTGAATCAAATCGAAAAGAATCGAATCGATTTGAATAGAAAAGAATCGTATCAAATCGAATTGAAAAGAATCGAATTGAATAGAAAAGAATCGAAAGGAATCGAATCGAATAAAATAGAATTGAAGAGTCGAATTCAATCGAATCGAAAAGAATTCAATCGAATCGAAAAGAATCGAATTGAAGCGAATTGAAAAGAATCCAATCGAATCAAATTGAAAAGAATTGAAATGAATCGAATCGAAAAGAATCAAATCAAATAGAATGAAAAGAATCGAATCGAATCGAAAAGAACCGAATCAAATTTAATGGAATCGAAAAGAATCGAATCAAATCGAAAACAATTGAATCAAATTTAATTGAATCGAAAAGAATCAAATCGAATTGATTCGAAAAGAATCGAATCAAAACAAAAGAATCGAATCAAATGGAATCGAATCGAATGGAATAGAAAAGAATCAAATTGACAAAAATCGAATAGAATCTAATCGAATCAAACAGAATCGAACCGAATCGAATCAAAAAGAATCGAATCGAATCGAAAAGAATCGAATTGAAAAGAATCAAATCGAAAAGAATCAATCGAAATGAAAGAATCGAATCCAATCGATCGAAAAGAATTGAATCTAACTGAATGGAAAGGACTCGAATCGAATCCAATCGAAAATAATCGAATCGAAACTAATCGAATAGAAATGAATCGATTTGAATGGAAAAGAATCGAATCGATTCGAATCAAATAGAATGAAAAAATCGAACTGAATCCATAAGAATCAAACCAAAACGAAAAGAATCAAATAAAATTGAATCAAAAAGAATCGAATCGAATCGAATCGAATCAAAAAGAATTGAATTGAAAAGAATCGAATCAAATTTAATGGAATCGAAAAGAATCAAATCGAATTGAATCAAAACCAATCAAATAGAATCGAAAAGAATCTAATCGAATCGAAAAGAATCGAATCAAATTTAATGGAATCGAAAAGAATGGAATCGAAACGAATCGAAAAGAATGAAATGAAATAGAATCGAAAAGAATCGAAACGAATTGAATTGAAAAAAATCGAATAGAATCGAATAGAATCGAAAAGAATCAAAACGAATAGAATCGAAGAGAATCGATTCGAATCAAAATGAAAAGAATCGTATCGAATAGAATCGAAAAGAATCAAATCGAATCGAATCAAAAGAAATGAATCGAATCGAAAACAATTGAATTGAATCGAAAAGAATCGAATCGAATCAAAAAGAATCGAATCGAAAACAATTGAATCGAATAGAATCGAATTGAATCGAAAAGAATCGAATCGAATTGAATCAAAAAGAATCGAATCGAAAGAAATTGAATCGAATTGAATCGAAAAGAATCGAATCGAATCGAAAAGAATAAAATAGAAATGAATCGAATCGAAATGAAAAGAATCGAATCGAATCGAATCAAAAAGAATCGAATCGAAACAAAAGAATCGAATTGAAAAGAATCGTATCAAATGGAATCGAAAAGATTCCATTGGAATCGAATTGACAAAAATCGAATAGAATCAAATAGAATCGAACCGAATCGAATTGAAAAGAATCGAATCGATTCGAGTAGAAAATCGTATCGAATCAAATCGAAAAGAATCGAATCGAATCGAGAAGAATCGAATCGTAAGAAATCGAGTCGAAAAAATTGAATTGAATCGGATAAAATAATCGAGTCAAATCGAAAAGAATCAAATCGAATCGAATCGAATAGAAAAGAATCGAATCGAATCGAAAATACTTGAGTTGAATCGAATCGAAAAATCCAACTGAATCGATATCGAATTGAAAAGAATAGAATTGAATCGAAATGAATCGAATTGAAACAAATCAAATGGAAAACAATCGAATCGAATCAAATCGAAAAGAATCGAATCAATTCAAAAATAATCGAATCGAATTGAATCGAATACAATCGAAAAGAATCGAATCAAATCAAATAGGAAAGAATCGAATCGAATCTAAAAGAATCAAATCGAATCGAATGGAAACGAAAAGAATCAAATAGAATTGAATTGTAAAGAATCGAATCGAATTGAATCGAATCAAAACGAATGGAATAGAAAAGAATCGAAACGAATCGAATGAAAAATAATCGAATCAAAAAGTATTGAATCGAAACGAAAAGAATCGAATCAAATTGAAAACAATCGAATCGAACCGAATTGAATCGAATCAAAACGAATAGAATAGAAAAGAATCGAATTGAATCGAATCGAAAAGAATCGAATCAAAAAGTATTTAATCGAATCGAAAAGAATCGAATCGAATCGAAAAGAATCGATTTGAATCGAAAAGAATCGAATTAAATCGAATCTAAAGAATCGAATCGTATCAAATCAAATTGAAAAGAATCGAATAGAATCAAATGAGAAATAATCGAATCGAATCGAGAAGAATCGGATCGTAATGAATCGAATCGAAAATAATTGAATCGAATCGAATAGAAAAGAATCGAATCGAATCGAATTGAAAAGAATCGAATTGAATCGAATCGAATCAAAAAGAATAGGATAGAAAAGAATCGAATCATATAGAGAAGAATCTAATTGAATCGAATCGAATAGTAAACAATTGAATGGAATCGAATCGATTCCAAAAGAATCAAATCAAATCTGATCGACTAGGAAAGAATCGAATCGAATCTAATCTAATAAAAAAATAATCGAATCGAATCGAATTGAATAGAAAAGAATCTAATCGAATCAAATCAATTAGAAAGGAAAGGATCGAACCGAATTGAATCGAAAAGAATAGAATCGAATCAAATCGAAAAGAATCAAAGCTAATCGAATCGAAAAGAATCGAATCAAATTGAATCGAATGGGAAAGATTCGAATCGAACGAAAAGAATCGAATTGAACGAAAAGAATCAAATCGCATCGAATCGAATTGAGTCAAAAAGAATCGTATCGAATCGAATCGAATTGAAAAAAAACGAATCGAAAAGAATCGAATCGAATCATATTGAAAAGAATCGAAACGAATCAAAAAGAATCAAACCGAAACGTTTCTAAAAGAATCGAATCAAATTGAATCGAAACGAAAAGAATCGAATCTAATCTAATCAAAAAGAATGGAATCAAATCGAATCAAACTGAAACGAAAAGAATCGAATCGAATCGGATCGAAAAGAACCGAATCGAATCGAATTGAAAAGAATTGAATTGAATCGAAAAGAATCAATGTGAATCAAATCGAATCGAAAAGAATCTATTCGAATTGAATAGAAAACAATCGAATAAAATCGAAATGTAAAGAAACGAATTAAATCACATCGAATCAAATCGAATCAAAAAGAATCGAATAGAATCAAAACCAATCAAAAAGGATCGAATTGATTCAAATCGAATCGAAAAGAATTGAATAGAATCGAAATAAATTCAATCGAAAAAAATTGTTTTGAATCGAATTGAATCGAATTGATTCGAAAAGAATTGAATCCAATCAAATTGAAAAGAATCATCGAATCGAAAAGAATCAAATCGAATCAAAAAGTATCGAATCGAGTCAAATCAAAAAGAATCGAATTGATTCTAATCGAAAAGAATCTAATCGAATCAAATGGAAAAGAATCGTATCGAATCTAAAAGAATCGAATCAAATCAAATCGAATCGAATAGAAAAGAATCAAATCGTATCATATCTAAAAGAATCGAATCGAGTCGAATCGAATTGAAAAGTTATGAATCGAAAAGAATTGAAGCGATTCTTATCAAAAAGAATAGAATCAAATCGAATCGTATAGAATCGAATCGAATCCAATCCAATTAAAAAGAATCGAATCGAATCGAAAAGAATCGAATCGAAACTAATTGAAAAGAATAGAATCAAATCGAATTGAAAAGAAACGAAGCGAATCGAATTGAATTGTAAAGAATCAAATCAAATTGAATCGAATCGGACAGAATTGAATCGATCGAAAAGAATCGAATTCGAATCAAATCGAAACGAATCGAAAAGAATCGAATCGTTTCGAAAAGAATTGAATCGAATCGAATCGAATAGAAACAAAAAGAATCCAATCGAATCTAATCGAAAAGAATGGAATCAAAAAGAATCAAATCGAAAGAAAAAGAATCGAATCGATTCGAATCAAAAAGACCGAATCGAATCGAATCGAAAAGAATCGAATCGAATTGAATAGAAAAGAATCGAATCAACTCGAATCGAAAAGAATCGAATCGAATCGAAAAAAATCAAATAAAATCAAAATGTAAAGAAACGAATTAAATCGCATCGAATCAAATCGAATCGAAAAGAATAGAAAAGAATTGAAACCAATAAAAAAGAATCGAATCGAAAAGAATCGAATCGAAAAGAATCAAATCGAATTGAATCGAAAAGTTATGAATCGAAAAGAATTGAAGCGATTTGTATTGAAAAGAATCGAATAGAATCGTATAGAATCGAGTCGAATCGAATTAAAAAGAATCGAATCGAATCTAATTGAAAAGAATTGAATAGAATAGAATCGAAAAGAATCAACACGCATTGAATCGAATCGAAAAGAATCGAATCAAATTGAATCGAATCGGACAGAATCGAATCGAATCGAATCTATCGAAAAGAACCCAATCGCATCGAATAGAATCGAGTCAAAAAGAATCAAATCGAACCAAATCGAAACGAAAAGAATCGAATCGAATCAAATCGAAACGAAAAGAATCGAATCAAATCTAATCGAAAAGAATGGAATCAAATCGAATCAAAAAGAATCGAATCGAATAGAATCAAAAAAATTCGATTCGAATCAAAAAGAATCGAATCTAATCGAATCCAAAAAATCGAATCGAATAGAGAAGAATCGAATCATAAGAAATCAAATCGAAAAGAATTGAATCGAATCGAATAAAATAATCTAATCAAGTCGAAAAGAATCAAATCGAATTGAAAAGAATCGTATTGAATCGAATCAAATCGAAAAGAATCAAATCGAATCTAATCAAATAAAAAAGAATCGAATCGAAAAGATTCTAATCGAAATGAAAAGAATCGAATTTAATCGAATCGAAAGGAATCGAATCAAATTGAAAAAATCGAATAGAATGGAATCGAATCGAAAAGTATCAAATCGTATCAAATCGAATGGAAAAGAATAGAGTCGAATTGAATGGAATCGAATCGAAAAGAATCGAATCGAATAGAATAGAATCGAATAGAATAGAAAAGAATCAAATCGAGGGAAACGAATCGAATAGAAAAGAATGGCATTGAATCGAATTGAATAGAAGAGAAAAGATTCGAATCGAATCGAATAGGAAAGAATCGAATCGAATTGAATACAATCGAATTGCCTCGCATCGAATCGAATAGAAATGAATCGAATCGAATCGAAAAGAATCAAATTGAATCGAATAGAAAATAATCAAATAGAATCGATTCAAATCGAATCAAATAGAATAGAAAAGAATCGAATTGATTCGAATTGAATAAAAAAGAATCGAATCGAATCGAATAGAATAGAAAAAAATCGAATTGCATCAAATAGAATAGAATAGAATAGAAAAGAATCGAATCGAACCGAATTGAATAGAAAAGAATCGAATTGAATAGAAAAGAATGGAATCAAATCGAATTGAATTGAAAAGTAATGAATTGAATGGTATCGAATCGAATCAAAAAGAATCAAATCGAATCAAATCGAATCGAATAGAAAAGAATCGAATCGAATCGAACCGATTCGAATCAAATGGAAAAGAATCGAATCGAATCGAACAGATTCGAATCGAATCGAATCGTATTGAAAAGAATCGAGTCGAATCGAATCGAATACAATAGAATAGAAAAGAATTGAATCGAATTGAATCGAATTAAACAGAAAAGAATCGAATCGAATAGAAAAGAATCGAATCAAATCAAATCGAATCGAATAGAATAGAAAAGAATCGAATCGAATCAAATAGAAAAGAATTGAATCAAATCGAATAGAAAAGAATCGAATCGAATCAAATAGATTCGAATAGAAAAGAATAGAATAGAATAGAAAAGAATTGAATCAAATCTACTCGAATAGAATAGAATAGAAAATAATCGAATCAAATAAAAAAGACTCGAATCGAATCAAATAGAATCGAATCGAATAGAAAAGAATCGAATCGAATAGAAAAGAATTGAGGGATCCCTGGGTGGCGCAGTGGTTTGGCGCCTGCCTTTGGCCCAGGGCGCGATCCTGGAGACCCGGGATCGAATCCCCCGTCGGGCTCTTGGTGCGTGGAGCCTGCTTCTCCCTCTGCCTGTGTCTCTGCCTCTCTCTCTCTCTGTGACTATCATAAATAAATAAAAATGTTTTAAAAAAAAGAATTGAATCAAAAAAAAAGAAAAGAATTGAATCGAATGGAATAAAAAAGAATCGAATCGAATTGAATAGAATAGAATAAAATCTAATCGAATCGAATAGAGAAAATCGAATCGAACAGAATCGAATCGAATAGAAAAGAAATGAATCTAATAGAAAAGAATCGAAGCAAATCGAATCAAATCGAATGAATCGAATAGAATAGAATTAGAATAGAAAAGATTCTAAACAAATCGAATTGAATAGTATAGAATAGAATAGAAAAAATCGAGTCGAATCGAATTGAATCAAATAGAATCGAATCGAATCGAATCGAATCGAATAGAATAGAATAGAATCGATCGAATCAAATCGAATAGAATAGAATCGAATAGAAAAAATCGAATCGAATTGAATAGAATAGAAATGAATCGAATCAAATCGAATAGAAAAGAATCGAATCAAATTGAATCAAATAGAAAAGAATTGAATCGAATCGAATCTCATCGAATAGAATAGAAAAGAATTGAATGGAATAGAAAAGAATTGAATCGAATCGAAATAATAATAATCACTTTACTATGGAGAAAGCTGACAACACTACCTCAGCAAGATGATCAGATCTATACCAAGACTGATAAATCATGTTGATACTATCTATCCTTTATATGATATAATAAAATGGCAGTATATCTCTGTATATAATCCACAAAAACAGTTCAATCATGAGATAAACGACAGACATGTCCCAACTGAGGGAAATTTTACAAAATACTCTACTTCTCAAAGTGTTCCAGTTCAACAACAACAAGGAAAGGCTGAAAGACTGTCACAATCCAGAGGAGCCTAAGAAAACATGAGGACAAATGGAATGTGATTTGAGGGATGGTAACTTAGCAAAAACTAAGGAAATCTGAATAAAGTATGGTCTTTGGTTAATGTGAATATTTTAATACTGATTCATTAACTAATATTTGTACCGTACTAATATAAGATATCAATAATTGGAGAATTTGCATGCAAGTGCATGAGAATTCTCTGTACTATCTTCTCAATTTCCCTATAAATCTTTGTGTTTTTTTCTAATAAATAAGATTTATTTTGAATATTGACTTAAATGAATCAGGCTCCAAGTGTGAAGACATTTTAAGAGTAGTTTAATTAATTTTTGCCTTATTCTTAAAGAGTTCCTTCGATGGGAACAAAGTAAGAATTTTATATCAGAAGGAAAGAAAAACACTTATGAACACGTATAAGGCCTCCTCCACCTGAAAAGCAGGAACGGATAATAAATAGCAAAAATCAGATAAAAATACTTGTATTATAATAGACACCATATTGCAAGTGCATTTAAAATTAGCAATGCATAACATTTATTTCCTTGACATTTGTCTTCCAAAGAGTTCCCAGTGTTTCAGTGTCAGTTGAAACAGGGGAAGAATCTCAGGGAAGAATCCTTCACATAATAATAGGACCATTGGTAATAATGTCTCTCAGTTCTTTCCAAATCCATAAGATGCATTTCCTGATGAGTGACTGAGCTGTGCAGAAAGAGATGAGAAACCCTCATTCCTCTGAATTACTTGTGTCAGAATATTTTAACCATAGCGCTACGGATAGTAAATTATCCTTATTAACAGGAAATACGTCTCACATTGGAATCTGAGCAATCAGATTGGCAGAGAAAAAACGCTATGACTCGCTCTTCATCTTTTAAGGACAAAGGAGAGCTTTTCTACGTACAAAGTCAGTTGTCAAGATAGCCTTAGGGAGTAAGAGTCCGCAGCATGGAATCCCGCTGCACAGCCGGACGCCCGTGATCCAGGTCTTCCTGATCCCAAATCCCTGGGCCTGTCCCCCAACACACGCTGCCATGCTGAGGTCATTTGCAATTGCTCTCTTAGGAACTCCAGAGAAGGGGGAAGGAGCTAGATAGGATGGGACGGACCGGACGCGTCGAGGCCCATTCAATTAAGGCCATTCCCACTTTAAGTTCAGCGTTAGCACATCTCCAGCCATCCCAGGCCCCTGCAAAGAAGAGCTGAAACTTATATTACTTCAGTTACAGGAAAATAACAAAAGTTTACAGCTTAATGTCCTAGAAAGCCCCACATTAGCATAAGAACTGAGCCCAGGCAAAGGGCAGGAAGCCCCTATTAGAATGACAACAGAGCTCAATGCCCTTGAAGGCCCCATATCAAAATGTAAACAGAACACGAGGAATTGCTCCAGCCCTTCTAGAGGTTCCAGAGACCAGCCCTTAAAACTAAGCTAAAACACACCTCGGGGCCCAAGTCCCTGCTCCTCTGTGTCCGGTGTACTTGGACCCAAGGCCGGGGTCCAGCTGCCCTGCGGGGACCCAGCGCAGGAGCCCGTGAGCTGCAGGTCCAGGTCAGCTCTGCTGTCCTCAGAACTGTCTCTCAGGCTGAAACCTCAGGACACACGCCCCCACTGGAGTCCACACATGCTCCCAGGTATGGGACTCCAGCACCCGCCCCCCCCACCCCTTGTGATTCTTGCCCTCCCCTAAAGGACAGAAAGGTCTCACTCCCCAGGGGAAGGCGCACACACTCGGCTCTGAGCCTGTTTGCTGTAGAAAGTCCATAAAGTGTTGTGGTGTGAAAATGACAGCCAGCCCACTACTGTGTCTCCCAGAACTCTGTGCACGGGGCGTGGAGAGACCCCCAGAGAGGAGGAGGGGGCACCACCCAGGCCCGAACCAGGCCCTGCAGGGGCGCCGCCAGGCACACACAGCTGAACTCCCCACGTGCCTTCCTGGGGCAGCCAGATGCCAGGGTCAGGACCCCACAGACCTTACTGGGACTCAGCCTGAGCCCCGCAGGCCAGGAGGGGCTGGGACAGAGGGACAGCCGGGGAGCCTCAGGTCACCAGGGTCTGTGCACAGCGACCTGGGAGGTCTTTGCTCCCTCTGTCCGGGGCCGGGGCTGGCCGGGTTCCGGGGCACTTCCTCCCCTCCCCAAACCCCCGTGCCTGTGTGCCTGGGGCACAGAGGGCCTGCGGGGCGGTCAGCGTGACCCTGGAAGGGATGTCAGGACAGCAGGCCCTTGTGTTGTGCCCAAGATTGCAAATCCGAGAAACCACCGAGGAGCCGACACAGATGCTAACACACGAGGGTTTATTTACAAGCTCGGGCTTGGGTCCAAGTGCACCTGACACAGCAGAGCAGGGACTTGGACCCCGAGACTAAGAGGCGTAGCAGCTTTATAGGGTCCAGTGGCCCATGGGATACACAGAAAGCTGTACAGTCATGTCGGTCCACATGCAGGTGGCCGATTGAATTATACCTTACCCTATAGTATCCACTTGAGCTGGCCTATTAGTTTGGTCAAAATGGGCGTGCAGTTTTGGTGGGCACAAACCAGGGTTACATTGTTATGAGCCGATTTCTGATTAGGGTGTGCCCAGTGGCTTGACTAGGGTGGGGCAGCGCCTTAAGCAATAAGCAGATCATGTGGGGGTCATGTGGGGGAGATGGCGGGTGTAGCACAAAATGGAATCAGTCCTGCTCTGCTTGTCCAGGGGTAGGGGATTTTTGTTAAATTTCCTGGGTCCCACACTTGCAGCTCACGCACCTGGGCCACCCTCACCAGGTGGACTCAGCCTGCACACCTTGTGGTGCTGGATCTCTCACACCAGTGTGCGGAGGGCACCCTCCTCGCCCTAGTGAGTAGGGGCTGGGTGACCATGGGGCTCGGCCTGAAGGCCAGGCAGCACAGGGGACCGAGGAACCCCAGTCCCGTCCCCACCCTGACACCCACACACAGGCAGCCCCAGGGCTCCCCGCCATGGGCAGCCGGCTTCTCAGGAGCTCCTCCCAGGGCGGCCCCGAGGTCTGGCTCCCTGCTGGAGAGGCATCGGGGAGAAGAGAAGCAGCCGGCGCTCCGCAGTACCCACTGCCAGACATGGGAATGTGTCCGAGCCAGACCTTCCAGCTCAGCTGACCCTCCAGCGGAAAGTCACTGCACGAGCGAGCACCGGGATGGCCAGGAGAGCCCAGCGAGCCGCCCAGCGCCAGCACCAGAAATGATGTTGTGCCAACCATTTCGGCATTTGGGTGACCCAGCCAGAGGATCCGATAGCTGCACGTGATAGCTGCATGTGATAGACACACACACACCCCAAAACCAACAAAAGTCGGAATCCCCCCAATGTTGTCAAACAGCAGCCAGATGATTACATACACGACGCTGTGGTCCCCAATAGGGTACATGGAAGACTCTATAAACCACGACTGCAGAGGTGCTGGAGGCACTGAGATGTGCCTGCTGGGTTCCAAGAAGGAGCACAGAGGGGCAGGAAGCATCCTACAGAGGGGGGGCCCCTCCTAGGAAAGGACACCAGGTCCCTGTGAAGGCTACGGATGGTGAAATCTGTCCTCCTCTCTTTCTGCTTCTGGTTTTCATCCTAAATGCCATTTTCCTCAATCATAATAGCAAACATTTATTTTATGTTTTTAAATTTCTTTTTATTGGAGCCCAATTTGTATGAATTCTTTCTTCAGCAACGGTGTCATTCAGGATAGAAGGAGAGATAATGAGTTTCCCAGACAGGCAAAATATAAAGGCGTTCATGACCACTAAACAAGTCCAGTAAGGAATTTTAAGAGGGACTCTTCTAGTGGGGGAAAAAAAGAGACCAAAAGCAACAAAGACTAGAAAGGACCAGAGAACGTCACCAGAAACAACAACTCTTCTGGTAACACAAAGGCACTTAGTTCATATCTTTCAATAAGCACTCTGAATGCTGATAGACTAAATGCTCCAATCAAAAGATACAGGGTATCAGAGTGGCTTAAAAAACAGGATCCGGGATGCCTGGGTTGCTCAGGGGTTGAGCCTCTGCATTTGACTCAGGGCGTGATCCTGGAGTCTGGGATAGAGTCCCATATTGGGCTCCTGGTGGGGAGCCTGCTTCTCTCTCTGCCTAATTTTCTGCCTCTCTCTCTCTCTCTCTCATAAATAAAATCGTTATTAAAAAAACAAGATCCATCTGTACACTGCCTACAAGATGCTCACCTTAGACCTATAGACACCAGCAGATTGAAAGTCAGGGGATGGAAAATCATCTATCACGCTAATGGACATCAAAAGAAAGCTGGAGGACCCATACTTATATCAGACAAACTAGATTTGAAACCAAACCCTGGGGAACACCTGGTGACTCAGTGGTTGAACATCTGCCTTTGGCTCAGGGTGTGATCCTGGGATCCCAGGATCGAGTCCCACATAGGCCTCCCTTTGGGGAGCCTGCCTCTCCCTCTGCCTATGTTTCTGCCTCTGCTTCTCTGTGTATCTCCCATGAATAAATAAATAAAATATTTAAATTTCAAAAAAGAACAAATACTGTAAGAAGAGATGAAGAAAAGCATTATTTCATAATTAAAAAGACTCTATCAAGATAAAACAACTAAATACTTATGCTGCCAACATGGGAGTACCTAAATATAGAAACCAATTAACAACAAATGTACAGGAACTCACTGATAATAATACAATGACAGGGGATTTTAACACCCACTTATGCCAATGGACTGATCATCAATGCAGAAAATCAACAGGGGAACAATAGCCTTGACACACTGGACCACACGGACTCAACAGATATAGTCAGAACATTTCATCCTAAAGCAGAGTACACATTCGTTTCAAGTGCACATGGGACATTCTCCAGAACAGATCATATCATGGGCCACAAATCAGCCCTCAACAGGTACAACAGGTACAAGAAGGTTGACATCCCACCTTGTACATTTTCGGACCACGATGCTATGAAACTTGAAGTCAACAGTAAGAAAAAATTTGGACATACCAAAAATAAGTGGACAGACAAAAAATACGTGTAGATTATGAACATCCTACTAGAGAATGAATGGAGCAACCAGGAAATTAAAGAGGAAATTTAAAACAAATGAAAATGAAAACATGTTTCTCCAAACCTCTGGGATGTAGCAAAGGCAGTCCTAAGAGGGAAGTACATAGCAATACAGGCCTACCTCAAGAAACAAGAAGTCTCCAATACACAACCTAACCCTACACCTAAAGGAGCTGGAAAAGGAATACCAAACAAAGCCTAAAGCCTACAGAAGAAGGGAAAAAATAAAGACGAGAGCAGAAATAAACAATACAGAAACAACAAAACAGTAGAATGGAATAATGAAACTAAGAGCTGGTTCTTCAAAATAATTAATAAAATGGATCAAGCCCTAGCCAGCCTTATCAACGAGAAAAGAGAAAAGACGTAAATAAATAAAATCACAAATAAGAGAAGAGATCACAATCAACACCAGAAAAATAAGACAATTATAAGGGAATACTATGAAAGATTATATGCTAACAAACTGGGAGACCTGGAAGAAATGGACAAATCCCTAGAAATGTGCAAACGAGCAAAACTGAAATAGGAAGAAATAGAAAATGTGAAGAGACCCATAACTAGCAAAGGAATTGAATCAGCAAGGCACCTGGGTGCCTCAGTGGTTGAGCATCTGCTTTGGCTCAGGTCATGATCCCAGGGTCCTGGGGGATCAAGTCCCACATCAGGCTCCCCGCATGGAGCCTCATTTTCCCTCTGCCTATAGCTCTGCCTCTCTGTGTCTCTCATGAATACATAAATAAAATCTTTAAAAAAGAAAAGATAAAAAGATGAGAAAGGACCCAAATAAAATCACAAATGAGAAAAGAGAAATAACAACCAACACTAGAGAAATACAAACGTTCTTAAGAGAACATTATGAAAAATTATATGCCAGCAACCTAGAACCTGGAATAAATAGATCAATTCCTAGAAATATATAACATAGCAAAAATGAAAACGGAAGAAATAAGAAACTTGAACAGACAGATAACCAGCAGAGAAATTGAATCTGCAATCAAAAATCTCCCAACAGGAGATGCTTAGATCAATAGAACAGAATGGAAAGCCAAAAGAAGATACAAACCTGTAACTCTATGATCCATTAATCGAAAACAAGGCAGGAAGGAATATCCAATGGCACAAAGACAGTCTCTTCAACAAACCCTGACCCTGACCCCAGGATAAGAACAAATGGTGTTGGGAAAACCAGGCAGCCACCTGCAGAAGAATGAAACTGGACCACTTTCTTACACCATATATATAAAAAATAAATTCAAAATGGACGAAAGACTTAAATGTGAGACCTGAAAGCAGGAAAAGAAGAAAAGATAGGCAGAAACGTCTTTGACATTGGCCATTGGATCTTCTTTCTAGATATGCCTCTGAGGCGAGGGAAACAAAAGGAAAAATACTATTGGGACTTCATCAAATTGAAAAGCTTCCGCAAAGTGAAGGAAACAACCAAAGCTCAAAGGCAACATACAAAATGAGAGGAGATATTTGTAAACAACCCATCCAATAAAGAGTTAGTATCCAAAATACATAAAGCAAATATAAATCTCAACATCCTAAACACAAATTATCCAACTGCAGATGGGCAGAAGACATGAATGGACTCTGTCTCTGACAAGACATCCATATGGCCACCAGACACACACGGAAAGACACTCAGCGTCACCATCAGCAGGGAAATGCAAACCAAAACCACAATGAGATGTCACCTGACAGCCGTCAGAATGGCCAAAATTAATAACACAAGAAACAACAGGTGTTGGTGAGGCTATGGAGAAGGGGGAGCCCCCTTACACTCCTGGTGGGCATGAGAACAGGTGCAGCCACTGTGGAAAACAGTGTGGAGGGTCCTCAAGAAGTTAAAAGTAGAGCTACCCTACGATTCCAAAATTGCACAGCTAGGTATTTACCCCGAGGATACAAAAGTAGTTTAGTAGATTCGAAGAGGGACACGCAGCCCAGTGTTTGTAGCAGCGTTATCAACAACAGAGGCTCAGTCTCAGAAGGAAGTCGGCCTTCAAGCCAGATTTCAGCTACCTTCTCATTTATTTGAGTTAGCCCCTGGATGCATTCCAATCATGGCTGGTACTGGGAAATCACCGTCCTGCATCGAAATAACACAGATGTTTAGGCCTGCAACCTCCACACGCTTTTCACGCATCTTCTGCTGGCATGGAACACAAGGATGTTGAAAGCAAGGCCATAAGCAGTCAAGATGCAGGAGGGTCCTGCAAGCAGCTCGCCTCCCACAGGTAAGCAGGTCTTGATGTCAGCTTTCAACTAGCTTCTTTCTTCTTGGAGTTAGAACTTAGCCCCTATCTTGGCACGGAGATTCTAGGGAAGTGCCCTACTCGTCCCGGAGAAACAAGCTTTCCAGGCCTGCGACTTGCCACTGCATTCTCTTGCAGCATCCCACAGTCCCCAAAGATGGGATGTTAGCAATTACAGCCTCAGGCAGCGAGCAGGTGCCAGGGACACCGGTTGTGTTCAACTCTCTGGAGTACAGATGTCTTGTAGCCAGCTTCAAAGGACACTAGCTCCTATGGGAGTTCCAAGCATACAGCATCCTACTGTCAGAATTTCCATTGCAAATGGTGTCTTCAACTCAGAGACACTAGCCCTCCAAGCCTGAAGCTTGTCTCTTGCCTCACACGAAGCTACTGACAAGCATTTCCAATGAGGATGTTAGAAACTGAATCCACAGGCAGTGTGGACCTGCGAGGGATAACACATGTGCTCAGCTCTCAGAAGAAAGTATGACTTGAAGCTAGTTTTTCCCTAGCCTCGCATTGGTGTCTGTTCGAATCTAGCTGCATTCTACATGACGATGTTCCTAGGAAGTCAATGTATTGAACAGGGAGATACCAGACTGCTATGCCTGCAACGTTCACTTGCTTCTCAAACAACTTGGTTCAGAAATCGGATGTAGGATTTGAGAAGCTAACTGTCCAGGCAGTCAGGAAGGGGGACGTACACGTCATGAGCAGAACCCCCAGAAGTAAGTAGGCCTTGCATCCAGCTTACAACTAGACTCGCTCCTATGGGAGTTTTTGGCTAACTTCTTTGTGCGGTAGGATTGAGCCTTTTGAAAGCTGTCTTGACCGTGCAGATCCAAGCCTTCCTGGCTGGCAGTTTTACATTTACCTTTCATGCACTTCTGTCAGATATCTAAGGAGGATGCGTGAAAGTCAATCCACAGGCACTGTGGAACTGGGAGCAACGGCATCTTGTCTGAGCTCTCAGAAGTAAGTAGGCCTTCAAGGCCGATTTCAGCTACCTTCTCATTTATTCGAGTTATGACCTGGATGCATTCTAACTGCGCCTGGTACTGGGAAATCGCCATACTGCAGCGAATACCACAGACATTTAGTCCTGCAACCTCCAAACGCTTTTCTCACTTCTGCCAGCATGGAATACAAGGATTCTTTTTTATAATAAATTTTTTTTCTTGGTGTTCAATTTGCCAACATACAGAATAACACCCAGTGGTCATCCCGTCTAGTGCCCCCCTCAGTGCCTGTCACCCATTCATCCCCACCCCCTGCCCTCCTCCCCTTCTACCACCCTTAATTTGTTTCCCAGAGTTACGAGTCTTTATGTTCTGTCTCCCTTTCTGATATTTCCCACACATTTCTTCTCCCTTCCCTTATATTCCCCAAATGAATGAGAACATATCATGTTTGTCCTTGTCCGATTGACTTACTTCCCTCAGCATAATAACCTCCAGTTCCATCCACGTTGAAGCAAATGGTGGGTATTTGTCATTTCTAATGGCTGAGTATTATTCCATTGTATACATAAACCACATCTTCTTTATCCATTCATCTTTCGATGGACACCGAGGCTCCTTCCACAGTTTGGCTATTGTGGACATTGCTGCTATAAACATCCGGGTGCAGGTGTCTCAGCGTTTCATTGCATCTGTATCTTTGGGGTAAATCCCCAACAGTGCAATGGCTGGGTCGTATGGCAGGTCTATTTTTAACTCTTTGAGGAACCTCCACACGGTTTTCCAGAGTGGCTGCACCAGTTTGCATTCCCACCAACAGTGTAAGAGGGTTCCCTTTTCTCTGCATCCTCTCCTACATTTGTGGTTTCCTGCCTTGCTAATGTTCCCCATTCTCACTGGTGTGAGGTGGTATCTCATTGTGGTTTTGATTTGTATTTCCCTGATGGCAAGTGATGCAGAGCATTTTCTCATGTGCACGTTGGCCATGTCTATGTCTTCCTAGGTGAGATTTCTCTTCATGTCTTTTGCCCATGGTGTTGAGTTTAATAAGTTCTTTGGTGTTGAGTTTAATAAGTTCTTTATAGATCTTGGAAACTAGCCCTTTATCTGATACGTCATTTGCAAATATCTTCTCCCATTCCGTAGGTTGTCTTTTAGTTTTGTTGACTGTATCCTTTGTTGTGCAAAAGCTTCTTATTCATTTTTGCTTTGGTTTCTTTTGCCTTCATGGATGTATCTTGCAAGAAGTTACTGTGGCCGAGTTCAAAAAGGATGTTGCCTGTGTTCTCCTCTAGGATTTTGATGGAAAAGATCCTGAATAGCCAGGGGAATTTTAAAAAAGAAAACCATAGCTGGGGCCATCACAATGCCAGATTTCAGGCTGTACTACAAAGCTGTGGTCATCAAGACAGTGTGGTACTGGCACAAAAACAGACACATAGATCAATGGAACAGAATAGAGAATCCAGAAATGGAACCTCAACTTTATGGTCAACTAATATTCACTAAAGGAGGAAAGACTATCCACTGTAAAAAAGACAGCCTCTTCAATAAATGGTGCTGGGAAAATTGGACATCCACATTCAGAAGAATGAAACTAGACCACTCTCTTTCATCATACACAAAGATAAACTGAAAATGGATGAAAGATCTAAATGTGAGACAAGATTCTATCTTATTAATTCTTTCAAAGAACCAATTCCTGGTTTTGTTGATCTGTTCCACAGTTCTTCTGGTCTCGATTTCATTGAGTTCTGCGCGAATCTTTATTAATTCTCTTCTGCTGGGTGTAGGATCTATTTGCTGTTTTTCTCTAGCTCCTTTAGGTGTAAGATTAGCTTTTGTATTTGAGTTCTTTCCAGTTTTTGGATGGCTGCTTGCATTGCAATGTATTTTCCCCTCAGGTCTGCTTTTGCTGCATCCCAAAGATTTTTAACAGTTGTATCTTCATTCTCATTAGTTTCCATGAATCTTTTTAATTCTTCCTTAATTTCCTGGTTGACCCTTTCATCTTTTAGCATGATGTTCCTTAACCTCCACGTGTTTGACGTCCTTCCAAACTTATTCTTGTGATTTAGCTCTAATTTCAAAGTATTATGGCCTGAAAATATGCAGGGGACGATCCCAATCTTTTAGTATCGGTTAAGACCTATTTGTGATCCAGTATGTGGTCTATTCTGGAGAAAGTTCCATGTGCACTTGAGAAGAATATGTATTCAGTTGCATTTGGATGTAAAGTTCTGTAGATTTCTGTGAAATGCATCTGGTCCAATGTATCATTTAAAGCCCTGGTTTCTTTTGCGATGTTGTGCTAGAAGACCTATTGAGTGTAGAAAGTGTATTATTATATACAAGTATAAGTGTATTATGTCACCAAGTCACCAAGTATAAGTGTATTATTATATAAGTATGTCTTAACTTTGGTTATTAATTGATACACTTGGCAGCTCCCACATTCGGGGCATATATATTGATGATTGTTAATCCCTCTTGTTGCATAGATCCTTTAAGTATGATATAGTGTCCCTCTTCATCTCTTACTACAGTCTTTGTGATAAACTTTAGTTCATCTGATATAAGGATGACTACACTTGCTCTCTTTTGAGGATCATTTGAATGGTACATGGTTCTCCAATCTTTTATTTTCAGGCTGTAGGTGTCCTTATGTCTAAAATGCATCTATTGTAGACAGCAAATAGATTGGTCCTGCTTTTATATCCAGTCTGAAACTCTGCACCTTTTTATGGGGTTATTAAGCCCATTCACGTTCAGAGTTACTATTGAAAGATATGAGTTTAGTGTCATCATGATACCTATTCAGTACCTGTTTTTGTGGATTGTTCTATTGGACTTCCTCTTTCTTTTACAGAGTCCCCTTTAAAATTTCTTGCTGAGGTGGCATCCTAGTCACGTATTCTTTCAGTTTCTGCCTATCTTGGAAGCTCTTTATCTCTCCTCTCTTTTGAATGAGAGTCTTGCTGGATAAAGTATTCTTGGCTGCATGTTCTTTTCATTTAGGACCCTGAATATAGCCAGCCAGGCCTTGAACTCGGCCACAGTAAATTCGGCCTGGCAGGTCTCTTTGGAGAGATGTGTTGTTAGCCCAATACTTCTCCCCTTAAAGATTAGGGATTTCTTGTCTCTTGCTGCTTTTTTTTTTTTTTTTTTTATTGGTGTTCAATTTACTAACATACAGAATAACACCCAGTGCCCGTCACCCATTCACTCCCACCCCCCGCCCTCCTCACCTTCTACCACCCCTAGTTCGTTTCCCAGAGTTAGCAGTCTTTATGTTCTGTCTCTCTTTCTGATATTTCCCACACATTTCTTCTCCCTTCCCTTATTTTCCCTTTCACTATTATTTATATTCCCCAAATGAATGAGAACATGTAATGTTTGTCCTTCTCCGACTGACTTACTTCACTCAGCATAATACCCTCCAGTTCCATCCACGTTGAAGCAAATGGTGGGTATTTGTCATTTCTAATAGCTGAGTAATATTCCATTGTATACATAAACCACATCTTCTTTATCCATTCATCTTTCGTTGGACACCGAGGCTCCTTCCACAGTTTGGCTATCATGGCCATTGCTGCTAGAGACATCGGGGTGCAGGTGTCCCGGCGTTTCATTGCATTTGTATCTTTGGGGTAAATCCCCAACAGTGCAATTGCTGGGTCGTAGGGCAGGTATATTTTTAACTGTTTGAGGAACCTCCACACAGTTTTCCAGAGTGGCTGCACCAGTTCACATTCCCACCAACAGTGTAAGAGGGTTCCCTTTTCTCCGCATCCTCTCCAACATTTGTTGTTTCCTGCCTTGTTAATTTTCCCCATTCTCACTGGTGTGAGGTGGTATCTCATTGTGGTTTTGATTTGTATTTCCCTGATGGCAAGTGATGCAGAGCATTTTCTCATGTGCATGTTGGCCATGTCTATGTCTTCTTCTGTGAGATTTCTGTTCATGTCTTTTGCCCATTTCATGATTGGATTGTTTGTTTCTTTGGTGTTGAGTTTAATAAGTTTATAAGTTCTTTATAGATCTTGGAAACTAGCCCTTTATCTGATATGTCATTTGCAAATATCTTCTCCCATTCTGTAGGTTGTCTTTGAGTTTTGTTGACTGTATCCTTTGCTGTGCAAAAGCTTCTTATCTTGATGAAGTCCCAATAGTTCATTTTTGCTTTTGTTTCTTTTGCCTTCGTGGATGTATCTTGCAAGAAGTTACTATGGCCGAGTTCAAAAAGGGTGTTGCCTGTGTTCTTCTCTAGGATTTTGATGGAATGTTGTCTCACATTTAGATCTTTCATCCATTTTGAGTTTATCTTTGTGTATGGTGAAAGAGAGTGGTCTAGTTTCATTCTTCTGCATGTGGATGTCCAATTTTCCCAACACCATTTATTGAAGAGACTGTCTTTCTTCCAATGGCTAGTCTTTCCTCCTTTATCGAATATTAGTTGCCCATAAAGTTGAGGGTCCACTTCTGGATTCTCTATTCTGTTCCACTGATCTATGTGTCTGTTTTTGTGCCAGTACCACACTGTCTTGATGACCACAGCTTTGTAGTACAACCTGAAATCTGGCATTGTGATGCCCCCAGATATGGTTTTCTTTTTTAAAATTCCCCTGGCTATTCTGATTCCACACAAATCTTAAAATAATTTGTTCTAACTCTCTGAAGAAAGTCCATGGTATTTTGATAGGGATTGCATTAAACGTGTATATTGCCCTGGGTAACATTGACATTTTCACAATATTAATTCTTCCAATCCATGAGCATGGAATATTTTTCCATCTCTTTGTGTCTTCCTCAATTTCTTTCAGAAGTGTTCTATAGTTTTGAGGGTATAGATCCTTTACATCTTTGGTTAGGTTTATTCCTAGGTATCTTATGCTTTTGGGTGCAATTGTAAACGGGACTGATTCCTTAATTTCTCTTTCTTCAGTCTCATTGTTAGTGTATAGAAATGCCACTGACTTCTGGGCATTGATTTTGTATCCTGCCACGCTACCGAATTGCTGTATGAGTTCTAGCAATCTTGGGGTGGAGACTTTTGGGTTTTCTATGTAGAGTATCATGTCATCGGCGAAGAGGGAGAGTTTAACTTCTTCTTTGCCAATTTGAATGCCTTTAATGTCTTTTTGTTGTCTGATTGCTGAGGCTAGGACTTCCAGTACTATGTTGAATAGCAGTGGTGAGAGTGGACATCCCTTTCTTGTTCCTGATCTTAGGGGAAAGGCTCCCAGTGCTTCCCCATTGAGAATGATATTTGCTGTGGGCTTTTCATAGATGGCTTTTAAGATGTCGAGGAATGTTCCCTCTATCCCTACACTCTGAAGAGTTTTGATCAGGAATGGATGCTGTATTTTGTCAAATGCTTTCTCTGCATCCAATGAGAGGATCATATGGTTCTTGGTTTTTCTCTTGCTGATATGATGAATCACATTGATTGTTTTACGGGTGTTGAACCAGCCTTGTGTCCCAGGGATAAATCCTACTTGGTCATGGTGAATAATTTTCTTAATGTACTGTTGGATCCTATTGGCCAGTATCTTGTTGAGAATTTTTGCATCCATGTTCATCAGGGATATTGGTCTGTAATTCTCCTTTTTGGCGGGGTCTTTGTCTGGCTTTGGAATTAAGGTGATGCTGGCTTCATAGAACCAGTTTGGAAGTACTCCATCTCTTTCTATCTTTCTGAACAGCTTTAGTAGAATAGGTATGGTTTCTTCTTTAAACGTTTGATAAAATTCTCCTGGGAAGCCATCTGCCCCTGGACTTTTGTGTCTTGGGAGGTTTTTGATGACTGCTTCAATTTCCTCCCTAGTTATTGGCCTGTTCAGGTTTTCTATTTCTTCCTGTTCCAGTTTTGGTAGTTTGTGGCTTTCCAGGAATGCGTCCATTTCTTCTAGATTGCCTAATTTATTGGCGTATAGCTGTTCATAATAGGTTTTTAAAATCGTTTGTATTTCCTTGGTGTTGGTAGTGATCTCTCCTTTCTCATTCATGATTTTATTAATTTGAGTCTTCTCTCTCTTCTTTTTAATAAGGCTGGCTAATGGTTTATCTATCTTATTAATTCTTTCAAAGAACCAACTCCTGGTTCTGTTGATCTGTTCCACAGTTCTTCTGGTCTCGATTTCGTTGAGTTCTGCTCGAATCTTTATTAGCTCCCTTCTTCTCTTGGGTGTAGGATCTATTTGCTGTTTTTTCTCTAGCTCCCTTATGTGTAAGGTTAGCTTTTGTATTTGAGTTCTTTCCAGTTTTTGAATGGATGCTTGTATTGCGATGTATTTCCCCCTTAGGACTGCATGTGCTGCATCCCAAAGATTTTGAACGGTTGTATCTTCATTCTCATTAGTTTCCATGAATCTTTTTAATTCTTCCTTAATTTCCTGGTTGACCCTTTTATCTTTTAGCAGGATGGTCCTTAACCTCCATGTGTTTGAGGTCCTTCCAAACTTCTTGTTGTGATTTAGTTCTAATTTCAAGGCATTATGGTCCGAGAATATGCAGGGGACAATCCCAATCTTTTGGTATCGGTTCAGACCCGATTTGTGACCCAATATGTGGTCTATTCTGGAGAAAGTTCCATGTGCGCTTGAGAAGAATGTGTATTCAGTTGAGTTTGGATGTAAAGTTCTGTAGATATCTGTGAAATCCATCTGGTCCAGTGTATCATTTAAAGCTCTCGTTTCTTTGGAGATGTTTTGCTTAGAAGACCTATCGAGTATAGAAAGAGCTAGATTGAAGTCACCAAGTATAAGTGTATTATTATCTAAGTATTTCTTCACTTTGGTTGATAATTGATTTATATATTTGGCAGCTCCCACATTTGGAGCATATATATTGAGGATTGTTAAGTCCTCTTGTTGAATAGATCCTTTAAGTATGATATAGTGTCCCTCTTCATCTCTCACTACAGTCTTTGGGGTAAATTTTAGTTTATCTGATATAAGGATGGCTACCCCTGCTTTCTTTTGAGGACCATTCGAATGGTAAATGGTTCTCCAACCTTTTATTTTCAGGCTGTAGGTGTCCTTCTGTCTAAAATGAGTCTCTTGTAGACAGCAAATAGATGGGTCCTGCTTTTTTATCCAGTCTGAAACCCTGCGCCTTTTGATGGGGTCATTAAGCTCGTTCACATTCAGAGTTACTATTGAGAGATATGAGTTTAGTGTCATCATGATATCTATTCAGTCTTTGTATTTGTGGACTGTTCCACTGAACTTCTTCTTAAAGGGGAATTTTAAGAGTCCCCCTTAAAATTTCTTGCAGAGCTGGTTTGGAGGTCACATATTCTTTTAGTTGCTGCCTGTCTTGGAAGCTCTTTATCTCTCCTTCCATTTTGAATGAGAGCCTTGCTGGATAAAGTATTCTTGGTTGCATGTTCTTCTCCTTTAGGACCCTGAATATATCCTGCCAGCCCTTTCTGGCCTGCCAGGTCTCTGTGGAGAGGTCTGCTGTTACCCTAATACTCCTCCCCATAAAAGTCAGGGATTTCTTGTCTCTTGCTGCTTTAAGGATCTTCTCTTTATCTTTGGAATTTGCAAGCTTCACAATTAAATGTCGAGGTGTTGAACGGTTTTTATTGATTTTAGGGGGGGATCTCTCTATTTCCTGGATCTGAATGCCTGTTTCCCTTCCCAGATTAGGAAAGTTTTCAGCTAGAATTTGTTCAAATACATATTCTGGCCCTCTGTCCCTTTCGGCGCCCTCGGGAACCCCAATTAAACGTAGGTTTTTCTTCCTCAGGCTGTCGTTTATTTCCCTTAATCTATCTTCATGGTCTTTTAATTGTTTGTCTCTTTTTTCCTCAGTTTCCCTCTTTGCTGTCAACTTGTCTTCTAGGTCACTCACTCATTCTTCCACCTCGTTAACCCTCGTCGTTAGGACTTCTAGTTTGGATTGCATCTCATTCAATTGGTTTTTAATTTCTGCCTGATTAGCTCTAAATTCTGCAGTCATGAAGTCTCTTGAGTCCTTTATACTTTTTTCTAGAGCCACCAGTAGCTGTATAATAGTGCTTCTGAATTGGCTTTCTGACATTGAATTGTAATCCAGATTTTGTAACTCTGTGGGAGAGAGGACTGTTTCTGATTCTTTCTTTTGAGGTGAGGTTTTCCTTCTAGTCATTTTGCTCAGTGCAGAGTGGCCAAAAGCAAGTTGTATTGGGAAAAAGAGAAAAAGAGAGGAGAGAAAGAAGGAAAGAAAAGAGAAAGAGAAAAAAAAAGGGAAGAAAAAGAAAAAAAAACGAAGAAAAAAAAAAAGAAGAAAAAGAGAAAGAAAAAGAAAGGAGAAAAAAAGGGGGTGGGGGAAGGAAACAAATCAAAAAGCAAAACAAAAACAAAAACAAAAACAAAAACAAACAAACAAAAAAAGAACCACCGGGGAGTATCTTCTGATTCTGTGTACTTTAAGTCCCTTGGCTTCTCCTGGAAGTTGTCAGTCTAGCTGGTGTTCTGGGGGAGGGGCCTGTTGTGCTGATTTTCAGGTGTTAGCAGTTGGGGGAGCTGCTGTGCCCCTGCCTGGTGCAGGGCTCAGTAGGGGTTGTTTACCCCGTGAGGCCGCAGGAGGAACAGCCCCAGGGGCGGGGCAGCTCTGGAAACCTGGATTCAGCTCCGGCAGGAACTCCGTCTGCAGGGCCTGGAGGCTCCGGGGCGGGGCCGCTGATCTGCTCAGCTGGGGCAGGAGCGTCCTCGCTGTCCTGGGCCCTCCCGGCCTCTGCCTGTCCCGGGGGAGGCGGGATCCTGGGCTGTGTCCCGGCGCCCTGTGCTCCGGAGCCTGCGCTGGTGGATTCGCGCTCCCGGGCCGCGCAGCCCCCTCCGCGGAGCCGCCGCCCGAGCCCCTCCGAGCTGCTCCTGGAACCGCGCAGCCCCCTCTGCACGGAGCCTCTTCCTCTGCCCGAGCCCCTCCGAGCTGCTCCCGGGGCCGTGCAGCCCCCTCCGCGGAGCCGCCGCCCGAGCCCCTTCAGCTGCTCCGGGTCCCGCCGGGTCCCGCCGTGCGCGCTGCAGCCCTTAGGGAGCTCGGCGCACTCTCCTGGGCGCGCAGTTGCTGTTACTGTCCCCGGGAGCCCGAGGGCATCCCCGCCCTCCTGGGTCCTGCTCCACCTCCCTGCGAGCCCCTTTCCCCCGGGAAGGTCGGTGCAGCTCCTGCGTCTCCGGGACGGGGCTCTCCTGTCCTGGGGACACTCGCCCCGGCCTCAGCCCGGCTCCTCGCGGGGCCCCTCCCCCTTGGAGGCCTTTGTTCCTTTATTTCTTTTTCCCCGTCTTCCTACCTTGATAGATGCGCGAACTCTTCTCACTGTAGCATTCCAGCTGGTCTCTCTTTAAATCTCAGGCCGAATTCATAGATTTTCAGGATAATTTGAAGGTTTTCTAGGTAGTTTGGTGGAGACAGGTGATTTGGAGACCCTACTCTTCCGCCATCTTGCTCCTCCCCCCCTCTTGCTGCTTTAAGGATATTTTCTTTATCTTTGGAATTTGCAAGTGTCACTCTAAAATATCGTGGTGTTGTATGGTTTTTATTGATTTTAAGGAGGGATCTATCTCCTCGGTCTGAATGCCTTTTCCCACCACCCCCCGCCAAGTTAGGGAAGTTCTCAGCTATTATTTGTTCAAGTATGTTTTCTGGTCCTTTGTCTCTTTCGGTGTCCTCTGGAACCTCAATTAAACACAGATTTTCTTTCTGAGGGTATCCTTTATTTCCCTTACCTTTCCTCATGATCTTTTGTTTTTCTCCTTTTTCCTCTGCTTCCTTCCTTGCCATCAACTTGTCTTCTATGTCACTCATTCGTTCTTCTACCTCATTAACCCTCATTTAGGATCTCCAGTTTGGATTGCATCTCATTTAATGATCTTTAATTTTGGCCTGATTAGATATATATTCTGCAGTCATGAAGTCTCTTGATTCCTTTATGCTTTCTCCAGAGCCACCAGTAGCCTTAAAATTGTGCTTCTTAATTGGCTTTCTGACATTGAATTGTAATCCAAATTCTGTAACTGTGGGAGAGAGTAAGATTTCTAATTCTTTTGTGGTGAGTTCTTCCTCCTAGTCATTTTGCTCAGTGCAGAGTGGCTAAAAACAAGTTGTACTGGAAAAGTAAGGAAAAAGGGGGAAAACAAACAAAAAACAAGGAGGGGTATCCTCTGATTCTATAAGTCCCTCTACTTCCCCTGGAGCTTTCCAGTGCTGCTTGGTTAAGAACTTGCTCTTTCCCTCTCCTTTCAGCTGGTCTTCTGGGGGAGGGGCCTGCTGTGCTGATTCTCAGATGTGTGCACTTGGGGGAGCTGCCCCGCCCCTGCTGGGTGCAGGGCTCATTGGCAGATGTTTATCCTGGGAGGCCCCTGCTCCCTGGCAGCCCTGCTCAGTCTCAGGCACAAGGTGACACCAGGAGGAACAACAGTGGTGGCAGCCAGCTCTCCAGCCTTGAGTCAGCTCGCAGTAACTACTGCTGTCTCTCAGTCCGCAGAGGCCTGGATGCTCTGATCTGCATAGCTCGGGGTTGGCTGGCAGCAGGAGCATCCTCGCTGTCATGTGTCCTCCCAGCCTCTGCCTTTCCCAAGGGGAGCACTGGACCCTGGGCTGTGTCCCCCGTTGCCCTGGGCTCCGGGGCCTGCGCTGCTGGAATTGGGCTCCCAGGGCCACCGCAACCCCCTCTGCGTGGAGCGGCCACCTGAGCTGCTCCCTGGGCCCTGCTGGGCGCTGGCTCCAGGTCCTTTGGCCTGCGGTGTGTGGACCACTTTCCCCTGGGGCGCACTTCCTCTGTTAGTGCTCCCGGGAACCTGGGGGCTCCACTGCCCCTCCTGGGATCCTGCCCGAGTTCCCTGCGAGCGCCTTTCCATCCAGGAAGATTGTAAAGTCCCTGCTTCTCTGGGATTGGGCTTTCTTGTTCTGGAGGCTCTCGCTGCCTGGCCTTAGCCTGGCTCCTCGCTGGGGCCCCTTCCCCTGGATGCTTTTTTATTTAGTTTTTTCTGTCTTCCTACCTTGATAGAAGCGTGAACTCTTCTCACTGTAACATTCCAGCTGTTCTCTCTTTAAATCTCAGGCTGAATTCATAGGTTTTCAGGATGATTTGACAGTTATCTAAGTTGGTGGAGACAGGTAACTTGGGGATCCTACTCTTCTGTCATCTTGCCCTGCCCCTGATTTATTTATTTATTCGAGAGAGAGAGAGAGAGAGAGAGAGAGAGAGAGAGGGGCAGGGGGAGAAGGCGACTCTTTGTAGGATCCCAATGCGGGACTTGATCTCAGATCTCGGGATCACGACCTGACCCAAAGGCACCCGCCCAACCGCTTAGCCACCCAGGCATCCCCCTATAATGTATTTTTATATAATGTTAATATAAAGATGAAAATTAATAGATAAAATAAGAAAATAATTAAAATTCAATAAAATATAAAACTGAAAGACTAAAGAATCATAAGGAAAAACCGCAAATTCTATGTACTGCTTTCCCCAAGAGCTGGAGTTTTGTATTTTTCTGATGGGTAAACGTGGTATTAGTCAGAAGTTCTTGCTGTTTTTCGGGAGAGGAGTTTGTTGTACTGGTTCTCATGTGTCTTCGCCTGGGCAGAATTGCACGGCCGTTGTCAGGGGACTGGGTTCAGCATAAGTGGCTCTGAAGTCCACTATGTGGTTGTTTTGCTGTCTGAAGACTCTTAGCACCATAAGGGGAATGAAAATGGTGGCACTTCAATCTCTAGCCCCAGAGCTGAAAGTTTGTGCCTCCCACTCCTCAGTGACCTTCACAGAGAACCAGTCAATCACTCGTATCCCCCTGGTTTCTGTCTGAACTTTGTGCTCACCCAGCGTCTGACTGAGCATTTTTATCTCAAGCATGTGACCGTTTCCAGTCTCCAAGCTTTATGGACTCCTGGGTGTGCACCTGCACCATTCTTCCCAGAGGAGGAAGGGTGGTCTCGCCGTGGTTCTGCCTCTTGTTGGGCCTCTGGATAGCAGTTGCCTGATCCCACAACGATTCATGGTCTATGGCAATACCAAGTAGAAAGCCGGCCCTTGGACTCACTGTATTCTGCTGGCTTCCCTGTTCCCGTGCTTGTGGACTCTAATGCACTCAGGCACTCCCACTCTTTGTGTGACCTCAGAAACTCTGAGACCATGCTGTCCCACATGGGATTCCTCCCCACTTCAACACCTGAGCACATTTCAGGCAGACTTCTAAAAGTCCTGATTTTGTGCTCCACTGCTTGTAACACTTTCTAGTGCTGATTCTGAAGGCTGATCCCCCCCCCCCGCAGTTTATCTTCCAACATATTGCCTCAGATTCATTTCTCTGTGCCTACCTTGCAAAAACTGGTTGATTTTCTATTTATAGAATTACAGTAATTCTTTTCTCAGAACTGTGGTTGATTTCTCCTTTGTTCAGAATGATTTGATAACTATCTACCTGAATTCCAGGGACCAGACAAAATTAGGGCCCCTACTCCTCTGCCATCTTAACTACTCTGGGTTGGTTTTTATACATGCCCATGCTGTCCTCCAACAGAACATGGCAGACCTGTGCAATCAGGAGCCTTTTAATAGTCAAGTGTCTTTTCAAATCCCTCATTTATTCCTGCCTCACACTCAGCTTGGAGATAGTGAAGGGATGATTGATGTTTGGAGTGGTTAGTGATTTGTCCTGGGTGGCAGGTAAGTGAAAGGCACTGCCAGTCTAGAATGTCCTCTTATTAGGAGGATAAACTTCTTGTTCCTAATAGGACAGCCTAGTTCCTGCCCCACCAACCGAAGGCCAGAGAAATCAGTTTGGGAAGGCTCAGGTCTTGAAGGAAGCTGCCCTTGCTCTGGACTGAGCCTCTTATTTTCCAACCCCCTACTCTCCTACCTCCCACAGCACCCCATCTGACCCCTTCCCTACCCACCACCTGCTCCATGTCTCTACTCTTCCCATCCATTGCTGATTCTCCCTCAGCTGGCTCTGGTCTCATTTCCAAAACTCTATCCCCCACCTCAACTGCAGACTACTCTGTCCCCCCACTGATCTCAGGTTGCAACCCCCACCTCCCCTCCTCTTCCAACATGCCCCTCCTTGCACTGTACTGATGGGTCCTCCCTCTCCCTTGCCCATGAATGTGCTTTCCCCATTCCAGCACTTCTTCCCCTTGTTGCTCTCTCCCCTGTGATCCTTTCCCTCCATTAACCAGAGCACAAGGAGGTGGCACCAATGAGCTCAGTGCAGACCTTGGCTGATCTTAGGCCGAGTTGTTGGGAGTGTACCCCAGTCCCCCAAACAGGGAGGAAGTATCTGGCTGCAGGCTTTCACCCAGCAGCTCAAGGAATCAGAGAGGTGTCTTCATATTTGAGGTTCCTCCTGCTGGGAGAGGAAAAGGGGCAGGAAGCAGGACAAGGACCCAATTCAATCCTTACTCCAAAATGAATTCAAATGGACCTAAATCACACGACTAGGCAAAATCATGAGAGAATATATCATTTGAAGAGGGAAAGTCTGGGATTTGACTTTAAAATGAAAATTTCCGAACATTAAAAATTAAAGGAGTAACTGTAAACTGGGGAATATTTGCACCACATATGGCAGATAATTCCTTTACTATGGTCTGTACAAACCAATTCTTTTTTTTAAAGATTTATTTATTCATGAGACACACAGAAAGAGGCAGAGACACAGGCAGACAGAGAAGCAGTCTCTCTGTGGGGAGCCCAACGTGGAACTTGATCCCAGGACCCTGGAATCATGACCTGAACCAAAGGGAGACGCTCGGCCACTGAGCCACCCAGGTGTCCCCAAACCAATTCTTAAAAGGATCAACCCAACAAAAAACTGCTAAAGGACATGAACAAGCAAATCACAGGAAAAAGAAATATATGACTTTGTAAACACCCAACAGGATACCCAGTTTCACTCAGAATTGAACACAAAATAAAAACATGAGAGCATTTTCCGTTTATCAGACCAGAAAATAATAGTTTTATAGAAGACTCATGGAAATGGGCATTTTCATACAAATACTGTGAACTGCATTTGCAATTTCTATCAAAAATCAAATGTACCTACCCTTTATCAATTTATACTGCAAAGTTGCACACAACATGATGGTATACCAGGTGATTTAGCATGGCACTGTTTGTAAAACAAAAGACAGAAAAGAAACTACATGCCCACCAACAGGATACTGCTACATGAATAATGGTACATCCATAGAATTCAATATCACATGGCAAAGAAAAAAAAATGAGGTAGATCTTATAGGCTAATATAGAACCATCTCCAAGACACACTAAATGGAAAAAAAAAAAAAGTGTAGACATTGCATATCCTAAGGTCCTGTTTCTGAGTGTGTGTTTTAAAGGGGGATACAGAAGACTGTAAATACATACACTCTCCTTGGAAGGATCAAGAAATTTGCAACACTTATTTCCAGGGTACTCCCAACCAGGGTACCCTGAGCTAGGAGGAAGACTTATTCTTCATTGTTTGCTTCTGTAACTTTTGAGGCGAAAGGTCTCTGGAGGGACATGGAGAAAGTAGCTTGGGAGGAAGGGGCACAAACTTTGGCCTGAGTTATTCTAATCCTGTGAAGATATTCCTTGAAAATGGGGATTATAAAGGAACTTTCTTCCTCAGGTGAGGACTAAATGAAATAAAGAACATTTGGCATTAAGTCTCCCACACAGGAACCCCTTAACAAATGGGGTTGTTACAACCTTGCTACTAGTGTGCTAGGACTTGAGTTGCATCTCCCAAATCCCCACCCAACACCTCAGAAGTACTGACTACTGTGAACACAGGTCAGACCCAGAGCAGTACAAGGAAACCAGGGCTTCTTAGGCCTGGGCAGGACCCATTTGTCACAAGTCATGTTTCACCAGGTTGTGGAGCTGATTTCTGGCTTGGGGATTTGAGGCTTAATCTTTCATGCCCCTAAGGCCTGCTCGCTCCATCTGTCCATTCTCTTCTTGCCCCGGCCACTGAGTCAGAATCTCCCTTGTAGTCTGACAAAAGCTATCTGTATGGTCTCCAAGATTTCTTTCTCCCCTCACCAGCCGAGCCCCAGGTATACATCACAATCACTAAGGTTACATATATTCCCCGAACGAATTCCATCCACCATTGTCCTTGGTAACTGGTTTCTTTATTCCCCAGTCCCTTACTCTGCTGCTCCCTACTACCACACCCCCCAAAATTGTCTCATCACTCCATATGAGCCATCATCTTGTGTTTTTATTAGCTTTTCCCTTCCTGGTCATAAAGGTAACTGAGGTGTATTGTAGAAAATATAGACAAAGCAGTGATATTTAACCATTAACCACCCTATGTACTTATTTTTTTCATCTTTTCTATGCACGTATATTTAAGAAAATTGAGCTATCTGTACCTACCATTTAATTTTGTACTTAGCATTTTCCATTTAATACCGGGAACATTTTATATCACTAAATATCCTTTAAATTATGCTCTTTAGTGGTTGCATAATATTCCATCATATTATAATTTAATTATTCCCTTGGATTTTTTTTTTTTTTTGGTAAAACTGTAACACTGACAAGTATATAAATCACTGCCAAAATACTCATTTTTAGTTAAGTGGTAGTGCAATATAAAAGCATATCAACAGTCTTTTAAAAAATGTTTTATCTTCCTGTAAGATGATAATGAATTATAATGGCTTAAAATATATAAATAATGATGTGATAAGGGGAACAAATCTCTGTAAGATGGAAAATGGAGAAGGCTGCATGGAGGGAGTAAGAACTTGGAACACTTGCTGAGGGCAATACAATGCAAGGAGGTAGCTGACATACCCTGCCAAATCCCAAAGCAACTTGGGACTTGGAAACCCCAGGTACATTAAGGGTAGAAGGGAGAAGTGAGGATAAAAATAAGGGCATTAACCAAAAGCCTTTAATAACACTTGACTTTCCTCTCTCCCACTCCTACAGAAGCACTTATGGTATCTAAACCCCAGACAAAATATCAGAGGTGTTCCTGCTAACAAAGCATATAAGCCCCAGACAAAAGATAGCATTCTAGAGCTGAAAGATTTCCAGGGAAGAGTTTGTTTCCTTCCGAGTATTCTAGAAGAAAGCCTCTTAACTGAGCAAACCCCACTCCCACACACAGAGGTCTCAAATGGACTTTTGATACACACATACAGATTTGTTTATGTCAGTAAGAATCACAACATATTTGAGGAAAGTCTCTAATGAGAGTAAACAAAGAGAAAAAAGGACCCAGGGGAAGGACACGAAGGGGTGAGATATCTGCTGACAGAGAAACCTTTAAGAAAACTCTTCTAATTACAACACTCAGAATTGAGAGGTGTCTCTAAAATGAGAATAGTATGCTACAAAAAGGGAACAAACAGAAAAGGAAAAGCTTTTTAGAAATTAATATTGGCAAAATAAGAAATTTGCTAAGCAGGTTAAAAAATAACAAAAGTCTCTCAGAAAATAGCACAAAACAAGGACATGGTAATAACACAGAAAGTAGCTGAGGATCAATCCACAGGTCCAACATATGACAGATAAAGATTCCAGAAAGACTAAAAAGAGAAAAAGGGGTGGGGAGATTATCACATAATACAAGAACATTTCCAAGAATAGAAGTAACCTGAGTCACTAGATTGAAAAATTCCACTGAGTACACTGGAGAATTAAGTGCACAAGAATAAAGAGGAGACTTTATAAAAGCTTTCAGGGATGGGGGCTGGGTGGGGGAAAAGATCTCAGTAATGCAAACAGTATTTATTGATTGTCAAATAAGAATCAGACTGGAACCAGGCATCTACAAATTCTGGATTAATTTTTCAATGTAGAATTTCAGAGCCAGAGTAACAATCAAGCTGGAGGACAGAGAAAGATGTTTTTTTGATATATAAGCACTCAATATTTTTGTTTTCCATATACTCTTTCTTGGCAGTGACTTGGAAGTTGTGCTGCAGTGAAATGAGTTAATAAATAAGAGCAACATGTACAATTCAATACACACCAAAGCCCCATTTAACAACAAAACAAGGGGCAGGAAAACATCAAGGGCAGACTAGCATGGGAAGCTAGAAACTAGAGGTCTCTTAAAGAGAAAAAAGGGGACTCAATAGAGTATCTAATTAGATGAAGAATCTGAAAATCACTCAGAGTGTGCTAAAAGCAACCAGTATAAGGGGAAAAGAAAGGCAACTAAAAACTCCAGTAAAATAATATATATAAATCATAGTAAGCTACTTAATCTGCAGTAAACATTTACATTACATTCATGCTGTTTATTTTCAACATTTAGAGCAAATCAATAAACAAAGCATAAAAGACTATCTGTGGTTACAGAATAGAGTTCAAGAATCAGACTTGACATTGTCAGAGGCAGAGAGGTGGAAGGGGAAGGAGAAAGAAATGGCAGGGTATATTCCACATCTTAAAACACAGAATTAAAATACTGTTTAGAGTTAATACAATAGAACTAAATACGTAAATATAATAATTTTTTCTTGATTATAAAGTTCTTGTTCCTTATAGAAAATATTACTTAAAAAGAAAAAAATGACTTTTAATCACCCATAATTCTATAATCTACAGGACCAAGTTTGAGTCTAAGCTCTGCAATTCTGTATGGCTGTGAACATGTCACTTAACCACTTATAACATTTTTTTATTTCCTTCAGGTAATTTATCTATTACTTTTTAACAGTACATAGTATATGAAACATTATATGAGAACTGTACTATATACACAATTATGAATCCAAGTTTTTTTTTTCACTTTAAAGCATAAAGTGGATACATACCATATGCTCTTCCATACTTCTAAGTATATATCTATCTATCTGTGTGTGTGTGTGTGTGTGTATACACATACTTGCTAAGGATTAGTCAGAGGGTTCCCAAAGATGAGACTGGAATCAAATCTTAAAAGAAATCTAAAGTTCAGCAAAGTAGACAGAGGCCAAGTAGGAAGTGGTGGTAATAAGCATCAGGGACAGTGTGAGCAAAGGCACAGAGAAAAGCCAGCACATGCCTCTAGGCTGCAGTAAAAATACATGCAAAGTGAAGAGATTAGCTTGGAAAGAGACTATGAAGAGCTTAGTAAATCATGTTAAGGGGTTCAAACAGTTTTCCTGAGACACCAGGATTTGGTAGGCCTTGTTTGCCTTTGTACTCCAGGAACTAGCACCATGTTTGCCACAAAGAGTGAAAAGAACTGTTGAAAGAAGGACACAGAGAAAGCCAGAAATAACCTCTTGGATTTCCAGTTTGGGTGCTGAATAACGCTATTTGCTTAAGGAGGGAATCCAGGAAAAGCAAGATTGAGATTGTATTTGGGCAACATCTAGAGATTCTGACCTCATTTCTTAATGTCACTAGACATTTAGGCCCTAGCGGATTCAAGAACTGGCCTTAGGGAGACTATAAACCACCACAAATGAGCGAAAAACTGAATGTGCTATCTGCAGGTCTCAGGAAGAGTATCTACAACCTCCATTAGATCCTCAAAGGGACTATGACCCCAGAAAGATTGAGCACACTGGATGGAAGAGCAAGCAAAGTGACAGATATGAAAGGATAACTATCTAGGCGAGGGAGGGACCCAGAACATAAAGATTAGCTTTGTCCAAACACCTCTTCCTGAGCTTGGAGATCCATGGGTCTGAGGCATGTAAGTGTAGGGGTGTGTGTGTGTGTTGTGTGTGTGTGTGAATGAGTCTCTCCTCCCCTGTGCCCCCCAAAGTACAAGACTTTATCATCACTTCCATATCACTATGTTCTCCTTAATACACAACTGTTGCCATGACTTCTTGGCTGTCTTCTTAGTACTCATCAGTTGGCCTGGATTTTTGATAGCTAGAACTCTGATAGCTCTTGGCAACTTAAGAATCAGGGCTTCAGAGTTCTGATCCGCTTCTAGAAATAAAAGCCAAGAGAGAAAGGGGTTGACTTTTGGGAAAATGAAAACTTAAGCCAACTGTGCCAAGTAGTAGTCACTTCTCATCTATCAGAAACCATACAGAAAAAGGAGAGCAGTAACTTATTTTAAAGTCTGGAAATTAACTGGAAATAAGAGTTGTTAGTTAAGGATCTGGTCTGTTTGGTAATCCACTAGGCTCACATAATTTATGCAGCATTGGAGAAGTCTTGAACCTGGGTGCAGATTTGTGGAAACCAAGACCTGGAGATGAAATACAGTAGAAGTGTAAAGTCATTTTGTTGAATGAGGAATATAAAAGTATGCTGTGTAAAACTTGGTTTGCTCATATATATAAAGTGTTTGGTATATTCACTTAAAATACAAATAAATTAGGGCACAGAATCCTTACAACCAAGGTATAGGACATCCAGTGCAGCCAATGTTGTTAGTATCCTGTTTTGCCGAAACCACACAGAGTACTCTGCACATCCAGATTTTACTCGGGCTTTCCTACTCCACCTTTGATCACATGCATTCGTGGCCTGCAGACTTTACTTGACTGCAGTGGCCATTACCTTGGTCACACAATGTGACCCCAAAGGGTTTCCCTCCAGAATTGGAAAAAAAAAACAAAAAAGTTGGCCCTGGGAATGGAAAAAAAATTTAAGTACACTAGGTTGTTCTAACATGCAGCCAAGTGAAAATCACTGTTTCACTGCAAGGTTGGGTGATTTTCAAATCTAGCTTTACATCACAATCACCTGCACAGCCTTTTCTGAGTTGCCTATGACCAGCAATCTTTAGCCAGGAAATCTCAATCATCCACGAAAAGCATTAAATTAGGATGAACATAGTGTGAAACCAGAAGAATTTAACTGTCCTAAGGATCCTAAGTCCTGGCTTGTATCTTTCAAGGAAAGTACACTTTTGGTCTCTTGATAGGTCCAGGTCAGATTTACTCCAAATCTTCAAACCTGCTCTTCTACTGGGCTTCCTGATCCTGCAGGGGTAAATACCTAGGCTTGTTCCCAATCTTAGCAAACACTTGGTGTTATCTTTGGGTTTCTCCATTCTCATCTGGGGGACAGGAACAGTCACAGAGGACATGAGCATTTCTGATTCTGACTTTTGAATCCTATTAATTTCTTATAGTTATGTATGATTCAGAGTGCAAACTGGGAAAAGAAGGTGCATATGCTTGGATTTAAGACCATAGCTGAAGGGGAAGAGAAAGAGGAAATAAACAAGCTTTGTTTACGCCTTCTATACATGAAAGTGCTCTGTTAAATACAAAACAAATGAGCCAGTTAAGTCCCAATGATGGGACTTCTACGAGTTGTACCAGATTGCTTGTCAGCAGGTAGGGCATTTACAATATGTTCTTGCTTGCTGAATGGGATGAAGAGACAGACCCACAACCAGGAGACTCCAATCCTAGTCTGATTTGATGCTTACTGTGGGTCACACTACCTAAGGCACGTCCTAAAATCTCAGCTTCCTCACCCCTTTCTCAGGCTCTGTGGAAGACCTGGATTGCAGGTGGTTAGACACAGCATTGCAGAACAGAGAACCTAGTTTAAATCCTGGATTTGAATGTAGGCTGCTCTTTGTTGTCTGACCACTCTCAGCTAGATGGGGAAAACACCTCTTTCAGTGTTCTATGGATTAAGGTAAGGATCTGTGTGAAAGTTTAAGGGAAGTGCTGAGGATTGATTCTATACTTGAAGGTGTATAAACAAGGAATTAAGTTCTATATAAATACAAGGCAATATTACATAACTCTACCTATTGCATAGTTTTATAAATTATTTTTCCAGGAATAAAGGCTCAATAGTAACAAAGGTTATCTTACCTTAGCCAGTTTCTTCATCCTTCTAAGTTTTCACATTCCAATACTGTTGAACTTCTCAAAAAAAAAAAAAATTAAGACTTTAGGAGTCCCACTCTACCTCCCCTCCTCCCTTTACTTTCTTCTTTGGTCCTCTCAAAATTAGGACTCCATTATTTCTTCTAAAGACCAGCCAAAAAGTGAGAATGACACCCAAAGTGAACCCCCCCTGGCTGGGCCTGAGCAGAATAAGCATAGATAATGTGAACAGGCCTTTCAGCAAGCTTTATTCTTTGACCCCTCTGTGAAGGGGCTGTTAGAAGCATCTCACTCTGATGGAATGCAATGAAGTTAGGGTCACATGAAGAGTTGTCAGCAAATGAATACACCCTGGCCCCAGTGTTTTGTCACCATCAATCCTCAAGTGCTTGGCCACTCAGACTGCAGAATGGAAGAGGTTTGTCAGACCCTCCCAGAGCTTTACCATACCAAGGTTCATGAGGTATAGACAACAGGGGAAACAGCTATTTCCTACTTCTATCCATTTTAGGAGAAGATTGCCTAAGGAATGGAAAGCTTATAAAAAAGTTCAAAGGTGAGTGTTGATTTGCTACCCCAAGTGGCTTCCTTAACTAGTTATCATTTCTTAACCCAAAATACTAGAATACAAGGATCAAAGCTCCCGAATTCCAAGCAGACCTATACCAAAAACCTGCCTGTTGCTCAAGAAATTGGGTTTAAAAAATCAAAAACACCTTTCCTCAAATAGGATCTTTATCACTTAGCTTTATATAACCAATTTCTAAAAAAGCCACATTCCATTTCAAACAGGAGGACCACTGAGGGCACACCTCAAAAAAACACAGTCCCTGCCTTTAAGTGCTTAGCTTTCACTTTAAGTCAGTCTCCAAAATGCTTATGTTCTGTGATATACTCCTGAAAACTGTTACTTTTAAGAACATGACAGCCTCATTTTTACAGAGGAACAAAACAGCAAAGACATATCCAATTAGGGGTTAGTGGATTACGATCAATGCCTGGAGTAACCAGTACCTGTTACTCAACAAGATGGGTTCTGTGGTGTCGCATGAGGTGTGAGTTAGAAATGAAAGCCGCGCCACACTTGGCACACTCATAGGGCTTCTCCCCAGTGTGGGTTCTCTGGTGCACAGTGAGGCTCGACCTTTGCCGGAAGGCCTTGCCACACTCATTGCATGTGTAAGGTTTTTCCCCATTATGAATTCTCTGATGAATAAGCAGGTACGAGCTACATGTGAAGGCCTTCCCACACTCATTACACACATAAGGAAGATCTCCACTGTGAATCCTCTGATGCACAATAAGGCAAGATAGCTGACTGAAGGCTTTTCCACACTCACTGCAATCATAAGGTTTCTCTGCAGTGTGAATTCTCTGGTGCACAATAAGGTGTGAAAAACAACTAAAGGCTTTTCCACACTCTTTACACTCATATGGCTTCTCACCAGTATGGCTTCGTTGATGTACAATAAGATTTGCACTCTGGGTAAAGGCTTTGCCACAATCATTACAGGCAAAGGGCTTCTCCCCAGTGTGGATCCTCTGGTGGACAATGAGGTTTGAGCTCCGAGTAAATGTTTTCCCACACTCATTACATTCATAGCATTTTTCTGTAATGTGGACTTTCTGGTGCCGAGCAAGTTGTGAGCTATAACTGAAGGCTTTCTCACATTCACTGCACTTAAAGGTTTTTTCTAAGGAGTGGATTTTTTGATGTACAGTCAGATTTGAACTCTGAGTGAAGGCTTTCCCACATTTTGAACATACATATGGTTTCTGTCCAGTGTGGATTCGCTGATGTACGACAAGGTTTGCACTCTGAATGAAGGCCTTTCCACACTCATGACATTCGAAGGGTTTCTCCCCAGTGTGGATTCGCTGATGCACTACAAGGTTTGCACTCTGACTAAAGCCTTTTCCACACACACTACATGTGAAAGGTTTCTGTCCAGGCTGGCTTTTCTGATTTTTAACAGAGCTAGAACTAAGGCTATATCTTTCCCCAGACTGCTGACATTTCTGATCTTCCTCTACTTTGAAGCTTTCAGGTACATGACAGTCCTTCACTGCCATATGTCTGAAACCTTTCTTTTCCCTCTTAATTCTTTGCCTCTTTATCATGTTCCCTTTTTCACAGGCTTCTCCTAACTCAGGTCCTTGAGGATTAACTTTCTGGATTCTTCCTGATATTATGAAGGGTTTTTCTGCTTCATCACATATCTCAGTTTTTGGAACCAGTAACTGTGGGTTCTTGGTTTCAGCACCTGAAACAACAAACAAAAGTATAAGTGTCAGCTTATTCTGGCCTAGAAAAAGAACAGGATCAAGTGATAAATGTCAGGATGTATGTGACTTTGGTGTATGTGTAAAATGGCTTCATCAAAGAAAAGAATTCCCCCATGTGTCACCTCTCTTCTCTAGGTTCTTCTGCCACACCCAGAGCAGACTCCACTGATTCGTGGTCTTTCCAGCACTTCCAGTTACCTCCATTGGACATCCAACACTGCTTCATGCAGGAAAGCCATCTTCAGATGGCTCTGGTTGTGTAATGACTGATCTTACAATTAAGACCAGTTGTAGGGCACTACTCTCCCAGGCTTGCCTCCTTACGTTAGCTACTTAGTGTAGATCTGCTTACAACCCACCACTTAAGGACATTCTGACCCTAGAAATGAAAATCTATGCAACTTAGACTTTTGTGTATGAGGAAGCTGGATATTCAAGTAAAGATAAGCATGGACAGAAAGGGTCCACTGGATGCCAGAAGGACCAGAGCAGCTAAGAGCACCTGAAACACTGAGAGGCTATGTAGCACATAGCTTAACAACATGACTGTGGAGCCAGACGGCTTGGTTTCAAACGCCTGCTCTGCCACATAGCTGTAGGAATTTGGGCTACTAACTTAACTTCTTTGCCTCAGTTTCCTTATCTCCAAAATAAGGACAATAACAGTATGTATCTCATAAAACCAGGAGAAGATTAATCAAGTTACTCTACAGTAATGTCTGAGCACAGGAAGTGGCTCTGGAGAGTCTGCAGTGACTTTGAGCCTCACATCTAGTACTGTGGGTCCACGTGTTGGGGCCCAGGAGCAAAGATGGAGATCCTTAGAGGATAGGAGTTGTTATGGTGATAGATGGCAACCCCAGAAGAGACTAAGGAAGAATGTGAACAGAGTAAACAGCTCAACACTTGTGTTGAGCAAACAGCTCTGCTTTGTGTCAAGGAAAGCTGACCCTTCTAAGTTTGAGACACTGTATAGCCTGTTCCCTTATGCCAGTATCATGAAAACAGCAAAACACCCTGAAGTTTTAAAACTGCCTTGGAACTGTAGTGTCAGAAAAGGGGTCCTAGAGTCAGTAACATAGTAACTCTTTATGTGTCTCCTCTCCACTCCTATCACCCGTGACCCAATGATGTGCACCTGTACAACCTAGCGTTCATAAACTCTTCATCAGCATTTGAATTATACCAAGTTCAGGAACACTACCCAGATAAGGCACATGAAACCAGGGCAAGCAGTGAAGGCAAGCCTCCAAAGGGGAGATATTCCTCCTGGTGGTGAACTTAGAAGTGAGCAGGAAAGCTGTGAGCTGCAGGTCATACAGCAACTGCAAGGGGGAGAATCCAGCATCTGTAAGACATCCCACCAGCATAGATCAGGGCAACTCTCCAACCTAGGAGATGAGTGAGACAGGGATATCAGGATACAAAACATGATGGGGGGGCAGGGAAACAGCCCAGTATGGTTACCTGGTTAAAACAACAGTTACACGACACTCCCATCATAATCATTCAGATAAGATAGGCAGTGCTGGAAAAAGGCAATGCAAGGCCTGCATATGGCAGAGAACTGAATGTGACAACAAATTATGAAATGCTAGTCTTTTTCCAGTTCTTTCTATTCCTACTCTTTTGAGGTCTTCTGATGTCTTTCTTGTATCTATTCTATTTTTCTTCCTGTAGCTTAACTGCCCTAACATTTTTGTCTTTTCAAAATTTTTTTAACTAAAGTATGATTAACAGTCTTATATTAATTTCAAGTGTATGACATATTAATTCAACAATTCCATACATTACTCAATGCTCACCACCCTAAGTGCAGTGACCATCTGTCTTCTTATCTTCTTTCTTATTTTACTTTTTCCCCCTCTATCTCTTTTCCCTAGTGCCTCTTCATCTCTCCTCTCTTGGTTTTTATATTACAACTCAGTGTGAGTGGAATATTCTGATTTTTTTCCTTGTATTATTTCATATCTCTTCTGCTTTTCTTTTGCGCACTTTCTTCTATGTTCTCTACTTTTCTTTATCCCATACATCTCACCTAATTTCTTTCCCTTCTAATGTCTCCCTCCTTGCTTTTTTCCATCTACTACTTCTTTCCTTTAGCTCTGTATCACTGACACTGGGGGCCTCCTATCCCCACCAAGCATCTTTCCAAGAAGAACAAATTCCAAGAAAACTTCAATCTATGACCTCACTTTCATCCCCTGACCTCACTCCTACCCTTTTTACCATAAGATTTAGAACACTAGAAAGCCATGAAAGATGAAGACCAGTGGGAACTACTGAACCAATTAGAACCAATAACAGAAACAATTACTTATATTTGCATCATGTTTTCTGTCAAGATTATTACAGAAGCAGGTACAACTGTGGCCTACAAGGTCTCCACATATTGGTCATTTAACATTTCCATTACAGGGATGAAGAGCTAGGATCTTGGCCAATGCCCAGGATCTAAAAAAAAGGAAAAGTCTGTTCTGAGTACTCAAGCTCAAATCCCTTTGCATTATTAATTAACCAATAATGTAGAACCTGTACCTTTGGCTTGAGATAGTTATTTTTCCTTTTTTAGACCTTGAAGCATTATTGTAACCCTACTAAAGAAATTAACTAAAAATGTACTTGTGATGAACTAGAGGACAGGCAAAGTACAACTTTTGAAATCAATACCTTTTTTTTCATTTTTTAAAAAAGAGATCTAAAATGCTATCTAGGTCTACCATTTTAGCTGGAGACTCTATTGTAAGATATGAATGGTAATTTGATTTACTAAATTTGTAAGTCACTACAAATTCATTAGGTTTACAAAAGTGTGATTAGTAAGATTTTATATGTAAGATTAGTTAAGTCTGCCTACTTAGGTATTTGAAATATTTTTAAAAATTATATATACTGAATTTGAAATATAATACATTTTATATATTTGAGAATAAAAATAAGGAAATTTTTATATAAATTGATATGTAGATAGAGCAAAACGTTTTAAAAAGTTTAAAATATTAATCTGTAAAACCTGAGGCTTCACTAAACATGAATTAAAGGACAAGTATTCTCATTTTTATAAAAATCTCCTAGATGTATAAGTAAAATAAAAATAAGTTATGTTTAAATGCTTAAAAACTTGAGTTTTAAATGTTTTTTTTTTTTTTAAATTTTTTTAATTTTTATTTATTTATGATAGTCACAGAATGAGAGAGAGAGAGAGGCAGAGACATAGGCAGAGGGAGAAGCAGGCCCCATGCACCAGGAGCCCGACGTGGGACTCGATCCCGGGTCTCCAGGATCGCGCCCTGGGCGAAAGGCAGGCGCCAAAGCGCTGCGCCACCCAGGGATCCCAGTTTTAAATGTTTTAAACTTTAATAAATTCAACAGTAATTAATACATAGGAAGCTGTAGATAAAACTCTCTCAGATGTTAACCACCAGGAATTTTCAAAGCATGTTCATGCATATTTTACAATTTTATCATCAAGATCAAACTATTCTCCTTCATTTGTGTGAGAGCTAAAAAGAAGGGCAAGACTGTATCTTCTTCAGTATCCTCAACACCTATCACATTACCCAGCACACAGAAAGCAGGGCCCCCACAAGATCCTGTATGCACTGAATGAATACAGTCTTGCTGAAAGAACAGGAAATGGAGGTTGAGAGAGAAAGGACTTGTTCAAGGTCAAAGAGTTATCAAAGGCAGGGCAGCAACTACACTCAGGTATTTCTCTTAATTTGTAGAACTTATAACCCTGCTGTTACCTGCTGCTATGCAAACAGCTGACAATACACAGAAAGGTCAATCTTGGCTGGGGAAAGGGTCTTGAGGTAAGAAGCAAAGAAGGGAAACAGTGATCATGCCTGGTGGACACGTGTTACTGCTGGAGTTAAGATGTGAATGAAAGATAAAGCAAGGAAAGAGAAAAAGAAGTGATAATACACAGAATGCACCAGAGAGAATGGAACAGAGAGCAGGAAATAGGCAACAGAAGCTGCTGCTGAGGAATAATTAAAGAAGAGACAAGAAGATGAATAATATATAAGATAATCCTATAGTGGTTTAAGAAAGTGACCTGGTCAGTCTGAGGAATGGGCTAGAGAGCAGAGTATTCAAAATATTCAGGTGTAGCTCTGTACCAGCCAGATTTCTAGAATTCGAGTGCCGTAAGGGCCTTGGCAGTCACCCAGGGATTACTTCTACAACACAGGACCCATGGCTACCACATCCTTGACCCACAGTGACACATCACTCCTCTATAGGTAAGTTTCTGCCATTGCTAGTCAGACATATCCTGAGTCCCAGCCTAGAGAAAGAACCAGGTGATAAGTCAGCCATTAGTACCCTCTATTAAGACCTAGCTTTGAACATGAGTATAGTTGACACAACTGCTCAAAACCCCCCTGGAATCTGCACAAAGATCTGTAAAAAAAAGAACATCTCCACAACATTTCCTCAAAATCACAACAAAAACTGACCCTTCTGACCTTAGCTGGCTTCTCTTGCAGGCTCACCAACCAATGATAAACACGAAGCATATGAAGAGTACGTGAATTTAAAGTTCACCCGTGTCTATCTGGTGTCTTAAGACTACATATAAAATGAGCCATTTCCTGTGACAAATGCACAGGTATCTTTTGGCATTCTTCTAGCCAGCTCTCCCTGACAGTTTTGATACCTCAATACTCTAGGTTTCTCAAGTTAGGAGATCAGACCACCAGTCTCTAAATAGATATGGGGAAACTCCAAAGGTCAGATTCTGAATCAGGGGGTAGAAACTTGCCGAGAGAGGTCATGATCCCATGAGTATCCAGTATCTCGTTCTTGGCCAAAGTCCCCGGTAATGAGTAGCTGCCAATGGTTGAGTCAGTAGGTGCCTCCTGTGTTGCTTTCAGGACGACAGCCATGTCCCAGAACATGTTTGGACCCTAGAGACAACAAAGCCCAGGTCAGTTTATGAGTGGATTGTCAGGGGGAGGTGGTATGATTAGTTTTGAAGATGAGAATGTAAGGACCTATTCCTGAAGACCATAAAAGATTTTTAAAAATTTTTTAACATTTAAAAACAAAAAAAAAGGAGAGGCGGGGCAAGATGGCGGAAAAGTAGGATCCCCAAGTCACCTGTCCCCAACAAATTACCTAGATAACCTTCAAATAATCCTGAAAATCTACCAATTCGGTCTGAGATTTAAAGAGAGAACAGCTGGAATGCTACAGTGAGAAAAGTTCACGCTTCTATCAAGGTAGGAAGGAGGGGGAAGGGGGGAGAGGAAAGAAATAAACAAAAGGCATCCAAGGGGGAGGGGCTCTGCGAGGAGCCACGCTAAGGCCAGGGCTAGTGTCCCCAGGACAGGAAAGCCATGCCTGGAGAAGCAGGAGTTTCACCCCATCTTCCCGGACTGAAAGGTGCTCACAGGGAGTTAGAGCAGGATCTGAGGAGGGGCGAGGATGCCCTCAGGCTCCCTGGGACACTAACAGAGGCACTTGCGCCCCAGGGAAAGCATGCCACACCCCGTGGCCCAGCTCCCTAAAGGGCTGCAGGGCACACCCGGCTGGACCCAGGAGCAGCTCAGAGGCGCTCCAGCAGAGGCTCTGCACAGAGGGGACTGCACGACCCCAGGAGCAGCTTGGGAGTGGCTCAGACCGCGGCTCCGGGGCGGAAGGGGCCTGGCGGCCGGGAGGGCAAATCCAACAGCACAGGCCCGGGAGCACAGGGCGCCAGGGACACAGCCCAAGATCCAGCACTCGCACCGGGACAGGCAGAAGCCAGGAGGGCCCAGGACAGCAGGGACACTCCTGCCCCAAGCGGAGCAGATCAGCGGCCCTGCCCCCGGAGGATCCAGGCCCCTGCAGACTGAGTGTTACTGCCAGAGCTGAATCCAGGGCACCAAACTTGGCCGCCGCCACTGTTCTTGTTCCTCCTGGGGCCTCACAGGATAAACCCCCACTGAGCCTCACAGTGGCCTCACCAGATACATAGCTTAAACATCTTTCACTGAGCCCTGCACCAGGCAGGGGGCTGAGCACCTTCCCCAAGTGCTAACACCTCAAAATCAGCACAGCAGGTGCCTCCCCCAGAAGACCAGCTAGACGGACAGGGGAAAAACAAATTATTGACAAAGCAGCACTGGAAAGTCCCAGGGGAAGTCGAGGGATTTACAGTATACAGAATCAGAGGATACTCCCCCTTGTTTTTTGTTTTTTGATTTGTTTGCTTCCCCCCGACCTTTCTTTTCTTCTCTTTTTTTTTTCTCTTTTTTTTGTTTTCTTTTCTTCTTTCTCTTCTTTTTCTCCTTTTCCCAATACAACTTGTTTTTGGCCACTCTGCACTGTGCAAAATGGCTAGAAGGAAAACCTCACCTCAAAAGAATTAGAAACAGTCCTCTCTCCCACACAGTTACATCTGGATTACAATTCAATGTCAGAAAGCCAATTCAGAAGCACTATTACACAGCTACTGGTGGCTCTAGAAAAAATCATAAAGGACTCAAGAGACTTCATGACAGCAAAATTTAGATCTAATCAGGCAGACATTAAAAATCAATTGAATGAGATGCAATCCAAACTAGAGGTCCTAACGATGAGGGTTGACAAGGTGGAAGAACGAGGGAGTGACATAGAAGACAAGTTGATGGCAAAGAGGAAACTGAGGAAAAAAGAGACAAACAATTAAAAGATCATGAATAGATTAAGGGAAATAAGCGACAGCCTGAGGAAGAAAAATCTACATTTAATTGGGGTTCCCGAGGGCGCCGAAAGGGACAGAGGGCCAGAATATGTATTTGAACAAATCATACCTGAAAACTTTCCTAATCTGGGAATGGAAACAGGCATTCAGATCCAGGAAATAGAGAGATCCCCCCCTAAAAATCAATAAAAACCGTTCAACACCTTGACATTTAATAGTGAAGCTTGCAAATTTCAAAGATAAAGAGAAGATCCTTAAAGCAGCAAGAGACAAGAGATCCCTAACTTATAAGGGGAGAGATATCAGATTAACAGCAGACGTCTCCACAGAGACCTGGCAGGCCAGAAAGGGCTGGCAGGATATATTCAGGGTCCTAAATGAGAAAAACATGTAGCCAAGAATACTTTATCCAGCAAGGCTCTCATTCAGAATAGAAGGAGAGATAAAGAGCTTCCAAGACAAGCAGGAACTGAAAGAATATGTGACCATGAAACCAGCTCTGCAAGAAACTTTAAGGGGGACTCTTAAAATTCCTCTTTAAGAAGAATTCCAACGGAACAATCCACAAAAACAGGGACTGAATAGGTATCATGATGAAACTATACTCATATCTTTCAATAGTAACTCTGAACGTGAATGGGCTTAATGACCCTATCAAAAGGCGCAGGGTTTCAGAATGGATAAAAAAACAAGACCTATCTATTTGCTGTCTACAAGAGACTCACTTTAGACATAAGGACACCTACAGCCTGAAAATAAAGGGTTGGAGAACCATTTACCATTCAAATGGTCCTCAAAAGAAAGCAGGGGTAGCCATCCTTATATCAGATAAACTAAAATTTACCCCAAAAACTGTAGTGAGAGATAAAGAGGGACATTGTATTATACTTAAAGGATCTATCCAAGAAGAGGACTAAACAATCCTCAATATATATGCTCCGAATGTGGGAGCTGCCAAATATATCAATCAACTAATAACCAAAGTTAAGACATACTTAGATAATAACACACTTATATTTGGTGACTTCAATGTAGCACTTTCTATACTCGATAGATATTCTAAGCACATCTCCAAAGAAACGAGCTTTGGGGATCCCTGGGTGGCGCAGCGGTTTAGCGCCTGCCTTTGGCCCAGGGTGCGATCCTGGAGACCTGGGATCGAATCCCACATCGGGCTCCCGGTGCATGGAGCCTGCTTCTCCCTCTGCCTGTGTCTCTGCCTCTCTCTCTCTCACTGTGTGCCTATCATAAAAAAAAAAAAAAAAAAAGAAACGAGCTTTAAATGACACACTGGACTAGATGGATTTCACAGATATCTACAGAAATTTACGTCCAAACGCAACTGAATACACATTCTTCTCAAGTGCACATGGAACTTTCTCCAGAATAGACCACATACTGGGTCACAAATAGGTCTGAACCGATACCAAAAGATTGGGATCCTCCCCTGCGTATTCTCAGACCATAATGCCTTGAAATTAGAACTAAATGGCAAGAATAAGGTTGGAAGGATGTCAAACACGTGGAGGTTAAGGACCATCCTGCTAAAAGATGAAAGGGTCAACCAGGAAATTAAGGAAGAATTAAAAAGATTCATGGAAACTAATGAGAATGAAGATACAACCATTCAAAATCTTTGGGATACAGCAAAAGCACTCCTGAGGGGGAAATACATCGCAATACAAGCAGCCATCCAAAAACTGGAAAGAACTCAAATACAAAAGCTAACCTTACACCTACAGGAGCTAGAGAAAAAACAGCAAATAGATCCTACACCCAGCAGAAGAGAATTAATAAAGATTCGCGCAGAACTCAATGAAATCGAGACCAGAAGAACTGTGGAACAGATTAACAAAACCAGGAGTTGGTTCTTTGAAAGAATTAATAAGAGAGATAAACCATTATCCAGCCTTATTAAAAAGAAGAGAGAGAAGACTCAAATTAATAAAATTATGAATGAGAAAAGAGAGGTCACTACCAACACCAAGGAAATACAAACGATTTTACAAACATATTATGGGGCAGCCCCGGTGGCGCAGTGGTTTGGCGCCGCCTGCAGCCTGGGGTGTGATCCTGGAGACCCGGGATCGAGTCCCACGTCAGGCTCCCTGTGTGGAGCCTGCTTCTCCCTTTGCCTGTGTCTCTGCCTCTCTCTCTCTCTGTGTCTATGAATAAATAAATAAAATCTTAAAAAAATAAAATAAAATAAAAATAAATAAAAACATATTATGAACAGCTATACGCCAATAAATTAGGCAATCTAGAAGAAATGGACACATTTCTGGAAAACCTCAAACTACCAAAACTGGAACTGGAAGAAACAGAAAACCTGAACAGGCCAATAACCAGGGAGGAAATTGAAGCAGTCATCAAAAACCTCCCAAGACCAGGGCCAGATGGCTTCCCAGGGGAATTCTATCAAATGTTTAAAGAAGAAACCATACCTATTCTACTAAAGCTGTTCGGAAAGATAGAAAGAGATGGAGTACTTCCAAACTCGTTCTATGAGGCCAGCATCACCTTAACTCCAAAACCAGACAAAGACCCCACCAAAAAGGAGAATTCTAGACCAATATCCCTGATGAACATGGATGCAAAAATTCTCAACAAGATACTAGCCAAAAGGATCCAACAGTACATTAAGAAGATTATTCACCATGACCAAGTAGGATTTATCCCCGGAATGCAACGCTGGTTCAACACTCGTAAAACAATCAGTGTGATTCATCATATCAGCAAGAGAAAAAACAAGAACCATATGATCCTTTCAATAGACGCAGAGAAAGCATTTGACAATATACAGCATCCATTCCTGATCAAAACTCTTCAGAGCTTAGGGATAGAGGGAACATTCCTCAACATCTTAAAAGCCATCTACGAAAAGCCCACAGCAAATATCATTCTCTTTTTTTTTTTTTTTTTTTTACAAATATCATTCTCAATGGGGAAGCACTGGGAGCCTTTCCCCTAAGATCAGGAACAAGACAGGGATGTCCACTCTCACCACTGCTATTCAACATAGTAATGGAAGTCCTAGCCTCAGCAATCAGACAACATAAAGAAATAAAAGGCATTCAAATTGGCAAAGAAGAAGTCAAACTCTCCATCTTCACCGATGACATGATACTCTACGTAGAAAACCCAAAAGACTGCACCCCAATATTGATAGAACTCATACAGCAATTTGGCAGTGTGGCAGGATACAAAATCAATGCCCAGCATTCAGTGGCATTTCTATAGAGCAACAATGAGACTGAAGAAAGAGAAATTAAGGAGTCAATCCCATTTACAATGGCACCCAAAAGCATAAGATACCTAGGAATAAACCTAACCAAAGAGGTAAAGGATCTATACCCTAAAAACTATAGAACACTTCTGAAAGAAATTGAGGAAGGCACAAAGAGATGGAAAAATATTCCATGCTCATGGATTGGAAGAATTAATATTGTGAAAATGTCAATGTTACCCAGGGCAATTTACATGTTCAATGCCATCCCTATCAAAATACCATGGACTTTCTTCAGAGAGTTAGAACAAATTATTTTAAGATTTGTGTGGAATCAGAAAAGACCCCGAATAGCCAGGGGAATTTTAAAAAAGAAAACCATATCTGGGGGCATCACACTGCCAGATTTCAGGTTGTACTACAAAGCTGTGGTCATCAAGACAGTGTGGTACTGGCACAAAAGCAGACACACAGAACAATGGAACAGAATAGAGAACCCAGAAGTGGACCCTGAACTTTATGGTCAACTAATATTCGATAAAGGAGGAAAGACTATCCACTGGAAGAAAGACAGTCTCTTCAATAAATGGTGCTGGGAAAATTGGACATCCACATGCAGAAGAATGAAACTAGACCACTCCCTTGCACCATACACAAAGATAAACTCAAAATGGATGAAAGACGTAAATGTGAGACAAGATTCCATCAAAATCCTAGAGGAGAACACAGGCAGCACCCTTTTTGAACTCGGCCACAGTAACTTCTTGGAAGATTCATCCAGGAAGGCTAAAGAAACAAAAGCAAAAATGAACTATTGGGGCTTCATTAAGATAAAAACCCTTTGCACAGCAAAGGATACAGTCAACAAATCTAAAAGACAAACTACAGAATGGGAGAGGATATTTGCAAATGACGTATCAGATAAAGGGCTAGTTTCCAAGATCTATAAAGAACTTGTTAAACTCAACACCAAAGAAACAAACAATCCAATCATGAAATGGGCAAAAGACATGAAGAGAAATCTCACGGAGGAAGACATAGACATGGCCAACATGCACATGAGAAAATGCTCTGCATCACTTGCCATCAGGGAAAAATCAAAACCACAATGAGGTACCACCTCACACCAGTAAGAATGGGGACAATTAACAAGGCAGGAAACACAAATGTTGGAGAGGATGCGGAGAAAAGGGAACCCTCTTACACTGTTGGTGGGAATGTGAACTGGTGCAGCCACTCTGGAAAACTGTGTGGAGGTTCCTCAGAGTTAAAAATAGACCTGCCCTACGACCCAGCAATTGCACTGCTGGGGATTTACCCCAAAGATACAGATGCAATGAAACGCCGGGACACCTGCACCCCGATGTTTCTAGCAGCAATGTCCACAATAGCCAAACTGTGGAAGGAGCCTCGGTGTCCATCGAAAGATGAATGGATAAAGAAGATGTGGTTTATGTATACAATGGAATATTCCTCAGCCATTAGAGACGACAATTACCCACCATTTGCTTCAACATGGATGGAACTGGAGGGTATTATGCTGAGTGAAGTAAGTCAATCGGAGAAGGACAAATAGCGTATGTTCTCATTCACTTGGGGAATATAAAAAATAGTGAAAGGGAATAAAGGGGAAAGGAGAAAAAATAACTGGGAAATATCAGAATGGGAGACTGAACATGAAAGACTCCTAACTCTGGGAAACGAACTAGGGGTTGTGGAAGGGGAGGAGGGTAGGGGCTGGGGGTGACTGGGTGTCAGGCACTGAGTTGGGCACTTGACGGGATGAGCACTGGGTGTTATTCTATATGTTGGCAAATTGAACACCAATAAAAAAGAAATTTATACATAAAAAAGTAAAAATAAAACAAAAAAGAAAAAAGAAAATAAAGGCAAAGGCTTCTCTGATCCCCAACATGGGTCAGGCAGAGAATCAAGGCACCGAGTTTTTTCTCTATCACTTTGATTTCACTTCACTACCCACTATAGCACCGAAACCTAATTTACCAGTGGGTGCATGACAAAAGAGCATGTGGGGAGATTTTCCAGGGTACAGTTTTCTGAGGTCTAAAGATCACAAAAGCAAGGTTATGATCTTTGGGGAACCACAGTATCATCTGGTTCAAATGTTTTGAAAGCATTAAGGACCAGAGTATAGGGTATATCCTCCCTCCTCGAAGTGCAACCCATAGATCATCACCAACTGCGAGCTTGTGAGTACAGAATCTTAACCCAGACCTCCTGAATCAGAATCTACATTTTTATAAGATCTCCTGGTGATTAAAATGTGAGATATAAATTATATTAAAATTTGAGAAGCACAGGTTAGAGCTATCAGAATCTGACTGGAATCACCTGAAGTTTTTAAAAAACACAGATGTCTGGGACCCACCACAAGATTTCATTTAACTGGAATAAAGTATGGCATGAGCATCACAATTTTACAAAAATCTCCCCAATCAATTCTGGGTAGCAAGGTTTGAGAACCACTGGTTTAGAGAAAGCACTAAATGTCCCATCAATCAGAAGAGACTATTTGTATTATATTCCAAAGGCCAAAGGCTAGAGCCCTTGCCAGAAAATAATACTCCAGGTGTGGAAGCAGAGGGACATAGTGCCCTCTGAAACTACTTGAGGTTTTCAGGTCTCTTCTCTCCGCTTCCTCCCAGACAATTATTTACCTTTTCCTCCTGTTCTGATATATCAAGGCCTGTCTGAGGACCTTCCCCAGGAGCCCAGACTTTGATGTTCTCAGAGTGCACTTGCTGACTGGATGCCTGACCCAGGAAGTTTTCTTCCTCTTCCTCCTCCTTTTTCACGGTCACTGAGCCCCAGGCAGTTAAATCCATGGCCTCTCTCAGTTGTGCAGTCATCTTCTATGCTCAGGAGGGGAATTATTATAGCTGGGGGCTGCCCAGCAGAGATCAAGTCCCATCTAATTTTTAAGTTTCAAAAGCTTCTTCTTAGGTTTCTTCCCAGGGCCAAAATGAAGACTGTCTACTGAAAAACCAGAAAACGTTGTTAGCATTGAGCAGAGGTATGCCTGGATGCCATAAAGCCGACTGGCCAATTTCACCAGTGCCTAAGCAGCAGCCACTATGGCAAGAGTCTGCTCTACTGCACCTTCATAGAATGGAGAGGGTTCAACTGCAAACATGTAATTTGTTCCCATAATAATCACAGATAGCTTTATATAATATTTATTGAGTTTTTTTCTTGTTTATAGGGATAACGTATTTTTATTGTAAAACTTGAAAAATACAGAAAAGACTAAGAACAATCAGTCCTACTCCATCTCCAAGGAGATGCAGCACAGAATTTAAGGGAAAAGCTTCAACCATAGTGACAATCATGACTTAATAAACTTTTTACCTATAGGGATATATATTTCATAATTATCACGGTTGTTTTTTTTTTAAGAAGGAATATTAAAACACAGCGCTTTTTTAAATTAGCAAAGATACACAATAGCATAAACTAAAGAATCTCAAGAAAAAGACTGAGGGTCTACATACCAACATTTAGGGGTGGTCATCTTTGGGTGATGTAGTTTTGAGATTCTTTTTGTTTGCTTACTTTTTCCACTAATTCTAAATGCCTTGTATTACTCTTAAGATTAAAAAAAGAGATGTTTTATGTTGCCATTCTCCATGCTTATTATTTTTAGTAGCTATACAATAACCTATAGTATTAATTCCCCTATTCAGTCATTCTTAACCAAAAAGAACCAAGTAGGGGTGCCTGGGTGGCTCAGCGGTTTAGCGCCACCTTTGGCTCAGGGTGTGATTCCTGGTCCTGGGATCAAGTCCCACATCAGGCTCCCTGCATGGAGCCTGCTTTTCTCTCTGCCTGTGTCTCTGCCTCTCTCTCTGTTCTCTTTGTCTCTCATGAATAGATAAATTTTTTTTTTTTTTTTTTAAAAAGGACCAAGTGATACAGAAACACACAGAATTAAATATATTCCCCCCACAGTTGTTACCAGTCATCAGTGTTTTCTCTGCATTTCCATACAGATATGTACACCTTTACAGAGAGCGCTTATTTCCCAAAACAGAGATTAGATCACACCTGTGCATTTTTCAGCAACTTGCATTGTTTCTTTCTTACCTCAATCTCTATATTTCACATAGTATTCCATAGTCTTAGATCTTTCCATATAAATATATACAGAGTTACTTCATTCTGGCACAGAATTCTGAATTATACCTATACTATAACTTAATCCTACTTATGAGCCATTGCTTTAGTAAAAGGCATTTTGATTGTTTTCAGTTTATATTCTTAATAATTAACGCTAAATTTTTTTCTGTGCAAATAGTTTTTTCTTCTGCTGAATTACTCCCTCGGAATATAGGCTCTGATTAGTGGTTCAAGGATTTCATGGTTGATAAATATTCCAAACTGCTTTCTTAAAGGATCACACCAACAACTTAACAGTACCCCTTCATCCTAATTGATTGTTTGTGTTGTTGTTTAATTTGTGAGTAAAACGATCTTACTGGTTTAGTTTATTATGAGGAAATTAAATTTCTTCTATTCCCCTTCAGACGTTTTACTGGGGGAAAAAGGTGCTAATTTTTGTCAAGTCCCCTTTTGCTACTATTGAAGTAATCGCGTGCTTTCTCCTACGTCAGACTTATTGGCAATTTACCGCACACACTGAATTTCTTGACGCAGCAGTACTGTCACTCCTGCACCAATCCTCAATTCTGGGCGATTATTCTTTCCATCGTCCATTCTTTCCACGAGGTGAACTCCACCAGGTACAAAGGCCCGAACAGTCCCCTGCTGCGTCCCTCCGGACCTGCCTGCGGCTAAGGAACCTCACGCGCGCCTCCACCCAGACAGCACAGACTCCCCAGAGAGGGCTCCCCCAGCGCCCCTGCCCCCTGCAGACCCCAGGCGGCCGCACTCCGGGCGAGCCTGCCCCAGGCCCCAGGCCCCAGGCCCCAGGCCCGTCCGCGTTCAAGGTCCCCGGCCAGACCCCCGGCAGGCGCCAGCTGGGCTTCTGAAGTGATGGGACGCGGAGCCGCCTTAGGGACAAACAGGCCAGGGCCCCCGAGGAGGTCGCGGCGGCCCGCCCTTGGGATGGCCCTTCCCGCGCCCGGGACATTTGTGCCCACCCCCGCCAGACTCACTGACCGTGTCTCGAAGACGCCCGCCAGGAGCCCACGAGCACTACGGCAAAAGGCCAGCAGCATCCGACGCCCCGCGCCTCCGGCGCGAGAACAATAACCGGACAGGAAGTGCCTAGAGCCGGGCTTCCGGCTTCTCCAGTCTCCAGGCCGGCCTCTCTAGGAATCTCGGAGGTGCGGTCTTCTCGATGGATGTCCCAAATCGCCGCAGACCAGCGACGGGAGCCAAGGGCTTTGGAAGGTGCAGGTGAACTGTGGCCCCGAGCTTCAGGGAAGGGGACATCCCCTGGCTCGGCAGTACTTAGGCAAGGCGCGTAGGCAGGAACCTGAAGCCAGAAAGGATTTGTCTGTAGAAAGCCCTGATCATTTTGCCCCAAACGTTTTATTTTGAAAATTAAAAAAAAAAAAAAAAGAAAGAAAAGAAAATACAAACGGTACAGAATGGTACCATTAATACCGGTTTCCTCCACCTGGACTCAACACTTGGCTACATTTGCCATATCTTTCTATATATACTAAAATATTTTTGAAAGTTGTAAACATCAAAACACCATGCGAAATACTTCAAATGCATCCTTTAATAAATATTCTCCAAACGCTATACCACCATTACATATCGGTAAGAAAATGAACAATTCCATAATATCATCTAATATCCGACAATATCAAATCTCCCCAACTGTCCTAAAACATATTTCATAATTTTGTTCTTCCAAATCAGTTTCACACAGTGCACTTGGTTATGGCTTTTTTAGGGTCATATTTTACCTTTTATTTCGAATTTAACAATTCACAGGAAGTTGGAAAGGTAATAATCCTGCCTCCAGTTTCCCTCAACGGGTACAACCTACATAATTATCGCTTAATATAAAAATCAGGAAATTGATACTGGCATATTTGTGTAGACTTCCACTCACACCTACTTCTACCTTTCTCACATATTTGTGTGACCACTACCACAATCAAGATACACAACTGTTCAACATCACAAAGACCTTGATAAGTGCTACCCTCCCTCTCCCTCCTGTCCCCACCCACCACCCCCAAGCTCTGGCAACCACTAACCTTTCATCTCTATATAGTTTTGTCATTTTAGAGTATTATATAGATAGAATCATACATAATACCTTTTGAGGTTGGATTTTTAATCAGCATAATTTTCTTGAAATTCTTCTTTTCATTGGAGCAACGGGTCATTCGTTTTATTGCACAGTAATAAGTATTCATGGTATAGATAAAAAACTATTTTGGCCACCTGTTGAGGCTATTTGGGTTCCTTACAGACGCTTATAAGTGCTATAAACAGTCACATACAGGAGTACAAATACTGGGTCATAACATAGGTGCGTGTTTGGTTTTGTAAGAAACTGCCAAACTTTTTCTCCAGAGTGGCTGTACCATTTAACAGTTCCAGCAACATATAAGATCCAGTTTCTCTGCACCCTTGCCAAGATTTAATATTTTTTTCTTTTAAGCTATTCTGATAGATGTGCTGTGATTTTAAACCCTAGTGGTTAGTGACAGTAAACATCTTGTCATTTATTTGCTATCTATATTTCAGTGAAAAGTCTTTACATGTCTTTTGCTCATTTTCTACTTGAATCTATTATTGTTGAGTTTTGAGATATATAGTCTAGATACAAATCTTGCTGGAATATGATTTACAAGTATTTTCCCCAAGTCTGTAACGTCTTATTACTTTTAAGGTTTTTTTGGTTTTGTTTTGTTTTTGCAGAGCAAGTTATTTTCATTGTGATAAGGTTCAATTTATCATCTTTCCTTTTATGGAGGCTGCTTTTGATATATAAGTTTAAGAGTTCTTGCTTAGTCCTAGCTCTTGACTATATATGTATATATTTATGTATATTTGCCTATGGATATTCCAATTGCATCAGCAGCATTTTTTGAAAAGGCTATCCCTCTTTTACTGAATTGCTCTTGTATCTTTGCCATAAACCAATTGAGCACTTGTGTGAGTCTATTTCTGGATCTTAGTGTCTTATGGCTCTTTAATATTTTTTAAGAACAACCTTCCTCATTCACTTTTTATACCTTTCATTCTGGAAATTTTAATACATATACAAAAGCAGAGATGAATACAATGAACTCCCAATATTCATCCAGTATCAACAATTACCACCCTTCCCTTTTTTCATATTTTTTAAGAATCTAGTGCAGTTTTCTTATACAATATCCCATGTTCTAAACTTGTTTCTCATGGTGTCAATTTATCTTGTTCCTCTGCCTCCTGTATCTCCTGTAAACTGGCAATTAGGTCTACAAAGCTTGAAAAAATTCAGGTTACACTTTTGGCTTATTGCATCATATGAGGAGGCACATAATGTAGGCTGTCTCAGTCTTAGTGATGTTATATTTTAACTGGTTAAGAGGTGAATGCCAGCCTCTCCACTGTTAAAGTACGTCTTTCCCTTTGTAATTACATAATCTGTAGTGATTCTCCTATAGCACAGATATAGAGCATCTCCATATTCATTACCTCATAACAACTTTGTAAGGTATTCTCCCTCCTGTTATACAGATGAGAAAATCAAGGCTCCAAGAAATGAAGGCATCTGTCCAAGCAAAGTAGCAGAAGCTGACTTACACTCAAGTCTTAAGATTTTAAATCTTGGGCCCTTCCAATTTTCACTCTTGTGTACCTTTCAGTCTAATGAGGAACCAGCCCTCAAGGAACTCTGGGGTTGAATTAGTAACATTTATCTACACATCAGTTCACCACTACTATTAGAAACACAATCCTGATACTAAGGCATTTATGATCCAGCTGCAGAATTGGGAGTTTTGAGAATTACAATATAAAATTAGCAACTCAATAATATAGGATGAATGAAGTATCAAATGTACAAAAAGCACAGACTGAATGAATGATTGGTTCAGAGGAATGGGCCTGATCACAGAGGTGGATTCCGAATTGATTTAATCAGAGCTTTAAGACCTTGGTTCCGGGTGAAACTTAGGTAGTAAGTTGAGTACTGGAGAAGAATGTTATTTCTTGAGTACCAAGCTTTCGTATGTAATGGTGAAATGTCGATTAGAACTTTTCAGTAATAGTAGCAGAGATCAACAGCTCGGGATGGGATTAAGGATTTTTTTTTCCCTATGAACAAGGAAAGCAACATAGGACTGTCCTTCCATTTTGATATTCTAGATCTGCTAGGTTTCAAATATTCAGGTTGAAAAATAGTTTTCTTTGGCATCAGTGTTAACAGCTGGACATAATATTGTTTTTCCATAATAAGCCAGTATTTTACCATCAAAACAAACTATGTATATTATTATCTACTAATACCATAAAAATTCTGAAAGCTATATTTAATAGTCTTAGACTATTAAATCCAAAGTTAGCTATCCACCATTCTTTCTCTTACTATAAAAAGGAGTATTTATGAGGTTCCCAGAACCCTAATATTGACATACTGAACAAACATTACATCATGTTCTAGATTCTGACCATATCTTTCACTCAACTTTATTGACAACTAAATTATTTCACAAAATATGTTCACAAATGTCCTTTCACTTAATCCTCAAACCCTTTGAGGTAGGCATTATGTCTACATTTGACTGACAGAGAAATGGAGGCCTTGAGCTGACTTAACAACACATGGCTAGTAAGAGAAAGAGCTAGGCCCTAAACCTAGGTCTTCTAACTCCCAATTTAGTAGTCTTAAGTTGTCCACAAACAGCAGACTCTTGCCCCCTCAACTCCTGTCTGACATATCTCAATCATATGGTCAATAGAGACTTTTTATAGTAGTGACACTATTTTTAAAAGGTATAATATACACATTTTCAGAAACAATGTCCATTTTTAATACAAAGATATTTTGCTATCATTTACATCTACATCATTACATCTCATAAGTTTCTTCAGTCTTCAATTGCTCTAAGGTCCCTTTCCAGAGTCATAATAAATGGTCTGGAATATAGTATAATTTACCTAGAATTTGCTTTATGTTTTTGTAGTCTTGAAAGTCTAGATTAACTTTCACATGCAAGTCATTTGTCTACAAAAGGGTGAATCATGAATTTTTTCCTTGCAAGGACCAAATACACTGTTTGTCTAACAGTTACTTAGATAGGCAGAGATTCTATCTCATTTTACAAATGACATTAGATTTTCTGAATCTGTCTTGGACTCCGTGGCATTTTGGAGCCAAGAGAATTCCTCCACACTACGGACTTCCTGTTGAAGATGAAGGTTTGAAATCTGAGAGAATTCTTTTTCAGACTCTTCACATTCACAGAGTTTTCCATCTGTATGAATTTTCTGATGTACAGTAAGGTTTTTTCTCTGCCTAAAAACTTTACTACAATCATTACACCCATATGGTTTTTCCCCTGTATGGATCCTCTGGTGGCCAACTAAATTCCTCTTAGAAGTAAAAGATTTTCTACACTTCTCACACTCATATGGTTTTTCCCCAGTGTGCATTCTCTGATGCACAACCAGGTTTTTATTCTGACTGAAGTCTTTACCACACTCATTACATTTATAAGGCTTTTCTCCAGTGTGGATTCTTTGATGTACCATAAGATTTCTACTAGAGGTAAGAACTTTTCTACATATATGACATTCATAGGTTTTTTCCCCACTGTGAATTCTTTGATGTTCAATAAGGTTTCTGTTGTAAGTAAAGCCTTTCCCACACTCATTACATGCATAGGGCTTTTCACCAGTGTGGATTCTTTGATGGGCTATAAGGTTTGAGCGGTAACTGAAGACTTTCCCACAGTCACTGCATTTATAAGATTTTTCCCTTGTGTGAATCCTCTGATGTCCAATGAGGCTCTTCTTCAAAATGAAGCATTTACCACATTCATTACACTCATAGGGTTTCTCACCACTGTGGATTCTCTTATGTTCAATGAGGTTTCTGTTAGAACTGAAAGCTCTTCCACACTCACTGCATTCAAAGGGCTTTTCTCCAGTGTGGATTCTCCGATGTACAAGCAGGCTTGAATTATAACTAAAAGCCTTCCCACAATCCTCACATTTGTAGGATTTCTCCTGTGTATGTAGTTTCTGATGAACCATGAAACTTTTGCTCATGATGAAAGTTTTCCCACACTCTCGACATTCATATGGCTTTTCCCCATTGTGTAGTCTCTCGTGGTCAATGAGGTTTCTGTTAGAACCAAAGACCTTACCACAGTCTTTACATTCATAGAGATTCTCTCCAGTATGGAACCTCTGATGTAAAATGAGGCTTTTTTTTAGAATGAAAACTTTCCCACATTCATTACATTCGTAAGGTTTCTCTCCATTGTGGAGTCTCTGGTGGTCAAAAAGGTAAGCACTCTGAGTGAAGGCTTTCCCACATTCAGTACATTTATACGGCTTCTCTCTGCTATGCATCCTCTTATGGTCAATGAGATTTGACTTTGAATTGAAAATCTTCCCACATTTTTTACAACCAAAAGTCTTCTTTTCTGTGTGTACTCTCTGGTGTAAGAGGAGGCTTTTGCTTCGAATGAAAACTTTTCCACATTCTTTACATTTGTATGGGTTCTCTGCACTGTGGAGGCGCTGATGGTCAACAAGGTAAGTGGTCTGAGCAAAGGTTTTTCCACACTCATCACATTTATAGGGTTTTTCCCCAGAGTGGATTCTCTGGTGCAGAATGAGGCTCTTCTTCAGAATGAAAGCTTTCTGACACTTGTTACATTTATAAGGTTCTTCCCCTTTGTGGAGCCTCTGATGGTCAATGAGGTAAGCATTCTGAGAGAAAACTTTCCCACACTCATTACATTTATAAGGTCTCTCCCCAGAATGGCGCCTTAGATGTATAATAAGGCCCGAGTGCCTATAGAAGCCCTTTCCACACTCCTTGCATTTATAAGGCTTCTCCCCAGTGTGAATTCTCTGATGGTTCAGAAGGTAAGCACTTTGAGAGAAGGCTTTCCCACATTCATTACATTTATAAGGTTTCTCCCCAGAATGGTTTCGTAAATGCATTAAAAGGCTTGAGCGCTGAATGAAGCCTTTTCCACATTCCTTACATTTATGAGGTTTCTCACCAGTGTGGATTCGCCGATGGTTTATAAGATGGGAGATTTTATTGAAATGTTTATAACATATATCACATTTATAAAACTTCTTTCCTTCAGTAGCTATTAAACTTTCAGAAAGAGCTGAACCTAAAGTCAAGCTTTCTCCAAATTCCTTCCACTTCTGTCCTCGTTTTTCTGGTAGAGTCCTTTTCTTCTTATCTCGTTCACAGAGAGGAACATTCTTCAGAGTATCTCTTTCCCCTGTTTTAGTTCCCCAATAACTTGCCAAAACTTGCCATTCACACGCTTCCTCAAAATCAAGGGTCTGGGGGACACTTCCTTGAAGTCTTTTGAATGTTCCTTTCTGAGAATCAGCTCTTTGAGAAATGGTTGGCTTTGGTGTCACCTCCTCATTCTCAGTCATGGCCTCCCATTCTGGTAAAAGGAATTAAAAATGCAAATGTTACCACGTAACTGTGTCAGTGAGAATAAGATCTTCATATGACTTTAAAATATTCAAATGAATTGCATTTATATGAATACAAAAAGAAGACACTTTTCATTAAATCAAAGTACAAAGCAGAATACTACACTGACAAGGTTGTAAATATATTAACAGAGAACTCACTTAGACACTTCTAAGCACTTTGTCTCCAAGAAATAGAAAGATGTAAAAAGGTAAATGATGTTGAGTAAACAGATGCAAGGAAGAACCAGAGAGAGAACGTGTGATCATGTGTAGGTGGTTCAGACATGAGGCTCACGATGTTGGACAGAATAGAGAGAATCACTGGGCTTATAAAGAACTCTTTATCTTCTTCATGCTAGGAAGATGGGAACTCTAATGGAGAGAAAATATACCTAAGAACCCTAAAATAATCTTTTATTTTTGAAAGTCAAGGGCATAAACATTTAATTACTTGAAAGCAAGTAACCTATAGGGGAAAAAATCTATTAAAAAGCAACTTAACGTTTAGAATTCATCGGTAACTACGACTATTCCTTTTAAAGTTGAGAAATGGAAAACATCAAGACTGACTTAGATTCAGTTAAATATAAAAATGAAGAGGGATGCCTAGGTGGCTCAGTTGTTTACGTATCTCATTCTTTTTTCTTTTCTTAAAATTTCATTTATTTATTCATGAGAGACACAGAGAGAGAGTCAGAGACACAGGCAGAGGGAGAAGCAGGCTCCCTGCAGGGAGCGCGATGTGGGACTCGATCCCAGGACCCCGGGATCACGCCCTGAGCCAAAGGTAGATGCTCAAGCGCTGAGCTACCCAGGTGTCCCAAGTATCGGATTCTTTTTTTTTGGATTCTTGATTTCAGCCCAGGTCACGATCTCAGGGTTGTGAGACTGAGCCCCATGTTGGGCTCTGCACTTCGCATGGAGTCTGCTTGTCTCTCTCCCTCCCTCTGTTTACTCTCTCTCTAAAATAAATAAGTAAAATTTAAAAAATATATATAAGAAGAAATACAGAATGAAAAACTCAGATATCTTAAAAACATGAACATATCTATAAAATGATGTGGCTGCACTAGTAAATTGCTAGTCCCTTTCTACTCCAACATTCTCAAATATTGTAAAATGTGAAATTACTATTTTTAAAGTATTTTTTTATTTTTATTTATTTTTATTTATTTTTTATTGGTGTTCAATTCACCAACATACAGAATAACACCCAGTGCTCATCCCGTCAAGTGTCCCCCTCAGTGCCCGTCACCCATTCACCCCCACTCCCCACCCTCCTCCCCTTCCACCACCCCTAGTTCATTTCCCAGAGTTAGGAGTCTTTATGTTCTGTCTCCCTTTCTGATATTTCCCACACATTTCTTCTCCCTTCCCTTATATTCCCTTTCACTATTATTTATATTCCCCAAATGAATGAGATCATATAACGTTTGTCCTTCTCCGATTGACTTACTTCACTCAGCATAATAACCTCCAGTTCCATCCACGTTGAAGCAAATGGTTGGTATTTGTCGTTTCTAACGGCTGAGGAATATTCCATTGTATACATAAACCACCTCTTCTTTATCCATTCATCTTTCGATGGACACCGAGGCTCCTTCCACAGTTTGGCTATTGTGGACATTGCTGCTAGAAACATCGGGGTGCAGGTGTCCTGGTGTTTCATTGCATCTGAATCCTTGGGGTAAATCCCCAACAGTGCAATTGCTGGGTCGTAGGGCAGGTCTATTTTTAACTCTTTGAGGAACCTCCACACAGTTTTCCAGAGTGGCTGCACCATTTCACATTCCCACCAACAGTGTAAGAGGGTTCCCTTTTCTCCACATCCTCTCCAACATTTGTGGTTTCCTGCCTTGTTAATTTTCCCCATTCTCACTGGTGTGAGGTGGTATCTCATTGTGGTTTTGATTTGTATTTCCCTGATGGCAAGTGATGCAGAGCATTTTCTCATGTGCGTGTTGGCCATGTCTATGTCTTCCTCTGTGAGATTTCTGTTCATGTCTTTTGCCCATTTCATGATTGGATTGTTTCTTTCTTTGCTGTTGAGTTTAACAAGTTCTTTATAGATCTTGGAAACTAGCCCTTTATCTGATACGTCATTTGCAAATATCTTCTCCCATTCTGCAGGTTGTCTTTGAGTTTTGTTGACTGTATCCTTTGCTGTGCAAAGGGTTTTTATCTTAATGAAGCCCCAATAGTTCATTTTTGCTTTTGTTTCTTTTGCCTTCGTGGATGTATCTTGCAAGGGGTTACTGTGGCCAAGTTCAAAAAGGGTGTTGCCTGTGTTGTCCTCTAGGATTTTGATGGAATCTTGTCTCACATTTAGATCTTTCATCCATTTTGAGTTCATCTTTGTGTATGGTGAAAGAGAGTGGTCTAGTTTCATTCTTCTGAATGTGGATGTCCAATTTTCCCAGCACCATCTATTGAAGAGACTGTCTTTCTTCCAGTGGATAGTCTTTCCTCCTTTATCGAATATTAGTTGACCATAAAGTTCAGGGTCCATTTCTGGATTCTCTATTCTGTTCCATTGTTCTGTGTGTCTGTTTTTGTGCCAGTACCAAACTGTCTTGATGACCACAGCTTTGTAGTACAATCTGAAATCTGGCATTGTGATGCCCCCAGCTATGGTTTTCTTTTTTAAAATTCCCCTGGCTATTAGGGGGTCTTTTCCATCAAAATCCTAGAGGAGAACACAGGCCCCTTTTTGAACTTGGCCACAGTAACCCCTTGCAAGATACATCCACGAAGGCAAAAGAAACCAAAGCAACAAACAATCCAATCATGAAATGGGCAAAAGACATGAACAGAAATCTCACAGAGGAAGACATAGACATGGCCAACACGCACATGAGAAAATGCTCTGCATCACTTGCCATCAGGGAAATACAAGTCAAAACCACAATGAGATACCACCTCACACCAGTGAGAATGGGGAAAATTAACAAGGCAGGAAACCACAAATGCTGGAGAGGATGTGGAGAAAAGGGAACCCTCTTACACTGTTGGTGGGAATGTGAACTGGTGCAGCCACTCTGGAAAACTGTGTGGAGGTTCCTCAAAGAGTTAAAAATAGACCTGCCCTACGACCCAGCAATTGCACTGTTGGGGATTTACCCCAAAGATTCAGATGCAATGAAACGCCGGGATACCTGCACCCCGATGTTTCTAGCAGCAATGTCCACAATAGCCAAACTGTGGAAGGAGTCTCAGTGTCCACTGAAAGATGAATGGATAAAGAAGATGTGGTTTATGTATACAATGGAATATTACTCAGCCATTAGAAACGACAAATACCCACCATTTGCTTCCATGTGGATGGAACTGGAGGTTATTATGCTGAGTTAAGTAAGTCAATCGGAGAAGGACAAACAGTGTATGTTCTCATTCATTTGGGGGAATATAAATAATAGTGAAAGGGAATATAAGGGAAGGGAGAAGAAATGTGTGGGAAATATCAGAAAGGGAGACAGAACATAAAGACTCCTAACTCTGGGAAACGAACTAGGGGTGGTGGAGGGGAGGAGGGCGGGGGGTGGGGGCGAATGGGTGACGGGCACTGAGGGGGCACTTGATGGGATGAGCACTGGGTGTTATTCTGTATGTTGGTAAATTGAACACCAATAAAAAATAAATTTATTATTTTTAAAAAAACTGCTAGAATTAAGTAAGTAGAGCAAGGATGCAGGACACAAGATCAATGAACAAAAAATAGTGGCATTTCTACACAATAGCACTAAAAATCCTAAAAGGAAATTAAGAAATAACAGCATAAAAAAAGAGTAAAAGACTTGGGAATAAATGTTAAAAAGAAGTACAAAACTTATACTCTGAAAACGATGAAACATTTTGAATGAAGTTAAAGACTAAATAAAAGAAAATGTATCCCAGGTTCATGGACTGGAAGATTTAAAAATTGTTAATATGGCAATGATCCCCACACTAATCTACAAATTCAGTGCAATCCCTATCATAAGTTCACTGGCTTCTCCACAGAAATTGACAAACTAATCCTAAAATTGAGATGGAAACTTAACAAGGCTAGAATAGTTAAAACATACTGAAAAAGAAGAACACAATTGAAGGGCTCACCTTTCCTGATTTTATTTTCTTTCATTTTTTAAAAAGATTTTAATTTATTTATTCATGAAGACATGGAAAGGGAGAGGCAGAGACACAGGCAGATGGAGAAGCAGGCTCCATGCAGGGAGCCCGATGTGGGACTCGATCCCGGATCCCTGGATCACGCCTCGAGCCAAAAGCAGACACTCAACTGCTGAGCCACCCAGGCCTAACCCTTCCTGATTTTAAAATGTACTTCAAAGCAACAGTAATAACACAGGGTGAAAAAAAAAAATGACAGGGTGCCACTGACATTAAGGATAGACATATAATCAAAGGAACAGAATTGAGAGTCCAGAAATAAGCCTTCACATTTATGGTTAATTAATTTTCAAAAGGGCACCAAAACAATTCAATGGAGGGAAAATTGTGTTGAGATAGTGGAATGGTGCTGAGACACAGAAAGAATGAAGGTGAATCTTTACTTACACCACATACAAAAATGAATCAAGATGGATCAAAATACTTAACCTGAGAACTGAAACTATAAAACTCTTAGAAGAAAACAGACATAAACCTCCATGACCTTGAATTAGGCAATAGTTTTTTAAAATAAGTCAATCAGAGAAAAACAATTATATAGTATTTCACTCATATGCAGAATATAAAAAACAGTGCAAAGGATCATAAGGGAAGGGAAAGAAAACTAAATGGGAAGAAATCAGAGAGAGAAATCATGAGACACCCTTAACTTTGGGAAACAAACTGAGGATTACTGAAGGGGAGGTAGGCGGGGGCTGGGGTTACTGGGTGATGAGCAGTAGGTATTATACACAACTGATAAATTATTAATACTTTTGAAACAGATTGAATTGAAATTCAAAAAATACATAAGGCAAAAAATGATATATATTAGTGACTTTCTCTTCTTAAAATGAGTTACAAAAATATATATAACATCATATATGTAAAAAATATACATAATTATATGTACATCCACACACAAAAAATGAATTTTTAAAGGCCTAAAAATGTCAAGGGAAAGTGAAATGAGACATATCTTCCAATAATATTTTATATTTTACAGAGAATGTAATCATGTGTTAATTGTGTAATTAATAACTAAAAAAGAAGCTTGTAAATAAATCTTACTTTTCTATAAAAAAGAAATTAATCAAAATTATTAAGTTTTGTGGTTCAAAGCATTTCACTGTGAGAGTGAAAAGACACACGCAGAATGGGAGAAAATACATGAAAGTCTCATATTTGTATCTAAAATACATCAACTCCCACTACTCAACAATAAAAAGACAACCCAATTAAAATATAGGCAAAGAATCTGGAAAAACATTTCTTCAAAGATATACAGTCAATAAGCACATGAAAAGTTGCATAACATCTTCAGCCATCAGGGAAATGCAAATGAAAACCACAATGATACCTTCTTAGACCCACTAGGATGGCTATAAAGAGTATTAATAAATGCTGGGAAAGACCTAGAGAAACTGGACAGTACTTGGGTGCCTCAGTCCGTTAAGCATCTGCTTTTGGATCAGGTCATGATCCTGGAGTCCCAGGTTCAAGCACCACATCTGGCTGAATGGGAAGTCTGCTTCTCCCTCTGATCCTCCTCTTTCTTTCTTGTGCTCTCTCTCTCTCAAATAAATATTTAAAAAAGAAAGAGCTGGAGAAATTGGAACCCTTATACATACACTACTGGTGAGAGTGCAAAATAATGCAGCAACTTTGGAACAGTCTGCCAATTCCTTATATGATTAAACAAAGAGTTACCCAGTGTTTTATACGGATGGATGTTCCTGTTATTTGTCCAACATAACCAGTCATCTAGACCTGCGTATAGGCAGGCAGGCTAATGAGTGTTGTGAGATTCATGCTGTGTGAATAACCTTGGGAGCCTTGTTACTTAATATATATTATCTGGCGTCTAGGTCAGAACTGGCCCTTCTGGATTCCAAAAGTTATAAATCTTATTTCATATTCCCTCCTGCTCTAGGGAGGCTGGCCCCCAGGAATGTAACCTGGGAGGGGACAGACACACAGCCCAGGCTCCTTGAAAATATAAAAAGATGGTAACATAGAAATGCAGCTTACTCCAAACTGCACATAAGCAAAAAAATGTTTAACATAAAACTCCATGGGATGCCTGGGTGATTCAGCAGTTGAGCACCTGTCTTCGGCTCAGAGTGTGATCCTGGAGTCCGGGATGAAGTCCTACATCGGACTCCCTGCGAGGAGCCTGCTTCTCCCTCTGCTTGTGTTTCTGCCTCTCTCTCTCAATGTGGGTCTCTCATGAATAAATAAATAAAATCATTTAAAAAAATAATAACATCAAATCCCATCATTTGCCCTTTAACCATGGCCCTTATGGGGATGGTCAGTTGGAAGTTTGACCTGAAGGGAGGATGCTCTGCCCAAGCCTCTCAATATGGAAGCCAAGCTGTCTCCATGGGGCTTCCCAAGCTAATGAGGTTGTATGTTTTAAGTACCCAATGGGATGTAATTCTGTCTTGTTTTCATTTACTGCTTATTATTGCTCTCCTTTCCTTTTCTGTTTCAATAATAATAATAATAATAAAGTTTTATTTCCTTTTAGAAACCAAAACATAACTGTCGTGAATCTTTTCACAGAAGACCCAGCTACTCCACTCCTTGGTATATATCCAAGAGAAATGAAACCATAAAACCACACAAAAACTTCTGTACAATTATTCACAGCAGCGTTATTTCTATAGCTCAAAGGTGGAAACATTTTTAAATGTCCATCAATTGATGAATCAATAAAATGTGATATATACACACAAGAAAGTATTCAGCATTAAAAGGAATAAAGTATTAATACATGCTACAACATGGATGAACCTTGACAACATTGTGCTAAGTAAAAGCAGTCACAAAAGACCACATACTGTATGATTTCATTTATGTAAAATGTCTATAGAATATACAGATCTAGATAGCAGATTAGTGGTTGCCTAGGGCTGGGTTGGAGGTGTAGCTGGGTGAAATGAATGTGATTGCTATACAGTACAAGGCTTCTTTTTGGGGGAAATGAACTATTCTAAAATTAATCATGGTGATAGTCACAGAGCTCTGTGTATACACTAACAAACCACTACACTGTAACCTTTAAATGGGTGATTTATAAAGTACATGAATTAAATCTCAATAAAACTGTTATTAAAATAGAAAGTCAGCCCTCTGTAAATCTTTCCCTTAGTCACCCACCACTGCCCCGAATCTCCCAATCTCCCAATCCTTCTACCATCCCAAGCTCCTATGGGTTCCCACAGTTGTGTACCATGTATTATATATATCATTTGTCACACTGTATTGTAACGATTAGTATAAATGTCTACCACTCCAACTTGAATGTTTGAAGGCAGGAACTAAGATTAACTTATGGGAAGTACTCAATATTTCTCGAATTTCCTTCAAATTCTATTCCAATCTCTTAAATAAACATATATAAATCTTTTACACACTGAAACACTGTGTGCAAGCCAGCTGAGAATTCTGCTTTTCTCCAAATAGTTTATCAATGCATGGAAATTGAGAATAGAGAATTGTCATATTTGATAGTGTCATAGTATATGACAGTATACTCCAGGTCAAACACCATAGATTGCTTAGTACTTTATCTTGGGGAATTTGGTCGGCCCCAACTTTTAACCGTTATAAATGTTTTTCTGGTACTATCCCTAGGCATATTATTTACTTCCCTCTTTCTGAAACATTTACTTAAGGTGTCCTCCTCAAATGAAAACCACTAGGTCAAAGGGCATAAGCACCTAGGTACCAACTTACTAAAGTCCCAACAACACTGCAGTTGAAGCATATCTTATTTATTAAAGTTGATTCAAACTTGTCTTTCCTTAAACAGCTAGACTATATAAGCAATTCCATTTTCTTCTTTTCCTTTTTTTTTTTTTGGTTCAACTCTTAGACCCATCTAGACTTTATTCTGGTTTACAGCATGAGTTATATGGATACATGATGAGGGTTTATCATAAAATTCACTAATTTATTCATCAAACCTACTTCTAAATTCTTAGAAAAGATGGATTACTAAGTAAATAGCATTACAACTACTAAAAGCCACTTGGGTTAAAAAATAAACAAACTGGATTTGTATGTCATTCTATATATGAAAATAAATTTTATTTTATTTTATTTTAAAATTTTTTTTAAATTTATTTATTTATTTATTTATTTATTATAGTCACACAGAGAGAGAGAGAGGCAGAGACACAGGCAGAGGGAGAAGCAGGCTCCATGCACTGGGAGCCCGACGTGGGACTCGATCCCAGGTCTCCAGGATCGCGCCCTGGGCCAAAGGCGGGCGCCAAACCGCTGCGCCACCCAGGGATCCCCGAAAATAAATTTTAGATGGACTAAAGCTTCAATGTAAAATTGAAACAATGAAAATATCTGAAAAAAATACAAGTGATTAAAAAAAATAATAATCTTGGGCAGCCTGGGTGGCTCAGCGGTTTAGTGTTGCCTTCAGCCCAGGGCATGATCCTGGAGACCTGGGATCAAGTCCCACGTCAGGCTCCCTGCATGGAGCCTGCTTCTCCTTCCGCCTATGTCTCTGCTTTTCTCTCTCTCTCTCTCTCTGTCTCTCATGAGTAAATAAATAAAATCTTTAAAATAATAATAATTATTATTTTACTAGGGTGCCTCAGTGGCTCAGTCGGTTAAGCATCTGACTCTAGATTTTGGCTTGGTAATGATCTCAGGGTCATGGGATCAAGCCCTGTACCAGGCTCTGTGCTCACTGTGGAGTCTGCTTGAGATCCTCTCTCTTGGGACGCCTGGGTGACTCAGTGGTCAAGCACCTGCCTTCGGCGCAGAGCGTGATCCTGGGGTCCTGGGATCGAGTCTCGCATCAGGCTCCCTGCATGGAGCCTGCTTCTCCCTCTGCCTGTGTCTCTGCCTCTCTCGCTGTGTCTCTCATGAATAAATAATCAAAATCTTTAAAAACAATAAAAAATAAAAAGAGATTCTCTCTCTCTGCCCCTCCCCCTGCCGCTTGGACACTTTCCTGCTAAATAAAATCTTAACAATAAATGAATAATTAAAAATAATTTTACTGAAAAGAACCACAAAAGACCATAAAGTAAAATACTGCTAAGTTTAATACTACATAAAAAATTTCCTAAGGCTTAAAAATAACAATTCATAAATAACATTGAAATGCAAACAAATGGGAAAAACATATGCAATACTTGACAAAGGCTTGGCAGCTCTCATAAATAAAATTAATATGCAGAAAGGATATGAGTAAGAGTGAAATGACCAATAAACGTGAAAAGATTCTGACCACACTAATAATCAATGAAATGAAAAACAAATAATAGTATTTGCCACCTACCTAGCAGAGATTTAAAACACTAACCAAATCATAAGCATATATAAGGGAAATGGGCTTCCTTTTGCTCTGTTTATGGGAAAGTAAGTTAGTTGGTACATCACTGGGAGAAAGCAGTTTGGTAACGTGTTAAAATATAAAATCTGCAGAATGTTTGGCCCATTATCAGCACATCTGAGATAGTAAGAGATATTTTCTCATTAAGTATAAAAATATACAATATAAATTACTGTAGGTGATAAAATAATAAGGTTGCAACATACCAAAAAAATAATATTTTCATATATGTGCACCCTAGTCAATTAGAAAACTTCAGAAAATACTCCAATTCATGGGACACTTGGGTGGCTCAGCAGTTAAACATCTGCCTTCGGCTCAGAGCATGATCCTGGAGTTCTGGGGATTGAGTCCCACATCGGGCTCCCTGCAGGAAGCCTGCTTCTCCCTCTGCCCATATCTCTGCCTACCCCCTACCCTGTGTCTCTCGTGAATAAATAAAATCTTTAAAAAAAAAAGAAAGAAAATATTCCAATTCCAAAGATTCAACATAACCTGAAATATGCAAAATCCAGATGAAGACAATTTAAAAATAGGCCTGAAATATGAAAATAGCGCAGAACAAATGGAAAGGCATGTAATGTTTTTGAATAGAAATTCAGTATCAGATTAAAACACACACACACACACACACACACACACACAAAAAGAAATTCAGTATCATAAAGCTGTCAACGTAAAGCATGATAGACAATGGAATACTATATAGCTACATAAACTGATGCTATGAATCTGTATTTCAGTCCAAATCAGATCAGTGCATTAGTTGATTCCTTAATTTTTAATGTATATTTGTCCAAACAAAATCTTACCTTTTTCTTCAAAGTCTAATAACACAAAGATACCTCCTTTATGGCCTTTCCTAACGTCAGGAATGCTACTGGTTGCTTTGTCCTCTTCATTTCCATCTCAAAAGGTTTATCACATTCTTATACTAATTATGTTACTCTGCCTTATTTATTCTTTCTATACTCATCAACCAAACCATGATAAGCTACTTAGGGGCAGACTCACATAATTTCCACAGCTGTCACCACATGAGAGATGTTTTCATGTTTGTTGCAAGCACAAATGGCTACTAAATACTTTTAAGTGTTCTGACTTTATTACTAGTCATAAAAATCTACCAGAAAATAAAGATATTACAACTTAAAAAAATCATATCAGCAGCAATTTAAAACAATGGGACTACACAGTACCAATAAAGACAGAAGAAAAGGAGTGTTCTTATGTACCTCTCCATGAGGACAGAGATCACCAAGGAAAGCAATTTGGCAGTATGACAGAAGAACCTTCTTAAAACAATTCAAACACTTAGGCCTAGTAACTCTGCTTCTAATAAAAATAATGAGAAATAAAGACTTTAGGTACAGAGAAAGATGATTATTACAGAAATTATCCAGAATAAGGAAATGGCTGAATTACGGCACAATTATGTAGCCAACAAAAAGAAACTCATACAGGAAAAACTTGTGTGGGTTTAAGTTATATTTTCTTCTAATATTCTATGTTTTCCAAAACAAGTATATACTAATTTCATAGTCAGAAAACAAAGGCTGATGAATTAAAGGTAAGAATTGATGGGAAGAAAGAGTCCTTACCTAGGGAGGTCACATTTCCATAATTCTCCAACATCACATCCCAGTACAAGGCCCTCTGAATCGGGCCCAGACACTCCCATTCCTCTGAAGTGAAGCATACAGACACCTCCTCAAACATCACCAACTCCTGAAATAATAGGTATGTGTGAGATTATCTATGTCCAGGAGCTCCCCTAGCAAAAAGTTCCTTTCACATTCCTGGCAAAAGGACACATTATGAGGCCATGAAGTGAGCAAGGGCTATCAAGGAGACCCCACATAAAGTCTACCTTCCAATTGCATGGACTGTGATAGAGACAGGAACTAACTGGGCCCCAAACACTAGGATGACAGAGGATACCTAAGCCACAGTCTGGTAGTACAGGGAGGGCCTTAGGAATGAAAGAGAATGCAAATCTTACCTGGGGCTGGGCTGTTAGGAGCATGAGGGCCATTAACTGATTTCTTGGGTTCTCTTCCTGGGAAAGGGCAGAAGCTTCAGGGGCAGGAGAATCTGAGGAAGGAGAAAAAGCTGCATGTGAAATTACTGCTGTTCCTGACCACTACTCCAAGTATTGTTTCTTCTACAAACAGGGAATTCAGAAAGACCCAGAACTTCCAGAACTAGACAATGGTGGCCATAAAATGACTTACAAACCTTTTTCTGAGTGACCCCCAGGTACAGTACTGGAATAATAGAAGATTAGCAGTAAGAATGGATAAAAGGTCACAGGAATCCAGGAAAGGACAGACAGGGGAACAACAGAAAGAATTTGGTACCATAAGGGTTTCATATACAAGACAGGAAGAGAGGAAGAAACTAACTGTGAGTAGGAGGATGAGCCATAATAAAGACCCTGACAAAGTCCAAAGCCAGGATCGCTAAGTACCATGTTGAGCATCCTGGAGACTGAACACGAGTGAGTCAGTAAAAGGATTTTGGCAAATTTCAGTTGTTATGTGGCTGCCAGTGGGTACATGAAGAACTGCAGTTCCTGAAGTGCTCATCCCCTCCTGAAGAATGTCCCGGTCCTGAACAAGAACTGGAACCTGGGAATAAGCAAAACAAAATAAATAAGCTGACTCTTCTTGTACTTACAGAAAATAGACTCACCTGACAACTATGGACCTCTTTCTGCCCACAATCAAGAACTGTGAGATAAGAGACCCACCTCAAGTATGGAACATCAAAACAGCAATAAAGCTTTGCCTTGACAACAATGGAGCTGGCCCTGTAGCCCATTCATGGCACTGGTGGCCTTTCCCACTGAAACTGAACAAAATGATGGAAACAGAAGCCAGACCTGGGTGTGGGCTAAGGAGGGAAAGGGAAATTACAGTAATAATTAAGAGTATAGATTTTAGCCTCAGACCTGGTTTTAGATCAGACTTGGGTTCAATATACTCTTCTACTTATCTACCTCTTTATTATTCCTTCCTGCTTCAACAGAAGGAATACCAGAGTCTAGACACATGTTTGCTACTAGCTAAATGTCGGACATAAGGCAATCCAGCCTCCATTTATCTATCTCTCAAATAAGGATGGATTAGAGCTTTGTGAGGAACTATATAGCTCTAAAATTCTTCATTTTGAGGATGCCTGGGGGGCTCAGCAGCTGAGCATCTGCTGTCAGCTCAGGTTATGATCCTGGGGTCCTGGGATTGAGTTCCACATCGGGCTTCCTGCAGGAAGCCTGATTCTCCCTCTGCCTGTGTCTCTGCCTCTCTTTCTGAGTATCTCATGAATAAATAAAATCTCTTATAAATAAATAAAATTCATTTTTATGATTAAAATAAACAAGCTCATCCTTGGTGCCTCTCCTAAGTTTGTTTCAGACTTCTTACATATAACGTTTCTAGTGGACTACAAACTGACAGAAAGAGATCTCATACACACACTGAGAAATATATTAAGATCCCAATTTAATGGTCAAGGATATAAAATCTTTCTAAAATTAAGTATCTCAACCCAATTCCTTGGCCCATGTGTGCCCCTAACAGGGGCACACATGGGGAGGTCCTGCCAGATTTAGAGAGCTTTAGTCCTGTTTTCTCACTGCCTTTTATAATCAAGGCTTACCTCGTCACTCCTAACAGACTTATACAAATAATACATATGCTCCTGTTTAGGGGAACACTTATTTTTTTTTTTAGGGGAACACTTAGAAACATTATGTTCTTCAGGTTTTTTTTTTTTTTTAAAGATTTTATTTTATTATTTATTCATGATAGTCACAGAGAGAGAGAGAGAGAGAGAGAGAGGCAGAGACACAGGCAGAGGGAGAAGCAGGCTCCATGCACCGGGAGCCCGATGTGGGATTCGATCCCGGGTCTCCAGGATCGCGCCCTGGGCCAAAGGCAGGCGCCAAACCGCTGCGCCACCCAGGGATCCCTGTTCTTTAGGTTATTGAACCAAACTCAGCATTAGCAAGCATCACCAGATGAACAAAGTGCAGTCAATGCCTTTTTGCTAATTCTGAATTAGGAACAAGACACCAATCATAAATCCATTTCTCTGCAGATATTCTATGATCTGAAATAGCTCGTGAACCTGCTGTAATAAGCATTAGGGTTGCTAATGTGCTACTAATTATTTATGAAAATTATAGGATCAGCCTCCAGCCCAGCTCACCCTGCCTTAATTCTCTCCTTCCTTCCATCCCAAATCTCTCCCCTCCCCCTTTCTCACTTTTAATGCTGGTCCATCAAGGTCTTTCTGTAGCTCCTCTACCAAAGCCACGGCCTCCTCACAGCTCCCAGGGCGATGGATCTGCACCCAGGTCCGAATCTCCCCAGGAAGGATGCTCAGGAACTGCTCCAGGACCAGCAGCTCCAGGATCTGGGCCTTGGTACGTGCTTCTGGCCTCAGCCAACGACGACAGAGCTCCCGAAGCCGGCTCAGTGCTTCCTGGGGTCCAGATGTCTCATGATAACGTAACTGTCTAAAGTGCAGGTGGGAGGTCTCCCAAACAGAGGAGCTGCTTCCTTGGAAGCTGGTTCCCCATTTCCAGGTATCATCCTTCCCTTTAACAAGACCCTCTTGTCTCAGAGCACTGTGGGCCCAATTTTCTCTTGTCATTGCTGTCATTTAAGAAAGACTTCTCTCCAGGCCCTCTCAATCCTTGCTTGACTTCTTCCTTAAAGCTTGGAGAACATTATCTAGAAGACTTCAAGAAATCATTCATAAAGTTAACCCAAAGCAATAAATAACCAAGATTTCCAGACCCCAGTCAGTTTCCAGTGATGAAGAGAACCTCCCTAAATGCAAGGTTCTAGGTTTTAGGTATTGCCTACTCTGACAGAAGCCCCTGCCCAAAGCTCTAAGGACACAGATGCTCATGTTACCCAGATCACTGCTGTAACCAGACATGAAATCCCGTTAGTCTTTATTCACAGTGTCTCCTCCACATAATTATAATAAATCTTTTAACTACCACTCTAACAACAGGCATCCAGGCTTCTCCTGTGCAACCCTGAACAAGTTACTTCACTTTTGAGTCTCAGTTTCTTAACCTGCAGAACAGGGGTAATAATAAGTCCTATCTTACTGCCTTGTGAAAGAACTGGATATCTATATACAAGCTTTGAACAGTGCTTAGTATATGCACTCAAAGGTTAATTATCTTTCTATAACTCTTTTCCATGTTCTGTATGGTCAACAAGTAAGGTCTTAATCCTGATACACGAGACAAAACCCTAACACCCTCTCAATTGACAAAGAAAGGTTGAACTAAGTTAGCTTGAATATACATACTTTGAATTCTCTGAAAATTGTTCTTTATGTTAATCAAAATATTTAGATAAATTTAGGGCAGCCCGGGTGGCTCAGTGGTTTAGCGCTGGCTTCAGCACAGGGAGTGATCCCGGAGTTCTGGGATTGAGTCCCATGTCGGGCTCTCTGCATGGAGCCTGCTTCTCTCCCTCTGCCTGTGTCTCTGTCTCTTTCTCTCTCTCATGAATAAAAAATAAAAATTAAAAAAAATTAGATAAATTTGACTTTTAATATATAAAACTTAGGCTTGTGGCTCTCTAAAATCTTTTTTAGGAATAATATTTATTTTTCTAATTACAAAACATAAAATTAATAAAATCAGGAAAAACATACAAAACCAGAGAATAATCATTACTATTGTTCTGTACTATGTTCTGATCATTTTGGATCACAAGATAGATTGGAACCAATAGTACAGCTCTGTACCTTGACATGTTGTCTTTTAACTGTAATATTATATAGTCTTCATCACTATTTTAAGAGCATATGAGCCCATTCATTACTTAGGTAGTCCCTTGTTATTAGATATTTAAATTATTTATAATTTCCTCCTATTATATAAATTAGGCCACAATGACTATCTTTGCTAATGAATTTTTGGTTACATCTCCATCTCTGCTTATTTTTTCAGGAAAAATTCCCAGAAAAAAAAAAAATTGTTGGGCTGGAAGGTACAAATAGTTATTTTATTTTATTTTATTTTATTTTATTTTATTTTATTTTATTTTATTTTATTTTATTTTTTTAGATTTATTTATTTATTTATTCATGAGAGAGACAGAAAGGCAGAGACACTGGCAGAGGGAGAAGCAGGTTCTGTGCAGGGAGCCCGACATGGGACTTGATTCCGGGTCTCCGGGATCAGGGTCCGGGTTGAAAGTGGCGCCAAACCGCTGAGCCACCCAGGCTGCCCCATGGAAGGTACAAATAGTTTTAACCTTTTGAGATTATAACAGTTATGTCACTGTCCATGACATATGAAAGCACCTTCACTAATTTAACACTTGGACTTTTCCGGAGCAATGTTTATAGCTAGTAGAGGAGGCAGAAATGTAAACACAATTTCAATATAATATACAAATAAAATTAATAGGTCATACAAGCACAGTAAGAATTCATAGAAGGTTATTTTGGATTAGACTCTAAAGAAAAATAAAAAGACCATTGGGCTATTAGGCAAGCCATTTCAGGACGAAAGAACTGTATTTTCAAAAGTATGGGAATGACAGCACACACAGCTCTATTAGAAATGTGCTTTAAAAAAAAAAAAAAAGGAAGAAAAAAAAAGAGAGAAAGAGAAAGAAAAAAGCTCTGTAAACCAGAGAAAGGAAGTAAACTCTGGAGGTAAGGCCATAGGAGTAGAGTCAAGAGATAAACAGAAGTCAAATTCTAAAAGCTCTCAAGAGGCAGTGGAAGAGGGTGGTCAGGTACTGTTTGTGATAAGCAACCAGTAAAGAGATTTTATTTTATATTTGTCCTTGTTATGTTTTTAAGCAGGTAATATTAGTTCGAAGTTTAAAATTGGGATGCAAAAAAAAAAAAATTGGGATGCGGGGTGGCTCAGTCGGTTGGTTAAGCATCTGCCTTCAGCTCAGGTCATGATCTCAGGGTCCGGGGATGGAGCCCCATGTCAAACTTGAGTCTGCTTCTCCCTCTCCCTCTGGTCCTCCCCCAACTCCTGCTCTCTAATAAATAAAATCTTTAAAGAAAAAAGAAAAATTATAAAATGCATACTGTGCAAAGTTTCCCTCTCCCCATTAGTTTCTTACTATCTTTCCAACTATTTATGTTTACACAATTAAGTATAATATGTATTGCTTTGTATCTTTTCCACCCCCATAAATGGTAGAACACCATGAATCCCATATTGCTTCTTTTTTTCCTCAGCACTCTATCTTAGGGCTGTCTGGCTGGGTCAGTCAGTGCAGCATGTGACTCTTGATTGTCACAGTTGTGAATTTGAGCCCCATACTGAGTGTAGAGATTATTTAAAAATCAAATCATAAAAAAAAAAAATGTATCTTAGAGATTTTTCCTGTCACACATAACCCCTTTTTACTGTAGTATAATTTATTTATCTACTCCATCATAGATGGGCAGGTAAATCTCATCTTTTCTTATTAAAAACAATATTATCATGAAAAACCTTGAGCATACATCAATTAGCATGTGTGCAGGCATATACATGAAAAGTTCCTCAAAGAATTGCTGGATCAAATTTATATGATTATATATATACACACACATAAATATTTTATATATACATACACACATATATATGTATGTGTATATATATACGTATTAGATTTGATACAGCATGTGTACATGAGCAGGGGGAGGGGCAGAGAGGAGATGCTGAAGCTGACTCTCCACTTAGCAGAAAACCTGACATGGGGCTCAAACATAGTACCCTGAGATCATGACTTTAGCAGAAATCAGATGCCCAGCTGACGGAGCCACCCAGATGCCCCATGACTTTATAATTTTGATATTGCCTAATTACTCCTTCTTTGGGCCTGGATGAATTTACAATTTACACTCCAAGAATGAGCAGTATGGGAGTGCCTTTCTCCTTACTCCTTCACCAAATCTAACTTGGATTTTGAGTGAATGAGAGTATTTTTATGAGTCATTTATATTTTATTTTCTGTTAACTATTCATATCTTTTGCTCATATTTCTATTGGAATGTTTGGTCTTGTTAATGTGTAACTCTTTACATTATAAGAAAATTAGTCCTTTGTTACAATGGGACGTGGCAAATTTTTTCCTTTTGTCATGTCTCTGCCATGTATCTCATGTGATTTTATCTTATCTGTATTTGTCTTGCCATGCAACCAATCTCTTTCTAATGGCTCTAGGTTTTGTGTCACAGTTAGAAAGGCCTTTCTAACTCTAGGCATGAATTAAGTATTAACTAACAGGGTCAAAAATCTATATGGGAGGGATGATGGGAGAGGGAAGACTGGATCTCAGGAAGGCCAGGAAAGTTTTTACAGCGGTCTAAACAAATGATTAAGTTCTAAACTAAGTAGCAATAGGAATAAAATAATTGAGAAAACCTGAGGAATTCTTCGTAATTGATCTGGGGACTACAGAAAGAACTTTCAAAAAGGATTTCTATCCCATGTTCACAGACAGAAAGATTCAATATTGCCAAAGTGCCAGTTCTTTCCTATTTATAGTTCAACGCAATTTCCATTACAATATCAAGTTATTTTGTGGATACCGACAAACTCACTCTTAAGTTTATATGAGGCAAAAGACCCAGAATAGTCAACATGACATTGGAGAATAAAAAAGTTAAAAAGGACTGATACCACACAACATAAAGAATTATGATAAAACTATAGTAATTAAGATAGTGTGGTATTGGTGAAATAATATACAAATTAATGAAACAGAATAGAGAGCCCAGAAACAAATCCACGTAAATATAGCAACTGTTACTGATAAAGGAGCAAAGGCAATACAGTGGAACAAAGAGAGTCTTTTTGACAAATAGTGCCAAGACACTATAACTGGACATCCACATGCAAAATAACAAAAAACAAAACAAAAACTAGACACAAACCTTCCACCCTTCACAAAAATTAAATCAAAATGGGTCTCAATGTGAAATGCAAAACTATAAAACTCGTAAAAGATAACAAGGGAAAACCTAAATGATCTTGGGTATGGTGGTAACTTTTTAGATACAACACAAAGATGTAATTCATGAAGAAAAAAAAACAGTAAGATGGACTTTGATAGAATTTTAAAAATTCTGCTGTGTGAAAAACACTGTTCAGAGCTTGAGAAGGCAAGCCACAAGCTGAGAAAAATATTTGCAAAAGACATGCATGTCTGATAAAGGACTGTTATCCTTTGTGTACTTCATATGCAAAGAACTCTTAAAACTCAACAATAAGAAAACAACTCAATTTAAAAATAGCCCAAAGACTTTAAGACACCTCACCGTGGACGCCTGGGTGGCTCTGTGGTTGAGTGTCTGTCTTTGGATCAGGTCATGATCCTGGGGTCCTGCATCAGGCTTCATGTGGGGAACCGGGTTCTCCCTCTGCCTGTGTTTCTGCCTGTGTCTTTCACAAGTAAATCAATACAAATCTTAAAAAACAAAAAAACAGACACCTTACCAAAAAAGATGTACAGGTTCTAAACAAGAACATGAAGAGATGGTTCACATCACGTCATCAGGGAAATGCAAGTTAAAACAACAAGGTATTGCCACACACCTATTAAGATGGCCAAAATCCAGAAGACTGACAATTCCAAATGCTGGTGAGGATGTGAAGCAACAGGAACTCTCATTCATTACTGGTGGAAATGCAAAATGGTACAGCGAACTTTGGAAGATAGGTCGGCATTTCTTGCAAAACCAAACAACTCTTTTCCACACAATCTAGCAATTGTGCTCCTTGGTATTTATTAAAAGGTCAAGAACAAATGTCCATACAAAATCTGCACACAGATGTTTATAGCAGCATTATGCATTAACTGTCAAAATACAGAGCCAACCAAACCAACCTAAAGACTTTTTAAGGCCAAACAACATCCATTCTAAAGTAATAGTTTCCAAACACTAGTTCATTATAAAGATTTAATCTGGCAAATTGTAAAATGAAAAATACAGTAATTGTACATAATCACTGACAGAGGTTTGCAATAACCTTTCTTGCAAAGAATGGCTTTCATTCTGAGTTTACGGTGCCAGGACTTAGCATTAAAATATGCTCCCTTGGGGCACCTGGGTGGCTCATGGCTCAGATGGTTGAGTGTCGGCCTCAGGCTCAGGTCCAGATCTCCAGGCGCTGGGCTCCAGCTCCAAGTCCCACGCCCTACTCAGGGGGGGTCGGCTCCCCCCCCCCCCGCCTCAGCCTCCCTGCTTGTGCTGTCTCTCTCAAATGAATAAAAAATAATACTCCCTTAAGTAATGGTGGTATGAGTGATGTAAGTTTGCTTCTTAAATATCATGCAAAATTAAAAGATGGAAATTATTCCATCCCTACGATAAGAAGTCCCCAGGAGTCTGGTTGTCATCGCTCTAGGAATGTCTCAAGCTGTAAGTCTCAGAGAAGACTGAAGAAAAGCAGAGGCCTGGCTCCTGAGGCAGCTGTCCTCCACGCCTGACTCCAGCAGCACACACACACACAGCGCGGCTCTGAGGCGCCGTCTTCACTACCTGCCCCAAGCCAGCACCTGCCCAGGTCAGGGCCAGGGCGTCTACCCAACACCAAGCTGGCGGGGACCGCGCCGGGAGTCAGCACCGCCCGAGGGAGCTTCAGGCCGCCCTCCGCGCCACCCCACCCGACCCGAGCCCACCGCGCTCACCGGGAATTCCCACTGTGCCTCTGGCTCTGGGCACTGCCGCCCGGGCGCTGGGACGCCGACAGAGGACACAAAATCCCCACGCGAAGGCAGGCGCGGTTCCGAGCAATGGCCGACCTGCTGGCACCGCGACTTCCGGCGGCCGCCGCCACTTCCGGCGGTTACCAGCCCCGCCCCGCTCCCCTGCTCTCTGCGAAGCCTCGTCTCTATGGTTCCTTGTTTTGGCCTGAGGAGGCGGGAGTGGCCGAGCTTCTGAGCCCTGGGGTTTTCCTCCTCCCAACAAAGGGGTGGGAGCTGTGGCACTCCAGACTTGGAGGATGCAAAGGTGACTAACATGGCCCGGGCCCTCAGGACGCTGAATTACCTCCTAAATGAGTTGGACCTACTATCTTCACCTGTACCACCTGGACTTCTATATAGAGGGTCGTGGCTCTTGAGGACACTGCTTTGAAGAGGCCCAAAGGCGGTGGTCCTGAAATCAGTCTAGTATTTCCTAGCCTTAGAAGTGGCTGGGAATGGGATCCCTAGGTGGCTCAGCGGTTTAGCGCCTGCCTTTGGCCCTGGGGTCCTGGGATTGAGTTCCACATCGGTTCCCTGCATGGAGCCTACATCTCCCTCTGCCTGTCTCTCATGAATAAATAAATAAAATCTTAAAAAAAAAAAAAAAAAAAAAAAGTGGCTGGGAAGCAGAGCAAAATGTAACTGAGGCCTTTCATATTCCAACACATTGTGCAGATACTTTTCTTTTGGGTACTGGAAAATAATGGAAGTCGTTACTACACAGATGAAGGGATTATTTCTAAACACTAAATTCTTTGAGTCAAATATTAAAAGCAGCTTTTGCTTGTTACCAGAAGAAGATGCCATCTGTGCTCTCTACCACAGTCATCTCTGCCTACCTGTGATTTTTGTGCAACTCTTGAGGAATGGTTCTATCCATCCTGACAGCCTTCCATCTCTAGTGTGCATTGTGACAGCTCAGTCTGTTTTGCCTCTGGGCTTGCTCTGCCAGCCCTGTCTCAGGAACTGCCTGGAAGACGTGGGTGAGAATAACAGCCTCAAGGGCAACCCTAAAAGAATGACAAATAGCAATTAGTGCATAAATGCCCAAGCTTCCTGTGCTTTGACAGCAAATTCTCAGCTCTGTCCTACATGATTCTTAGGGGGCCCCAAGTGACATTGAGCCTTAGTTGCTCACAGTGGAACCACTCAATAACTCACACTTTATCAGCTTTTCCTCTGTTGCCCATCTTAGTCTTCCTGCTCCCTCCCTTCTGCTTCTTGGGATCACCTCCCAAATAACCTATCTACCCCTAAGTCCTTGTGGCATTAGGCTCTGCTTTTGGAGAAACCTAAACTTACAATCAACATCCTAGATTCAAATAAGAGTGTGTCCTTCCACAATGCCCAATTTTGTGAACGCCCCTGTATCAGTCTGATTGGAGACTAATTATTTTGTTCCAGAGGATCCAGGAGCCAATTCTTTAACTTCAAAGTTAGGACTTTACACAGCGACACATATTAGCAAGCTTTATTAACACATCTCATCCTCCTGAATGATACAGTAATGAGGAAAAGGAAGCATCCCTGGTCAAAGAGGGGTCTATGGTTAAAATTTCTTACCATTATGAGAAGGGATCCAAGCCCAACCAGTCAGAAGACACTGTGAGAAACAGGTTCTTGTGGAGAATGCACCCCCATGAATAGCAGTCTGGGAGCCTCAACAACAAAAATAAATGAATCTTTAGGCCAGTGTTCCACTGTGAATGTAACTTAGTTGCTCCATATATGTTGGTTTTCTCTCTACTTTTCTCACTGCTGCTCAACTGTGAAGAATCTTCTGTCCCTCAAATAAGTTCTTTATTTCAGTTTCTGTTCAAATAAATCATACTTTATTTGCTGTGGCTCCTAACGGCTTAGCTTCTTTCCATACAACATTTCATCTTCAGTTCCTACTTTTTTTTTTAAAGATTTTATTTATTTATTCATGAGAGACAGAGAAAGGGGGAGAGAGAGAGAGAGAGAGAGGCAGAGACACAGGCAGAAGGAGACACAGGCTCCACACAGGGAGCTTGATATGGGACTCGATCCGGGGTCTCCAGGATCACGCCCTGGGCTGAAGGCAGGCGCCAAACTGCTGAGCCACCCAGGCTGCCCTCAGTTCCTACTTTTAACTTTCTTATTTTTGTTCTACTTCTGATTCAGAATTTCCATAGAGAGGTATTCCAGTTGGCTCAGTCATTAAATATCTGTTTGGGCAGAGTTCCCCCCCCCCCCCCACCCGCAACCCCTGCCACACACACACAAGTCATAGCAGAAGCTGATAATTAGCCTAGAGATAAGTTATACATGGATCTAGTGCCTGGCTCTGGTCCTATCACCTGTGGTTCATTATGGAATAAGTAGGGTCACTTGACAAAAAGTATGGTTACCCCAGCTTCCCCTCAGCCAAAACTGGATCAGGAAAGCCTTCTGGAAGAGGCCTTTAGGCAAGGTAGATTCTGTGATTGACTAGACAAGGACAGTAATCAACTACGGAGAAGGTGGGCTTAACAGTCAAGGATTCAGATATCTTCAACTTCTCACATACTAAAATGCAAAACAGTATGTGGCCCTGGTTAAAATTTGATGAAAGGAATCAACATTTTCATGTTTCACAACCATTACCATGATTACTCTGTAATCTCCCATATTTGACTTGAGGTGCTTGCTACCTCTTTGTCTCCCCAACATCTTCTGTGAGAGCCGTGGTACTATATGATGTCATGGTTGGAAAGGACCTTAGAGTTAATCATTTTACTAAGGAGCTTACTTCTGTAAGATCACACACCACAACCTTGTCTCTTGCTTTTCAGTTGCCCTTCTAACTTGACTGTGACGGTTCAACATTTGTCTGTCCTGATCTCTCTTCTACTCCCCTGAATTGATCAACTTTCCCTTTTCTATTTTTTTCTGTCCCTGAAGAAAAAAAAATGAGCTCTTTCCAATTTTCCCTCTTGTTCTCAATGTGTCACTTCATTCCTTACCAATAATGTGAAGGTTTTTGTTTTTGTTTAGAAGTATAGGTTTCTTGATGATTCTGTTTCCACCACAGGACAAAAAGTAGCCTTTTGGCAGCAGATGAGAACTGGATGCAGAGTTCACAGTTGGCTCCAAAGAAGGAAATTTTTAAAAGATCAGAATCATCTAATGGTACATCAGGAGGACTCTGTGAGATGGTTCCTGGGGGAAGCAGCTAGATGCCCATAAAGATATTCTAGAGAAACTAGAAGCCAACTCTCACATTAAGAAGGAAGTAGACTGGAAAGTGATTCTTGGAAGTAATGGACAAAGAATCTTAAGAACACAAAAATATGGATTTGCTGAATATAAAGAACCTTGGGAACATCCTAATATTCCTTCTGAGCATCAAGGAGTTCTGAACTCTATGTGGTGAATGTGGCAAATCTATTAAGCAGAACTCACCCCTTAAGTGGGCATTAGACAATCCACAATGAAAAGAAACTATGAATGTAATAAGTGTGGTAAAATTATCAGGCAGAAATTTCCATCCAATGTATTTTTTATCTCAGACATTGTAATTTTCATGTCCAGAAGTTCAGTTTGGGTCTTTTTAATTTCTCTATGTCTGAAAGTTCTATCTTTCCTCTAGATTTTTGATTATGTGATTTATAGTTATAACCGTTTTTAATATGCTTGATGGTTGATTCTAATACCTGTATCAGTTCCGGGTCAGTTTTGACGGATTGATTTTTGTGTGTCTGTAAATACAGGTTGTATTTCCTGTTTGTTGCATGCCTGGTAATAAGTGTATGCTATATATTTTGAATTTTATTTTGTTGAGGGATGGGTATATTTTGTTCCTATAAATATTCTTGAGGGTTTTTTTGTTTTGTTTTGTTTTTTAGAGAGTGTTGCAGTTAAGTTGCATTATGATCAGAGAACATACTTTATTATTTCAATCCTTTTAAAAGTATTGACATTCGTTTTATGGCCTAGTATATGGTCTATCCTGGAGAATGTTGTGTGTGAACTTGAGAGAAATGTATATTATGCTGTCCTTAGATGGAGTGTCCTAAAGTTGTATGTTAAGTCTCTTTGCATAAAGTGTTCAAGTCCTCCATTTCCTTGTTGATCTTCCCTGATTTTTCTTTTTATTTAAATTCATTTTGCCAACATATAATATATCATTAGTTTTAGTAATGTATTAGTATTTAATAATTCATCAGTTGCATCTAATACCCAGTGCTCATCACATCACGTGCCCTCCTTAATGCCCATCATCCAATTACCCCATCCCCCAACCTGCTCCCCTTCAGCAACCCTCAGTTGGTTTCCCAGAGTTAAGAGTCTCACATGGTTTGTCTCCTTCTCTGATTTTTCCCCATTCAGTTTTCCCTCCCTCCCTATGTTCCTGTACATTATACACTATTTCTTATAGTCCACATATGAATGAAACCATAGAATTCTCTTTTTCTGATCAATTTATTTATACTTAGCATAATACCTGCAGTTCCATCTATTCCTGAAAATAAGGTTTCCAACTAATTAAAGTGTCTATTTCTTTTTTCGTTCCTATCAGTTTTTCCTTCATATATTTTGGCAGTCTTTTATTAGATGCATATATAATTGTTTTATCTTCCTGATGGATTAACTCATCTCATTTTATATCATTATGAGATGTGCCTCTTCATCTTTAATGACCTTTTTCCTGTTGCAAAGTCTATTTTGTCTGTTATTAGTACAGCCATTCCAGTTTTCTTATGATTGCTCTTTGCATGATAGATCTTTTTCTATCCTTTCACATTTAATCTATTTGTATCTTTGAAACTAAAGTGGGTCTCCTATAGAAATATATACATATATTGTTTCTTTATCCAGTCTAATTTCTCTCCTTTTTTATTTGATTGCTTAACCCATTCATAGTCAATGTCATTATTGGTGTGTACTCTATTTATCCAAGGGATACAAAAATAGTGCTTTGAAGGGGCATATGCACCCCAATGTTTATAACAGCAACGTTCACAATAGCCAAAATATGGAAAAAGTACATCAATAGATGAATGGATAAGAAGTGTATTACGTATATATACAATGGAACATTACATCAAAAAGAATGAAATCTTGCCATTTGCAACACTGTGGATTGAACTAGAGAGTATTATGCTAAGCAAAACAAGTCAGTCAGAAAACAAATACCATATGATTTCACTCATATGTGGAATATCAGAAACAAAACAGATGAATATAGGGGAAGGGAAGGAAAAATAAAAACAGAGAGGGAGGCAAACCATAAGAGCCTCTTAACTGTAAACAAACTGAGGGTTGCTGGAAGGGAGTGGGGTAGAGGGATGGGGTAACTAGGTGATGGGCATTAAGGAGCGCACTTGATGTCATGAGCAACTGGGTGTTATATGCAACTGATGAATCACTGTATTCTACTCCTGAAACTACTAGTACACTATAAGTAAATTGAATTTAAATTTAAAAAAAGTAATGTTATTATTGGTATAGTTTGATTTATATTTTCCATTTTACTTTTTATTTTTCATACATCTCATGTCTTGTTTCTCTTATCTTCCTTCTTTTGCATTAAGTGAATATTCTAGTATGTTAATTCCCTTAATGATTTTTTTCATTGCAATTTTTACATTATTACTTAGTGGCTGTTCTTTATATCTTAAGCTATGAGAATCTACTTCAGATTTATAGTAACTTCCAGTGAGATACAGAACTGCTGCCTGCATAGCTCTATTTCCTTCCCCCTCTTTGTGCTATTATTATCATAATTATTATTTTATGTAATTTTATGTCTTTTAAAGAAGCAGAAAGACAAGAAGTTCATCTTATGGACCCACCCAGGGTTGGTGAGTACAGTTTAAATGACAAGTCCACTCTGAACATTGCAATCTCTCTAAGCCTTTTTTTTTTTTTAAGATTTCATTTATTTCATGAGAGACACAAAGAGGCAGAGGCAGAGGGAGAAGCAGGCTCCCTTCCGGGACCTCGGTGCAGGACTGAATCCCAGGACCCTAGGATCATCAACTGAGCCAATATTTGTATTTTGGCAGACATTCAACCACTGAACCACCCAGGTATCCCTCTCTAAGCCTTTAAATTCCTTCCTCCAAATTAAAGGGAGATTGGGCATTTCCATTTCATTCACAGGGGACTATCTTTGGTTTGTGTTTCAGCCAGTCAACCAAACTATTGGAACCCTTCCTAACTCCAGGAGTTTCCCAATTCAAATGCTAATCTCTTCTGGAAATAACCTCACACATACCCAGAAACAATATCTTAACTATCTGGCATCTCTTAGCCCAGACAAGTTCAAAATAGTTAACCATCACACAATTTATCCCTTTAATTGGTGTAAGAATCTCATCTAATTGATATCATCTTTTTCAATCCTGATACAGGTACTTTGAGTCTCCTCTTTAGTTAATCTTGCTGGAGGTTTATCAAATTTATTGATTTTTAAAAAATAATCATTTTGGCTTTCATTGATTTTCTCTATAGATTTCCTGTTTTTAAGTTTTCCACTCTGACCTTACTATTTCATTTCTTCTTACTTTGATTCTAATTTGCTCTTATTCTAGTTGCTTAACCTTTCCTCTTTTCTAATACACATTTAGTGCTATAATGTCCCTCTACTGCTTTAACAATGTTCCATAAATTTTGATGTTTTTTTTTTTTTCTGAGTCAATTCAAAATGCTTTCTATATATATTTCTTAATTTCATCTTTGGAGTCAAGATTTCATTTGTGTAATTTAGTTTCAAATAGTTGAGGATTTATAGGGATCTTTCTGTTACCAATTCTAATTGAATTCCATGGTGGTATGTTCTGTTGTTGCTGGCTAGTGTTAAATGTCTATTGGTCAAGTTGGTTGGTAGTATTGCTCAGATCTGTATCTTTGTTTTCTATATATTCTATCATTTGAGAAAGATGTATTGAAATCTGCTATGTACGTGGGCTTGTCTATTTCTCCTTACAGTTCTATCAGTTTTTACTCTGTGTATTTTAAAACTGCTTTTAAATATATGAATGTTTAAGATCAGGTACTCTTGATGAATTGACCCCTTTTCATTAGGAAATGACCTGTTTGTGTATAAAACATATATTTTATTAACTCAGTATGATAGCATGGAAAAAACTAACTTCATTAACTTCTTTTGGATTTACTTGGAATAACTTTATGAGCCCTTTAAGTTTTTTCTTTAATAAATTTATTTTTTATTGCTGTTCAATTTGCCAACATATAGAATAACACCCAGTGCTCATCCCATCAAGTGCCCCCCTCAGTGCCCATCATCCAGTCACCCCCACCCCCCGCCCACCTCCCCTCCCACCACCCCTAGTTCGTTTCCCAGAGTTAGGAGTATGAGCACTTTAGATACTGTAAACTTTCCATTATCAAATAGCTTTTTAAAATATATAATTACACATATGTTCATAGCATACATAAGATGGAATTTTGTTTTCATAAGATGGAATTAAGCTGCAATCAGTCATATTTATTTTTCTTTTTTAAACTTTTTTTTGGGGAAAATAACAGGAAATTAAAAAGTACGGTGAATTCCTATGTATCTTTCACCCAGCTTCGTCCAATGGTCACATCTTGCATAACTAGAGCACAATATCTATCAATTCAACCAGGAAATTGAATGGTACAATCCACAGAGCTTATTCAGGTTCACCAACTTTGGATATGCTAATTGGTGGGTATATAATTCTATGCAATTTTATCTTTTTATTAATAACTAAAACTTTTTTTTAAAGATTCTATTTATTCACTCATGAGAGACCTACAGAGAGAAGCAGAGACATGGGCAGAGGGAGAAACAGGCTCCATGCAGGGAGCCCGATGCGGGACTCAATCCCAGGTCCCCAGGATCACAACCTGAATGGAAGGCAGAGGCTAAACCAGTGAGCCACCCGGGTGTCCCTGTTTTGTTATTTTTTTTTTAATTTTTATTTATTTATGATAGTCACACACACACACACACAGAGAGAGAGAGAGAGAGAGAGAGAGAGAGAGAGAGAGGCAGAGGGAAAAGCAGGCTCCATGCACTGGGAGCCCGACGTGGGACTCGATCCCGAATCTCCAGGATCACGCCCTGGGCCAAAGGCAGGCACTAAACCGCTGAGCCACCCAGGGATCCCCCTGTTTTGTTATTTTAATGATTGCTTTGGGATCTTCATCAGTCTACCTTCAAGTGACATTATACCATTTTCTGATAGCAGTGGTACTCAACTTACTTAGTAATGGTTCTCCCCTGGGGGCTATTATCTAGATATTTTTGAAACAACAGAGGTATAGTGATACTGGCATCTAGTGGGTAGAAGCCACGGGTGCTGCTAAGTTTCGTATAATGCACAGGACAGCCCAACACAACAGTCCAAAATGTAAGACAGGGGCACCTGGCTGGCTCAAGGAGAAATGCATCCAGCTCTTTATTTCATGATTTTGAGTTTGAGCTCAAATTGGGTGTAGATAACTTAAACTTTTTTAAAAAGCTATGCAGGAAGCCTGTTTCTCCCTCTGCCTGTGTCTCTGCTTCTCTCTCTCTCTGTGTCTCTCATGAATAAAGATTTTATTTATTTATCAATTTGAGAGAGTGGCTTCTCCCTCTGCCGGTGTCTCTGCTTCTCTCTCTCTCTCTGTGTCTCTCATGAATAAAGATTTTATTTATTTATTTATTTATTTATTTATTTATTTATTTATTTAAGAGAGAGAGAGCGAGGCCGAGGGAGAAGCAGGCTCCATGCAGGGAGCCGGATGTGGGACTCGATCCCGGGTCTCCAGGATCATGCCCTGGGCTGAAGGTGGCGCTAAACCACTGAGCCACTGGGGGTTCCCAATAAATAAAATCTTAAAAAAAGAAAGAGAGAAAAGAAAGAAAGAAAGGAAGGAAGGAAGGAAGGAAGGAAGGGAGGGAGGGAAAGAAAGAAAGAAAGAAAGAAAGAAAGAAAGAAAGAAAGAAAGAAAGAAAGAAAGAAAGAAAGAAAGAAAGAAGAGAGAAAGAAAGAAAGAAAGAAAGAAGAGAGAAAGAAAGAAAGAAAGAAAGAAAGAAAGAAAGAAAGAAAAGAAAGAAAGAAAGAAAGAAAGAAAGAAAGAAAGAAAGAAAGAAAGAAAGAAAGAAAGAAAGAAAAGGGAAGGGAGAAAGAAACCTGTTGTAATCCCTATCTTTTTCCTCTGCACTGTTTTTATAATTTTCTCTTGACTGTTTTTGAGAAATTTGTGATGCACCTTGTAGTAATTTTCTTCAGATTTATTCTAGGTTTATTGCTCTACACTACCGAGGCAAGACCCTTCTGAGTAGTTTACCCAATGCACAAAGGAATTGTGTCTGACTCATGGCAAGACAGTATTTCTTACCTTGTTTCTGTGCCTGGAACTGTTCACTCCAATCCTTTGGAATGTTCCCCCCGCCACCCCCCTGGCCTTAGATAAGTTTCCTCATATAATGTGCCCATCAGTACTCTGCTGAATATCCTGACCATTCACAGATCTCCAGATATCTCTGCATAGTTCTCTCTCCTCCAGTACTATCTTGTGAACCCTACCTGCCTTGGTCTTCTTGGATTCTCAGCTCTCTCGTCAACTCAAGAATTTCACCAGACTCCACCAGCTCCCTCTCCTTATGCTACTGCCTGGGGATGCCTGGGAACTTTTTTTTTCTTTTTAATTTTATTTTATTTATTCATGAGAGACACAGAGAGAGAGGCAGAGACTCAGGCAAAGGGAGAAGCAGGCTCCATGCAGGGAGCCTGACGTGGGACTCGATCCCGGGTCTACCAGGATCACACCCCAAGCTGCAGGCGGCGCTAAACCGCTGCGCCACCGGGGCTGCCCGCCTGGGGACTTTCTTAAGGCAATAAACTGGGGCACATATGGCTCACTTAACTTGTTTCTCTATATCAGAAATAAAAAATCCTTGATGTTTGTTACTGATATCAATAGGACCAAAATCATTGTTTCATATATTTTGTCTAGGATTCTAGTTTCAGGTAGGAATGTAATTCTGGTCCCTCTAACTCTAACATGGCCAGAAGAGGGAGTCTCTCCTTCAGTTTTATTCATGTTTAAGTATTTTCTCATTCTCATTAAGTTTTCTTCAAATCATGGATTATTTAGAAATGTGTTTACTTTCCAAATGTATGTGGTTTAATTAATTAATTAATTATTAGTTAATAATTGCATTATGATCAGGGCAGAGGACATTGTGTTGCCCTGTCTGGATTTCCCTGGATTGTCCCCTATCCTTTCACCCAGGAGGGCAGGCTGAAAGCCTTCAATTGTCATTTCTCTCCAGGAACTATATCCTCAGCTGAAGAAGCCTACCTTACCCAAGATCATGGTTCCCTTTACGGTGGTGTGACAGGGCTTGTACTGAGTGACTGGCTGAAGCGGCATATGAGCCCAGACCTCTCTCCTCTGGTCTAGGCACTTCTGATAGTACAGACCCGTCTAATTGAGTCTGAAGGAACACAGAGGACTTCTCTTACTACTAGTTTGGTAGTTCTGTGTTCTTGGGTGTTAATCCAAGAATACTCTCTAATAAATTTGCTGTATGTTATCTTTTGTCTATACATACTTCCTGAAAAACAACCTAAAACAATTAGGTAACTCAGTTTAATTAGATAACTCAGTTTTTAAAAATTCACTAACTTTTAAATAACCATTCAAGAATACTTGGAAATGTGCATACATACTTTTATATTACTTTCTTGGTTTAGAGTTTTCTAAATTTGAACTCTAAATTACCATGAGGATTGACTCATGACTACTAATTATTAGAGGCTTTTATTTTCTACTTAAAGTCCATGACAAAACTCACAAGCTTCCTTGATGTTTTCCTCTGCTCCTGGTTGACCTTTTCCTAATGCATGCTTTCGCTGGGAGTATAGTACACATCTGGGATTCTTATGGAAATCTCACTTCCAATTCTCCACCTCTTGCAAGGCCACAGATTCAAATTCTGCACTTGCAGCAGGTAAAATCTATGTCCCTTGTGACCAATATCATCAAACTGCCTCACAGCACCCAAAGTATCATCACCCACTTACCTTTCTGACTTCCACCTCCTATTTACTTTAGGCTCTGTGTGTTTACTTCACCTTCTCAAAAGCCCTTGAAAAGAATGTTTAAATTTAATCCAGAATTTCTAGGTTGTTTTGCAGCCAAAGGGCTTTATAATTATCTAGTTTGCCTTACTGTTCTTTTATGCCTTTTAAGGACATTAATCTCTGCTCAATTTTGTGGTAAAACAGACTGCAAATGTGACAGCATTTTGTTTCATACTCCATAAACTGGTTGCTAATTTGTCATGGTTATACAAACTTTGATATATGTCTTAATAATTTTGTAATTTATAGGTTCTTCTGAGGGAAAAATGGACTATCATCACAGTAGTGAGGTAAAGAGTCAAGGCTCCTAATGAAAAATTTTCAATTCCCACTGCAAAAGTGTTGTTTTATATAGACTCCTGGACCTTGGCCCACATTTGGCGGGCCTTGGAAATTGATCTGTGTGTGTGCTTTTACCTCCTGTGGTTCCCAAATTTGGAATCCACTGGCCTTAGTTTCAGAGACTGGTTATAGCTTTTGCATGTCTACAATCCCTGTGGTCAAACTGTACCATGTACATTTAAATGGTCAGTGGGAAGAGTGGGAACTAGTCAGGTCCTTATCTATGATGCCCAGAAAGGAGTCTGCTATCTCCTTTTTTTTTTTTTTTTTTTTTTTGCTATCTCCTTTATACCACTTTATACCACTCACAAACATACTTTCTGGAGCAGAAACAGACTTCAGGGAACATGGCTGGTTTTATATAGCCATCTGAGGTCTACGGAATGGTAAAGATTTGAAACACAGATGGGCCCAGAGAAAGGGACTCGGATAATAATCGGCTAAACAATTCCTCTAAGGAAATTATAGGACACTTTCTGTTGGCTAGGGAGCTCTGATTTATGTAGTAGGAGTATGAAAAGAACAAGCTTTGTGTTGCGTTTAAATCAGAAACAAGCAAAATCACATCATTCCAAAAACAGCTGCTTAAAGAAAAGCAAACTGAACTGTTTTCTTCCCACTCTGAACAAAGGAAACAAGATAAAAAAATTCAGTGGTATTTATAACAAGTGAATGACAACAGAATTTATTGGAGGAATTATAACTATGTCCTGCAAAAACAGTTTTATAACATCAGAGGTGATTAAAGACAATCAGTTTCAGAAAACAATCTAACAACACGAGCATACTATTTTATTTATTTATATTAAATGGAAAAATTAAAAAAAAGAAATCTGTCACTGAGGATACCGAACTAAAATAAAATTTAGTCTTATAGGATTTAAATGCAACAGAATTATTCAGCTATTTAAGCCCCTTTTTGGTTTGATTTTCTTCTCAGTTCCAAGTAAGACCTAATACAGTACACACCACCAATAAAATATTATATCTCTAAACCTAAGGAGAAACTCTTCTCTCTATGCAGATTCTTTGTCTTTCATATTTCTCTTCAATCAAAGCTATAAAAAATGAGATTTTATTTCACACTTTCTCAACTAAAAGGATACATATATATTCCTATTCCACACAAGAGCAATTCTACACAACCAGGATGTCTGTGGCTAAAAAATATCACCTCTTCATATTCCTCAAGAATATTCAGGGTACTAAAAACATAAATGAATAAGTGTAAGTGCACAAGAAGCCAGTAGATAACATAAAAAGGGATAGGCACTACACAGTAGTCTAGCAATGGGTTTTTGATGGAAAATAGGGGAAAATGGAAATAAACTCAGGTAAATGGGTTGAGGGAGACCAAAACTAACAAATGAGTGGCCGCAGAGGAGGCACTGGTTTCCATTAGCACAGGTAACTGGAAAAAACACAGAGACATCCTGAGTGCAGAGTGTGTCATGAAAAAGCCTGAAAGTATGATAAGAACTACATAATTCAAGTCTGACTGAAGTAAACAGCTGGTAGTCTTGAAAGTGTCCCTGGAGGAAGGTGGATGATCAGTTCACATTATACTACGGAATATTTATCTGAAAGGGTATGAGGACCACTTATCAGCATTTACCTGTGCAGCTTGAGAAAAGTATCAGCTTAGAAAACGGGTGAGCGTCTATTATCTTACCTTGCCTGGGGTAAGATAAGTGAAGATCTGTATTCAGATTTCTGGGTTTGAAATGGCACAGCATCCTTCCAGAAGGTATTTACTTTTGAAGATCACAAAAGTCTTTTAAGATGAAAAAGAGAGCCTATTTGAAGGAAGAATCTCAGGCACTATGACACAGTGATAGGAAATTGTTTTGGTTAGAGAATACCTACTCAGTAATATAGGAAGCATCAACAACTCTGCTCAGTAATAATAAATGCTCAAAATACAACCTCTGACAGGTATAAAGAAGCCAACTGACTGTTTTCTTAGTTTCGGCCACCAGTAGACATCAGTCATGGAGTTTCTACATAGGTAATCAGCAGGTGAGGATGGCTGGCATAACAAAAGGCATGGGATGCTAATTACAAATGCCTCCCTTAATTTTAGAAGGACATGTGACAAGAGGAAAATGATGGAAGGACCCTTAGTGTTATAGTAGTGTAACCCACTGCCATATGTGGGTTATTCTACCCTTGTGTCCACATAGACTCTTAGGGAAGTGCCTATTCAACAGTGATATAACAGTCCTATCCCTGAATCCAGCAACCTTCTTTTGAATAACCACACAAACAAAGATGGACTATTACATCACAAAATTCCATGTACCAATCCTATAAAAATAGGACGAAACCAAACAATCTCTTTTCACACTATACCCTTTACAACCTTCTGCTTCCTTGTCTCCAGTAACAGCAAGGAAGAAATATATAATCCTTAAAACTAAATTACAAGGTGCAGGGACAAGCCATAAATCAAACTTAGGGAAGACAGATAGCATCTTCCTTATGAAACCATGATCAAATAATTATTTAGATACAATGTCCTTTCACAGAGGTGTCTACTCAGGAGAATCACAACTGGTCTCCTGCTCACATATAGAACCATCACGGTGGGCAGAGGCACTGTGGTATAATGAAGAAAGCACAGACTTAAACCTCAGATCTGAGTTCAAATCCTGACTCCAATCACTAAGTAGCCAGTCACCTAACCCCAAGACACAATTATCTTGTACAAATGTTATAAGAATTGAATGGGATAACAATAATCCTTATATGCATAAAACAAATGACATTAGGCTTAGGAATTCACCATATACAAAGAAAGAGGGGCAACTCCATTTAAAAATGGGCAGATTCTTTCTAAGTGTTCCCAGGTGGATTTTGAGCCAAGGACTTAGAAGTTTAAAATACTGGTTTAAGGCCTTCTCAAAGGGCTGGACTTAAAGACATGCAGAGAAAGCTAGTAAGCACCTGTAGTACTGACTGCACAGCATCCCTCCCTTCTCTTAAGAAAGGTTTTTATAGATGATAAAAGGGAGAAAGACTCAGCATTTCCTCACTTCCTGACCAACCTTGACAAGTTGGTGAGAGGTAGATCTGGGATCAGAACACCTATCTCTGATTCCAAAGTCTGCACCTTTAGCTACTAAACTATACATAACATGAGAAGGCAGAGTCTTCCCCTAGTTTTAGATTATGCTCATTGCATCTTTACAGTTTTGAACCTGCAATTGTTTCAATTTCATAAGGGGACATTTTTTTCTGGTTTTGTAGACATATACCTAAAAAATAAAGCCTCTATTATCTGTACATCCTTCTACAACTGTGGAGAGGAGAATGTAGTAAATTTTTGCTGTTCTTTTAACCTAACAGCTGACAACTATACAGCCAGCTTATTTTAAAACTGCAAAGACCAATGACTAGTGTTTATTATTTAACAAACAGTAAACAGGCTCTAAAAGGAACTGATTTGCTCATGGTTCCACTGCTACCAAGTACCAGTATTAGGGTGGAATCCCATGAGTTTAGGGTCCATATTCTCCATGCCTTTCATAACACTGTCAAGTGAAAATGAACATGTTCTGGTTGCACTTAAAAAATACTGTACTATTTTTAACTCTTTGAGGAACTTCCACAGTTTTCCAGAGTGGCTGCACCATTTCACATTCCCACCAACAGTGTAAGAGGGTTCCCTTTTCTCTGCATCCTCTCCAACATTTGTGGTTTCCTGCCTTATTAATTTTCCCCATTCTCACTGGTGTGAGGTGGTATCTCATTGTGGTTTTGATTTGTATTTCCCTGATGGCAAGTGATGCACAGCATTTTCTCACGTGCGTGCTGGCCATGTCTATGTCTTCCTCTCTGAGATTTCTGTTCATGTCTTTTGCCCATTTCATGATTGGATTGTTTCTTTGGTGTTGAGTTTAATAAGTTCTTTATAGATCTTGGAAAAGAGTTAAAAATAGACCTGCCCTATGACCCAGCAATTGCACTGCTGGGGATTTACCCCAAAGATACAGATGCAATGAAACGCCAGGACACCTGCACCCCGATGTTTCTAGCAGCAATGTCCACAATAGCCAAACTGTGGAAGGAGCCTTGGTGTTCATCGAAAGATGAATGGATAAAGAAGACGTGGTTTATGTATACAATGGAATATTACTCAGCCATTAGAAATGACAAATACCGCCATTTGCTTCAATGTGCATGGAACTGGAGGGTATTATGCTGAATGAAGTAAGTCAATCGGAGAAGGAGAAACATTATATGGTCTCATTCATTTGGGGAATATAAATAATAGTGAAAGGGAATAGAAGGGAAGGGAGAAGAAATGGGTAGGAAATATCAGAAAGGGAGAAAGAACATGAAGACTCCTAACTCTGGGAACAAACTAGGGGTAGTGGAAGGGGAGGAGGGCGGGGGGTGGGGGTGAATGGGTGACGGGCACTGAAGGGGGGCACTTGATGGGATGAGCACTGGGTGTTATTCTGTATGTTGGCAAATTGAACACCAATAAAAAATAAATTTATTACTAAAAAAAATAAATAAAAAATAAAAAATAAAAAAAATACTATACTTCTTTCCTGAATATAAAAGTAGTATGTTCTCATTGTAGAAAATCTAAAATGCATAGAAAAGTATAAAGAAGAAAATAGAAATAGCCTATAATTCTATCACCCAATGATAATCACTGTCAATGTTTTGGTTTGGTATTATTTCATAACCATTTCTCTACTATATGTAAATGCTTTTCAAATATTTGGATCGAACTTGTTTTTTCTCTATCTTCTGTTTTATACAAATTTTTCCCCCATGGCATTAAATATTCTTTAAAGATGTTTATATAATGGCTGCAAAACCATCAAGTAGATAGACTATCATTCATTTAAACCACGTCCTATTGAAAATCTAGTTCTCTTCCTTGTTATATATGATGCTGGCATGAATATCCCTCTGTTAATCTTTGTCTGTTTCTGGTTACTTTCCCTGCATGGAGTCTTAAAAACTGAATTAAGTTGATAATAATGAAAAATTGCTTTTATAAAAAGTAGCAATTAGGACTACTACCAACAATATATTTTATTTATGAGATTTCTTTCTCCTCATTATGTTTTCTCTGGTGTTGAATAAGCTGCGAGCTGTAACGATAGGCTTTCCCACACTCACTACATTTATAGGGTTTCTCCTTAGTATGGGTTCTCAAATGTAGAATAACTTGAGAAGTCTGCCTGAAGGTTTTTCCACATTCGTTACATTTATAGGGTTTCTCTCCAGTGTGAACTCTCTGATGATCAATAAGGTTTCGATTAGAAGTAAAAGCTTTCCCACATTCATTACATTTGTAAGGTTTCTCTCTACGGTGAAGTCTCTGATGTTCACTAAGGGTCTTCCTTAAAATGAAAGTTTTTCCACACTCATCACACTCGTAAGGCTTCTCCCCTGTGTGAATTCTCTGATGGTCTATAATCTTTGTATTAGAAACACATGTTTTCCCACACTCCTTACATTTGTAAACTTTTTTTCCTTTGTGCATTCTTTGATGTTGAGTAAGATTTGAACTACGGCTAAAGGCTTTCCCACATTCAATACAAGTGTAGGGCTTCTCCCCAGTGTGAACTCTATGATGTGAAATAAGACCTGAACTCCGACTAAAGGCTTTCCCACACTCCTTACATTCATACGTTTTTTCCCCACTATGGATTCCCTGGTGCCGAATGAGGTGTGACTTACCACTGAAAGATTTCCCACATTCACTGCATGTGTAGGGCTTCAGTCCAGTGTGGATTCTCCGATGAACAACAAGGTTGGAGCTATGACTGAAGGCTTTTCCACACTCCTTACACTTATAGGGTTTCTCTCCTGTGTGGATTCTCTCATGCACTGTAAGGTTTGCACTCTGACTAAAAGCTTTCCCACACTCAGTACATACATACTGTTTCTTTTCAGCCTGAATTCTCCTGCTTGTTATAGGATCCAAGCACTGACTACCATCTTTTTCAGATTCTTGCTCACTTACTTCTGTAAGTGTTTTATTGTCTTTAACTGTCTTATGTCTGAAATTTCTTGTCTTTCTCCTCATTTTCTCTTGCTTGAAACATCACAGTGGCCTGTTGAATCTTCTCTTTCTCTTCAGAGGAGCTTTTTAAATTTTGACTTCCTGGGAAATACCTCTGTGGAGTTCTCTTGAAAAGTGCAAGATTCTAATTTTTCAGGAATAATACTTTGCAATCAATACCTCCTCAGTTCCAGTTCCACCATCTGACAGAAGAAACAGAAATTGCAATATTACCTATTCTTTTTCCTGGAGGAAGGAGAATTATCCAAAGATAACAAGATGTAGTACATCACAGGGTCTCACATGGAAGAAGAAGTGTTCAAAGATGGCGGAACAGATCAAAAGCAAGATGAGAAAAATGAGGGTAGACCCCGAGACCAAGGTAAAGGCATAAGAGAGGAACCCAACAGATCCAGCATTAGGATAAGCAATGAATAATATAAAATCCATCCTGATTTCTTCCTGTCTCACATTCTACTCCCAGAATTGGAGCCATCAAACTCCCCACCTGGTTCCCAGAAAAAATGAACTGAAAGATCCTTAGTTCAGTAGCTCTTCTTCCTCTTAAAAAAAAAAAAAAAAAAAAAAAAAAAAAAGATTTAATTTATTTATTCATGAGAGACATACAGAGAGAGGCAGAGACATAGGAAGAGGGAGTAGAAATAGGCTCCATACAGACAGCCTGATGTAGGACTCGATCCTGGGACTCCGGCAAACACTCAACCACTGAGCCACCCAGGCATCCCTCAGTAGCTCTTCAAAAACAGTTTGGCTTTTAGTTCTTGCTGACCTATTCCCCTAATACCAATGATATAATGGCTGGCACAAAATAGATACTCAAGAACTATTTCATAGATCAGCAACTGGGATGGTCTTAGGGTACAAGAATTCATCTTTTGTTCAAAGTCCAGATACAAGGCCCCTGGCTACATCCCTGTTTTTAAGTTCTGTCTTAATAAAGGGGAACACTATTCTTGCAGTACCAGAACCTATTGGAGCCTAGTCACACCACAGCCTACTCTGTAGGGATTGCTCTGTAGCTGGATCCAGCCACATGCACTCATTCAGTCTGTCTGTTTCTCACCAAGCTATCACTCTGATAAGCTATCATTCAATCCACTGCAAATTTGAGAGTCTGAGTTGGGGAACAGGGCTAGCTAAAGCATGGCAGGGGAAACTCTGATAAGACTGTGCATGGTATAATGTAAGTATCTAACATTGGCAAAAGGGTGAAAGGAGGAGGCAGTGCAATCAAAAGGGGCAAATACATGAAACCCATGACAGGAACGAGCATGAACTGCCTAGTGGGTTTAACATGAAACTCTGGACACACTGGTAACCCTAGGATATCTCAAATCTGGAGGGGACTGGAATCATAAAGGAAACAGAAAGATGACCCCATGATACTAACACATAATTAATGTTCCTTTTACCATGTTCCTCTTCAAATTTGTCCATATGTATAGTTATACAATTACAAATATACAGTAGATATAATTTTGCATTCTATCTCTTTAAATTTCATATGTAACTTTCCACGTTAGTTTTTTATCATCATAAGATCATTTTATGAAAATAAAATATACTACCAGTTGAATTCATTATAATTTACCTACAATTTTGCTAGTGTTAGACATTTCTGTTGCTCCCTGAGGTTTAACCACTTCAATTGTCACTTTGGATAAAGTTTTCTTCCAATTGAAATATGTTCCTAGAATAAAAGTTCCACAAAGGAGTTATTGGATCAGAAGGAATGAAATTGTTTTGCAATGCTGCCTATTGCTTTTCAAAAAAGTCTGACCAGTTTCCATGGTCTCATAGCTTTTTCATAGGCTGAGTCACACTCTCTAAAGGAGAAGCATGTCCAGTGGTTCAGTGCTCAAGATCAGCAAGAAAGGAAGAGAACTTCCAATTGAGATTAGAATTCATATTTCAGGAATATAGGTGCCACTGATGCCATACAGGGACACATATATACAAATCTGTGCTCAAGATATAAACGCAGAGAAAATGGTGGTTGAAGGGTGGATTCTTGCCAGGATACTGAACACATCCAGCTGTTGTTACCTTTCCTAATCAATAAGGAGGAAACTCAGTGAGAAGCCAGGTGCCTGCAGAGCAGGGTGGGACAGAAAGTGAAGCCATTTCCAATGTTCTCTCCGGGAAAGTTGATGGTTCTTTCTGAATTTCTTTTCCATTTGCAATCTTCTCTAAAACTCTTTTTTTCATACATGTCTTAAAGTAGTAGTTACTGAGCATTCTACTCTGTACACATCTCTGTTTTGGATCTAACACAGGGAAAATTTTAAAAAGCATTATTGCGGAAAGGTAGAAAATAACTGTGGATGAATGAATGGATGGATGAAAAGGCGGGTAAGTTTATATATTTACTGTTATAGAGGCCTCTCATTTTGCTAGCAAATTGTCTTCTGCCAACTTGCATTATTTTTTAATTCTTTTTATAGTATTTTTTATGAAAAGTTGGGAAATGACTTCCCAACTTGAGAATGGATCTTCATAATTATGAGAACAAGACATAATAAGGATTCAGAATGAGATAATGCCTTGAAGCCAGCCCCAGCTTGTCTCATTTCTAGGCATGACTGATCTGAAGCTTCCCAGTTAGCTATTGTAGTAACTATTCTACTGTCAAAGGCTGCTGTGGAAAAGATTAGTCTCGTGGCTTTCAAGAAAGAGGTGTTCATGGAAAATATTAATAGCTAGGTATTTACATGGCTCTGTCACAAAGAAATAAATACCATTATTGAATGTAAATAAAAAAAATACTATATGCTGGCAAACCAAACTTCAATTAAAAAATACTAAAAATAAAGGATTGTTATATACTGAATGTGTCCCCCTCATCCCTAATTTACGTGTTGAAGCTCTAATGTCTAATGTAACTATATTTGAAGATGTGACCTTTAAGGAGGTAAATTAAGGTTAAATGAGATCATGAGGGTGGAGCTTTGACCTGACAAGATTAGTGTGTCCTTATAAGAAGACATAGGAGAGCCTTTTTTTTTTTTTTTGAGAGCTCATTTTTGCTTCCATTTCTGCCTCTCCTCCTCCCAATAAACTGAGGATAGCCATTTGAGCACACAACAAGAAGGTGGCCATTTATAAGCCAGGAAGAGAGTCCTCACCAGAAACTGAATCAGGTGGTCACCTTGATCTTGGACTTCTAGGCTCCAGAACTGTGAGAAAAGAAATGTCTGTTGTTTACACTGCCTGTCTGTGGGATTTTATTATGGCAGCCTGAGCACACTAATACAAGCATGAAGTATTGCATCTACCTTTAAGGAGCTTACAGTGGAGTAAATGGTGAAAAATGAAGAAGCCAAATTAAGATTTATAAAGTACCCAATCAACAGGTGAAGGGTAAGAGGGAAGGGGACATTTACTGAATTGAATCCCTTTGGGGAAAGGTACTTTAAGAACGCACACCTTTGGATGAGCCCCAGAAGATGAAATTATTTCCTCCAAAAGAAGCTTGTGGAAAGGCAGAAAAAAAAAAAAAAGATTGCACAGGGCCAGTGTACTCAGAAATAAGTGTGAGATTACAGTATCACATAGCTTCATGATGGTGGGGATTTTGTCCATTTTCTTCACCTTTGTCTTCCCAGCAACTAGCACAGTCCCGGCATTCAGTAGGAATCAAAAAAATTTTTGTTTGAATGAACAAATGAAGGAATGAAAGAAGTTGCCTGAAGTTATAGGAGTCAGAACACTGAAATTATGGGGCATATATGGATATAATTTAATGGTCAATGGGAAATAAGTATTTACCATCATCGTTTTCTTTTTTTTTTTAATTTTTATTTATTTATGATAGTCATCAGAGAGAGAGAGAGAGGCAGAGACACAGGCAGAGGGAGAAGCAGGCTCCATGCACCGGGAGCCTGATGTGGGATTCGATCCCGGGTCTCCAGGATTGCGCCCTGGGCCAAAGGCAGGCGCCAAACCGCTGCGCCACCCAGGGATCCCGTCATCATCGTTTTCTTTCCCCAGTCTACATTCTTTTTTCTACCTTGCTGTTCTCCTGTCTCACTCTCACTTGTCAATAACACAGTTTTTTGAGCATTGCTATTCATATCCCCTAGTTCTCAAACTTCCCTCCACACCCCAGCACATTAATAATTCTCTCAGCTTCACGGAGTAGAAAACAGGACAGAGGCAGCTGGTTATCCCACGAGTTGCAAACTGAAGAAAACAGAATCAAGAGATGCCACCTAGGAGTAGAGCGTTCATATATCTCAGATGTCCCAGAACAGAGCTGGCTTATACCTGCTATTCTAGCATGATTATAAATCAGTGGCCTCCTGAACTCACAAAAATATCCCAGTTTGGACAATAAATTTCACATCATCCTTCCTAGACATGGCATGAGGAAAAGAACGCTTTAGGGTATAACATTGTATGTCAACTATACTTGAATTAAACATGTTTCTTTAAAAAAGAATGCTTTAGGAAGATTAGCCCAGATGGAATAGAACTGCAAGAAAGAATGGAGGAAGGGAAATGAGTGGGGAGACTTTAGGAATGCAGTATTCATGACCCCTCTACTGAGGGTCTGCCACTTTCTAGGTGCCCAATAAATGTTTGTTGAACGAATGAATAAATGAATGTGATAGTGAGACCCTAGTCCAGGATAATGATAGGAAAGAGAAGGATGAAATCTAGCTATTTCCAGGAAAGCATATACTTATATCAGACTGGATACAGAGGATGACTAAAAGAAAGAATTCAAAGTTACCAGATCCAGGTCTGAATATCAACAATGGTCATGTCACTAAGGAAGATGAAGAACAGGAAAACACTTTAGATGAGAAGAGGAAGAATATGTCAAGAATGCAAATTTGAGAGTAAGACAGAGGGGACAAAGGAAGTCATGCAAATGTATAAGCTCACTGACATAGAGATTTTGGCTAGAAAAGCAGGAAGGGAGAAAGAGAAATGCACAAGGATGTGCCAAAAGGAAGCCCAATGTGGTTCTGGGGACCTGAGAAAGAAACAAGACTTATCAGAAGACCAGGGAGGGCTGGTCTAAGGAGAGGTTGGTCAAAAGAAAAACTACTTGTCCTCTGTCTGACTGAATGGGAAATTCCCTCAGAAAGAATTCCCAGGCACTGATATGTGTGCAGGGAGGCGAACTCTTGGCTAGAGAACTAGGAGGAGGGACAGATGAGACCACAGGGCCAGAAGGACACCAGGGGTATCCAAGCAACTGTGCATAAAAGCATAATCTCAGACAACTGGCAAATGAACCAATGAGGCTCCACAAATCTCCAACCTACAAATCCCTGAGACTGATGGGTGAGTGATCTTAGGACCATGTTCAGTGCAGGCTATGAGAAACTCACAAAGGGCAGGGTCATATTCCCAGAAAGAGAGAGAAAGTAGTTTTACCTTGGGAGGTCGTATTCCTCTAATTCACCATCATCACCTGCATGATCAAGTCTCTGTGAGCAGTGGTCACATGGTCCTTGGTTACTGATTAGCTGCAACGGATCGAGGACTAAGAGGGAATACCTGAAAAATTCCAGAGAGACTAATGAATGAAATATCAAAATTGAAAAGAAAAAAAAAATAAAAGAACTGGGAGAAAAAAATCAGGGGATAATTTGATCCCAGGAAGCAAAAAGCCTAAAACAAGCCTGACATCATAACAAAAGCAGACAGATTTGATCATACAGAAATTCCTGTACTTCAAAAAAAAAAAAAAAGCCACCGTAACAAATCTGTAATATGAACTAGAGTTGCCTTATACTAAAGTTAACTGGGTGTATGTCTGTGTCATTCTTCTTTCCAAGTACACATTAAGCTCTAAGCTCCCAAGAGCAAGGCCCATAGTATTCATATGTGGATTCCACAAAGTACTTAGCATAGAGAGGGTTCAGTAAATGTTATGATTTGAAATGTTAAACAAGTTCAAGATTCTATCTGGGTGTAGGGATGGTAAGAACTCCACGCTCCACACATGACCACTGCCATCTCTCCTCCACTTGTTCATCTCTTTCGTGCTTCATCTTGCCTGAACACCATGACAGTATATATTTAAAGTCTCAGCAGTGTTGTCTCAACAGGACTATCCAGGGACCCCAATTCTGAGACTGACCTAGTCTAACTACTCAGAGATTCCCAAAATGTCAGTGCTGGAAGGAATCATGCGGATTCCAAGTGACCTCTCTCAAAAGTAGTGATGAGGACATTGAAACTTAGAAGAAAGCTATGACTCAAGTCCAAGTCTCCTGCCATCCAAAGTTGAGTTCAACTATATTACTGTTCCTCCCACCCCCAAACTCTACTCCTCAAGGTCCCAGTTCTCTGCTTCTCTTCTCCTCAATAAAGAGCCATCCGGAAATGCTCCCTTGCAGTCATGGTCCTTTCCGCTAATGGGCAGGATTCCTGTCCCCAGATAACTCATTTCACACTATAGGTCTCTCACCTGCCCGGCACAGAAAGCCTCACTCCAAAGGGTCTGCCCAGCACAAGTCTTGCCTGATCTCTTTCTCGGGTTTGCTGAGGAAGTTCCTAATGGGGTGCTGAATCGCTGTAAACAGATAGAAATGATTGAGTTCTCCCAGAGCTCAACTCCAGGTGGACACTCAGAGTAGTGTCCCATCCATGGGTAACTCCCCTTCCTATAGAAGCGTGAGCAGTAAGGATGATCATTTCCATTCTGAAGATGAGGAAATGAAGCTACCAGACACTGAATTACTTGCCAAAGGTCGTATGGCTGGTGAGAAACAAGGCTTCTGTGGCTGAAGATCTACAGTGACCCCTTTTTACCTGTTGTTTGATCTATATAAAGTCTCCATACTCTTCTCTAACTGCAAAACGCATTCCCGCTGCTCTCCAGCCAGTCTGCAGCAGGAAGAGGAGACTTTGCTGAGTCAAGGATCTCCAGAGAGGAAGAACTAAGGCTTTAAAGGGACGAAAGTATTCTTGTTTGTTTTCAACGATTACCTAATTCTTAGGATGACTCGCCCTCCAAGTCTGTGTTTTGAAGCCCTCCAGACTTCCAGACTTGGCTTCTGGCTTTCCAAGCTTGTTCCGCTTCTTCCCTTCCAGAAAACACACAGCGGTAACCCCAGGACCTAGCACTTCGTGGTAGGTGCTCAACGAGTATCTGGTGGGCGGATGAGTAACCTCCTGCACAACTCTGTCCTCTCTGAGTCTTGTTTCCTCACCGGGAACGCAAGGGGCGCCACTGGCGATCCGGTGCACATCGGGGGTGAACTAGGGCTGCGGAATCCTCCAGTCTGGCTGGGGTCTGCACTGCTGTTCCTGGGGCGGCCTGCCGGGGCCGGGGCCGGGGCCGGGGCCGGGGCCGGGGCCACCACTGTGAGCCCCGTGAGGGCAGCTAGGCGGGTTGGAGACCGAGCCCAGACAAAGGGCCAGCGCCGACCGAGGGGGCCGAGGCCCGAGTCCCGGCCGCTGGCCCCCGCCCGCTCCCACCACGCGCACGGAGCCCGCGCACAGGGCTGGCGGCACCGGCTGCACACAGCGCTCGCCCGCGGCGCCCGGCCCACAGCTCGGGACGCGGCGCACACGGAACCACGTCACCGACGCCGCGCGAGCCCCCCTTGCTCCCCCCGCCCGCCCTTCTAGGCGTCTGGAGGTCCCGGCGTCTCTGTGCCCCGGAGGCGGAGTCGGCCAGCTCCGCGGGAGCTCCGGCCCCACCCCCCGCACAGCGCGCCCTAGCACTGGCCGGGAGGACGGAGGGAGGACGAGGGAGGACGGAGGAGGACGGAGGGAGGACGGGGGAGGACGGGGGAGGACGGGGGAGGACGGGGGAGGACGGGGGAGGACGAGGGAGGACGGAGGAGGACGGGGGGAGGACGGGGGAGGACGGGGGGAGGACGGGGGAGGACGGAGGAGGACGGGGGAGGACGGGGGGAGGACGGGGGGAGGACGGGGGGAGGACGGGGGAGGACGGAGGAGGACGGGGGAGGACGGGGGGAGGACGGAGGAGGACGGGGGGAGGACGGGGGAGGACGGGGGAGGACGGGGGAGGACGGGGGGAGGACGGAGGAGGACGGGGGGAGGACGGGGGAGGACGGGGGAGGACGGGGGAGGACGGGGGGAGGACGGAGGAGGACGGGGGGAGGACGGGGGAGGACGGAGGAGGACGGGGGAGGACGGGGGGAGGACGGAGGAGGACGGGGGGAGGACGGGGGAGGACGGGGGGAGGACGGGGGAGGACGGGGGAGGACGGAGGAGGACGGGGGAGGACGGGGGGAGGACGGAGGAGGACGGGGGGAGGACGGGGGAGGACGGAGGAGGACGGGGGGAGGACGGGGGGAGGACGGGGGGAGGACGGGGGGAGGACGGGGGAGGACGAAGGGAGGACGGAGGGACTCGGAGGGCTCGGCCGATGAGGTCGAGAGGGCTCTAGACACGGTGGAGCCTGCTTAGAGGCCGGGTTGGGTGGGGAGGGGAACCAGTCACGGCAGCGACCATGGGAGGCTCCCTGAAATCAGGTTCCCTACTCGGGAAAAGTCGTCTTTCCTTCCACAGCTCCCGCCCCTTCCAGCCTCAAAGCCAGAACCAGTCCCCATCTACCGCCGGCCTGAGGGCTACGCATTGGGCGCTTACCTGTCGCCGCTTCAGACGCCGCACAGGAGGTGGCGGAGAACCTGAACTCGCTGCCTCCTAAAGCTTTCTTTCAAGTCAGGGGATATAAAGACAAACAAAGGCATCTGGGGGAAGAGTATTCCCAACAGCGGGAACATCAGGAGCAAAGTCCTTGAGTCAGGAGGCGGGTATGCGGCACGTTTCGGACCTCGGAGACCACAGGGGCTTCGGATGTGTCAGGAATAACTTAGGACGGGTTTGGAACTGAGGACTGACAAGATCTCATCTTTTTTCTTTTCATATCACATGTCCAAACTTTATTAGCTATTGGATACAAAAGAAGCCAAGAAACTTGTTCTGCAAATTCTGTGAATTTCTTGCTCAGAGTCCCCGGTCATTCTGACAGAAACCTCAACATGAAAGCTTTACTCGATGACATGACATTTAAAAATTTTGTTTTGGCTGCTCTGTCCAGAACAGTCTAAAGGGTGAGAGTAGAATCAGGGAGATTGAGGCTATTGTAGTATTCCAGATGAGAAACAATTGTTGCTTGAATTACCTTAGAAATGATGGGGGTGATGAGAAACGGTTCTGCATATACAGTTGATCCTTGAGCAATGTAGGGGTTAGGGACACAGACCCTGACAATTAAAAAAATATCCACATATCCCCATTTTAAATCCCCCCAAACTTACAAAGCCTTACAGACAGCACAGTCAATTCATACTTTTGTATGTTACACGAATTATGGCTCCCCAGCCAGACTCTGACCCTGAGGTCAGCCCTATAAACACCACTGTGTTTGGAGACACTACTGCCCCTAAAGTTCACACCTCTGGGGCCACACCCTGTCAAAGACTCCTGACTTACAGCTGAGGGCCCAGGACCACTGCCTCCCCAGGCCTTTAGTGGGGTACATTCTTAAGTGTCTACTCCTAGCAGTCCTACTTCTATAGTCAACATAAAAAGAATCAGCTTCAACAGGAGGACCCCCTCATCTTCATCATGGGCTGTTCCTCTGGGCCATTGACTATGTTTTCTTTCAGATTTGAATTGGTTTTTTTTGGGAGGCAAATGCATGGCCCCAGGGAATAGCTTCCTTGAAAATTAGCCGATGTTCTCCATCTTCTTCCTAGGCTCCATCTTCCTTCTTCATGTGTGGGCCTTGTTAGATGGGAAATAGATATCTAGTCTTGACCTCTGGAATCATGGAGCCAACTGAATGCCCACAGATAGAGCATTCCATCCCTACTCCCTGCCCTGCAATTTTTCCTAAAGTTGAGAAACAGTTCTGCATTTCTGCAACCTATATGAATAGGTTAGAGGTTATAGTTCAATCACTGTGGTCACAGTCCTCACAGAGCAGTTGATGGAAGTATTCCTCTTCCGTTCTCCTCCAGACCTGGATGTGGTGGGACTCCTTCCGCCTAAGCTTGACTCTTCCCCTCTCCCTGTTTTCTACTCAGAACCCTCATTTCTTCTCCAGAACTAATCATAAAAGTTTGTTCCCGTTTCTCTGCATAATTCTCATGTGCCTGTGATCTGTAAACCAAATGCAGAAAAACACTGATTTGGAGGAAGGGTGACATGGGGGCTGGGCCTGTTTCAAATTTCCTATGGCCCACCTAACAGGGTAGAGAGAATAGCATACCTTGATGGCTAGAAGGACTGACACCTGCATCTGACAGTGTGTTTGGAGTCCAAAGATGCAACTCAATATAAATGTGTCCCAGGGGAGGTATAAATGGGGAGACTTATCCCTGTCTCTTGGAACTGATGATACTCAAAATCCTCTCTGACTTGGGGCAGGCTGAACATCCCTACTATATACCCAGAGTCCACACTCTACACATTTCACCTTGTCTAATGTAGTCATTTATGTTGTAACTTTTTGCTTTATTATCCCAGGCAAATAATAGACATAAATAACTGATATAAGGAACATGGCCTGGCTTTACAACTGCTGAGTTGGGGAAAACAAGGCAGGTTTTCATTTTAGGATATGACATATCCCTGAGAAACTCCTGACATTCTATTTTAAAAATCAGAGGGAATCACTCATTATATCTCCTCCTTTTCCCAACAATAGGGTACAAAATGGAGCTATATGCAGAGGGAACAAGCTAAGGTTAATTTCTATTACAAATATTAATAATTTGTGGTCTCAAATGTATGGGACTTAGACATTAACACTCCTGTCATAGCAATAAGACAAAAGCTGAAGAAGATGAAAAGAAACAATTCTTCAAAGATCCATCAGAGAACTGAGATCTCAGTGCAAACTGTCACCAAAAAATCTAGAGAGACAGGTGAATACAGAAGTATCAGAGCTTCAGAAGCACCTGTGTTTGCAGGAGCCAGAATCTGGGCTGCAAATTTATACTGTGAATGAAGAATCCCTGGAAGCTCTGTGAGCATGGGTGGAAAGTGAAAATCTCCAGGGGGGTATTTTGATGGAGGACTCTTCACTTCCATGATTACCTCCATTAGCCCTGTCCCCAACATTGTGAGGATGAAGGTAAAGGAAAAGTCCTTCTACTTCCAGCTGAAAAGAAGTGATGCAACCATTCTGGAACACACCCAGAGCCCTCTGTTCTCCTTAAGGAAGCCTTCCCTCAAGGGAAATTGTTGTAGCAGAGCAGTCACTTTGGATTTGACCACACCATAACTGGCCTGAGGAGAGGAAATCTCCACACCTAGATCCCTCCAGGTTTCTATGAGCATGAAGGAACCCAACTTCAGTTCCCTCTCCTATTCTCTTAACTAATGGAAACAAAGGTCTTGGAAGCACTTGTAAAAGGTCAAGTCCTAGGGACACATGCTCACTAAACCCTGAGACCTAATCATACAACTACACAACACTTCTCCTTCCTTACACACTTCTGCTGCATTAATGGGGACCTGATATCAAGATGCAATTTCAACTGAAGAACATCTGCTCTCAGATATTACTGAAGAAGAAGTATCAAGGAAAACCAAAACAAACAGGAGAGACAAACAACAAAAAAAAAAACTCTTTGAAAATACAAAGGACCTCAGAGAAATTTATAGCTTCAGGCACCTCAGGCTTGCAGCAAACAGTGAACATGGAAAAAACTTCCAGAACATAAAAAGCCACATTAATGGAAACATTATTATAAATTTATTAAGTGAGAGGAGACAAGATTCCAGAAAGGAGTAGGGGTCCTTGATTCATCTGGTCCCCCAAACTTAACCTAGATAACTTTCAAAACATCCTGAACACCTATGAATTCCTTTTTTAATAATAAATTTATTTTTTATTGGTGTTCAATTTGCCAACATACAGAATAACACCCAGTGCTCATCCCATCAGGTGCCCCCCTCAGTGCCCATCAACCATTCACCCCCACCCCCTGCCCTCCTCCCCTTCCACCACCCCTAGTTCATTTCCCAGAGTTAGGAGTCTTTATGTTCTGTCTCCCTTTCTGATATTTCCTACCCATTTCTTCTCCCTCCCCTTCTATTCCCTTTCACTATTATTTATATTCCCCAAATGAATGAGAACATATAATGTTTGTCCTTCTCCGATTGACTTATTTCACTCAGCATAATACCCTCCAGTTCCATCCATGTTGAAGCAAATACACATATGACTTCAACCTGAGTAAAGAGAGAACAGCTGGAATGCTACAGAGAGAAAAGCAATCTCTTCTGACAAGGTAGGAAGGCAGAGAAGAAAGGCGGGGGAGAAGGGGAGCTGCAGAAAGCCACTGCAGAAAAGTGGTACAGTGAGCAAATGGGAACTTTAGAAATATGCTCCTGAAAGAGACTTCCCTAACTTAAAAGGGCTCATCAGAGAAATAGAGCAGAATTGCAAGAGGGGCAGTGAAGCCTCAAAATTCCCAGAGACACAATAAGAATAGGGGTCCTCTGGAGAAAGCTCACAGCAAATTGTAGTCCAATCTGAGTAAAGAGCTGGAGCGCTACAGTCCTCCTGGGCATTTGAGAGAAGCAGGCTGGCACTAGTGCTCCCTTTACCCTAGAGCCTTACAATGGACAGAAGTGGCTGTCCTACATTCCCTTCGGGAGAGGTGGACCCCAGAAGCGTGGGTCCAGGAGTAAAGGGCCCTCCATCCCAAGGTGCCGAAGCAGAAAAAGCCAGAAATCCTCACTTCCCCTGAGACAGGCAGAACCAGACAGGGCACAGGACAGCAAGAACTCTACTTCCTCTGGGTGCCCTGCAAGCTGTGCAGATCAGTGCACCCACGCTAGCCCCCAGGAGCATCTAGGCCAGTGTGGACTGGGAGACTGCAATTAGGTACTTGCTGGGAGATCTTAGATCCTGAGCGGGAGATCTGGCCACTGCCATTTTTTTTCCTCTTTTCGCTTTTCAGCTGGTAGAGACAGGGCCTCTAGGGAACAAAGGCCTCATGGGATAAACAACTCATACAGAGCCCAGCACCAGGCAAGGGTTTTTCTTTATTCTGTCTCATTTTGTTTATACTGCTGGAAGTTAGTACCTTCTAATACACAACCAAAATACTCGCAGAACCAAGTAGAACACAATGTTGGTTCATTCTGTGAGACTATATTCTCTCTTCCCTGCCATTCTGCCCCCATCTTTTATCTTATTTATGTTTTTGTGGTCGATGTTGGGTTTTTATATAAGATTTGTCAGATTATATAAGTTTGGAATTGACCATCTTCTAAAATACAGAACAAAATACACCTAGATACAAGTGGATCATCCTCTAGGTCCCCTTAGGGAGAATACATTCTCTCACCAACACCACTTTCACACCAACACTACCAACACCGTCCATTTATTTTCTTCTTATTCTTTGCTTTCTGTTTTTCATTATTACTATCTGATTTAAAATTTGTTTTTCACATTAGCGGTCCTTTTGTTTTTTTTGTTCAGTTCTGCTTTTCCTTTGATTTTCTCATCACCTATTGGGAATCATCTAGAGTGTATTTTACATACGTCATCGTTGATTTTTTTCCTGTATATTTTTTTATTTGAGTTTAATTTGTCAACCTATATTATAACATCCAGTGCTCATCCCATCAAGTTCCCCCCTCAGAACATTCCTCAACATCTTAAAAGCCATCTAGAAAAAGCCCACAGCAAATATCATTCTCATTGGGGAAGCACTGGGAGCCTTTCCCCTAAGATCAGGAACAAGACAGGGATGTTCACTCTCACCACTGCTATTCAACATAGTACTAGAAGTCCTAGCCTCAGCAATCAGGCAACAAAAAGAAATAAAAGGCATTCAAATTGGCAAAGAAGAAGTCAAACTCTTCCTCTTCGCCAATTACATGATACTCTACATAGAAAACCCAAAGACTCCACCCCAAGATTGCTGGAACTCATACAGCAATTTGGCAGTGTGTCAAGATACAAAATCAATGCCCAGAAGTCAGTGACATTTCTATACACTAACAATGATACTGAAGAAAGAGAAATTAAGGTGTCAATCCCATTTACAATTTCACCCAAAAGCATAAGATACCTAGGAATAAACCTAACCAAAGAGGTAAAGGATCCATACCCTAAAAACTATAGAACACATATGAAAGAAATTGAGGAAGACACAAAAAGATGGGAAAATATTCCATGCTCATGGATTGGAAGAATTAATATTGTGAAAATGTCAATGTTACCCAGGGCAATTTACACGTTTAATGCAATCCCTATCAAAATACCATGGACTTTCTTCAGAGAGTTAGAACAAATTATTTTAAGATTTGTGTGGAATCAGAAAAGACCCCAAATAGGCAGGGGAATTTTAAAGAAGAAAACCATAGCTGAGGGCATCACAATGCCAGATTTCAGGTTGTACTACGAAGCTGTGGTCATCAAGAGAGTGTGGTGCACACTGTCTGTGCACACACACAGACACATATCAATGGAACAGAATAGAGAATCCAGAAGTGGACCCTCAACTTTATGGTCACTAATATTCGACAAAGCAGGAAAGACTATCCAATGGAAAAAAGTCTCTTCAATAAATGGTGCTGGGAAAATTGGACATCCGCATGCAGAAGAATGAAACTAGACCACTCTCTTGCACCATACACAAAGATAAACTCAAAATGGATGAAAGATCTAAATGTGAGACAAGATTGCATCAAAATCCTAGAGGAGAACACAGGCAACACCCTTTTTGAACTTGGCCACAGTAACTTCTTGCAGGATACACCGATGAAGGCAAGAGAAACAAAAGCAAAAATGAACTATTGTGATTTCATCAAGATAGGAAGCTTTTGCACAGCAAAGGATACAGTCAACAAATCTAAAAGACAACCTGCAGAATGGGAGAAGATATTTGCAAATGACGTATCAGATAAAGGGCTAGTTTCCAAGATCTATAAAGAACTTGTTAAACTCAACACCAAAGAAGGAAACAATCCAATCATGAAATGGGCAAAAGACATGAACAGAAATCTCACAGAGGAAGACATAGACATGGCCAACACGCACATGAGAAAATGCTCTGCATCACTTGCCATCAGGGAAATACAAATCAAAACCACAATGAGATACCACCTCACACCAGTGAGAATGGGGAAAATTAACAAGGCAGGAAACCACAAATGTTGGAGAGGATGCGGAGAAAAGGGAACCCTCTTGCACTGTTGGTGGGAATGTGAAATGGTGCAGCCACTCTGGAAACTGTGTGGAGGTTCCTCAAAGAGTTAAAAATAGATCCGCCCTACGACCCTGCTGGGGATTTACCCCAAAGATTCAGATGCAATGAAACGCCAGGACACCTGCACCCCGATGTTTCTAGTAGCAATGTCCACAATAGCCAAACTGTGGAAGGAGCCTCGGTGTCCATCGAAAGATGAATGGATAAAGAAGATGTGGTTTATGTATACAATGGAATATTACTCAGCCATTAGAAATGACAAATACCCACCATTTGCTTCGACGTGGATGGAACTGGAGGTTATTATGCTGAGTGAAGTAAGTCAATCGGAGAAGGACAAACATTATATGGTCTCATTCATTTGGGGAATATAAAAAATAGTGAAAGGGAATAAAGGGGAAAGGAGAAAAAATAAGTGGGAAATATCAGAAAGGGAGACAGATCATGAGAGACTCCTAACTCTGGGAAATGAACTAGGGGTAGAGTAAGGGGAGGTGGGCGGGGGGGGGGGATGGTGCCTGGGTGGTGGGCACTGAGGTGGGCACGTGACGAGATGAGCACTGGGTGTTATTCTGTATGTTGGCAAATTGAACACCAATTAAAAAATAAATTTATTAAAAAAAGAGTAAACATAAAAAAGTGCCTCCCTCAGTGCCTGTCACCCAGTCACCACATCCCCTCATCCACTTCAATGGGATAGATCTTTATAGATCTTGGAAACTAGCCCTTTATCTGATACGACGTCATTTGCAAATATCTTCTCCCGTTCTGTAGGTTGTCCTTTAGTTTTGTTGACTGTTTCTTTTGCTGTGCAGAAGCTTCTTGTCTTGAGTAAGTCCCAATAGTTCATTTTTGCTTTTGTTTCTTTTGCCTTCATCAAGAAGTTGCTGTGGCCAAGTTCAAAAAGGGTGTTGCCTGTGTTATCCTCTAGGATTTTGATGGATTCTTGTCTCACATTTAGATCTTTCATCCATTTTGAGTATCTTTGTGTATTGTGTAAGAGAAAGGTCCAGTTTCATTCTTCTGCACGTGGCTGTCCAATTTTCCCAGCACCATTTATTGAAGAGACTGACCTTTTTCCAGTGGATAGTCTTTTCTGGTTTGTCGAAGATGAGTTGACCGTACAGTTGAGTGCCCATTTCTGGGTTCTCTATTCTGTTCCATTGATCTATGTGTCTGTTTTGGGGCCATTACCACATTGTTTTGATGATCACAGCTTTGTAATACAACTTAAAACCTGGCATTGTGATGCACCCGGCTCTGGTTTTCTTTTTCAATATTCCTCTGGGCATTCAGGGTCTTTTCTGATTCCACACAAATCTTAAGATGATTTGTTCCAACTCTCTGAAGAAAGTCCTTGGTATTTTGATAGGGATTGCATTAAATGTGTAAATTGCTCTGGGTAGCATTGACATTTTCACAATATTAATTCCTCCAATCCATGAGCATGGAGTATTTTTCCATTGCTTTGTGTCTTCCTCAATTTCCCTCAGAAGTGTTGTGTAGTTTTTAGGGTATAGATGCTTTACCTCTTTGATTGGGTTTATTCATTGGTATCTTAAGCTTTTGGGTGCAATTGCAAATGGGATTGATTCCTTCATTTATTATTCTTCAGTCTCAATATTAGTGTATGGAACTGCCACTAATTTCTGGGCATCTATTTTGTATCCTGCCACATTGCCGAATTGCTATATGAGTTCCAGCAATCCTGACATGGAGCCTTTTGGCATTTCTACGCATAACATCATGTCATCTGTGAAGAGGGAGAGCTTGACTTCTTCTTTGCCAATTGGAATGCCTTTTATGTCTTTTTGTTGCCTGATTGCTGAGGCTAGGACTTCTATGTTGAATGGCAGTGGTGAGAGTGAACATCCCTGTCGTGTTCCTGATCTTAGGGGAAAGGCAGGCTCTCAGTGTTTCCCCATTGAGAATGATATTTGCTGTGGGCTTTTCGTAGATGGCTTTTAAGATGCTGAGGACTGTTCCCTCCCTCCCTACACTCTGAAGAGTTTTGATCAGGAATGGATGCTATATTTTGTCAAATGCTTTCTCTGCATCTATTGAGAGGATCATATGGTTCTTGTATTTTCTTTTGTTGATATGATGTATCATGTTGATTGCTTTACGAGTGTTGAACCAGCCCTGCATCCCAGAGATAAATCCCACTAGGTCATGGTGAATAGTCTTCTTAATGTACTGTTGGATCCTATTGGCTAGTATCTTCTTGAGAACTTTTGCATCGTGTTCATCAGGGATATTGTTCTATAATTCTCCTTTGGTGGGGTTTCTGTCTGGTTATGGAATTAAGGTGATGCTGGCTTCATAAAATGAGTTTGGAAGTATTCCGTCCCTTTTTTCTTTCAGAACAGCTTTAATAGAAGTGAAATTGTTTCTTCTTTAAACCTTTAATAGAATTCCACTGGGAAGCCATCTGGCCCTGGTCTTGGGAGGTTTTTGATGATGGATTCAATTTCCTCCCTGGTTATTGGCCTCTTCAGGTTTTCTATTTCTTCCTGTTCCAGTTTTGGTAATTGGTGGTTTTCCAAAAATGCATATATTTCTTCTATGATTGTCTAATTTATCACATATAGCTGCTTATAACATGTTTTTAAAATCGTTTGTATTTCCTTGGTATTGGTTGTGACCTCTCTTCTTTTATTCATGATTTTATTAATTTGAGTCTTTTTTCGTTTTAATAAGGCTGGCTAATGTTTATCTCTCTTATTAATTCTTTCAAAGAACCAAATCCTGGTTTTGTTGATCTGTTCTACAGTTCTTCTGGTCGCTATTTCATTGTCCTCTGCTTGGTGTAGGTTTTACTTACTGTTCTTTCTCCAAGTTCCTTTAGGTGCCAGGTTAGATTGTATATTTGAGTTTCTTCCAATTTTTTGAGGGATGCTTGTATTGCAATGTATTTCCCTCGTAGGACTGCTTTTGCTGAATCCCAAAGATTTTGAATGATTGTATCTTCACTTCCACTAGTTTCCAGAAATCTTTTATTTCTTCTCTAATTTCCTGATTGACCCATTTATCTTTTAGCAGGATGCTCTTTAACCTCCACCTGTTTGAGTTTCTTGCAAATTTGTTCTTGTGATTGAGTTCTAGTTTCAAAGCATTGTGGTCTGAATATGCAGGTGCCAATTCCAATATTTTGGTATTGGTTGAGACCTGATTTGTGACCCAGTATGTGGTCTATTCTGCGGAAAGTTCCATGTGCACTTGAGAAGAATGTGTATTCAGTTGCGTTCAGTTGTATATATCTGTGAAATCTATCTGGTCCAGTGTATCATTTAAAGCTATTGTTTCTTTGGTGATGTTGTGCTTAGAATATCTGTCATTTGCCGAAACTGCCATGTTGAAATCTCCTACTATTAGTGTATTATTATCTAAGTCTGTCTTTACTTTGGTTATTAGTGGATTGATATTCTTGGCAGCTCCTGCATTAAAGGCATAAATACTCATGACTGTTAGGCCTTTTTGTTGGATAGACCCTTTAATATGCTATAGTGTCACTCCTCATCTCTTATGACAGTCTTTTGGATAAACTTTAATTTATATTATATGAGGATTGCTACCCCAGCTTCCTCTTGAGGACCACTTGAATGGTAAATGGTTCTCCACTCTTTCATTTTCAGGTTGGAGAGGACCTTAGGTCTAAAATGAATCTCTTGTAGACAGCAAAAGGGTCTTCCTTTTTTATCCAGCCCGAAACCCTGCAAAGATCTTTTGATGGGTTCATTTAGCCCATTCAACGTTCAGAGTAACTATTGAAACATATGAATTTAGTGTCATTGTAATACCTATTCAGTCCCTGTTTTATGGATTATTTCTTTGGGCTTCCTCTTTCTTTTACAGGGTCCCTCTTAATATTTCTTGCAGAGTTGGTTTGGTGGTCACATTCTTTCAGCATCTGCCTATGTTGGAAACTCTCTATCTCTCCTTCTATTCTGAATGAGAGCCTTGATGGATATAGTATTCTTGTCTGCTTGTTCTTCTCATTTAGGATCCTGAATATATCCTGCCAGCCCTTTCAGGCCTGCCAGGTCTCTGTGGAAAGGCCTGCTGTTAATCTGATATTTCTTCCCATATGTTAGAAATCTTGTCTCTTGTTGCTTTAAGGATTTTCTCTCTATCTTTGGAATTTGCTAGTTTCACTATTAAATGTCAAGTTGTTGAAAGATTTTTATTGATTTTGGTGGGGGGGACCTCTCTGGCTCCTGGATCTGAATGCCTGTTTCCTTCCCCAACTTAGGGAAATTCTCAGCTATGATTTGTTCAAATATGCTTTCTGGTCCTTTGTCCCTCCTGGCGCCCTCTGGAACCCCAATTAAATGTAGATTTTTCCTTCTGAGGCTGTCATTTATTTCCCTTAACTTTTACTCATGGTCTTTTAATTGTTTTTCTCTTTTTTCCTTAACTTCCTTCCTTGCCATCAAGTTGTCTTCTATGTTGCTCACTCTTTCTTCCACCTCATTAACCCTTGTGTTAGGACTTCCAGTTTGGATTGCATCTCATTTAATTTATTTTTAATTTTGGCTTGATTAGATCTAAATTCTGCCGTCATGAAGTCTCTTGATTCCTTTATGCTTTTTTCCTGAGCCACCAGTAGCTTTATAATAGTGCTTCTGAATTGGCTGTCTGACAATGAATTATAATCCAAATTCTGTAACTCTGTGGCAAAGAGTACTGTTTCTGATTCTTTCTTTTGTGGTGAGTTCTTCCTTCTAGTCATTTTGTGCCATGCAGAGTGGCTGTATGACTGGGCTAAGTCAAGAATATAAGCCATGACCTAAGTAAATTTCACCCTAGATTATTCTGATGAGTTCAGAGACCAGAAATTGAAAACAAAGATCAGAGTTGAATAAAACAAAAGGACCACTAAAGTGAAAAATAAATTTTATTTATTTATTTATTTATTTGTATAAATTTATTTTTATTGGTGTTCAATTTGCCAACATATAGAATAGCACCCAGTGCTCATCCCGTCAAGTGCCCACCTCAATGCCTGTCACCCAGTCACCCCCACCTCCCGCCCACCTCCCCTTCCACCACCCCTAGTTCATTTCCCAGAGTTAGGAGTCTTTCATGTTCTGTGAAAAACAAATTTTAAAACAAAGTAGTTAAAAATAAAAGGCCAAGAATCCCAGAGAAGTAGAAAAAAAAAGAGAGAAAAAAGAGCAAAAGAGCAAAAGTAAATTGGGAAAAAAGAAAGAAAAGAAAAGGAGAGGAAAAAAACCAGGGAGACTGAGAGATGGTTGTGATGATGAAGTTTTAGTGGAGGGAGAATGAGCTCTACCTGAGGGATCCTAGAGGATGATCCTCTTGGTTCTGAGTGTATTAAGTTCTGTATGTTAGAAGATGCTCAGTACCAACTTTATATAAACCAGAAATACTTGTAGAGAGCCCCAATATTGACCACCATAACACAAAGGAGATAAAAGTGGGTGGTAGAATGGAAATGAAGAGAGAATATAATATCACAAAATGAACTAGACGGTATACCACTTGGTTTTAGGTGCATGCTGGTCATAGAAGGTATTAACTCCCACCATTGTAGAACCAAATGAGACAGAGAAAACAAAAAAGACAAAACAAAAGAAAACAAAAACATATCTCGTATATCTCCCAAAATTAAGTTGAGTAATTTTGAAGGGAATCTAGAAAAGGAAATATATCTTAGACCTGTAACTATGGAAATATGAAAGTCAAAAAGGAAGAAACTTAAAAATGAAGAAGTAGTAAAATGTAGTTAAGGCGGGAAAAGAGAAAAGAAGTTGGAAATTTTTAGTTGGATATAAAAACAAATTGTACTGAAAAAAAGGTAAAAAGGAAAAAAAAAAGAGGGGTATTCTCTAGCTCTATATACTATAAATTCCTTGACTTCTGGAGCTTTCCAGTGCTACCTGGTCAAGAACTTGCTCCTTCCCTGTCCCTCCAGCTTGTCTTCTGCAGGAGGGGCTGCTGTGCTGATTCTCAGGTGTGTGTGCATCTGGGGAGATGCCTGCCCCCCCGTTGGGTGAACAGCTCAGTGGAAGCTGTTTCTCCTGTGAGGCCTCTGTTTCCTGGGGGCCCCGCCCCTCCCAGGCACAAGGTGACATGACACCAGGAGGGACAACAACACTGGTGGAAGACAGGTCTCCAGCTTTGGAGTCAGCTGCAGCAGTAACTACCCCAGTCTCCCAGTCCACAATGGCCTGGATGCTCCTGGGGCAGGGGACGCTGATCTGCACAGTTCGGGTTGGGAGTTAGGAGTCTCTCATGTTCTGTCTCCATTTCTGATATTTCCCACCCATTTTTCTCCTTCCCCCTTTCTTCCCTTTCACTATTGTTTATATTCCCCAAATGAATAAGACCATATAATGTTTGTCCTTCTCTGATTGATTTATTTCACTCAGCATAATACCCTCCAGTTCCATCCACGTTGAAGCAAATGGTGGGTATTTGTCTTTTCTAATGGCTGAGTAATATTGCATTGCATGCATAAACCACATCTTCTTTTTTTGGATTTTTTTAAATAATAAATTTATTTTTTATTGGTGTTCAATTTGCCAACATACAGAATAACACCCTGTGCTCATCCCGTCAAGTGTCCCCCTCAGTCCCGTCACCCATTCACCCCCAACACCCGCCCTCCTCCCCTTCCACCACCCCTAGTTCGTTTGCCAGAGTCAGGAGTCTTTATGTTCTGTCTCCCTTTCAGATATTTCCTACCTATTTCTTCTCCCTTCCCTTCTATTCCCTTTCATTATTATTTATATTCCCCAAATGAATGAGAACATATGTTTGTCCTTCTCCGATTGACTTACTTCACTCAGCATAATACCCTCCAGTTCCATCCATGTTGAAGCAAATGGTGGGTAATTGTCGTCTCTAATGGCTGAGGAATATTCCATTGTATACATAAACCACATCTTCTTTATCCATTCATCTTTCGATGGACACCGAGGCTCCTTCCACAGTTTGGCTATTGTGGACATTGCTGCTAGAAACATCGGGGTGCAGGTGTCCTGGCGTTTCACTGCATCTGTATCATTGGGGTAAATCCCCAGCAGGGCAATTGATGGGTCGCAGTACTAGGTATTTATCCAAAGGATAAACATAGTAATTTGAAGGGGCACACGCACACCAAGGGTTATAGCAGCATTATCAACAACAGGAAAAATATGGAAAGAGCCTAGATGTCCATCAACAGATGAAAGGATAAAGATGTGATATACATATTATATACAAATTATTATTTATATTTATAGATATATAAATATTAGTCATCAGAAAATGAAATTTTGGCATTTGTAACTACATGCATGAAAGTGGAGGGTATTATTATGAGTGAAATAAGTCAGTCAGAGAAAGACAAATTATTTTCTTCCACTTATATGTGGAATTTAAGAAACAAAACACATGAACATTGGGGAAGGGAAGAAAAAATCAGATGAAAATGGAGAGGGAGACAAACAGTAAGAGACTCTATAGGAAACAAACTGAGGATTACTGGAGGGGAGATGGGTGGGTGGATGAGGTAACTGGGTGATGGGCGTTAAGGAGGGCACTTGATGTCATGAGCACTGGGTGTTATGTGCATCTGGTGAATCACTAAATCCTGCCTCTGAAAGTAATAATACATTATATATTAATCAAATGGAATTTATTTTTATTTATTTTTGTTTATTTATTAATTCATGATAGACACAGAGAGAGAGAGAAAGAGGCAGAGACATAGGCAGAGGGAGAAGCAGGCTCCATGCTGGGAGCCCAACGCGGGACTCGATCCCGGGACTCCAGGATCGCACCCTGTGCCCAAAGGCAGGCGCTAAACCTCTGAGCCACCTAGGGATCCCCTCAAATTGAGTTTAAATAAAAAAAAACAGAAGCACTAATTCAAAAAGATATATGCAGACTCAATATTATTGGAGCTATAAATACAGCAGCCAATTATGGAGGCAATCCAGTTTTCCATCATAGCTGAATGGATAAAAAGATGTAAAATATATATTGTATATATTCATTTGAAAATTACATTTATAAAGAATGAAACCTTGCCAGTTGTGACAAATAGGTGTATCTAGAGGGTATTAGGCTAAGTGTAATACTTGAGAGAAAGATAAATACCATATGATTGATTTCAGTACATGTAGGATTTAAAAAACAAAACAGAAGCAGATTCATAGATACAGAGAACAATCTGGTGACTGCCAGAGGAGACGAGGATGGAGGTAGACAAAATAGAGAAAGGGTGGTCTTCTAGTTACAAAGGGGAAAATTCCATTCCAGATGTTTCAGTTGAAGACATAGGGAATGGGCTCAGCTGATGAGAGGATGCAAAGAGGGCCCCCGGCGTTGTCTGCACACTAGACGCTCTAGAGTTGGTTGCTGAGTGGTTACAAACTAATACCACCCTCTTAGCGGTGAGAGCAGTGCCCCTGCCTGTGGATGTTTCCTGACTGAGTAGGTCGATACTATTGGAAGACACATTCCAGAACATTTCGTTTTTCCATCCTGGTTGTTGTCATTTCTTCTATTCTCTTTATTCCTGTTTGCCTCACTTGACAGTTGCAGGTGGGGAGGCTGGTTTCAGCTTGGGGTGGGTGCAGCCTCCCCAACACAAGCCATGCAGCTGCTGAACAGGGTTCCTGCCATTTCTTCCAGCCCCACTGGTGGGTTCCCCGGCCCTCTGGATAGCTAATACTACAGTCCGATGGCTAGATTAATGCTGCTCTACAGGCTAACTCAAGTCCTCAACATGCTTCATTTACAATTATGTGGATGCTTTATTTTAGGAGCCTTTCTTTGAAAGGGCCACATAGCCCTACAGATAAATGACCTGCTGGGCTGTGTAGAAAATATTGTTCAAATGTTGCCAAATAATTGACTTTGTAAGGGGGGTATTAAGCTGCTGTTTATAAAGCTGGATGTCTAAAAAGCATTCTTGCTTGCTCTCTCTGTTGTACATGGTGTCTTAGCAAGTCCCGAATTTTTCCAATGAACCCGATTTCAATATATGGCATTTTTGTATGCCAAACTGGTGGCTTGTCCTTTGTATATATGGTAATGCTGATTTTATGACATCTGTTAAAACAAATTGCTATGATTCCAGTTCATAGAACGAAAAAAAGAGAATGTTTTATTTAAATTCCATTTGCCAAAATACATTATCACACCCAGTGTTCTTTCCATCAAGCACCCTCTGTAGTGACCATCACCCAGTTATCAGGTGCCCTTTCATGCAGCAGAAATGTGTTTGGAACGGGAAGCCTTGTGTAGTGGTATGAGTAGCTCTCATGGTTTAGCGAACATGTGTCCCTGGGAAGTGGCTTTAAGTGCTTCCAAGACTTTGTTCCCATTAGGTAAGAGAATAGCAGAGGGAGCTGGAGTTGGGTCCCCTGGTCCACAGAGAAGCCTGGAGGGCTCTATGTGTGGATATTTTTCTGTGTTCACTTGTCTCTCCAGTTTTTCTGGGGACAGTTTGGCCTGAGATCTCAGTTCTCTGATGGATTTTGGGAGGATTTGTTGATTTTCAGCTTCTTCGGCATTTCTTTTGTTGCAATGACAGGATTAATGATGTCTACACTCCACACATATCAGATGACACATTGGAAGTCTACTAAACTCATAGAATATACCCTTAGCAAAACTCAACTACCATATGGTCTGTGTTATATGTGACATTTAAGAAGAAAACCATATGAACACAGGGGAAGGGAAGACAGAATGAAAAAGAACAGAGACAAAAGCAAATATAGGAGACTTTTAATTCTAGGAAACAAGTTGATGGACAGGAAGTAGGTGGGGAATGGGGTAATTGAGGGATGGGCATTAAAGAGGGATTGTGACTTGATGAGCACTGGCCTTTCCATTCAACCTATTGATCATTGAATTCTGCCCCTGAAACTAATAATACATTATATGTTAACTACATCAAATTTAAAATTTTTAAAATTCCTCTGACCTTGTTTCCTCTACACAGGCATATGTATCCTTGAGTTGAGATTGCCATCCTCTTTACAAGGATGCTCTTGCTGTGTTCATCACAGAGATAGGGCTCTAGGAGTAGACACCTGGTAACACCCACCAGTAAAGGCATACTGGCAGACAGTTGTCCTGGGCCCTCTGCTATAAGTCAGGAGCTCTGAGAGGGCAGGGCCCAGGAGATGTGAGTTGAAGGGCAGTAGTGCATCTCCACAGAGTGGTGTCTATGGCGTTAACCTCAGGGTGAGGGGCTGGCTGGGGACCGACAGTCCTTCAGGTATGCTCAAGGAGGGGCTGGACATGGCAGCAGCAGTGATGGGGAGGCTGTGGTGGGGAGGGTCACTAGGACCCCAGTGGGAAGGGAGCCCTGACAAGTGAAGACAGGAAAATCTATACATCCCAGGTGGGGGCTCTATTTCAGAGGTGCTGGGAGCAGCAGGGAGGTACAACTGGCATCTGCTTCAGCTATAACTGAGGCCTTGTGTTACAGAGGGCCTGCCCACTAAACCCAGTAGAGGGTAATCCAGGATGGGCCGGAGTCCTATATGGAGGGGGACAGGGACTGCAGCTGCTTCTGGAGCTGGCCGGTCAGGAGTTGGGAGTCTCATGCAGACTCCCTGCCTGGTGAGGTGGAGGGGCCAGGGGCAGTGCTTTGAGGACCCAGTAGGTCAGGCTGACCAAAGTGACATGTGGCAGTGAGCAGGGCTCAGTCAGCCAGATGGACAGGGCTGGGGACAGTGATGGTGAACAGGTGACTGAAAGGGGTTCTGACAGAGAGGAGAGGAGGCCAGGTGAGCTGTGTGCCCTCTGAAACAGAGGATGCACAGATGCTGCCCCTCAATTGGACTCTAGGGTGGTCATGGAGCCGTGGTAGTCCTGCATCTTCTTGCACCTCTCACACTGTGCATTCCTTCTGGGATTGGAGAGGCAGCTGGAGGAGGAGCAGACCTTGCAGTAGGCAGGGGGAAAGAACTGGAAGGCTGTATAGTGCTGTAGTTAGAGATGTGACACTCACCGGCCTCCAGACTCCCCGAAATGCACTGGGTGAGACCTGGGGTTCTGCTTCCTCCTCAGTTGCTAGTTCATTAGTACTGACTCTTAACCCAACTCAAAGGGTGTGGCAATCTCAGAGGATCCCTCTGTCTTGTCTCCAGGGCTCCTGAGTCTTGTCTGCTGGTTGGAAGTGCAAAAATCTTCAGTTCCTGAGGCCTGCAAGTGTCAAGTGCACCTGAGCAGTACCTGCAGGTGTGTTTCTGCCTCATGGGAAGACCCCTGGGAAACGGGAAACCAGCAGTGCTGCAGCGGGAGACCAAAGGCCCATCAGTCCATTACGATGAGGGCCTCTGGAGCCCTGAGGTCTGGGAGATGGCAAGAAGTTCCTCCTCTGCACCTGTGAGAAACAGGACATGCTGTTGTACAAGATTATGGCACTTTGTTTGCTACAGCTTTTATAGGAGTTCTAGGATTTCTCTTAGGTTGGTTTTCTGAACTCTTGGGATGGAAGTTTCTTTGCAGAACCCAAGCCTGACACGAAGGAAGAGAAACTGCATCCATCCCCTGGGGCCTGAATGAAGGCTATATTAGCGATGCCATCGGGGCCCTTCCCTAAGAGCCCGCCTCCCTGTCGGTGCAGGGTGCTTCTGTTGCTTGCCAGTCACTTGCCCAATCTCTCTGAGAGCACTCAAGTGAACTCACTCAAACTCACTCAAGTGAGTTTCTTTCTGGATGAACCTTGGGCACATCTGCCTGTGGTGCATGGCATAGCAGTACGCCAGGCTGCTGTAGCACATAGGGAATGAGTTTGCAGAATATACACACTGAGCTGCAAGACATGTCTGAGTGGGAGCACAGGGCTCTGCTTTCCCTGATGGCTTTGTCTGCCAACTGGGACAGAATCTATGGAAGCTCCAAGGTCACGTGGAAAACTATTGCCATGAAGCTTGCCCCTATGTCCCAGAAGGGTCCATTAGGGTCAAGAAACCCAAGGAAATGGGAAGCTGCCAGCCAGATGGGGATTGCATCGTTACCCCACCTTGATACCAGGGCCTACCATGTGCCAGAGGGATGCACATCTGCGAGAGGTGAGCAGTCGTGCTTGCATGAGCACTGGAATGCCCTGTGCCTTCTCTCATTTAATAGATGCCCGAATAGGGGGAGCACAGTGCCACCCCCAAATGCCTCTTCACAACTAGTGATTAACAGAGCAAGCTCTCTGCTGACTTGGAGCCTGTTACAAAGGCAGGGCTGTGTCCTGCAGAGGGAGATGAAGAACAGAATCAAGGGCGCTCTTCAGAGAGCAAAGAATGCACAACACCTCCTCCAGGCCTGCCCATGGTGACCTTCAGGCACCCAGAGCCCTGCCTGCTGGCGGACATTTCACTTCATGCTCTGCTGCATGCTGGGAGTAGCTACTGGGTCCCTGGGGGATGTGCTCAGGGCATCCTCCAGTGGCCTGCATAGATGTCGGCCATCCTCTTATTTTTTGAACCTAGGCAAGAGCAGCTACCTAGGCATTTTGGCTGATCAAGCTGCAGACCCACCAAGAAAGTTGAGGGAGTGATGAGCAACACGTGTACTTCTTTCCCTTACCCTTTTCGTGGCAGGCACTGCGCATTTACACGGCTTTGTGTTCCTGCTGAGAAACTGCATCCTCTGCTCTTTCTCCTGGGTCCTGTAATGGAGAAGGTTTGACAGCTGAAAGGAAGGGAAGATTTCAAGTATGACCAGAGTCACCTAGGGTAGAACTAGACCGTGTGCAGGGAGTCTAGGGCAGAGCCAGACAAAAAGCCAAAGGCTGGCTTTTTGACTCACAGCCTGGCTCCCTGCTGGGCCATTCAGGACAGATCACTCACCATGAATCAGTGGTGCAGGCCCAGGGTCAGGTGCTGGGCAGTGCTAAGGAAGGGGATGAGAGTGGCTGCAGAGATTTCCTAGACCCTGATGAGGCAAGGCTTCCAGTGCCTGGATGATACCAGGATCTACAGGGCCAGAGTCCTAGAAAGAGAAAATGGATAAGCGGTATACAGAGGATCTATGGGGACAAAGAGAGGAAGTGAAAAAGGATGAAGGAGCAAATACATTAGAGGCACCATACTTCTTCATTCCTTGGAACCTTTGAATGCACAGACTTGTTCAGGTGGACAGCACAGCAATGATTTCAGGGTGAATGGGGGAAAGGAAAGTGCAAAGCAATAGGCAGTGATATCCTAGACCCCACTTCTCCAGAGTTAAGGTGCCCTGAATTCCAGATGATCTATCCCTTCCTCAAGTCCTCCCCATCCTGGGTCTTTCTCCTATGTATTGAGGAACTTGACCTCTGTCCTCCAACCTACACTTCCATCCCATTATCTTGTGAAGATTTAGAGAGAATGAGAGAAAACTACGGGACAGTAACTTGTCCAATACACCTTAGTCTTTAAGTGAGGTCCTTGGAGATGTGAAGAGTATGGCCACATGAACACATGCTACTATGTGCCAGTGTTTACCCTGGACATTGGAAAGAGAGGATGAGGATGGATGTTCTGGAGAAGCTTGAGGAAATGACAGCATGTGTTGAGGGTGGCAAGGCCCAAAGTAGAATGGAGCACGTGCAGAGCCCCACAGCAAACAGTCTTTAACGAATCCAGCTGTGTGAGTGCTCTTGATGGAGGAGCCAGGGTGAGGACAGAGACATGAAGGTGATGTGACATGTCCTGTCAGTTAATAGAGTTTACTTCTTACCCATCACCTGGCACAGCCTACAGGTCTCCAGGCTCAGGTATCTGGGAGCGAGTTCCTGTGTCCCTGCAGATTATGTGCCCCATAGGTCAATGAGAAGAAAGATCCTAACTCTTTCATGCATGATTCCAAAGTGATCTCAACGAGACAGAACCGAGATTGGACATTTGATTTTGGCAAAGAGGGGAAAGTGTAGGGAAAGGTACTTTTTAGAAAGTGAGAACAGATGTTCACAAACCCCGCACACTGAACTCATGTTTTCTACTATTATGTCACTATTATGTCACTACTATTTATGTTATAAAGTAGACGAATCTGATTCCTACACATAACTCATTTTCTTTCCTGATTCATATGCAACTTGTTCAGTCTCCAAATGAGCAGTTCCAACACAACTCCTCCCAGGGAATCTCTCCCATTTGGTTTACTCAGCATTGTTTCCTACCTGGAGATTTTCCCATCTCATTCCTTCAATCCTCAAGGTTCTCCACACACAAATCTAGGGAAAAACAGCGTTAGCAATATTGTTGTTAGTAGGGGACCAGCCACTCCTCCTACTTTCATTGAGGGTGTGGTCAGTCATCAACTATCTCCTGGATCTTTCTAGTGGATTCTCAGACCCTTACTGACTCGAAGCTAGAGAGCATTATTGTAAGTGTAATAAGCCAATCACAGAAACACAAATACCATGTGTTTGGTGACGACAAAGTATGTTAGTAGTCCAGTCATGGAAGTAGAGAGTAGAGGATTAATAGCCAAGCACTGTCGGGAGAAGGGAATGGGAGGTGCTGTCATAGGCTTCAATCATGCATGAGAATTTGCCCCAACTCTGACAGATGTCGACCTGCATGGTGGAGGGTGGAACCTACATCCATACCTTTCACGATCTGTGGGCTGACCACGAGCATGTGTGCTTCCTGTGTGTGTTCCACACAAATGACTACGCCAAAATGAGTTCTTAAATGCATATTATGTATCCTGGGTTATTTTTCCACTGAAGCCACTTAAAATATGGGGCACGGTGTGGCCTTATAGATAAGCATTTCCAGGTATGTAATGGATGAGGGACTTGTTACATGACTGATGCTCCCATAACTGAGGGACAACTGCAGATCCAGGCCCAGAGTCACAGGAGTGGGATGCGGGTATGGAATGCTACTTTTATGTTTCCATATAGAAGGCAAGAGCTGGAGGTATTCTCTCAGCAGGATCTCCTTCTGAGGAAAGAGAATTTTAAGCAAAACTGAAGGTACCGCTGTGTAGAGGGAGGCATGTGGTATTGCACGCAACACTGGTATATGAAGTGTAAATGTGGTGAAGGTGACATTTTTGGGGGGGGAAGTTTGACTTGTGCTATTGGAAAATATGTCCTGAGGAAACAGACCCACAAAGACACATGCACACACACACACATGCATTGGAAGTTAAAGCACAGAGATAAACACAGCCACCCCCAACCCTCACACACACAACCCACACCACCTAAAAGACCTAGTACCTCAGAAAGTGTAGAACATGGACATGTTCCTTAGGGGACTGTTTCTCTCAATACATCACAAAATGCATACTCAGCTTGAGCCTAGTGTTAAGGTGGCTGTGCATACAAGAAGTCCTCACCTTCTTCCATCCTTATATTCTGACACGGAAAATGGATCTTGATAAAGAAAGGATCATTTTCCTTCCTGCCTGCATTCACCTGCAATTAGAGAGAAAATGTAGGAGCGCTCTATACAGCATTTACGCAGGTCTTTTGCTCTCTTTTGGAAAGTAAATGAAACAGTGGCGGAGTCTTTGACCCCAGAGTAACACACAGAGGACATTGAAGAAGCTTAGGCATTTCATACAAGATCTGGTGGGTCCATTTTGATCAGGAAACCAATAACTCACTTTCAAGGACGGACATTTCTGCTGAGGAAAATGCTCCCTACCATACCGTTTGTCCGTGATCTTGTCATCCATCAAATACCCTATTGTACCAGGTATCAGTTGGTAACACACTCTCCCTTGAAACTCTCCACACTGAGAGAATTAGATACATCATCTGAGATGTCCTGGCTCAGAATCACAGCTTCATTCTATTGAAAAAGTAAAAAATGTCTGTCTTAGACAAAAGAGTTTACCTCAGAGACTTTTGGGGCTTCTTCCTCTTCGGTGGCAGGAGGAAGATCGGCTATCAGGTCCTCAGTGGGAACTAGGGGGATACATAGGCACTGTTAGGGCCGCAGAGATGGTGCTCAGAAAGTAGTCTGGGAGCTTTGCTGGATGTGGTTACATTGTGGGAGTGCGCACATGGGTGGTGATCAGTACGCATTGAGCTGCTGCGGGGCCCTCCTCCTTGGTGGACAAAGGGAGGCAGAGAGGGCAGGAGCAAAGAAGGGAGAAATGGGACCTTTCACTTCCTTGTGAGAGGAATCCTATTCGGTGGGAAGAAGTCAGTCTAAAAGAGCATATACCCTAACATATATGCTATGTTGTAACGACAGAGTCCCTGATGCCTCCTGTATCTTTGAGGTTCAGCTAAATTGCCACTCTCTTCTTTGCAAACCAGTTCTTCCCCCAGGATGCCCACAGTCTGCTACTGTACTGATTATGTCTTCTGTAACATTTTCGGAGGCTGAAAGCAACCCTAGGCCAATATCCCATTGTAGTTGTTCACTGATCAATCATCCTAAAGAAAATCACATACAGAAGATTTGAAATATGGACATCCTAACATTTAAAAATAGCCATTTTCCTTTTCTTTATATTCAAGTTAGTTACCGTAACATGTAGTTTTGGTATCAGGAATAGAATGTAGTAATTATCTGTCAAGTGGAATTTTCCCTCCAGTCTTCCTTTCCTATGCAGTGTGTGTGTGTGTGTGTGTGTGTGTGTGTCTGTGGGGGTCCATGGAGTCTGGGTGTAATTATACTGGCATGGGCCATGGAGCCAGTGGGAGGGTCATTGCCGAGAAGAACCACACAGCGAGTGCTTGCAGTCTCTGGCCTGACTGTGCAGGAGACTGAAACAAGGGTGTTAAGCACCAAGCTAAGGACCAAGTTTTCCGTTGAGTTCCTCTTTTCCACTGTCCCCTGGGTGTGTGATTGCAGGAGTTGAGCGCTTGTATGCCTAATGAAAATGTCATCAAACACACTGAAATATCTGTCTGCTGCTTCTCTGCTTCAGCCGTGTCTGATCAAGGACTCCAGCAATGATTGCTGTTTCCTGCACTGTCTTGCATGGGACCTCTCCCCTCTGAGAATCTGTGGGCTGACCAGAAGTCTGCGGGCCTTCTAGGTGCAGTACACACCAATGTTATGCCCAAGCAGCTGTGAAGTACCCTCTAACTCCCCTGCTTTCTGGGGCCACTGAGGCCTCGTTTGACTTTTGGGCACTCTGTGGGACCTCTGTAGCCTCCGGTACTGTCAGTCATGGACTCTGATGCTGGAACTCCCTTGCTCTCTGATGACCCAGGGGCTGAGAGATAAGGGCAGGTCAGTAGCCCAGGGCACCAACATTGGGACATAGGCGTTGGTTCACATGGTGACCTTTCCACATAGGAAGGGAATGGCTTGGGCCATTCATCTCTGCTCTATATCTAGTGAGGTGAAGTAATTTTGAAGAATCCTCCAGACACAAATGCTGTGAAGGAGGAATGGGCCAATGTAGGCAAAGTGTGCCTTGGAGGGTTTTTTTTTTCCTTCTTTACAACTTCAACACTTGCAGTTTGTTGTTTAAGTGAGAAAGAGCTCCAGAAGGAATATGCACACACACAACCACACGCACACACAGACACCTCTCACAGTCATGTTACAGAGACTCATGCATAACTCCCTCCAAACCTCATACACATAAACCTCATTGAAAAAACTACTTCCTCTGGAGTCTATAGAACATGGTTCTAGTTCTTCCCAGGAGAGGCCGTTGCTCTCGTGATTCTCCTATCCCCCTCCCAGTGGAAACCCGGAAACTGGTGGTTCTCCAAAGCAGCCAGGGCAGCCCCACATTCTTCATCACCTAGATTCTGTGTGAAAATGCCCTGAGTCTAGGATACGTACAGCTCTCCTTTCCTCCTGCATCCACCTGTGATTGAGAGAAAAGAAGACATTAGGAGGGTCATATCCTTCTATACACTGCTTTGAAGATGAGTCCAGGAAACCAGATCATATATAGTGTTTGAGTCGATGGCTCCCCCAATTTAAAGAGGACACCCAAGGGAAGAGGCTTGACCATTGCCTGGCAGACCTGTCCAGTCCATTCTGATCAGCAAGTACAAAATTCCTTTTCAAGGAAGAAAAAGTTCTGTGGATGAGAATGCTCTCTACTCTACATGTTGTAACTGATGCTGTCATTTCTCTTGCCTCTTGTTTCAGCTGTCAGGTGATTATAGACTTTCACTCGACATGGCCCCAAACAGGGAATTGCACATAGCATTGCTTGTGTACATTGTGATGTCCTACAATCTGCATTGATTTGAAAACTACCCGAGAAGAGAGAGGAGAGAGATAGATAGAGACAGAGACAGGGACAGAGAGAGAGACAGAGAGATTTCTACATCAGGAAAAGAAAGCTGATCTTACCTTGGGGAGATATGGGGCCCCTTCCTCTGCCCTGCCATCAGGAGAAACCTCCAGTGGGCCCTCTGCAAGACAGGGAAGGCACAGATACCTGTCAGCGCATTGCTGGTGTTGCTCAGGAATTACTCAAGGAGCTTTGCTTGAGGTGGACACAGGGCTACAGCGCTTGTTACTCACTGGTGAACAAGGAAGGACTGAGCTGCTCCTGGGCCCACCTACTTAGTGGATGACGGAAGGCAAAGGAGAGGAGCAGCAAAGAAGTGGGAAACAGAATCTATGTCTTTTTTAGCTAAGGAGACATAATCAGTGTGAAATAGTCAACGTGAAGAAGGGCAAACACTAAGTGCATACCTTGTTGCAGTGACAGGGTCGTGGGAAGCACCCTGCCCAGGGTAAGTTTCCACTTCTCCACATAATATAGGACTACTCTGGCTTCTATGCGTTCACAAAGGCAGCTTCTCTATTCATCATCTAGTCTATAGGATTACTCCTTGTGTTTTGGGGGATGTAACTGACCTAATGTCTATGCTTCTCATCGTGTGTAAGTACACGCTCGGTGGTAATAATGACATTCAGAGTTCTTTGTGTCCATTACTACCATTTACACACAAAACTCTCACCAAGTCGAAAAATACCTCTGTACCCCTGAAGAACTAACTCCGCCCTCTCGCCCCCACCCCGCTGCCTTTAACCCTTGTAACCTCCCCTTTCTTTCTCTAGAAATTGCCTGCTGTGTGGAGTTCTTTCAGGGGAATCATAAAATATAGGATTTTCTCAGCTGGCAGCTCCAAAATATCTTATTTCTCAAGGTCGATTCATGTTGTAGCATGTTGTGAATTCAATTGTATGAATGTTTGATTACTATCTCACACTGTGTGTGCAACACACAGACACACGCACTCACGTATATGCCATTTTATTTATCAATTCTTCAGTTGATGGCCTTTCCAGGAGTGTCCGCCTGTAGCTATTGTGCGTCATGCTACTGTGGACGTAGGTGTAAAGATTCTGTGCGTTGCCAGAGGGGGGACACTTGACATGATGCAATTGTCAAAGCTCTTAGAATGTCAACTCACAAAGCATGAGTTTTAGTGTAAATTCAGCACTTTGCATTTAAAAATATATGGGTGTAGTTTCTCTGATTGAAAGAAATGTCCCACACTCATGTAAGAAGCTATCCCTTAGGGGAAAGTGGAGGTGTAGCTTATGGAGATTTTCTGCATTATCTGTCCAACCTTTATGTGTACCTTAACCTGCCCTGAATCCTAGCTGTTAGTTGGTTTGAAAAGTTTAGAAGCAGTGGTCCAGGGAGAGCTTTAGACCTCCCAATATTCCAAAATCAGCTAAGGTCTAAAGATGCACTAGAGAAGTTGTTTACTAGTAGAGTGAGCCCACTTTTGAGTTAGAAATGCATCCAGACCCTTCTCCTACCACCAGTTGACTTAGTGAATTTAAATTTGTACACAGGAAATAACAACAACAAAAAGGACCGTCACATTATGTTTTTGCTATCTCATAAGCATATAGTCCTTAATGAAAGAGAGTACTCTGGATTGACTTAATGAGGAAATTTCCACAATACCTTCCTCTGTGTCCGCTGCAGGATTGACCCTATTGCGGGGCCAGAAGCGGCCTTGCCTGGTCTGCCTTTTGAGGACAGAAGGTGATGTTCTTGGTGTGTCCAGCACGTTTCCTCTTCTGCAGTCCGAGCAAAATTCTGGAAATTGGGCCAGAAGGGAGAAAATTGTTGGCCACTTGCAGGCAGAAAACCATAGGGAATTGCACGGTTCAGTCTGTTCAGCTGTTCAGCTTGAGCCCTCTGGATCAAAGTTGGAGGCAGGAAGTTGCTACAGTTGGTGTGCACTTACAACCCCCACAGACAAGTTTTGTGGGCAATCACATGACTTTGGCTGAGTTATTAGAGAGATGCCACATGGCACAGGGAGCAAAACTGACGACCTAGGACGGGAGTCCTAGTTAGGACGACCATGTACCCCAGAGAGTGGTGGGGAGCCCTCTGCACCTCCGTTCCCTATTCTGGAATGTGGAAACGAGGGGAGATTTGGTTGACCACCAATAAAACTGAAAGGAAAGGCAAGGACTGGTGCTTCACTATTGCTCCATAAGCGTTCAGATTTTGAATGAGTAGAGAATGAGCTGGACACTTGGTAATGAGTGAATCCAGAGAGGGGAATTGAATGTCTCCACAGTAACGGAGGATGGAGGCTTAGTCCTCAGCCTTGACGTGAGACTGATGTGTCCAAATCACGGAGAATACGTTATTAACATCTGCTGTGATCTGACACCAGCCTTCTTAGGGCTTGGCAAGCAGGGATCGTCACTCATGTCCTACAGTGAAGCTGTGGGAAATTACGTAGAATTACTGAAATTGAGGGAGATTAAAATTTAAGGAGATGGAGTAACATGTCCAGACTTGCCACACTGGTGAATGACGGATCTGGGGCACCAAGGTAGTTAGGTTCAGGGTATAGAGATCACTGGCCACCTGAGACCAACCTGAGGACCCTGAGAAAATGCCTGGGGCCCCTGAATCATGACTCTCCTCCATGTCCCAAATCTTCTTGCCCAGAGTTTCTATGGGAGAGAATGGATGCCCTGGAAGAAGTGTTTGACTAGAGAAAAAGCCAAGACTGAATTCAGCTGATAGCTCTATGAATCCATCCCACCCCAGAATGGTTGAATGAGTGAATTCTGTGACTCTCAGTGACTTGCTATTTATCTGGCAAAGGTCTGAGGGGCATGGACTAAGGACAGGCTGAGAGTGGGTTTGGTTGCTCTTTCTGACCTCCTACATATCCATCCCCACTCTCAGTATCCATCACCCTCTCTAGACACCATGGTGGCAGGGGACAGGGTGGAGATCCCAGTCTAAGACTCTCTTGAGAACGTTGGCCAAACCCTCCATCCCTCAGTTGCAAATATCCATTTCACTGTGGCCACAAATGACGCAGTCCCATCTTACCCCAGTCCCAGATATCACTCCAAAGCCAGTGAACGTGTGCACTTTGACCCAGAAAACTCCTGCAAGAATTCCGTTTCATGCTGGGACACCTGCACCCTGATGTTTCTAGCAGCAATGTCCACAATAGCCAAACTGTGGAAGGAGCCTCGGTGTCCATCGAAATATGGATAAAGAAGAAGTGGTTTATGTATACAATGAAATATTACTCAGCCATTAGAAATGACAAATACCCACCATTTGCTTCGACGTGGAGGGACCTGGAGGGTATTATGCTGAGTGAAATAAGTCAATCGGAGAAGGACAAACATTATATGGTCTCATTCATTTGGGGAATATAAAAAATAGTGAAAGGGACTAGAAGGGAAGGGAGAAGAAATGGGTAGGAAATATCCGAAAGGGAGACAGAACATGAAGACTCCTAACTCTGGGAAACGAACTAGGGGTGGTGGAAGGGGAGGAGGGCGGAGGGTGGGGGTGAATGGTTGATGGGCACTGAGGGGGGCACTTGACAGGATGAGCACTGGGTGTTATTCTGTATGTTGGCAAATTGAACACCAATAAAAAATAAATTTATTGTTAAAAAAAAAAGAATTCCGTTTCATTCTATAGAAAAATCTCTGGATTTAGACTGGGAATATATGCCCTCAGATTCTGACATCTATATTGAGGAAAACTTGAGTGGGAATTCTCCTGGTATTCTCCAAATGGAGTGACTCTTGCTGAAATGGCACCAACACTCTCCCGACCCATTGAAAGCAGTGTGGGTGTGTTTCCGTGTGTTTTCTCGATGCAAATATATACAAAACTGGCATGTGGAAATCACACATTGTCCTAAATTTAGGATGGTATTAAGGCAGGCAGCTTGAGAGAAGGACAATAGGCCCGTAACACGGAAGTTTATACAATATCTTTACATAACCCTCTATACAATCAGACGATGAGAAGTTTAAAAAGATGAGCATAATTTAGTAAAAGTTTCATAGCCAATTTGAAGGAACAGGCCTTGGAACTCGAATAGGTACATACCTGAAGAGCAACAGTTCAGATTTCCCATCGTGGGGAGCTCCACAACTATTACCACACTGGTACTGCTCAGCTCTGAGAGTAACAGTGGGAAATTAAGGGATTGTGCGCATCATCACATCCCCATGGTAACGGGCCATTATATAACTTCCAGAGTGAATGCACATCTACACAGTATGGGCCTTTGTGATGCGGTGTGGGCTACTGTCTGTCTACATGGCCACCTGTGGCACTTAGCAGGAAAAAAGTAAGTTTTTCCCCTAAGGTTAGGAACTCAACAGGGATGCCCATTCTCACCGCTGTTGTTTGACATAGTGCTAGAAGTCCCAGCCTCAGGAATATGACAACAAAAAGAAACAAAAGGCATTCAAATGGTCAAAGAAGAAGTCAAACTTTTATCATCTGCAGATGACAGGATACTGTATGTACAAAACCCAAAAGACTCCACCCTAAGATGGGTGGAACTGGTAGAGGAATTCAGTACTATGGCAGGGTACAAAGTCAATGCACAGGAATCTGTTGATGAGACAGAAAAAAGAGTTTTTTTTTTCCCCAAATTTCCTCTTGTGATTGAGTTCTAGTTTCAAATCATGTGGTCTGAAAATATGCAGGGGACAATCCCAATCTTTTGGTATCGGTTGAGAGCTGATTTGTGATCCAGTATGTGGTCTCTTCTAGAGAAACTTCCACGTGCACTTGAGAAGGACGTGTGTTCAGTTGTGTTCGGTGGCAAAGTTCTGTATATAGGTGAAATCTATTGGGTCTACTGTATCATTTAAAGCCCTTGTTAATTTGGGCATAAATATTCATGATTGTTAGGTCTTCTTGTTGGATATATCCTTTAAGTATGACATAGTGTTCCTCTTTTCTCTTACTAAAGTCTTTGGGATAAAGTTCATTTTATCTAATATGAGGATTGCTACCCCAGCTTCCTTTTGAGGACCATTTGAATGGTAAATGGTTCTCCAAACATTCATTTTCAGGCTGGAGGTGTCCTTAGCTCTAAAATGAGTCTCTTCGAGACTAAAGGGATCTGTCTTGCTTTATTATCCTGTCAGAAACCCTGCATCTTTTCATGGGATCATTTTGCACTTTCACATTCAGAGTAACTATTGAAACATATGAATTTAGTGTCATCATAATACCTCTTCAATCCCTGTTTTGTGGATTATTTCTTCAAGCTTCCTCTTTCTTTTACAGGGTCCCCCTTAATATTTTTTGCAGAGCTTGTTTGGTGGTCACATATCTTTTAAGTTTCTGCCTATGTTGGAAGCTCTTTATGTCTCCTTCTTTCTGAATGAGAGCCTTGAAGGATAGAGTATTCTTGGCTGCATGTTCTTCCCCTTTAGGACCCTGAATATATCCTGCCAGGCCATCTGGCCTGCCAGCTCTCTGTGGAGAACTCTGCTGTTAATCTAATAAATTTCCCCATATAAGTTTGGAATCTCCTATCTCTCACTGCTTTAAGGATTTTCTCTTGTCTTTGGCAAGTTTCAAATTAAATGTCAAGGTGTTACAAAACAGACATATAGATCAATAGAACAGAATAAAGAACCCAGAAATGGGTGCTCAACTCTATGTTCAACTAATATTCGAAGGCAGCAAAGACTGTCCCCTGGAAAAAGGACAGTCTCTTCAATAAATGGTGCTGGGAAAATTGAACAGCCATGTGCAGAAGAATGAACTACACCATTCTTTTCCACCAGACAAAAAGATAAACTCTAACTGGATTAAAGATCTAAATGTAGGGATCCCTGGGTGGCGCAGCGGTTTGGCGCCTGCCTTTGGCCCAGGGCGCGATCCTGGAGACCCGGGATCGAATCCCACATCGGGCTCCCGGTGCATGGAGCCTGCTTCTCCCTCTGCCTGTGTCTCTGCCTCTCTCTCTCTGTGACTATCATGAATAAATAAATAAAATCTTTAAAAAAAAAAAAAAAGATCTAAATGTGAGACAAGAATCCATCAAGTTCCTAGAGGATAACACAGGCAACACCATTTTTGAACTTGGCCACAGCAACGTCCTGCAAGATACATCTATGAAGGCAAGGGAACAAAAGCAATAATGAACTATTGGGACTTCATCAAGATAAAGAGCTTCTGCACAGCAAAAGAAACAGTCTACAAAACTACAAGACAACCTACAGAATGGGAGAAGATATTTGCAAATGACATATTAGTTAATGGGCTAGTATCCAAGATTGATAGAGAACTTATCAAGCTTAATGCCAAGGAACAAAAAATCTAATCATGAAATGGGCAGAGGACAAAAACAGACAAATCTACAAAGAAGACATACTCATGGTCAACAAGCATATGAGAACATGCTCCACATCACATGCCATTGGGTAAATACAAATCAAAACTACAATGAGATACTACCACATGCCAGTGAGATTGGCGAAACTAACAAGGCAGGACACAGCAAACTTTGGAGAGGATGTGGGAAAAGGGGAAACATCTTGCACTGTTGGTGGAAATGTGAACTGGTAGCCACTCTGGGAAAATGTGTGGAGGTTCCTCAAGAAACTAAAACTAGACCTACCTTACAAGCCAGCAACTCCACTGCTGGGTATTTACCCTAAAGACACAGATGTAGTGAAACACCATGATTTTGATGGAATCTTGTCTCACATTTAGATCTTTCATCCATTTTGAGTTTATCTTTGTGTATGGTGAAAGACAGTGGTCTAGTTTCATTCTTCTGCCACCTGCACTCCAGTGTTCATACCAGCAATATCCACAACAGGAAAACTGTATAGGAGCCACGATTTCCTTCGACACATGAATGGGTAAGGAAGATGTGGTCTAAATATACAATGGAATATTAGCCATCAGAAAGGACAAACACCAGCATTTGCTTCGATGTGGATGGAACTGGAGGGCATGATGCTGACTGAAGTCAGTCAATGGGAGAAAGGCAATCATCATATGCTTCCACTCATGTGTGAAAAATAAGCAATAGTGAAAAGGGTTATCAAGAAAGGAGGGGAACTGAGAGGAAAAAGTAGAGAGGGAGAGAAACCATGAGAGACTCCTAACTCTGGGAAATGAACAAAGGGTTGCAGAAGGGGAGGTGCGTGGGGCAATGGGATGACTGCATGATGGCCACTAAGGAGGGCACTCGAAGGAATGAGCACTGTGTGTTAAACTATATGTTGGCAAATGGAATTTAAATGCAGTAATCATGATTAAAATCCAGAAACACTCTTTCAGGGAGATAGCGATAATGCTCTATGTCCAAAAAGTAGCTAAGGTCAGTGAATTGCACCGGACACATTGGTTACTAGTAAAGTGAACTGAATGTACCCATTGTCTGAGTAAATGTAAATTTGAGCATGTGAATTCACAGGGAAAGATGGGTCCCCTGGCTGCCTCAGTCAAGGAGGCATGCAACTCTTGATCTCAGGGTCCTCACATTGAACATACAACCTAGTTTTTAAACGTTCTTTTCAAACACAGAGAAGTGTGTCCCAGCATGTTTATTCCTGTGTCTTAAGGACATGAGACTTAGAGAGAATCCTCCATGTCAACCAAGTGAGAAAATCTCCACAGTACCTTGATCTGGGTCATCTGTACCTTGTACCCGTGTGTGGCCAGAAGTGGACTTTCGCCAATGGTCAGAAGGGGGGCCAGAAGTTGATATTTCTGGACTAGGGTTGCCCATTTCTTCCTGAATCTCGCAAACAAGATCCTGGGAAATACATAACGATACAGAGCACGGTTGGCAACTTGCTGACAGAAGACCATAGGGAACTTTGTCAGAGTGCAATCTTCTTTCCTTCTTCATCAGCTGCCTGGCAGAGACTCCTGAATTACAGTTGACCTTAGAAAGATGTTACAGATTGGCCTGGACTTCCACAGCCCACAGACTGGGTTGGTGGACAGGTACCTTCTCTGGCTGATACATTCTAGACACGCAGCACAGTGACCACACCTATTGGCCCGGGTTCCCATACCACTTAGCAGGTACACATAGCTGAGAGAGTTATGGGGACCCCTCAGTGCCTCAGATCCCTGTTCTGCAAAGTGGAAATGTTATCCAGGTCTACAAATTGCTGTTCAATGTGTTAAGTTAGGAGGCTAAGAGCACTTTCCTACCAGGAAAGCCTTAAGGGAAGGAAAGGACTGATGCTTCACAATTGCTCTATAGCTGTTCAGCTACTGAATGCCTAGAGAATGAGCTCCACACATGGTAGTGGCTGCTTCCAGAGAGGGGACATGGCTGGCTCCACAGCAGGGGGGATGGAGGCTGACTCCTCAGCCTTTACATGGCAATGTCACAGAAGGGCTCATAGATAATATGTATCGTCGGCTCCTGTGATCCCCCCTTCAGCCCGCCCGGAGAGGTCAGAGAAGGGGCTTCAACCCATCGTTTACAGTGTAGGCTTTGGAAATGTAGAGAGATTAAGTGAATGCCCAGAGGTGGCTACAATGATGAGTGTTAGATCCCAGACAGGAATGTAGTTGTTCCCTGGGAGAGAGATCTGAAATACTCTGTATTTTCACAAATCCTCCTGCCCCACAATTGCCGAGGGATACAGTGCATGCCCTGGAGTAGGTGCCTGGGCCAGGAAAAGAGCTGGAAACCTAGCTCAGCCTCCTGATCCTGTGTTTCATCCCTGACAGAAGATAGGATGGTTTCCTCCAAACCAAGCCCATGTGAGGTTCAGGGAAATCCAACAGTGGCCATCCTCCCCAGCATCTTCCCAGCGTCTGCTTCCTCTCCCTGGGCCTTTCAATGACCAGGTGACCACACCCAATGACCAGTGGTCTCTTCAGCCCTCAAGCTGACTCCAAACCCATGACATCCCAAACCAACTGTTATATGATGGCTCTGCCCAGAATTAGCTTCTCTTCAACTCACCAACTCTAGATGAACAGTTCCAGTGTGCTCATGGGAAGGGGGACGTCTGGGCTAGGGCTTTAGTTGTTGAAAGATTAATTCTGTGCTGTTCAGCGTCTCACTACTGATGTGAGTGACTGAGCAGTGTGGACTAAGGCCTGGCTGACAGCGCGTGTGGCTGCACTGGCTGCTTTTGTGCCTTCCTGCTCCCATTCTCCCGTGGATCCAGTCTGTGCTCTGGGATCTCTCCTCATCCTTCTCTAGACCCAGCATTGGGAGGCAGCAGGGGCTTCCCTGCATACCCACCAAAACCAAAGCCTGCGGGAGCCCACCTCTGGTCTCTCTTTAGAAAACAACAGCCAGACCATCTGCTTCTCAGTGGCCTGATACAAGAATGAACATTGTAAAGTAACAGCACAATATTAGAAAACACCTTTCTATAACCCTGTAGACGAATTGGAGAGTGGAAATGCAAAAGAGCACGTGAATATGATTTCAGTAAAAGTTATCCAGCCCGGGGGGGAAGGAACAGTCTTAAGAAAAGTAATGTGAACATACCTGTAGAAAAACAATTCAGATTTCCCATCATGAGGAGCATCTCAGCTATCACCACTTGGCTGTTGCTCAGCTCAGAGAGTGACAGTTGGGATAGAATGCAAAGTGTGCATCATCATATCCCCATGGCGATTGGTCATCAAGGGCCTTCAGAGTGAACGTGCCTCTGCACGCTGTGGGTCCAACTGCTGCTGTTTAGAAGAGTGTCTGTTTACATGGGCACGTGTGGCATTTACGAGGACATATGTGTTTCAAGTTATATCAGAAAACAGAAAACAAAAAAGAAAACAGTGCCTGCCTAATGCAGGTGGCAGAAAAAATTTCAGCGTGAAAAGTGCAAAGCGAGCATGTTCAAAAAAGAGAAGCTCCATCCTTGATTTGAAATACCATCTCCCCCCACTTTGACTATTCCTGAGCTTCCTCAATTTTAGGAAACTCCAGGTCAACCTCTCCAGGAGAGGGAGGGGGCAAGAGGGCAGAAGAGGAGGGGCCTCAACTCACCTGATCCCACCCACTTACCTAGATGACTTTCAAAATACCCTACACACCTACGAATTTGACCTGAGACTTAGAGAGAATAGCTGGAATGCTACACAGAGAAACATTTTTGCTGCTAACAAGGTAGGAAAGTCTAGTATCCAAGATCTATAAAGAACTTACTAAACTCAACACCAAAGAAACAATCCAATCATGAAATGGGCAAAAGACATCAAGAGAAATCTCACGAGGAAGACATAGACGTGGCCAACAAGAATATGAGAAAATGCTCCGCATCACGTGCCGTCAGGGAAATTCAAATCAAAACCGCAATGAGATACCACCTCACACCAGTGAGAATGGGGAAGATTAACAAGCCAGGAAACAGGATCCCTGGGTGGCGCAGCGGTTTGGCGCCTGCCTTTGACCCAGGGCGCGATCCTGGAGCCTCGGGATCGAATCCCACGTCGGGCTCCCGGTGCATGGAGCCTGCTTCTCCCTCTGCCTGTGTCTCTGCCTCTCTCTCTCTCTCTCTCTCTCTCTCTCTGTGACTATCATAAAAAAAAACAAGGCAGGACACAACAAATGTTGGAGAGGATGTGGAGAAAGGGGAACCCGCTTGCACTGTTGGTGGGAATGTGACCTGGTGCAGCCACTCTGGAAAACTGTGTGGAGGTTCCTCAAAGAGTTAAAAATAGACCTGCCCTACGACCCAGCAATTGCACTGTTAGGGATTTACCCCAAAGATACAGATGCAATGAAACGCCGGGACACCTGCACCCCGATGTTTCTAGCAGTAATGTCCACAACAGCCAAACTGTGGAAGGAGCCTCGGTGTCCATCGAAAGATGAATGGATAAAGAAGATGTGGTTTATGTATACAATGGAATATTACTCAGCCATTAGAAACGACAAATACCCACCATTTGCTTCGACGTGGATGGAACTGGAGGGTGTTATGCTGAGTGAAGTTAGTCAATTGGAGAAGGACAAACATTATATGGTCTCATTCATTTGGAGAATATAAAAAATAGTAAAAGGGAATAAAGGGGGAAGGAGAAAAAATGAGTGGGAAATATCAGAGAGGGACACAGAACATGAGAGACTCCTTACTTTGGGAGACGAACAAGGGGTGGTGGAAAGGGAGGTGGGCAGGGGGGTGGGGGTGACTGGGTGATGGGCACTGAGGGGGGTGCTTGATGGGATGAGCACTGGGAGTTATACTATATGTTGGCAAATTGAACTCCAATAAAAAATAATAAAAAAATTAAAAAAAGAAAAAAACCCACATGGATTAAAATTCACATGGAACCAGCCCTTCAGCTTCACAGAAACATTTTAGCTAAAGTATTAATGATGATGTGACTGTGATAGCAGTGCCATAAAACAAGTGACCTTCATGGACAAAACTGTGTGGTTAAAATTAGAAAGACAAAGGAAAATGAGATCTGATTATTAATGTAATTAGTTGATGATCCAGTGGGATGACAGATCCATAAATGCCAGCTATAGACTGATGATAATGGAGCATTCAAATCTCCAAACTGGTGCTCAAGTCCTGCTCTCAGAAATAATGAGGGACCTGTTTCCTCTATCCTGCCTCCTTGCAAGGTGCTAATGCCATGTTCCGAATAACGATGTGCCAAGCTAGCATAATGGCAGTGCTGCTCTTGCTGCACATTAACTCCACTATTTGTTTTCTGTTCCTCCAGGGTCTGAGCTTTTGAAAATTGGACATTTATGAAGTGCTATCATGAATCAGACAGGGAGAGAATATTATGATTAACCCTGCTTACGGATGGCCAGATTCACAGCATGTTCATAAATTCAAAGTATGTTGAGGGTATAATGCACTAGAATCTTTTTATTTATTTATTTTGAAATAATCCCCCTCAAGACCTCTATTAGAGTGCCTAAATTACCTTTAAAAGTGTAATTTGGCACCGGACTTGTTACTGACTCCTTCAAGCTCAATATTTCAGTGCCTAAGTAGAACCAGTTATGCATATAGAGATAAAACACTTCACAGGTCCATAGCTTCATTCAGGTGGGTAGTCTTTGTTGGCTGTTAAACTTGATAGTATCCAGTGAGATTATTCAGACAATCATAAGCCACAGTGAGGACATGGTTTGCCCCAGAACACAGGTCAATAAATGACAGAACTAGTGCCTGAATCCTACAACCTTTACCTCAAGATAGCACCATATCCATTGTATCAAAAGAGATTTGAATTTTTACTTTAGCCAATATACAATTGTTTAAGCAGTGGGATGATTCTTAAAGTGGGCTAATTTCCTGAAATGCATGTAGGTATCAATATTGTTCCAGCTCTGAAGAGTCTATTTTTTTAAATTTTGTAGGTCTTAATTTTGGATACAGAATTTTATATAAACAGTTCTCTGGGAAGGTGAAATGTAAGTCATCTTTCAAGTGTTTCAGTGATCACTGAGGGCTAAACAGAAGAAAATCACCACTCAGAAATAAACACCAAGAGCATTTTCCTATATATTTCCCATGTTCTTCTGTGTATATAGTATACCAGAAGGACTCTACATATGTCTGTTCAAAGCTCATAGAAATAATTGAGTGGTAAAATGTTCCAGGCACCCTGTGACAACTTGCTTCAAATGGGCATTTATAAGCATGTGCTATTTATGATGCTTTCTTAATTTCTGAAAATATGAATTTATTAAACTCTCATTTGGTAATGATGGAACAACAAGGTTTAGATTGTTGGAAGAAAGTAATGCAGGTACATTATAATTTAATGATAATTAAATCTTTATGTCTTATGTCATGAAAAAAAAAAAAAAGGAAAGCCGACAAATAAAGAAAGGAAAACAGTGGGCGAGGGGAACCGTAAGTAGGCCGCCTACAGCAGAGCAGTGGTAGCCCCTGGGACACGAAAGCCCAGCCCTGGACAAGCAGGGCTTTTAATAAGCTGAGCTTGAGTTTTCCCCGATGGAAAAGCGCTTAGCCGGGAAATCAGGCCGATTCGAGGGAGGGGCAGTGAAGCCTCCAGATTCCTGGGGTCACTATAAGAGGAGGGGCACCCCGGGGGAAAGCTCACCACAAACCGCAGAGGCGTATCAGGAAAGGGCTGCAGCGCCGCAGCCCTCCCGCGCATTTGGGAGAAGCCAGTCAGGTAGGGGAGCCGGCCCAGGTGAGAGGGCTGGACCCTGTTCTCTTCTGGAGAGGCAGGCCCTGGGAGCGTGGGTCCAGCAGCACAGGGCCCCGGGCTCAGGGCGCCCAGGGGGATAAAGCCGGCGATTCTGGGTTCCTCCTGGGACAGGCTGAAGCAGGGAGGATAAAGGAAAGCAACAAGCATCCTGCTGCTGGGCGCTCCACAAGCTGTGCAGATCAGTGCACCCGCGCCTGCCCCGGGAGCATCTAGGCCAGTGCAGACTGGGCACTGCAGGCAGTGACTCACGGGGAGCTGACTCCACAGCTGGACAGCTGGCCGCCCTCGGGATTGTTTTTCCTCCTTCTGTCACCTTGTGCCTCGGAGAGGCAAGACCTCTAGGGAACCAAGGCCCCCAGGGAGACAGCTCATCCTGAGCCCAGCACCTGGCAAGGGGTGGGGCCTGTCCACCCAGGCACACACTCACCTGAGAATCAGCACAGCACACCCCTCCCCCAGGAGAACTGCTGGAAGAACAAGGGAAAAACAAGGTTATTGACCAAGCAGCGCTGGAAAGCTCCAGGACTGAGGGAAATTAGTATATAGAACTAGGGCCTTTTGTCCTTTTTTTTTTCTTTTTCTTTTTCCAATCCGACTCCTTTTTATATCAGACTACAAGTTTCCAATAATTTTTCTCTTTTCCCACCTTTACTACAATATTTTACCAGTTATTTTTTAATTGTTTTGACTTTCATATTTCTACAATTACATGTCTTAGATATATTTGGCACTTCTGGATCCCTTCAAGGTATTCACTTAAATTTTGGGGTTTTGTTTTGTATTTTTTTCTTTTCTGTCTCATTTTCTTCTACAATAGTGGAAGTTCATACCTTATAAAACAGGATCAACAGAGGATCCCTGGTGGCGCAGCGGTTTGGCGCCTGCCTTTGGCCCAGGGCGTGATCCTGGAGACCCGGGATCGAATCCCACGTCGGGCTCCCGCAGCATGGAGCCTGCCTATGTCTCTGCCTCTCTCTCTCTCTCTCTCTGTGTGACTATCATAAATAAATATTAAAAAAAAACAAAAAACAAAACAGGATCAACATACACTTAGAACAAAGTGGAATGCTGAGTTGGTTCTTTTTTTTTTTTTTTTTGAGTTGGTTCATTCTGTGAGATTATACTCTCTCTTCCATTTCTGACGTCCCCCTTATTTTATCTTCTTTATATTTTTGTGGGAAATGTGGGGCTTTATTTATTTATGTCTGGTTTATATACATTTGGGATTATCCATCTTCTAACATATAGAACAAAATACACTCAGAACCAAGAAAATCACCCTCTAGGACACCTCAGCTACACATCATGTCTCCCCGACCACCTCTTCAACACCAAGACCCCCCCTTTTTTTTCTCTCTACTTCCTTTCCTTTTCTTCTTTTTTTGTGTTGTTTGTTTTTTTTCCTTTCTTTGACTACTTTGTTTTAAAATTTGATTTTCATGTTAGTGGTCCTTTTGTTTCATTGGTTTCTGTTCTTCTTTTTTTTTAAATATTCTTGTCTCTGACCTCTTCAGTATCATCTAGGGTGTATTTTACATAGGTCCTGTTTGATCATTTTGATTCACCCTGATCAAACAGCCACTGCCTTGGGCAAAATGCCTAGAAGGAAGAGATCACCACCAAAGAACTGACAAGAAACATTTCTCTCTGCCACAGAGTTACCAAATTAGGATTTAAATAAATGTCAGAAATCCAACTTGAGAAGTACAATTATAAAGGCACTGGTGGCTCTTTTTAAAAAAATAAATTTGTTTTAATTGCTATTCAATTTGCCAACACACAGAATAACATCCAGTGCTCTTCCCGTCAAGTGCCCCCCTCAGTGCCCATCACCCATTCACGCCCACCCCCCACCCTCCTCCCCTTCCACCACCCCTAGTTCGTTTCCCAGAGTTAGGAGTCTTTATGTTCTGTCTCCCTTTCTGATATTTCCCACAAACTTTTTTTCCCTTCCCTTCTATTCCCTTTCACTATTATTTATATTCCCCAAATGAATGAGAACATATAATGTCTTCCTTCTCTGATCGACTTACTTCACTCAGCATAATACACTCCAGTTCCATCCACGTTGAAGCAAATGATGGGTATTTGTCATTTCTAATGGCTGAGTAATATTCCTTTTTTTAAATAAATTTATTTTTTATTGGTGTTCAATTTACCAACATACAGAATGACACCCAGTGCTTATCCCGTCAAGTTCCACCCTCAGTGCCCATCACCCAGTCACCCCTACCCCCCTGCCCACCTCCCCTTCCACCACCCCAGTTCGTTTCCCAGAGTTAGGGGTCTTTATGTTCTGTCTCCCTTTCTGATATTTCCCACACATTTCTTCTCCCTTTCCTTCTATTCCCTTTCACTATTATTTATATTCCCCAAATGAATGAGATCATATAACGTTTGTCCTTCTCCGATTGACTTACTTCACTCAGCATAATACCCTCCAGTACCATCCATGTCGAAGCAAATGGTGAGTATTTGTCGTTTCTAATGGCTGAATGATATTCCATTGTATACATAAACCACATCTTCTTTATCCATTCATCTTTTGATGGACACTGAGGCTCCTTCCACAGTTAGGCTATTGTGGACATTGCTGCTAGAAACATCGGGGTGCAGGTGTCCCGGCGTTTCACTGCATCTGTATCTTGGGCGCAAATCCCCAGCAGTGCAATTGCTGGGTCGTAGGGCAGGTCTATTTTTAACTCTTTGAGGAACCTCCACACAGTTTTCCAGAGTGGCTGCACCAGTTCACATTCCCACCAACAGTTCACATTCCCACCAACACATTCCCACCAACAGTTCACAAGAGGGTTCCCTTTTCTCCGCATCCTCTCCAACATTTGTGGTTTCCTGCCTTGTTAATTTTCCCCATTCTCACTGGTGTGAGGTGGTATCTCATTGCGGTTTTGATTTGAATTTCCCTGACGGCACGTGATGCGGAGCATTTTCTCATATTCTTGTTGGCCACGTCTATGTCTTCCTCGTGAGATTTCTCTTGATGTCTTTTGCCCATTTCATGATTGGATTGTTTCTTTGGTGTTGAGTTTAGTAAGTTCTTTATAGATCTTGGATACTAGACTTTCCTACCTTGTTAGCAGCAAAAATGTTTCTCTGTGTAGCATTCCAGCTATTCTCTCTAAGTCTCAGGTCAAATTCGTAGGTGTGTAGGGTATTTTGAAAGTCATCTAGGTAAGTGGGTGGGATCAGGTGAGTTGAGGCCCCTCCTCTTCTGCCCTCTTGCCCCCTCCCTCTCCTGGAGAGGTTGACCTGGAGTTTCCTAAAATTGAGGAAGCTCAGGAATAGTCAAAGTGGGGGGAGATGGTATTTCAAATCAAGGATGGAGCTTCTCTTTTTTGAACATGCTCGCTTTGCACTTTTCACGCTGAAATTTTTTCTGCCACCTGCATTAGGCAGGCACTGTTTTCTTTTTTGTTTTCTGTTTTCTGATATAACTTGAAACACATATGTCCTCGTAAATGCCACACGTGCCCATGTAAACAGACACTCTTCTAAACAGCAGCAGTTGGACCCACAGCGTGCAGAGGCACGTTCACTCTGAAGGCCCTTGATGACCAATCGCCATGGGGATATGATGATGCACACTTTGCATTCTATCCCAACTGTCACTCTCTGAGCTGAGCAACAGCCAAGTGGTGATAGCTGAGATGCTCCTCATGATGGGAAATCTGAATTGTTTTTCTACAGGTATGTTCACATTACTTTTCTTAAGACTGTTCCTTCCCCCCCGGGCTGGATAACTTTTACTGAAATCATATTCACGTGCTCTTTTGCATTTCCACTCTCCAATTCGTCTACAGGGTTATAGAAAGGTGTTTTCTAATATTGTGCTGTTACTTTACAATGTTCATTCTTGTATCAGGCCACTGAGAAGCAGATGGTCTGGCTGTTGTTTTCTAAAGAGAGACCAGAGGTGGGCTCCCGCAGGCTTTGGTTTTGGTGGGTATGCAGGGAAGCCCCTGCTGCCTCCCAATGCTGGGTCTAGAGAAGGATGAGGAGAGATCCCAGAGCACAGACTGGATCCACGGGAGAATGGGAGCAGGAAGGCACAAAAGCAGCCAGTGCAGCCACACGCGCTGTCAGCCAGGCCTTAGTCCACACTGCTCAGTCACTCACATCAGTAGTGAGACGCTGAACAGCACAGAATTAATCTTTCAACAACTAAAGCCCTAGCCCAGACGTCCCCCTTCCCATGAGCACACTGGAACTGTTCATCTAGAGTTGGTGAGTTGAAGAGAAGCTAATTCTGGGCAGAGCCATCATATAACAGTTGGTTTGGGATGTCATGGGTTTGGAGTCAGCTTGAGGGCTGAAGAGACCACTGGTCATTGGGTGTGGTCACCTGGTCATTGAAAGGCCCAGGGAGAGGAAGCAGACGCTGGGAAGATGCTGGGGAGGATGGCCACTGTTGGATTTCCCTGAACCTCACATGGGCTTGGTTTGGAGGAAACCATCCTATCTTCTGTCAGGGATGAAACACAGGATCAGGAGGCTGAGCTAGGTTTCCAGCTCTTTTCCTGGCCCAGGCACCTACTCCAGGGCATGCACTGTATCCCTCGGCAATTGTGGGGCAGGAGGATTTGTGAAAATACAGAGTATTTCAGATCTCTCTCCCAGGGAACAACTACATTCCTGTCTGGGATCTAACACTCATCATTGTAGCCACCTCTGGGCATTCACTTAATCTCTCTACATTTCCAAAGCCTACACTGTAAACGATGGGTTGAAGCCCCTTCTCTGACCTCTCCGGGCGGGCTGAAGGGGGGATCACAGGAGCCGACGATACATATTATCTATGAGCCCTTCTGTGACATTGCCATGTAAAGGCTGAGGAGTCAGCCTCCATCCCCCCTGCTGTGGAGCCAGCCATGTCCCCTCTCTGGAAGCAGCCACTACCATGTGTGGAGCTCATTCTCTAGGCATTCAGTAGCTGAACAGCTATAGAGCAATTGTGAAGCATCAGTCCTTTCCTTCCCTTAAGGCTTTCCTGGTAGGAAAGTGCTCTTAGCCTCCTAACTTAACACATTGAACAGCAATTTGTAGACCTGGATAACATTTCCACTTTGCAGAACAGGGATCTGAGGCACTGAGGGGTCCCCATAACTCTCTCAGCTATGTGTACCTGCTAAGTGGTATGGGAACCCGGGCCAATAGGTGTGGTCACTGTGCTGCGTGTCTAGAATGTATCAGCCAGAGAAGGTACCTGTCCACCAACCCAGTCTGTGGGCTGTGGAAGTCCAGGCCAATCTGTAACATCTTTCTAAGGTCAACTGTAATTCAGGAGTCTCTGCCAGGCAGCTGATGAAGAAGGAAAGAAGATTGCACTCTGACAAAGTTCCCTATGGTCTTCTGTCAGCAAGTTGCCAACCGTGCTCTGTATCGTTATGTATTTCCCAGGATCTTGTTTGCGAGATTCAGGAAGAAATGGGCAACCCTAGTCCAGAAATATCAACTTCTGGCCCCCCTTCTGACCATTGGCGAAAGTCCACTTCTGGCCACACACGGGTACAAGGTACAGATGACCCAGATCAAGGTACTGTGGAGATTTTCTCACTTGGTTGACATGGAGGATTCTCTCTAAGTCTCATGTCCTTAAGACACAGGAATAAACATGCTGGGACACACTTCTCTGTGTTTGAAAAGAACGTTTAAAAACTAGGTTGTATGTTCAATGTGAGGACCCTGAGATCAAGAGTTGCATGCCTCCTTGACTGAGGCAGCCAGGGGACCCATCTTTCCCTGTGAATTCACATGCTCAAATTTACATTTACTCAGACAATGGGTACATTCAGTTCACTTTACTAGTAACCAATGTGTCCGGTGCAATTCACTGACCTTAGCTACTTTTTGGACATAGAGCATTATCGCTATCTCCCTGAAAGAGTGTTTCTGGATTTTAATCATGATTACTGCATTTAAATTCCATTTGCCAACATATAGTTTAACACACAGTGCTCATTCCTTCGAGTGCCCTCCTTAGTGGCCATCATGCAGTCATCCCATTGCCCCACGCACCTCCCCTTCTGCAACCCTTTGTTCATTTCCCAGAGTTAGGAGTCTCTCATGGTTTCTCTCCCTCTCTACTTTTTCCTCTCAGTTCCCCTCCTTTCTTGATAACCCTTTTCACTATTGCTTATTTTTCACACATGAGTGGAAGCATATGATGATTGCCTTTCTCCCATTGACTGACTTCAGTCAGCATCATGCCCTCCAGTTCCATCCACATCGAAGCAAATGCTGGTGTTTGTCCTTTCTGATGGCTAATATTCCATTGTATATTTAGACCACATCTTCCTTACCCATTCATGTGTCGAAGGAAATCGTGGCTCCTATACAGTTTTCCTGTTGTGGATATTGCTGGTATGAACACTGGAGTGCAGGTGGCAGAAGAATGAAACTAGACCACTGTCTTTCACCATACACAAAGATAAACTCAAAATGGATGAAAGATCTAAATGTGAGACAAGATTCCATCAAAATCATGGTGTTTCACTACATCTGTGTCTTTAGGGTAAATACCCAGCAGTGGAGTTGCTGGCTTGTAAGGTAGGTCTAGTTTTAGTTTCTTGAGGAACCTCCACACATTTTCCCAGAGTGGCTACCAGTTCACATTTCCACCAACAGTGCAAGATGTTTCCCCTTTTCCCACATCCTCTCCAAAGTTTGCTGTGTCCTGCCTTGTTAGTTTCGCCAATCTCACTGGCATGTGGTAGTATCTCATTGTAGTTTTGATTTGTATTTACCCAATGGCATGTGATGTGGAGCATGTTCTCATATGCTTGTTGACCATGAGTATGTCTTCTTTGTAGATTTGTCTGTTTTTGTCCTCTGCCCATTTCATGATTAGATTTTTTGTTCCTTGGCATTAAGCTTGATAAGTTCTCTATCAATCTTGGATACTAGCCCATTAACTAATATGTCATTTGCAAATATCTTCTCCCATTCTGTAGGTTGTCTTGTAGTTTTGTAGACTGTTTCTTTTGCTGTGCAGAAGCTCTTTATCTTGATGAAGTCCCAATAGTTCATTATTGCTTTTGTTCCCTTGCCTTCATAGATGTATCTTGCAGGACGTTGCTGTGGCCAAGTTCAAAAATGGTGTTGCCTGTGTTATCCTCTAGGAACTTGATGGATTCTTGTCTCACATTTAGATCTTTTTTTTTTTTTTTTAAAGATTTTATTTATTTATTCATGATAGTCACAGAGAGAGAGAGGCAGAGACACAGGCAGAGGGAGAAGCAGGCTCCATGCACCGGGAGCCCGATGTGGGATTCGATCCCGGGTCTCCAGGATCGCGCCCTGGGCCAAAGGCAGGCGCCAAACCGCTGCGCCACCCAGGGATCCCTACATTTAGATCTTTAATCCAGTTAGAGTTTATCTTTTTGTCTGGTGGAAAAGAATGGTGTAGTTCATTCTTCTGCACATGGCTGTTCAATTTTCCCAGCACCATTTATTGAAGAGACTGTCCTTTTTCCAGGGGACAGTCTTTGCTGCCTTCGAATATTAGTTGAACATAGAGTTGAGCACCCATTTCTGGGTTCTTTATTCTGTTCTATTGATCTATATGTCTGTTTTGTAACACCTTGACATTTAATTTGAAACTTGCCAAAGACAAGAGAAAATCCTTAAAGCAGTGAGAGATAGGAGATTCCAAACTTATATGGGGAAATTTATTAGATTAACAGCAGAGTTCTCCACAGAGAGCTGGCAGGCCAGATGGCCTGGCAGGATATATTCAGGGTCCTAAAGGGGAAGAACATGCAGCCAAGAATACTCTATCCTTCAAGGCTCTCATTCAGAAAGAAGGAGACATAAAGAGCTTCCAACATAGGCAGAAACTTAAAAGATATGTGACCACCAAACAAGCTCTGCAAAAAATATTAAGGGGGACCCTGTAAAAGAAAGAGGAAGCTTGAAGAAATAATCCACAAAACAGGGATTGAAGAGGTATTATGATGACACTAAATTCATATGTTTCAATAGTTACTCTGAATGTGAAAGTGCAAAATGATCCCATGAAAAGATGCAGGGTTTCTGACAGGATAATAAAGCAAGACAGATCCCTTTAGTCTCGAAGAGACTCATTTTAGAGCTAAGGACACCTCCAGCCTGAAAATGAATGTTTGGAGAACCATTTACCATTCAAATGGTCCTCAAAAGGAAGCTGGGGTAGCAATCCTCATATTAGATAAAATGAACTTTATCCCAAAGACTTTAGTAAGAGAAAAGAGGAACACTATGTCATACTTAAAGGATATATCCAACAAGAAGACCTAACAATCATGAATATTTATGCCCAAATTAACAAGGGCTTTAAATGATACAGTAGACCCAATAGATTTCACCTATATACAGAACTTTGCCACCGAACACAACTGAACACACGTCCTTCTCAAGTGCACGTGGAAGTTTCTCTAGAAGAGACCACATACTGGATCACAAATCAGCTCTCAACCGATACCAAAAGATTGGGATTGTCCCCTGCATATTTTCAGACCACATGATTTGAAACTAGAACTCAATCACAAGAGGAAATTTGGGGAAAAAAAAAACTCTTTTTTCTGTCTCATCAACAGATTCCTGTGCATTGACTTTGTACCCTGCCATAGTACTGAATTCCTCTACCAGTTCCACCCATCTTAGGGTGGAGTCTTTTGGGTTTTGTACATACAGTATCCTGTCATCTGCAGATGATAAAAGTTTGACTTCTTCTTTGACCATTTGAATGCCTTTTGTTTCTTTTTGTTGTCATATTCCTGAGGCTGGGACTTCTAGCACTATGTCAAACAACAGCGGTGAGAATGGGCATCCCTGTTGAGTTCCTAACCTTAGGGGAAAAACTTACTTTTTTCCTGCTAAGTGCCACAGGTGGCCATGTAGACAGACAGTAGCCCACACCGCATCACAAAGGCCCATACTGTGTAGATGTGCATTCACTCTGGAAGTTATATAATGGCCCGTTACCATGGGGATGTGATGATGCGCACAATCCCTTAATTTCCCACTGTTACTCTCAGAGCTGAGCAGTACCAGTGTGGTAATAGTTGTGGAGCTCCCCACGATGGGAAATCTGAACTGTTGCTCTTCAGGTATGTACCTATTCGAGTTCCAAGGCCTGTTCCTTCAAATTGGCTATGAAACTTTTACTAAATTATGCTCATCTTTTTAAACTTCTCATCGTCTGATTGTATAGAGGGTTATGTAAAGATATTGTATAAACTTCCGTGTTACGGGCCTATTGTCCTTCTCTCAAGCTGCCTGCCTTAATACCATCCTAAATTTAGGACAATGTGTGATTTCCACATGCCAGTTTTGTATATATTTGCATCGAGAAAACACACGGAAACACACCCACACTGCTTTCAATGGGTCGGGAGAGTGTTGGTGCCATTTCAGCAAGAGTCACTCCATTTGGAGAATACCAGGAGAATTCCCACTCAAGTTTTCCTCAATATAGATGTCAGAATCTGAGGGCATATATTCCCAGTCTAAATCCAGAGATTTTTCTATAGAATGAAACGGAATTCTTTTTTTTTTAACAATAAATTTATTTTTTATTGGTGTTCAATTTGCCAACATACAGAATAACACCCAGTGCTCATCCTGTCAAGTGCCCCCCTCAGTGCCCATCAACCATTCACCCCCACCCTCCGCCCTCCTCCCCTTCCACCACCCCTAGTTCGTTTCCCAGAGTTAGGAGTCTTCATGTTCTGTCTCCCTTTCGGATATTTCCTACCCATTTCTTCTCCCTTCCCTTCTAGTCCCTTTCACTATTTTTTATATTCCCCAAATGAATGAGACCATATAATGTTTGTCCTTCTCCGATTGACTTATTTCACTCAGCATAATACCCTCCAGGTCCCTCCACGTCGAAGCAAATGGTGGGTATTTGTCATTTCTAATGGCTGAGTAATATTTCATTGTATACATAAACCACTTCTTCTTTATCCATATTTCGATGGACACCGAGGCTCCTTCCACAGTTTGGCTATTGTGGACATTGCTGCTAGAAACATCAGGGTGCAGGTGTCCCAGCATGAAACGGAATTCTTGCAGGAGTTTTCTGGGTCAAAGTGCACACGTTCACTGGCTTTGGAGTGATATCTGGGACTGGGGTAAGATGGGACTGCGTCATTTGTGGCCACAGTGAAATGGATATTTGCAACTGAGGGATGGAGGGTTTGGCCAACGTTCTCAAGAGAGTCTTAGACTGGGATCTCCACCCTGTCCCCTGCCACCATGGTGTCTAGAGAGGGTGATGGATACTGAGAGTGGGGATGGATATGTAGGAGGTCAGAAAGAGCAACCAAACCCACTCTCAGCCTGTCCTTAGTCCATGCCCCTCAGACCTTTGCCAGATAAATAGCAAGTCACTGAGAGTCACAGAATTCACTCATTCAACCATTCTGGGGTGGGATGGATTCATAGAGCTATCAGCTGAATTCAGTCTTGGCTTTTTCTCTAGTCAAACACTTCTTCCAGGGCATCCATTCTCTCCCATAGAAACTCTGGGCAAGAAGATTTGGGACATGGAGGAGAGTCATGATTCAGGGGCCCCAGGCATTTTCTCAGGGTCCTCAGGTTGGTCTCAGGTGGCCAGTGATCTCTATACCCTGAACCTAACTACCTTGGTGCCCCAGATCCGTCATTCACCAGTGTGGCAAGTCTGGACATGTTACTCCATCTCCTTAAATTTTAATCTCCCTCAATTTCAGTAATTCTACGTAATTTCCCACAGCTTCACTGTAGGACATGAGTGACGATCCCTGCTTGCCAAGCCCTAAGAAGGCTGGTGTCAGATCACAGCAGATGTTAATAACGTATTCTCCGTGATTTGGACACATCAGTCTCACGTCAAGGCTGAGGACTAAGCCTCCATCCTCCGTTACTGTGGAGACATTCAATTCCCCTCTCTGGATTCACTCATTACCAAGTGTCCAGCTCATTCTCTACTCATTCAAAATCTGAACGCTTATGGAGCAATAGTGAAGCACCAGTCCTTGCCTTTCCTTTCAGTTTTATTGGTGGTCAACCAAATCTCCCCTCGTTTCCACATTCCAGAATAGGGAACGGAGGTGCAGAGGGCTCCCCACCACTCTCTGGGGTACATGGTCGTCCTAACTAGGACTCCCGTCCTAGGTCGTCAGTTTTGCTCCCTGTGCCATGTGGCATCTCTCTAATAACTCAGCCAAAGTCATGTGATTGCCCACAAAACTTGTCTGTGGGGGTTGTAAGTGCACACCAACTGTAGCAACTTCCTGCCTCCAACTTTGATCCAGAGGGCTCAAGCTGAACAGCTGAACAGACTGAACCGTGCAATTCCCTATGGTTTTCTGCCTGCAAGTGGCCAACAATTTTCTCCCTTCTGGCCCAATTTCCAGAATTTTGCTCGGACTGCAGAAGAGGAAACGTGCTGGACACACCAAGAACATCACCTTCTGTCCTCAAAAGGCAGACCAGGCAAGGCCGCTTCTGGCCCCGCAATAGGGTCAATCCTGCAGCGGACACAGAGGAAGGTATTGTGGAAATTTCCTCATTAAGTCAATCCAGAGTACTCTCTTTCATTAAGGACTATATGCTTATGAGATAGCAAAAACATAATGTGACGGTCCTTTTTGTTGTTGTTATTTCCTGTGTACAAATTTAAATTCACTAAGTCAACTGGTGGTAGGAGAAGGGTCTGGATGCATTTCTAACTCAAAAGTGGGCTCACTCTACTAGTAAACAACTTCTCTAGTGCATCTTTAGACCTTAGCTGATTTTGGAATATTGGGAGGTCTAAAGCTCTCCCTGGACCACTGCTTCTAAACTTTTCAAACCAACTAACAGCTAGGATTCAGGGCAGGTTAAGGTACACATAAAGGTTGGACAGATAATGCAGAAAATCTCCATAAGCTACACCTCCACTTTCCCCTAAGGGATAGCTTCTTACATGAGTGTGGGACATTTCTTTCAATCAGAGAAACTACACCCATATATTTTTAAATGCAAAGTGCTGAATTTACACTAAAACTCATGCTTTGTGAGTTGACATTCTAAGAGCTTTGACAATTGCATCATGTCAAGTGTCCCCCCTCTGGCAACGCACAGAATCTTTACACCTACGTCCACAGTAGCATGACGCACAATAGCTACAGGCGGACACTCCTGGAAAGGCCATCAACTGAAGAATTGATAAATAAAATGGCATATACGTGAGTGCGTGTGTCTGTGTGTTGCACACACAGTGTGAGATAGTAATCAAACATTCATACAATTGAATTCACAACATGCTACAACATGAATCGACCTTGAGAAATAAGATATTTTGGAGCTGCCAGCTGAGAAAATCCTATATTTTATGATTCCCCTGAAAGAACTCCACACAGCAGGCAATTTCTAGAGAAAGAAAGGGGAGGTTACAAGGGTTAAAGGCAGCGGGGTGGGGGCGAGAGGGCGGAGTTAGTTCTTCAGGGGTACAGAGGTATTTTTCGACTTGGTGAGAGTTTTGTGTGTAAATGGTAGTAATGGACACAAAGAACTCTGAATGTCATTATTACCACCGAGCGTGTACTTACACACGATGAGAAGCATAGACATTAGGTCAGTTACATCCCCCAAAACACAAGGAGTAATCCTATAGACTAGATGATGAATAGAGAAGCTGCCTTTGTGAACGCATAGAAGCCAGAGTAGTCCTATATTATGTGGAGAAGTGGAAACTTACCCTGGGCAGGGTGCTTCCCACGACCCTGTCACTGCAACAAGGTATGCACTTAGTGTTTGCCCTTCTTCACGTTGACTATTTCACACTGATTATGTCTCCTTAGCTAAAAAAGACATAGATTCTGTTTCCCACTTCTTTGCTGCTCCTCTCCTTTGCCTTCCGTCATCCACTAAGTAGGTGGGCCCAGGAGCAGCTCAGTCCTTCCTTGTTCACCAGTGAGTAACAAGCGCTGTAGCCCTGTGTCCACCTCAAGCAAAGCTCCTTGAGTAATTCCTGAGCAACACCAGCAATGCGCTGACAGGTATCTGTGCCTTCCCTGTCTTGCAGAGGGCCCACTGGAGGTTTCTCCTGATGGCAGGGCAGAGGAAGGGGCCCCATATCTCCCCAAGGTAAGATCAGCTTTCTTTTCCTGATGTAGAAATCTCTCTGTCTCTCTCTCTGTCCCTGTCTCTGTCTCTATCTATCTCTCTCCTCTCTCTTCTCGGGTAGTTTTCAAATCAATGCAGATTGTAGGACATCACAATGTACACAAGCAATGCTATGTGCAATTCCCTGTTTGGGGCCATGTCGAGTGAAAGTCTATAATCACCTGACAGCTGAAACAAGAGGCAAGAGAAATGACAGCATCAGTTACAACATGTAGAGTAGAGAGCATTCTCATCCACAGAACTTTTTCTTCCTTGAAAAGGAATTTTGTACTTGCTGATCAGAATGGACTGGACAGGTCTGCCAGGCAATGGTCAAGCCTCTTCCCTTGGGTGTCCTCTTTAAATTGGGGGAGCCATCGACTCAAACACTATATATGATCTGGTTTCCTGGACTCATCTTCAAAGCAGTGTATAGAAGGATATGACCCTCCTAATGTCTTCTTTTCTCTCAATCACAGGTGGATGCAGGAGGAAAGGAGAGCTGTACGTATCCTAGACTCAGGGCATTTTCACACAGAATCTAGGTGATGAAGAATGTGGGGCTGCCCTGGCTGCTTTGGAGAACCACCAGTTTCCGGGTTTCCACTGGGAGGGGGATAGGAGAATCACGAGAGCAACGGCCTCTCCTGGGAAGAACTAGAACCATGTTCTATAGACTCCAGAGGAAGTAGTTTTTTCAATGAGGTTTATGTGTATGAGGTTTGGAGGGAGTTATGCATGAGTCTCTGTAACATGACTGTGAGAGGTGTCTGTGTGTGCGTGTGGTTGTGTGTGTGCATATTCCTTCTGGAGCTCTTTCTCACTTAAACAACAAACTGCAAGTGTTGAAGTTGTAAAGAAGGAAAAAAAAAACCCTCCAAGGCACACTTTGCCTACATTGGCCCATTCCTCCTTCACAGCATTTGTGTCTGGAGGATTCTTCAAAATTACTTCACCTCACTAGATATAGAGCAGAGATGAATGGCCCAAGCCATTCCCTTCCTATGTGGAAAGGTCACCATGTGAACCAACGCCTATGTCCCAATGTTGGTGCCCTGGGCTACTGACCTGCCCTTATCTCTCAGCCCCTGGGTCATCAGAGAGCAAGGGAGTTCCAGCATCAGAGTCCATGACTGACAGTACCGGAGGCTACAGAGGTCCCACAGAGTGCCCAAAAGTCAAACGAGGCCTCAGTGGCCCCAGAAAGCAGGGGAGTTAGAGGGTACTTCACAGCTGCTTGGGCATAACATTGGTGTGTACTGCACCTAGAAGGCCCGCAGACTTCTGGTCAGCCCACAGATTCTCAGAGGGGAGAGGTCCCATGCAAGACAGTGCAGGAAACAGCAATCATTGCTGGAGTCCTTGATCAGACACGGCTGAAGCAGAGAAGCAGCAGACAGATATTTCAGTGTGTTTGATGACATTTTCATTAGGCATACAAGCGCTCAACTCCTGCAATCACACACCCAGGGGACAGTGGAAAAGAGGAACTCAACGGAAAACTTGGTCCTTAGCTTGGTGCTTAACACCCTTGTTTCAGTCTCCTGCACAGTCAGGCCAGAGACTGCAAGCACTCGCTGTGTGGTTCTTCTCGGCAATGACCCTCCCACTGGCTCCATGGCCCATGCCAGTATAATTACACCCAGACTCCATGGACCCCCACAGACACACACACACACACACACACACACACACTGCATAGGAAAGGAAGACTGGAGGGAAAATTCCACTTGACAGATAATTACTACATTCTATTCCTGATACCAAAACTACATGTTACGGTAACTAACTTGAATATAAAGAAAAGGAAAATGGCTATTTTTAAATGTTAGGATGTCCATATTTCAAATCTTCTGTATGTGATTTTCTTTAGGATGATTGATCAGTGAACAACTACAATGGGATATTGGCCTAGGGTTGCTTTCAGCCTCCGAAAATGTTACAGAAGACATAATCAGTACAGTAGCAGACTGTGGGCATCCTGGGGGAAGAACTGGTTTGCAAAGAAGAGAGTGGCAATTTAGCTGAACCTCAAAGATACAGGAGGCATCAGGGACTCTGTCGTTACAACATAGCATATATGTTAGGGTATATGCTCTTTTAGACTGACTTCTTCCCACCGAATAGGATTCCTCTCACAAGGAAGTGAAAGGTCCCATTTCTCCCTTCTTTGCTCCTGCCCTCTCTGCCTCCCTTTGTCCACCAAGGAGGAGGGCCCCGCAGCAGCTCAATGCGTACTGATCACCACCCATGTGCGCACTCCCACAATGTAACCACATCCAGCAAAGCTCCCAGACTACTTTCTGAGCACCATCTCTGCGGCCCTAACAGTGCCTATGTATCCCCCTAGTTCCCACTGAGGACCTGATAGCCGATCTTCCTCCTGCCACCGAAGAGGAAGAAGCCCCAAAAGTCTCTGAGGTAAACTCTTTTGTCTAAGACAGACATTTTTTACTTTTTCAATAGAATGAAGCTGTGATTCTGAGCCAGGACATCTCAGATGATGTATCTAATTCTCTCAGTGTGGAGAGTTTCAAGGGAGAGTGTGTTACCAACTGATACCTGGTACAATAGGGTATTTGATGGATGACAAGATCACGGACAAACGGTATGGTAGGGAGCATTTTCCTCAGCAGAAATGTCCGTCCTTGAAAGTGAGTTATTGGTTTCCTGATCAAAATGGACCCACCAGATCTTGTATGAAATGCCTAAGCTTCTTCAATGTCCTCTGTGTGTTACTCTGGGGTCAAAGACTCCGCCACTGTTTCATTTACTTTCCAAAAGAGAGCAAAAGACCTGCGTAAATGCTGTATAGAGCGCTCCTACATTTTCTCTCTAATTGCAGGTGAATGCAGGCAGGAAGGAAAATGATCCTTTCTTTATCAAGATCCATTTTCCGTGTCAGAATATAAGGATGGAAGAAGGTGAGGACTTCTTGTATGCACAGCCACCTTAACACTAGGCTCAAGCTGAGTATGCATTTTGTGATGTATTGAGAGAAACAGTCCCCTAAGGAACATGTCCATGTTCTACACTTTCTGAGGTACTAGGTCTTTTAGGTGGTGTGGGTTGTGTGTGTGAGGGTTGGGGGTGGCTGTGTTTATCTCTGTGCTTTAACTTCCAATGCATGTGTGTGTGTGTGCATGTGTCTTTGTGGGTCTGTTTCCTCAGGACATATTTTCCAATAGCACAAGTCAAACTTCCCCCCCCAAAAATGTCACCTTCACCACATTTACACTTCATATACCAGTGTTGCGTGCAATACCACATGCCTCCCTCTACACAGCGGTACCTTCAGTTTTGCTTAAAATTCTCTTTCCTCAGAAGGAGATCCTGCTGAGAGAATACCTCCAGCTCTTGCCTTCTATATGGAAACATAAAAGTAGCATTCCATACCCGCATCCCACTCCTGTGACTCTGGGCCTGGATCTGCAGTTGTCCCTCAGTTATGGGAGCATCAGTCATGTAACAAGTCCCTCATCCATTACATACCTGGAAATGCTTATCTATAAGGCCACACCGTGCCCCATATTTTAAGTGGCTTCAGTGGAAAAATAACCCAGGATACATAATATGCATTTAAGAACTCATTTTGGCGTAGTCATTTGTGTGGAACACACACAGGAAGCACACATGCTCGTGGTCAGCCCACAGATCGTGAAAGGTATGGATGTAGGTTCCACCCTCCACCATGCAGGTCGACATCTGTCAGAGTTGGGGCAAATTCTCATGCATGATTGAAGCCTATGACAGCACCTCCCATTCCCTTCTCCCGACAGTGCTTGGCTATTAATCCTCTACTCTCTACTTCCATGACTGGACTACTAACATACTTTGTCGTCACCAAACACATGGTATTTGTGTTTCTGTGATTGGCTTATTACACTTACAATAATGCTCTCTAGCTTCGAGTCAGTAAGGGTCTGAGAATCCACTAGAAAGATCCAGGAGATAGTTGATGACTGACCACACCCTCAATGAAAGTAGGAGGAGTGGCTGGTCCCCTACTAACAACAATATTGCTAACGCTGTTTTTCCCTAGATTTGTGTGTGGAGAACCTTGAGGATTGAAGGAATGAGATGGGAAAATCTCCAGGTAGGAAACAATGCTGAGTAAACCAAATGGGAGAGATTCCCTGGGAGGAGTTGTGTTGGAACTGCTCATTTGGAGACTGAACAAGTTGCATATGAATCAGGAAAGAAAATGAGTTATGTGTAGGAATCAGATTCGTCTACTTTATAACATAAATAGTAGTGACATAATAGTGACATAATAGTAGAAAACATGAGTTCAGTGTGCGGGGTTTGTGAACATCTGTTCTCACTTTCTAAAAAGTACCTTTCCCTACACTTTCCCCTCTTTGCCAAAATCAAATGTCCAATCTCGGTTCTGTCTCGTTGAGATCACTTTGGAATCATGCATGAAAGAGTTAGGATCTTTCTTCTCATTGACCTATGGGGCACATAATCTGCAGGGACACAGGAACTCGCTCCCAGATACCTGAGCCTGGAGACCTGTAGGCTGTGCCAGGTGATGGGTAAGAAGTAAACTCTATTAACTGACAGGACATGTCACATCACCTTCATGTCTCTGTCCTCACCCTGGCTCCTCCATCAAGAGCACTCACACAGCTGGATTCGTTAAAGACTGTTTGCTGTGGGGCTCTGCACGTGCTCCATTCTACTTTGGGCCTTGCCACCCTCAACACATGCTGTCATTTCCTCAAGCTTCTCCAGAACATCCATCCTCATCCTCTCTTTCCAATGTCCAGGGTAAACACTGGCACATAGTAGCATGTGTTCATGTGGCCATACTCTTCACATCTCCAAGGACCTCACTTAAAGACTAAGGTGTATTGGACAAGTTACTGTCCCGTAGTTTTCTCTCATTCTCTCTAAATCTTCACAAGATAATGGGATGGAAGTGTAGGTTGGAGGACAGAGGTCAAGTTCCTCAATACATAGGAGAAAGACCCAGGATGGGGAGGACTTGAGGAAGGGATAGATCATCTGGAATTCAGGGCACCTTAACTCTGGAGAAGTGGGGTCTAGGATATCACTGCCTATTGCTTTGCACTTTCCTTTCCCCCATTCACCCTGAAATCATTGCTGTGCTGTCCACCTGAACAAGTCTGTGCATTCAAAGGTTCCAAGGAATGAAGAAGTATGGTGCCTCTAATGTATTTGCTCCTTCATCCTTTTTCACTTCCTCTCTTTGTCCCCATAGATCCTCTGTATACCGCTTATCCATTTTCTCTTTCTAGGACTCTGGCCCTGTAGATCCTGGTATCATCCAGGCACTGGAAGCCTTGCCTCATCAGGGTCTAGGAAATCTCTGCAGCCACTCTCATCCCCTTCCTTAGCACTGCCCAGCACCTGACCCTGGGCCTGCACCACTGATTCATGGTGAGTGATCTGTCCTGAATGGCCCAGCAGGGAGCCAGGCTGTGAGTCAAAAAGCCAGCCTTTGGCTTTTTGTCTGGCTCTGCCCTAGACTCCCTGCACACGGTCTAGTTCTACCCTAGGTGACTCTGGTCATACTTGAAATCTTCCCTTCCTTTCAGCTGTCAAACCTTCTCCATTACAGGACCCAGGAGAAAGAGCAGAGGATGCAGTTTCTCAGCAGGAACACAAAGCCGTGTAAATGCGCAGTGCCTGCCACGAAAAGGGTAAGGGAAAGAAGTACACGTGTTGCTCATCACTCCCTCAACTTTCTTGGTGGGTCTGCAGCTTGATCAGCCAAAATGCCTAGGTAGCTGCTCTTGCCTAGGTTCAAAAAATAAGAGGATGGCCGACATCTATGCAGGCCACTGGAGGATGCCCTGAGCACATCCCCCAGGGACCCAGTAGCTACTCCCAGCATGCAGCAGAGCATGAAGTGAAATGTCCGCCAGCAGGCAGGGCTCTGGGTGCCTGAAGGTCACCATGGGCAGGCCTGGAGGAGGTGTTGTGCATTCTTTGCTCTCTGAAGAGCGCCCTTGATTCTGTTCTTCATCTCCCTCTGCAGGACACAGCCCTGCCTTTGTAACAGGCTCCAAGTCAGCAGAGAGCTTGCTCTGTTAATCACTAGTTGTGAAGAGGCATTTGGGGGTGGCACTGTGCTCCCCCTATTCGGGCATCTATTAAATGAGAGAAGGCACAGGGCATTCCAGTGCTCATGCAAGCACGACTGCTCACCTCTCGCAGATGTGCATCCCTCTGGCACATGGTAGGCCCTGGTATCAAGGTGGGGTAACGATGCAATCCCCATCTGGCTGGCAGCTTCCCATTTCCTTGGGTTTCTTGACCCTAATGGACCCTTCTGGGACATAGGGGCAAGCTTCATGGCAATAGTTTTCCACGTGACCTTGGAGCTTCCATAGATTCTGTCCCAGTTGGCAGACAAAGCCATCAGGGAAAGCAGAGCCCTGTGCTCCCACTCAGACATGTCTTGCAGCTCAGTGTGTATATTCTGCAAACTCATTCCCTATGTGCTACAGCAGCCTGGCGTACTGCTATGCCATGCACCACAGGCAGATGTGCCCAAGGTTCATCCAGAAAGAAACTCACTTGAGTGAGTTTGAGTGAGTTCACTTGAGTGCTCTCAGAGAGATTGGGCAAGTGACTGGCAAGCAACAGAAGCACCCTGCACCGACAGGGAGGCGGGCTCTTAGGGAAGGGCCCCGATGGCATCGCTAATATAGCCTTCATTCAGGCCCCAGGGGATGGATGCAGTTTCTCTTCCTTCGTGTCAGGCTTGGGTTCTGCAAAGAAACTTCCATCCCAAGAGTTCAGAAAACCAACCTAAGAGAAATCCTAGAACTCCTATAAAAGCTGTAGCAAACAAAGTGCCATAATCTTGTACAACAGCATGTCCTGTTTCTCACAGGTGCAGAGGAGGAACTTCTTGCCATCTCCCAGACCTCAGGGCTCCAGAGGCCCTCATCGTAATGGACTGATGGGCCTTTGGTCTCCCGCTGCAGCACTGCTGGTTTCCCGTTTCCCAGGGGTCTTCCCATGAGGCAGAAACACACCTGCAGGTACTGCTCAGGTGCACTTGACACTTGCAGGCCTCAGGAACTGAAGATTTTTGCACTTCCAACCAGCAGACAAGACTCAGGAGCCCTGGAGACAAGACAGAGGGATCCTCTGAGATTGCCACACCCTTTGAGTTGGGTTAAGAGTCAGTACTAATGAACTAGCAACTGAGGAGGAAGCAGAACCCCAGGTCTCACCCAGTGCATTTCGGGGAGTCTGGAGGCCGGTGAGTGTCACATCTCTAACTACAGCACTATACAGCCTTCCAGTTCTTTCCCCCTGCCTACTGCAAGGTCTGCTCCTCCTCCAGCTGCCTCTCCAATCCCAGAAGGAATGCACAGTGTGAGAGGTGCAAGAAGATGCAGGACTACCACGGCTCCATGACCACCCTAGAGTCCAATTGAGGGGCAGCATCTGTGCATCCTCTGTTTCAGAGGGCACACAGCTCACCTGGCCTCCTCTCCTCTCTGTCAGAACCCCTTTCAGTCACCTGTTCACCATCACTGTCCCCAGCCCTGTCCATCTGGCTGACTGAGCCCTGCTCACTGCCACATGTCACTTTGGTCAGCCTGACCTACTGGGTCCTCAAAGCACTGCCCCTGGCCCCTCCACCTCACCAGGCAGGGAGTCTGCATGAGACTCCCAACTCCTGACCGGCCAGCTCCAGAAGCAGCTGCAGTCCCTGTCCCCCTCCATATAGGACTCCGGCCCATCCTGGATTACCCTCTACTGGGTTTAGTGGGCAGGCCCTCTGTAACACAAGGCCTCAGTTATAGCTGAAGCAGATGCCAGTTGTACCTCCCTGCTGCTCCCAGCACCTCTGAAATAGAGCCCCCACCTGGGATGTATAGATTTTCCTGTCTTCACTTGTCAGGGCTCCCTTCCCACTGGGGTCCTAGTGACCCTCCCCACCACAGCCTCCCCATCACTGCTGCTGCCATGTCCAGCCCCTCCTTGAGCATACCTGAAGGACTGTCGGTCCCCAGCCAGCCCCTCACCCTGAGGTTAACGCCATAGACACCACTCTGTGGAGATGCACTACTGCCCTTCAACTCACATCTCCTGGGCCCTGCCCTCTCAGAGCTCCTGACTTATAGCAGAGGGCCCAGGACAACTGTCTGCCAGTATGCCTTTACTGGTGGGTGTTACCAGGTGTCTACTCCTAGAGCCCTATCTCTGTGATGAACACAGCAAGAGCATCCTTGTAAAGAGGATGGCAATCTCAACTCAAGGATACATATGCCTGTGTAGAGGAAACAAGGTCAGAGGAATTTTAAAAATTTTAAATTTGATGTAGTTAACATATAATGTATTATTAGTTTCAGGGGCAGAATTCAATGATCAATAGGTTGAATGGAAAGGCCAGTGCTCATCAAGTCACAATCCCTCTTTAATGCCCATCCCTCAATTACCCCATTCCCCACCTACTTCCTGTCCATCAACTTGTTTCCTAGAATTAAAAGTCTCCTATATTTGCTTTTGTCTCTGTTCTTTTTCATTCTGTCTTCCCTTCCCCTGTGTTCATATGGTTTTCTTCTTAAATGTCACATATAACACAGACCATATGGTAGTTGAGTTTTGCTAAGGGTATATTCTATGAGTTTAGTAGACTTCCAATGTGTCATCTGATATGTGTGGAGTGTAGACATCATTAATCCTGTCATTGCAACAAAAGAAATGCCGAAGAAGCTGAAAATCAACAAATCCTCCCAAAATCCATCAGAGAACTGAGATCTCAGGCCAAACTGTCCCCAGAAAAACTGGAGAGACAAGTGAACACAGAAAAATATCCACACATAGAGCCCTCCAGGCTTCTCTGTGGACCAGGGGACCCAACTCCAGCTCCCTCTGCTATTCTCTTACCTAATGGGAACAAAGTCTTGGAAGCACTTAAAGCCACTTCCCAGGGACACATGTTCGCTAAACCATGAGAGCTACTCATACCACTACACAAGGCTTCCCGTTCCAAACACATTTCTGCTGCATGAAAGGGCACCTGATAACTGGGTGATGGTCACTACAGAGGGTGCTTGATGGAAAGAACACTGGGTGTGATAATGTATTTTGGCAAATGGAATTTAAATAAAACATTCTCTTTTTTTCGTTCTATGAACTGGAATCATAGCAATTTGTTTTAACAGATGTCATAAAATCAGCATTACCATATATACAAAGGACAAGCCACCAGTTTGGCATACAAAAATGCCATATATTGAAATCGGGTTCATTGGAAAAATTCGGGACTTGCTAAGACACCATGTACAACAGAGAGAGCAAGCAAGAATGCTTTTTAGACATCCAGCTTTATAAACAGCAGCTTAATACCCCCCTTACAAAGTCAATTATTTGGCAACATTTGAACAATATTTTCTACACAGCCCAGCAGGTCATTTATCTGTAGGGCTATGTGGCCCTTTCAAAGAAAGGCTCCTAAAATAAAGCATCCACATAATTGTAAATGAAGCATGTTGAGGACTTGAGTTAGCCTGTAGAGCAGCATTAATCTAGCCATCGGACTGTAGTATTAGCTATCCAGAGGGCCGGGGAACCCACCAGTGGGGCTGGAAGAAATGGCAGGAACCCTGTTCAGCAGCTGCATGGCTTGTGTTGGGGAGGCTGCACCCACCCCAAGCTGAAACCAGCCTCCCCACCTGCAACTGTCAAGTGAGGCAAACAGGAATAAAGAGAATAGAAGAAATGACAACAACCAGGATGGAAAAACGAAATGTTCTGGAATGTGTCTTCCAATAGTATCGACCTACTCAGTCAGGAAACATCCACAGGCAGGGGCACTGCTCTCACCGCTAAGAGGGTGGTATTAGTTTGTAACCACTCAGCAACCAACTCTAGAGCGTCTAGTGTGCAGACAACGCCGGGGGCCCTCTTTGCATCCTCTCATCAGCTGAGCCCATTCCCTATGTCTTCAACTGAAACATCTGGAATGGAATTTTCCCCTTTGTAACTAGAAGACCACCCTTTCTCTATTTTGTCTACCTCCATCCTCGTCTCCTCTGGCAGTCACCAGATTGTTCTCTGTATCTATGAATCTGCTTCTGTTTTGTTTTTTAAATCCTACATGTACTGAAATCAATCATATGGTATTTATCTTTCTCTCAAGTATTACACTTAGCCTAATACCCTCTAGATACACCTATTTGTCACAACTGGCAAGGTTTCATTCTTTATAAATGTAATTTTCAAATGAATATATACAATATATATTTTACATCTTTTTATCCATTCAGCTATGATGGAAAACTGGATTGCCTCCATAATTGGCTGCTGTATTTATAGCTCCAATAATATTGAGTCTGCATATATCTTTTTGAATTAGTGCTTCTGTTTTTTTTTATTTAAACTCAATTTGAGGGGATCCCTAGGTGGCTCAGAGGTTTAGCGCCTGCCTTTGGGCACAGGGTGCGATCCTGGAGTCCCGGGATCGAGTCCCGCGTTGGGCTCCCAGCATGGAGCCTGCTTCTCCCTCTGCCTATGTCTCTGCCTCTTTCTCTCTCTCTCTGTGTCTATCATGAATTAATAAATAAACAAAAATAAATAAAAATAAATTCCATTTGATTAATATATAATGTATTATTACTTTCAGAGGCAGGATTTAGTGATTCACCAGATGCACATAACACCCAGTGCTCATGACATCAAGTGCCCTCCTTAACGCCCATCACCCAGTTACCTCATCCACCCACCCATCTCCCCTCCAGTAATCCTCAGTTTGTTTCCTATAGAGTCTCTTACTGTTTGTCTCCCTCTCCATTTTCATCTGATTTTTTCTTCCCTTCCCCAATGTTCATGTGTTTTGTTTCTTAAATTCCACATATAAGTGGAAGAAAATAATTTGTCTTTCTCTGACTGACTTATTTCACTCATAATAATACCCTCCACTTTCATGCATGTAGTTACAAATGCCAAAATTTCATTTTCTGATGACTAATATTTATATATCTATAAATATAAATAATAATTTGTATATAATATGTATATCACATCTTTATCCTTTCATCTGTTGATGGACATCTAGGCTCTTTCCATATTTTTCCTGTTGTTGATAATGCTGCTATAACCCTTGGTGTGCGTGTGCCCCTTCAAATTACTATGTTTATCCTTTGGATAAATACCTAGTACTGCGACCCATCAATTGCCCTGCTGGGGATTTACCCCAATGATACAGATGCAGTGAAACGCCAGGACACCTGCACCCCGATGTTTCTAGCAGCAATGTCCACAATAGCCAAACTGTGGAAGGAGCCTCGGTGTCCATCGAAAGATGAATGGATAAAGAAGATGTGGTTTATGTATACAATGGAATATTCCTCAGCCATTAGAGACGACAATTACCCACCATTTGCTTCAACATGGATGGAACTGGAGGGTATTATGCTGAGTGAAGTAAGTCAATCGGAGAAGGACAAACATATGTTCTCATTCATTTGGGGAATATAAATAATAATGAAAGGGAATAGAAGGGAAGGGAGAAGAAATAGGTAGGAAATATCTGAAAGGGAGACAGAACATAAAGACTCCTGACTCTGGCAAACGAACTAGGGGTGGCAAGTGATGCAGAGCATTTTCTCATGTGCATGTTGGCCATGTCTATGTCTTCCTCTGTGAGATTTCTCTTCATGTCTTTTTTTCCATTTCATTATTGGATTGCTTGTTTCTCGGTGTTGAGTTTAATAAGTTCTTTATAGATCTTGGAAACTATCCCTTTATCTGATACGTCATTTGCAAATATCTTCTCCCATTCTGCAGGTTGTCTTTGAGTTTTGTTGACTGTATCCTTTGCTGTGCAAAAGCTTCTTATCTTGAAGAAGTCCTAATAGTTCATTTTTGCTTTTGTTTCTTTTGCCTTCATGTATGTATCTTGCAAGAAGTTGCTGTGGCCAAGTTCAAAATGGGTGTTGCCTGTGTTCTCCTCTAGGATTTTGATGCAATCTTGTCTCACATTTAGATCTTTCATCCAGTTTGAGTTTATCTTTGTGTATGGTGAAAGAGAGTGGTCTAGTTTCATTCTTCTGCATGTGGATGTCCAATTTTCCCAGCACCATTTATTGAAGAGACTGTCTTTCTTTCAGTGGATAGTCTTTCCTCCTTTATCAAATATTAGTTGACCATAAAGTTGAGGGTCCACTTCTGGATTCTCTATTCTGTTCCATTGATCTATGTGTCTGTTTTTGTGCCAGTACCACACTGTCTTGATGACCACAGCTTTGTAGTACAACCTGAAATCTGGCATTGTGATGCCCCCAGCTATGGTTTTCTTTTTTAAAATTTCCCTGGCAATTCAGGGTCTTTTCTGATTCCACACAAATCTTAAAATAATTTGTTCTAACTCTCTGAAGAAAGTCCATGGTATTTTGATAGGGATTGCATTAAACGTGTAAATTGCCCTGGGTAACATCGACATTTTCACAATATTAATTCTGCCAATCCATGAGCATGGAATATTTTTCCATCTCTTTGTGTCTTCCTCAATTTCTTTAAGAAGTGTCTATAGTTTTTAGGGTATAGATCCTTTACCTCTTTCGTTAGGTTCATTCCTAGGTATCTTATGCTTTTGGGTGCAATTGTAAATGGGATTGACTCCTTAATTTCTCTCTCTTCACATAGAAAAAAAATTTCTCTTTCTTCAGTCTCATTGTTAGTGTATAGAAATGCCACTGATTTCTGGGCATTGATTTTGTATCCTGCCACACTACCAAATTGCTGTATGAGTTCTAGCAATCTTGGGGTGGAGGCTTTTGGGTTTTCTAGGTACAGTATCATGTCATTGACGAAGAGAGAGTGTTTTACTTCTTCTTTGCCAATTTGAATGCCTTTACTGTCTTTTTGTTGTCTGATTGCTGAGGCTAGGACTTCCAGTACTATGTTGAATAGCAGTGGTGAGAGTGGACATCCCTGTCTTGTTCCTGATCTTAGGGGAAAGGCTCCCAGTGCTTCCCCATTGAGAATATTTGCTGTGGGCTTTTCGTAGATGGTTTTTAAGATGTTGAGGAATGTTTCCTCTATCCCTACACTCTGAAGAGTCTTGATCAGGAATGGATGCTGTATTTTGTCAAATGCTTTCTCTGCATCTAATGAGAGGATCATATGGTTCTTGGTTTTTCTCTTGCTGATATGATGAATCACATTGATTGTTTTACAAGTGTTGAACCAGCCTTGTGTCCCGGGGATGAATCCTACTTGGTCATGGTGAGTAATTTTCTTAATGTACTGTTGGATCCTATTGGCTAGTATCTTGTTGAGAATTTTTGCATCCATGTTCATCAGGGATATTGGTCTGTAATTCTCCTTTTTGGTGGGGTCTTTGTCTGGTTTTGGAATTAAGGTGATGCTGGCCTCATAGAATGAATTTGGAAGTACTCCATCTCTTTCTGTTTTTCCAAACAGCTTTAGTAGAATAGGTATGGTTTCTTCTCTAAACATTTGATAGAATTCCCCAGGGAAGCCATATGGCCCTGGACTTTTGTGTCTTGGGAGGTTTTTGATGACTGCTTCAATCTCCTCCCTGGTTATTGGCCTGTTCAGGTTTTCTATGTCTTCCTGTTCCAGTTTTGGTAGTTTGTGGCTTTCCAGGAATGCGTCCATTTCTTCTAGATTGCCTAATTTATTGGCGTATAGGTGTTGATAATATGTTTTTAAAATCGTTTGTATTTCCTTGGTGTTGGTAGTGATCTCTCCTTTCTCATTCATGATTTTATTAATTTGAGTCTTCTCTCTCTTCTTTTTAATAAGGCTGGGTAATGGCTTATCTATCTTATTGACTCTTTCAAAGAACGAACTCCTGGTTTTGTTGATCTGTTCCATAGTTCTTCTGGTCTCAATGTCGTTGAGTTCTGCTCGAATCTTTATGAACTCTCTTCTTCTGCTGAATGTAGGATCTATTTGCTGTTTTTTCTCTAGCTCCTTTAGGTGTAAGGTTAGCCTTTGTATTTGAGTTCTTTCCAGTTTTTGAATGGATGCTTGTATTGTGATGTATTTTTCCCTCAGGACTGCTTTTGCGGCAACGGTTATATCTTCATTCTCATTAGTTTCCATGAATCTTTTTAATTATTCCTTAATTTCCTGGTTGACCCTTTCATCTTTTAGCAGTTTGGTCCTTAACCTCCACGTGTTTGAAGTCCTTCCAAACATCTTGTTGTGATTTAGTTCTAATTTCAAGGCATTATGGTCTGAGAATATGCAGGGGACGATCCCAATCTTTTGGTATCGGTTCAGACCCGATTTGTGACCCAGTATGTGGTCTATTCTGGAGAAAGTTCCATGTGCACTTGAGAAGAATGTGTATTCAGTTGAGTTTGGATGTAAAGTTCTGTAGATATCTGTGAAATCCATCTGGTCCACTGTATCATTTAAAGCTCTCCTTTCTTTGGAGATGTTGTGTTTAGAAGACCTATCGAGTATAGAAAGCGCTAGATTGAAGTCACCAAGTATAAGTGTATTATTATCTAAGTATGTCTTAATTTTGGTTATTAATTGATTGATATATTTGGCAGCTCCCACATTCGGGGCATATATACTGAGGATTGTTAAGTCCACTTGTTGGATAGATCCTTTATCCAGTCTGACACCCTGTGCCTTTTGATGGGGTCATTAAGCCCGTTCACCTTCAGAGTTACTATCAAAAGATATGAGTATAGTTTCATCATGATACCTATTCAGTCCTTGTTTTTGTGGATTGTTCCACTGAACTTCTTCTTAAAGGGGAATTTTAAGAGCCCCCCTTACTGTTTCTTGCAGAGCTGGTTTAGAGGTCACATATTCTTTCAGTTCCTGCCTGTCTTGGAAGCTCTGTATCTCTCCTTCCATTCTGAATGAGAGCCTTGCTGGATAAAGTATTCTTGGTTGCATGTTCTTCTCATTGAGGACCCCGAATATATCTTGCCAGCCCTTTCTGGCCTGCCAGGTCTCTGTGGGAGGTCTTCTCTTACCCCAATACTCCTCCCCATAAAAGTCAGGGATTTCTTGTCTCTTTCTGCTTTAAGGATCTTCTCTTTATCTTTGGAATTTGCAAGCTTAACTATTAAATGTCAAGTAGTTGAACGGTTTTTATTGATTTTAGGGGGGTATCTCTCTATTTCCTGGATCTGAATGCCTGTTTCCCTTCCCAGATTAGGAAAGTTTTCAGCTATGATTTGTTCAAATACATATTCTGGCCCTCTGTCCCTTTCGGCGTCCTTGGGAACCCCAATTAAATGTAGGTTTTTCTTCCTCAGGCTGTCGTTTATTTCCCTTAATCTATCCCCATAGTCTTTTAATTGTTTGTCTCTTTTTTCATCAGTTTCCCTCTTTGCCATCACCTTGTCTTCTATGTCACTCCCTCGTTCTTCTACCTCGTTAACCCTCGTCATTAGGACTTCTAGTTTGGATTGCATCTCATTCAATTGATTTTTAATTTCTGCCTGATTGGATCTAAGTTCTGCAGTCATGAAGTCTCTTGAGTCCTTTATGCTTTTTTCTAGAGCCACCAGTAGCTGTGTAAATAGTGCTTCTGAATTGGCTTTCTGACATTGAATTGTAATCCAGATGTAACTGTGTGGGAGAGAGGACTGTTCCTAATTCTTTTGAGGTGAGGTTTTCCTTCTAGTCATTTTGCTCAGTGCAGAGTGGCCCAAAACAAGTTGCATTGGGAAAAGGAGAAAAAGAGAGGAGAGAAAGAAGGAAAGAAAAGAAAAAAAGAAAAAAGAAAAAAGGAAGAAAATGAGAAAAAAAGAGAAGAAAAAAGAGTGGGGGAAGTGAACAGAAATAAAAAAAAAAAACAACAAAAAACCCACAGGGAACAGAATTTTCTGATTCTGTATACTTTAAGTCCCTTGACTTCCCCTGGAACTTGTCCGTCTAGCTGGTCTTCTGGGGTGGTGCCTGTTGTGCTGATTTTCAGGTGTTAGCACTTGGGGGAGCTTCCCAGCCCCCTGCCTGGTGCAGGGCTCAGGGGGGGTTGTTTGCCCCGTGAGGCCCCAGGAGGAACAACCCCAGCGGCGGGGCCAGCTCTGGAGCCCTGGATCAGCTCCCTCAGTAACTCCCAAACTCTCTGTCTGCAGGGCCTGGAGGCTCCGGGGCGGGGCCACTGATCTGCTCAGCTTGGGCAGGAGCTTCCTCGCTGTCCTGGGCCCTCCCGGCCTCTGCCTGTCCCGGGGGGAGGCCGGATCCTGGGCTGTGTCCCCGCGCCCTGTGCTCCGGGGCCTGCGCTGTTGGATTCGCACTCCCTGCAGCGCAGCCCCCTCCGCGGAGCCGCCCCCGAGCCCCCCCAGCTGCTCCCGCCCCGCAGCCCCCTCCGTGGAGCCGCCCCCGAGTCCCCCCGAGTCCCCCCGAGTCCCCCCGAGCTGCTCCCGCCCCGCAGCTCCCTCCGCGGAGCCGCCCCCGAGCCCCCCAGCTGCTCCCGCCCTGCAGCCCCCTCCGCGGAGCCGCCCCCGAGTCCCCCCGAGCTGCTCCCGCCCCGCAGCCCCCTCCGCGGAGCCGCCCCCGAGCCTTCCGAGCTGCTCCCGGGGCCACGCAGCCCCCTCCGCGGAGCCGCCCCCAAGCCCCCCCAGCTGCTCCCGCCCCGCAGCCCCCTCCGCGGAGCCGCCGCCCGAGCCCCTCCGAGCTGCTCCGGGTCCCCCGTGCGCGCTGCAGCCCTTTAGGGAGCTCGGCTGCGGGGTGTGGCGCACTCCCCCGGGGCGCAGGTGTCTGTTAGTGTCCCCAGGAGCCCGAGGGCATCCCCGCCCCCCTGGGTCCTGCTCCACCTCCCTGCAGCCCCTTTCCGCCCGGGAAGGTCGGTGCAGCTCCTGCGTCTCCGGGACGGGGCTCTCCTGTCCTGGGGACACTCGCCCCGGCCTCAGCCCAGCTCCTCGTGGGGCCCCTCCCCCTTGGAGGCCTTTTGTTTCTTTATTTCTTTTTCCCCGTCTTCCTACCTTGATAGAAGCGCGAACTCTTCTCACTGTAGCATTCCAGCTGTTCTCTCTTTAAATCTCAGGCAGAATTCATAGATTTTCATTGAGAGAACTTGGCTGAGTTCTCTCTTTAAATCTCAGGCAGAATTCATAGATTTTCAGGATGGTTTGAAGGTTATCTAGGTAATTTGGTGGGGACAGGTGACTTGGGGACCCTACTCTTCCGCCATCTTGCCCCTCCTCCCCCAGGAATATATATATATGTATATATATATATTTTTTTAAAGACACATTTATTCAGCGTCATGATCAGACTATTACATTTAGCAATCAACAGCATGGGTGCAAAAAAAATCTACATTAAAACCCTTTGTTGGAATGCTTTGCACTTTCCACAGAACAGAACTAAAATTAGAACAGAAATTTAGAACAGAAACTAAAATAACCTGTTATACAATTAGTCACAAATATAGTCCTGGAGTTTTTTGCCAATACATGAGTATTGTCTAAAACATGTCTTCTTTGTAGCAGCTAGGCCCCGCCCACTGTGCTTGGCTGAGTTCACAAATCTGTTGTAACCTGTAGCTTCCCTGTCACTTCTGCTAAGCTTTGTTTCCTGCCATTAATTAAAACCTTCTGCCACTGCCATAGATGCTGCTGCTGCTGCTGCTGCTGCTGGAACCGCCATAGCCACCTTGGTTTCATGGTTTGGCAAAGTATTGGCCTCCACCATCATAGGGGCCAGAGCTTCTGCCTCCAAAACTTCCTCCTTTCATGGGTCCAAAATTTGAGGATTGATTGTTGTAATTGCCAAAATCGTTATAGCTTCCGCCACCTCCAAAGTTGCTTCCATCATTACCAAATCCATTATAGCCATCCCCACTGCCACCGTATCCACCACCACCTCGACTGCCACCAAAGCCACCTCGACCACTGAAGTTTCCTCCACAACCAAAGTTGTCATTCCCACCAAAACCACCTCCACGACCACCACCAACGTTTCCAGAACCACTTCGGCCTCTTTGGCTGGACGAAGCACTAGCCATCTCTTGCTTCGATAGGGCTTTCCTTACTTCACAGTTGTGGCCATTCACAGTATGGGATTTTTGAATGACAATCTTGTCTACAGAGTCCTGGTCGTCAAAGGTCACAAAAGCAAAACCTCTCTTTTTGCCACTGCCTTGGTCAGTCACTCAATCTCAATCACTTCAATTTTCCCATACTGTTCAAAATAATCTCTTAGATGATGTTCTTCAGTGTCTTCTTTAATGCCACCAACAAAAATCCTTTTCACAGTTAAGTGGGCACCGGGTCTTTGAGAATCTTCTCGGGAGACAGCCCTCTTTGGTTCCACGACTCTTCCGGCCACCTCGAGCGGCCGGGCCTTCATGGCCCGTCCGCCTCCTCCACGGTGGCGTAGGTGAGAACCCAAAGCCTCTGGAGCACTTGGTGTTGGGCTCTCTCATTACCACACAGTCCATAAGCGTCCCCCATTGCTCAAAATGGGTCCTCAGACTCTCATCGGTTGTTTCGAAGCTCAGACCTCCGATGAAGAGCTTCCACAGCTGCTCGGGCTCTTTGGGAGACTCTGACTTAGACGTGACCGCGGTGGGAGGGGAGACTTTAACGATGCTTACTCAGCGGCGTCCAGGGGCAGAAAGGAGTAATCTAACGGACGTATCTAGGAATATATATATATTTAAAGAAACAACCTACAGCAATAGCTGAGTCTGTAAAGAGTATTCATCACCCTCCAAAGGCTCACGGCCCGACAGAGATGTCAACAGGCATAAGAAGGAGCAAGAGAAACTATAATGCGGTTCTCATCTCCCTTTTGCTGCAGAATGTCAAGGGCCCACCTACCTCTGTGGGCCTCCACGGGCTCATGTACAGAATGAAGCCACCAGGGATTGCCTTCGGCTCTGACTCTCGGTGCTTTCAGTTGTGAATGTTTCACTCATGTGCAACTGTGAATTCCGGCGGAGTCTGTCACTGGACTTTTGTCACAAAGGGCAGATGAGTTGTTCGTGTTGTGAGGGAATGCCAGAAGTGGCCAGAGCAATGGGATGCCAGCTAACAGTGAAACAGCCAGTCTACAAAAATTCTATCTGCAGGCTCAGGTGTGACACGCACACACAAACACACGCGCACTTACACGTGTGCACAACAGCGCACCATAAGAGGCAATGTACAAGTAACTGGAGACAGAATCCATTTAAACAATATTTCTTATGTCAGTAAGACTCACACAGGAAATTCTGATCTTGCTATTACTGTTAGCTTAAATTGTAAAGTCAAGAATATCACAGAGCTGATTAATTTTGCACTGCTCAACTGCAGCTCTAGCATGGGATTGTCCTTCAGTTACGTGGACAATTTTACTCTACAGCTTGGCACTAAGAAACGCAGGGCTCTATGGCCACACACATCTGTCTGTAGCCAACCTATTTAACACACTGGACTCTAGGACATACTGCACTACAGGGCCAGTCATTTCATACTGTACATAAACAGATGCAGATATCATTCACAAAATTATCTCTGATATGGCCTGGCTGAAAATCCCAAGGGTAAAGTCTATTTGAAATGTAACATTCTTAATGCAACATTTTGGTGGATTTTTTTTTTCCTCCAAGAGGAATAGAAATGAGGTCAGACAATGCGTCACGGCAGCCTGGCCGATTTTGTGAAGTGGATGCTGACCCAATGGGATAGTAGGTTATGTAATAGAGGATAGTATTCAGTGAATATGACACCTAATTTATTAATACCAAATAAACCCTAGACTATTTGTTGTAGAATGCCCAATAGCTCACACAATGAAATGGCATTTTAACCTAATTTCTACTTTGAGCTTTCAAATACGCTTGCTTCATGAATTCCATAAAAGAAATTAGAACTGTAAAAGTTCCCAGCTATTTCTGAATGCACACACATCCAGGCACAAGAATCTCTACCACTTATGCCAGCAGATCTTTCTTCACAACCATCTGTAGGCCACTACACATTTAAGAATATTTGAGAATTGAGGATGAACTGATCCACTTAAGTTGGGAATGTGAGTTGTTAGTTTACCTTGTCACTTTTCTCAGTAGAAACATTTTGAAGTACAAGAGATCTTCTCACTTATCCCAACAAGAGGAAACTAGAGTCCTAGACGGTTTAAGTCTCACAGCACGACATCTTTCACAAAGTAATCATGGACTGTCTATTAAAATGTCAGTCCGGGTTTGTCATGGGAGAACAACACTCATATCTACTAGGACACCTCCAAACCAGGAGAAAAGACAGAGTCTTCTGTTACTTTCCATTTGTGCCTCACAGATAACGGGACTTGAATACACGGAAGAGGAGCAAATGTTGGACGTGACGAGTGGGTGACACTTAACTGAGCGGGTCCCGGTGCCCAAGAGGTGGCCACTGTGTCAGACCCTGGACCCATTTGGGCCCATGACGTCTTACTCCTGGGATTCTTCTGAAAAGATTCAAAACCTGAGGTAAGTCAAAGGACACATGCATGCATGCACACACAAATACACAATATTTACATTTAAAATTCTTATCTCATGAGATGGCTTGAGAACAATTGGCCTATAGGGTTCCTGTGGGATTAGGTATTTCTTGTTATTACTCAGTTTACTGCTCCCTCTTTGGGCTTTCAGTTTCATAAAAGGGTAGGAAGCTCTAATTACAAGGGAAGAAAAATGAAGGTACCTAACAAAACACAACACACCAGGAACACTTGTGCAAATGTTTTCTTCCAAAAAATGACCCTCCACTTCACTTACTTTAATTTGGGTGCCATTCAAAAGGTATAAAAAGCCTTAGCAACTAAAGGAGACTGGATTTCCATTAAAAAGGGGAAAGAAACCAGCACTGCATGTCCCTGCTGAATTTTTACCTGGATTCTCAGGACTAATTCTACTTGTATACAAAGCATCTTTGTTTTAAGCTACCACCTTTAGAGAAAATCACATCGTATGCATTTGCACGGTTTGAAGTTTAAGTAGAAAACGTTTCTCTCGTAACATGATTTTGAACAATCAGAAATTACGGTGCATTTCCTAAATGCTTATGAGGATGCATGCAATCATCTTCGAAGCTGTTGCCACCAACACTCAGAATGATTTGCCTGGCACCCTGTGGAGACCTCTCCTCTGCCCTCCGGGATTGTCTTCCCTTAATCAAGGGGCAGCCCTGAGGCCAGCGCTGGCACCAAATGCTCAGCGTCGCCCCCCCACCTTCTCGCTGGGATCCCATTACCAACAGCTGCTCAAGTCCTAGTTGGCACCCACGAGAGACTTTGCCGCAGGCCCGCTCAGCCACAGGATACCACAGTGAAGCGCTTAGCAATGCAAGACGGGTTGTGCAGCGCGACGCCCAGGAGGAAGACCAGGACGCAGGCCACAGGATCACAGTGCACACCCGAGACCAGGTGGAGCTTTGCACCCCGCCGCCGCCGCCTCCTGGGGCGGTCCCCCCGACGCCCTTGCTGGGGCTGCTGTTCCCCAGGGATCGTCACCACCCTCCGTGACGAGCTTCTGCTGGCCCCGGGGCAGCAGGCGGCAGCCCACGTCTCTGGGCAGCAGCGCTCGCTCCTTGGAGATGGGCAAGGGCAGCATGTAGCACCCCTTCGCTGGGAAGTCTGATGAAGCCCGGGGTGTGCTGGGTCGCGTGCCGAATGGTGATGACCGCCAGGACCTCGGGGTCGTTGGGGAGCTGTGACACGGAGAAGCCCGGGGGCAGCTTGGTGATGCCCCAGCTCGTCCTCCTCTGCTGGAGGCCCACGGAGCAGCAGGTGTGTTTGCAGTGCAGCAGCTTGGGCCTTCGACTGGGGCTGGAGTCACTGAAGCAGATCTGACACGGCAGCAGACTCCCGGCGGGGGGCGTCCTTCGTGGCCCGGGGGCGGGGAGGCCCAGGCCCAGGCCCAGGCCCAGGCCCAGGCGGAGGAGCTTGCTATCAGAGGCCGGCGCCCGCGGCCTCCTCCTTGTGGTCTTTCCTAGTGGCCAGGCGGCCCGGGAGCTCACAGGCCCAGGGCACACGCGGGTATGTTAGTTTGTCTCTCCTCGGCGGGCTCCGGCGCTCCCTGCAGAGGCGGCGGCGGCCTGGCCCGGTGGTCCCTGATGGAGGCTTGGCGGCGGCTCGGGAGGCGCCCCACCTGCCCGCCGCCCTGGGCGCTCCCGGTTGGAGCCCGCCGCCAGGAAATCAAGCATTCTTTTAAGATCTTCATCTGGGGATCCCTGGGTGGCGCAGAGGTGTGGCGCCTGCCTTTGGGCCAGGGCCTGGTCCCGGAGTCCCGGGATCCAGTCCCACGTCCGGCTCCTGGCATGGAGCCTACTTCTCCCTCTGCCTGTGTCTCTGCGTCTCTCTCTCTCTCTCTCTCCCTCTTTCTCTCATAAATATAGAAGTAAAAAAATCTTTAAGAAAAAAAGATCTTGATCTGTGAACTTGAGAGACCTGTCCCCTTGAGATGCCATCTATTTCCAGGAGTCACCTCCCTCGTCAATTTTAAGTTTAGATTTCTAGCTGAAGTGCAATTCCAAGAGTCTAAAGTCTCTTTTAACTGGGACATGTGGACCTAAAAGTCAAGTTCCTGAAGTTTGACTACTGTATGGGTAGTGAGGAGGACCGGGTATCGTCTCTACCGAGGGGGTTCAAGGCAGTCTTTCTTCTTAGACCTTCCAAATCAGAAGGATGGGAGAAAAGTGACTTTACTATGGAGAGTTGTAGGAATCCACTGAATCCACTTCAGTTTATATGTATATCACAAAACCTCAAAGACAGTACGTAGGACTAAAATCTGAAACAAGAGAAAAAGAAAAAAATAAAAAAGAAGTGATGGCCACTGTAAGCAGAGAGGTGGACTTTCTGGGGAAGGATCAAATGGCAACTGTAGACATTAAAATCATGCTAACCACACAGGAATTTAGTGAGCTCCTGAGCATGGAGCATTCAGTGAGCTTGCAGGTAGCGCCCCAGGACTTTCACAAACTTAAATATAACCCAAAACAGACCAATGAGAACAGTCAGGAACTGTGGAGAATGAGAAAGGATATAACATCTGTGTAGGGAAATACTACAAGGAGAAGAAAACACGGGACATAGAATTAAAAGAAATAAATACTTGAAGTACTAATGACAGAAAACTTGTCTTTCATGTACCTGAACTACAAACCCATACGTCTCAGAAAAGTCCAAGCAGGATATCTATCATGGGACCAACACTTTGCATGTGATATAACTTTGTGAAACATGAAGATAAGAAGAAAATGTTGACAGAAACTTCCCTGGAGCAAAACGAGAGTCCTCAAAATTTCATTGGTTTCTCTTCAGCCAGACAGAGAAGCCAACCCAGAGTTGGAGGGACAGATTTTAAGTATGGAAAGAAAAACGCTGTCCATCTGAAGTTCTGCATTCATCAAATGACCTCTCCAAATTGCCCAGTGTCCAGAACTTCCGTGCTTTTTGTCCTTCTTTCTAATTATTGCTGGCACTTGAAGAGTTCTCTTCTCTCTCAGGCACTGGGGAAATTTCATAAAAATGACATTTTTTTCTTTTGGAGTTTGATTTGCCAACATATAGTATAACCCCCAGTACTCATCCCGTCAGGTACCCCCCACAGTGTGTGACACTCAGACACCCCATCCCCCCACCAACCTCCCCTTCCACTACCCCTTGTTCATTTCCCAGAGTTAGGAGTCTCTCGTGTTCTGTCTCCCTCACTGATATTTCCCCCTCATTTGCTCTCCCTTCCCCTTTATTCATTTTCAGTATTTTTATATTCCCCAAATGAATGCGACCATATAATGTTTGTCCTTCTCCTTCTGACTTACTTCACTCAGCATAATACCCTCCAGTTCCATCCATGTCAAAGCAAATGGTGGGGATTCATCACTTCTGATGGCTGAGTAATATTCCACTGTATACATAGACCACATCGTCTGTATCCATTCATTGCCGATGGACACCGAGGTTCCTTCCACTGTTTGGCTATTGTGGACATTGCTGCTATGAACATTGGGGTGCAGGTGTCCTGGCATATCCTCTACTCTCTACTTCCATGACTTGGACTATTTACATACCTTGTGGTCACACAAACACATGGTATTTGTGTTTCTGTGATTGGCTTATTACACTTACAATAATGCTCTCTAGCTTCGAGTCAGTAAGGGTCTGAGAATCCACTAGAAAGATCCAGGAGATAGTTGATGACTGACCACACCCTCAATGAAAGTAGGAGGAGTGGCTGGTCCCCTACTAACAACAATATTGCTAACGCTGTTTTTCCCTAGATTTGTGTGTGGAGAACCTTGAGGATTGAAGGAATGAGATGGGAAAATCTCCAGGTAGGAAACAATGCTGAGTAAACCAAATGGGAGAGATTCCCTGGGAGGAGTTGTGTTGGAACTGCTCATTTGGAGACTGAACAAGTTGCATATGAATCAGGAAAGAAAATGAGTTATGTGTAGGAATCAGATTCGTCTACTTTATAACATAAATAGTAGTGACATAATAGTGACATAATAGTAGAAAACATGAGTTCAGTGTGCGGGGTTTGTGAACATCTGTTCTCACTTTCTAAAAAGTACCTTTCCCTACACTTTCCCCTCTTTGCCAAAATCAAATGTCCAATCTCGGTTCTGTCTCGTTGAGATCACTTTGGAATCATGCATGAAAGAGTTAGGATCTTTCTTCTCATTGACCTATGGGGCACATAATCTGCAGGGACACAGGAACTCGCTCCCAGATACCTGAGCCTGGAGACCTGTAGGCTGTGCCAGGTGATGGGTAAGAAGTAAACTCTATTAACTGACAGGACATGTCACATCACCTTCATGTCTCTGTCCTCACCCTGGCTCCTCCATCAAGAGCACTCACACAGCTGGATTCGTTAAAGACTGTTTGCTGTGGGGCTCTGCACGTGCTCCATTCTACTTTGGGCCTTGCCACCCTCAACACATGCTGTCATTTCCTCAAGCTTCTCCAGAACATCCATCCTCATCCTCTCTTTCCAATGTCCAGGGTAAACACTGGCACATAGTAGCATGTGTTCATGTGGCCATACTCTTCACATCTCCAAGGACCTCACTTAAAGACTAAGGTGTATTGGACAAGTTACTGTCCCGTAGTTTTCTCTCATTCTCTCTAAATCTTCACAAGATAATGGGATGGAAGTGTAGGTTGGAGGACAGAGGTCAAGTTCCTCAATACATAGGAGAAAGACCCAGGATGGGGAGGACTTGAGGAAGGGATAGATCATCTGGAATTCAGGGCACCTTAACTCTGGAGAAGTGGGGTCTAGGATATCACTGCCTATTGCTTTGCACTTTCCTTTCCCCCATTCACCCTGAAATCATTGCTGTGCTGTCCACCTGAACAAGTCTGTGCATTCAAAGGTTCCAAGGAATGAAGAAGTATGGTGCCTCTAATGTATTTGCTCCTTCATCCTTTTTCACTTCCTCTCTTTGTCCCCATAGATCCTCTGTATACCGCTTATCCATTTTCTCTTTCTAGGACTCTGGCCCTGTAGATCCTGGTATCATCCAGGCACTGGAAGCCTTGCCTCATCAGGGTCTAGGAAATCTCTGCAGCCACTCTCATCCCCTTCCTTAGCACTGCCCAGCACCTGACCCTGGGCCTGCACCACTGATTCATGGTGAGTGATCTGTCCTGAATGGCCCAGCAGGGAGCCAGGCTGTGAGTCAAAAAGCCAGCCTTTGGCTTTTTGTCTGGCTCTGCCCTAGACTCCCTGCACACGGTCTAGTTCTACCCTAGGTGACTCTGGTCATACTTGAAATCTTCCCTTCCTT